>NC_133123.1:22170621-23420621 GCF_033568475.1 Henckelia pumila | reverse complement strand
GGTGGGGTGGGTCGGCCCACCATTTAGGCAGGTTGGAAAATTATCAACCCAACCTGCTTATTTGACGGTGCGGGACGGAGCAACCCGCTAATTTTTAGTTATATTTGGTAGGTTGGGACGGATTGATCCACTACCCACCACCACCCACCATTCGGCGGGGCGAGTCGGCTCATTATTTAGGCGGATTGAAAATTTGTCAACCCAACCCTCCTAAATAGAGGGGCGGGGCGGACCTAACCCACTTTGACAAATCTAAATACTAATAAGCTCACACCAACAATATTAAGAAGAACAAAACTAAAACAAACTTTGGTGTCTCATTAACATACCAAAGTTAATTAATATGAGGTGTTCCAATTTAATTAATTATATATATATATATATATTTATATATTTGCATTTATTGACCTTCTAACAAATTCAATTATGTTGTTATTTTAAATAAAATTAACAAGTGTCGTATTTATTGTTCACCTATATAGCTTAATGTTATGTTTGAAAATTCAATTCATCACTTCTTGTTTTCAGCTATTTATTTTTAAAAATTAAAATTTATATATACAAAACTAAATAACCTCCCGAAAACTGTGCATTAAGTTTTAATTAAAAAACCAAAACAAACAAAATATTTCAAAATTTGATTTTAGTGAAAAAACTGCTCAAGACGCACCGTAATCACCCCTAGACTATAACGAATCAAACCGATTCACCAGATTTGATTGAATTTGAGTCTTAAAATATTCTTTAATTCATCTTGAATATTCAATTCATTTATTGTACCCTTAGTCTTAATTTTCAAATATTATTATTATTATTATTATTATTATTATTATTATTATTATTATTATTATTATTATTATTATTATTATTATTATTATTATTATTATTATTATATTAAACTTAAGAGGGTCATAATAACTGTATTTGGTATGTTGGTGTGTCACATTTCAAATTTTAAAGGAAAAATTGCTTTTTTGGTCCTGTATGTTTGTCACTTTGCGATTTCAGTCCTTTATATTTTCAGATTTCAATTTTAGTCCGCTATCTTTATTTTTTTTGAAATTTTAGTCCTTTTCTGACGTGGCGCTGACGTGACATCAATTCAATGCTGATGTGGAGCTGACGTGTACAGTGCCACGTAAGCATTTTCGAATAAAAATTACCAAATTACCAAAAATCGGAATATACAGGACTAAAACTGAAATATAAAAACATAAAGGACCAAAATCGCAAAGTGACAAACATACAAAACCAAATTTGCAGTTTTCCCAATTTTAAATTTAAAAACTATCATTTTCTTTTTCCCTCTTTGGATATTATATCATGAATTTTACTATTATTTTTATTAACATAACAAATTCTTATTATATATTTTATGCACCCGCATCGCGTGTGTCACCACGACTAATTATTATTATTTCTTAACAAAACAGAAGGACCCACCCATAACAAATATATTTATTTGATCTTTTTCTCATAAGTGCTAGATGAGCATCGCCGTTTGTGACGAGTAACGAGTGACGGTCAAGGGTGTCGTGATGTCTACACAATTGCCTGGTTTATCTTATTTACACAATTTTAATTTATTTTTTTGTCATCAAAATTTATGTTTTTTAAAAATAAGGAACCAGGGTTGCTCAGGTAACCCCAAGATTTTTAAAAAAAAAATTTATGGTAAACTTTGTATTTTTATCGCATAAAATCGTCTATTACAAATCTAATCAATCAAGATGGAAATTCATCATTCACCTATATAAAATTTAAAGGAGAAGACATCACTTGGGTCGTGCCAGCTTTGCCATAAATCGGAGGATACAACATGTCATGTGATACTTCACTATGCAACTGTGAAAGATTAACCGAAGAACAACGAGTTGGGGAGCGAACTGAAATAGTTTTCTCTAAATCAATCGAAAGACATATGTCTGAACCTTCGAGAAAGATCGAGGAGGAAGGAGACAGGTTGAGGAGTTTATGGTTCAGCTTGGAGCATCTGGAAAGAGCGTTGTCGTGTTGTACATGACAAAGAGAAAACTGAAGTTCACCATTCATTGCCAATAGCTACCAAGTTATTACGGGAGTATCAGAAAGCCATAAATGACTCATCTACAATCCGGCAGCATCTTAATCGGTCCTCTCCATCAAGATGGCAGGCGCGGCCCATTGAATGTTTACGTCTCGATGTTGATGCTAGCTTCAACATGGAGACCAACTGTTGTGGAGTGTGAAGCGTGGTGCACGTGCGTAACCATCAGGGTTGTGTGTTGGTAGCATTTGTTCATGGGGAGTTGATAGCTATTCGGAAAGGTTTGAAGATGGTAAAAACAAGGGGTACTTTGATTGATTTTTATTATTATCTGATTTACTCTTGGCAGTACAAGCATTCACATAGCCAAGTTGTACGTGATTTTAGCTATGCAGGAATCTACGCTCTAGACGTTAAAGATTTATTGTTTGATCCTCATATTATTTCTATTTTTCATGATAGAAGGAGGGCCAATGTTGTGGCACACTCCCTTGCTAAGTTTGTTAGTTCCTCCCCTATATCTTTTTGTTGGATGCCTGAGACTTTTCCTTGCTGGTTGGTTCATTTTGTAATGAAGGATGTTTGCAGTTGAAATAAGTTACAAGTTTACCTGTAAAAAAAAAGGTGAAAGAGAAGAATAAATAAAACGAGCTTAATTGTGAGCTATACTACTAGCCGGATTTCGAATATGAGAGAGCTCCGAGATCACAAGAACCTTAAGACACTCTCTGATTTCTGCTGCAATAAGACCAACATACCCAAGGATCTCCTGATCAGCCGTGACTGCCTCCACTGCCAAAAGAGAGTCTGTTGCAATTTGAACATCCTGAGGACCTTTCTCATATAGTATATTAACACCTTCTCGGATTTCCAGAATCTCTCCATGCACAACAGATATAGGCTGATTAATTAATTTGTTTACTAAATGCTAGTGACAATCTGCATTGGGAGTCTCTGAACAATCCACCTATGCTGAATAAAAACTCCTCTCCCCATTTATGGCCGCATCCCCATTGATTTTCAGTGTGTATCGGCTTGACAATTTCTAGACTTTCTCTGGGCATCTTCGCTTAGTCCCACTACACTGGCCTATCTCGAAAGAGATACATGCTCAACATGATTTATGCACATGCAGCATAATTTATCAAATCAATAACATGCAATCATGACACATAAATGCAACATATAAGCATGCATACCCGTTGACAATCTCAGTGATTATTTACGTACGTTAACAACAGTCCTAGATGTGCAAGTATCTATATCCCAATGCTAAGTCCAACACTAAAATTCAAGATAACCATGCATTACTAATAATGATTTAAAAGTCTTAGCTTAGCTAATAGATACTTCCTAATACTACCAGGGATCTCGGATTGTACTTGCTTCTGTCGTCAACCCTTTGATGTCGAAAGCCCCAACTCTTGGGTACAGCTTCGCTACGACCCAGATAGCGCCTCGGTATTGTCCGACCCCTTAGATATAGAAATAGAAACTCCGCAAAGACATCAAGATAAAGAGAGGAAAACTTGTAAACTGGCAATGTAATGTGATCTCGGATGCTCTATTTATAAGCGAAGTTCGGAAGATCCGATCGTAACTTTGGAAATACCGAACTCGCATGCAATCCACATCGCAGAAATGCACAAATCGGATGCTCCGATCTCCTGCATGTCCAAATAGTCACGACACGTCACTAATGCGCATGACCTAACTATGATCGGACGATCCGATCTCATGTTTGGACAATCCGATCTCTAGTGCCCCCGTAATGCATCGGTTCTTCCGATCGCTACGGACCATTCGATCTCCACAGGGCTTGAGTTCGGTCCATCAGAACTACTCGAGCCTATTTAAGCCCATTAAACATTTTTTGACATTTTGGATCCGATTTCTTGGTCTGTTTGATCAAATTAAAATCTTTTAATTATATTTTACTTATTCTAAACATGCTTAGTCAAATTAATCTTGTAAAATGAAATTGGGTTACAACAGAGCGACTGATGAAAAGATGCACATGTTTCGACAACAATAAACTTATGTACAATTCACAACACTCAGGTATCCAACTACTTAATGTATGTTTTTAGTAGTTGTATATAAACACACACACATTTATGGGTGATATTGTTTCATTAAGCCATGAAGTTGTGGGAGAAGTCGTCAAACTTGGATCGGACGTTAAAGCTTTTGCATTAGGAGACATTGTAGGAGCTGGATGAATAATTGAATCGGTTGGTGAATGTAATATATTACACTCCAATATGGATCGAGCAATATATAATGTACTCACAGAATTTGGGCATACAATGATGTTCAAAAAGATGGAACTTCGACATACGGAGGATTCTCTTTATTTATATATGTTCATCACAGGTTCAAAAAATCAAATATTGTGTGAATGAGAACATGTAAATATATTATATTCTAAAGATACATATTGAATAAGTTTTCCGTTAAAATTCCACAAAATTTAGCACCAGAGCTTCAACTTAATTTTGCATGAAGCCTGAGATATAAATCCAATGCAATGACAACATCAACATCAGACTTGAAATCGTGCAATAGGTTTCTCACATACATTATAAACATGAATAAAGTGAAAAACGCAAGCATAATAAACAATGCATCTTAATCATTGGAACCTCTTAGCTCTTGCGATTAACAACAAAAATATATAAAATTTGAAATTTCTTTCTTCCAACTTGAAATGATTTGCACGGCGTCCAAATAAACATCATAACCTATACAAATAAGATAAACACAACACCAGCAATCGACAATACAAAATAAATTCACACCTCAAATGAAAAAGAGAACGATATATAGAATCGTACTGGGCGCAACTCATTGAAACGATGTCTCCCAGTCTCCCGGTCGATAAACGGGTGAAATCAGAGTCGTCGAACTTAGTAAGAGCATTACCACCACCACCATTGGGGGTTTGAGGGCGACGATGACAACGGCTGCAGTTGTTTGTGATAAGAATGTTTGAGAGAAAGATTTAGGGTTTTGTGGTGGCCACAATGAGATTGAAACAACCATTTCAAACAAATGATCCACTTACGAACATGACCTGCCCCGTTTAACTTATTTGACATGCGTTTTAATTTGAAAAACATTAGAAAACATATCCCCAATTGTTCTTAAAAAAGTGTACTTGGAGAAAACTTTTTTAAAAAAAATATTCAAAAACAAGTTACAAATTTTTATCCAAGCGCAAATTTTAAATTTTTATAACTTATTTTAAAGTTTGTGTTTGGATAAAAAAGAATTTGTAAATTGTGTTTGAAAAAGTTTTTTTAAAAAGTGCTCTCCAAGTACACTTTTTTAAAAACAGTTGATGATATGTTTTCTAATATTTTTCAAATTAAAACTCGGTTCAAATAAGTTAAACGATTCGGGTTTTGTTGGTAAGTGGGTCATTTCTTTGAAATGGTTGTTTCAATTTCGCTGTGGCCCCCGGAGAACCCTAACTCTTTCTCTCAACTCTTCTTATCCCAGACAAGTGCAGTCGTCGCCGCCACCCTCAAACCCGGAAACCCCCAATGGTGGTGGTTGTAATATTGCTCTTACTAAGTTCGGCGAATTTGTTTTCACTCGCTTATTGGTCGCCAGACTTGGAGACATCGTTTCGATGAGTTGTAAGTGGCAATACGACTCTGTATATCGTTCTCCTTTTCATTTGAGGTGTGAAGTTATTTTGTATTATCAATTGGTGGTGTTGTGTTTATCTTATTTGTACAGGTTATGATGTTTATTTGAACGTCGTGCAGATCAATTCAAGTTGGAAGAGAGAAATTTCAAATTTAATACATTTTTGTTATTAATCGCAAGAGCTCAGAGATCCCAATGATTGAGATGCATTGTTTATTATTCTTGAATTTTTCAATTTATTCATGTTTATAATGTATGTGAGCAACCTATTTGCATGGTTTCAAGTTTGAGTTTGATGTTATTGCATTGGATTTATATCTCAGGCTTCTTGCAATATTAAGTTGAAGCTCTGGTGCTAAATTTTGTGGGATTTGATCGGAAAAACTTGTTCAATATATATCTTCAGAATATAATATATTCATATATATGTTTGTTCTCATTCACACAAAATTTGATTTTTTGAACCTATGATGAACACATATAAAACAAGAGAGTCCTTCGTATGTCGGAGTTCCATCTTTGTGAAAATCAATGTATTTTTTCCAATTTATGTGAGTATAGTATATATTGCTCCATATTGGAGTGGTGGCATATATATTCACTACGCGATTCAATGATTCATTCAGCTCCTACAATGTCTCCTAATGCAAAAGCTTTAACGCCCGTTCCAAGTTCGACGACTTCTTCCACAACTTCATGGCTTAATAACAATATCACCCATAAATGTGTGTGTATATATATACAACTACTAAAAATAACATGAAGTAGTTGTATACTTGGGTGTTGCATGTGCATTGTACATAAGTTCATTGTTGTCGAAACATGTACATCTTTTCAGGCGCACCTGATGGACAAGGATGAAGCAGATGATATATTGATGGTTATATCCGTTGCGAGTGTTGAGATTAATCACCAATGCCAATTCTTTGAATCTCAGAAACACACCTTCAAGAAATCTCACAATGGACAGAAAAATATATGAACAAGAAAGAACACTCAAAAGCAATTTACGTGGTTCGACTCACTTCGAGTCTACATCCACGGGAGAAATGATAATCACTTTATTGATCAAGACAAGTATTCAAATACAAAGCTTGCGATCCCAAAATCAATCACAGAATAAAACCAGAAGAGAACTCAGAGAGATTCCCAGCCTTTGTGATTTCTTATTTTGGATTTTCTTTGTTTTCTTGCTATTGATTGCTATCCGATGCCCCCTCAATGAACCCTTCTTATGAGTATTTATACCAACTCTTTTACAGGTGTACTTCCAAGATTAAAGTCCTCCCACTCAAGATAAGATCCATCTGACTTTCAAGCTCAATAATAAATAACCAACTATAACTGTTAAAACTATTATCGGTTATTATTTCTCTTAGTGCTTCCAGCTAAGCCTTCTTGATTAGTCATTATCTAACTTTGAGAGGCACACCCAACAATTCTCCACCTTGTCTTCACAAGTTGATTACCTTCCTCCACTTCGAGATCTAAGTTATCTCTCCTATGTTAACCAAATCTTGGCAGTGACTAAACTTTGTTTGTGGCAATGACTTGGTTAACATATCAGCTGGGTTCTCACTTGTGTGTATCTTTTCTACAACAATCTGACCCTTATTCAAAACATCTCTTACAAAGTGTAGCTTGATATCAATTTGCTTGATCCTCTCATGATAGACTCGATGTTTAGTAAGGTGAATAGCACTTTGATTATCATAGTGAACCTTTAGCTGGTTTTGTTCAATTCCAAGCTCTGTCAAGATTCCCTTAAGCCAGGTTGCTTCCTTTATGGCTTCTGTTAAAGCAATATACTCAGCTTCAGTAGTGGATAAAGCCACAACCGATTGAAGAGTTGCCTTCCAGCTGACTGCTGATCCAAATAGAGTAAAGATGTACCATGTGAGAGACTTTCTTGTGTCTAAATTTCCTGCGAAATCAGAATCCACATAGCCTTCCAAAGTCTGCTCACAATCATCTTGTCTTATAAATATTAATCCAATACCATCAGTTCCCTTTAAGTACCTCAAAGTCCACTTTAAAGCATCCCAATGCATTCTTCATGGATTTGCCATAAATCTTGATATGACACTAATGGCATAGGCTAAATCTGGCCGACTGCATACCATTGCATACATTATGCTTCAAACAGCATTTGCATAAGGAACAACTTTCATGTCTTGAGCCTCTGCCTCATTACTTGGGGACTGATCTGTAGATAGTTTGAAGTGTTGTCCTAATGGTGTACTCACTGTTTTAGATTCATGCATGCGGAATTTGATCAACACTTTTATGATATATGAAGTTTGATTCAAGTATAACAACTTTCTGTCCTTACTTCTCTGAATATTCATTCCTATTATTCTCTTTGCTTCCCCCAACTCTTTCATTTCGAACTCAGAATTCAATTTCCTTTTCAGCCTCTCAAGATCTTCCCTGTCTAAACTAGCAATCAGCATATCGTCTACATACAGCAGAAGTATAGTTTTAATCTGATTTCCAACTCTTTTCACATACACACAGCTGTCAAAGTTGCTTCTTTTGAACTGAATGCTCGTTATGAATTCATCAAACCTTCGATACCATTGCCTAGGACTCTGTTTGAGGCCATAAAGTGATTTTTTCAAAAGACACACCTTACTTTTATGAGCTGAAACCGTATACCCTTCAGGTTGTTCCATGAAGATTGTTTCATCAAGATCTCCATGTAAGAATGCTGTCTTAACGTCTAGTTGTTCCAGTTCCATATTCCATTGTGTGGCTAAGGCTAGCACAATCCTAATTGAGCAGTGTTTCACAACAGGTGAATATATTTCATGGAAATCTATTCCCTCCACTTGAGTGAACCCTTTTGCAACTAGTCTTGCTTTGTGTCTTACCTTAGTATCCTTCCAAGTGACATCCTTTAACTTGAACACCCATTTGCATCCTATTACTTTCGGATCCTTCGGTTTAGGTACCAATATCCATGTTTTGTTCTTGATGAGTGAATCATATTCTTCTTTCATAGCTGTAATCCAATGATCTATCTGTTTACTGGAAATTGCTTCTTGATAAGTAGTTGGTTCTGATCTATCCATACCAGCAGATACATTTAAAGCAAATGAGACTAAATCATCTTGTATATATCGTTTAGGCATTCTGATTTCCCTCCTTGGTCTGTCTCTTGCTAGCATATATGAGCTAGTGTCATCATCATGTTCTTCCTGCTCTAAACTTGTCTCTTCTATCTCTTGATCATCTTTGCTATTTTCAATATTTTTTCCCTGCTCCACCTCAACTTGTAATTTGTTACTTGCTCCTTCATTTGATACAAGCTGATTCTCTTTTACTTTATAGGCCATCTTGTCTTCATCAAATGTTATATCTCTTGTCACAAAGCATCTTGGCCCTGAGGTTTCCAGGTTCCAGACTTTATAGCCCTTTTGTCCATCAGGATAGCCTATAAATATACACCTTAATGCCCTTGGATCCAGCTTTCCTTGTTTGACATGAGCATAAGCCAAGCAGCCAAACACTCTTAGTTGTTTGTAATCAGCAGGAGTCCCTCTCCACCTTTCTATAGGAGTTTTGAAATTTAAAGCAGTTGAAGGGCACTGATTGATCAGATAACAAGCAGTGGAGAGTGCTTCACCCCAAAATGACTTTGGAAGTCCAGCACTAAGTAGCAGACACCTTACTCTTTCTAATAAGGTTCGATTCATGCGCTCGGCTATTCCATTTTGCTGAGGATTCCCAGGTACAGTCCTATGTCTTGTTATCCCTTTATCCTTACAAAATCTGTTAAATTTCTCAGAAACAAACTCCAAACCATTGTCTGTTCTAAGATGTTTAATTTTCATGTTTGCCTTGTTTTCCATTGTAACTAACCAATCTCTGAATTTAAGGAGTGCCTCATCCTTTGTCTTAAGTATGTAAACCCAAGTTCTTCTTGAATAATCATCAATTATTGACATGAAGTATCTTCCACCTCCATGAGTAGGAGTTGAGGATGGCCCCCAAAGATCCGAGTGAACATAATCCAAAGGTCCTTCTGTTGTGTGCTTTGCTGTATGAAACTGAACCTTTTTAGCTTTGCCTAAGATACAATATTCACAAGATTCTAGCTCTTGAATCTTATCACCACACAATAGATTTTGTTTAGCTAATTCAACTATTCCTTTTTCACTGACATGGCCCAATCTTCTGTGCCATAGCCGAGTCAAATCAATTCCACTTTGTAATGTTGCAGATCCTCCAATTACAGTGTTTCCCATAAGGATATATAATGAATTTATCCTTTTGGCTTTCATGATTACAAGAGATCCCTTTAGTATTATCAGATTTCCATTTTCTGATTTGAATGAATAGCCCTTCGATTCCAGGGTACCAAGAGAGATTAGATTCCTTTTAAGCTCAGGCACATATTTAACTTCTTGGAGAACCTTGTCTTTACCATCATGCATTCTCAGCCTTACTGATCCAACTCCTTTAACTCTGCATGATTTGTTGTTTCCTAGAATGACTAAGCCTTGATCTGATTTGATTAAATCCTCAAACCAAGACATGTTAGGAGTCATGTGAAACGAACACCCTGATTCAAGAATCCATTCATTTGATGAGCTATGTTCAGTTACTGCTAAGGCTTCGGCAGATTCATATCCACCAAATATCATAGAAGCTTCTCCATCACTTTCATTTTTGTCATGAGGCTTCTTCTTCCTATCTGGACAATTCCTTTTATAATGACCCTCCTTATGGAAGTGAAAACATTTAAACTTTGATTGACTCTTGGACCTTGATCTTGGTTTAAAGGTTTTTTGATACCTCTTCTCAGTTCTTCCACGTATTACCAGACTTTCACCTTGTGGTTGATTATCAAGATGCAACTTTCTTTGGAGTTCCTTTGCTCGTATAGCTGATTGTACTTCATCAAGAGATATAATCTATTCTCTGCCATACAACATGACATCTCTCAGATTTTCAAAGGATTTTGGAAGAGCATTTAGCAGAATCAATGCCTTGTCCTCATCTTCCAATTTCACTTCGATGTTTTCCAAATCATCCATAATTTTTATAAAATCCTCTATTTGTTCTGATAATGACTTGTCTTCTCCAATCTTGAAAGAGTACAATCTCTGTTTCATATATAAAGATTTGCCAGTGATTTGGTCATATAGAGACTTTCGAGTTTAGACCACATAGAAGCTGGGAGACGTCTCTCTTGCTACTTCTCTCAGTGGCCTGTCTCCTAAGCACAATACGATGGCACTTAATGCCTTCTGTAGAGTCTGCGCCTTCTCTTTAGAATCTCCAGTTATCGATTCTTCTCCCAGAAGAGCATCAGCGAGCCCTTGTTGGATCAAGATAGCCCTCATCTTGACTCTCCAAAGTCCAAAGTCGTTTACCCCAGTGAATTTCTCGATGTCGAATTTCATTCCTACCATTTCCGATCACGAATTCAAAGAAGTTGTTCGATTCACACGGACGGCGCCAATTGTTGAGATTAATCACCAATGCCAATTCTTTGAATCTCAGAAACACACCCTCAAGAAATCTCACAATGGACAGAAAAATATATGAACAAGAAAGAACACTCAAAAGCAATTTACGTAGTTCGACTCACTTCGAGTCTACATCCACGGGAGAAATGATAATCACTTTATTGATCAAGACAAGTATTCAAATACAAAGCTTGCGATCCCAAAATCAATCACAGAATAAAACCAGAAGAGAACTCAGAGAGATTCCCAGCCTTTGTGATTTCTTCTTTTGGATTTCCTTTGTATTCTTGCTATTGATTGCTATCCGATGCCCCCTCAATGAACCCTTCTTATGAGTATTTATACCAGCTCTTTTACAGCTATACTTCCAAGATTAAAGTCCTCCCACTCAAGATAAGATCCAGCTGACTTTCAAGCTCAATAATAAATAACCAACTATAACTGTTAAAACTATTATCGGTTATTATTTCTCTTAGTGCTTCCAGCTAAGCCTTCTTGATTAGTCATTATCTAACTTTGAGAGACACACCCAACAGCGAGCTTGTGTGGCACAACTTGTGAGAGTTGCTTGTAAGGTCCATTGAGATTATTGTCAAGTCTGATGTTGATGTCATGATTATTGATAGAGCATTAATCGTCTCCTCACCTTGTGAACTGATGCAAGTAATTTCCTCTTGCTTTTCCATTTCTTTATTGGAGTAGTCTCGTAAATATCATTTGCTTAAGACCCCGTTTAGTTTTAAAAGTCAGACCAAACAAATACTTTTTAAAGTGCTTTTCAGTTAACAAGGTGTTTGGTTGACCAAAAAAGTGCTTAAACAAGCACTTTTTAAAGTCAAAATTAGAGATTTTTTAAAAGCCAAAAATTGTAGCTTTTAAAAGCACTTATTTAAAAAAATCACTACAAAATCCAAACGAGCTCTATATTGGATTAGGGTATATATAGATGCTAACCACTTATCATCAGCATTTTCTTCTTCTACTAAATACATTTTTACATGGTTGGGTATGCTATAAACTTGATCTCTGTGCAAGTTTGTGTTTTTTACTCTTTCTTTCTTTCTTTCTTTCTTTCTTTCTTTCTTTCTTTTTTTTTCTTCTTTTTTCTTTTTTTTAATAGGAAATGATGCGAGAAGCCATCTGCTGAAGATGAATACAAAATTTCCTAGAGCCTTCTTTTGGTATATATATATATACTACGTGGTTGACTTGGCATTCGAAAATAGCCAGGATTTGCGGCTCCAATATCTTATGGTGTTCGTTATTACATGCAAGAAGTCGAGATCATGCTCCAAAAACTCGATAAGAATATTATGTAGCTAGTAATATTTGAAACGTCATTTTGTAGTAATTATTTTGGAATAAATGGAGATCACGATAATAAAATTTTATTATTATAAATTACGTCCTTCCACTTTCAAAATTTTAAATATTTTGTATATTTTAAATTTTATACACGAAGGATATTTTTATGCACCGATTTGTTAAATGAGAAAAATGAGGGACAAATAAAAATAAAATCAGTAACAAACAAATATAAAAGGAAAAAGGGAAAAAGACCATCAACGGCAAACAAGAAAAAAAATGAAGAAAAAAAATGTGTTATAAGAATTTTAAAAAGCTATATAGTAAAAGGGTTTTATAAAATAATTATTTAAATATCTTTTTAAATGTTTTTAATTACAAAAATGGTTTTCTAAAATAGTTGTCCAAAGACATTTCAAACTACAAAAATATTTTTATAGAATACTTGTCAAAACACATATTTATTCTTAAAATAAATTATAAAACATAATCTGAAATGCTTGTAATGTATATTTAAATATACACTTTTATTATATTAATAATATACTAAACTTCGTGAGCGGTTCATACACGACTATCGAATTAAATAATTTTGACTCAAGTTTGACTCAAAAAACATTCAAATATGTTCAAGTTCGGCTCGAATTCGATACTTCAAATGCACATCAAATATTTATCGTGTCAGCGTCTGAACTGGATCTATTCGTCTACAACCCTATTCATACGTGAAGAAGATGAATAATTGAATAGGAAAAATAATTATTTGAATGAATTTTAGGCAGATATAAAAAATATCCTTCCCCGACTGCTCCTCCTTGAACATAGCTGTCAACGACTCCGAACGCAGTGACCATAATACAAATCCCTGTGTAATTCTCAATGTCACCTTTTCATGATGTACCTAAATACACCTACAAGAAATTCGATCTTCGCCGTAGTTTCCATGGGCTGATATAATTCTAATAAGATAAATGAAAATTTCACATCTTACCAAGAGTACTTGTGCATGAAAATTTGTTTTATTTTTAATAAAGACTTTGAAGTCTTAGACTTTGTTTTCTCTTTTTGAGTGCGTAAGAAGTTGGTTGAGGATCAAAGGAAGAACAATTATTCCTCTTTTTTCTATTCAATTTTGTCGATTACCATATCTCTTTTGCCTTTTGAAGTTGCTATTGCATACTTGTTTGATGAATAAAATACTATCGCTTTAATATTGGAGTACTTGGGAGGGGATCAGTCTCCAAATATTGTCTCATGAGGAAGTCCTAAACCCACTTGGTATATGGTGAGGTATCCCGAAACTTGTAATATTATTATTTCGTCCTGACCTCTTACAACGTCATAAGTTCAAATGTCCCATGGGGCTAGCCAAGCCTCTTATTGTTGAAATTTTTTTTATGATTGCTAGGGTCTATGACGTTTATGTCATAAGTAAACGTTAGTATAGGAGATGAGATATGATATGATTTCGATAAAGTAATCTGCTTGTATAACAAAATAATCAAATTAGTTGAAAACTGCATCACAAAATTGTAATATACAAATATAAAGAAAATATGTTAATAACAAAAAAAGTAAATTTAGCCTATTATTGGCGAGAGTTGCAGTTTATGCATAAAACTTCTTCAGGTTGGCCACGTTCCAAGGTCTGGGAAGTACTCTTCCACCTAAATGTTGGAGGCGATATGTTCCCATCTTCACAATCTCAATTACTTTGTACGGGTCTTTCCATTTTGGGTCCCATTTACCCACAGACTTCAAGATGTCAGATTTTCTCAAAACCAGGTCTCCTATCTATATTGTGTAAAGGGCAATTTTGAAACAAAAGTTGGTGTCTTCACTTTAAAGTGCTCAACTATTATATATATTATAGATATACAAATAGTATATTTTGTTCGTTTCTAAAATAATATAAAAGTAACTTTAAAAGTTACTATCATTTATCCTATCTATAATGATTAGTTGAAAAAAAATATGGAAATATACATAAATAAAATCAAATTTACTTATTTATATTGTGTAAGTGTAAATTTGGAACAAAAGTTGATATCTTCGCTCTAAGGTATATACACTCAACTATTATATGTATTATAGATATTATATTAATAACGTTGTGTATAGATCGGGGAAAATGAATGATCCATTGAATTGGGATACGACGCCAAAGTCACTGAAGGGGTAGCCACCTTGGTGATTAATATTTAGTTGCACATACTAATTTATTAAAATTAAATATGATTAATTTTTCTGCACCTTCTTTCGTTTCAACCTCAATCATCTTACATTTGCATGCAAATATTTTTTTTAAATTTTTTTGGCGTATAATTTTACACAAACAAACAAAAATAATAATTGGTTGTGTGGATTAACAATATACTCACCATCTATGTTTTGAAGTAGAATAAATCAACTAATTTTTTACTTTTGGGTTTTGGTCGTTGGGGAATTTTTTTCCATTTACATGGTCAGACGCGTGTACAAATATTTTAGGGTGTTTTGAACCAAAAATTTAAAATTTAGAGGGTTTATTAGCCTATTGGTCCATTCAAAGGTTTATATGTCACTTTCACCTATTATAGGGGAGTTCCGTGCAAATCTCTCTGCTCTTTCCTCCAACACATAAGAAATTTCCATTTTTCCAAAATATGCACTACACGCATAAGCTCTGATCTCCAAAAATGGTGATTTTCATCATTTATCTTTCACCTCTCCACCATCACCAACAACTAGCATCTTCATCATGTTTGTCTTCTTACTCATACTGTTTTCTTTTCAAAAGCTTTCTCTCGTTCCCGTCTGTGCAGAATGGTGCATTTTAGCACCATCTGCCCAGATTTCAGAGGCCGAAGCTTTGATGAACCAAGTTTGTAACGCCCAGACATCTTCCTCGTGTGAAGACCTCCGTTCAGGAGGATCTTGCGGATCTTTAGACTTCAGTCTCACGATGCAAGCTTCGTACTTGCTCAACGCTCTTTTTCAGAAAGAATATGGTTTATCCTGTACAACCGTTAGCCAAGGACTTGGAGTTAGAGTTGATGAGGACCCGAGTATAATTTTTAAACCTTTTCAAGGTTTATTTATTTATTTTTATGAATTTTGTATTTTTTTTAAAAAAAAAATTAGAGGCGTTTGAAGCTGCGTTTTCCCCAACTCTATGTTGCATCCTCCTCCTCCTCCGGCTCCAGCGGCCACCACTCATTTTCCCAGTTGGGCAATTGTTGTGATTATCGTAATGGGAAGCCTGTTGGCAGCGGGTGGAGTGAAATTTTGCAACCATGCCAACTTCAACCTGAACCTATTTGCAAGAGGCACTGGAGATGGTGGTGAGAGAAAATTGAAAATTATGCCTACTGGAGATGGAGATGGAACGTAGTCATGATATTTTGTGTCTGTTTGTTGGTATTAGAATTTAAAAGTCAAAATTTGTATACATGTTTCTATCATTTTTATTAGTTAGTATGATCAGATAGATTAAAGGCAATTAACTCTCAAATGCTTTGTAAATATTCGATGTTCATCAATGGAATTTTTTCTTCCAAACTCAATTTTGTATCAATTCTAATATGGTATCAGATAAATTGAATTCAACTATGAATTTATCCATGGTGAAACCAAAATGCACCGAACAATTCTCAAAATGGGAAAGATGTTCTCGAAGATTCGAGCAGTTCATATTTTCTGCAAAATGTAGCAGTGGATCTTGTCATGCAATTTTTAATGGGACTAAATGAGTCATATGTTTGGATTCAAGCTCAATTTCTGATGTTGATTCCAACTCCAACCATATCGAAGATATTTTCATTAGTAGTTCAACAAAAACAACAACTATCCATACATTTCACTTCTTCTTTTGACATACTGAGTTGAAATGGAAATTCTTATACGAGAACCCCAAAAGTGAAGTATATTTCTCATTGAAGCCAAATAGTGGTTCTAGAGGCACTTCTATTTCTTGGCATGGGTAGTGGAGGAACAAGAAATTGGAGATGACATTGCCGAAGTAGATTTAGAGAACTCTACTGATATTTTGGAAGAAGACACATCACAATTTACGCCTGAGAAATCAGAGGATGGGAACTCGCCTTCTTGTGTTGATATTGGTGGTCACAAAAAGAATGATGATTGTTGATCTGAGCATATGACTCATTCAGTTCCATTAAAAATTGCATGACACAATCCTGATTTTTGTATTTCATCCATTCTTTCATCGATCCACAACTACATTTTGCAGAAAATATGGACTGCTTGAATTTTTGGGAACAACTTTCCCATTCTGAGAATTGTTCGATGCATTAGGTTTCACCATGGATAAATTCAGAGCTACATTAAATTTCTCTGATACCATATTAGAATTGATAAAAAAATAATGAGTCCGGAAAAAGAAATTTCATCGTTGAACATTGAATATTTACAGAGGGTTTGAGAGCTAATTGCCCATAATCTATCTGTTCATATTATATTAACTAATAAAATCGATAGAAACGTGTATACATATTTTGACTTCTAAATTCTTATACCAACAAACTAACAGACACGAACTATCATCACTACGCTCCATCTCCATCTCCAGTAGGCACCATTTCCAATTTCCTCTCACCATCTCTAGTGCCTCTTGCAAATAGGTTCAAGTTGAAGTTGACATGGTTGAAAAATTTCACTACACCAGCTGCCAACAGGCTCACCACTATGATAATCACAACAGTTGCCCAAGTGGGCAAATGAGTGGTGGCCGCTGGAGCCGGAGGAGGAGGCAGCAAAAATTTGGGAAAAACGTAGCTTCCAACGCCAATAATTTTTTTAAAAAACACAAAAATTCAAAAAAATAAATAAATAAACATTGAAAGGGTTAAAAAATTATACTCGGGTTCTTATCAACTCCAACTCCAAGTCCTTGACTAACGATTGTACAGGATAAACCATTTTTTTTCTAAAAAAGAGCGTTGAGCAAGTACGAAGCTTGCATCATGAGACTGAAATATGGAGATCCGCAAGATCCTCCTGGACGGAGGTCTTCACACGAAGAAGATGTTTGGGCATTGCAAACTTGGTTGATCAAAGCTTCGACCTCTGAAATCTGGCCAAATGGTGCTAAAACGCACCATTCTGCGCTGACGGGAATGGGAGAAAGCTTTTGAAAGGAAAACAGTATGAGTAAGATGACAAACATGATGAAGATGCAATTGGTGGTGGTGGTGGTGGTGGTGGAAAGGTGAAAGATAAATGATGAAAATCATCATTTTTTGGAGATAAGAGCTTATTCGCGTAGTGCAAATTTTGAGAAGATGGAAATATCTTAAGTGTTGGAGAAAAAAACAGGGAGATTTGCACGGAACTCCCCTGTAATAGATGAAAGTGACATATAAATCTCCGGATGGACCAAATTGGCTAATAAACCCTCTAAATTTTAAATTTGTGGTTCAAAACACCCTGAAATATTTGTACACGCGTCTCACCATGTAAATGGACAGAAATTCCCCAACGACCAAACCCCAAAGTTAATACAAATTAGTTGATTTATTCTACTTCAACCCTAATGATGGTGAGTATATTGTTAATCCACACAACCAATTATTATTTTTGTTTGTTTGTTTAAAATTATACGCCAAAAAAATTAAAAAGGAAAGAAATTTTTTTGTTTAAAAAAGATTATTATCACGATAATATTTTAATTATTCTTAATTCTTAGGATCAATGTTGTAAATGGCGGGAGGCGGTGGCGGGGCGGTTTGTGAACGCCTAGCGCCTCGGCTAGGCGGTGCCTAGGCGGTTGAATTTTTTTAGTATTTTTTTATATGTGATCACATAAATTAGTCATCTTTATTATAATAAAACCCCATAATTTCAAACAATATCATTAAAATTTGGCTTAAATTATGTAAAATATATTAAATATACAAAACCTAACCTGAAGGCTTGTTGGCGGCGCGTGGGCAGCGGGCCTAGTGGTTGATTGTGAGAAGACTTGAAGCAAAAATGGAAAACAAAAGAAAGTGGGTAGGGTGGTTGATGTTTACCGCCTTGGCCGCCTCATCCACCGGAGCGCCCGCCACTGCCGCCTCGCCTTCCTTGCCCGCCGAACAGCTCGGAGCCGCTGAAGGGGCCGCCTAATGCCAAGGAGGGGCGGTCGAGGGCCGCCTACCGCCTAGGCTGCCGCCTCGACCGCTATTTAGAACGCTGCTTAGGATGCAATATCAACTATCCATGATCGCACTGCTTTTTGGTTTTTTATTTAGAAATATATAATTCGATCTACAAACTGTTTTTCTTTGGTTCAGTTTCCTACCAAACTGTTCTATTGATTCGATTTTGACAACTATTTAATTTTTAATTATAATATATTTAAAAATATATAATATTATTTTTTAGATAATTTTTTAGTACGATCTTCAAAATATAAAATCTAAATGAATTAAATAAATAAATAACCCTTGCATAACTATCATCATCTAATTTCATATCAAGATCAATTCAACCATCATATCCATCGCCTGGTCTTTGCGTGTCATGAGGATGTCATGGGCTTTAAATATGTGCGAGGGTGGAAGATCGCTTGGATTTCAAGTAAGTGTCATGGTGGTAGATCTCCTGGACTTCAAGTATGTGACAGGGTGGTAGGTCGCATGAACTTCAAGTAGATGTTAGATCGCATGGACTTCAAATAGGTGTCAGACTGGTAGATCGCCTGGACTTCAAATAGGTGTCAGGCTGGTAGATCGCCTGGACTTCAACTAGGTGTCAGGATGGTAGATCGCCTGGACTTAAAATAAGTGTCAGGGTGGTAGATCTCCTGGACTTCAAATAAGTGCCAGGGTGGTAGACTACAAATAGGTAGGGGTGAGCATTCGGTCGGTTAGGTTACCGATCGAACCGAATTTCAAATAACCGAACCGAACTGAATCGAATTTTTTTTGCATAACCAAACCGACCAAATTATTTATACTAACCGATCAAAACCGAATCGAATTAAAATCGGTTAATTCGGTCACGAACCGATTTAACCAATTTTTTTTAAAAAACACCTTGGTTCCCAAAAAAAATATGTGCATCTTTTTCCACACGGTTAAAACAAAAAACCCTTTCGAATCTCAAGAATCAAAATTTAAATTTCGATTAATAAATTCTAATCAGACCTAAATTAGTTTTTTAAGAGCCGACGATGGAAGAGAGAAGACCTATGCGTCGATGACGGCAAAGAGCGATGACGAGAGATGACGACGAAGAGCGAAAAGCGATGACAAGAGATGAAAGATGAACAAAAAAAATGAAGATAGATGAACGAGAGTCGAGAGGTGAAAGATAGAGAACAGAGATCTGTGGGTGACGAGAGTCTGAGATGCGAGAGGAAGAGATGGGCGGCTGTGGCAGCTCTAATTTGTTTAGGGTTGAATGACATATTAATTTACCTTACAAATATTATATATATATATATTAATTATTTAAAATATCGGTTAATTCGGTTAACCGATTTAAAAAATTACAAAACCAAAACCGAATCGATTTAACCTATTTGATCGAATTTTTTGAAAATCAAAACTGAATTTTCGAAATAACCGAACCAAATTTCTTAATTGGTTCGGTTTGGTCGGTTAAATCGGTTTAACCGAAGTTTTGCTCACCCCTACAAATAGGTTCCAGGATGGTAGATCTCCTGGACTTCAAATAGGTGTCAGGGTGGTAGATCGTCTGGACTTCAAGTAGGTGTCATGATGGTAGATCGCCTGGGCTTCAAATAGATGCCAGTGTTGTAGATCTTCTGGTCTTAGATGGGTGTCAGGGTGGTAGATGTCAGGGTGGTAGATCGTCTGGGCTTAGGTGTCGTGAATTACCATGGGCTTTTAATAGGTGTCAGGGTGGTAGATCGTCTGGTCTTAGATTGGTGCCAGGGTGGTAGATCATCGAGGCTTAGGTGCCGTGAATTAGAACAAGATTTTAATAGGTGCCTGCTCGTCTGGTCTTGGAAGACTAGAAGAGTTCCAGTGTGGTAGATCATCTGGGCTTAGGTGCCATGAATTACCACATGCTTTTAATAGGTGTCAGGGTGGTAGATCGCCTGGTCTTAGATGGGTGTCAGGGTGGTAGATCGCCCGGGCTTAGGTATCGTGAATTACCACGGGCTTTTAATTAGTGACAAGGTGGTAGATCGCTTGGGCTTAGGTGCCGTGAATTACCATGAGCGTTTAATAGGTTCCAGGGTGGTAGATCGTCTCGGCTTAGTTGTCGTGAATTACCACGGGCTTTTAATAGGTGCTAGGATGGTAGATCGTCTGGTCTTAAATGGGTGTTAGGGTGGTAGATCGTCTGGACTTAAGTGGGGCCACGGGTTTACCGTGGAAATGCCATGGGGTTTTCATGGGTTTTTCTGATGTGCAATGGCGGAGATATTGCCATGGGCTTTGATAGGTGCTAGGGACTCGTATCTCCCGAGATTTATAATAAAGATATCAGGGCTTTACTGCTAGATTGCATGACCGAGAAATAAATCGTGTTGGGGCTTACTGCTAGATCGCATGCCCGATAAATAAATTCTGGTGAGACTTACTGCTAAATTGCAGGCCCGAGTAATAAATCCTGATGGGGCTTATTGCTAGATCGCATGAAAATGGTGCCTGATTGGAAATGGTCTTATTCCATTTGAAGATAAAGGCCCCAGCATGCAATGGTTGTGCCAGACTCCAACTAGAGCTTGAAGAACTATGGAAACTAGCGACTGATCTACAACAACTAAAAACACCAATATATTATACTTCGGACGATAACAGTTTTTAAGTAATCAAAGTCGGATTTCGCGTAAGAGCATTTGAATATGGAGTTACCATAATTCACCTGTTTCAGCATAGAAATTTTCTGCGTCAACGAATACTTTTCCATTGTGAAATATATGTTTCAAGGTCACGATTGCGAAATAGAAGATAAAAAATTTCCAATACTCAGAGAAGGTCGTATCTATGCTATCAAAAATATGATAGTTGCGCAAAATAAAATGAAAATCAAAACAACATCTAACATTTACAAAATTAATCTAATTTATAAGACAAATGTTTGCGAAATAGAAGATAAAAATTTCAATCCAAGATGTTTGAATTCAAAAAGTTCAAAGATTTGACAACAGCAGCAGTCATCGATGAATTTGAAATTTTTGGTACGTTTAATCTTGAAATGTATTTCAATTATCTTAAAATTTCTTATTAGATTTAATGTGTTAATTTATCTTCTTTTTTTTCTAGATGTGATTGGGACTAGAGCCGTCAATTTGGGTTAGACCCGCCGGATCGGCCCGACCCGCCACACAATTTAAGTGGGTTGGGTTGAAATTTTTTCAACACAACAAAAGGTGGGCCTAGATGGGCCAACCCGCCTAGGCCCGCGACCCGCGCGGGTTGGCCCGCGGGCCTGGAGAATTAATAATTTTTTTTATTTTTATTGTGATATATATATTTTTTAATTAAATTTGTGAATTTTTTTTGTATTAATTACTTTATATAAAATTCACACACATAAAATCAATAATTAAAATTTTTATTAATATGTTTCTATTAATATTTATTTATGAAATGATATTTATAATTAATTATAATATTATTTATTTATTTTTATTTGTCGTGAGCCAACTCGCGGGCCGGCCCACCTAACCCGCAACCCACCTTGGGTTGAGTTGGGTTGAAGATTTACAGCCCGCCAAAATGATGGGTCGGGGGTTGGCCCGTTTGACAACTCTAATTGGGACAATGATTTCAAGAGACATCCTGAAAACTAAACAAATCCATGGTCGTCCTACAAAGCTAATTGATTTTACCATTGAAGATTTAGAGTAAAAAATTGTTATTTCAATATTTATTTTTGTGGTGATTATAAAGTTTAATTATGATATCTTCCATGTCTATTAATAAATTTTTAGGCACAACAAATTGACATGCACTTTGTGGGGTAATTTGTGGACGAAATGATCATGTCATTTTATGAACTTTTCGTTACAAAATTTTGAAAAGAAAAAAAGGCATAATCAATGTTAATGCCTATACTGTGGTGAAAGGGAAATTTTGGTGTGGGAATATTTTGAATGTGACTAATTAATGGGATTTTGATTATAATTAATAAAGAAAAATGATTGTGTTTAAGGAAGACTATGTATGCTGATGCCAATTAACTCTGAGAAAATTAAAGGACTCACCATGCACGCTCATTAATTTAGTGAATTATATATATCGATCGATCACCATATATAATATGACCTTTGCCATATATATTCTGAGAAAAGAACTCACCGGTCACCACACAGCACACACACACGCTCTCAAAAGTCCAAAAATGAAATAATAATTAAATGCGTGTACTTTAATACAGAACATCTTAATTAATATGCTCTACATTTCCCCCAAATATATGATTTTGAAGTGATCTTGCGATTTATTATAAGATAATTTGTTTTTGGTTGTGAGTTTTAAAAATATCACATGAAAATAAAATAAATATTATAACTAGCTTAATTGTACTAATTACAAGTCGTTGCTCATTAATTTTATTATATATATATATATATCAAGATGTATTTTAAATAAAATAAAATAAAATTATGCATTGGCAAAGCGAAAGGAGTTTGGATCCAATAAATTTACACTGAAAAGTCCATAATTTTATATTTACAAACACTACCCAACTAATTATTTCGACTACTATATATTACGTACCATATATATAATTATTTTTTATGGGTTCTGTACGTATTATTATTTGTTAAAAACTCAGCATCCTAAGTCAAAGGCTCATGCATGATTTACTGTTTGTATTGAAGTTGGTTTTTAGGAAATAAGCTTAAAAGAGTATCAAGAACCGAAAAATAAGATGGAAAAAATACTCACATTCAAACCGGACGAATCGAGTCGAATAAGGTAATCCAGAGCTCTGGATCGTTGAATGGCTTGCCCGGAACTTCATGATTTTCTCCCTCCGATCCGAAGCTGCCTAAAGAATCCATATATCAATATTATATTACTGGGACTAGTTTTGTAGTAGATAAATAAATGGGGCGTTGGTGTTCTAATTACTATTATATAATTTCCTTTGTTGTTAAAGTTATTGTAGTGATAATGGCGATGTCACTGTTTATTTCCATCTTTGTGTCCTGGGATTATTTCCAAACTCCAACCAAAATAGATCATTAGATAGGGAAGTTCACAATCACGGGTGTAGGTTTGCATTATTAATTGTCACGTTCATGTACAGAGTTTACGGGTGGAGACATTAGCTGTAAAGTTAGGATACTTAAATAATAGAGCTAGATAGACACATATACCCACCTTTTTATTCTTTCCAAAACTAAATTAATGCATACTTAAAATAAATAAAATTTATTTTTTTAATATATATATATATATATATATATATATATATATACAAAAAAACACAAATTCTCGAATTTTGCCTACGAAAATTAAAGAATTTTTCATATTTATTATTATTAGTATTTTATTAATTTAGTGGCTTTTGAGGAAAAATGACCAAAACAAAAAAAAAATCCAAATGACTGGATTAAGACTAAATTTTAAAAAGTTATATGCTTAAAACCAAAAATAGGTCAACTTACAAGATTAAAATTACAATTTTTCCTTTTATTAATTTGGATTTCAAGTCTTTATACTAATTCTATTAAATATACTGATAAATTATTAGAGTCACATCCTTAATTAGAATATTGAATTTCATGCATGTCTCATTTCGTGTGAAGTCAAAACATTTTCAATTAATGCAACTTGTGTATTGGTAAACAGATGAAACTTTTGCCAAAATAAATATAAATCATACTAAAATTAAAATTCTGTTTACAATAAAAATTTTAAGTGCAGGATATCTGTTCTAACAATAAGAACATTTATAGTTAAATAAATCCTTGAAATTTTTAAACAATAAAAAGCAACTAATCAAATAATTCGCGAATGGAGCTTCGTGGGTGATGTGGACATTACAGATTTACAGTATATATAGTTGAGTGATCACGCAATATTAATATTTTGTTTGTAATATCTAAAAATAAGATCTTATGAATTTTTTAAACAAATTTTTAAAAGGAAAAAAATATAATTAATCACTAATTTTTAAAGTTTATAAACATTACTATGATCATCTATCAATGAAATTTTTGCTGCACGGGTTTGGTTACGGTTCACATCACGAGTCTTCTCTCTCCGGGATTCTGGTAGACAATTTATTCAAAATCTATACTCAAAAGTATTAAATTTTACTATTTTATTGGTATTCAATTTTGTATTTCAGCACTTTTTATTGTTTGTCCTAATAGTAGATTTTTTACTCCTCCTAAAGAAATATATACAATACGTATCCTGTAGTAACCCAGATTCTATTTTATTATAATAATATGTTAAACATGATTAAATGTTATTAATTAAGTCAAGATAAAAAACACATGGTATGAGAATGAGCTAGGGTTTGATGGATTTGACCATGGGCTCGGGTCGGACATGGTTGAGCATCAAGGGCTTGGCCATGTGTGTGTGGCGTTGGCTAGGGCTCGGGCATGACACTAGGGCTCGGGCATGGAGCTTGGATTGAGCTCGGGTCTTTCTTTGGGGGCTCAGGTCGGTCATGATGGTAACCAAAGGAGGGTTCGGCCATAAGGGGCTCAGCCAAGGAAGGACATGGCTCGGGTCGGGACTTGGGTGCTCAAGAAAATGGTGGAGGGCTTGGACTTAAAGGCTCGGCCAAGGGAGTGTGTAACTTAGGTCGAGTCTAGGAGTTCAAGAAAGTGTTGTGCAAGGCCAATATAGTGTTCGGCCATGGGAAGAGCACATTGTGTTCAGGTCGGGAATGAACACTTAACCAAAATCAGAACATGAATAAGCCTGAACCCTCAACGACAGGCAGGCAGGTGTGTGGACGCTTGCATGAGTGACAGCTGGCGCCTAAGCATGAGCTGTCAAAAATGGTTGTGACTCAGCTCAAGTACTTGATACGTGGCGTGCATACAGGAGCTCGGACGTCTCTACATCAGCTCGAGCATCCCGAACACCCCAGATATTTGTCTATAAATAGGAGCTGGGGGTTCAGTTATTTTTACACCACTTCCATCTCACTTCATATCTCTGCCCGGAAAAGATTCGCTCGGGAGCTCGGGAAGGAGTAGCTCGGGAGCTCAAGAAGAAAGAGCTCGGGTCGGACCAAGATACCAGGTCGGGTCGGGCTTGAGACCAGGTCGGGTCGGGAGTTGACCTAGGACAGCTAGGGGTTGTCTTTTTCCAGCTTAGTCAGACTTCGGTGTTATGTACGTACATATTGACTGAGATTGTCAGCGAGTATACATGTTTATATGTTGCATTTATTTGACATTATTATATGGCATGATATATGATTTACCGTTTTCCATATTCATATGTCATGTGCATATACACGTTGAGCCTATACCTTGTTATACCTGACTATAGAGCCGCTCAGCTCTATACTCGATAGTCTATCACTGAGGGTACCGCGATGGCGGGGGCATTTATGTCTGTCTACTCTGGTGTACTAGACGAGTGTGGTTACACCCAGAGGTTGATCCGTGCGGTAGCAGCACTCATGTGGCGCCGGTACTGAGCATGACTTTTCGGATGACCATTTACCAGTCATCATGTTGCATGCATTATATACATATGTTTACTCATGTCTATATACTGGGCATTAACGCTCACGTCCTAATTGTTATCTTGGACACCCTATTCCCTGGGGCAGGTCGCAGGATGGACGGAGCTGGTAGTTCAAGGCAGGATTAGGGAGTAGGAGCCTTGAGGAGTTTTTTTATGCAGCAGGATTCGATATAGCTGTATAATGTTTACTTTTACGAATTTCGATATGGTTGTATCACTACAGATTTAAGCCTGGATTTTATTACTAAGCTGAAATGTAAATTATGGTTATGTTTCCGCACGTTTTACTCTGTTAAGTTATTTTGTTGTATTAAGTTTAATGCATGCTAGGTTCACTACATATCCACTGTCCAAAATTAAAGCACCTATCATCAGCACATGGCTCCAAAACTTTGTGCAATATTATAAAGATCGAATTCTTTGTGTGGTACATTAAAATAAAGTCTGAAGCGGAAACTCACATAATTAAACTGATCAGTGAAGGTCTCGGGATGGAGACAACCGAGCGTTATCTCTTGATAACGTTGTCCCCAAAATATTTTTTTGTTTGGTGGATCGACCCAAGACTATAAATTTTGGTGTGGGAATATTTTGAATGTGACTAATTAATGGGATTTTGATTATAATTAATAAAGAAAAATGATTGTGTTTAAGGAAGACTATGTATGCTGATGCCAACTCTGAGAAAATTAAAGGACTCACCACGCTCATTAATTTGGTGAATTATATATATCGATCAATCACTATATATAATATGACCTTTGCCATATATATTCTGAGAAAAGAACACACCAGTAACCACACAAGCGCACACACACACACTCTCTCAAAAGTCCAAAAATAAAATAATAATTAAATTCGTGTACTTTAATACAGAACATCTTAATTAATATGCTCTACATTTTCACCAAATATATGATTTTGAAGTGATCTTGCGATTTATTATAAGATAATTTGTTTTTGGTCGTGAGTTTTAAAAAATATCACATAAAAAGAAAATAAATATTATAACTAGCTAATTGTACTAATTACAAGTCGTTGCTCATTAGTTTTATTATATATCAAGAATCAAGATGTATTATTTTTTTAAAAAAATGTATGCATTGGCAATGCGAAAGGAGTTTGGATCCAATAAATTAACACTGAAAAAAAAGTCCATAATCGTATATTTACAAATACTACCCAACTAATTATTTCGACTAGTACTATATATATTACGTACCATATATATAATTATTTTTTATGGGTTCTGTATTATTATTTGTTAAAAACTCGGCATCCTAAGTCAAAGCTAGGCTCATGCATGACTTACTGTGTATTGAAGTTGGTTTTTAGGAAATTAATAAGCTTAAAAGCTAGAGTATTCAAGAACCATAAAATAAGATGGAAAAAATACTCACATTCAAACAGGACGAATCTAGTCGAATAAGGTATCCGGAGCACTGCATCGTTGTGTGGCTTGCCCGGAACTGATTTTCTCCCTCCGATCCGAAGCTGCCTAAAGAATCCATATATCATTATATTACTGGGACGTCGCGGTGATTTTTTTTTTTTTTTTTTACTGTTATATAATTTCCTTTGTTGTTAAGTTATTGTAGTGATAATGGTGATGTCGCTGTTTATTTCCATCTTTGTGTCCTGGAATTTTTCTTCCGCGTATGTCCAAAATCAACCCAAAATAGATCATTAGATAGGGAAGTTCACAATCACGGGTGTAGGTTTGCATTAATTGTCACGTTCATGTATAGAGTTAACAGGTGGAGGGTATAATAATAATAGAGCTTGAGTGCTTCACAGACACAAATTCCCACCATTTCATTCTTTCGAAAACTAAATTATGGCATACTTAAATAAATAAAATATATTTTTAAAAATATACAAAAAACACAAATTCTCGAACGAAAATAAAAGAATTTTTCATATTTCTTATTATTAATTTATTGATTTAGTGGCTTTGAAGAAAAATGACCAAAAACAAAAAAAAAAATCCACATTACTGGATTGATAGTAGTAAATATTAATGAAATTTAATTAAATTAGATGTATTAAACATGATTAATAAGCCCATACACTTGAGTCCATAAAGAAGATCCATAATCTAGAAGTCCCATGAACCATGTGAGAAAAGTCTGTAAATAGAACATTCTCTCATAATTCCAAGGTATTATCTCACTTTTTCCCCATTTTTATGCTCTAAAAAGCTCTCTAATTTTGTGATTATACATTTGGGGGTAGATCGCTGATTTGAACGTCGGAAGATTTTTCGTCGTTGGGGGATCTAATCTCGTTTCGTGATGCAGGTGACAATCCTAGCACGCAAGGAGCGCTTGACTTCTTGAAAGCTTTGGTTCACATTAACTGACTGCATCATGGATTAAGACTAAACTTTAAAAAGTTATATGACTAAAACCAAAAATAGGTCAACTTACACGATTAAAATTACAGTTTTTCCTTTTATTAATTTGGATTTCATGTCTTAATACTAACTCTATTAAATATACTGCTAAATTATTAGAGTCACATCCTTTGAATATTGAATTTCATGTCTCATTTCGTGTCAAGTCAAAACATTTTCAATGCAACTTGTATTGGTAAACAGATAAAACTTTTACCAAAATAAATATAAATTATCTTAATTAAAATAAAAATTATGTTTACAATAAAATTTTAAGTGCAGGATATCTGTTTTAACAATAAGAACATTTATAATTAAATAAATCTTTGAAATTTTTAAACAATAAAATGCAACTAATCAAATAATTCGCGCATGGAGCTTCGTGGGTGATGTGGAAATTACAAATGTACAGTAATCCTTTAGTTGAGTGACGCAATATTAATGTTGTGTTTGCAATATTTAAAAATAAAATATTATGATATTTTTTAATCAATTTTTAAAAGGAAAAAAATTTATAATTAATCACTAATTTTTCGAATTTATAAACTCTGCCATGATCATCGATGAATGAAATTTTTGCCGCCCGGGTTTGGTTACGGTTCACATAACGAGTCTTCTGTCTCCGGGATTGTGGTAGACAATTTATTCAAAAGACAATTTATTCAAAATCAAAAGTAAGTAATATTAAATTTTAAATTTGTATATCAGCATTTTTTATTGTGTCTCTTAATAGTAGATTTTTACTCCTCCTAAAGAAATACAATATTACGTATCCGCTGTCCAAAATTAAAGCACCTATCATCAGCACATGGCTCCAAAACTTTGTGCAATATTATAAAGATCGAATTCTTTGTGGTACATAAAAATAAAGTCTGAAGCGGAAACTCACATAATTAAACTGATCAGTGAAGGTCTCGGGGTGGAGACAACTGATACCATCTCCAGCACACTAAAACAGCACACTATTTTAGTGTGCTGCTGGAAATTAGTGCAAAGAATTGCTCTAACAACCAACGCCAAACAGACGTTTTTTTTAAGTTGTGAACAGTGCAACTTCAAATTTTTTTTTTTTTTGGGAGTTGCACTGTTCACAACGGCATACTTTATTTTTTTTTTTAATTTGCTTTTTGTTTTGTTATTTTAGTGTATATTTGTTGATATTATAATTATTTTTGTTTTTTTTTTTGCATTTTTTTAAATCTTTATATTATTTGTTTTTCAATAACATTAATAATATTTTACATATGATTTTTAAAATAATTCGTGAGATACATGATAAAAAAAATTAACATAGGATAATTAAAATTTTAATACAAAATTACATATTAAAACGAAATTATAAATTTAAAATACTGTGTGTTAATTGAATAAATATTATTATGCAATATTTTATTTTGTTGTTATTAATTTCACTCAACTTAAAAAATCTTAATTAATAAATAATATACGAATTCATATAATTTTTAATTAAATTTACCACATTAATTTATATATTAAAAATAAATTATAAAATATATGTAAAAGTAAAGAATATTATGGAATATTCCTTTGTGTAGAAATTTGGTGAAAACTGCTGGAGATGAAGTATGAATTGCATTATAATAGTGTAAAATGTGGCATTATTTTAATGTCAGCTGCTGGAGATGGTCTGAGCGTTATCTCTTCATGAACGTTGTCCCCAAAATATTTTTTCACAAGGTGGATCGACTCAAAACCATAAATAATATTTTTGGTATAAAAAATAATTATTATTCACGGTTCAAATTGGAGAAGAAACTCATCTTACAAAATTGACTCTAAAACAATCTCATAAAAAAATTTCTTATATCTAAATAATTATTTAACTTCTTTAAGCTGGCTGCATTTTGTATCCAAGGATTTGAAGTGAAAGATTTCGAATCAATGTCTCAGGTCATCGACACTCCGAAAATAATAATAATAATAATAATAATAATAATAATAATAATAATAAAAAACAATTAAGACATAAAAATCTAATCTATCGATCAACATAATCTTCGTTGCGGCAAATCAACATACATAAGATAATAAAACTTGAATAATGTTAGAGGTACCATAAATATTGTGTATAACGATTACAACAAATAAATCATGAGATTTTGCTATTATATCGCGATATTTTGCATTCAATTTATCATGAGATTTTGATAAATGAAATTTTTGTATTGAATTTTTGTGTTGTACAAATTGATGTACAAATTTCGTTGTATATGTAGCATTACTCTAATAACTTAGGTCATAAAAACATCAATGTATAAGCATAAAAGAAAAAAAAAAAAAAAAAGAAGTCAAACATACAAAAGAAACCAATTTATTAACTTAAGTAGATGATGAAAATCTAAGAGGCAACGAGACCAAATTAAATATAATTAAGCGTCCTATATATTACGTTATAGTCCACAGCCAGTCCAATGCAACACCAGACAATATTCCACTTAGAATGAACAACACCAACAAATTCCCCAATGCATTCTGCTCCGGTGCCTGCAAATTCATTCAAAGTTCCATCCATGTTATATATATATATATATATATATACATGGCTATAAATTTATTGATACCATGCATGCATCGATCAAGTTCTTCGACTTACTCGGAATCCTTTCGGAGCCATCGATAGTATACAAATAGTCAAATATCCATTTGTCAATCCAAGGAATGAAACTAGAAATATCATCCATCCCTGCCCTCCATACTTGGCAGTGAAGTAGAACGCAGGAATAAGGGCGAAGCGCGACAAGGTGGCCGCCATAATGCCGATTCGCGATTCTAGTTTCAGCCATCGGATGAGAGGAATATATCTCGATATGAGATTCCAAATGTTATATACTGCTACAAGAACGATTGCATACCTACACGTACCTCAAATTAGGGTTAATATTATTTGTTTACTTACATATCTCGAGGGTATGAATATATATCATGGGCCCGGGTCAGATGTTTATATGAACATCTTTAGATAATTAATGCACCAACTTTTTCGAGACACTGGAAATCATGTCACTTCACACACGATTATGTGTCTCAAAAAAGCCTTCGTGCAATGTATTAGAATTATATATATATATATATATATATATATATATATATATATATATGTGATCAACAGCTGACGTGACAATCACTCATTGGATGTATAAGGTGTCACGTCAGTTGTTGCTCGCGTAGTTGTCCATGGTGGTTGCATGCAGATACATGCATGTATGTATTAATATAATTATTATAATGACTAACCAAGATCCCAACTTGTGTGTACTACCGGTGTTCTCATACAAGAATCCAGGGAAAATAGACAGCGTGAGGGCATTTGTTAGGAAGAGTCCAACCGCGTAATCGACGTTCCTAATCAACAACTGCTTGTTGCTTAGTCGATCTTCTCTAGAATAATCCTGCGCACAAACGATACAAATTAATAGGATTCTTAAGATATATGTCCTAATTAAAGGCATGTCATGCACCTGGCTGGTAGGGGTGCTGATGCCTGCAGCAGCAAGATCAGCAAAGACAGTGCTGCATCCCTCCGATGCCGCCTTTCGCCGGAAGTATTGCACGATAGGTAGTTTCCCAAAGAGAAAAGAGTATACAATAACACATAGAAACTCTATGCATATTGAGATTGAAAGAAATAACACTACAGCAATGGTAATAATAATTAAATGAATTTGGGATTATGAAAAAGTAATAGACGAGAAAATATTGAGTTATAGATATATAAAGAACTTACTCACACCCTTGCGAAGCCCGTGATTTGTTCTATCAAAAGCAGCCTTTGTAACTAGCCGCAAACCAGAAGTTAGGACTCCTGATGCAGCCAAACCAGCAAAGAACGACTGCGATTTGCCCGAAAAATGATCTTAAGTGTAATTTGTTTTCTGGAGCATATAATTTGGTTACTTGTCAGTCTTATGTTTATTGTTTTTTTTTTGTTTTTTGAGTCCAAACTTAGCAATTTTGTGTCAAATATGCTATAAGTTATGGGCATTATGTTTAGTTTTTAATTTTAGCAATTAAATAATATATCTATGACATTAAGTAGAAATATAATTAATATTACCCCACTCTTCTTCTCCATGTCGATCGATTAATGCTCTACAAGAAGTCAACAACAGTAACAAATAACAATCCTAAAATTGATAGTGAATATTTTATATTAATATTGAGTTTTATTTATACTAGCGTCTTTGCCCACATATTAGGTGTATATATATTGTTTTTATTTTAAAATATTATATTTTGTGATATGAAAAATTAATTGTAAAAACGTGATTTTTATTTTAAAATAAAAAAAAATCGACCAAGTTATGAGAAAATTAATTAATAATATATAAAATTAATGATATTTAATAAGGATAGATTTGGATTAATAGTAGTTAATAAGTATAAATATGAAAATTCATATAAATATACCAAAATTAGTAGCAAGTGTTTTTCCCTGCTGAGATTAAAGAACAAAATCATAGAAAAAACAAAATCTATACAATTTCGATTAATCCAAAAAAAAAAAAAGAATGAAACAGAAAACCTTTGAATCATTCAGTTGATTGATGCTTTCCATGGCCAAAATATTCCTCTCCCAAATAAGAAGCCGAGTATGTTAATGTAAATGTAATTAACAACACCTAGACTATATACATACAAGAAAAGAGCAAGAGTTTTTCATGGACATAAAGAAAGCCATAAATGATTAATGACCACTGATCTATAAAAATATTTCCTCATAGTACAAAATAATAATATCTTGCAAAAATGCACAGTTTTTCGATGGATTAAAAACACAAAACCAATAATAAAAATAAAAAAAAAGAAGAAGAAGGAAAAAACGATGCAAAACAATCCATCATAAAAGTAAAAAAAAATAAAATTAATTTATCAATACCTATACCATATTATATAAATTATAAAAGGAAATTATATGATTATATCTTGTACTTATTGTACGAAATCATCCTAAACATCGGGTAAGACTATGCTGCACTTGGAGTTCTTCTTCAAGTGCAGCATAGCCCTTGAATCAATAGGGCCCACATGAAAACATGTGGGACCCATATGTTATCATGTGGGCCCTCCCTTGATCCAAGGGCTTAGCTCCACCCCTAATCATTCGATACGCACTTCTGAATGGATGGATTTTAAAAAAATCAATACAATTCTTAATTTATATTTATATAGAAATAAATATACGTAGTTAAATAGAAATTTAATTCTTTCCAAATTAAACGTGGATCCGAAGTCAATACTTGTTGACCAGGCCATCCAATTTCAGATATTAACCAGCTAGCCATTTAATCTCGCCCTCAAACTCCGCATGCAATGTATCACTTATCTTGGATTTATTTAAGTAATTAACCTCCAGTTGAGTGTCACTTAGAAAAATAACCTCTCATTTTTTATTACTTTATTTTTACTATTTCGCCCTTTTTAAACATGACTCTCGTTACTATGTATTAGATTTTTGAACTTCTCATGACAATTTAAAATATTAGATTTAATTACTTAAATCATTCTACCCAAAATTTGAAAAATATTTTATTTTAGTAACCTTCTTAATTTAATGACATATTACCTTATACTAGGGGTGTTCATTCGGGCGATTTGGACCGAACCGAACCGAAATTTCGGTTCTCCGAAAAGCCAAACCAAAAACCGAACCGAATTGGGCGGTTCGGTTCGGTTTTTAACCGAAATTATTTCGGTTTTTCGGTTTTTTTTTTGATAAAATTTTTTTTTCTCTAAAAATCGGTTTTTTGAAAAAAAAAATTAAAATAAATTTTTTTAAAAAAAAACTAAATTTTTTTAGTTATTCGAATAATTTTTTGGAAAAAATTAATGGTTAAATCAAATATTTTTGATTTAATACTTCGAAAAATATATTTGAAAATAACTACACTTAGAACAAAAAAATTGCTAACGTTTTTAATTTCAATAATAATAATTTATGAATTTATAAAAATAATGTAATATATAATGAAAATATGTGTATATATAATAAAATAACTTCATTAATTTTTAATTATTTCTATTTCAAAAATCAATATTTTTTAAAATATATAAATCAATATATTTTTCAAGTTGAATCCACAATTCAAGTATGTTTGAATAATTAGATAAGTAATTAAACCAATTATGTTTTTTTAAAAGAACGAATGATGACTTTTGTTCTTTCAGTTTTTCAATAAAATTAATTTTATGGGCACACAATATTGATGTACATATTAATTAATTGGTAAAAAAATTCAAAATCAAAAACAAAAAAAACAAAAAAAAAAAGCAAAAAAAAAAACGGTTTTTCGGTTCGGTTCGGTTAACCGCGAAAAAAAATCGAACCGAACCGAAAATCCGATCCGAAAACCAAAAATCGAACCGAATTTTCGGTTCGAATCGGGCGGTTATCCGAACCGTGAACACCTCTACCTTATACCGATTTGCCAAACACTTCACTTTTTTTCACAATTTCTTTGCATCATTAATTCCTTATTTTATTATGCTGTCGGTATTCACAAAATTATAAAAAAATTAGCCACCAAAATTAACGATTAACAAACAAAAACAAAGGAATAAAAATTAAATAAATAGAAAAAATAACAAAAATATAAAAAAACATACGTAAAATGGTTGCACCGAGTTGATGATTTGGAATGTTGTTTTTTTGTCCTGGGTGTAGAGAAGTGGAAGGTAGCAAAATTTTGAGAGTAGAAAATTAATTAAAAATAAAAAAGAAAGAAAGAAGGTCAGGAAGAAGACGATGAATAGCACGACAGCAAACAAATCTGAGGAGGGAAAATTAGGGATTTTGGGTGATTAATCTAATTAAAATTAAATAGCATAAAAGGTAGTTTGGATATATATTAAATTAAAACTCATTTAGAAGGTTACTTTACAAAATAAAATATTAAGAATGTCAAAAATCTAAATAAATAGTAACAGAGGGTTATATTTCAAATTGTCCCCACTTATCTTCTCTGCTTTATTTATTTTCCTTTTCAAATGTGTATTTTGAAATGACCTTCTAGACTACAAATCAATTTATGCATATCCCTTATCTTATACAAGATCCTCAATTCATCTGCAACTTTTCAAATTCGAAAATTGGTATTTTATATTTTCTATTACTCAAATTAATAATTCCAATATATATCTTTCGCTTCTTGTCTTTATTATAAGACAATAATGGTAAGTATTTATGGAAACATTGACATATAATAAAAATTGTTGCTTTAAATAAAATTTTTTTTGAAGTTATAAATTTTATTTTTATTAAAACCTATTTACACTAATAGTAATGTATATGATTTTAAATACATATGTTTATAACTATATAAATTCATAATAGAAAATTAAAAAGATTATTTAAAATTTAAGATATCAAAAACTAATTTAATACCTAAACTTGGAAAATAATTATAATATAATAAAATATTATAATACTATTTAATTATGGATACCAATATTTCTACTTCTTAATTTAAACGTAAAAAAATTATTTTCCATCAAATTTCAATGTCTTGTGATATCAGTGATCATGGTGCGGTTTTGCGATTTTTTCGAAGAAATTCAAACCGAATTGCCACTTGCGGTTCGAATATACTTTATTTTTTTAATTGCGATTTTGCATGTAAAATCGGTTTTGCGGTTTTGGGCGGTTTTAAGCGGTGGCGGTCGGATCGCAGTTTTTTTGGATGATAAGCAAAATGAAAAAATTGAACTAATTTTGAACAATGAATTAAAACTATAATAAACAAAATAAAACTATATAAAAAAACAATCAAGCGACAAAATAACAAGAGAGAAAAAGGGGGAAAAATGAAGGAGAGTTGAGAGAGTGGAGGTGGCATAAGTAAGAAATCTTTTGTGTATGTAATACTAGTTAATAAATATAACCCTAGCTAAATAAAATTGTACATGTCGGTGTGGGGCGGTGCGATTTTGGCCAAATATTATAACCGCACCGTGGGGGCGGGGCGGTTTTCTTTTCTTTCTAAACGCGGTTATTGTTTTTAAAAAATGAGATACAACGGTGCGATACGGTGTGGTGCGGTCAGTTCGGGTGGTTTTTTAAAAATTTTGATCACCCCTACTGATATATATGTATACATGTAGCGACAGAATTAGGATTTTTTTATATGAACGTTTCAGTAACGGAAGATCAAGAAGAATATACTAAAACAAACATATAGACCAACACTCCCCTAAAAAATAAAAGATTTTGTGTTTCATTTAAAATAATTTAATTGGTGTTGATATGCATAAAATGGGCGGTGATAATATAGAAGAAATCTGATATTACAATACTTCAAAAAGAAATTGAAATTTTATGTATGAAGATTTTTTTTTCCCCAAAACTTTTAATTGATTGAAATTTTAATAAAAAAATTGAAAAATTCAATTTCCACAATCACATGGTTCGTTTAATTTTTTTTTAATCTTTTAACCTTTTTATTATGAATGTATATACGTATAATATAATATTTATTTAAAATCATATATATTGTTATAGAATAAATATTTTTTAAGAAAATAAAATTATTTAAAGAAACCATTTTTATTATATCTCAATATTTCCACAGACCATAAATACTAGGTATTATTAATTATAATAAAGGCAAGAAGATAAAACGATATATTAGTTAATTGGAGTAGTAGAAAATACAAAATATTAATTTACTAAATTTAAATGTGCAGGAAAAAATATAGAAGAAAGTGTAGGAGATGATATAGAAGAAAGTGTAGTAGAAAATACACAGCATCGCATGTTGTACATAGCCCAACAAAAGAAGATCCAAATTGGTTTGCTAACATGGGCTAGTGCTTTTGTTTTAGCAATTTGTGGCTTGGGAAACGACTGTAACTGAATCGGTATTGATTATATGACTCCGTTTATGATATAAGATTGAACAAAGTTGTATGTGTCGAATATCAACTGGCGGCAATGTGTGCCTCGACTCCTCTAAGAATTGACAAATTTACGATCTTATATTATAAAATCGAGAGATTCTACATTGTTAAATTTGGATTGACGGATTTTATATTTTTTTTATTTGTTTGGATGAATGGATAAAATTTTAATAAATTTCAAATGCAATCTACACCGAGTTAAGCAATTTCTATATAATAGTAGTGGTTTAAAAATACAACAAAGACAAGTGTTATTAAATTCATTAATTCCTCAATTCATTTCCGCAAATAAAAAAATCTAAAATTTGTCAATCCAAATTTAACAATGTAGAATTTCCCGATTTTATACTATAAGATCGTAAATTTATAATTCATTAATTCCTCAATTCATTACCGCAAATTAAATCCATATTCCAAGCACGAATGAAAAAATTTGAATTCAAGGATTTCAAATTCATTTGGTTTTTTGGATGAATTTTTTTTTGGGTGATCATCATCTTGCTAATCCATGTAAGTCAATATAATGTTAATTATGATGAATTTGAAATACATACAAGATGGCTGGAAGTCATTTCATATTCATCCTTCTTATCTCTTTCAAAATGAAATTTTCTCTTCCAAATCAATTCACCCATCTAAACGTAACCCAAGGAACAATAGTAACATTAGTCATGTAAGTTGATCACTTTGATTCTGGTCCTTATATATATCATGTTTTTATTATGTTTGGATAGGCTTTTTATGAAACATTTTATATATCATTGGATTCGCATTTTGAAAACGATCATACCTTGAAAATTTCAAGGGAATCGGAGTTGTTTTGGGTACGGGTGTGCACGAATTCCCCGCACCCTTTTTCAACTTGGTTTTAACGAGGAAAAACTGAAATATGAAATCATAGTGGAGCAAAATCGCAAATAGACAAACATAAAGGACAAAAATTGCAGTTTTTTCTCGTTAAAACCATTTCCCTTATTTGTTAAAAAAATAAAAATCTATTTCAGCAGGAAAATATCATTGGTATGATATCAAGTGTTTGATATATGTGTGGAATCAAGTTATTTTAACAAAAAAAACATATATTCATTGTAGTCTTAATATTATTTATATTATATGTGTGAATAACAATTATTGCATGTATCAATATCATAAACAGTGAGTGCATGAAAATAGTTCTCAAAGGACCTACAAACTCTTGTAAATTCTTTTTGTATTCTTGCTGGTTCAATATAGTAAAAATTTGAATCGGTGGCAAGTGGACGACGTAACTCTAATACTGAGGGTAAACCACTATAAATCTTGTGTATTATTGTGTTAGTTAATTTTTTATATGGCCAATTTCTATTTGTTTAGATAATTAAAATTGAGACTTTATTCTAACAACTGGTATGAGAGAGTTAGGTTGCATTTGAAGTGATGATTAGAAAATAAGTTTTGACACATGAAATTGGAAAATTTGATGGAAACAATTTTTCTTTCTAGAGAATATAGATCTGTACCATAAATTTTGCATATGTGACTTGAGGGGAAGAAACCACAGGATATGTCAGATGTCGATGAAAATCTCTTACACAAGCAATTGTATTAGGGGTTATTAGAGTGACAATGCTGAAGAATGTGACCTACTCATGGACTCAAGGGTCGGGTCCAACTCTAAGTGGTAAGAATCATCCCACAAGGGTAGGTGGTGGAAGTTAGAGAGGTTGGTTAAGCAAGTGTGCGACATGGCAGAGGAGCTAGACTCTAAGGTGCTAAGAGGTGTGTCAAGAGTGAGACTGTGGATGGTGGGTGAAATAGTTGAAGTTGGAATCAGAAGCACCGAGGGATGCACTATTTTCTCGAACAATAACAGAGTCAAGATTTTAGCTCCACCCGAGCTAAAATTTTTTAGAGAAAAATTCAAAAATCATGGAAGTTGAAAACACCGATTTTTCATTTCTATGAATATTTTGAACTTTGTTTAAATCTATCACGCAGATGAACTTAGTAATATGGTAGATAGAGAAAACGTTAAGTAAGTTCTTACTGATAATAATAACTAATTTTTTCATATTTTGGTGAAATAAAAAATCGTATAGGTGACTAAAATACCTTGAATTACCGTATAAAGAAAGTTTTAAATCAGCTCAACATGGATGCACGTGAGAGGCAACATCCAAGATATTATATATAAACAACATGAAACTTACAAGTTTTTTTGGCTCCAAAAATTAAAATTGGATTTGATTCGGTATATTATTTACATCTTTATCTATCGTACATAAAAGTATATATATAACAAGTTATTGTTTACTTTCTTGCAATATAAGTTTGTGGTGACGAATAGTTATTTTGAACTATTTTTTTCTTTATTGATTTAGGATTTCATATTTAATTGTTTTTGTTAAAACCATGTAGGTTTAGATTTTTGTACTTTTAAGTATTTTCATAATTAAGTTGGTAGCAATTCCTCGGCTACTCGATCGTATTTGATGGTAGAATTTATGAGTTTGGTTAACTTTATTAAGAGGTTTAGATAATTATAGCTTTACACATGTAAGAAAAAACATGTATATTTGCATTTGGTTACATTTTTGGCATTTGGTAGACGGTCTCTCGAAATGTTAAGTGGGAAATTATATTGTGAATTTGGTGGTACATTTTTTTTCTTTTTACTCTTTTTTTGAAAGAAGTATATGTTTTCATGGCCTTCAAATTTTTTATGAAATGAAATAAAATTAATGATAATCATTTTTCAAGTCGTAGATTCTTCATTTGTCCATCAAAGAAGATTAGCTATTTAATTTTCACTTGAATTGTGCCTGAAAGTTAGAATGATTTTCTTGTTGAAGGCCATGAAAAACAAGATGAATTTTTTTCTCTCTTTATTTAGCCCGGAACAACGATTTTTCGTCTTCATTTAGCTTATAGATACAATGGTGGTTTGTTTCCCATTTGATATTGTATTCAATATATCATTTGACCCATCTATTATTTACTTTGAATATTTTTTTTATTTTACTTATGTAAATATAGGGCTGGGTACGGTACGGTATACCGTATCAAACTCTCATACCGTATACTGTACCGTACCATACCGGTATGAAGAATTTCATATCGGTACCATACCGAAAATTCGATATGGAGAATTTTTATACCGAATATCGTACCGAAAATAAAAATAAAAATTCGGTATACCGAAAAAAAACTCGGTATACCGAAATTTTTTCGGTATACTGAGTTTTTTTTGGGTATACCGTGAAAAATTTAAAAAAATAAATAAATAAATTTGGTATATTCGTACCGTACCGAAATTTTTGGTATATCGATTTTTCGGTATATTCGGTAAATTTTTCGGTATGGTATGACGGTATTTTCGACATTTCGATATTTTTTCCCAACCCTATGTAAATATGTAAATTTTATTTTTAGGTCACGAGAAATAAACATTGGATTTTTACGATAATATATGTATTGGTTGAAGATTCCCTACGATCCGTTTGTTGTATTTTGCTCTATAACACTTTGTTGTTAGTACTAAAACTAAATATTTTTTTGTGTATTTTGTTGGTGGATAGACTTAGAAGTAACGAGTTTGTAAGTTGAAAAGACCAACATGACAATCATGTATCGGTATTTTGGATTTTATGAAGATTTTTATTTATGTTTATGTTGATTTGCTATCTACGGAAATTGTTGTGCGAAAACAGTTTATTATGTTGTGATATGACATTTTTCTGGGTCTTGATATAACATTAAAACTAATATGTAACAACTACATATGTAATTGTAAAACTAATAAAATATCATTTCAAATGTTTATATATGTCACAATAGTAATTAACATGACATTTTAAACTGACATTATAAATTACGTATAGTGACACTTTTTATTGTTGTTATAAATAAATGGGATAAAACCCAAATACGTCCTCAAAGTTTTCTAACTTTTCCAAAAATATACTGACACTTTATTCGTTCCTAATTATGTTCCTTATTTAAAAAATAGTTTTCTTAATATGTACCTCAAACTAAAAATTGTCAATAATACCCTTATTATAACAATTATAATTAATATTTCCTTGGGGCTCAAAAAATGGTATCATAGCCTAGGTAATTTTATTCAGACTTTATATTATTCGTTAAATCATACCTTTCTTTGTTGAGGAGAAGAATTTTTATAAAATATGACTTCAAACGAAGGTTTGAATCAAGAAGATTTTATTTATAAAAAATCTTATAAACAAGTTAATATATTCACAATAGATTACTTACAACAGGTGGTGATTATTGTTCTCAATTCTGAAGAGATAAAGAAAGTTGATTTCTAACTCTCAATTTTTAGAAATTACCCCAGATTTCTCTAAACTCTCCGAAGATCTTAGAGAAATTCAAAAGACGGTACAATATTACAGCAATCATCTGTATGAAATACCTCGGCATATTGGAGAAATCCTTAAGAAACAAGAAGAAATTCTTGTAACTCTAAAGGATCTTCAAACCAAAATCATAAATCTAGAACACATTTCTAGTTCTAGAAAGGGAAATACGGGAGGAAGGTTACCACTCCAGTTTGAGTACCGAACCTCTGTTACATCAGAAAGGTAAAACCAAAATGGTTCAAAAACCTTTAACTGATGATGAAATGATGATTAATCTAATAAAATCAGTATCAGAGGGAAACACTATCTGATGACTACTTTAAAAAGATTAAATCTCGAGGATATACAAGATCTTGCGGATTCTTTTGCGAATCTCAAAGTAGTAGATCTAAAAATGAATTTTCCTTAGGGTGAGCAACCCATAGGGAATCCCCCTAGATGTGGTGAAAACATAAGAACCACATAGTGAGTTTCATGTTGGAGAAAATTCACATCCAGCAGGAACCAGATCTAGAAGGAGTAATATACCAATACATCAAACTCCTTATGAAAAAACTGTTTTAGACCCGATACATCCTTATGGGGTTATGTTAAACCTGGATGTTCTAGACTTCAAAAACAGAGAAGATTTCATAGATGATTGGACATCAGCTATGAGAATAGCAGCAGGAACTTTAGATCTCAATAAAGAAGGATTTATCAAACTTCTGGAAATGAGTCTAATGGGATCTGTTAAGATAGCTTGGAAAATGACCATGCCAGAAACCAAGGAATCAATATTAGCAGGAGAATCACTTAGCGAGATTGGAGGAAGAATGACCACCCTTTTTAAAGCACAATTCATAGGGGTAGACTATTTCAATAATCAAGATACAGAGAAAAATAGAAGATATACTCAAGCTCTGTATAGCCTCGAGTTACATGATATATGTTTAGTTGATGAATATATTATGTTATTCACCAAATACAGATGGAATTCGTGAGTTGAAGAAAATGTAGCCATTCAGCTATTTTTCGCAAAAATGTCAAGCCCCTGGAGAGAAATGCTGATAAAAGAATACGTTCCAGGTAATATTGATACATTGGCAAGACGCGCCTCCTTTTTTATAGGAAAATTGGCGGAATGGTGCCATATAGCAGCATTACAAAAGAATTACAAGAAAATAAGGGGTATTAATAAGCATATTTCTCTATGTTGCAGAGAAAATGATCTCCCTACAGTTATAGGGAATAAATCACAGGGATTTAAGAGGAAGAAATTTAAAAATAATCCCTACAATAAAAGAATGAAAAGTTCTTGAAAACCAAGAACATTTTGGTCTAAACAAAAGGCCAGATCCTATAGATCAGGCAGAATAAGTGGACCTACAAGAGCATCCCCAGCAACTAACTCATCACAAAGCAGGGAAAGAACACCATCTAAAAGAACTTTCAGAAGAACTCATACGAGAGCAAGTGAAAGTTTCAACGATTGCAATTGCTGGACATGTTGAGCTAGAGGACATATATCTACTGTAGTGACCCGCAATTAATCAAGGTAATTAAGGAAACTAATTACTAAATTTTGCCTAAAATTATCCGAAGTGGATCGGAAGCTCCGAAGCACAGATCGGAAGCTCCGATCGGGATCGGACGTTCCGTTGGAGGATCGGACGTTCCGATCTGGATAGGTCTGGCATCATCACCGACGTCAGCAAGATGACGTCACTGCTTACGCACGTGAGGTGACATCGGACGTTCCGATGTCACGATCGGACGCTTCGTTCTCGATCGGACGTTCTGATCGCCGTCTATAAATAAGGGGTCCGAGCCCTCATTCTGTGCACCAATTTCCCTCCTCTCCTCTGGTTTTCGAACCTTCTTACTTAGATCTACGGATTTCTAGGCATCCTATTGGGAATCCGGAAGTTGCCTAGCGATCCCGGCGTCGTAGCGGAGGTGTGCCTAAGTTTTGAGCCGATTCTACACCAGCGGGCTGACGACGGACGAAGGTATAATTTGGCTTCCTAAAAATATTTAGGAGTATAAAATAGCTTAGTTAAGGCTTTTAGAGCGTTTATAGTGATGCATGGACTTTTGCATGTGTAGACGCAGTAGAGCAGACTTGTAGGATTTGGGCCGAGACGGGTGTGCTAGGAGTTGACCTGCAGTGTTAGAGGTACGTAAGTACTGACCGAGATAGCCGGCATGATATTTATACATATGTGTGTGATGCATGATGTATGTGCTGTATTGGCTATGTTTTACTGTTTTTAGCACATGCATATGTTTTTACGGAGACTGCATCGGGTATGATGTGAGTCATGACAGTTTTCATCAGTCGAGGCGATTTTTCCTGAGGATTCGTGTCTTGGGAATATACGAGTACCACGCGGAGTCGCTCTCTTGCCCGGTACTGTGTATTTTAGGCACCATGAGAAAGTGATTTAACCCTGATTTTTAAAGTCATGTGCATGCTCATATTTGTATTTATATCATTGCTTCTGTATTGAGCGTAGTCGCTCACTCCCTTTATGTTTCGTATTTTGGGACACCTTGTGGCGAGTCAGGTCTGAGGCTGGATGGTCCCGGTGGTTCCCAGCAGGGTTGAGGTTGCTACCGTGCAGAGGTAGTTTGTTAGGGATTCTGATACCTTAATTTTGATTTGGTTGTATAAAGAATTATACACTGTTTCTATCGTCGGTTGTATTCTGTCGATTGGATTTGTTACTTTGGAATTATCCGCTATTTAACTATTTAATTATTGTTGCTTGCGCTAATCACTCTGATTAGGTAGTGGATCCGGGTAGGGTCGCTACATTTATTGGTATCAGAAAGCATTGCAACTGGGAATTAGTAAAGCGGATTTTAAGAGTTGTCTGTTGTTATTGACAGATGACAGATGATGATTACGAGAGTCAGGCTAGTGGTGGTCGTTGGGGTGATCCACCAAGGAGACATCACCATAGACATCATCATGAAGATCATAGGCGTTTTAGTATGAACCTTTTTCTTCAGATGACTCCTAAGCCATTGGTAGGTGGCGAGGCTCCTGCAGTTGCTGAGGACTGGTTGGAGCGTATGGAGAGTTGTTTTTGGGAGTATCAGTGTACTGAAGCCCAGAAGATGGAGACTTTAGCTTTTGTTCTAGAGGGAAATGCGAAGAGGTGGTGGAGAGCTACTTCTACTCCGTTTATTGCCGCCAGGGGTACCGCTACTTGGGCTGAGTTTAAGTCTTCCTTCGAGAAGCATTACTTTCCTCCAGCTTTGCGTCAGACGAAGGCGAGCGAGTTGCTGAGTTTGTGACAGGGTACTATGACCATTGATGAGTACCAGCAGAAATTCTTTGAGCTTCTTTCTTTCAATCCCCATATTGCGAGTAGCTCAGAGACGATGCACGATCTATTTCTTCAGGGCCTTAACCCTGACATTCATCAGTTGGTTGTCGTGGGCAGAGAGAGGAACTTCGAGAATTTGGTGAACAATTGTCACCAGGCAGAGGACAGTCTACAGAGGAACAGGACTTTCGGATCTTCTGCATCCAGATCATCTAGCTCTTTGGGTCCAAGGGCCCAGTCTTTTAAGAGACAGGGTGGTACTTCTTCTTCTTCTTCTTCTTCCGGATCTGGCGGTGTTCATCGTTTTGGTGATTCCCGACGTTGTCATCAGTGCAAACGGAAGCATCACCCAGGACCGTGTCCTCATATCACTGGTGTTTGTTTTCAGTGCGGCCAGGAGGGTCACATGAAGAGAGATTGTCCCACTTTGGCCGGTACAGTGAGTGGTTCGGGGAGTGTTGGTGGTTCTCAGACCACTATCTATCAGCCACCGCGGTATCAGCAGCAGCCTTCGCCGCAGCAGCGTCAGCAGTCACAGCCATCGCAGCGACATCATTCTCAGTCTTCTTCGAGAGGACAGTCATCGCGCCCGCGTGCTCAGGGGCAGGTGTTTGCGCTGAACCAGGAGCAGGCTCAGGCAGACAGTGAGAACATGATTGCAGGTACTTTTAGTTTGTGCGGTTTTCCTGCTTATCTTTTGATCGATACCGGTGCTTCGCATTCATTCATATCAGCCCGGTTTGTTAAGAGGCATAAATTACCTTTTGTTTCCTTTGACATCTTGTTAGCGGTTTCGACTCCGATGGGTCAAGAAGTCTTAGCTAAGCGTCTTGTTTTAGGTTGTATTTTGGGATTTGAGGGACATCTGTTGAGCGCTAACCTGATGGTTTTAGCGATGGATGACTTTGATGGTATCATCGGGATTGATCTTCTGACTTCGTATCGAGCGGTAGTGGATTGCTACCAGAGATTTGTCCAGTTTCGCCCCGAGGCTAAGGATGCTTGGTATTTCTATGGTGAGGGAGCGCGACTCCCGATGCCAGTGGTTTCTGCTCTGAAAGCCCGACGTGCTTTAGAGTCTGGCGGGGAAGGCTACCTGATCTATGTGATTGATGCATCCTTAGAGGGTCCGGACATGGAGGAGATACCAGTAGTCAGTGAGTTCCCGGATGTGTTTCCCGACGAGATTCCAGGGTTACCACCTGTGCGAGAGATCGAGTTTGGCATTGATTTGTTGCCAGGGACAGCGCCGATTTCCCGAGCACCGTACCGATTAGCTCCATCTGAGATGCGAGAGTTGCAGCAGCAGTTGCAGGACCTTTTTGATAAGGGCTACATTCGACCCAGTGTTTCACCTTGGGGAGCCCCGGTTCTATTCGTCAAGAAGAAGGATGGTTCGATGCGTTTTTGCATTGACTATCGTCAGTTGAACAAAGTGACAATAAAGAACAAGTATCCTCTCCCGCGGATTGACGATCTGTTTGATCAATTGCAGGGTATTTCTGTCTATTCCAAGATCGACTTGCGTTCTGGGTATCATCAGTTGCGAGTTAGAGACGAGGATGTTTCGAAGACAGCATTTCGTACTCGATATGGGCACTATGAGTTCTTAGTGATGCCATTTGGTCTGACGAATGCTCCAGCTGTTTTCATGGATTTGATGAACAGGGTTTTCCGAGAGCTCTTGGATAAGTTCGTTGTAGTGTTCATCGATGACATCCTTGGGTATTCTCGTAGCATGGATGAGCATGCCTTTCATCTTCGTACTATTTTACAGACCTTGCGAGAGCATCAGTTGTATGCTAAGCTCAGCAAGTGTGACTTCTGGATTGACCGAGTTGTGTTCCTTGGTCATGTCATTTCTAGAGATGGAGTATCAGTGGATCCTAGTAAGACAGAGGCTATTCTTAATTGGTCGCGCCCGACGACAGCATCTGAGATTCGTATTTTCTTGGGTTTGGCGATACTACCGTCGATTCGTGGAGAATTTCTCTCAGATAGCCAGGCCTTTGACACAGTTGACGCAAAAGGATGCTTCTTTTGAGTGGTCTTCCGCGTGCGAAGATAGTTTTCGTGAGTTGAGACGTCGATTGACGACTGCTCCAGTACTATCCTTGCCGACTGGATCTGGTGGTTTCGTAGTCCACACCGATGCTTCTCTTCAGGGTTTGGGGTGTGTGTTGACTCAAAATGGGCATGTGATTGCCTATGCCTCTAGGCAACTAAAGACTCACGAGGAGAATTATCCCGTACATGATCTATAGCTTGCAGCCATTGTCTTTGCTCTGAAGATATGACGTCATTATTTGTACGGTGAAAGATTCCAGATTTTTACTGATCATAAGAGTTTGAAGTACCTATTCACTCAGGCAGAGTTGAACATGCGACAACGTCGTTGGATGGACTTGCTGAAGGACTATGATTGCGAAATCAATTACCATCCAGGATCTTCTAATCCGATTGCTGATGCGCTTAGTCGCAAGATTTATTTGAGTTCCCTTCGTACCAGTGCAGTGTCATGAATGGTCGAAGAGTGTTGTTCCTCGGGTTTCACTTTTCGTCATAAGAAGGAACAACAGGGAGTTCGTGTTGCGTCTGTGCTTGCCGAGCCAGCCTTGTATAGACGTATTTGTGAGGCACAGGGTGTTGATCCCAAGATGCAGAGATTAGCCCGATTCACTGAGGGTGAGAATTCAGCTGGTTTCCATTTTCAGGCGGATGGTTTGTTGTGTCTTTCTGGCCGTGTGGTTGTGCCTGATGATTCCACACTTAGAGACGAGATCTTATCGCAATCTCATCATAGTAGGTTCTCAGTACATCCTGGCAGCATGAAGATGTACAAGGATCTACGTACTCGATTTTGGTGGAAAGGAATGAAGCGCAGCGTTTATCAGTTCGTGTCCCGATGCCTTGTGTGTCAGCAGGTCAAGGCAGAGTATCGTCGACCCGGAGGTCTACTTTACAATCTCGATATTCCTGAGTGGAAGTGGGAGCATGTGACTATGGACTTTGTCACCCACTTGCCTATGTCTTCCAGGAATTGCAACGCGATTTGGGTTGTTGTTGACCGATTGTCGAAATTCGCGCATTTCTTACCATATAATCGGGATTTCACCTTCGACAGGATGGCACGGTTGTATGTGCAAGAAATTGTTCGTTTGCATGGTATTCCACTGAGTATTGTGAGTGACAGAGATCCTCGTTTCACCTCAAGATTTTGGGGGAGTTTTCAGCGTGCTCTTGGTACCACTTTGAGTTTGAGAACAGCGTATCATCCAGAGACTGATGGACAATTGGAGAGGACTATCCGTACTCTCGAGGACATGCTTCCAGCATGGCACGATCATTTGCCATTGGTGGAGTTTGCTTATAACAATAGCTACCATAGCAACATTGGCATGGCACCATTTGAGGCTCTTTATGGACGTCGTTGTCGTACACCTTTGTTTTGGGACGAGGTTGGTGAGCGGCAGGTGGAGGGTCCTCAGATGATTCAGCAGATGACTGATGCAGTAGAATTGATCCGACGCAGGATTAAGGCATCCCAGGATCGACAGGCTAGCTATGCGAACACTCACCGCAGGCCACTTCATTTTGAAGAAGGAGAGTATGTATTCTTGCGTGTATCACCTTTCCGGAAGGTGATGAGGTTCGGTCTCAAGGGTAAGTTGTCACCAAGATTTATTGGTCCTTTCGAGATTCTCGAGAAAGTTGGAGACGTGGCTTATCATCTAGCCTTGCCACCAAATCTTTCGGAGATCCACGATGTGTTCCACGTGTCCTTGTTGAGGCAGTATGTGGCGGACGAGTCACATATTTTGCATCCGACCGAGGTAAAGGTAGATCGGGATCTATCGTATGTGGAGAAACCCCTGCGGATTCTTGACAGGAAGGACAAGGTACTTCGTAACAAGCGAATATCATTGGTTATGATACAGTGGCAACGCAGAGGTACAGAGGAAGCTACTTGGCAGTTGGAGAGTCGGATGTTAGCCGAGCACCCCGAGTTGTTTTAAAATTTTGTACTCTGTTGTATCGAATGTATATTGTTCAGTTGTAATAAGAGCATAGATTTTGCGTACTATGTTTTCTTTAAGATGTAATTTCGAGGACGAAATTTCTTAAGTGGGGGAGAATGTAGTGACCCGCAATTAATCAAGGTAATTAAGGAAATTAATTACTAAATTTTGCCTAAAATTATCCGAAGTGGATCGGAAGCTCCGAAACACAGATCGGAAGCTCCGATCGGGATCGGACGTTCCATTGGAGGATCGGACGTTCCGATCTGGATAGGGTTGGCGTCATCACCGACGTCAGCAAGATGACGTCACTGCTTACGCACGTGAGGTGACATCGGACGTTCCGATGTCACGATCGGACGCTCCGTTCGCGATCGGACGTTCCGATCGCCGTCTATAAATAAGGGGTCCGAGCCCTCATTCTGTGCACCAATTTCCCTCCTCTCCTCTGGTTTTCGAACTTTCTTACTTAGATTTACGGAGTTCTAGGCATCCTATTGGGAATCCGGAAGTTGCCTAGCGATCCCGGCGTCGTAGCGGAGGTGTGCCTAAGTTTTGAGCCGATTCTACACCAGCGGGCTGACGACGGACGAAGGTATAATTTGGCTTCCTAAAAATATTTAGGAGTATGAAATAGCTTAGTTAAGGCTTTTAGAGCGTTTATAGTGATGCATGGACTTTTGCATGTGTAGATGCAGTAGAGCAGACTTGTAGGCTTTGGACCTAGACGGGTGTGCTAGGAGTTGACCTGCAGTGTTAGAGGTACGTAAGTACTGACCAAGATAGCCGGCATGATATTTATACATATGTGTGTGATGCATGATGTATGTGCTGTATTGGCTATGTTTTACTGTTTTTAGCACATGCATATGTTTTTACGGAGACTGCATCGGGTATGATGTGAGTCATGACAGTTTCCATCAGTCGAGGCGATTCTTCCTGAGGATTCGTGTCTTGGGAATATATGAGTACCACGCGGAGTCGCTCTCTTGTCCGGTACTGTGTATTCCAAGCGCCATGAGAAAGTGATTTAACCCTGATTTTTAAAGTCATGTGCATGCTCATATTTGTATTTATATCATTGCTTCCGTATTGAGCGTAGTCGCTCATGCCCTTTATGTTTCGTGTTTTGGGACACCTTGTGGCAAGTCAGGTCTGAGGCTGGACGGTCCCGGTGGTTCCCAGCAGAGTTGAGGTTGCTACCGTGCAGAGGTAGTTTGTTAGGGATTCTGATACCTTAATTTCGATTTGGTTGTATAAAGAATTATACACTGTTTCTATCGTCGGTTGTATTCTGCCGATTGGATTTGTTGTACTTTGGAATTATCCGCTATTTAACGCTTTAATTATTGTTGCTTGCGCTAATCACTCTGATTAGGTAGTGGATCCGGGTAGGGTCGCTACATCTACAAACTGTCCAGAAAACGAGAAAAAATGAGTTAAGCTCTTTGAAGCAACACCGGATATGAATGATGCGATCTTCTTGCAAGATCTAGTCCAAGTATATCAATTTGAGGATATCCCCTCAAATGAAAGTATATACGAAGAAGAGATATTGTTTAGCCAAGAAGGATCTGAGGATGAATCAGAATCAGAATCAGAATCAAAATAAAGAAGAAGTGTTTCGACACGAAACACATGAGAGTTTGGCTAGGTTTTTTAGTCAAACCACGATATCTCATAATATGGTCCAAAGGACTATGAGAGAAAATCCAACGTTACAGAAGTACCAAAGATTTTTGGCAGGACAATTAGAAAGAGTCTTAGGCAACCTAGGGCTTAGACAAATAAGACATCATTTGATTTACAAAGTATCCAGAAGGGAAATGGCAATCCCTATGGAGCTAACAAGTAATCAAATAGAGATGCAGTTAATTTCTTTTGAAGAAGTAAGAGAGAAATTACAAAAGCTGAAAAGTGAAGTAGCAAGAACGATGTCTTGGATTCATATATTATCGATCCAAATAATGATCAAGGCAACTTTTAAAGAAGGAATAGATTCACTCATAGATATCGTAGTATGTGATAAGAGAATGGGAAATATCCAAGATGTTGTTCTGGGTACGATCTCAGGAAATCTATGTGCAGGAAAAATTGTAGAAGTTATTTATCAAAGAATAGCCTACAATTTAGCTGACATAGACTTTAGTCAAGCCTTGACGTTGCATCAAAACTTCAAGGAAAAAAGATAAATGAAGAAAGATAATAGACCATATTCTATTACTTATCAAATTTCATATGCTCTTTCTAATACTCACTATTCTGAATTATTTATTAGAAATGAGTTTATTGAAATTCCAAAAATCTTTGGAAAAGTTGCTCAAGCAATATACCCAGAAGAATCGAGTTTCCTTTAATTCAAAAATAGACATTCAAATACAAGATAAACCAGTTCTATACAGAGATCTTAAAATAGAACCCCGAAGGTTATCTTTCCAAGGTGACCGAATGACAAGTCGAAGATGGGAAAAACTCCAATTCGGGAAATTTCATCATAAGAAAAGGAGTTTTCAATAATAGAAAAACTTAGATCTCCAGAAGGATGAAAAGAAGTCAAAATAGTATTCGAAATTACAAGTCACATGAACCAATTTCCTTGTAACTCGATTTACTATTTAGAGCAGCAGGTAAAAGGAACTTACCAAGGATTAATAAATGTTGGTGAATTTGAATTTCAAATTTCGGGGATCCCGGGAAAATAAATAGATCAACTAATTCTTGGCTTAGAATTCCTGAAGATCATAAACCATGAAAATGCCTTGAAAAAGGAATAGAGTTCATGGCAAAAGAAAAGACTTGAAGGATTCAATAAGAATTCTTTTCGAGATGGAAAAACAAGATAATTGGATAAGGGAAAATCCCTTAAAAAGATTCGTAAACTCCGTTCACAAACAGAGGAAGAAGCAATTCTTTAAATTAGTAAATCATGAGCATGATTTACTAGAACGCATTGAAGAAGTAAAAAGGAGTAATCATACTCAGCCTTCTGAGACCTTAGGAAAGCTAAGGGTGAATAGTCTTAATTGGATTATTGAGTTACAACACAGTCTGTTAAAAATGGCGGGGCAATTTAGTAATTCCTTTAAAAAATGACAACAAGTCCTTTCTCCATATACATTCCCATAGGAATGTTGTATGAACAATAAGGCTGAATACTTTGCAGCCTATATTGATTCAGGAGCATGAATTTGTACAACAAAAAGAGGAGTCTTCCCTGAATAATGTGAAGAAGAATTGCCAAAAATTACTGGACGAGATTTCTCTCGAAGAATTTTAATTTTTTGTCAATGAATAAAACAAGCAGAAATCCTTGTGGGAAGAGCAGGTCAAACACCTTGGTACAAGGTAAAGACACCACCAATCTATTTCTGTAGTAGCCCGTACCCAGTTTTAGTGAGTTATTGCTAATAAATCCAATAAACATGATTAAGGAGATGTCAATTGGATTAGCAGAGTCTGGTAATAGACCCAGAATGATCAGAAATGGCCCGGAGGATCGGGCAGAATGGAAGCAACGTTCTGCAGCTGATGTTATCCGTGACGTCAATAATATTACGTCATTGCTTACGCACTTGATGGGACATCGGAAGCAACGATGGGGAACGGAATCAACGTTCGTCAGGCAGAATGGACGCAACGTTTGTTGTCTATAAATAGGGGTGCCGAGTCTCACATTTGAGCACACCATTCACCTCTCTCCTCTCGATTCCTTAGCCTTCTAACTCAGATCTAGGGAATTATAGGCGTCCTGTCGGGAATCCGGAAGTAACGTAGCGATCCAGGCGTCGTAGCAGAGCTGTGGCCTAGTTTTGAGGCAATCGACAACAAAGGGCTGACGACGGACGCAGGCATAGCTTTTGCTTCCTAAAAATATTTAGGAGTATGCAATAGCTTAGTTAAGGCTTTTGGAGCACTATAATGATATTAGTATCATTTGGCAGTGTAGTGAAGATTTTAGGCGTGGACTAAAGCCGGTTAGAGCTTGCCTAGTATTTGAGGTACGAAAGTACTAATCGAGATATCCTGACTGATTATGCATGTATTATGTGACTGCATGATTTATATGACATGATTTTATAATGCATACATTTGCATCTTGAGCTATCTTTTTTGAGATGTCTGTTAGTAGGGTTTCACCCTATCCTGTTAGTGGATGGACTTCCATCGATTCGGGTCCGGAGTATCCATTGGTATTTCGGTATGGGAGCCACCTCCTGAAGCGACGGCACAGCATGCTACATAACAGGGCCCGGTCTGTCTTTGTTATCTGATCCTTGACCTCGAGTTTGTAGGGAGTTCACTTTTCATGCAAGTATACTCATACTCTCGTGCTGAGCGTTTTATGCTCACGTCTCGTACTCTGTATTTTCTGAACACCCTATTCCATGGGGCAGGTTTGCGATTGGATAAGGCGGGTGGATCCAAGAGGGGCTAGGCAGTGGTTGGCCAGCTGGAGCTTCGCTTAGGGTTTATCTTTCTGTTGTATTGGGTTGATACAACTGTTCGATTTGGTTGTATAACTATTTGGGTATTTACAGATTTCTTTCCTTGGGATTGTATCTTTGTTTATTGTTTCCGCAGCTTAATTCTGGTTTACTGTTTGATTAAGTTAATTGCATGCCTAAGTTCTGTTTAGTAGGTGATCTCGGTAAGGGTCACTACAATTTCCATGATACAGGAGCTGATATCCTGTTAGGAAATAACTTCTTAAAAATGTTTAAGAAATGCACACAAGACAATGAGTCAAGACGACTTATGTTCACTACAATTTGTGATCATAAAATTATCATTCAAAGACTCAAGGTTGCTTTTTATCGAAAATTGCCGATAATATTTTGCAGCCAGCGTGGTGATAAAGGACAACTCTTTCACCCAAAAATGAAAGATCCAAGAACGTTTGGAGAAACCATGTTGAAAATAACAACAGAACAAGAACTCCAAACAGAAGACATGGAGCTTCTCAAGGTAACTCTGAATCACCGAGATATAGAGATAGAAAATAAGGTATCCCTTGAAGACGTCAAAAAGAGGCTCAAAGAAAGTTATAACAAGCATCATTTGGCATTATAGGATAAAAATTAACTCAAAGTCAGTCTCAATCTAAAGGAAGACAAAGAGTATGAATTCGTCAAATATAAGTCTATCCCAATGAACATAACAGATCAAAGGGATATGAGAATGATTAAAAAAACATTTGAACATTGGTCTAATCAAAGAAGGAGTTTCACCATATAGCAGCCCAGGTTTTTTGGTCAGAAATCATGGTGAAACAAAAAGAGGGAAACCCAGGTTAGTTATTAACTACCAATGTATTAATAAAATCCTGGAGTTTGACGGATACTTCATACCCAGTAGAGAACACCTAATTAGATATGTACGAAATGTTAGAGTGTTCTCAAAATTTGATTGTAAGTCTGGATTTTACCAGATCCGAATGAAAGAAGGAAGTAAGAAATTCACAGTCTTCTTTACTCCACAAGAACACTATATTTGGGAAGTTATGCCTATGGGATTGGCTAATGCACCCCAAATATTTCAAAGAAAGATGGATAATCTTTTTAAAGATTATTTCAACTTCATGTTTGTTTATATTGATGATATTCTTATAGCATCAAAAAACATAGATGAACATATTAAACATTTAGAGATTTTCTCTAAAATTTGTAAACAAGAAGGACTGGTTTTATCTGAAAAGAAAGCAGTCATAGCAACAAGGAAAATTGAATTCCTTGGAATCGAGATTGATGAAATTGGAATAATTCTACAACCCCATATTGTGGAAAAGGTAAAGAATTTTCCAAATAAACTCAAAGATATAAAACAACTCCAAAGTTTTCTAGGAGTAGTTAATTTTGCGGGGATGTTCATAAACAATCTGGCAATGTATAGAAAGGTGTTTAGTCCTTTGTTAAAAAAGGATGCAAGGTTTTTATGGACCGATGAACATACTAAAGGGGTAAACCCATTAAAAGAGATATGTAAGAATCTCCCAAAAATGGCTATACCCGTGGATGAAGATGATTTGGTGTTATTTACGGATGCCAGTGACGAATGGTGGACAACAGTTCTTACTAAGATCACTCCGGATCGAGAAATACCATGCAGATACTGTAGCGGTCTTTTTTCAGAATCTGAGGCTATCAGATGGCATATCAATGAGAAGGAATTTTATGCAGTTAAAAGGGCTTTCGAAAAATGGTCATTATTTTTACTTGCTAAAAAATTCACTTTGAAGGTTGATAACACTCAGATAAAAGCTTTCCTAAGGAATAAGATTGAATCTAAACCTAAGAAAGCTAGGTTATTAAGATGGAAAGATTTATATCCAAATTATATTTTTGATATTGTTATTATTAAATATCATGAAAATATTCTTGCAGATTTCTTAACAAGAGATGGAAGGCAGTGACGTAGATTTCATCATGAAAATGCAGAGGCATCTCAGGGAACACCTTGGGTTGCTTCAAACCGAGTTCAACCAGCTTGTCATAAGTGCTGATATGGCGGGCAGGTTACAACAAGCTGATCAAATCAAAGTATCCAATCGAATCACAGGATGTATGCAAGCTCAAACTCAACTATGAGCTGCTATTTAAGGGCCAATTATGCGTGCCATAGAAAAACCACTGGTTTCTCAAAAACAAAAAAATGTTAAAACTATTGGTTTTACAAGAACAAAAAATACAGTCACCGGTTGTAAAACAATATGTTGAGGATTCTAATACTCAAGAAACTAGCGCTAATCTATCATCAGCTTTTGACGATCTAGATAAAGCAAAAATTGATGAGGATAACTCATCAAGTCAACCCTCCGCCTCTGGGGTAAAAGAGAAAGAGATCAATCTTAGACCCCACACTGATAAGGGCAAATCTAAGATTGATACTAACCCAGCTATCATTTCTCCATTTCAGGTTTATCAACAAAGATGGGAAAAATTAAGTACAAGAAGTGAAATCAACCCGATCACTTGCAGGGTTGATGTTGCAGGAATATATCCAAGGATTTGGCTAAAAAACAATGTAAATCCTAAGGATGTAAAACTTGGTATGAATTTGGGGCTCTAGCCTCAATTTATACAACTTCATCAGGCTTCCAGAAAATATCACAACTACCAAAATGGATTCAGGAAGCAGTCCAAGAAACATGAGAAAATAATGATCATTTGTCCAAATGAGATGTGCTCGAGTTATACTTCTTTAGTGCAGCTCCAAAACCAACATGGAAAGGATCACACGAGCCCTTTCATTTCATCAAGCTAAGGAGACCTGACATGAATAATCAAAGATTTATCAAGGATCCTATATTTGAAGAAATACCATTGGTTTCCACCTTTGGAGAAAATGAAATTTCAACAAGAAGGGCATGGGGTATTTGGGTTTGTCTCACCGAGATGGATAAGGTCAAGTTTCCGTTCAAATTTTATCAAAATTATGTGAACGGATCATTCCTGTTAAACACAATGACAGGAAAAACTATGGCTTTTGCGGAAGAACTCTTCGAAAAGAAGAGGAATTTTTTGTGGAACAACAAACTACCAGGGAGTAAAGAAACTCGCCAAAAATTTTGTAACATGGCTCATATCGGAAGATGGTCAGAGAATATCTACCCAGAATGTCCAAACCAAAAGGAGCAAGAATTCGGAAAAACCTTCAAACCCCGAACGGATCGAAAAGATTTTTCGGAAACAAGCAAAGGTGGACAGGGACCACCAAAACCGCGTTTTCCCAAGGGCCCACTGCAAAAGCAAAAGATGCCCCGACAACAATAAAGAAGGCATGTGAGGAGAATAAATCCAAAAAAAAAAGTCAAGCATGTGACTCCTCCACTAGTAAAAGATGTCATCGGGCATGTGACTCCCACTAGCAAAAGATGTCATCAATTATGGCATAAAGAATTCAAGACAGCTGTAAGATTCCCTGAAATTTCTCGGTGAAACGAGTGGAACTTCGGCTATAAATACAGGATTTGAGGAAGCTGAAGATATCGATCATTGCCTTCAGTTTTCTTACAAATAAATCATTGTAATATTTCTCTTTCTAGAATTGTATTAAGTTTCTATAATTTCATGTATTCCATGAACAAGGCTACTATGAGTAGCTAAACTAGTTATCTCCTCCTCTTCAAAGGAGGTTGATTTATGTAATAATATGTTGTCTGAATAAATTTACGAAGTTCTTCCCTATCATGTTATTTTATTTAAAAATTAAGCTTTTACCATACGCCCTAAGGTATGAAACGAAATAGGGTTGTGCTAGCTGCTGCTGAAAGAGTCTGTGTCAAGAACCATCGGTTGTGATCGCGTGGTTTTGTTGTGAGGAGCAACTTGTAAAATCCGGTGGACATAACCCGGCAACAGTTTGGTCAAAGATGTATTCTTTTTTATTTTACTGACGAAAGCATGATATGATTAAGCCTTTGAATATTAAATAGGAAAATAAAGGATAGAATGGGCATTATTTAGTTTTAAGGACAAATTCAAGAAACTATTTAATGAATTAGGGATATATTTGGAACATGAAAAGTGAAAGGGATATAATACGGAAAATAAAAAAGTTGCAATGATATATTAAGGAATTATCCCTAAATAAATATATAAGACAAACATATGTGTCACTATAAAGAATCTTTATTGACATTTTATGTTGTCTCAAAATCCCTAATTCGTGGCACTTTTAAAGTCAATATTAATATGTTATCCTGACATTACAAAATGTCACAAAGGCTAAGACGACATTATAAAAGAGAAAATTTACGGATTGCATGCAATCACTAAAAAATAAAGTGATTGTTAGATTTTGGCTTTAAAAAATCACTTTTGTGTGTTTCTTAAACCCAAGTTATGTGTTAGCTTATGATTAACTTAATTGAAATACAAAAGCTAGTCATATGGTGATTATGATTCTCCAAAAATGATTCTAATAAGAAGGTAAATGTTAAAATTACTCTAATCACTTATTTATCAAACAATACTCAACTTTGATTTTTAGATTTTCACATTTATTTCCAAACACTGCCAACTTTTGATTTTCTTAACTTTTTTATAATCAATAAATTTAATCACTTCTACCAAAGCAAAATTTTTTGCAAACACTCCTTTATTATACGTGTCACCAAAACTTTAATGTCACCAAAAGTTTCATATAAAGGCATTTATGTGTTCCACTAAAGACTAGTATTCTTGTAGTGTATTAACATCCCTATTTCATCTCCGTTTCGATCTGTTTGGTCTAAAATTTAATCAGCGGCTCATCTCATCTCAATTTCTTACGACATAAATCTTTCTTCCCCAATCAAGCAGCATTGGTGAATTTTCTGCCATTTTAGATGGTTTTTTGACAATTTTTTTTTGTTATTTTCGTTTAATCCCCTGTTTTTTATGTTAAATTTTTTTTGTGATTTAATCTCATTATGTGGTTGTATTTGTTGTTTATAGTTTTGCAATATTTGTGGAGGAGACTTGAAGCTTTCCAAGAAACTGGGAAATTTATTGTCGTTAGGAGAATACTATATAACTATTAACATGTAATAAACAGTATTATGTTCCAACTAAAAAATTCCTTTGATTAATAGTTGTCCTTGACAGTTAAGTATATAATGCAAACAAAAATGGATCTATTAATGTGAATAACGAAACAAGCTATTCTCTCATTACACTCGAAACTAACAAATATTCAATATCAGATAAGTCCGGTGTTCTTGTTTGGGAAAGATGTGGTATTATTGTGCATCGTCGCTGGACTCGAAGCTTGTGAGTATTGGCCTGAGGCTCAACAATCAATTCTTGAATTTCCACAGCTTTCTTGATGACATTCGAGAACAATTCAGTCTCATAGCAAGACCCTAAATATCCCGAAATTTTGACTCTCTTGATATGATGGTTTGGATATGCATTAAGATACTTAGGTTTCCTATCTTCAAATAATATTGTACTACCTCTCCACAAAAACTGCATGAATAGAGCCTTGATTAGAAGGACATGCACAAATATGGTTAAATTTTTAGCAGATATGACATGGAATGAACATGATCACTAGTCACTTACTTTTATCTCAATAGTCTCCAATAGAGGACATGCGGAGATCATAGGAATGAGTCGACGGACGGAATATTTGTTGCATTGCATGAAAATGTCTAGCTCAAGATGTTTCAGATTTTCAAATCTGTGGAACTTGTAGTTCTCCAGGCTCTGAAAAATACCAGCAGACAAGTTAGTAAATTAATAAAGGTACGGCATAGCATATATGTGTGTGTAATTGTATGTATGTATGTATACTAAAAGTGTGGGATGTTCTCTTACAGTTAGTCGTATAAAACTTGGGTCCGTTGTGAGCTTTAGATGCAAGAGCTGGTTGCGAATACAAGATGGGATTGTAGGCAAGATATCTATCAGTGACTGATCCCGTCGATCAGATATTTCAAAGTGGATAAGGTTTGGGAGATTGTTGAGCTTCAGCTGAGGCATGAGTACTTGGTATCTCAACTGGTCAAACCGTCCCAAATCAGGACAGATTAAGGACGCTAGGTTGTTCATGTCACTAACCTCAATAGATTCAACATTTTTACATGAAGAGATGTACAATATCTTCAACTTGGAATGCCCCAAGGCCCTTACTTTTCTCAACTTTTCAGAAAATGAGATGGAAAGGCTTTCGAGTCCAGTTAAGGATAACAGAAAAAGGCTCACATCTCTCTCTTGGACATGAACTCCTCGCAAAGACAGTTGTTTGAGAGATTCTAGGCCAGGTACTACTGCATTGTTCCTCAAGGCGGAACGAGGAAAATGGTAATATCCCCCATATCGCATTAAAGCATGAGGATCCCTAGTAGTTAATTTGTTGTTACTCATAATGTGTATGCCAATGCTTTCAACTTTTCTTTCCAAAGCGAATTGGAGCCACTTGTTCATATTTGCTCCCAGCAAACAAGGTAAATCCACTCTGAATTCTTCCAAAATCCCAACGTACGAGTCCAAGACGCCATCTATAACTTTCATGTATTCTGTGAATTCCTTGATCTGAGCAAGTAATTTTTTAGGATGTTTTTTCCTGATTCTCGAGATTTGTTGTTGAGATGGGCAGAAAACGAGACGATGGATGAGGGTGTGAAGGTGCCGCCAGCGAGTCGAAAGGATGCTGGTGGACGTAGCCTCTGCCACTGTCAACCTAGAGATCACGGAGACAAGAATATCATCCGGCAATTTGCTGATCCTGTCCACCCTTTCGCACTTACTGGCCTGTATGTTATTTAGTTTAAATTATGAGTTCATATCATATCATAACATATATTTATTAATTATTTAATTTGAAACAAATTATATATGCATAGAATAATTAATTTAATAAAATTACGTACCATCTTTCTCGATGGTACTGCACCTTTCCGCCGCACTCTCCTACTTTGATTTGTCATTGTTTCCAATTTATCTAAACGAAACAAAAGAGGATCCGTCTTCGGAAACGACGGAACTCAGACTAAAATATTATTGGCGAAATTCAAATCGTGGAAGAAGAACTTGGGATATGATGATACGTGGAAGAGAAGAATTATATATATATATATATAGCTTGATACCCACGACACCCTCCGAGTTTTCGTGTTTCTTTAATTACATTAACCTAATGGCTTGGCTATGTATATTTAAGGTATGAAATTCTAACATAATTCCCAATTCAACTCAAATTATAACTTAACTAGTCTGTAGAATCATTATATTAAAATATATATGTTTTAAGACAAAATTAAATAGGGTCGGAAAGATTTGCAATCCTAATTATTTCTTCATTAGTTACACTTTAGCAATATATAACACTCGCATGCTAGAATATGATCGGCAAGTTTATTTTTTTAGGGGAAAACCACTGAATTTTATACATGTATGAAAGGAAAATTGCGATATTGTGATTTTAATTAATTATTTTATGATTTTTTTAAAAAAAATTAAGATAGGTATTAGGGACACGTGACCAAAAAAAATAAATCGTGTGTACCTTTTTAGCAAAAAATAAGACAAACGGTTGTTGGATCTCTAACTCAATCTACAAGCAAGTTCCTCGAACGAATCCCACGAACATTCTTTTGTTCCTTTTGCGATCATCGAAATATTACTAATGTGCACACTTTAAACGCTTGCCAAAATATTATGTTATTGTGTGTCGTGAATTCGTTCAATTTCGTGTGTCTATCAATTGAAGGTTACCTATATTTATAGGGTTACAGTCTGGCCTAACTAGAATTCTAATTCACCTCATTCTGTGAATGCACTGTGATATATAAAATATTCTATATTAAATAATATGTTATGGGATATTATTATTGATATATCTAATCTTTTAAATATGGTATATTTAAAATATCAAATACATAAAAGATCACAATAATATATCCAATAGGGTCTGAAAGATTTACAATCCAAATTATTTCTTCATTAGTTACAGTACTTAGCAATATATAACACTCGCATGCTAGAATATGATCAGCTATGTTATTTTTTTAGGGGAAAAACCACTGAATGTTATACTTGTATTAAAGAAAACTTGCGACCACGCAATTGTGTTTTTTTAATTACATTAACCTAGCTAATGGGTTGGCTATGTATTTAATGTAGGAAATTCTTGAATTACTCTTAGACACATATATATTTCCCAATTCAACTCAAATTCTAACTTAATTAGTCTGTAAAATCATTATATTAAAATATATATGTTTTAACACAAAATTAAATAGGGTCGGAAAGATTTGCAATCCTAATTATTTCTTCACTCGCATGCCAGAATATGATCAGCAAGTTTATTTTTTCAGGGGAAAAAACCACTAAATATTATACCTGTATGAAACGAAAATTGCGATATATTTTAATTAGTTTTAGGGACACGTGACCACACAATCCTGCCCCCGCCTCATCTATTCAATATTTCAATTTGACCACATAAGTCTAATTATGTGATTTAATTTAAATAATTAAAATATAAAAATCACGATAGTTTGTATATAGGAAAAACTGGTAAATTCAAAACTTCTAAAACAGATGAGCACACCTTTTAAAAAAATATTTGTATTCATATTTTAAAAATATATAACTCATCGTTTAAATACTTTGCATAATTGCATTGAAGTTTGTCTATTTTCAATATTATATTATTATTTACCAATTATTTTTATTAATCTTAAATGATTGACCTATTAGTTTCCAAATAAAGAAGATGACTAACTATTTAATTTTACTCATTATGAACCGAAATATCCTTTACCTACTCTAATACTTTAATATTTGTAGTGGTAATAAACTAATATAATAGATCATAGATGTAATAGGAATATAGGATAAAGTACAAGGAAATCGATGGATATTCATAGAATTATAAGCTGAAAAGTCCGCCGTCGAATCAAGTGTCCGAAATGTAGAAGACAAACTCAAAAGGTGTATCGAGACACTGGCAAATAAAGTCGTGATCAAGGTCAGCCAAGGTGATGAAGTGGATGCCGTGGGAATACTTTTGGAGAACAATCCGAACTGGAGATGCACTGTCAAAATTCTCGGTACCTACAATCAAAAGCTACAATTTGAAAGACAAGTGAAAAGTGTTTTGAAAGACTTGGACAAAGAAGACAATGTTACTATTAAATTCTCGAAAAAATAATATTGGTCACATATTAGGATTTTAAGCTTATTTATAATTCTATGAATACAAGGAAATAAATGCGACATTCATAAAATTATAAATTAAACTTAAAATCCTAACATGTGAACAATATTATTTTTTCGAGAATTTAATAGTAACCTTGTCTTCTTTGTTCAAGTCTTTCAAAACACTTTTCAGTTGTCTTTCAAATTGTAATTGTTGATCTTAGGTACCGAGACAGTTCGGATTGTTCTCCAAAAGTATTCCCACGGCATCCACTTAATCACCGTGGCCGACCTTGATCATGGTTTTATTTGTTAGTGTCTAGATATACCTGTTGAGTTCGTCTTCTATATTTCGAACACTTGATTCGACGATGGACTTTTCAGCTTGTAGCTCAGCGAGACGTGCCAATCCAACCATGATGGGCAATCTTCACCTCCCTTACTATCGGTGTGTTGTATATCAAAACAATTTGATCGGTCAATAACTTTAATTATTTTAACTTACGAGCAATTGATTCATAATGATAATTAGTTAATAAAATAGGTTAAATGAACCGCTTCATCTCCATTCATCCTTAGAGTTCTGTGCGAAGGAACTTGGAAAGAGAGCTCTTTGTATTTGCTTAATAAATTTTAAAAATCATTTCGGATGACCCACAAATATATAGGTGAGCGATTTGTTCTAAAACATCCGAGAAAGGATGGTCAAAGATTGTCTCAAATCTCTTTATACAACTTTCTAATGGAATTAATTGACTAAGAAATATTTCCGAGTAAATTTGTACAAAGGCATGTAACTTCAATGCTCTGAAATGTTGTAACAAACTCTGCATGAAGAATTAGCTAGAGAATATTATGTGATCATGTGAAGTCTTTGTTAGAACATTTCATAATACTTTGGAACATACTTGCACATATATATGTTATAAATCTTTGTTTTATGTTTTGTCGAAAATTATATAAATTTGTATATAGGTTTACTTGACAAATGTTTCGGTAATTTAATATTTTTGGATAGTGTATGTAAGGATTGTGTGGCTGCTTTCACATGTTAATAGCCAGACGAGAGTTTCTAATAACTGGGAATCAAAATCATAACGTCTAAAAAATAAGAATCGAAACCATGGAATTGAAGTTACGATTCCTATATATTCCAAACAATGAGGAAACAAAACGTTTTTAGGTTTTTGGAACTATGTGGGCCTACTTGCAAAAGTTTGAGTGAGAAAATCCAATGGGCGAAGACATAGAAGACCAAAATCTCAAAGTGACAAATATACAAAACCAAATTTGCAATTTTATCAAAAATTAAATTTTATTTAAATCGAATTTGAAAAATTAATTTCTGGTTTCGGTTTTTGGAACTATGTGGGCCTACTTGCAAAAGTTTGAGTGAGAAAATCCAATAGGCGAAGTTAATTTCTTTTTTCGAAGCATAATAGGCGAAGTTAATTGAGGGTAAAAATTGATTGATTTTTCTAAGAAACTATGAATATACTTGTACAATATTGAGAGAATATATGTAATAATTGGCGTCAAAAACTAGAATTATACGCAGGACAAGATTTCTATCTGGGGTTGAATTCATTATCAAAATATTAATGCGCCAAAATATATAATAATTAAGGATAAGAATTCAACGAATATACAAAAATATTGTGTAATAGTAATAAAATTAATTCGTGAAAAGACTATACAAAATTTTTTGTGAAATAACAAAACCGTGAGCTGTCAAATATTTTGATAATAAAAATCATATACACAAAACAATATTTTCACATATTATTTTCTTTATAAATAGTACCTAATTAACTTAGTTCAATACAAGATATATATCATTTTTAACAAAATCCATATTAGCAAACATCATGTCATTTCCATAACACAAAAAATACAGAAGTAATAAAAATATTTAAACAAAAGTGAAAAAAAACAACAAAAACATAGCATGAAAGGTAACACAAATTATTAAACCATAATCTCAAATTATACGAATAAATTAAAAAAAAATTGGTGCAATAAAGCAGTGGCTAGTCGTGACTAGCTAGTGTCATTCAACGACTCAAGTTGTGCACCAATAATAATAAGAGATGAACAATTAAAGGTTTAAGAAATTAAATAAGTAGTGGGCTGGGTTTAAAATGATAAATCGTCACTGGCTGAAGTGTGTAAAACATTACAAATTGAGAATATATATATATATATATATAGCCAATATCCAATAAAGGAAGGGGCTGGGTTGGGCTGAAGCTCAGTCTAGACCCTTCTTGTCTTTCGTCCTTAATTATCTTAATAGATTGACACAATTCCGTAGTATATCGCACGATAGTACGCACACTAATTTGCAACAAACCAATGTAGTATCGATGAGATATATAAATATGACATGCATAGTGTACACACAGTGCTACATTTGAGATTTCGAGAGGCTGAGTTGAACTTAAAAATTGAGCGAGCCCTTAGATGATATATAACCATTTTTTCATTGATACGGTTTTTAAAACATAACCACACATTATCTCTATTTAGACCATTTTCAACTAAGTCTCAAATATTTTTCACTTTTATATCAACTTCCTATCAAGGGAAACAAAACTCCTGATTGCTATTTTTTAAGTTTATAATTTTTAATAGTATTAACAGTATCTTCATCATTTTTAATTTAGTTGCAGTCGAAGCACGGACAACATTTTTATTATCATTATCATATCCATCGTACAAGGCCATAAGTATGATTTTATACCTACCGTACAGGACCATAACATTACATATTTTTCCACTTCAAAATAAAATCATAACAGTGTCGTTTAAAAATCTTGGAGCATAACGAATAACCGAAAGGAATGAATGAAACACGTAAAATTCAGGGGACACGAAACAGTTGGTTTACGATCAAATCTTTCAACGCAAACATAATCACAAGAAAGAATCATATGGAATAGAATAAATCTTATACATAGAAAAACATGAATCACATGGTGTACGATCGAATTTTAAAGAAAATACAATAATCTTTTAAAGCATATACATAAGCCTACTTACCGTTATTTGGTACGAAAACGAGAGAGGATCCTAGATGGTCGAAATTTCTTTGCTTCACGTGCGCTCCTCGTTGAAGAACGGTATCTCAAACTTGGGATAATACTATGGGTAGCAATCTTTCTTGAGAATGGACAACTCTAGGCCCAAAAGTCTAGAAAATTATGAAGTGTGTTCCTAGTTGATATGACGCAGGTCACTAAAAAGAATACGTACAATAAGGAGAGTGGGAGAAATTTTCGGATTTGCATAGGTCCCAAAATCCGTTACTCTGTAGAAGCGTCAGAGACCGTTTGAATCGTCATATCGATATGAAATTTGATCAACACATTCAAGAAAGGGTGAAATCTGTTGTGAATGGTGTAGGTTGGGTTTTGATGTAATTTGAAGCACATAAACAATGACAAACATAAGCTGCTGGTTTTCTCAAGTGGAATTTGTACAATCCAATTGGGAAGGTGTTTTCGAGAAATCTAACCATTGGATTTCGTTGAAATTTGTACAAGATATTTAAAACATAGTGTGAAATATTTGGAATGTTGGTGATTGAATTTTAATGTTAGTAAAAGTGACGAACTAAAGTTCTGTTATGTGGTTTTTTAGGTGTGTTTCTTCTGCATGCATCTTTTGAACGTGTAAGTATAGGGTTAGAGGGAGTGAATTTGCAGATTTTACGAGGCATAAATCATCCTTAATTTTGGCTAATAAGGGCTACAGTTATTCTGCAAGATCTGTCCCAAAACTTAGTTGATTCTATTCTCTAGAATTCGACTATCACGAGGCCAAAATATGGAAGAAAAAATTATTGTAATCCTTGGTTGATTGTCATTTCAAATTCTAATTTCTTAACTGCCAAGTTTTGAAATTTGGACCGCAACAATTAAGTTTTCATGGGTCGAATTTGTTAAATTCTTGGGTTGTATTACCCCGATTTGAATGGGCTTTTCTTATTTAAAAATCGGGTTCTCACAAAAACACCATAAAGTGCGGCATATTTTGTTAATTATATTTCAGGATTATATGAAAATGAAACTATACAACTTCGTATGGAAGAATATTATGGTTATTGATGTCGGACCAATTTTTTAAAGCTCTGAAGTTTGTGGCAATCTATTTGTGCGACTTAATTAAATTCAAATTATTTATTGTAATGAAAAATTTAAAAAAAAATTTATGAAATATTTTAAGGAATAAAATGGCATAACTAATCGATTTTATTATGGAAAGTAAATGATATATTGTTTTGGAAATTTATTCATATTATAAGATTAATTCTTTAGTTTACAGGTATCATTTGATTTTAAAAATACAACAGGAAAAAGGCAAAATAATATAATACTTCGTAGTTATCTCATTTCATAATTAAAATATATAATATTATATCAAATTAATTAAATTATCATAGGGGTATTTGTTCATCACAACATAATAAAAAAAAAATCAATCAATAGTATTAAAATCACACCAAACACCATATATTTAATCAAATTTTACTATATATATATATATATATACTTATCTAATTCAATTTTTTTTTATCATCAATAATTCAATTATCATATCCTTTCATCGTTGTTTTTACATGAAGAGATGTTCAATATCTTCAACTTGGAATGCCCGAAGGCCCTTACTTTTCTCAATTTCTCAGAAAATGAGATGGAAAGGCATTCGAGGCCAGCTAAGGATAACAGAAAAAGACTCACATCTCTCTCTTCCACATGAACTCCTCGCAAACACAGTTTTTTGAGAGATTCTAGGCCAGGTACTACTGCATTGTTTTCAACTTTTCTTTCCAAAGCGAATTCGAGCCACTTCTTCATATTGGCTCCCCGCAAACAAGGTAAATCCACTCTGAATTCTTCCAAAATCCCAACGTCCCTGTGCGAGTCCAAGACGCCATTTATAGCTTAATTCCTTGATCTGATGAAGATTTGTTGTTGAGATGGGCAGAAAACGAGACGATGGATGGTATTACCCCATGGGGTGGGTTAGGGTCGAATTTTTCATGGATGAGGATGTGAAGGTGCCGCCAGCGAGTCGAAAGGACGCCGGTGGCCGTAGCCTCTGCCACCGTCAACCTAGAGATCACGGAGACAAGAATATCATCCGGCAGATCGATCACTGATTCTGTCCACCCCTTGGCAGTAATTAATGCTTGCCTGCTGCTGCTATTTAGTTTAAAGTTTATATCATGCATAACATCTTCGATCTACATATATATATTTATTAATTTGAAACAAATTATGCATAGAATAATTAATTTAATAAAATTACCTTGTTGATCTCCATCTTTCTTGATGATGCACCTTTCCAATTCCGCGGCACTCTGCCCTTGGCTATCCTACTTTGATTTTCATTGTTTCCAATTTATCTACAATCACTTAACAACATTATTATTGAGTCCATAAACAAAAAAAGACACTCGAATTACAAGTGAAATAGACTGCGATAATCTGTAGGGGAGATTTAGTTGCATTCATGGTGACAAATCAATTTGTTAGATAAACGAAACAAAAGAGCTAGGGGAGAAGAAAATTGTCGCCAGATTGCGATTTTACGCGCAGGAGAAAGCTATATATAAAAATAGATAGACGAATTGTAAGGTCATCTCCAACCCAAAACTTCATTTTAAAGCAGCTCTACTCTAAAATAGTGCAATTTTTGCACCAAATATAACATTCATCTCCAACCCACTTACTTCAAATCTTACTCTAAAAAGAATATTCTGAACAGATTATTCCTTTTACTTTACTTTTTTAGAAGGCAACTCATTTGGCCAATATTTTGGTGATATTGGAGGATCTGGTTCTGGATCAGATTTTCCAAATTATTGATGATTTAGTTTGTTTCTGGTTTATCATCTTTGCATTTATTCAGTATTTGATTCTGTATTTTAATTTCAGTTGTGTGTTTCAATGCTTAGTTATGTATTTGAATTTGTATTTTTATTATAAATTTATGTTGAATGTTTAATTCAATCATATAATTCGTATTATTTATTTACATTGTCTAATATTCTCCAAAATTATTAAATATTTTAATTATTATAACACAAAATATTTATTCCATAAATAATACCATAACTACAAATCATTATTAATATTTAAATTTTTTTAAAATTATTATTAATTTATATAAATTTAATAAAATTATTTATTATATAAATAAAAAATAACAAAAAAAAGAATTAAAACAAAAGTAAAAGAGCCCTCGAATTACAAATCATTATTAATATTTAAAATTTTATTTTTAAATTATTATTATTTTATATTAATTTAATATAAATAATAAATAACAATAAAAAATTTAAAAAAAAAAAGTAAAAGACCCCTGCGCCAAATGTGGCGCAAACGCAGGGTTAAAAACCATTGGACGCTACTTTAAAGTAGCGTTCAGGGTTGGAGAGAAACCCTGCTTGGAGATGCCCTAAGGGAAGTAGGATATCCATATTCTCCGGCTTTTTTATTAAAATAATATAGAATTATTAAAAAATTTATAAAAATAAACCATTTTTTAAATCTTTATAAAACAATTACAATCCGGGACACTAAGTCCCGGATTTGGCAGGCCTCTGCCATGGTGGCAGAACCATGGCAGGGCTCCTGCCATACCGGGACAAAGTGTCCTGAATTCCTTTTTTTTTTTATCTATTTGAAATTTGTAAAAATAATAAATAAAATATAGTTAATAATATTTAATTAATAAATCAAAGATTTTAAAGATTTTTTTATTAAAATAAGTACCATAAAATAAAAGTCATTTCATTTAATTAATTTCTTTAATGTTTCATAAATTAATTAATTGACTAAAATTTTAAAATAATTATAATTAGTTTTATTAAATACACTATTAATATGAATATTAAGTACTTAAGTTAGAAACAAATTTCTTGTGCTACGTCAGCACACAACTTTCCGGTTATTTTAATTAAAAAATTAATATAAAAATAATTTTTTAATAAAATAAACTAATTTTAAAAACTTCATAAAACTAGTACAATCCGAAACAATTTATCCCGAATTCAACCGATGTTCTACCATGAGTTCTACCATAGTGGCACAACACCTGTTGAATCTGGGACAGAGTCTCTCGGATTCAAAAAGTTTCATCACTTTTTTTGTCAATAAATAGTTTCGGATAAAATAAGAAAATGAAAAAAAAAAAAACTTATTCTTTAATTGGGTTAATCCACTACATAAAAGAATATTTAATTAAAGGTTATTATAATAAAAAAAAGTAAATATTGTCTGTGATGCCCCGGCAAGACCGGGGAGCAGGGCCGCATATGCCCTGGGAAACAGGGGCATAAACAGTCAGGGATTACAGAGTTGTATTAAAGCAAGGGTGGCGGAACCGTAAGTCGGGACAACGAGTAAGACTCTAGCCCGACTATTTTTGGGCTGAGTAGTGATGCCCCGGCAAGACCGGGGAGCAGGGCCGCATATGCCCTGGGAAACAGGGGCATAAACAGTCAGGGATTACAGGGTTGTATTAAAGCAAGGGTGGCGGAACCGTAAGTCGAGACAGTGATTAAGACTCTAGCCCGACTATTTTTGGGATGAGTAGTGATGTCCCGGTAAGCCAGGGGGCTCGGGACACGAATGACCCAGACTGGTAGGGCTGTATTAAGGTAGCCCAGTAGCCTCAGGAGCCCGGAAAACCAGGTCTGCAGGACTTATTTAAGGCCCGTGTTTTAGGGGCATGATCCCCACGATTATCACCAACCCTAGCTTTCCGGGTTCATCGTACGTGACAGGCAAACATGGGCAACTACCACACCCACGATCCAGATCGTGGCCACTACCCTGGAATTGCGGAGTGACACTCTCACTCCAAGGCCTTTAAATATCTGGTCACAGATATTGGTAGAGGTATGTTCACTTAAAGTTCAAAAGCACTATATTCATTTTTCTCTAAAAAGCCCACTCTATTTCTAAGTCTAACTTAAGCATCGAAGTGGCCCCGCCGGAACTTCCTCCGGCGTCCCACTAACGTGCTTTTTATCCCCTTTTTTGGTGTGCAGTTCATCTCGATTAAGGAAGGGCAGTTCATATATCACTTTCATTAGCCCGGTCACCACATCAGGCCCACAACACTACCCTGATAGCCCAGGCCCTGGTTTTACCACCATCATCAGTCTGTATTTAAAAATAATATTTAAATTTTAATATTAATATTAATATATCATAATATTTTATTATTTTTAAATGTATCATTTTGTTAAATGATAAATACTATTAATATTTAATACTAATGTTAATATTAATCTTAAAGTAATTTTATGTTTTTTAAATATTTATTATTATAATATTTTTTAAATATATTTAGATTATTATCATATTTGTTGAATTTGTTTCTAATTTCATTCGAGTGATTTGTTAAAAATTAATATGTAATAATTAATTATTTTATTAATTGTATATTTCTTGATAATAATGTGTTTAATTTTTTTGTACAATTTTTACTTGTAATATGAATTAATGTTTTTTTAAAAATCGTAACTTACTTTTCATTTGTTTTTGTGTCGTAATTTCTCTATTTTTTATAGAAAATATTTGTAAATTAAATTAATTATTATGTTTTATGAAAAATTAATTTATAAATTCTAATATTTTAATACAAAATATTATCAAATAAAACCATAATAATAATATTATACTAATTAAACTTATAACTGTAATTTTTTTTACTTTATATACTCATATTAGCAATATTAATACACTACTTAATATTTATATTAATAGTGTAATTAATAAAACTAAATCTAATTATTTTATAAATTTAGTCAATTAGTTATTTTTATGAAAGATTAAAATTATTTTGGTACATGAACTATTGATAAAATGTCAAATTGATACATGAACTATTGAAAATGGTTTAATTGGTATATGATCAAACTTAAAAGGCAATTTCGCCCTTGAACTAAATTGCCTTTAAGTTGAATATTGTTATTAAATTGATTAATTGAACTACATACATATTTTTGTCTTTTAAATAATTATATTAATTACAATTTTAAATATAAATTCATATTTACTAATTACTATACTATAAAAAAAAGATTATATATTATGTATAAGAAAAAAATTTCAACAAATGTTTAGATCATAAATGAAAATATACACACACATATATTATTTTTAATTTGATTAATATAAATAATAAATTTATAACATAGATGAACAGAAAAATATCTTTTATTATATATTTTTAATATATATTATTTTTGAATATATAATCTATTAATTGTTATATATACATGTGTGTGTGTGTATATGCATGTTTGTATTAATTAATATTTAAAATATTTCGTACAATCAGTACGATCTTTTTTTATAATATAAAATTTAAATAAATATAAATTTATGCTTATAATTGTATTAATAAAATAATTTTGAAAAATAAAATAAGTATCTATTTTAATTTTAAAAAAATATTAGGCTTTAAAATAATGTAGGTAAATGGTAAAATTGACTTTATAAGTTGATTATGTACAAATTAAACCATTTTCAACGTGCCCACAATATTTAATTTTTTATTATAATTCCATTTAATTAAATATTTTTTATTTAGTAAATCAAATCAATTAATTTTCTTTCGTTTTTTCATTCTATCCGAAACTATTTATCGACAAAAAAATAATAAAACCTTTTGAATCCAAGAGAATCTATCCCGGATTCAATAGGTGTTGTGTCATTATGACAGAACTCATAGCATAATACCTGTTGAATCCAAAACATATATTGTTTTGGATTGTATCAGTTTAATTAAATTTTTAAAATCGATATATTTTATAAAAAAATAATTTTTATATTAATTTTTTAAAAAAATTCGGAAAGTTGTGCGCTGTCGTGACAAGGAATTTGTTTCTGACTTAACTACTTAATATTTATATTAATAATGTAGTTAATAAAACTAATTTTAATTTATAAATTTAGTCAATTAATTAATTTATTAAAGAAAAATTAATTAAATGGAATTACTTTCATTTTATGATAATTATTTTAGTGCATAAATATTTAAATCTTTGATTTATTAATTAAATATTGTTGACTGGATTTTATTTATTATTTTTACTAATTTCAATTTTTAAAAAAAAAGAAAAAAAAAGAATTCGAGACGCTTTGTCCCGATTTGGCACGAGCCTGCCATGGTTCTGCCACACATGGCAGAATTCCTGCCAAATCCGGGACTCTAAGTTCCGGATTATAATAGTTTTATAAATTTTACTAAATGATATATTTTTATAATTTATAATTAATTTTATATTATTTTTTTAAAAAAGCCCATATTCTCCTCGGGTGACAAGGCAAACAAATTCCTTGGGATAATTATATATTTATGGAAACGATTTCTCGAATTATGATTAGGAACAAATCAATTACTCGGTTCAAGTCGACCCATGACACCGTCCGAGTTTTTGTGTTTCTTTAATTACATTAACCTAAATCCATGGCTAGCTTGGCTATGTATTTAAGGTAGGAAATTCTTGAATTACTCTGACACATATATATTTCCCAATTCAACTCAAATTCTAACTTAATTAGTCTGTAGAATCATTATATTAAAAATAGACATTGTTTGGTTTGATGTATTATTAATCTATGTATAACTTATCCAAATTAATTTCGCCTTATTTTCGTCATATTATTTATTTATTTATTAATTAATAATTTTACATCAATTAAATCAAATAAATTATAATCTATCAATCAAATCAAATAATGTATTAACACAAAATTAAATAGGGTCGGAAAGATTTGCAATCCTAATTATTTCTTCATTAGTTACTCTCGCATGCCAGAATATGATCAGCAAGTTTATTTTTTCAGGAGAAAAAACCACTTAATTTTATACATGTATGAAACGAAAATTTTTAATTATTTTTAGGGACACTGACCACAAATTAAAATCCTGCCCCCGCCTCATCTATTCAATTTGACCACATAACTTAAGTCAAATTATGTGATTTAATTTAATTAATTTAAATATAAAATCACGATAGTTTGTATAGAGGAAAAACTGGTAAATTCAAAACTTCTAAAACAGATTAGCACACCTTTTAAAAAAATATTTGTATTCATATTTTAAAAATATATAACTCATCGTTTAAATACTTTGCATAATTGCATTGAAGTTTATCTATTTTCAATATTATATTATTACTTACCAATTATTTTTATTAATCTTAAATGATTGACCTATTAGTTTCCAAATAAAGAAGATGACTAACTATTTAATTTTACTCAATATGAACCGAAATATCCTTTACCTACTCTAATACTTTAATAATAATATTTTTATATTTAATAGTATATCTGTAGTTTTATATATATATCAACATTGTAGTGGTAATAAACTAATATAATAGATCATAGATGTAATAGGAATATAGGATAAAGTACAAGGAAATCGATGGATATTCATAGAATTATAAGCCGAAAAGTCCGCCGTCGAATCAAGTATCCGAAATGTAGAAAACAAACTCAACAGGTGTATCGAGACACTGGCAAATAAAACCATGATCAAGGTCGGCCAAGGTGATGAAGTGGATGTTGTGGGAATACTTTTGGAGAACAATCCGAACTGGAGATGCACTGTCAAAATTTTCGATACCTACAATCAAAAGCTACAATTTGAAAGACAACTGAAAAGTGTTTTGAAAGACTTGGACAAAGAAGACAATGTTACTATTAAATTCTCGAAAAAATAATATTAGTCACATGTTAGGATTTTAAGTTTAATTTAACATTCATAAAATTATAAATTAAACTTAAAATCCTAACATGTGATCAATATTATTTTTTAGAGAGTTTAATAGTGACATTGTCTTCTTTGTCCAAGTCTTTCAAAATAGTTTTCAGTTGTATTTCAAATTGTAGTTGTTGATTGTAGGTATCTAGAATTTTGAAGTGCCTCTCCAGTTCGGATTGTTCTTCAAAAGTATTCTCACGGCCTTCCCTTCTTCACCTTGGCCGACCTTGATCACGGTTTTATTTGTAGTGTCTCGATATACCTATTGAGTTTGTCTTCTACATTTCGAACACTTGATTCGACGGCGGACTTTTTAGCTTGTAGCTCAGCGAGGTGTGCCAATTCCAACCATGATGGGCAATCTTCACCGCCATTGTTCTCGGTCTGCTGCATATCATAACAATTTGATCAATAACATTAATTATTTTAACTTACGAGCAATTGATTCATAATGATAATTAGTTAATAAAATAGGTTAAATGAGCCGCTTCATCTCCATTCATCCTTAGAGTTCCGTGCGAAGGAACTTTGATACCCCGTGAAATTATTTAACCCGAATCCGTTCGTTATGGGTTTATGAGGGTTGGCCCAATTATTGAATTATAATCATTAGGTAAGGTCCAGCCCAGTTTTACACCTGTTAGGGCTTTACTTAAACTGGGCTGTTATTTATGGGCCGACCAGAGCTGGCCCCTAATGTGCTGGATGGACTTCTCTTACATGCATTGTGGATAAGTTTGACCATCTCGAGATATTTATGAGATGGGGATAAACTTGAAGGCGGTCCAATGGATGAAGAGTCCCAGTACAGGACATGTTATAATTCGACTAGGTAACTTACTCTATTTTTCCTATAAATACAGGTATTGTTATGGTTGTATTATTCATTACTCACTTTTATATTCACGCACTCATATCTCTCAGTTTTCGCATTAATCATACCCTCTGCCTTCAAGACACTGACTTAGGCATCGGAAGGGTCACACCGAAAACACTTTCGGCGTCCCTTTGACCTAGCTGTTGCTTGTGCAGTTCTGCCATACCCGACCTGACCTACTTTCTAAAGGATTTGGAGGATCCATTCTACCAGACCGAACCCGAGGTAAAATTTCGACATCATCAATTGGCGCCGTCTGTGGGAATTTGAAGAAAAAGAGTTTCGATGGCTAATCAGAATGGAAATCACCCAAATTTAGAGGAGTTAGTAACTCAGACTGTTCAGAGGGCTTTGGCGGAAAGGGATGAGGCCAATCCTCCGCACCTCGATCATAATGCCCACCTCGAGGAGATCACAAAGTGAAGGAGGAGATGGAGCAGTTAAGGAAGAAGCAGGTCGGGTACCTAGCTACCACAACCAGAAACATTCCTTTTACTCAGGAGATATTGGACGCCGACCTCCCCAAGCAGTTCAAATTGCCTCATGTTGGAGAATATGATGGCAAGGGAGATCCTGAAGACCATTTAGCGCGCTTCGAGAATGCAGCTCTGTTGCATAAATATTCTGATCAGATTAAGTGTCGGGCTTTTCTTACTACTCTCATAGGACCAGCCCAGCAATGGTTCAATATGTTACGCTCCGGAGAGATCAAGGAATTCAAGGATTTTAGCAAATCCTTCGTGCACCACTTCGCCAGTAGCAAAAAACATCCTACTACTACTTTCAGTCTCTTCGCAATCAAGCAAAGGGAGCATGAAAATTTGAGAGTATATATCCGCAGGTTTAGTGCCTTGGCTCTTGAGGTACCCGCTGCGACACCAGATCTGCTTATCAGTGCCTTCATGCAAGGGCTGGATACAAAAGATTTTCTCAAATCCCTAATAAAAAGACCAGCGGAAACATACGAGGAACTACTCGCCCGAGCGGAGAAATATGTCAACATGGAAGAAATACAGGTTTCTAGAGCTGCTATGAAGAGGGAACGACCAAAAAGTCCAAAGGGTAATAGGGTTCCTAACAATAACTCGGGAATGGGACAGCCATTCCGGCCCGTTTTGTTGGGAGAGTTCACTTCTCTCACCCCTTTACGCATGAACAAAGTACGAGCTTTACAAATTTGTGACGATCGTAAACTCACGCAGAGGCCTCCCTGGGCTGAGAAGGGACCTCGTAATAGGGAATCAGATAAATATTGTCACTTTCACAATGAGTATGGGCATACGACAGAGGACTGTCGTCAATTAGATCAAGAAATTGAAAGAATAATACAGCAACACTCTGAATTAAAAAACATATTGACTCGGCAGGAAAGGTATCGCCCGAACAGGGGACAGGGAGGAAAGTCAAGACAAAGAGCTCGGACTGCTCCTCCCCATGAAGATTTCAACCAACCCAATCAAGAACAGCCCAGGGATGACCGATCTCATCAGAGACCAGCCCCGCCCGCTCGAGGAACTATCAACATGATTTCTGGAGGTCCTACTGATGGTGTTCCAACCGAGCCAGGAAGACTAGCAGCAGAAAGTTAATGAATATGGAGATCGACAATCAGATTGTCCATACTGGCCCGACACTCTCTTTTGGACCGGAAGATATGAAAGGGGTGGCTAGCAACCATAATGACGCACTAGTAATAAGAGCTATGATCGCAAATTATGATGTAGCCCGGATATTTGTGGATTCAGGCAGCTCTGTCAACGTTCTATTTCAGGAAGCAATAAGTAAAATGGATTTGGGGCAGTATAAGATAGAACCAGTCGTAACATCACTCTTTGGTTTCACAGGTCATGCCATCCGACCTGTGGGGTTAGTGCATTTACCCTTAACTCTGGGTAAAAGCAGCATCCGCAAAACCAGGATTGTGAGTTTCATTATTGTTGACGCTCCGTCTGCCTACAATGCCATACTAGGCAGACCTGCTATGACCACTTTCATGGCCGTGGCATCAGCCCTGCATCAGAAAATAAAATTCCCGGTGGGAAATGAGGTTGGTGAGGTAGAAGGGGACCAAATCATAGCTCGCAAATGTTATGTAGAGGAGGTCAGAATAGAGCAAAAGGTTGCCAGGACTGATAATGTTGGCAGACCTGGACTTTCTGTGATGGAAAAAGTCAACTTGATAGAGGATACATCTGTCACCACTGAAGAAGAAATTGAGGAAATCATGATATCACCTCCCTCTGGGGTGGTGAAAATTGCTCACACCCTTGAAACACGGTTGAAGCAACCGCTACTGGAATGCTTGGAAAAAAATAAGGATGTTTTTGCATGGTCGGTTTCCGACCTGACAGGGGTACACCGGGAAGTGGCAGAGCACAAACTCAATATAATAAAGAGTTGTCGCCCTATTATCCAAAAGAAGAGGCACTTCGGTCCCGAAAAGGATGCGGTTATAAAGGAACAAGTGGACGAATTACTCAGAGCGGGACACATTGAGGAAATCTACTTCCCGACCTGGCTGTCTAATATAGTGCTGGTACCAAAGTCCTCAGGCAAATGGCGCATGTGCGTGGATTTTCGGGATTTAAACAAGGCTTGTCCAAAGGACTGTTATCCGTTACCCAGAATTGATCAACTTGTCGATTCGACGGCAGGACACAAGCTGCTCTGTTTCTTGGACGCCTATCAAGGATATCATCAAATCCCATTAGCCAGAGAGGACAAGGATAAAGTAAGTTTTGTGACGTCAATAGGAACATATTGTTACGTAGTTATGCCATTTGGGCTCAAAAATGCTGGGGCTACATATCAAAGGCTGATGGATAAAGTATTCGAGCAGCAAATTGGGAAAAATATCGAAGTCTATGTAGATGATATTCTGGTCAAGACCCGAACTACGGACCAGTTTATTACTGACTTAACTCAAACCTTTCAGACCCTGAAGCGTTACAAGATTAAGCTAAACCCTAACAAGTGTACTTTCGGAGTCCGAGCTGGAAAGTTTTTGGGTTATATGGTCACGCAAAGGGGAATAGAAGCTAATCCTGAAAAAGTTCAAGCTATCATTTCTATGAGCTCCCCTAAGAATATACAGGAGGTACAGAGATTAACGGGAAGAATTACAGCACTGGCCCGATTTATAAGCAGATCGGCAGATAAAAGCCTCCCTTTCTTTAAAGCATTAAGGAAAACGAAGAATTTTGAATGGAATGAAGAAAGTGAGAAAGCATTCCAAGACTTGAAGGCTTACTTAAAACAATTACCTGTATTAAATAAACCTACCCAAGGAGAAGAATTGTTCTTATATTTGGCAGTTACACACCGAGCAGTCAGTTCGGTCCTTGTCAAAAAGGACGGAATAAATCATCGGCCCGTATATTTCGTCAGTCACGCCCTGAGGGGACCCGAGCTCAATTACCTGACTCGGGAAAAGCTTGCTCTAGCTTTGATCATCACAGCAAGAAAATTAAGGCCTTATTTTCTCTCACATCCTATCACTGTACTCACCAATAGTGCTTTGGGAAAGATCGCGGCTAACCCGGATGTATCGGATAGACTGGTCAGATGGATCACAGAATTGAGTGAGTACGATATCAAATATGAAGCTCGAACAGCTATAAAAGCCCAAGCCCTAGCTGATTTCTTGGCAGAAACAATTCAGCTCGAACAAGAGGAACTATGGAAGATCTTTGTAGATGGGTCATCATGCAAGTCCGGGAGCGGAGCAGGAATTGTAATAATCTCACCTTGGGGTGAAGAGACTAAAATTTCAATCAGACTAGACTTCAGAGCCTCCAATAATGAATCAGAATACAAGGCCTTGTTACTCGGCCTTAAGGCAGCGCGGAATTTGGGGGTTTCCCGAGCTATCCTATATTCCGATTCCCAATTAGCTATTCAACAGGGCAATGGAAAGTTTGAAGTCAAAGACGATAAAATGAGAAAATATGCCAATGCATTGGACAAGGCCAAAGAAGGATTCACAGATCTGAAATTAGAGCTAATTCCCCGAACAGAGAACATCAAGGCTGACCACTTGGCCCGTTTAGCCAGCACTTTGAGTGACCGACCGGATCCCATTGTCACGGGTCGGGAGCTCGTTTCCCAGCTGGAAACTTTGGATGACATGCTAGCCCAAGTACCAGAAGGGGATTGGAGGTATGATATACACAAATATCTAACTACAAAAGAACTGCCAAGCGATAATAAAAAAAGCAAGGGAAGTAAAAAGAAGGGCCCTCCGCTTTGTCATGATCAATCAGATTCTGTTCAAGCGATCCTTCTCTCAGCCTTTGTTAAAATGCTTGGGCCCGGATGAGGCCAATTATGTGTTGCAAGAAATTCATGAGGGATCTTGTGGCAGTCACCTGGGCAGTCTTGCCCTAGCTCGAAAAGCACTTTTGGCAGGATTCTTCTGGCCTACCATGCGAAAAGACTCATCAGCTCTGGTTAGTTCATGTTATAATTGTCAGAGACATGCTAACTTACAGTGGAGACCGGCAGAATACATGAAGGCAGTAGTAGCTGCTTGTCCTTTTGATCAGTGGGGAATGGATATTGTAGGACCATTCCCTGTTAGCACGGGGCAAAGAAAGTTTTTATTGGTCGCGATCGACTATTTCTCTAAATGGGTGGAGGCCGAGCCCCTAGCTAAAATTACAGAAAATGAAGTGCTCAATTTTTTGTGGAAAAATATAGTATGCCGTTTTGGAATCCCTCGCAGGTTGGCCTCGGACAATGGGAGGCAGTTCTGTGGCTCCAAAGTTCGAGCATGGTGTCAAGAGATGAAGATTGAACAAGTTTTCACCTCTGTTGCATACCCTCAAGGGAATGGACAGGTTGAGGTTACCAACAGGATGATTGTCCAAGCTCTCAAAACACGGCTAGATGTAGCTAAGGGAAAATTGGCAGACGAACTCCCTTCTGTATTATGGTCCTATCGAACTACAACTCGATCTGGTACAGGTGAAACTCCTTTCAGTATGGTGTATGGGACGGAAGCAGTTCTCCCGGCAGAAATTGGACAAGAGAGTGCGAGGATAATGGAGTATGGGGCAAACAATCCAGCACTACGAGCAATGGATTTGGACTTACTCGAAGAACATAGGTCCCGAGCAGCACTTAGGCTCGCAGCCTATCGTAAACGAATGACCCAGGCTTACAACAAAAGAGTATACCCTAAAGTTTTTCAGGAGGGAGATCTGGTTATGCGCAAGATACAACATCCAGGGGAAAGAGGAAAGCTGGAGGCCAAGTATGAAGGCCCATTCAAAGTAATAGGAAAAGCTGGAATTGCGGCATATTATCTGGAAGATGCCCAAGGCAAGAAGGGTAAAAGGCCCTGGAATGCTCAGCACTTGAAAAAATACTATCCATAAGCAGGCCAGCCCGGGTTTCACCACAGTATCTATAACTCATCAAGTTGGTCCTTAACCAGTGGGTTTTTTTACGTTATGAAAGTCAGTCCTGTTTTTATTTATCTCAGGGTCAGTCCTGTTTTATGTCAATTTTGTTTTTAAGAAAAAAAAAAAACAATCGCGCAGTAGGAGCCAATTTTTCTTATAATGCATTAGTACTTTTAGACATTCCTTACAAAGCCCAGGCAGGTCTGGCACTCAAAGTCCACTTCAGTGGCACGCAAAGACCACATCAGTGGAACTAAAAGCCCAGGAAGGTCTGGCACTCAAAGTCCACTTCAGTGGCATACAAGGACCACATCAGTGGAACTAAAAGCCCAGGCAGGTCTGGCACTCAAAGTCCACTTCAGTGGCATGCAAGGACCACATCAGTGGAACTAAAAGCCCAGGCAGGTCTGGCACTCAAAGTCCACTTCAGTGGCACGCAAGGACCACATCAGTGGAACTAAAAGCCCAGGCAGGTCTGGCACTCAAAGTCCACTTCAGTGGCATGCAAGGACCACATCAGTGGAACTAAAAGCCCAGGCAGGTCTGGCACTCAAAGTCCACTTCAGTGGCACGCAAGGACCACATCAGTGGAACTAAAAGCCCAGGCAGGTCTGGCACTCAAAGTCCACTTCAGTGGCATGCAAGGACCACATCAGTGGAACTAAAAGCCCAGGCAGGTCTGGCACTCAAAGTCCACTTCAGTGGCACGCAAGGACCACATCAGTGGAACTAAAAGCCCAGGCAGTTCTGGCACTCAAAGTCCACTTCAGTGGCAGGCAAGGACCACATCAGTGGAACTAAAAGCCCAGGCAGGTCTGGCATTCAAAGTCCACTTCAGTGGCATGCAAGGACCACATCAGTGGAACTAAAAGCCCAGGCAGGTCTGGCACTCAAAGTCCACTTCAGTGGCACGCAAGGACCACATCAGTGGAACTAAAAGCCCAGGCAGGTCTGGCACTCAAAGTCCACTTCAGTGGCACGCAAGGACCACATCAGTGGAACTAAAATCCCAGGCAGGTCTGGCATTCAAAGTCCACTTCAGTGGCATGCAAGGACCACATCAGTGGAACTAAAAGCCCAGGAAGGTCTGGCACTCAAAGTCCACTTCAGTGGCACGCAAGGACCACATCAGCGGAACTAAAAGCCCAGGCAGGTCTGGCATTCAAAGTCCACTTCAGTGGCATGCAAGGACCACATCAGTGGAACTAAAAGCCCAGGCAGGTCTGACACTCAAAGTTCACTTCAGTGGCACGCAAGGACCACATCAGTGGAACTAAAAGCCCAGGCAGGTCTGGCATTCAAAGTCCACTTCAGTGGCACGCAAGGACCACATCAGTGGAACTAAAAGCCCAGGCAGGTCTGGCACTCAAAGTCCACCTCAGTGGCACGCATGGACCACAACAGTGGGACTAAAAGCCCAGGCAGGTCTGGCACACAAAGTCCACCTCAGTGGCCCACCAATGGAATTCAAAACCCAGACAGGTCTGGTACTTAAAATTAGTAATTAGCAATACTAACACCCACATTTTGGTGGGTAATTGAAAATCCTAGTATGATTCAAGCTCGAGGGTCACAGTAGAGCATTAAAGAGCTTAGAAAAGGTACTAATTTGCATTCAACTAGTCCAGGCACCCTTGAAGGTCGGAATTCAATTCTCACTCATCCAGTCCGGGTACATATAGTTCGGGTTTTAGGGATACACTGGATTAATTATGACTTGATTCAACCAGTCCGGATATATGTAGGTCGGGCTCTTAAAAGATTTATACTTGATAAATTTTGTGGGTGGATATGCATGCACATTTATAACAGTAAAACTATGTTAGAAAAGGAAAATTCTTAAATAAACCTGAACTGGGCAAAAACATTCATATGTGAAAGAGTAAACAATGTATTAGCCCTACCTGGGCAACAACCAAAATCAATGACCTCGCAGGGTCTACCATTTAGATCATGTTTTTAAACAATATTTATACAAATAATCAAAGGGCGGGGGCGTCCTGTGACCTTGAGCTCTGATCGGGATCTTCTGGCTTCTCTTGCTCGGCCTCCTCCGAGTCTTCATCGGGCATGTCATCAAGAGCCTTGGTACAATCTAGGAAAAGGGCGGGGTGCTCGGCTTCTGAGTACCCATTAGCCCTGAACTGGGCTAAGCACCCCTTGAAACCCTCATCAAAGAAGGTAGCCGCCTTCTCAGCTACGGCATTAGCAAAATCGGCGGAATTCAAGAATTCTCTTTTCCCGACCTCCTTAGCAGCCTCAAGTTCCCGAGTCAGGGCCCGTACTTGGTTCTTTAGTTCAATCTTATCCACTTCCAGCTCGGCAGTCTTTTTATGAGCAGCCTCCAGAGCATCCCGTGTGGATTCAATCTCCACCCTCATCTCGGTCACCTTTTCCTCATGATCAGCCTTCATTTCCCGGGTTTTTCGTAGGAGCTCAGAAATCCGAGCAACGAAGGCCTCCTGGTTCAGGTTGTGTTCCTCCCGGTCTTTGAAAGCTCGGCTGGTGATCTCCCCTCTCCAAGCTAGAGCCTGTGAAAACACGAAGGGTAAAACCCAGCTCGGTACATGACAGCTCAGTATACAAAGTAAGATCGAAAAGTGAAATATACCTGCAGGGAGGCAAGAGCGAAGTTTTGTTCAGCTTCCAAGGTAGGCACTCCTTGAAGGATTTTTAAATCAGAACGAGAAATCAGGTTCTGCATTATGCCTAGGCACCCTTGGGGGTCGGGCTTCGAGAAAAATGACATCTCTGGGACCCCGGGCTGATCGGGCATTCCCTGAGGTTCAGCGTCAGGTAGGGACTTGAACTCTATTATGGGTTCTTTGCCACGAGCTCGGGACGAGGAAACAATGGACGGCTGCTCAAGCTCGGGAAGACTAGTGCTGGGTTTTTCCTTGGTTTTGGAAGTTTTCTTTTTTGACTGTTCAGTGGAGGTTCGGGATGAGTTCTGGCCTCACTGTCCTCTGTTTTCTTCCTCTTCAAGTTCTTCAGTGCAGCTCTGAAGTTGGCAGGCATAGCGGCAGATTTGATCCTGTCGTCTAAAAATATATATATATATATATATATATATATATATATATATATATATATACATATATAAAAATACGGTAAATCAAAGGCATAAGGGGAATCAGTCTAAGATAAGGATAGCACGGGTACAGGGGTACTACCTACATCCCCTTGGATCTCTACTCCCTTCCCACTGAAGCCATAATGACAGAGCAGATCCTCCTCAATCAGGCTCTCAATATCAAAAGTTTGCGCGGACATGGTATTGATAAAATTGGTAAAGTTGTGAGTAGGCAGGGCTGGAAGTTCAGGACTGGTAAAGTTCATAGCCCAGTTAGACCGGCATTCCCATGGCTGGTTGGGGTTGACAAAAAAATATTTGTTTGTCCAGCCTTTGTGTGAGCTAGGCTTACCCTTCAAAAAGGGGTATTCGGGTCGCATGGAAATATAGAAGCGGCCCGGGGCGGTTTTCTTAATTTGCAAAAAGTAAATGAAATTTCCTATGTCTAAGGGAATTCGGAAAAAACAAAAAAGTACACCTAATGATAGAATTGAACTAAAAGAGTTCGGGGATAACTGACTCGGGAACACACAAAAGTACTGACATAAGTAGGAAATGCAGTTCGGGACTGGAAATCTTAAACCCATCTTGATTTGATCTAGGCTGAAGCTCAAGAAATTAGGGGGGGGGGTCTGTGAGCCCGGTCTTTACGGCCCGGGATTATAAGATCATAGGTATCGGGCATTCCCGATTTCTCCCTAATGAGGGGACCTAGGTCTGGACTTAGATGGGAGGCCAGGACTTCATACCATTTTTTCCCTTTGGCAGATAATCGGGCTTCATCCGACCTGAGTTTGTGCAGTCGCTTTAATTTTTCTATACGAGTCTCCAACAGATCCAGCTCTGAGCTTGGATTATTGGAATCGGAGGGCTCGGGGTTGTTAGAGGGAGAATTGGATGCTTCAAAAAAGGCTACTATCTCTTGAACAGAAGTCTCGTCTGGGGAGGACATATTAATCAGCCTAGTGTAAGGACGGTAGGACTTACAGGTGAAAGAGTTGTAGCTCGGGAGTGACACAAACAAGACAGACGCAGTAGTCCGGGTCGGGCGAGCTCTTGAAATTTTTGCAGCGTAACAGTACAAGAGTGAAAGGTAAAAAAAAAAAAAAAAACAAGATTTTACCGATTCATATATATATAGATGGTGAATCGATCTGGACCGTTGATTTTTTACTGGATCTACGGCTCGGGACGGGACAAGTCAAGGTTTTTGGTTTCGATAAATGAACCGTCAGGGGACATCTGAGCCGTTCATGAAAAACACATCACGCGGATCCTGATCTGGACCGTCCAAAAGAAACACATTTCATGAATAAAATGCTGGATTGTTCTAGGGACACATGTACAGTGCGGGGACCGGACTCCATTCTTAGTCTAAACTCATTCTTCTTTTAGACCAGTTCGGGAGGTACTATTGATACCTCGTGAAATTATTTTAACCCGAATCCGTTCGTTATGGGTTTATAAGGGTTGGCCCAATTATTGAATTATAATCATTAGGTAAGGTTCAGCCCAGTTTTACACCTGTTAGGGCTTTACTTAAACTGGGCTGTTATTTATTGGCCGACCAAAGCTGGCCCCTAATGTGCTCGATGGACTTCTCTTACATGCATTGTGGATAAGTTTGACCATCTCGAGATATTTATGAGATGGGGATAAACTTGAAGGCGGTCCAATGGATGAAGAGTCTCAGTACAGGACATGTTATAATTCGACTAGGTAACTTACTCTATTTTTCCTATAAATACAGGTATTGTTATGGTTGTATTATTCATTACTCACTTTTACATTCACGCACTCATATCTCTCAGTTTTTGCATTAATCATACCCTCTGCCTTCAAGACACTGACTTAGGCTTCGGAGGGGTCACGCCGAAAACACTTTCGGCGTCCCTTTGACCTAGCTGTTGCTTGTGCAGTTCTGCCATACCCGACCTGACCTACTTTCTAAAGGATTTGGAGGATCCATTCTACCAGACCGAACTCGAGGTAAAATTTCGACATCATCAAACTTGAAAAGAGAGCTCTTGTAAAAATTATTTCCGATGGCCCCAAAATAAATAGGTGAGCGATTTGTTCTAAAACATTCGAGAAAGGACGGTCAAAGATTGTCTCAAATCTCTTTATACAACTTTCTAATGGAATTAATTGACTAAGAAATATTTCCAAGTAAATTTGTACAAAGGCATGTAACTTCAATGCTCTGAAATGTTGTAACAAACTCTGCATGAAGAAAGTAGCCAGAGAATATTTTGTGATCATGTGAAGTCTTTGTTAAAACATTTCATAATACTTTGGAACATACTTGCACATATAAATCTTTGTTTTATGTTTTGTCGAAAATTATATAAATTTGTATATAGGTTTACTTGACAATTAATACTTTTGGATAGTGTATGTAAGTATTGTGTGGCTACTTTCACTGTTTCACATGCTAATAGTCAGACGAGAGTTTCTAATAACCGTGGAATCGAAATCAAAACCTTTTCTAAAAAATAAGAATCGAAACCGTAGAATTGGAGCTTACGATTCGCATTCCAAAAAAATGAGAAACCAATACCAAAACCATATATTATTTTTAATTTTAAGATCTCATAGTATACTATATCCTTAAATTTATGTAATTAAAGTACTTGATCTAAAAAATTAAATTTAACTTTTATTTTTATTGTCCTTGGAAGGAAACTAAATGATGTTATTGTTTTTTAGAGAATAATATTTTAAAAAAAAACTTTGATGTCATTTTATTTTTCTTTTTAAATTAAAAAAATTAAATTTTATTTAAATCGATTTTAAAAAATTAAATTATGGCTTCGGTTTTTGGAACTATGTTTGGGCTTACCTGCAAAAGTTTGAGTGAGAATATCCAATAGGCGAAACTAATTGGGGTAAATATTGATTTTTCTAAGAAACTATGAATATACTTGTATAATATTGAGGCTTGAGAGATAATATCTGCTGTCCAAAAAAAAGAGATAATATCTAATAATTGGCGTAAAAAACTAGAATTATACGCGGGGTTCAGAATTATATCTGGGGTTGTATTCATTATTTAAATATTAATGCGCCAAACTATATAATGAATTAAGGATAATATTTCAACGAATATATAAAAATATGTATTAGTAATAAAAATTAACTCGTGTGAAAATCATACAATAGTTTTTGTGAAATTACATAATCATGAGCAGTCAAAGATTTCGATAATAAAAATCATATGCACAAAGCAATATTTTCACATATTAATTTCTTTATTAAAAGTGTACCTAATTAACTTAGTGCAATACAAGATATAATTTTTAACAAAAATCCATTAGTAAACAGCATGTCATTCCATAACACAAAAAATTCAGAAGTAACCAAAAGAAATACTTAAACAAGAGTGGAAAAAAAAAACATAGCATGACAGATAACACAAATTATTAGACCATAATCTCAAATTAGACGAACAAATTAAAAAATATTGGTGAATTAAAGCAGTGACTAGTCTTGGGCTCGTGCCATATTGCCATTCGAGTAGTGCACCAATAACAATAAGAGATGAACAATTAAAGGTTTAATAAATTAAATAAGTACTGGGTTGGATTTAAAACGATAAATCGTTATTGGCTGAAGTGTGTAACAGTAAAACATTAAAAATTTAAACTATTTATATGGTCAATATCCAAAAAGGGAAGGGATTGGATTAGGCTGAAGCCCAGTACTGTTCCTAATTATACTAATAGATTCACAATTTCGTAGTATATCGAACCAATTTTATTTTTTTTTTATGTGGAAACCCACAGCCGCTATCTTTCGGTGCGCTCTGGGTAAACCTCCGTACTAACGCAATAGCCTGCAAACTACGCTAGTCAGGTAAACCACATGGGGGGCCGGGGGCTAGTATATCGCACCAAGAATTCACCTATTCCACCAATTACTTGGACACCTCCATGGGGAGCCAGTATATCGCACCATATTTGCAACAAATCGATGTCGTATATATAATGCACAGTTGCAAACTAAATAGGAGGCAATTGCCTCTAAGAGGGTGTTCAAGTTGGTGGAGTAGGTGAATTCTTGGCCAGAGGTCGGAGTTCGAATATTCTCCCTACCAACACCTTCTTGGACTAGCCCGTCACACAGTGCTTGATTAATGTGGTATACTAACGTAGTTTGCAGGCTATTGCGTTAGTTCGGGGGTCCACGTCACAAAAAATATATATATAGTCCGTGCTTGCTTGCCTGCTATTTAGTTTAAAGTTTATATCATAACATATATATATATATATATATATATTCCACGTATATTTATTAATTAATTCGAAACAAATTATAAATTACAATATTATGCATAAAATAATTTAAATTGCCTTGTTGATCTCCATCTTTCTCGAATCTCGATGGTGCACCTTTCCAATTCCGCCGATCTCTGCCCTTGGCGAGACTACTTTAATTTTTCATTGTTTCCGATTTATCTACAATATTCACTTAACAACACTATTATTGATTCGATAAACAAAAAAAGACATTCGAATTAGTTGCATTCATGGTGACAAATTAATTAATCAATTTGCATGTAAAGCATGCAGTATAAGTGCGATCAAAGTTAGATAAACGAAACAAAAGAGGGAGCTTCAGAAACGACGGAACTCGGACTAAAATTTTATTCGAGAACTCGCGAAATTAAAATTGTGGAAGATGAACTTGGAGAAGAAATTGTAGCCAGATTGCGATTTTACTCACAGGAGAAAGGCAGAAATCTATATATAAAAATAGATGGACGAATTTAAAGGAAAGTAGGATATTCTTGTTGGAAATATTGAATGAATTATGATTGTTGGAAGAAATGGGCTTGAAAGGGTTTGAAATGATTGACTCAAATGGCTTGAAACACTTGTCCCAAGTATTGAAAAATTCAAAAATTTGGTGAAATAAATTGGAGGGAAATGGGAAATTGGTTGTCCCACATTGGAACAACTCCAATTTGTTGTTCACCTTAAATAACCCATGTTTGGTTTATGGGATTGGGCCCTTAGGGCACCAGTTGTTTTGTAAAGGGGCAAGACGCTAATCGATGGAACAAACATGCGAGCGGCCGGCCGGCGATAAAATTTATTTAAAATAATATTTTATTATTTTATTGAGTGCGCCCGGGCGGTAAATCATTACCGCTCGAGCGCATCACCGCGGGACAGAAGTTGGGCGCCCGAGCGGTAATAAATGACCGCTCGAGCACACCGTTCAAAGTAGGTGTGCGCCCGAGCGGTAAAATATTACCGCCCGCGCGCGACACCTATTAGGTGCGAGACAGAAGATTGGCGCTCGAGCGGTAGAAAATTACCGCCCGAGCGTACCTTCTGTGTTCTGAAAAGTCACGACTCTTTCTGGGCTTTTTTCTGTCATGTGTTGCATCCTTACGCCTTCAAACGTGTTGTTTCGTGTATAAGACTATATATACGTTGGTTATAACACAGAAAAATTACACAGAAACATCTGATACCGTATATATCAGATTTCTGATTTCTGAAAAATCTCTCCCTCACTTTCTCAAAGGAAAGTTGAAACTTATTTTCGTTCGCTGAAGTTCGTGATATTTGTAGTGCTGCTATATCACGATCGTTAGTCATTGTATCTTAGAGATGATTGCCGCCAACGTTGAGCACTGTTAACGGGCAATTTCGTCTTGCGGATAGAGAGATTATCTTGCCTCGACTAGTTGTTGTTTCCGTTGCTGCTGTTGTTGTACACGTTTTCAGAATTCGAAGTACACCTTTATAACAATCGCAAGACGAAATTTTTGTATTTCTCGGATTCTGAAGATGTCTACCGTTTTATTCACTCCGCTCGCTTCCGCCCCTGCACATGGAGAAAAGCCGCCAAAGTTTTATGGTGCCGACTTCAAACGTTGGCAGCAGAAGATGCTGTTCTATCTGACAACGCTCAATCTGTCTAGATTTCTGAAGGAGGATCCCCCTATCGTCGTTGATGGCGATTCTGACACCCAAAGGAGGACCGTTGTTGATGCATGGAACCACAGCGATTTTCTGTGCAGAAACTATATTCTGAATGGCCTTGATGACACTCTCTATAGTGTTTATTCATCAGTCAAGACGGCCAAGGAACTCTGGGATTCCTTGGAGAAGAAATACAAAACAAAAGACGCAGGTATAAAGAAGTTCGTGGTTGGAAAATTTCTGGACTTCAAGATGATAGACTCAAAAACTGTAATGAGTCAAGTGCAAAAGATACAAATCATCTTGCATGACTTATTGGCCGAAGGGATGGAAATCAATGAACCATTCCAAGTCGCGTATATCATTGAGAAGTTGCCTCCTATGTGAAAAGACTTCAAAAACTACCTTAAGCACAAACGTAAAGAGTTGAAACTTGAAGATCTTATAGTGCGACTTCGCATTGAGGAGGACAACAGAAATACCGAGGCCAAGTCACATAAAAAGAGGGAAACCGAGGCCAAAGAAAATCTGGCGGAATCTAGTACGAGTCACAAGAGGAAGCGCCCTCATGATGGAAAGCAAAAGGGGAAAGCGAAGAAATTCCAAGGAAGTTGCTACAACTGTGGCAAACCGAATCATATGGCAAGGGATTTCCGAATTCCAAAGAAAAAGAACACAAATCAGAAACGAAATCAATCAAACTTGGTTGAACAAAGGTATGTACCTTTAGCAATTTCTGATATTGATTTAAGTGCCGTTATTTGTGAGACCAACATGGTGGATGATCCGAGAGGATGGTGGATTGATACCGGCTCTACGAGTCACATTTGTGCCGATAAAAATATGTATTCCACCTATGCCACCGTTGGGGATCGAAAGTTTTTCATGGAAAACTCCGCAACGTCCGAAGTTGTGGGAGTGGGAAATGTGGTGTTGAAGATGACCTCGGGTAAAGAGGTGACGCTCAAGAATGTGCTGCATGTGCCAGAAATTCGAAAGAACTTAGTTTCTGGTTCACTCTTGAGCAAGGCTAGATTTAGAATGGTATTTGAATCTGATAAATTTGTGTTAACTAAATCTGGTGTATTTGTTGGGAAAGGGTACCAAGATAGTGGTCTCTTTAAGTTGAATGTAATGAATGTTTCCCGCCTTGAGGCGAAGAATAAAGTTATTGGTTCTGCTTACTTGACTGAAAGTTATGATATATAGCATGAACGATTAGGACATGTTAACTTCAACACGTTGCAAAGACTTGCAAATTTAAATGTAATACCTATGTTTAAAAGAAATCCACAACATAAGTGTGAGATTTGTGTTGAAGCAAAAATGGTTAAAACTCCATTTCATAATGTCACGAGAAGTACTACGCCACTTGAATTAATACATGCTGATGTATGTGATTTAAAAATGGTACAAACACGAGGTGAAAATAAGTACTTTATAACATTCATTGATGATTGCACCAGATTTTGTTACGTATATTTATTGAAATGCAAAGATGAAGCAATTGAAGCTTTCAAGAAATATAAGACTGAGATTGAAAATCAACGAAGTTCGAAAATTAAAATGATTCGAAGTGATCGAGGTGGAGAGTATGTGGCTCCTTTTGAATAATTTTGCTCAACTTCAGGCATCATTCATCAAACGACAGCCCCTTAATCACCTCAATCCAATGGAATTGCAGAATGCAAAAATCAAACATTAAAGGAAATGATGAACGCGTTGTTAATAAATTCGGGCTTACCTCAAAATATGTGGGGTGAAGCGATTCTCTCAGCAACTTACATTCTAAACCGGATTCCAATCAAAGGAAAAGACGAAACACCATATGAACAGTGGAAAGGTCGTAAACCTTCTTACCAATACCTCAAAGTGTGGGGGTGTTTGGCTAAAGTAGAAATACCTAAGCCAAAACAAATAAAAATTGGGCCTAAAACGGTTGACTGTATATTTATTGGTTATGCATACAATAGTAGTGCATATCGATTTTTAGTACATAAGTCAATGATTCCTGGTGTACATGAAGGCACAATTATGGAGTCAAGGAATGTTGTATTCTTTGAAAATATTTTTCCATGTAAAGAAAGGAAAGAAATTAGTTCGTACAAACGAACTCATGAAAACACAACTGAAACTCCACAAAACAACGAGGAACCACGACGCAGCAAGCGTGTAAGAGTTGAAAAGTAGTTTGGTCCTGATTTTCTAACATACATGTTAGATAATGAACCAAGAACTCTTCAAGAGGCTTTATCAAATCCTGAGGCTCTTTTTTGGAAGGAAGCCATACAAAATGAAATAGATTCCATCATGCACAATCATACGTGGGAGTTGGTTGATCTCCCTCCGGGATGTAAATCTTTAGGATCCAAGTGGATTCTTAAAAGAAAATACAAAGAAGATGGATTTATAGATAAATATAAAGCTCGATTAGTGGTTCAAGGTTTTAGACAAAAGGAGGGATATGATTTCTTCGATACCTACTCTCCTGTTTCTAGAATAACATCCATTCGTGTTCTCATAGCTATTGCAGCATTGCATGATCTAGAGATACATCAAATGGATGTTAAAACAGTGTTTTTGAATGGAGAGTTGGACGAAGAAATATATATAAAACAACCAGAAGGGTTTATTGTACCCGAAAAAGAAGGAAAGGTGTGTAAACTAGTCAAGTCATTGTATGGACTCAAACAAGCACCTAAACAGTGGCATCAAAAGTTTGACACTGCAATGTTGTCAAATGGTTTCACAATAAATGAATGTGATAAATGTGTCTACATCAAAGGTACTACAAATGCATATGTAATTGTTTGTCTTTATGTAGATGACATGTTAATCATGGGCAGCAACCGTGAATTGATTGTGAAAACCAAGAAAATGTTGAGACAACATTTTGACATGAAGGATTTGGGATTGTGTGATATTATTCTAGGGATTAAAGTCTCTAGACTTCCTACTGGAATTATGTTATAACAAACTCATTATGTAGAAAAAGTTCTTGAACGATTTAATACCACAAATCGTCCTCCGGCTAGAACACCTATGGAATTGGGTACACATTTAGCCAAAAATAGAGGAGAACCTGTTTCACAAGTGGAATATGCAAGGGTGATAGGAAGTTTAATGTACTTAACTAACTGTACCCGTCCTGATCTTGCATATACTGTAAACAAACTTAGTCGATTCATAAGTAATCCAAGTGAGGATCATTGGAAAGCACTAATGAGAGTGCTTGAATATTTGAAATACACTTCTAGTTATGGAATAGTGTATACAAAATATCCTGCAGTCCTAGAAGAATATTGTGATGCAAATTGGATTTCTGACACGAAAGACTCCAAGTCTACGAGTGGATATGTGTTCACAATCGGTGGAGGAGCGGTGTCATGGAGATCCTCTAAACAAACTTGTATAGCTCGGTCGACTATGGAGTCCGAGTTCATTGCTCTAGATAAAGCTGGAGAAGAAGCCGAGTGGCTTCGAAACTTTCTAAAAGATATTTCATGTTGGAATAAACCGGTGTCTTCCATTACGATTCATTGTGACAGTCAGTCAGCAATAGGAAGAGCACAAAGTAGTATGCACAATGGTAAATCTCGACATATTCGTCGAAGACACAATACCATAAGACAATTGATCTCGAATGGGGTTATTTCGGTTGACTATGTGAAGTCAAAGGAAAACTTTGCGGATCCGCTTACAAAAAAATATAAATAGAGATCAAATGTACAAACTACTTGGAGGAATGGGTTAAAGTCCACAAATTAAAAATATTTATAGCGGTAACCCAACCTTGAGAATTGGAGATCCCAAAACTTTGGTTCAATGGGACAACTAAGTTATAAATATTAGTCCGAGTGCTTGGAATTGTTACTTTCTCATTCCTGAAATATCCAAGTATAAATGACTTGCAAAATGTGGTGAGGTTAAGTTTTCTTTTAATGATTCCTATACCTATAAGGTGGAGTAACGCAGGATACTCTTGATAGGAGATCACCTATATAAGTGCGAAATATTGGCCGCTTTGATTGCAACACTTATGAATCTAAGATACGGTCCAGGGCTGAAATGGACACAACGTGAGAACAAAATATGTTAGAGTATTGTTATGAAAGTACTATTGTCTTGGTTTACACAAACGGTTGACTAGTTCAAGACATCGCGTCACTATGCAACTAGTAAATCCGATAGTATTTTACTACGGTAGGTTCAAAGCCACAAGCTACCTATCCTGATGTAAGAATAACTCAAAATGACTTTCTAGTGAGAATGATAATTTATGTGAAATTCATTCATGTGGGGGATTGTTGGAAATATTGAATGAATTATGATTGTTGGAAGAAATGGGCTTGAAAGGGTTTGAAATGATTGACCCAAATGGCTTGAAACAATTGTCCCAAGTATTGAAAAATTCAAAAATTTGGTGAAATAAATTGGAGGGAAATGGGGAATTGATTGTCCCACATTGGAACAACTCCAATTTGTTGTTCACCTTAAATAACCCATGTTTGGTTTATGGGATTGGGCCCTTAGGGCACCAGATGTTTTGTAAAGGGGCAAGACGCTAATCGATGCAACAAACACACGCGCGCGCGACCGGCTGGCCGGCGCGGCGAGGCGAGGTGAGGCGAGGTCTTATGATAAATTATTCTTTTTGGATAAAATTTATTTAAAATAATATTTTATTATTTAATTGAGTGCGCCCGGGTGGTAAATAATTACCGCTCGAGCGCATCACCGCGGGACAGAATTTGGGCACCCGAGCGGTAATAAATGACCGCTCGAGCGCACCGTTCAAAGTAGGTGTGTGCCCGAGCGGTAAAATATTACCGCCCGCGCGCGACACCTTTTAGGTGTGAGACAGAAGATTGGCGCTCGAGCGGTAGAAAATTACCGCCCGAGCGCACCTTCTGTGTTTTGAAAAGTCACGACTCTTTCTGGGCTTTTTTTGTCATGGGTTGCATCCTTACGCCTTCAAACGTGTTGTTTCATGTATAAGACTATATATACGTTGGTTATAACATAGAAAATTTACACAGAAACATCTGATAACGTATATATCAGATTTCTGATTTCTGAAAAATCTCTCCCTCACTTTCTCAAAGAAAAGTTGAAACTTATTTCCGTTCGCTGAAGTTCGTGATATTTGTAGTGCTGTTATATCACGATCGTTAGTCGTTGTATCTTAGAGACGATTGCTGCCAACGTTGAGCACTGTTAATGGGCAATTTCGTCTTGCGGATAGAGAGATTCTCTCGCCTCGACTAGTTGTTGTTGCCGTTGCTGCTGTTGTTGTACACGTTTTCAGAATTCAAAGTACACCTTTATAACAATTCTCCCGTGTGACAAGAGAAACAAATTCCTTAGGAAAATTATATATTTATGGAAACGAATTCTCAAATTATGATTAGGAACAAATCAACTACTCAAGTTCAAGTCAACTTCTAATAGAATTTGGCCAATGTTAAAATATTTTACTAAAATATGTTCAAACAATAGATTTCCTAGTATACAGAAACTTATTAGATTGTCTCAAAAATCTTCGATCTGTTATACTCGATATTCTCAAAAATATTAATTTTCACAGATCAAAGTCCACCTGTCACATGTGCCTACTCTTGGAAATATTACTAGCTACAAGCTTTGCAACAAGTCTAAATTTTTTAATGGAAAACACTCGATTTTATATGAAAAATGGTTATTTAATTATTTTATAAATTTGGCTACACAATCTGCATGGCCCAACCCAACCTAACCTTATCTTCTTCAGAGGATTCAATTGTTCAAATTTCGATGTTGACTTTTATAATTTGAAATAAAAACATTAAAACTCTTTGAAAATAGTCGTTGAAAATATTTTATTAAAAATATTGTTCGGTATATTTCATGTTACACAAAAACTTATTAGATAGTCTCAAGGATCTTCTATTGTGCTCGATCCATGATCTCAAAAATATTATTTTTCGTGTAGATATAGATCAAAGTCCACAGGCACAGACGATTGCTCTTGGAAATATTATTAGTTACACTGTTCGCAAGAAGCCTAAATTTTTTAAAGGAAAACACTCGATTTTATACGGAAAGTCGTTATTTAATTATTTTATAAATAAGGCTGAGGCATTACACAATCTGGATGACCCAACTCAACTTATCTACTTCGGAGGGTTCGGTTTGAATGGGCTACTCTGAAGTATGATCTGATTCAATTGTTAAAATTACAAATATCGATGTTGATTTATATAATTTGAAATAAAAACATTAAAACTCTTTGAAAATAGTTTGACAAATATTTTTATTTTAGAAACACATTAAAAATCAGATCGGCGCCACCCTTTTATATTTGTGTGCTTTTCTGAATGAAATAAAAAAAAATTGGAGTCTTTACACCTATAGATTTATTTTTTTCTCCATTATTAAATACTTCATATTCATGTTTGTTTATCTGAGCCTAAAATATCTTACCAAGCCTCTAAATAGTTTTCAATTTGATAGAGTAGGTAAGCACTTGATCGTAATCAGGTGTTCGATTTTTCCTACAAACATTTTCTTGAACTAGCATGTTGTACTTGGCTTTTCTAGTGCAATTTACCAGACTAGTGTGGTTTGTGGTATTGTGTTAGTCCGGAGGTTTATCCAGTGTATACCAAAAGAGACTAAAATTTCAATCAGACTAGACTTCAGAGCCTCCAATAATGAATCAGAATACGAGGCCTTGTTACTCGGCCTTAAGGCAGCGCGGAATTTGGGGGTTTCCCGAGCTATCCTATATTCCGATTCCCAATTAGCTATTCAACAGGGCAATGGAAAGTTTGAAGTCAAAGACGATAAAATGAGAAAATATGCCAATGCATTGGACAAGGCCAAAGAAGGATTCACAGATCTGAAATTAGAGCTAATTCCCCAAACAGAGAACATCAAGGCTGACCACTTGGCCCATTTAGCCAGCACTTTGAGTGACCGACCGGATCCCATTGTCACGGGTCGGGAGCTCGTTTCCCAGCTGGAAACTTTGGATGACATGCTAGCCCAAGTACCAGAAGGGGATTGGAGGTATGATATACACAAATATCTAACTACAAAAGAACTGCCAAGCGATAATAAAAAAAGCAAGGGAAGTAAAAAGAAGGGCCCTCCGCTTTGTCATGATCAATCAGATTCTGTTCAAGCGATCCTTCTCTCAGCCTTTGTTAAAATGCTTGGGCCCGGATGAGGCCAATTATGTGTTGCAATAAATTCATGAGGGATCTTGTGGCAGTCACCTGGGCAGTCTTGCCCTAGCTCGAAAAGCACTTTTGGCAGGATTCTTCTGGCCTACCATGCGAAAAGACTTATCAGCTCTGGTTAGTTCATGTTATAATTGTCAGAGACATGCTAACTTACAGTGGAGACCGGCAGAATACATGAAGGCAGTAGTAGCTGCTTGTTCTTTTGATCAGTGGGGAATGGATATTGTAGGACCATTCCCTGTTAGCACGGGGCAAAGAAAGTTTTTATTGGTCGCGGTCGACTATTTCTCTAAATGGGTGGAGGCCGAGCCCCTAGCTAAAATTACAGAAAATGAAGTGCTCAATTTTCTGTGGAAAAATATAGTATGCCGTTTTGGAATCCCTCGCAGGTTGGCCTCGGACAATGGGAGGCAGTTCTGTGACTCCAAAGTTCGAGCATGGTGTCAAGAGATGAAGATTGAACAAGTTTTCACCTCTGTTGCATACCCTCAAGGGAATGGACAGGTTGAGGTTACCAACAGGATGATTGTCCAAGCTCTCAAAACACGGCTAGATGCAGCTAAGGGAAAATTGGCAGACGAACTCCCTTCTGTATTATGGTCCTATCGAACTACAACTCGATCTGGTACAGGTGAAACTCCTTTCAGTATGGTGTATGGGACGGAAGCAGTTCTCCCGGCAGAAATTGGACAAGAGAGTGCGAGGATAATGGCGTATGGGGCAAACAATCCAGCACTACGAGCAATGGATTTGGACTTACTCGAAGAACATAGGTCCCGAGAAGCACTTAGGCTCGCAGCCTATCGTAAACGAATGACCCAGGCTTACAACAAAAGAGTATACCCTAAAGTTTTTCAGGAGGGAGATCTGGTTATGCGCAAGATACAACATCCAGGGGAAAGAGGAAAGCTGGAGGCCAAGTATGAAGGCCCATTCAAAGTAATAGGAAAAGCTGGAATTGCGGCATATTATCTGGAAGATGCCCAAGGCAAGAAGGGTAAAAGGCCCCGGAATGCTCAGCACTTGAAAAAATACTATCCATAAGCAGGCCAGCCCGGGTTTCACCACAGTATCTATAACTCATCAAGTTGGTCCTTAACCAGTGGGTTTTTTTACGTTATGAAAGTCAGTCCTGTTTTTATTTATCTCAGGGTCAGTCCTGTTTTATGTCAATTTTGTTTTTAAGAAAAAAAAAAAAACAATCGCGCAGTAGGAGCCAATTTTTCTTATAATGCATTAGTACTTTTAGACATTCCTTACAAAGCCCAGGCAGGTCTGGCACTCAAAGTCCACTTCAGTGGCACGCAAAGACCACATCAGTGGAACTAAAAGCCCAGGCAGGTCTGGCACTCAAAGTCCACTTCAGTGGCATGCAAGGACCACATCAGTGGAACTAAAAGCCCAGGCAGGTCTGGCACTCAAAGTCCACTTCAGTGGCATGCAAGGACCACATCAGTGGAACTAAAAGCCCAGGCAGGTCTGGCACTCAAAGTCCACTTCAGTGGCACGCAAGGACCACATCAGTGGAACTAAAAGCCCAGGCAGGTCTGGCACTCAAAGTCCACTTCAGTGGCATGCAAGGACCACATCAGTGGAACTAAAAGCCCAGGCAGGTCTGGCACTCAAAGTCCACTTCAGTGGCACGCAAGGACCACATCAGTGGAACTAAAAGCCCAGGCAGTTCTGGCACTCAAAGTCCACTTCAGTGGCAGGCAAGGACCACATCAGTGGAACTAAAAGCCCAGGCAGGTCTGGCACTCAAAGTCCACTTCAGTGGCACGCAAGGACCACATCAGTGGAACTAAAAGCCCAGGCAGGTCTGGCATTCAAAGTCCACTTCAGTGGCATGCAAGGACCACATCAGTGGAACTAAAAGCCCAGGCAGGTCTGGCACTCAAAGTCCACTTCAGTGGCACGCAAGGACCACATCAGTGGAACTAAAAGCCCAGGCAGGTCTGGCACTCAAAGTCCACTTCAGTGGCACGCAAGGACCACATCAGTGGAACTAATATCCCAGGCAGGTCTGGCATTCAAAGTCCACTTCAGTGGCATGCAAGGACCACATCAGTGGAACTAAAAGCCCAGGAAGGTCTGGCACTCAAAGTCCACTTCAGTGGCACGCAAGGACCACATCAGCGGAACTAAAAGCCCAGGCAGGTCTGGCATTCAAAGTCCACTTCAGTGGCATGCAAGGACCACATCAGTGGAACTAAAAGCCCAGGCAGGTCTGACACTCAAAGTTCACTTCAGTGGCACGCAAGGACCACATCAGTGGAACTAAAAGCCCAGGCAGGTCTGGCATTCAAAGTCCACTTCAGTGGAACGCAAGGACCACATCAGTGGAACTAAAAGCCCAGGCAGGTCTGGCACTCAAAGTCCACCTCAGTGGCACGCATGGACCACAACAGTGGGACTAAAAGCCCAGGCAGGTCTGGCACACAAAGTCCACCTCAGTGGCCCACCAATGGAATTCAAAACCCAGACAGGTCTGGTACTTAAAATTAGTAATTAGCAATACTAACACCCACATTTTGGTGGGTAATTGAAAATCCTAGTATGATTCAAGCTCGAGGGTCACAGTAGAGCATTAAAGAGCTTAGAAAAGGTACTAATTTGCATTCAACTAGTCCAGGCACCCTTGAAGGTCGGAATTCAATTCTCACTCATCCAGTCCGGGTACATATAGTTCGGGTTTTAGGGATACACTGGATTAATTATGACTTGATTCAACCAGTCCGGATATATGTAGGTCGGGCCCTTAAAAGATTTATACTTGATAAATTTTGTGGGTGGATTTGCATGCACATTTATAACAGTAAAACTATGTTAGAAAAGGAAAATTCTTAAATAAACCTGAACTGGGCAAAAACATTCATATGTGAAAGAGTAAACAATGTATTAGCCCTACCTGGGCAACAACCAAAATCAATGACCTCGCAGGGTCTACCATTTAGATCATGTTTTTAAACAATATTTATACAAATAATCAAAGGGCGGGGGCGTCCTGTGACCTTGAGCTCTGATCGGGATCTTCTGGCTTCTCTTGCTCGGCCTCCTCCGAGTCTTCATCGGGCATGTCATCAAGAGCCTTGGTACAATCTAGGAAAAGGGCGGGGTGCTCGGCTTCTGAGTACCCATTAGCCCTGAACTGGGCTAAGCACCCCTTGAAACCCTCATCAAAGAAGGTAGCCGCCTTCTCAGCTACGGCATTAGCAAAATCGGCGGAATTCAAGAATTCTCTTTTCCCGACCTCCTTAGCAGCCTCAAGTTCCCGAGTCAGGGCCCGTACTTGGTTCTTTAGTTCAATCTTATCCACTTCCAGCTCGGCAGTCTTTTTATGAGCAGCCTCCAGAGCATCCCGTGTGGATTCAATCTCCACCCTCATCTCGGTCACCTTTTCCTCATGATCAGCCTTCATTTCCCGGGTTTTTCGTAGGAGCTCAGAAATCCGAGCAACGAAGGCCTCCTGGTTCAGGTTGTGTTCCTCCCGGTCTTTGAAAGCTCGGCTGGTGATCTCCCCTCTCCAAGCTAGAGCCTGTGAAAACACGAAGGGTAAAACCCAGCTCGGTACATGACAGCTCAGTATACAAAGTAAGATCGAAAAGTGAAATATACCTGCAGGGAGGCAAGAGCGAAGTTTTGTTCAGCTTCCAAGGTAGGCACTCCTTGAAGGATTTTTAAATCAGAACGAGAAATCAGGTTCTGCATTATGCCTAGGCACCCTTGGGGGTCGGGCTTCGAGAAAAATGACATCTCTGGGACCCCGGGCTGATCGGGCATTCCCTGAGGTTCAGCGTCAGGTAGGGACTTGAACTCTATTATGGGTTCTTTGCCACGAGCTCGGGACGAGGAAACAATGGACGGCTGCTCAAGCTCGGGAAGACTAGTGCTGGGTTTTTCCTTGGTTTTGGAAGTTTTCTTTTTTGACTGTTCAGTGGAGGTTCGGGATGAGTTCTGGCCTCACTGTCCTCTGTTTTCTTCCTCTTCAAGTTCTTCAGTGCAGCTCTGAAGTTGGCAGGCATAGCGGCAGATTTGATCCTGTCGTCTAAATATATATATATATATATATATATATATATATATATATATACATATATAAAAATACGGTAAATCAAAGGCATAAGGGGAATCATTCTAAGATAAGGATAGCACGGGTACAGGGGTACTACCTACATCCCCTTGGATCTCTACTCCCTTCCCACTGAAGCCATAATGACAGAGCAGATCCTCCTCAATCAGGCTCTCAATATCAAAAGTTTGCGCGGACATGGTATTGATAAAATTGGTAAAGTTGTGAGTAGGCAGGGCTGGAAGTTCAGGACTGGTAAAGTTCATAGCCCAGTTAGACCGGCATTCCCATGGCTGGTTGGGGTTGACAAAAAAATATTTGTTTGTCCAGCCTTTGTGTGAGCTAGGCTTACCCTTCAAAAAGGGGTATTCGGGTCGCATGGAAATATAGAAGCGGCCCGGGGCGGTTTTCTTAATTTGCAAAAAGTAAATGAAATTTCCTATGTCTAAGGGAATTCGGAAAAAACAAAAAAGTACACCTAATGATAGAATTGAACTAAAAGAGTTCGGGGATAACTGACTCGGGAACACACAAAAGTACTGACATAAGTAGGAAATGCAGTTCGGGACTGGAAATCTTAAACCCATCTTGATTTGATCTAGGCTGAAGCTCAAGAAATTAGGGGGGGGGGGTCTGTGAGCCCGGTCTTTACGGCCCGGGATTATAAGATCATAGGTATCGGGCATTCCCGATTTCTCCCTAATGAGGGGACCTAGGTCTGGACTTAGATGGGAGGCCAGGACTTCATACCATTTTTTCCCTTTGGCAGATAATCGGGCTTCATCCGACCTGAGTTTGTGCAGTCGCTTTAATTTTTCTATACGAGTCTCCGACAGATCCAGCTCTGAGCTTGGATTATTGGAATCGGAGGGCTCGGGGTTGTTAGAGGGAGAATTGGATGCTTCAAAAAAGGCTACTATCTCTTGAACAGAAGTCTCGTCTGGGGAGGACATATTAATCAGCCTAGTGTAAGGACGGTAGGACTTACAGGTGAAAGAGTTGTAGCTCGGGAGTGACACAAACAAGACAGACGCAGTAGTCCGGGTCGGGCGAGCTCTTGAAATTTTTGCAGCGTAACAGTACAAGAGTGAAAGGTAAAAAAAAAAAAAAAAACAAGATTTTACCGATTCATATATATATAGATGGTGAATCGATCTGGACCGTTGATTTTTTACTGGATCTACGGCTCGGGACGGGACAAGTCAAGGTTTTTGGTTTCGATAAATGAACCGTCAGGGGACATCTGAGCCGTTCATGAAAAACACATCACGCGGATCCTGATCTGGACCGTCCAAAAGAAACACATTTCATGAATAAAATGCTGGATTGTTCTAGGGACACATGTACAGTGCGGGGACCGGACTCCATTCTTAGTCTAAACTCATTCTTCTTTTAGACCAGTTCGGGAGGTACTATTGATACCTCGTGAAATTATTTTAACCCGAATCCATTCGTTATGGGTTTATGAGGGTTGGCCCAATTATTGAATTATAATCATTAGGTAAGGTTCAGCCCAGTTTTACACCTGTTAGGGCTTTACTTAAACTGGGCTGTTATTTATGGGCCGACCAAAGCTGGCCCCTAATGTGCTGGATGGACTTCTCTTACATGCATTGTGGATAAGTTTGACCATCTCGAGATATTTATGAGATGGGGATAAACTTGAAGGCGGTCCAATGGATGAAGAGTCTCAGTACAGGACATGTTATAATTCGACTAGGTAACTTACTCTATTTTTCCTATAAATACAGGTATTGTTATGGTTGTATTATTCATTACTCACTTTTACATTCACGCACTCATATCTCTCAGTTTTTGCATTAATCATACCCTCTGCCTTCAAGACACTGACTTAGGCTTCGGAGGGGTCACGCCGAAAACACTTTCGGCGTCCCTTTGACCTAGCTGTTGCTTGTGCAGTTCTGCCATACCCGACCTGACCTACTTTCTAAAGGATTTGGAGGATCCATTCTACCAGACCGAACTCGAGGTAAAATTTCAACATCATCAAACTTGAAAAGAGAGCTCTTGTAAAAATTATTTCCGATGGCCCCAAAATAAATAGGTGAGCGATTTGTTCTAAAACATTCGAGAAAGGACGGTCAAAGATTGTCTCAAATCTCTTTATACAAATTTCTAATGGAATTAATTGACTAAGAAATATTTCCAAGTAAATTTGTACAAAGGCATGTAACTTCAATGCTCTGAAATGTTGTAACAAACTCTGCATGAAGAAAGTAGCCAGAGAATATTTTGTGATCATGTGAAGTCTTTGTTAAAACATTTCATAATACTTTGGAACATACTTGCACATATAAATCTTTGTTTTATGTTTTGTCGAAAATTATATAAATTTGTATATAGGTTTACTTGACAATTAATACTTTTGGATAGTGTATGTAAGTATTGTGTGGCTACTTTCACTGTTTCACATGCTAATAGTCAGACGAGAGTTTCTAATAACCGTGGAATCGAAATCAAAACCTTTTCTAAAAAATAAGAATCGAAACCGTAGAATTGGAGCTTACGATTCGCATTCCAAAAAAATGAGAAACCAATACCAAAACCATATATTATTTTTAATTTTAAGATCTCATAGTATACTATATCCTTAAATTTATGTAATTAAAGTACTTGATCTAAAAAATTAAATTTAACTTTTATTTTTATTGTCCTTGGAAGGAAACTAAATGATGTTATTGTTTTTTAGAGAATAATATTTTAAAAAAAAACTTTGATGTCATTTTATTTTTCTTTTTAAATTAAAAAAATTAAATTTTATTTAAATCGATTTTAAAAAATTAAATTATGGCTTCGGTTTTTGGAACTATGTTTGGGCTTACCTGCAAAAGTTTGAGTGAGAATATCCAATAGGCGAAACTAATTGGGGTAAATATTGATTTTTCTAAGAAACTATGAATATACTTGTATAATATTGAGGCTTGAGAGATAATATCTGCTGTCCAAAAAAAAAGAGATAATATCTAATAATTGGCGTAAAAAACTAGAATTATACGCGGGGTTCAGAATTATATCTGGGGTTGTATTCATTATTTAAATATTAATGCGCCAAACTATATAATGAATTAAGGATAATATTTCAACGAATATATAAAAATATGTATTAGTAATAAAAATTAACTCGTGTGAAAATCATACAATAGTTTTTGTGAAATTACATAATCATGAGCAGTCAAAGATTTCGATAATAAAAATCATATGCACAAAGCAATATTTTCACATATTAATTTCTTTATTAAAAGTGTACCTAATTAACTTAGTGCAATACAAGATATAATTTTTAACAAAAATCCATTAACACAAAAAATTCAGAAGTAACCAAAAGAAATACTTAAACAAGAGTGGGAAAAAAAAACATAGCATGACAGATAACACAAATTATTAGACCATAATCTCAAATTAGACGAACAAATTAAAAAATATTGGTGAATTAAAGCAGTGACTAGTCTTGGGCTCGTGCCATATTGCCATTCGAGTAGTGCACCAATAACAATAAGAGATGAACAATTAAAGGTTTAATAAATTAAATAAGTACTGGGTTGGATTTAAAACGATAAATCGTTATTGGCTGAAGTGTGTAACAGTAAAACATTAAAAATTTAAACTATTTATATGGTCAATATCCAAAAAGGGAAGGGATTGGATTAGGCTGAAGCCCAGTACTGTTCCTAATTATACTAATAGATTCACAATTTCGTAGTATATCGAACCAATTTTATTTTTTTTATGTGGGAACCCACAGCCGCTATCTTTCGGTGCGCTCTGGGTAAACCTCCGTACTAACGCAATAGCCTGCAAACTACGCTAGTCAGGTAAACCACATGGGGGGCCGGGGGCTAGTATATCGCACCAAGAATTCACCTATTCCACCAATTACTTGGACACCTCCATGGGGAGCCAGTATATCGCACCATATTTGCAACAAATCGATGTCGTATATATAATGCACAGTTGCAAACTAAATAGGAGGCAATTGCCTCTAAGAGGGTGTTCAAGTTGGTGGAGTAGATGAATTCTTGGCCAGAGGTCGGAGTTCGAATATTCTCCCTACCAACACCTTCTTGGACTAGCCCGTCACACAGTGCTTGATTAATGTGGTATACTAACGTAGTTTGCAGGCTATTGCGTTAGTTCGGGGGTCCACGTCACAAAAAATATATATATAGTCTGTGCTTGCTTGCCTGCTATTTAGTTTAAAGTTTATATCATAACATATATATATATATATATATATATATATATTCCACGTATATTTATTAATTAATTCGAAACAAATTATAAATTACAATATTATGCATAAAATAATTTAAATTGCCTTGTTGATCTCCATCTTTCTCGAATCTCGATGGTGCACCTTTCCAATTCCGCCGATCTCTGCCCTTGGCGAGACTACTTTAATTTTTCATTGTTTCCGATTTATCTACAATATTCACTTAACAACACTATTATTGATTCGATAAACAAAAAAAGACATTCGAATTAGTTGCATTCATGGTGACAAATTAATTAATCAATTTGCATGTAAAGCATGCAGTATAAGTGCGATCAAAGTTAGATAAACGAAACAAAAGAGGGAGCTTCAGAAACGACGGAACTCGGACTAAAATTTTATTCGAGAACTCGCGAAATTAAAATTGTGGAAGATGAACTTGGAGAAGAAATTGTAGCCAGATTGCGATTTTACTCACAGGAGAAAGGCAGAAATCTATATATAAAAATAGATGGACGAATTTAAAGGAAAGTAGGATATTCTTGTTGGAAATATTGAATGAATTATGATTGTTGGAAGAAATGGGCTTGAAAGGGTTTGAAATGATTGACTCAAATGGCTTGAAACACTTGTCCCAAGTATTGAAAAATTCAAAAATTTGGTGAAATAAATTGGAGGGAAATGGGAAATTGGTTGTCCCACATTGGAACAACTCCAATTTGTTGTTCACCTTAAATAACCCATGTTTGGTTTATGGGATTGGGCCCTTAGGGCACCAGATGTTTTGTAAAGGGGCAAGACGCTAATCGATGGAACAAACATGCGAGCGGCCGGCCGGCGATAAAATTTATTTAAAATAATATTTTATTATTTTATTGAGTGCGCCCGGGCGGTAAATCATTACCGCTCGAGCGCATCACCGCGGGACAGAAGTTGGGCGCCCGAGCGGTAATAAATGACCGCTCGAGCACACCGTTCAAAGTAGGTGTGCGCCCGAGCGGTAAAATATTACCGCCCGCGCGCGACACCTATTAGGTGCGAGACAGAAGATTGGCGCTCGAGCGGTAGAAAATTACCGCCCGAGCGTACCTTCTGTGTTCTGAAAAGTCACGACTCTTTCTGGGCTTTTTTCTGTCATGTGTTGCATCCTTACGCCTTCAAACGTGTTGTTTCGTGTATAAGACTATATATACGTTGGTTATAACACAGAAAAATTACACAGAAACATCTGATACCGTATATATCAGATTTCTGATTTCTGAAAAATCTCTCCCTCACTTTCTCAAAGGAAAGTTGAAACTTATTTTCGTTCGCTGAAGTTCGTGATATTTGTAGTGCTGCTATATCACGATCGTTAGTCGTTGTATCTTAGAGATGATTGCCGCCAACGTTGAGCACTGTTAACGGGCAATTTCGTCTTGCGGATAGAGAGATTCTCTTGCCTCGACTAGTTGTTGTTTCCGTTGCTGCTGTTGTTGTACACGTTTTCAGAATTCGAAGTACACCTTTATAACAATCGCAAGACGAAATTTTTGTATTTCTCGGATTCTGAAGATGTCTACCGTTTTATTCACTCCGCTCGCTTCCGCCCCTGCACATGGAGAAAAGCCGCCAAAGTTTTATGGTGCCGACTTCAAACGTTGGCAGCAGAAGATGCTGTTCTATCTGACAACGCTCAATCTGTCTAGATTTCTGAAGGAGGATCCCCCTATCGTCGTTGATGGCGATTCTGACACCCAAAGGAGGACCGTTGTTGATGCATGGAACCACAGCGATTTTCTGTGCAGAAACTATATTCTGAATGGCCTTGATGACACTCTCTATAGTGTTTATTCATCAGTCAAGACGGCCAAGGAACTCTGGGATTCCTTGGAGAAGAAATACAAAACAAAAGACGCAGGTATAAAGAAGTTCGTGGTTGGAAAATTTCTGGACTTCAAGATGATAGACTCAAAAACTGTAATGAGTCAAGTGCAAAAGATACAAATCATCTTGCATGACTTATTGGCCGAAGGGATGGAAATCAATGAACCATTCCAAGTCGCGTATATCATTGAGAAGTTTCCTCCTATGTGAAAAGACTTCAAAAACTACCTTAAGCACAAACGTAAAGAGTTGAAACTTGAAGATCTTATAGTGCGACTTCGCATTGAGGAGGACAACAGAAATACCGAGGCCAAGTCACATAAAAAGATGGAAACCGAGGCCAAAGAAAATCTGGCGGAATCTAGTACGAGTCACAAGAGGAAGCGCCCTCATGATGGAAAGCAAAAGGGGAAAGCGAAGAAATTCCAAGGAAGTTGCTACAACTGTGGCAAACCGAATCATATGGCAAGGGATTTCCGAATTCCAAAGAAAAAGAACACAAATCAGAAACGAAATCAATCAAACTTGGTTGAACAAAGGTATGTACCTTTAGCAATTTCTGATATTGATTTAAGTGCCGTTATTTGTGAGACCAACATGGTGGATGATCCGAGAGGATGGTGGATTGATACCGGCTCTACGAGTCACATTTGTGCCGATAAAAATATGTATTCCACCTATGCCACCGTTGGGGATCGAAAGTTTTTCATGGAAAACTCCGCAACGTCCGAAGTTGTGGGAGTGGGAAATGTGGTGTTGAAGATGACCTCGGGTAAAGAGGTGACGCTCAAGAATGTGCTGCATGTGCCAGAAATTCGAAAGAACTTAGTTTCTGGTTCACTCTTGAGCAAGGCTAGATTTAGAATGGTATTTGAATCTGATAAATTTGTGTTAACTAAATCTGGTGTATTTGTTGGGAAAGGGTACCAAGATAGTGGTCTCTTTAAGTTGAATGTAATGAATGTTTCCCGCCTTGAGGCGAAGAATAAAGTTATTGGTTCTGCTTACTTGACTGAAAGTTATGATATATAGCATGAACGATTAGGACATGTTAACTTCAACACGTTGCAAAGACTTGCAAATTTAAATGTAATACCTATGTTTAAAAGAAATCCACAACATAAGTGTGAGATTTGTGTTGAAGCAAAAATGGTTAAAACTCCATTTCATAATGTCACGAGAAGTACTACGCCACTTGAATTAATACATGCTGATGTATGTGATTTAAAAATGGTACAAACACGAGGTGAAAATAAGTACTTTATAACATTCATTGATGATTGCACCAGATTTTGTTACGTATATTTATTGAAATGCAAAGATGAAGCAATTGAAGCTTTCAAGAAATATAAGACTGAGATTGAAAATCAACGAAGTTCGAAAATTAAAATGATTCGAAGTGATCGAGGTGGAGAGTATGTGGCTCCTTTTGAATAATTTTGCTGAACTTCAGGCATCATTCATCAAACGACAGCCCCTTAATCACCTCAATCCAATGGCATTGCAGAATGCAAAAATCAAACATTAAAGGAAATGATGAACGCGTTGTTAATAAATTCGGGCTTACCTCAAAATATGTGGGGTGAAGCGATTCTCTCAGCAACTTACATTCTAAACCGGATTCCAATCAAAGGAAAAGACGAAACACCATATGAACAGTGGAAAGGTCGTAAACCTTCTTACCAATACCTCAAAGTGTGGGGGTGTTTGGCTAAAGTAGAAATACCTAAGCCAAAACAAATAAAAATTGGGCCTAAAACGGTTGACTGTATATTTATTGGTTATGCATACAATAGTAGTGCATATCGATTTTTAGTACATAAGTCAATGATTCCTGGTGTACATGAAGGCACAATTATGGAGTCAAGGAATGTTGTATTCTTTGAAAATATTTTTCCATGTAAAGAAAGGAAAGAAATTAGTTCGTACAAACGAACTCATGAAAACACAACTGAAACTCCACAAAACAACGAGGAACCACGACGCAGCAAGCGTGTAAGAGTTGAAAAGTAGTTTGGTCCTGATTTTCTAACATACATGTTAGATAATGAACCAAGAACTCTTCAAGAGGCTTTATCAAATCCTGAGGCTCTTTTTTGGAAGGAAGCCATACAAAATAAAATAGATTCCATCATGCACAATCATACGTGGGAGTTGGTTGATCTCCCTCCGGGATGTAAATCTTTAGGATCCAAGTGGATTCTTAAAAGAAAATACAAAGAAGATGGATTTATAGATAAATATAAAGCTCGATTAGTGGTTCAAGGTTTTAGACAAAAGGAGGGATATGATTTCTTCGATACCTACTCTCCTGTTTCTAGAATAACATCCATTCGTGTTCTCATAGCTATTGCAGCATTGCATGATCTAGAGATACATCAAATGGATGTTAAAACAGTGTTTTTGAATGGAGAGTTGGACGAAGAAATATATATAAAACAACCAGAAGGGTTTATTGTACCCGAAAAAGAAGGAAAGGTGTGTAAACTAGTCAAGTCATTGTATGGACTCAAACAAGCACCTAAACAGTGGCATCAAAAGTTTGACACTGCAATGTTGTCAAATGGTTTCACAATAAATGAATGTGATAAATGTGTCTACATCAAAGGTACTACAAATGCATATGTAATTGTTTGTCTTTATGTAGATGACATGTTAATCATGGGCAGCAACCGTGAATTGATTGTGAAAACCAAGAAAATGTTGAGACAACATTTTGACATGAAGGATTTGGGATTGTGTGATATTATTCTAGGGATTAAAGTCTCTAGACTTCCTACTGGAATTATGTTATAACAAACTCATTATGTAGAAAAAGTTCTTGAACGATTTAATACCACAAATCGTCCTCCGGCTAGAACACCTATGGAATTGGGTACACATTTAGCCAAAAATAGAGGAGAACCTGTTTCACAAGTGGAATATGCAAGGGTGATAGGAAGTTTAATGTACTTAACTAACTGTACCCGTCCTGATCTTGCATATACTGTAAACAAACTTAGTCGATTCATAAGTAATCCAAGTGAGGATCATTGGAAAGCACTAATGAGAGTGCTTGAATATTTGAAATACACTTCTAGTTATGGAATAGTGTATACAAAATATCCTGCAGTCCTAGAAGAATATTGTGATGCAAATTGGATTTCTGACACGAAAGACTCCAAGTCTACGAGTGGATATGTGTTCACAATCGGTGGAGGAGCGGTGTCATGGAGATCCTCTAAACAAACTTGTATAGCTCGGTCGACTATGGAGTCCGAGTTCATTGCTCTAGATAAAGCTGGAGAAGAAGCCGAGTGGCTTCGAAACTTTCTAAAAGATATTTCATGTTGGAATAAACCGGTGTCTTCCATTACGATTCATTGTGACAGTCAGTCAGCAATAGGAAGAGCACAAAGTAGTATGCACAATGGTAAATCTCGACATATTCGTCGAAGACACAATACCATAAGACAATTGATCTCGAATGGGGTTATTTCGGTTGACTATGTGAAGTCAAAGGAAAACTTTGCGGATCCGCTTACAAAAAAATATAAATAGAGATCAAATGTACAAACTACTTGGAGGAATGGGTTAAAGTCCACAAATTAAAAATATTTATAGCGGTAACCCAACCTTGAGAATTGGAGATCCCAAAACTTTGGTTCAATGGGACAACTAAGTTATAAATATTAGTCCGAGTGCTTGGAATTGTTACTTGCTCATTCCTGAAATATCCAAGTATAAATGACTTGCAAAATGTGGTGAGGTTAAGTTTTCTTTTAATGATTCCTATACCTATAAGGTGGAGTAACGCAGGATACTCTTGATAGGAGATCACCTATATAAGTGCGAAATATTGGCCGCTTTGATTGCAACACTTATGAATCTAAGATACGGTCCAGGGCTGAAATGGACACAACGTGAGAACAAAATATGTTAGAGTATTGTTATGAAAGTACTATTGTCTTGGTTTACACAAACGGTTGACTAGTTCAAGACATCGCGTCACTATGCAACTAGTAAATCCGATAGTATTTTACTACGGTAGGTTCAAAGCCACAAGCTACCTATCCTGATGTAAGAATAACTCAAAATGACTTTCTAGTGAGAATGATAATTTATGTGAAATTCATTCATGTGGGGGATTGTTGGAAATATTGAATGAATTATGATTGTTGGAAGAAATGGGCTTGAAAGGGTTTGAAATGATTGACCCAAATGGCTTGAAACACTTGTCCCAAGTATTGAAAAATTCAAAAATTTGGTGAAATAAATTGGAGGGAAATGGGGAATTGGTTGTCCCACATTGAAACAACTCCAATTTGTTGTTCACCTTAAATAACCCATGTTTGGTTTATGGGATTGGGCCCTTAGGGCACCAGATGTTTTGTAAAGGGGCAAGACGCTAATCGATGCAACAAACACACGCGCGCGCGACCGGCTGGCCGGCGCGGCGAGGCGAGGTGAGGCGAGGTCTTATGATAAATTATTCTTTTTGGATAAAATTTATTTAAAATAATATTTTATTATTTAATTGAGTGCGCCCGGGTGGTAAATAATTACCACTCGAGCGCATCACCGCGGGACAGAATTTGGGCACCCGAGCGGTAATAAATGACCGCTCGAGCGCACCGTTCAAAGTAGGTGTGTGCCCGAGCGGTAAAATATTACCGCCCGCGCGCGACACCTTTTAGGTGTGAGACAGAAGATTGGCGCTCGAGCGGTAGAAAATTACCGCCCGAGCGCACCTTCTGTGTTTTGAAAAGTCACGACTCTTTCTGGGCTTTTTTTGTCATGGGTTGCATCCTTACGCCTTCAAACGTGTTGTTTCATGTATAAGACTATATATACGTTGGTTATAACATAGAAAATTTACACAGAAACATCTGATAACGTATATATCAGATTTCTGATTTCTGAAAAATCTCTCCCTCACTTTCTCAAAGAAAAGTTGAAACTTATTTTCGTTCGCTGAAGTTCGTGATATTTGTAGTGCTGCTATATCACGATCGTTAGTCGTTGTATCTTAGAGACGATTGCCGCCAACGTTGAGCACTGTTAATGGGCAATTTCGTCTTGCGGATAGAAAGATTCTCTCGCCTCGACTAGTTGTTGTTGCCGTTGCTGCTGTTGTTGTACACGTTTTCAGAATTCAAAGTACACCTTTATAACAATTCTCCCGTGTGACAAGAGAAACAAATTCCTTAGGAAAATTATATATTTATGGTAACGAATTCTCAAATTATGATTAGGAACAAATCAACTACTCAAGTTCAAGTCAACTTCTAATAGAATTTGGCCAATGTTAAAATATTTTACTAAAATACGTTCAAACAATAGATTTCCTAGTATACAGAAACTTATTAGATTGTCTCAAAAATCTTCGATCTGTTATACTCGATATTCTCAAAAATATTAATTTTCACAGATCAAAGTCCACCTGTCACATGTGCCTACTCTTGGAAATATTACTAGCTACAAGCTTTGCAACAAGTCTAAATTTTTTAATGGAAAACACTCGATTTTATATGAAAAATGGTTATTTAATTATTTTATAAATTTGGCTACACAATCTGCATGGCCCAACCCAACCTAACCTTATCTTCTTCAGAGGATTCAATTGTTCAAATTTCGATGTTGACTTTTATAATTTGAAATAAAAACATTAAAACTCTTTGAAAATAGTCGTTGAAAATATTTTATTAAAAATATTGTTCGGTATATTTCATGTTACACAAAAACTTATTAGATAGTCTCAAGGATCTTCTATTGTGCTCGATCCATGATCTCAAAAATATTATTTTTCGTGTAGATATAGATCAAAGTCCACAGGCACAGACGATTGCTCTTGGAAATATTATTAGTTACACTGTTCGCAAGAAGCCTAAATTTTTTAAAGGAAAACACTCGATTTTATACGGAAAGTCGTTATTTAATTATTTTATAAATAAGGCTGAGGCATTACACAATCTGGATGACCCAACTCAACTTATCTACTTCGGAGGGTTCGGTTTGAATGGGCTACTCTGAAGTATGATCTGATTCAATTGTTAAAATTACAAATATCGATGTTGATTTATATAATTTGAAATAAAAACATTAAAACTCTTTGAAAATAGTTTGACAAATATTTTTATTTTAGAAACACATTAAAAATCAGATCGGCGCCACCCTTTTATATTTGTGTGCTTTTCTGAATGAAATAAAAAAAAAATTGGAGTCTTTACACCTATAGATTTATTTTTTTCTCCATTATTAAATACTTCATATTCATGTTTGTTTATCTGAGCCTAAAATAGTTCCACTGATGTGGTCCTTGCGTGCCACTGAAGTGGACTTTGAGTGCCAGACCTGCCTGGGCTTTTAGTTCCACTGATGTGGTCCTTGCATGCCACTGAAGTGGACTTTGAATGCCAGACCTGCCTGGGCTTTTAGTTCCACTGATGTGGTCCTTGCGTGCCACTGAAGTGGAACTAAAAGCCCAGGCAGGTCTGGCACTCAAAGTCCACTTCAGTGAAAAGCTACCTCCTTCTTGGAACGATTTCAAAAATTATCTGAAGCACAAATAAAAGACAATAAAAGTGGGGGAACTTGTTTTCGGATTTGCGCAATGAAGAAGACAACAAAGTTTCTTGAAATAAGATTGTTCAATCTTGATGTGGCTAAAGCTAAAATGCACAGCATATATGATTAGAGCTCGAATTGCCAAGGACAACATCGGGTCATTTCGAAGAGGTGCCAAGTTGGGACCCATTAAAGATATTTTCACTCTGGAAAATTTTACAAGTGTGGGGGTCCAGTCATAAAGCTTCAAAGTGCAAGAAAAAATTATTTTAAATTGATGAAGTCTTTGTATGCCTTGAAACAAGCACCAAAGAAATAAAATGAAAAATTTGAAGAAAGTCATATTAGAAAGTGGATTTAAAAATGATAAGTATGACAAATGTGTATACGTTAAGGACTGAAATGACTGTAATTTTATTTCTCTACATAGACGACACGCTTATCATTATCATTGATATTAAATTCAAGATTCGACATGAAATATTTGGGTTTAACCTGATACTCAATAAAATTTAATGATCCGAATACAATCCAAGCCCAAAGCTTCAAATCCGGAGGTGAACCTGAAACTGTACAAATACTGTGAGAGGGGTCCGTGAGGGTATCCCGGCGTAGCCCCTCTAATGCTCAAGTCGGAGACATGAATGAGTAAGAAAATGAGGAACATGGGCGCTTCTCGGAATGTAAGTGAATGAATGTCAAATGAAGTGAGAAACCCCGTATTTATAGGAGGCGATGTAGGGGACCACGAGCGTGTAGTTCACACTCCTCTCCTTCAGGGCTCGCCCTACCAAGACAAACCAAGATGCAATCCAAGCTTACCTACCTTAGGGTTCTCCCTCATCGGGCTCTCTCACTCTGGGCGAGTCCCTCCTTCTCTTCTTTCCTCAATACTCCCCACACCCAATTTCACATCTCTATTCTATATTGCTATAAGCTATTGGCTCTTTATTCTATAGACCCCCATGGATAGGTCCAACTTAATGGGACTCTCCCTCATACATTGGGAGCTAACATGTTTCTTCTTTAACACTTACCTGATGGGCCGACCCTACCCCTTAGAATGAGATCCGAACCTTAGTCCTTGGTTATGGGCCTCCATTAGGCTCAAACATGTGATGGGAGTATTTGTGGGGTATCAGATATAATACTTGGAATTAAAATTCATAGAATATCGAAAGGACTAATTATAAGCCAGTCACACTATGCGGACAAAAATCCTTGAGAAATTCAATAAGGTTGACTCTGCATTGGCTAGATATCCGATAGATAAAAATAAACATCTATCAAATAACCGAGGTGATAGTATATCTCAATTAGAATAATCTCGAGTCATTGGAAGTCTGATTACTAAATGAGTTGTACAAGACTAGACATAGCTTATGAAATAAGCAAATTGAGTTAATTCACGAGTAATCCAGGAGCTGACACTGGAAAGAAAATATCAGATTGCTAAGGTACTTAAGTTACACTTTGACCGTGGGCTGCACTATACCAAATATCCCACTGTTATTGAAGGATACAGTAATGCAAACTGGATATCTGATATGAAATACTCAAAATCTATGAGTGGATTTTTATTCACTTTAGGAGGTGCAGTCATTGCGTGAAAATATTTTAAACAAACTGTAATAGCCAACCAACGATGAAATCTAAGTTTATAGCCCTTGACAAATGTGCTGAAGAGGTTGAATGGCTATGTATATTCTTAAAAGATGTTCTGGGATGGGTGAAACATGTGCCGGCTATATGCATACATTGTGATAGTCAATCTGCGATCCGAAGGGTACACAACAATATGTATAGTGGTAAGTCTAGAAATAAACATCATAAATTCAATACCATTAGACAACTACTATTAGATGGAGTTATTTCTATTGACTATGTAAAGTAAAAGGATACTATAGTAGATCCATTAACCGAAGTGTTGAACAGATATTTAGTAGCAAAATCATCAAAATAAATGCAACTGAAGCCTATAGAAAAATTAGTGCGAAGGAAAATCTAACCTAATCTGACTGGAGATCCCAAAAAATAGGTTCAATGAGACAAACTAATAACATTGATATGGTTGATCATTGTGGGGGTTATCCATTGTCTAATTCTTACATGAAATAGTGAATGTTGAGAATAAGCTTATGGCTTTTGATGATTCTAATGAGAAACAATATAAAATCACCTATATGAGAGAGAAGTGACGCTGCTTCGAGGGAATTGAAAGTATCGATTCTAGAACATCTTGCATAACCAGGCCTGTGTTCATGGCCAAAATGAACACAATCATGAGAACTGAATAGTATCAGGGAGAGTCTTGTGTGAAATATATCTTAATTTAACATAAATAGTTGTACAGTTCAAAAACATCACATCTATCGTTAACTAGTGAATTATTTTGATTTCATAAGGGAAGATTCAAAGGGTAACACATATTTATCTTATGCATGATTCAACTGTAGAGCTTTATCATCAAGGTTCATATCTGTAGTGACCCTTACCGAAATCACCCACTAATCAAAAACTTTAAGCATGCAATTAACTTAATTAAAACAGTAAACCAGAATAAACTGCGGAAGCAATAAACATTATACAATCCCAAGGAAAGAAATCTGTAAATACCCAAATAGTTATACAATCATATCGAACAATGTATTATCCCAAATACATCAAAATAAAACCATAGACGATACTCCCAACTGGCCAACCACCGCCTAGTCCTTTTTGGATCCACCGCCTCATCCAATCGCAAACATGCCCCATGGAATAGGGTGTCTAGATACACAAAGTACGAGACGTGAGCATAAAATGCTCAGCATGAGAGTATGAGTACACTGTATTATATAAATTCATGAATTCAAATGAACCGCCTACAGAACTAGAGGTCAAGGATCAGATAACAAAGATAGACCGGGCCCTGATATGTAGCACGTTGTGCCGTCGCTTCAGGATGTGGCTCCCATACCAATACCAGTGGATACTTCAGAACCAAATCGATGGAAGTCCATCCACTAACAAGATAGGGTAAAACACTATAATATCCCAATGATAGCTCGTAATGGAACATGCATGCAGCATACGATCATGTCATAAAATATGCATATAAATCATGTCAGATAAATCATTCAAGCACATAATACATGCATACCCAGTCAGGATATCTCGAATAGTGCTTTCGTACCTCAGCTACTAGGCAAGCTCTACCAGCTCTAGGTTCATGCCTATAGTCCGCACTACACTGCGAAATGATACTAATATCATTATAGTTCTATGAAAGCCTTAACTAAGCTATTGCATACTCCTAAATATTTTTAGGAAGCAAAAGCTATACCTGCGTCCATCGTCAGCTCGTTGTTGTCGCTTGCCTCAAAACTAGGCAACAGCTCCGCTACGACGCCTGGACCGCTATGCCACTTTCGGATTCCCAATGGGACGTCTAGAATTCCCTAGATCTAAGTTAGAAGGCTAAGGAATAGAGAGAGAAGAGATAAAAGTGCGAATTGCAAATGAGTCTCGGCTCTCATATTTATAGACGAATTTCGGGCCGTCCGAACCCCACTTCGGAGCCTCCGAACACGTTTGAACCGTCCGAACTTGACTTCGGGGCGTTCGACGTCCCATCCACACGTCAGTCGTGACGTCATCTTGCTGACGTAAACAATGATGTAATACCTGATCCCGATCAGACCTTCTGATCCTGCCGACGGAGCGTCAGAACACGTTCGGAGCCTCCGATCCTGGCTTCGGAGTGTCCGAACTTAGGGTTCTTAATTGCGATTAGTTCCTTAATTTTTACTTGGTTACGGGTTACTACATTCTCCCTCACTTAAGATATTTCTTCCTCGAAATCAGATCTTAAGTATCGAAATAAAACAACATGTAGAACATCTTTTATTCAGATTAAAAATTTTACAACTGAATACAACACTGGAACAAAATCAAAATAACTCAGGATGTTCTGAATGCATCCTGATCTCAAGCTCCTAGGTAGCTTCTTCAGTGCCTCGGCGCTGCCACTGAACTAGAACTAGAAGAATAACTTTATTCCGCAATACCTTATCCCTATAATCCAGGATACGAATCGGTCTCTCTACATAAATCAAATCAGTATCCACCTGAACTTCAGACGGCTGCAAAATATACTGGACAAATACGGTGGCAAGGCTAACCGATAAGCCAAATCACCAATGCTCTTCAAGATCTCAAACGGACCAATGTATGAGACATCTTTCCCTTGAGACCAAATCTGATAATCTTGCGGAAAGGTAACTCTCAGAAATACCTTCTCCCCAACATCTAACTGCAGAGGTCTACGCTTAGTATTATCATAGCTGGTCTGACGATCCTGTGCAGTCTTAATCCATTTCTTGATCTGATCAACAACATCTGCGGCCTGTTGGACTAACTCTTATCCCTAGGCCTGTCTCTCCCCCACTTCTTCCCAGAAGAGTGGAGTACGACAACTTCGCCCGTACAACGCCTCAAAAGGTGCCATCCCAATGCTACGATGATAGCTGTTGTTGTACGCGAACTCAATCATTGACAAATGATCATGCCAGGCTGAACCAAAATCCATAGCACACGCCCGAAGCATATCCTCTAAGGTACGGATAGTGCGCTCTGTCTGTCCATCAGTCTCCGGGTGATAGGCTGTACTCAAACTAAGAGTAGTGCCCATGGCACGCTGAATACTCCCCCAGAATCTGGAAGTAAACCTGGGGTCTCGATCGCTGACAATGCTCACCGGCACTCCATGAAGTCGAACGATCTCCTGGATGTACAACCGAGACATACGATCAACAGTGTAATCTCGGCTATAGGTAATGAAATGTACTGACTTGGTGAGTCGGTCCATCACAACCCAGATAGCGTCACAATTCCTCGAGGATACCGGCAAATGGGTCACAAAATCCATCGTGATAAGCTCTCATTTTCACTCAGGAATAGGTAGACTGTGAAGCAAACCTCCAGGTTGTCGGTGCTCTGCTTTGACCTGCTGACAAACCAAGCATTTCAAAACATACTGATACACGCTGAGTTTCATTCCTTTCCACCAGAATCGAGTACGCAAATCCTTGTACATCTTGTTGCTTCCTGGATGAATACTCAACTTAGTGTGATGTGCCTGAGACAAAATCTCCTTCCGCGGATCCTCATCCTCCGGGATCACAAGCCGACCCGATAGACACAGAAAACCGTCTGAATGGTAATAAAATCCAGACGTACTACCCTCATTGACTAGACGAGCCAAACGCTGGGTCTTTGAATCAGACATCTGAGCATCCCAAATCCGCGAATACAAAGTTGGCTCAGATATTATCGCAAACATCTGGATACCCTGCATATCCTTCTTGTGCTTGAAGGTATACCCTGAAGAACAACAATCCTCGATCTCATGAGACATCGAACAAATCTGAAGTGCGAACAATTGCACTTTGCGGCTCAAGGCATCCGCAGTGAGATTAGCAGCTCCCGGATGGTACTTAATCTCGCAATCATAATCCTTCAGCAAGTTCATCCAACGTCTTTGTCTCATGTTCAGTTCTGCTTTAGTGAACAAATACTTGAGACTCTTGTGGTATGTGAAGATCTCAAATCTCTTGTCATAGAGATAATGATGCCAGATCTTCAAAGCAAACACAATAGCTGCCAACTCCAAATCATGCACTGGATATCTATCCTCGTGAACTTTCAACTGTCTAGAAGCGTATGCGATCACATGCCCATGCTGAGTCAGAACACAACCTAGCCCCTGAAGAGAAGCTTCTGTGTAGACCACATACCCTCCAGATCCTGAAGGTAATGCCAACACAGGTGCAAAAGTCAACCGTCGTCAAAGCTCACGAAAGCTCTCCTCACACTCTGAGGACCACTCGAAATCGACACTCTTTCGGGTAAGCTGAGTTATGGGTCAAGCTAGCTGAGAGAAATTCGCAATGAAGCGACGATAATATCCTGCTAGACCCAAAAAACTGCGGATCTCAGCAACCGTTGTCGGACACGACCAGTTCAACACAACCTCAGTATTATTCGGATCAACAGAAATTCCATCACTGGATATGATATGCCAAGAAAGACCACTCGATCTATCCAGAACTCTCACTTACTTAATTTGGCATACAACTGCTCATCCCGAAGTGTTTGCACACCAACCGCAAGTGAGAAACATGTTCATTCACATCACGCAAATACACCAAAATGTCGTCAATGAAAACCACGACAAACTTATCCAAAAACTCCCTGAAGACACGGTTCATCAGATCCATAAATATAGCCGGCGCATTAGCCAACCCAAACGGCATCACTAGAAACTCGTAATGCCCATAGCGAGTACGGAACGCAGTCTTGGCTATATCCTGATCTCGGACTCTCATCTGATGATACCCAGATCTCAAGTCAATCTTGGAGTAAACCGAAGTACCCTACAACTGATCAAACAAATCATCAATACGAGGCAAAAGATACTTGTTCTTCAAAGTAACTCGGTTTAGCTGTCGATAGTCAATGCACAACCGCATAGACCCATCCTTCCTTTTCACAAAGAGAACAAGAGCTCCCCAAGGAGATACACTAGGACGAATGTACCCCTTATCCAAAAAATCTTGTAATTGATTCTTCAATTTCTGCATCTCTGACGGAGCCAAATGATACGGTGCTCGAGAAATAGGTGAAGTACCCAGCATCAACTATATGCCAAACTCGACTTTTCTAGTTTGTGGAAAACCCGGAATCTAATCTTAAATACATCTGGGAATTCATTCACAACTGGTATACTTTCTATACCAACACTCTCAGCGAACGAATCAACTGCATAGATGAGGTAGCCCTCCCCGCCAGACTCTAGAGCTCGACAGGCTCTCAAAGCTCATACCAACGGCATATGAGGTCGCGATTCCTCACCATAGAAAAATAAGCTATCACCCCCAACCGGATGAAAGCGTACCAACCTCTGATAGCAGTCCACTGAAGCTCGGTAAGTAGTCAATATATCGATCCCCAGAATGCAATCAAAATCCTTCATCGCAAGAACCATGAGATTCGATATCAGAATGTTCCCTTCAAACTCTAAAGGGCAACCCATCACTAGACGTTTAGCCAAAGCAGATTGACCCGTCGGAGTAGAAACAAAAATCACTACATCTAGTGCAATGCATGTCAACTTATGCTTTTTAACAAAACGTGCAGAGATGAAGGAATGAGATGCACCAGTGTCAATGAGTACAAGAGCAGGCATGCCATATAACAGAAACGTACCTGCAATGACCCTCTCATTCTCCTTCATTGCCTGATCATGCCCCATGGCAAACACCTGACTAGATGTTCGCGGCTTCAGATGAGAACTCCCAACAGATTGTCCCTGCGATCTCTGCTGAACGGTAGTATGAGAACCCGATCCTGAACCTGAACCTAAACCGCCTCCTCCAGCTAGTGGACAATCCCTCCGGAGATGACCAACCTCTCCACATTGAAAGCATGCTCCAGAATCTCTACGACATCTGTCCATTGGATGATTCTTCCCACGATGGTCGCACTTCTCTTTCCTCCCAAAAAGTACAATGCCACTGGAACCAGAAGAAGAAGAAGATCCAGACTTCTTGAAAGACTGAGCATGGGGACCCAAGGAACTCGCAGGCCTAGACTGAGAGAAATACCGGTTACGCCGAATGCTATCCTCCACCTGGTGACATCGGCTCACCAATCTCTCATAAGTCATATCATCACCAACCGCTACCCTGTCATGAATCTCTGGATTAAGGCCTTGAAGAAACAGATTATAATTCATCTCAAAGCTGTCAGCAATCTCAGGACAATAGGATAACAAGTCGAAGAACTTCTGCTGGTACTCGTCAATCGACATAGCTCCCTGACATAGACCCAACAACTCACTCGTCTTTGTCTGACGAAGTGCAGGAGAAAAATATAGCTTCTGAAAAGCTGTGCGGAACTCGGCCCAAGTAGCAACTCCTCTCGCCGCAATGAATGGTGCAGAAGTGAACCTCTACCACTTACGGGCTCGTCCCTCCAAGAGATAACCAACCGTCTCCATCTTCTGCTCCTTGGTACATCGGAATGTCTGAAAACAACTCTCCATGCGCTCTAACCAATTCTCAGCATCCTCAGGAGTCTCATATCCAACCAAGGGCTTAGGACTCATCTGCATGAATCGATGCATACTGAAACGACGATGGTCATCATGATGACGATGATGGCGCTCCCGATGGCGATCATGATCACCATCCCCCCACCGACCACCTCCACTGCCATGGCTACTCTGATCATCGTAATTTGCCATCTACAAAATTTACCTCATGGTTATCTTATGCAGAATCTAAATCCCAAGATTACTATGCATGCTCTGATACCATAAATATAGTGACCCTTACCGAGATCGCCTACTAATCAGAAACTTTAAGCATGCAATTAACTTAATTAAAACAGTAAACCAGAATAAACTGCGGAACCAATAAACATTTTTTACAATCCCAAGAAAGGAATCTGTAAATACCCAAATAGTTATACAATCATATCAAACAATGTATTATCCCAAATAGATCAAAATAAAATCATAGACGATACTCCCAACTGGCCAACCACCACCTAGTCCTTCCTGGATCCATCCGCCTCATCCAATCGCAAATCTGTCCCATGAAATAGGGTGTCCAGATACACAAAGTACGAGACGTGAGCATAAAACGCTCAGCACGAGAGTATGAGTACACTGTATTATATAAATTCATGAATTCAAATGAACCGCCTACAGAACTAGAGGCCAAGGATCAGATAACAAAGACAGACCGGGCCCTGATATGTAGCACGTTGTGCCGTCGATTCAGGAGGTGGCTCCCATACCAATACCAGTGGATACTCCGGAACCAAATCGATGGAAGTTCATCCACTAACAGGATAGGTTAAAACACTATAATATCCCAATGATAGCTCGTAATGGAACATGCATGCAGCATACGATCATGTCATAAAATATGCATATAAATCATGTCAGATAAATCATGAAAGCACATAATACATGCATACCCAGTCAGGATATTTCGAATAGTACTTTCGTACCTCAGCTACTAGGCAAGCTCTACCAGCTCTAGGTTCACGCCTATAGTCCGCACTACACTGCGAAATGATACTAATATCATTATAGTTCTTTAAAAGCCTTAACTAAGCTATTGCATACTTCTAAATATTTTTAGGAAGCAAAAGCTATACCTACGTCCTTCGTCAGCTCGTTGTTGTCGCTTGCCTCAAAACTAGGCAACAGCTCCGCTACGACACTTGGACCGCTATGCCACTTTCGAATTCCCAATGGGACGCCTAGAATTCCCTAGATCTAAGTTAGAAGGCTAAAGAATAGAGAGAGAAGGGAGGAAAGTGCGAATTGCAAATGAGCCTTGGCTCCCATATTTATAGACGGAGTTCAGGCCGTCCGAACCCCACTTTGGAGCCTTCGAACACGTTTGGACCGTCCGAACTTGACTTCGGGGCGTCCGACGTCCCATCCACACGTCAGCCGTGACGTCATCTTGCTGACATAATCAATGATGTAATACCTGATCCCGATCGGACCGTCCGATCCTGTCGACGGAGCGTCCGAACACGTTCGGAGCCTCCGATCCTGGCTTTGGAGTGTCCGAACTTAGGGTTCTTAATTGCGATTAGTTACTTAATTACTTTACTTGGTTACGGGCTACTATAATATCAATTTTTTTTCATGTGGGGGATTGTCGAAAATTTGTTTAAAATTAAATTCTGAATAAAAATTAAGGTTCATTAATATGAGTATCCCTTGGTTCTCCACATTTATCATCAAAGTATGTTTAGCTAGTATTTATAGTCTTTTAGTTATTTTAGGACCAAAGACTAAGTATTGTCCGAGATATCCTAATTGAATATGTATTTCTATGTGTTGCATCTTACTCGACATATTTTATGTCATTTATATTTTATCAAGTCATGATTTTTATGTTACATGCATATCACATTTAGCCTATCCTATTCTTAAGATATTGTTGTTAGTCAGGGTCTCTCAACCCTCTTTTCTTGGTTGATTGGACATCAAGAGTCGTTTTTTGTCGACTGCAGCTATCAGTGACATTGATTGTACATGATATTGATTGGTGTGGGAGCCACCTCCTACTGCGACTGCGCAAAGTGCTACACACCACGTCTCCAGACCGAACATGTGGATCTTAAATAAATCTTGATTTATTTTTGGAGGCCACTATAACTTGCAAAATCTTTGGTAATATTTATATATTTTGATGGTATTGCGTAAAATTAATCGATTAAAACAAAAAATAGACAAATTTTATTTGCGGGGAAGTAACATTATCCCCGCAACAGAATCGAAAAGGGTGAATCTTGCAGTTTTGGTATGCGAATATGCGATCAAAATTATCACGTGATATAATTATACTATTTTGATGATATGATAAAAATCATATCATATCTTTGTTTATATTTTAGAGATATATCATACTATTGCATGGATATGCATAAATCTAGTTGTATTATACATTACAATTCTACTTGGACTGAGACTCTATTACTATAAATAAGGGATCTCTAACCTTTATGAAAGGAGGTTGTATTTTTTTTCCATAACGTTTCCAACCCTTTTTATACATATTTTATTATGTCTTTACACATTTTTACATGTTTTATATCTCTTGCAATTTCCATACATTTTCTATTGAATCCAATACTGACTTGAGCGTCAGAGTGGCTCGCCCGAACATGTTTTCTTTTATACACAAAAATATTTGGGATCGTTCGGCTCAGTTTATTGAAAAAATCGGTTCGTTGATTATCGGTTCAAGATAATTTATTTGATGTGAAATTTTTGAATGCATCATATTTATTATTTTATAAATACGTAATGTTATATTGTTTTAAATGAAGATACAAAAATTCATGAAATTTTGTAAGCAAATTGGTGAATGGTGAGAAGTTTGTGTTTTAAAATACTTGAATAATTTTGCCATTTTCATTGGACAAGATTTGTTAAAAGGTTTAATAATACTATTTTATTTATATATATATAATTTTGATATTCTAAACTAGACGTGTAAATAAATCGAACCGACCTGAATATTAGTAAAAATATAGGACTTGTATTAAACATATTTGAGTTCGATTTCGATCGAAGCTCGGAAATTATTAATTATTTAGCTCGAGTTTGACTGGAAATCTTCAAACTTATTCGCGAGCTATTCGAACTCGGATAATAGGGTTCGAGAATGAAGCTTCAAAAGCTCGAAACATTCGAAAAACTATATATATATATATAATATATAATTATATTATATTAATAAATATAAAAACTCGCAAACTATCGAACAAAATAATTTTGAATTGAGTTTGGTTCGAATAAAGTTTAAACATGTTCGGGTTCGATAAATTCAAATACGAATCAAATATTTATTAAGACAATTTTAAAAATTCTCAAATCAGTTCTATTCGTTTATAATTCTATTGTAAAGGCCTCTCATTGATCATATCATGGAGTTGCGTGGGGTTTCAAAATATTCATAAAAACGATGTGGTAAAAATGTGATGTCACAAAAGTTTATGTGAAAAATAAAAGAGTACGCAAGACTTTTAAAATATACCCTATGTCTTGAGCCATTTTCGAGATCACTTGTATTATTAGCCAGGAATAGGCAATTAAAATCCACTCAAGGTGCCCGAAGCTTCGTATTAGCCACCTTGCATATGCGGATGATCTATTACTATTCTCCAAAGGTAACAATGCCAGCATCGGGTGTCTTGTACAATTTTTGGAGAGATTTGACAACATATCAGGGGTTAAAGTCAATATGGTGAAATCGAACGTCTACTTGGCAGGAGTTGATGCAGATTGCTGGGATGTGGTGCTAAATTCGACGTGATTTAAGCAAGGTACACTACTGTTTCGATACTTGGGGATCCCTATCTCCTCCTCCTAACTCCGGACATCTGATTATAGTCTCTTGGTGGATGCTATAGAAGCAAAAATAGCAAGTTGGCCCAGACACACTTTGTCTTATGCTGGAAAGTTGGAGTTGGTGTGATCGGTGTTGCAAAGGGTGGAGTGTTATTGGATTTCGATATTGCATCTTCCAGCTAACATAATTGATGCAATATATAAGCTATGTCGTAACTTCGTTTGGCCATCTAATCACCCGCCAATAGCATGGAAACAGCTATGCAAACAAAAAAAAAAGATGGCGGGCTTGGGCTTAAGGACTTATCGATGTGGAACAAGGCGTTATTGACAAAAACTCTCTGGAAAATACAGATGAGGAAGGAGTCTCTTTGGATTAGGTGGTTGAATCATAAGTACAAGAGATTCAATTCGGTAAGGGATTGGAGATGGCATCGTGATGAATCGCCGTTAATCAAGAACCTACTCTCTATTCGGGATGTGCTTATAGATCGACTAGGATCTTGGGATGCAGTGATGACTCGGATGGTCTTGTGGTTTGGGAAGGACAGAGTCCTCAAGAACACTTATGAATTCTTCTTGGAAGCTAGGGGTAATTGGCACTGTAAGCCAATTCTATGGAAGACTTGCATTCTACCGAAACACAGGATTATACTTTGGTTGCTAGCACATGGTAAGCTTTTGACTAAAGATAGACTCGGACATGTGGAAGATAAAAGTGTGTGGCTTTTGTAATGCCTTTGAGGAATCGGTACAACATCTATTTTTCAATTGTGCGATGATGACACAGATTTGGGATAGAGTTCGAGAATGGCTGGGAATGAGGAAGCTTATGAGGTCGATGCATGCTATAGGTCAAGCTTTCAGAGGAGTTTACCGTGGTTATATGGTGAGCATCTATCATGTGTACTTATGTGTGCACCTGCTGATGTGGCGTTCACCTATTGAATGTAGAGGATGCCACGTCAGCGGTGCACAAAAGTGCACATCATGAGTGCTCATAATATCAAATATGTATATATATATATATATACACACACCAATAGTTTATATTTATATAGGAACACCTATAACATCTGGTCATTATTTTAGGGATATCAGATAATGTAAAAAATAGGGTAAATTTGTGCTTTTATTCCACTAAATAAATGCACTTTTTAAAAAATAAAAAATAAAAAATAAAAAATAAAAAATAAAACCAGACATTTGAACATAAAATATATATTTTTACTCCAAAGTCGCAATGATACCCCCGGCAATTTGGTCACATTTCTCTTTCCGGCAAGAACAATACATTCATCTCTGAAACATAACCAGAATCTACTTTCTTGCCGACGTTTTGCGATCATCCTTCGTGATCTGTAAGGAATTTTATCTTTAAATCATCGAATTGAAGCATAATTCCATTGTATTTTTACTTTGTTTTGCCTATGAATTCGTTTATGAATCTCGATCGTTCATGATTGGTTGTATAATTCTGTAAAAAAAAATGTTGATTCATTAATTATGTTGGATTTTATCGACCATTTTTTGATTCTTTGTTATTTCGTAAACTGGAAATTTGTGTGATTATTTTTGCTTTATTATTCATTATAGACATGGCTCTAGGGTTTGACGGGAGTGTTCCCCCAGTTGACTATTTTGTGATCGAGTTGCCATGAAAAATGTTTCTTCTGTCTTGTGAGGTATAGGTTATTTGACGAATCGCTATAATGTGATATTTCATTTTTTAGAACTCTTTACCCTTTTGTGCTAGTATAATAGCTGATATTTTTGTATTCCTCTTTTCTATTTAGCACTAAAAAATTTGTTTTGAAGTTCTTATGCTTGCTTCTGTGTTATTTTCAGTTGTTTTGTGGATTTTTGGAAATTAAGAAATCACTGTACTCCGTCGATGTGTTCTTTGTGGTGGAGAATGTGTGAAAGTAGATTATTGAAATATTGATAATTCCTATCTCTACCATTGAAGTAAGCATCAATTCCCCGTATCCCCTTTCCCATTACTCCAATTCTGGGATTTGAGTTTAATTGACTTTCTGATTTGAGCATGACTGTAACTCTTATAACAACCTTATAGATGCCCATACATTTGTCATTAGAAAACTCTTGCTGCGGTCTGTTTTCTTCAGAAGCTCCATCAACTTGCTTTCATAGCTGGTTTACTGGTTAGTTTGACAGTCTGTTGTGTTTGAATACTTAATGCTTGGGATCTGGTCTCAATGTCTGATATATATACCAGTTACCACCCATGGATATTTCACGACAGAGATAGGGTTTTTTCGTATGTCTAGTACTTAACCACCTATGGACTGAATCATATCCAATTGACACATATTTTACGACATAGTTTGGGTATGGGGCTACTTGCTCGGTGTGATTAAGTATTGAAAGATTGCTTATGATTTCACTTGACTTAGAACTATATGGGTGTATAATATCCTCCGACCATATCCTTTCAAGTATTCTACATTTGTTCGAATGTGCTTAATGTTGAGGATTCCACTGTTTGTCATTTATCCGATTCCATTTTCCTTTGACTATTGAAAGTTTCTGCATTTGTAAAGGCTCTTTAGGCTTTGGATCAGTTTCTGATATTTCCCTGTTGTACTTACTATGCAGGACCAATTGTTGCAGCCAAGATATCTCCCTGCTAATTTGAACTGATGTTTTTGTGGATCGTGGAATTTAAGCTGGAGTCTGTACCTCTGGTTTGTTGAAATTTTATGTTTGGTATTGCTGGCAAAGGATAATGCTAAGTTTGCTCTCATGGTAATTTCGGGTTTTCGTGGAAGATCTGTATATATTACCCATGGGTGTGAAATTGCTATCCGTTTCCCTTATTTGCACCTTTTTGAGCATTGTTGGGCTTCAGTATTGGACAGAAGTGTCTTTGGAAAAGTACAAGTCAGATAGCTTGATTGTAAATGATCTTATTAATCCTGAGAATGCAACGAGTGCCTTGGAGCTACTTTTGGGTTCATACACCACTCTCGTGCTGGTGGCTGGTTTTGCACTAAATTTGTTCACCACAGTGATGTTAGGCCTAAAGGTAACTTCTGCCTACGGGGTTGTATTAATAATCTGCGTTAGAACTTACTTATCCGACCTGTTTCACAAGGAAATGGCATACCCTTTGACATTCGTTCTGTTAGATCTAGGGTTAGCTGTTAGTATTTTTATATGGCATTAAAAGATTAGTAAATATGCATGTGGTACTTTTGTGAGGAATATCAATTTATAATTGAAGGTCTTTTTTAACGTCAATGATTTGTGGTTGGGTCACTGTTGTAATTGTTAGTGAAAGAATAAGAGCATTTACCTATTTGGCATTTTTTTCCAATCCTTTTATGCAGATGTTATTTTTCTCAGAGCTATCATCATCTGAACTTCGAAAACTGCTTGAGCGCCTTGTTAATTACATTATTTACAAGGTAAGTTCTTAAGCAAATGACATCATGCTTTAATTTACAATATTCCTCTTTTGCTGCAATTGTATTGACATTAGCTCTATGATTATATGCCTTGTTTTTGGCTTTTTTTTTTTTTTTTTTTCTGTTGGCACATGGTTAAATTTTACTGTGTGACGCAAAGATGTTGTGGTCTAAGCTTGTCTTGACCTTGAAGATGTAACTATTATTTTTGTCTTGGTATTATTGAGGAAAAGTATTGCTCTTTCTGGTAGGTGATGATTCGCTTGTTCGTACTTCCTGTTAAAAGGGAGAGCAAGAATACTCTTTTGCACGATGAATTATACCGATAGAGGCTAGCAACTTCTTTGTTAGACATTAGTGATATTGTATTTGTCTACATTCTATGATTTAATATACGGTTTTAGGTAAATTATTTGATATGTATGACTATAAGATTTATTTGAACCTGTTGTGTACTTATTTTTGTACTGCTCCTGCAAAATTCGAGAGGTAAAATTGTGCTTATGATTAGGCTGGGAAACCAGCACACCCCAAATACGGGTTCAGTTTTAGAAATCGTTCTGTTCACTTTGCTGATGACTATCTATGTTTTTTTTTATCGGCCAATAATGCACCCTTTTTGCTGCTCTCTCCTTCTCGTTATACCACATATACAATTTCTATTATATGCACTTTCTGGTGTATCAAGAGCGTTCTTCAAATGTTGTGAAACTGAAAACCATATAATTTTTTCTCAACTCGTATTTTCTAATGCACCAATTTTTAGGAAACCCAGGATGTGATTTTACTTTTGATGTTCTGTCACTTTACTAATAGTCATTCTAAAGTTTCGTGTTCACCTTCATTTTTCTGGAGTGAGTACAGTAATTTTCCATTGCAAATGCACACACATATAATATTGAATGATTAGCTCTGTCAGAATTGCTAGGTCGGCACTAGTCTAATGAGGTCGAATGCATAATATATGTCGAAGTTCAAAGCATGACGATGCAGTTTTAACTGTTAAGTGAATGGTATCAGATAGTTGAACCTCAGATAGTTGAACCTTTGGGACTTGTTATTAATTTAGATTCTCGTGTGACTGTTCTTCAGAAGATTTTAATTTGCAACTTACTTTGTTGTTGGATTGGAAATATGGACTATGCGAAATTGTGAAATAGATTAGATATTGCTTCCTCAAGTGAGTTAGTGAGTCTTATTGTACTTGTTTGTGTGTGACTGTGTGTTGAAATGTTGTGTCTAATTTTGCTTTTGACAGGGGACATTTCTTCCATTAGTAGTTCCACCTACAATATTTCAAGCTGGTCTATGGTCAACTTGGTTAGCTGTGCTTTGTTTCTTAAAGGTATTTACTAATCCCCAGTAGTTAACTGAAAGGTGGTGGCATATACTCTTTGACAGACAGACACGCATATTGTGCAGATGTTTCAAGCAATAGCTAGGGATCGACTTGAACGCTTGAATGCTTCTCCTTCTGCTACTCCAGGGACATATTTCCGTGTGTATTCTGCGTTGTTGCTTGTTTTCATTCTTGACGTTCTCTGGTATTTTCCAACTCCTCGCTTCTAAGAATGTACTTTTCAACAGCAATGTGAGGATCATTTATGCACTATTATCCTTTGAATTTTTGTCTAGTGTTGAAGAAATGAAATACGTGCCTGCTTTAAGACTGTAGCTTCTTAACCTGCTTTAAAGGTTTATGAGTTACTCAAAGCGATCCTGAAATAAATATCTTGTACTGTTATTAAGGTTGTACCTTTTTATGTCAATGTCTTATTGTCCACCACTCATTGCATGGAAATATATGTGATTTGCAAGTCATCTACCCTGAGAATGACACTCTAGTGGTGTCTGTTTCTAGATTGGTTGCATTCCCATAACTTTGTTTTTAAGGGAGAAATGTGGTGGGTTCACCTTTTAGAGAGTTGTGAGAGATAACCTTTCAGCAAATTCAGTGTCGCCTACAATTTGGTCAGCCTCTAATAAAGGCCATTGAACTTCTGTGCTCAAACCATTTTTTGGTATCCTTCCAGCCTTGCTTCCCTTTGACCTTGTTTACTCCAGAATGGTAATATATACTATTGGGACTTGGGCCTGTTAAATGAATTAATAAAATCCCTCCATTTTTCTGTGTTAACCTCATTTCTTCCTTTGGATTTTGTAAGATGCCTTGAATCATTAAGAACTTTTCACCACACCTTCTGCAGCATCTTCATCTGTAAGATCTACTGTGACTTTTGACTGTGTTATGCACTTAATCCTGTAACTGAGAAGTCAAATTTATATTTACTAGTTACAGTGCGTGCAAGTGAAGAATTGTATTACATTATATACATTTTTTGATACGAGAAAATTAACTCAAAATAGAATTTATTTTTTGGTCGAATGCCAAATTTTGTAAGGATTCGACGTGTTCGAATTTATTTTTCAATGACAATATTTTTTGGAAAATGGATTCATAGGAAAATATTTGAAAAAAATCGAAGGATAGTTTAGGCAAAATACATTTGGCAATCAAGATAGTTGTTAAGGCCTCTCACACTTCACAAATAGTGGTGGACGTACCAGAGCATATTATCCAAAGGTCTGGCTCCATCCATGGGTATATGATGAATTTCAATTGTACTTGCAAGAAATCAAACCAGATATTAACCAACTTGACCTGTAAGATGTTGGACGGTGGATAATCTTTTCTAGTTTGGATAAAAGTTGTGCATCACATACTTATGCTGTGACTCGTGTTCATAGCTTTTTTGTTTTCCTGAATTTAGTGATTCAATGATGAACTACGAAGTGAAGATATTATACGGTCTCTTCACTGTTGTACCTAATTGGATAAAGCATTATAACTATTATTTGCATTATTTTGTAGTTCTGGATGTCTTACTTGACTTCTGACCCAAGTGTACATTCTATTCCCAGGATATTGCTGTGTCTGACAATATACAATGTAACAAGTTCATCCATATCTTTGTTGTTGTTTTTTGAGCCTTCTAGCATTGGTTTTGAGACATTACAGGTAGCCTTGACATAATAAGGTTGAAATTGTTGAAATACAGACACTGATTTTAGCTTACAGCTAAGTGCTTTTATCTGCAGGCTATTGTGGTTCATGGGTTTCAGTTGCTTGAGATATGGCTGCATCACTCTGCAGTAGATGGTGCTAATTGCCGATTATCTAAAATTTTTGATATATCCCCCACAGGTTGGTTGAAGTCGCTTTGAAATACCTTTTATTTTTGTAATTTGTCTTTCTTTTGATTTAGGATTTTTTTAGCATGTCAGTTTATAAGTTCAAACTGACGTGTCCAAATAGAAAACAATTTTGCTGGTCGTTGCGCTTGTATTGAATGACATCAATCTGGGTATAGCTGTGTTCTATGGTTGTGTTTATACTATTTTTTGAGATCTTATAATGCCTCTAGGTGCATGTGTTAACTCAAATGTGGTGATATGAGTCCATGTTTCACTTTTATTATTGATTTTTTGTGGAAAAGTGTATTTGTTCTTTTTCTTGCACTCAAGTATGAACTGAATTTTTATTATTCAGTGTTGTAAATTGTGGTAGGTTATGATGGGGTGGTCAGTGATCGCTGTGCCTCGGCGTTTGAATTTTTTACTATTTTTTATACATAATTTAATTATATATAATCATGCGATTCAATGACAAATAGTCATCATTCTTTATGTAATATATGAAATCAAATTATGTTTATGCATAATAAGCTTAATACAATATAATACAATAATACAAGGTGCAAATAAATATATAAATACAACTAATAAGATAATTCATAAAGATTCATCATTGTATTAAGTTACATCATTACTTTTACCAAAAACCTAAGTCTAAAATCAAAGTTTCAATGCAACATGGCAACAAGGACTCGGTGGCGGTTCGAGATGGAAGTAGGCGGTGACTTGGCTGGTTGGGCTGTTATGTTTTGAAAGAGACAATGCATGAGAGCACTAACAATTAAGGTTTTTTAAATTTTGTTGACCTGCCTTGCACGCCCTTGGCCCTTGCTCATCGTCTACCACCTACAGAAACCGCTTAAGGCAAAAGCGGTGCGGTCGACTACTAGCTTCCGCCTAGGCGGCCGCCATATAACTCATTGATTTTATTATAAATTTTCTTTGTTGTCATTATATTCTAACATCTTGTTTTGTTCTTAGGTTCGTTGGAGGAATGGAAAGGCGTGCTCATCCGGAATTTGGGTTTTTTCCTAGACATAATGACGTTGTTAATGGCACTTGCTCATTATCTATATATTTGGTGGCTTCATGGCATGGCATTTCATCTCGTAGATGCTATTCTTTTCCTGAATATCCGTGTAAATCTCTTAATTTTTACTGTGATTATATATCTACATAGTCTATTTGATCATGTTGGTATAGCTGTTATTGATTCGGGTGCTCACTTTTCTACTCATCTGTCGTGTGCATTTATCATCTCTTGTATTGGTCTTAGGCCCTTTTAAGTGCAACTGTGAAACGTGTCAGAGGTTTCATCAAACTGCGAATAGCTTTGGGAACCCTTCACGGGGCACTTCCTGATGCCACATCGGAAGATCTTCGAGCATATGATGACGAGTGTGCTATTTGCAGGGTAATTATAACCCATTTTACTTCCACTATCTCAGTTATGCCTTTAATATCCACGTATATGATTCATCAATAATTTACAGGAACCAATGGCAAAAGCTAAGAAGCTGCCCTGTGGTCATCTTTTCCATCTCGCATGCTTGAGATCATGGTATGATTTTAAATGATGCTACACAATGCTTCTTTGTGTCATATGTAACTTTGAGATGTGACATTTGATTGACTTGTCGATTATAGGTTGGACCAAGGTTTAAGTGAGAGTTATTCATGCCCCACTTGTCGGAAGCCACTTTTTACAGGCAGAGCTGAGAGTGGGATAACTACCAGAGCTCCAGACACGTCACGAGACGAGGAGCTTGCTCGTCAAATGAGTACTGGAATTGAAAGGCCAAATCTTCCTGGTCATAACATGCACCCTGGAGTCTTTCCTAACCAATCTCAGAATGCCGAAACTGGTGATTGGAGGTGTGGGTTCTCTTGATTTTTGAGTGATTATCAGCATTTTTACAGGTTTTTTTGGGGGGAAAGGAACAGAGTAGCTAATTGTTGATGTAAATGGTAGCTAGATGATGGATGACATTGTGGTTACCACCACAATGTCTATGAAGTTTATGTCTGCATTGTCGACGTGGCATGTCAATCAAGTTTGATAGTTTTCCTCTAGATTTGAAGTTTTCAAAATTGAACCTTGCGTCACCAGAAAAGATTGATCAGAATTATGGCGCATAATTTAAGAGAGGATTTTCGAATAATAAGCTTTATGGACTCGCTATCAATCTTGTCCATTCCCTCATTTTGAAATTGTTGAACATATCTTCTGCCCATGTCTATGCATCCTTTTGTTTCAGTTGGTTATGCTAGTGTCAGTTTTGCTGTCAGAAATTTTGAAATTGAATGTAATTGTTTCAGTTTTTTGTTTCTACCCTTTTTCCTACCAGTGGGACAGGAATGGGTTCAAACTGGTTGGGTTTAGAAGGAGCTAGCCCATCTGGATTTGGTCGAGTTCAGATGGTAATGAGGCAACTTGCAGCTGTAGGAGAAACTTATGCTCATACTGCCCTTGAAGATGCAACATGGAGTTTGTTTCCCCCGAATTCCTCTCAGGCTGGTACATCGAGGTCAGCCCTTTCTACTGGTTCCGCTAGATATCCTCGAGGTTCTGGTGGTTTGCATTTGAGGTCAACATCACTTGGTACAAATGACAATATAGCAAATATAATTGCCATGGCCGAGACAGTTAGGGAAGTTCTGCCTCATATCCCTGATGACATAATCTTCCAGGTAAAATTAGACCTTGAATATTTGAACTGTTCAAATTGATTTCTTGTGAGTAGTTGAGCTAGAAATTTAGTTGATGGGTAGACTTTATTTGTGTTGGGTATGAAATCTACTGTTTTAGAAGATTATAAGAAACTTAGTTTAGGAGAACTTCCAGCCAACACTCATGTCTGCAGGGTTCATCTCCGAGTTAGAATTGCTTCCTTTCTTCAAAATATCGAATCTCTATCCTAGTCATTAGGAGAGTCAAGGTTATCATGGAATTTAACTTCTGTTGGTGAAATTTCCATGACTGGGTCTCGGTACATCATTAATGAAGTATTTCTTGAACGAGAAAATACACTGCACGATTTCGTTTCATTTTGTCCATCAAATATGTTTGAGTATAGTGATTGATGAGCAAAACAAATAGGATCCAAAGGAAGGGATTATTGTCATTAACACCGTACATCCCTACCCCTGATATTCGTAGTGGAGAAGAGATGTGTCCCCATTTAGTCAAAACTAAAAACACCTTCTGATACTATGATGTGCATCTGAAGTTAGCTTCTTATAGTTTGCCTCGTTTCAAAATTTGATCTAATCTTCAATATACTGGTCTGGAATATGCGCCCAGGATTTGCAGCGGACGAATTCTGCGACGGTGACTGTGAATAATCTTTTGCAAATGTGACATTAGTTTGTCCCTTCACCTCCACAATTTTCTTCTTCGAGGCCTGAGTAATGGGTGAGCTCATCTGGTTTTTGCACCTAATATTTTTTAAGGTCCATTGTTGTATATAGAAATGGTGTAGTAAAACCTTTGCTCCAAGTATAATCTGTAAACGTCAACTTTTATATAACAAAAATAAAATTAAAAAATAAGCAGTTTCAATAATTGCCAATACAGAGTATACACTTGTAGCCGTATTCTGAAGAAAATGTGTACGTAAATATAGTTGAAACATTTTTACGTTAAATGTTATGGAAAAAAAAAAATTTACAATAAATAATAGGAGTAATTCTTTATCAATTACCCATTATACACTTCTCAACTATTTTATTTCTTGTTTTGAAGAGAAAATCATAGCTTGTGCAGAATTTATCTTGTTTGCGGATTTTTTTTTAAAGCGAACCTTGTTCGCTTTCAAGTTCAAGTATAAGAAGTGTTGATAAAACCTGATCTTCGAAACTGATCGCCAAGCATATCGTGAAATGTTTACAAGGATTATATTATATAAATCTGTAAATTGACAGTATTCGTATATGCATGTAGAGATATACGAGAATTTGAATTGTTTTATATCATCTTAAATTTTCTATTACGATTTTATAAGAAAGTACCATTTAATAATTGTATTAAGAGCTCGTTTGAATTTTGTAGTGATTTTTTTTCAAATAAGTGTTTTTTTAAGCTATATTTTTTTGCTTTTGAAAAAGCTTTTTTTTTACTTAAAAAAGTGTTTTTTTAAGCACTTATTTGGTCATCCAAATATCTTATTAGCCAAAAAAGCATTTTTTTAAGTCTGGCGTTTGATATCAAACAGGGCCTAAATGTGAGTATACATATGATCTGTGGTATGATTTTTGCCATTTGTACCGTCATATTTTTTTCGATTGCTACTTCATTCCCGACAATTTTATAATTATCATTTGAAATATTTTTTTTTTTAAACAATTGTTTTGACACTATCATTTGAAATATTTTTAGAATAGTTTTTTTTAAAACAACTGTTTTGACCCGAAAAAATTTTATTTCAAGAGTAGATCCTATGAAACAATCTCATAGGATTTTTGCAAAATGAATTCATTTCGAATTGCATTTATTCTATAATTTTATGCTGATTTTCATATGGAAACTGAATAGGTTCAAAGAAATATTCTCTTAAAAAAAATTATACGTGCAACGAGTATTATCAAAACTAGTAAATGATGTACGCGCTATACGTGTGTGGTTAATATGATATAAACCAAATTGATTGCACTCTCCTTTCCTTTTTTTTTTTTTTTTTGTTGTGACATGGGAACGCGCAGTCGCTATCTTTCGGTGCGCTCTGAGTAAACCCCCGGACTAACGCAATAGCCTGCAAACTAAGCTAGTCAGGTAAACTGCACTGGAAAAACCTTGTGCGACAGACTAATCCAAGAAGGTGTTGGCAGGGAGAATCGAACTTCTGACCTCTGGCCAAGAGTTCACCTACTCTACCAACTTGGACATTTCCTTAGGGGTTGATTGCAGTTTCCTTCAACATAAGAGAAGTGGGTGCAGTTATTAATAAGAGCAATGCTACATGTACAATCAAATTTGTACATCAATTTGTACAACACAAAAATTCAATACAAAAATTTCATTTATCAAAATCTCATGATAAATTGAATGTAAAATATCGCGATATAATAGCAAAATCTCACAATATATTTGTTGTAAATATCGTTGTACACAATATATGTTGTACCTTTAGCATTATTCTATTAATAATGTGATAGAATGCAGCTCTTAAAATGCAAGAAAGTTTTTTTTTTCGTTTTTATTTTTCACCTATTTTTACCATCTTTTTTCAATGTAAATATATAAAATTTTAAATAACTCCAATGTAAATATATAAATTTTAAATAACTATTAAGGGTTAAATGATAAATATATTTTAGTGTCATCAAAATGTACCAAAATGGTTTTTAAAAGTGGCTCAAATTTTATAAAATAAGAAAGATAGAAAAGATTTAGTACTAAAATATAAAAAACGAGTACCACGGTCTATAACTCAATATTGATGGATTTTTTTAACGAGAAGTTGAAAGCAATTAAAAAAGGATTTACATTTTCAGAAACTTCATCGTTCAAAAAAATCACAGAAAATCCAAAACAATAAAAAGAAAAATAGATTATGAATTTATTTGTCCCCCTTTAGAACACACACAAAAAAAAAAAAAAAAAAAAAAAAAAAAAAAAAGCTTTTTTCTCATTTAATTAATGCTTCCCGCCAATTTTAATGGGATTTAAAAAAAAACAACAACAAAAGTAACCTCTCTTCATTTCATCTGCCTCAACTGAAAGATCAACCGCCGCGATGGATAACTCAAAAATGCCAAATAATATAACTGCGAAATCAGAAATAACCGTCCGAAAAATAAAAAACTCGACAAAAAAATGGCTCAGAGATCCGTGATTCTGCATAAGAAACTCACCGAACTCGAATCGGAACTCGCCGACGTGTTCCGCATCCCACTGGATCCGCTCATCCCCGGCCCCCGCCACCGCATCAGCTTCGAAGACGTGGTGAAGCGAATCGAATTCCTCAAGAATCTCCTCTCCTTGGAGGCAGTTACCTCTCAGCCGCAGGATTCCGATCAGCTGCACGACATCGCCGAGAAAATCGCCGTCCTGGAGGCCGCTTTCCATGAGTGGGACGAATCTCGAACCTCTGCTCTCAGTAACTTCGATGTCGACACGCTGTCGATATGCTCCGACTGTACTCAGGCGATCCTGAACGACGGATCGGAGACTTCTGTTTCGGCGCCGGAGGAACTCGACTGTACTCACGCGATCCTGAACGACGGATCGGAGACTCCTGTTTCGGCGCCGGAGGAACTCGACGGCGGCGAGAAGTGGCCGGAGAAGGCGGATAGACCCGAGGCTATGGATACTGGGGAAGAAGCGCGGAGAATTTGGGGGAAATTCGGGAATTATTGTGGATTTTTCGGGAGTGGAGTGATTGTGGGGGCGATTTGCATGGTGAAGCTTTCTTCGATTCTGAGCATGGTGGATACTGAAGCTTTTCTTCTTCCTCCTACGTAAGTTGAATATTGTTTGTAATTTATATTTATTTATATTTTCTAATTTTTAGTGTGTGATGATTCTACATTAATATTAATTATTTTTATTCCAAATGAAAATACTAATTTTATTGTTTATAGGACGTAATAAAATTGGGTGGGTCTCCACTTGTTTTGAGGTTTGCTTGGAGAGCTGCTGATTTATTGTTCATTTTCTTGGGTTCCATATGTTTAGTTATTTAGACGAGTTCAAATATTTTTTTAAAATAAAGACTCTAAACAACTAAATGGCATATAGATAATTTGAAATGTAACTTTGTGAAACATATACTAGTAGAATTTTTCATTTTTTGAAAAAGAATTTGACATCTAGCAAAAGGAAATACCAAATGAATGTTAAAATTGAGAATATTAGATTTTAGATTTTAGTGGGATATTTACGCCTCTTATTTTTGTAGTCTAATTTTTTAGAGTAAATTTCGACAAATTCGAAAGGAAACAAATTTGATTAATTCTAAACTTGCTTCGTTTACATAAACGACAAAATCGAAATTACACCTCAAAATATATTTACGTAAACAAAAGGATTGAGATGTAATTAACTTTTTTTAAAAAAAAACCCAGATGTAATTAAAATTTTAAACAATAATAAGGGGTCAACATTTCGCTTAAACTTTGCTTCGGTGAAAAAATTATCAAATTTATCATATATATACAGTAAATGATAAAAATATATAATGTATCATATATTTAAAAATCTTCAGAAATAATAGTATATATTAATGTGTTGATATGATTTAGATCTAAATTGGCTTTAACACAAACAAGAATTTTGAATTTGTTCCTATAAAAAATGTTATGTGATAAAATGAAAAAGATATGTAAAAAAGAATGAGGAAGTAAGTAAAATTATATATAACAATAAGGCTCCGTTTGGTAGTCTATATTATTAATATGTTTATAACTTATCCAATCAAATTCCACGTTCTTCTCATCATATTATTTATTTATCTATTAATTATTTATTTTACATCAATCAAATCATCAATTATTTATCTTATATCAATCAAATCATTTAATTTAAATTACTATATTATCACTTATAAATAATATTATTCATATTTTATTTATTGTTAAAAGGGTAAAATGGTAATTTTTCATTTTTAATATAAAATTTTATCAATCAAATCAATAAATTATAATCCATCAATCAAATCAAATATTATATTTAATATCATTTTTTATTTATTTTTATTACATTATATTACTTATCTATGTATTATTTATCCCATCATACATACCAAGCGGTACCTAATAATAATAGAGCAATTTTAGCTTGGAAATTTGTTGGGTTCAAAATTTTGAAAATTTTTAACCAAATATAAGTGAAAAAGATCAATATATATATATATATATATATATATATAATCTTTTAAATTTCTGAAATTGCCCTTATGTAATATAAATATTATAATTTTATTTTTATTTGTTTTTTTTATATTTCAAATTTTCATATTTTTTCTCAACTAAACATTGTAGATAAGATAAATTGATAAAAAAAATTAAATTTATTTTTATTTTATTTTATAAATGTTAAAAAATAAATTTAAATATTATTTAAAAAATAATATTTATATATAACATACAATATTAAATATATTGCATGATTTTATACACACACAACACGTATATATTTAACAATCAACCGATTTTACCAATCAAACTTTGATTGTTACGATATGCATTATTATGAAAATGATTGAAATCTCACGATAAAAAATATATTTCATGATGTTGATGTATTTTTTTTTAATCTTAATGATATCTTTTTTATAAATATGTGAGTACGATATACTACTAAATCAATGATATTTTTTTCATCAAAGATGCATGAGCTTAATAGCTTAAGGGCTGTGAAAAATAGAGATGTTGCTAATAAAATATTTGGTAAGTTGGTTTTTTTATTCATGTGTTATAGATAGATCATACTATATTGCATTTTTTGTTTATTTTTTATTAAGTAAATTATTTTTATTATGTTTATATGGATCTAACAATTTTTTTGCTGATAATCTTTGTTCAACATTTCATAGACAAAACTATATCAAGTGACTTCCCACAAAATAAAGAATTTGGTGAACTTGCTACAAAATTTTTTGCTTTTGTCATTGGAGATTTAGAGTAAAGATAATTTCACTTAACTATGTCATTTTACTTTTTGTAAGTTTATTTTTTAAAATTTAATTAATATTCTATATTTTTTGTTATTTAGAAACAACAAATTGTCATGTACCTTGTGAAAAAATTTGTTGACGACCTCATATTTGGGTACGATTGGTGAAGAGTTTGTTGTTGTAATTTTTCAATGTCGTGCAAAAAAATTTAGGGGTGAAGTACGTGTTTCTAATACATTTTATATCATTAAGATGATATAAAATAGTAACTTTGATGAAATTCTTGAATTTCAGAGCAGATATTCCTAGATTACTTCGTTTATTTAAATTTTAATTTATCTTTTGGTTATTTCATAATGTTACCGTTTTTTCGAATTTAAGATGACTTCGGATTACAAGACTCCAACAGCTTTTATATGTGATCATAACAACAAAAAAATTTAACGACAAACGTTGTATTTAAAGAACTTTTTAAAATTTATAAGGTAATTTTTTTGTTTTCTAATTGTACAATATATATTTCGTTTACTAATTTTTATTTTAATTATTATTTAAAAACTCTTAATTACTAATTTTTATCATTAATTATATAAAATAACATCACGTGCATAGCACGGCTGAAATACTAGTATTACATAAAAGTGAAGTATCGTAATCACATACTAAGTAATATTTTTTTTATTTTATACCAAATATAAACGAACCGAATCGAATCGGGAGCTTTTTCAAATTGAGTTGAGCCGATAAACTTAAATTATTTTGTTCGATAGTTAAATTTTTTTTGTTCAAATCTAATATAATTATATATTAAATAAATATATTTTGAGTCGCTCGTTAATATTTTAAAACGAACTCGAACTCGACGTTTCATTCAAATTGAATCCGAGCAAAAAAAATATTAAAATTTATTTTCTAATTCCTAGGCATATAATCCTCGTCAAAAATTCAAGCCTTGGAATTTTGTTTATACTCTGATTCGATCCGTTTTATAGGTTAGTTCAAACTGTGTATCATAATAATAAGTTGATTACTTCAATGAATTAATAAAAAAACGTTTCAACTAATAATAAAAATTTAAAACAATATGGCATAATGTAATGTGGCCTTGAAATCGAAGTAGTTATTGTTGTGAAAAAGTAAAAATTTATGGTAAAAAGTAAAAACTTCAAAACTCAAAATATATCAAACTCTACACTTTATAATATTTTTCTCTTAACTCAATTGTATTTTTCATCCCAAATGAAGACCTATTTATAGATCCACATTTGAAATTAGTCCAAAAATAAATACATCATCATCTACATCATCACACACTAATTTTTCATATTTTACAACTCAATATTCAACATTCAACATTCAATATTCAACATAATATTAATAATAATAATATTTTTCAACACTCCCCCTTGTGATGATGATCGTCATATGATGATTGTCTTTATTATGTGTTTTATGCTGCCTCGTTAAAAACCTTACTAGGAAAAACCCAGTGGGATAAAAACCATAATAAGGAAAAAAGAGTGCAGCCACGTAAACTCCCCCTCATGAGTGATTCTTCACATATTCCGTAGATTGCGCATCTCAATGTTGTATATATGCTTTCTGAATATCGTCGTGGGAAGTGCCTTTGTGAAGAGATCTGATGAGTTCTCACTTGATTGAATGTAACAGATATCAATATCTTTATTCTTCTCAAGCTCTTGAGTGTAGGCAAAGAATTTTGGGGGGATATGTTTGGTTCTGTCACTTTTGATGTATCCTTCTTTCATTTGAGCAATACATGTAGCATTATCTTCATATAGTGTCACAGGCTTCTTTTCTACTGTCAATCCACACGATATTTGAATATGTTTGGTCATTGACTTTAACCATACACATTCACGACTTGCTTCATGTAATGCAATAATCTCGGTGTGATTTGATAAAGTTGTTACGAGTGTTTGTTTTTGTGAACGTCAAGAAATTGCGGTGCCTCCACGAGTAAATACATATCCGGTTTGGGAACGTGCCTTATGTGGATCAGATAAATATCCAGCATCAGCATAACCAATGATACTTTGATTGGTGTCTTTTGAGTACAAAAGTCCCAAATCTGTCGTTTCTCGTAGATAACGGAATATATGTTTAATTCCGTTTCAGTGCCTCTTTGTTGGATATGAACTGAATCTTGCCAATAAATTTACAGCAAAAGATATATCAGGTCTAGTGCAATTTGCAAGATACATAAGGGCACCAATGACACTTAGATATGGTACTTCAGGACCAAGAATAACTTCATCACCTTCACATGGACGAAATGGATCTTTTTCTATGTTTAATGATCTTACAACTATTGGAGTACTTAATGGATTTGATTTATCCATATTAAAACGTTTAAAGATCTTTTCTGTATAATTTGCCTGGTGAACAAAAATTCCACATTCTTTTTGTTCTATTTGCAAACCCAGACAGTACTTGGTTTTTCCAAGATCCTTCATTTCGAATTCTTCCTTCAAGTACATCATAACCTCTTGAATTTCTTTATTCGTTCCAATGATGTTTAAATCATCAACATATACAGCAATAATTACACATCCGGATGTTGTTTTCTTGATGAAAACACAAGGGCATATTGGATCATTTACATATCCATTTTTCATCAAGTGCTCACTTAGCCGATTATACCACATTCGGCCGGATTGCTTTAACCCATATAATGATCTTTGCAATTTTACAGAATAAAATTCTCTGGGTTTTGAACTTTGTGCTTCAGGCATCTTAAATCCTTCAGAGATTTTCATGTATATATCACTATCAAGTGATCCGTATAAGTAAGCTGTAACAACATCCATAAGACACATTTCCAAATTTTCAGACACTGCCAAACTAATCAAATATCGAAACGTAATTGCATCCATAACAGGAGAATACGTTTCTTCATAATCAATTCCAGGCCTTTGAGAAAAACCTTGTGCAACAAATCTAGCTTTATATCTGACTATTTCATTTTTCTCATTTCGCTTTCGAATAAAAACCCATTTATATCCAACAGGTTTTACACCTACAGGTGTGAGGACTATAGGTCCAAAAACATTGCGTTTATTCAGCGAATCCAATTCAACCTGGATGACATCTTTCCATTTGACCCAATCATGACGAGTTTTACATTCACCAAAAGATTTTGGTTCATGATCCTCATTTTCATTTACGATGTCACAAGTCACATTATAAGAAAATATCTCATCAATATCTTCTATGTCTTTTCGGTTCCATATTTTTCCAGTATTAATATAATTGATAGATATTTCACGATTCTCGTCAGTTTGTGGTTCTGACAGAATATTTTCATCATCAGGTGATTCTTCTAGAACACCATTTTCTATTTTATGATCGTCGTGTTTCTCTATGCCTTTTCTTTTCCGAGGATTTTTATCCTTGGAACCGACTGGTCTTCCACGCTTCAAGCGTTTCATGACATCATGAGCGTCTTCAATTTGTTTTTTTGGAATTTCAATTCGAGCAGGGGCATTTACAGCATGTATATATGATTTTGTTACTCCTTTTGTGTCTGCAAATGCATCTGGCATTTGATTTGCAATTCTTTGCATGTGCACAATTTGCTGTACATCTTTCTCACATTGTTTGGTCCTTGGATCCAAATGTAACAATGATGGTACATACCATGTGATTTCTTTTTCGATGTGTTTCTTTTCTCCCCCTAACACTGGGAAGATTTCTTCATTAAAATGACAATCAGCAAAGCGTGCTGTAAACACATCGCCTGTCTGAGGCTCAAGATATCGAATGATTGATGGACTATCATAACCGATATAAATACCGATTTTTCTTTATGGACCCATTTTTTATCGTTGAGGTGGTGCAATAGGCACATACACCATACATTCAAAAATTCTCAGATGAGAGATATTTGGTTTTTTACCAAATGCAAGTTGCAATGGGGAGAATTTATGATATGCACTTGGTCTGATGCGAATTAATGCCGCAGCATGTAAAATTGCATGTCCCCATATAGAAATAGGGAGTTTTGTTTTCATAATCATTGGTCTAGCAATCAGTTGTAGACGTTTAGTCAATGATTCAGTTAATCCATTTTGTGTATGAACATGAGCTACAGGATATTCAACAGTGATTCCCATTGACATACAATAATCATTGAAAGTCTGGGATGTAAATTCTCCAGCATTATCAAGTCTTATTTTCTTGATTGTATAATCGGAAAATTGATTTCGCAATTTTATTATTTGAGCCATCAATCTTGCAAATGCCACATTCCGAGTTGACAATAAGCATACATGTGACCATCTGCTAGAGGCATCAATCAATACCATAAAGTATCGAAATGGTCCACATGGTGGATGAATTGGCCCACAAATATCACCCTGAATACGTTCAAGAAATATGGGTGATTCAGTTTGGATTTTAGCTGGTGATGGTCTTATAATAAATTTTCCAAGTGAACATGCTTTACATTGAAACTTATTATTCTGAAAGATCTTCTGGTCTTTCAATGGATGACCATGCGTATTTTCAATAATTCTTCGCATCATTATTGAACCAGGATATCCCAATCGATCATGCCAATTTGTTAATATTGAAGAACTATTAACCACCATATTTGATTCGATTGGCCTTATATGTGTATAATGCAATCCAGTAGGGAGCATTGATAATTTTTCAACCACATATTTCTTTCCTGATTTATATGTGGTAAGACACATATATTTCTGATTTCCATCAGTTATCGTCTCAGTATCATACCCATGAGAGTATATGTCATTAAAACTCAACAAATTTCTTTTCGATTGTGGTGAATATAAAGCATCATTTATCAGAAATTTTGTACCATTAGGTAACAAAAAATGTGCTTTTCCACAACCTTCAATCAAGTCTACAGGACCTGATATGGTATTCACCATTGTTTTTGTTGGTTTTATTTCCAAGAAATATCTTTCATCTCGCAGAATAGTGTGTGTTGTACCACTATCTGGTATGCAAATTTTCATGATATTATTTCCATATTTGCTCATAGCATTTTCCATACTTCAAAAAAATGCAATAAAGAAAATCAAGGATAATATATATATGCAAAATATAGCATGTTTCATAAGAATGCATAAAAAATATAGCATGTTACATTTCAGTCCCACCAATATATTAATCAATGTTCTCGAAATCATTTGAAAAAATCGGCAGCATTGAAATAAGTTGAACCACTTAAATGGTTACTGTTTTCAACAAAATTGGTCTCTTTTTCTTTCCCCTTTATCGATACTTTAAAGAGTTTACATAAGTGCTTAGGGGTACATGACCAATGTCTTGGAGTGCCACATTTATAACAAACACTCTCATATCTTTTTGAGTGATTTTTATTTTCACTCATATTTTTATGCTGCCTTTTTGGGTGGTTCGTGACGTTCTTTTGAGATTAGTTATTGAAGTAACTATCTCGATTATTTTCATATTCACGGCCATAACCACGACCACGATCATTTCTACGTCCACGTTTATGACCACATCCTCGACCTCAACCAAAATCTAGTTTATGCCTTTGATTTTGGTTTTCATTTTTTACTTACGACATTTGCTTCTGAAAATGCCGTAGATACATTGAGCCGGGATTGATGATTTCTCATTAACATTTCTTTGCTCTTTTCTAGTGATATCGAGAGCAACGAATTTAAACTTTGCCAAATTTGACATGGTGGTACTAGAAAAATAACAATGCATTTTATAAGTTAATTTCCATTAATATGATAATACAAAATAATGGATAAACGATGAGTACAAGTACATGTACAAATAGAGAAAAAGTATGTGGTGGAAAATCGCTGGTGAGTACAAGACTCGTGAGCATGATGATCATAATCGTTATGAAAAATAGCCTTAGAAATGTCATCATCTTCATCTTCGAAAAAACCGAGGAGAAAATATTTTGAGAGAAAGAGTGAATTTTGGTGTGATTGAAAATGAGTTTGAGTGAACATATTTATAGGCCAAAAACTAGCCGTTTGTGACCGCTTGTGACCGTTGGGGGTAAGAAAAAATCGAGTATGTGTTGAATAAAAATTCGTGATAATGATGCAATGCATATAATGATAATCATAATTAAATAATTATGTATATCATATCACATTATTATAAGGTCGGTGTCGTAGACAACCTTTTATATAATATTGTGAAATTATACTAATATAGTGAGTATAAAGTCAGGTATAGTATATCATATCACATTATTATAAAATCGGTGTCGTAGACAACCTTTTATATAATAATATAAGATTATACAAATATGGTTAGTATATAAATACATAATAATATATATCATATCACGTTATTATAAGGTCAGTGTCATAAACAACCTTTTATATAATAACATGAAATTATATATTAATATAGTTAATATATATACATAATAAATATATATCACGTTATTGTTTAAAAACCTTAGAGACTTTTATACTTGTCGTATCCCTTACCGGGAGTGTGGGGTGTCGTCTTAACATCCTCCCAGGATTTATAACAAGTTTTGAAAAAAAAACTTATTTTTTTCATAACATGATATTATATATTAATATATACACAATAAAAATATATAAACAGTAAAATAAAAATTCTTACTTGTTGAATATTTTTGACTTCTTCTTGTATTTTGGAGCGTCGGAAAATATAGAGAACCTTCGAGCGATCGTGCTGATAACGTGTTGTGAAAAAGTAAAAATTTATGGTAAAAAGTAAAAACTCCAAAACTCAAAATATATCAAACTCTACACTTTATAATATTTTTCTTTCAACTCAATTGTATTTTTCATCACAAATGAAGACCTATTTATAGATCCACATTTGAGATTAGTCCAAAAATAAATACATCATCATCTACATCATCACACACTAATTTTCCATATTTTACAACTTAATATTCAACATTCAACATAATATTAATAATAATAATATTTTTCAACAGTTATATATTATTTTATTTTATTTTATTTTTTGAATCACGAAGTATAGTTATTTTATTATTTATAAAAACACGACAATATGGCATTGGCTGTAGAGCACGTTGTTTTCTGACTTCCACTGGCTTTCCCTATTTTTAAATAAAATATATACAGATTTGAAATTTTGATATTATCTTTTTGGGCTAATTGCATTCACAATTCATGTGAAAAGTCTAAAAAGCATAAAATGTTTTAAGAAATATTAATAGGCTAATGCATCTCTCAGTTTTTTAAAATATAGCACATTTCACCCCTATGTTATACAAACTCGGGCACATTTATACCCTCTCATAGGGGTTTTTATGCTAATTTTTTTAAAACATAGGGTCTAACATGCTATTAATTTTACATAAAAGATTTTATACCTTTTAAACTTTTTACCGGGGTGTGGATGCAATTAGCCATATCTTTTTGATATGATATATGAAGATAGATTTATATATATTTTTTAAGTTATGTGCATTATAGTAATTTAATTTAATTTAACAAATATATGTTTGTGTTTATAAACGCGTGATTGTATATAGCACTAATCCTTATCCTGATTAAATTGAATTGCCAAATTTGTCCCCGTCACCCTCTTTTTGCAATATTTTTTTGACTTTGTGCTTCCAAAAGCTCTTTTTCTCCATATTTACGGTACATTATCATCTTCCATCCATCCATCTGAGAAAAAATGAGCAGATTCAAGAGATTTGAGGTTATCGATTACTCCCCATCCTATTTCATCAAAGAAACCTCCATTTTCACCCCACCCAGAAGCAGCCTTCTGCTGAATCCCCGCATCCCTTCATTCCCATTTCTTGAAACTGAGCTTGACCATGCTTTCGAACTTCTACATTTCCCCCAGAATTCGCCCTTGTTTTTGGATGAATTCGACGCTATCACGGATCTGATCCAGATCGAGGAATACCCGGTTCACTCCACAACTCGCCGGGTCACCCGCTGTAGGGATCCTGGGTATGGGACCGAGCGTTACTTGCAGTTGCTCAGCGATCGGGTGTCGGATTTGGAGCTGGATTTCGACAGGATCCAGAAGGAGAAGCTGAGGAGGAGGAAGAAGAAGATTGGGGAGAGGAAGTACACGTGGGCGGCTGAGATTAAGAGCCCGGAGAAGGATGGGGTTGACCGGAAGTATAAGCTGACGGCGGAGATCAAGGATGGGAAGGATGAAAAGCATGGGCTGGAGAAGAAGTACCAATGGAGGGCTGAGATCAAGGGAAAGGGCCGCGACCAAGTGCCGATCGAGAGAACGTACACGTTTAAGGTGTCGAGTGGCGGCGGAAGCGGCGAATCGGAGAAGGGTGAGAAGAAGAAGGGTGAGAAAGCGAAAGGGAAGGATAAAGCTCGGATTGTTGAGATTGAAGAACCTTCTGATCATCGAGCCGTCGTTTTAAGGCAGGTTAGTATCTGTGGATCTTTCGCCATTTTCGATCGACATTTGTTTATACTTTGTGAATTTGTGGAAAAGTGAGGAAGAAGAAATGGATAGCTTGTAATGTTAGGGTTCATGGGACTTTTGTTTTCGTGCATATTGTATCTCTGAGTGTTGGCTGCCAAAATTTTGATATAACTTTGCAAAGCGTGAAAAAGGGTTCTCAAAATAGTTCATTTTCAGTTTTTCTGGCTTATATTTGCTGTATTCTGTGTTATCGCTGCTTGTGGGCTATAGGCTTATGCTAAGAGAGTGGAGAAGAGCAGGGGTAAGAGAAGGGTGTTGTCTCCAGAGGATGCGGCGGCGCTGATTCAGATTACTTTCCGGGCTTATCTTATTCGAAGATCTCAGGCTCTACGTGCACTCCGAGAGCTTGCTGTTGCCAAGACCAAGCTAAAGGAGATCAGGGCTTTGTTCCACAACTTCTCTTACCGCAGACGCATCGCCAGTGATGCGGAGGAGCGGCAGAGGTTCTCCGAGAAGATCATCGTGCTTCTTCTCACCATTGATGCCATCGAGGTATCCGAAAGCTACGTGTAAACATTCTTATTATCTTATAAGCATAATGTTTAGTCAGGGGAGTTATGATCATCCAAAACACCATTATGTGAAATTACCTGGTAGAATGCCCTTGTTTCACATCAGTTTGTGGGAGAAACTTGCAAGGATTTATATCGTGATCTTTGTGTAAATTTGGTTTATCATTTCTGCAGAACAACTATGAATACGAAGTAGTAGTTGGTGTAGCTAACTGTGTTATGTCTTGTTTAAACTATACTTTACCGTGCTGTATATCGTTTGAATTCCATCAGGGTGCTGACCGAACTGTTCGAGCTGCTAAAAGATCTATGGTGGATGAGCTGGAAGCAATGCTGGATGTCGTAGACCCTCAACCATCTGGAAAATCCTTGTCCATGAGGAGGAGACAATTTGATATGCCCGATGGCACAATGAACAAGGAACTCGCGGCGGGTGTTGCACAAGTGATTCAAATGCTGGATCAAGAGGTCGAAGAATGATTAGTTACACGGGTGGTTGTTTCGAATCAGTTGGTGCACTTCTTCCTCTGTTGTATTTTCGCGTATGTTTCGAGTATTGTTAGCCTGTGGCTTAAGAATTCCAGTTCGAGAACTTGACTAGGCTTCTACTTAACTTTGATCTTGTGAACTGATGTCTTGTTTTAGCTATCCTGCTGTTGATTTGTCTGTTTTGGACATTACTATGCTATTTTATCATCGGTATTTACCGTCTCTCATATGTTTATATTTCACTTTAAACTTGTCATTCGTTAACCTTTAAAACTACCGTTTATAATGTCAATTGCGAGCCTGAACTTGTTGATTCACTTGAAAATTTAAATATTTTGCCTCGAATTTGGTTCTAATCAAAGTTCAAGTTGAAGTTCAGAACGAAATATTCGAACAAAGCAAGCTACTTGAAAATGAATGCTCGTGATTTGTTCATTGAACACATGTTTATATTATACCATTAAAACTCGCTTTCTTCAATTATTGTACAAAACAAATGTAGAATGAAGGATGAGGCGTGGAGACGTTGTTGAGCTCGGTCCCATAGTCTTTTGATTAGCGAAAACACGACGAAAAAAGAGACGATTAAATCGTAATAAGTGACAGAGAACACACACATTGTGTAGTCTTTCTTGAGATTAGATTGTCTTTGGAGCATTCGTTGAGTTTGGAGTCGATTTTCACATCTTGTGCCATTTTTGATAAAGTAAGATGGTGACGCTTCAAGTTAGCAGCCTCAGTGTTATCGTGTGTTTCGAGTACCTTTCTAGATTCTGGTCCAATTTTCTGGGCCACTGAATTTGACCGACAAAATGTGCCGGGCCAATAGGGGAAGTGAGTGGTAATATAGTTGAAGTTGGAGGAGACGATGGTTTCGAATCTAGCTTGAACTGTTGTTGTCTATGCATGCACAAACACAATTCTATACGGTGTTTGAATGAACCTTTTGTGACCTTATTGTCTTGAGACCACCAATAAGATATCATATCAAACACTTCATATGCATGGATACAAGGATGTGCTATCTTGCAACTCTAGAATAGCCATTATTTCAGCACACGTATTGTGTGATTAAATACTGGATAAAATGTAAACGTATATTTTGATTTTCTTTATTCTTTTTTATCTTTTGCAGTGTACACTAAATTGAAGAAACTGTTATCCAAGATGTTAAACTCGAAAACGCGAATATAACAAAACTAGTACAACAAGAGTAAACAATAAAATGAATGAAAAATAGTAAGAAAACTTTAACACTGTGTTTGGATGCCTAAAAAATAGAATTTGAAATTGAATTTGAAATTGGATTTGGAATTGGAATTGGAATTCATGGAATTCAAATTTCGTTTTGGTGTTTGGAAAAAAAGTTAAAATACATATTAGAATTTGCTAGCATAAATTTTTGGAAAGTGATATTTTTTAAAAAAAAATGTTTAGAAAACTTAAATTTATAACTAAAGTTTATAAATTTATTATAAGAAATAATTTTATTATTTTTATAAACTCAAATCCCATGAAATCCCATGAAATCTGACCAATTTTATAAGGATTTCACTTAGTTAAATGAAATCCCATGAAATCCCATCAAATACCAATCCCGTTTTAAAATTCCATTTTGCCAAACACTAAAACAGTATTTACAAATCCAAATCCCACCAAATCCCATCCAAATCCTGTCTACCAAACACACTCTAAAGCAAAATGAGATGGGTATATAAGTACAGTTTCTTTAAAACGGATTTGTCGCCTCCACAAGGTGCTTGAGGATCGACACATACGAACATCTGTTTTTAAGGATACAACGATTGAACCAGCAGCAAACTAACCACAAATTCACTATTCCGTCGAATTCAAATCGCACCTTCACTTTATCACCAAAACATAACGGATGTCAATTGAGAAGGTAACAATATAAAATGCAAGCGAATACTTGAGTGAGATCTTGAATATCTTTTTTTTTTGTGTAGATTGAGGAAATGAACACACTATTTATAAGCTCCAAAAGACACACCAAGAATCATGCAAGATTAATTAACTCAATTAATCTTAGAATTAACTGAAAATATGAATAGCCAAAAATCTCAAATTAACTCGAGATTGTGGAGAGCCAAATAACACTATCATATTCATGAACTATAATTTTCATTCAAAATTTTAATTTAAAACAAATTTCCTACATAAACTTATTACTAAAAAATATGTATGTAAGAAAAATTAAGATAAAACCCAGTACCATATCAAACAATTCATTTGCATGGATATGAAGATGAAGTTTGAGAACTATTATATTAGTCCGAGGGTTATCTAGTGTGCATCGAAAGATAACGATTGTGGGTTTTCATGTCAAAAAAATAAAGATGAATTCTTTTGCGACTCTAAAACCACCAGTATTTCAGCACACATATTTCGTGATAAATAGTTGATAAAATATAAATTCGATAGTAGTCAAAATGGTTCTATAAGTTCGCTCATTTGATGCTTTCGTCCTGTAATTATTCAATTTTAGGTTTTTTTCAACATTTGTTATATCATTATCTTCAAACATCACTATAAGTTCGCTCATTTGGTGCTTTCGTCCTGTAATTATTCAATTTTAGGTTTTGTTCAACATTTGTTATATCAATATCTTCAAACATCACGTCAGCACTTGAGAAAATAAGACAAAATGTCCAAATATGACATAAATTACAAGGCAATAACTCAAAATTAAATACTTATATGAATAAAACAAAAACTTACATAATCATTTTGATTATTTTATCAAAATTTTTGCAATTTAAATTAAATTGAAGAAAAATTATTTTTGTAAAATTTTGTATATTACAAAGAATTAAAATAAAATTATAAATGATGTTTTGATTTTAGATAATTTCAAACCCGATTATTAATATTTATTCCTTCAAAATAACAGTACAGAAAACTCTATGAGATCATCTCACAAGTCAATTTTGTGAAACAATATCCAACGTGACCCACGCATTAGTGGAGCCAACATTGAAAAATAAACATATATGTTTGTGTATATAATAATTCTAAGACTCAATTTTTAAAATTTTTATCTTCTATTATTACATGCTAGCTATATACGCTAAGGGGGAAAAACAATTGTTTTCTTTTTATAATTTTTAGACTAAGTTTAAGTTCACATTTTTATCTATTATTATTATTATAAGTATACAGTCTATAATATTTTGTATAATGTTTTCTCCTCATTAGTCACAAATGTGATACGCTTTGATTAACAATCATTTCAATTTATTACTTTTTATTGTCCTTCATATTTTTCAAAAAATCCAAAATTTCACCAAATTTTAGGACTATTTTTTCCTTCAATATTCATCGATCATTTGATTGTTATAAATTTATGTGCCTCTTTTTGCAATCAAGAATGAATTTATGCTTATTTTTCGAATGTAAAATTTAAATTTTATATTAGATTTTGTTTTGATTTTGGATTATGTATGTGATGTACTTAATCATTTTTTGGAATTTTCCATTAATTATCAGGTACTATTGGTTGTGTGTAATTTGTGTTCAAACTTTAGGAACATTATTTCCGGTTTCGCTCCTAAACCCATGAAAAGTATTTGTTTTATGTTTAAAGTATTTTTTACACTGAAAAAGTATCATTTTTTAGTCATGTTATGAAAAACGAATTTTTGTACCAAAACTCCCTATGGAAAAATTGAAATTATACGCTTATTCCCTGTGAAAGTTTACTAGACACCCCAGCCCTTAACATTAATTTATAACAATTGCACGTATTGCCTTTGCCACAGTGAGTTATTGAACACGCGTCATTTTTGCGTCTAAGTAACATTTTCATATCTACTCAAATATATCATTCACGTCAAAATACACATTTTTTTTCACAAATACACGTGATTTATTTGAGTAAATATTAAAATACTACAATAATTGAAGGACATTTTCGTACTATAAACCTAATATTGTAAAAAAAAAAATGGTTGTTTAGATGACGTAACAAAGTGTGTACAAAAACTCTTTGTGGAAGGATTGAACGTGCAACTATTACAAAAGATTAAGAGTTTGGTGCTATTAAAATTTCATATGGGAGAAGTATGTATTTTCAATATTTCATGTGGGAGTTTGGTGCAAAAAAAACTCTTTGGAAAACATTGTGCAATATATGCTGATGTGAGTTAAAAATATTATCTTTATATGTTAATTATTATTTTTCGTCGCAAATGAATCAATTTTTTGTTAGTTTCATTTTTTGTAGTTATATATGTTTATAATATGTAATATATATATGCTTATTTTTTTAAGATTAATATATTCTGATTTGAGTTAAATTTATTACTATTTATTCAATAGTTACAGTATGGACTATATCAATCCGTTAAACAAGAGACTAGTCAAGTTTAAAACAACTATGTTACTCATGCATTTATGTTATGACTTGAATGAAGATTTGCCACAAGATTGTTTTGGTTTTTTATTTGATATTTTAATTTTATATAGTGTCCAATTAAAATTTAGTGCAAGTGACAAATTTGCTTCATTAAACTTATAATTTTATTGGTAGAAACATATATGTATTTTTTATTTCAGTATTTATTTATTTATTTATTTGATATTTAAAAATAATTTTGAATCTTGTTAGTAGCACTGATGTATATTCAATTCAAAGCAATAAAAAAAAACAAGGCTTGAATCTTTGGGGTGAAAATAATATGTTTGATCAACGGATTCCTTCTAGAACATTTGGTCTTCAACAATAAAAACATCTTCGACGAAATTGACCAAACATCTTTGGACAAGGTCCCAACACCTAATTGAATTCTTGGATATATGGTTATTTTTTAAAAATACTTTCTAAATTTATTTATTACTTATAACATTTTGTGATAATTCTATAATTTAAAATTATAAAATTTGAGTTACAATATGACATTATAAATAAGTATATAATTGTAACGAATTGTAAATGAAATGAAAGTATATGTTTAGGGAAAAAAATATAAAAAACACGGATATACAATTTTCTTAAACGTTAAGGAATTAGGTGAACCGACGGGGAAACATAGCTTAAATAATCATTTTTTGGTTTGATTAAAAATTGAATGTGTTAAAACTGATTGTATCAAGAACTAACTTTTAAAGATATACCAGTTTTGACTTGCACGTGTTTCATGTTTGTATAATCAATTTTTTCATATACGTCGCGTGCTTGTATAATTCGTTTTTATTAAATAATTATAAAAAAATTAAATAATTGAATTTTTTTAAAAAAAAATTCAAAAAACAAAGTGGCCACACCAACTCACACTTAAACATAATAGAATAGAATAGATATAATAGACTATAAAAAATTAAGGAAACGCAATAAATTCGTGAAATTTTGTCCTTGAGCAATTTTTTATTAAAAAATTACATTAAGAATAATTGGATTTCACTATAATATTTAAGTTTATTTTAGAGTGAAATTTGTATAAAATATTAGAAATATAATAATAATAATATATAATATTTGAGTATCAAATATTTTAAATTTTGAATTGTATTTTTAATGTTTCCCTATGAATGATATATAGGCTCAGACAAATCAGAAACCTTTTTTTGTCGGTCAGAAATTAGAAACACATATTTTTTTTCATGATTATTCATTGATTTATGATTTTACGCAGGAAAATGTAAAATAAGACCAAAAAACAAAAACATATGGAGCACTAGAAAATGTCACGTCTAGAGTCCAAGTTGTTTGGTATTATACGAAACTAATTAATTAGTAGAGTAGTCAATAATGTGTTAGTCGGTTGTGGTAGCTGCCTAAGGTAATTACTTTAAAATAATTCACGGCTAACTGATCAAACCCTATTTTATTTTATTTAAACAAAACAAAACAAAAACAAAAAAACAAAACGTGTGGTATTTATGTTTTTAGCCGCCGTCTTTAATGATGGAGTGACATAAATTTTTCTCCGTATAGCAAAAAGTATGCGATCGAACCTTGGTTTGAAACTAGAACCCCGTCATCCAAAATTAAATCTCGAGGTTCAAAAAATTTAAAAATCGATATATTTCGAAATCATTTCGATTTCAAAAAGCGATATATTTCATTTAAAATTTTTTAATTTTTAAAAAATTCCTAATTAATTCTCAATTTTATTTTGATTAAATAAATCGCGCGTGTCACAGCTTGCTAGTATATATAACACGAGACAACGAGACTAGGGTCGCGACAAAAAACCAGCTGGCATCGAAAATGACGGAAAAAAAAAAAGGAGCCCACAGTTTTGAACGTGGCCGTGTCATTACTGACACGGTTCACCCGTGGCTTTACGCCAACTATCCCCCGAAGTCGTACGTCCACGTATGCGACTTTACAAAGATTTCCCTTTTGGGCCCCATTTTTTTAATGCACGCTTTTATAAATACATATATATATATATATATATAGAGTAGTAAAATAGCCATAAATAGTCTATAACGCGTGCTGCTGCTGGCTTGCTTCTAAACAGCATAATAAATTAATAATATACACAACTTGTGTTATTACAATTTACATGTCTGTTATTAAAATTATAAAATAATAATTACTATAAAGAAAATTGAAATTTTAATTTGTAATAACATATAAAATCAGGATACATTTCTATGTAATAAATTCAATATTTTTCCTTTTTTCTTTTGCTAAATTTTGATAACCAAAGTTTATGTCAATGGCAACTACCACATATAACTTGTTTCCACATAAACTTTCATGACATACCCTCACGGTTAATTTTGTAAGAATTTGACTTATAAACAAATATTATTTTTACGCTAAAAATATAATAGATATGAATTGAATCGACTCACTTGATAAATATAAATTCGGAACAACAATGTCTCATAAAATAGTCGCAAAGACTAATTTTAGTTGGTCAACAAAATATTTATGTGGAAAGAGTCATTAAATTTACACAAAATTGGCACGTAATTTACATAGCGGTCAAACGAAATCGCGTGCAGTGTTGAACTTTCCAGCAGAGTGCGCTTTAATCGCCTCCGGTTTCAACCATCCAGTTCTCTGCAATTTCCTCTCACCTTCGTGCCCACGTTTCCTATTTATACTCCTTGCCAAGATGAAAATCCCTTCTTCTTTCTCCTTCCGCTTCGTTTTTCATCAAGTGAACCTGCATTTCCTCCTGATTTTGCAATTTCGGCACATTTTGATCGTTTCTTTGTGAATTCCCTTCTGGGTTTCCGCGCGTTGTTCGAGGAGCTGTTGTTCTCTGGGAAGGTGACGTCATCTCTGCTCTGTGAGCTGGAATCTTGATCTTTGAGCCTTGACTGTATGTGCGATTTCTTTGTTTCTTGAAATCTGATTCTTTTTTGTTTGCATTCTTGCATTTGTTTTATGTTTTGATCTGCATTTGCGATTCCTTTATCCCTTTTTTTCTTTTCTTTGACCGACGTTGGAAAATTCATGAAACATGCATTTGTGGATGCGAAATCATATCTTTTGGCCTTTGTTTATAGATAATGTCTACGATTCTAATCGGAAAGGTTTGAATCTCTCATATGGCTTGTGTTCTGAATATTTTCCCCCTCCCACTATGGTTTTTAAATGTCCCAAGATTCAAATTTTCATCTCATGTATTCCTTGTAAATCTCAACGATTGAGAATTGCAGCTGCCCACGATTCCTCTTTCTTCTTCAGAAAAAGTTCAGCTTCTGTTTGCTGGAGCCACAACAAAAATGCTATTTTGAATTACCTTTTTATCAAAAAAAAAAAAAAACTATATGTGAGAAAATCTTGGAACAAGTTTCTTCTGAATAATTTTGTTTAAACCGTGTTTTTTTTTCTTTTTGGTAATAGTTTGAATCACTTGATGTGTTATGAATTTGCCACCTTTTTTGTCCTGCAACTTTAAGTTTGGTTCTTTCCTTTTCTCTCTGTGACAAGACAGATTGAATAGGATGCTAATATGTCGGCATTATAGTTGTGTTAGTGTTAGAAGATAAGGTGCATTATTTGTTACTTTCATCTCCAATTTTTTTTATATATATATGTAGTCCTATTCAGGCATTTAGTTGTCGGCTGGTTCATTGTCGAAATTATTTTCTTATCTTTATATGTTAAGTCGTTACCTAGTGAACACCATGAAACCATGAGGAAGGGGGTCCAAAATAATAAATTAGTATCTGAAAACTATAGACCAACTGCTCCACCAATGGACTAATTAATTTGCATCTGTGATCTCTGACGGTGACAACGTTAAAGGGACATCCACCCGATTTTTTCTCTCATTTACTTCCTTGAATAACATGGTTTATTGCATTTTTGTGAATTTTGATGAAGCCGGGTCCATATGTTTAATGATACCCTTGTTTCTTTGTAGTAGGACCAATAATATGTGGTTGTACACGGTTTTCTTTACTCTGTATACTATTGGTTAGGAAAACATAATACAGCTATAAATCATTGTTTCTCAAGCTTCGGGCATTAATTATCAGCTCTGTCTACCAGTCTTTGAACTCTGTGACTGTATCTTCATAGCTTTCGTAGCATTTAGGAGGTCAAACTCTCAGACAATGTTTGTTCATAGTTATTGAGTTGCTGGAGTCATTCTCTAGTTATTATCCCCTTCCTTGCATAAAGGAACTTTCTTGACTTGAAGGCCATAAGTTCTTTGGTAATGATATGTGCTTGATCCCTTCATCTTGTTGTTTACATGTTCTCGCCAGTTTACTGAGTTAGATGGGACATCAAAGTTTAATGTGGTGTTCCTTCATTTTTGCGTCAGATAGTCTCAGTTTCTTATTCTTGCGGTTTGTTCAAATGTCAATTATCTGCCGCTGATGTGCGAATTTGTCCGTTTCTTTTTTCGTACATGGTTTCCACATGCTCATGGTAGCTCGACAATATCGCTGTATTATTATATTATAATTATTGAATGCATATATTTAAGCACAATGATGGGCAAGAAACATCCAACGTTCAAGTATGTTTTTTGTGTCTTTATTTTAAAAATCATTTCATTTGATCTGGCATGGTGTATGTTTCTGTTTTTCTCCAGTTTTTCTTACAAGTGGAAGTGTTAGTGTCTTGATGCAAACTCATGATGTGTAATCATATTTTGTCTGAAAATTCAGTTCTTGAAATTTTGCAGTTATTTCTGTTTGCTGACAACTGACAAGAACCTTTGGAACAACTTAGAAGGAATAGAAATGCAAGAGTAAGATTTGATTTACATGTGCTAGATAATTTTGAATTCCACTTGTCAATTAATTAACATGTGCTTTGATTATTATTTACCAGGAATCTTCTTCTTGATGGACTGTTTTCCCTCCAGCAGTGATAAATATACTCTGAAAAAGTGGTTCTTTATTGACAAAACTGTTGGTTAACTTGAATTTCCATATTTTGCAAATAATCTCATTTGATCTGATTCTACCTGCTAACACATATTTGGAATTTCATACTTTTGAACCTGAAATCTTTATACAAATGGATCTGAAATCAAACCATGCCTCCCCTGTTCTCGCCGATACTGCACCTATCAATAACTCTAGATTAGGCATCCACTCAAGTATTCTGCCATATCCAACCAATGGTTCTGCTTTCTCCTCTAATCTCTTCCTAACAATCCCGAGGAAAAAGTCGGGAATCCTTGATGATGTCCGGTCGAGCCTGTTTGATACTATGAAATCATCATCTCCAACTCATAATATGTTAACAAAGGAGTCGAGTGCAGAGACCACTTTAAGTGACTCTGATCTTGCTTACCGTGACTGGCTGGTAAATTTCTCTCGCCTTTTTGATTTTCGTCTAAAATGATATCATGAATATGAAACGAGTATCATGTGGTAATGTACTGTTTTTTTAACTGCAGCTTAAATATCCGTCGGCACTTGCTGCATTTGAGCAAATAGCAAACAATGCAAAAGGAAAGAGAATAGCATTATTCTTGGACTATGACGGGACTTTATCTCCGATAGTGGACAACCCGGATCAAGCCTTCATGTCAAATACGGTACCATTTTCCTATCCTCCCAAAAATGCAGAATTCCTTACCGAAACAGCCTTTATCCCAGTCTCCTTGAGTTGTTTCTGAATGTTGATAAACTTGTTTTCCAGATGCGTGCTGCTGTCAGCAACGTGGCCAAGTATTTTCCCACGGCTATAATTAGTGGAAGAAGTCGTGACAAGGTGACAATTGGCTATTTCTTTTGCACTCTTGTTATAATGTATCAAGATCAAAGTCTGTGTTCGTAGTTTTTTAATTCTTGTCTCATGTCATTCATTCAGGTATATGAGTTTGTAGGACTAACTGAACTTTACTATGCTGGAAGTCATGGTATGGACATCATGGGCCCAGTTCGGCCGGTTAGCAGCGATTACAAGAATTGTATTAGATCAACTGACAAGCAGGTAATGGTTTGAGAAATCTATCTTCCTTGAATGTGTGAACTTCAAGCAATTCTGCATGAATTTATGGACCAATTGTTGACCATTTTATCTGTGATATAGGGCAAGGAAGTTAATTTGTTCCAACCTGCTAGTGAATTCTTACCTATGATTGAAGAGGTATGCTAGTAACAACCTTGGCGTCGATTATTTAATGCATCAGTTCAAGAAAGATAATTTCTAATCTGTATTTTGAAATCTCTGTATTTTGCTGCTAAAATCAGGTTTTTAGATCTCTTGTTGAGATTACTAAAGACATAGTCGGTGCGAAAGTTGAGAACAACAAATTCTGTGTATCAGTGCACTACCGCAATGTAGATGAGAAGGTATTCAATGTGTTTCAAGATTCTAGTAGTTCAATACAGTGTTTTTTTTATCTCATTCTATTTCAACTAATGAAATGTGTTATCCATCTTCTTCTGTGTTGGTTTAACAGAGTTGGACAACAGTTGGTGAATATGTTAATGACATTCTGAAAAAATATCCCCGTTTGCGACTAACGCATGGTCGGAAGGTAATTTACAAGATAGCCGTATTGTTAATTATCTCGACTGCTTACTTTCAGTATTCCTTGAGTTTTTTTCCCGCTTTCCGGTTTCTTGATGGTCCGGTTATGATTTAGGTTTTAGAAGTCCGACCAGTCCTCAACTGGGACAAGGGTAAAGCAGTTGAATTTCTACTTGAATCGCTGGGTGAGTGGTTTTATCATATCCGTAAAACAAAACATTCTTAAAACAGTTCCAAAAGTTCTCCTCTCGTGTGAAGCATCTCATGACATCAATGCACATAAAACTGCAGGGTTAATGAACTCCGATGAGATTCTCCCGATATATGTTGGAGATGATCGTACCGACGAAGATGCATTCAAGGTCTGGTAACAAACTTTAGAAAAAGCTTTCTGTAATTACTCATAATTACAACAAAAAATTTCTTAACTAGACTTTAACAATGTACAGGTTTTGAGAGAGGCTAATCGAGGTTATGGCATCATAGTTTCTTCAGTGCCTAAGGAGAGCAATGCGTTTTACTCTCTGAGGGATCCATCCGAGGTATTACTTGATCTCCTCTTGAATTTCACATCAACATCGCGTTTATATTGTCTTGATGAACCGTTTCTCCGAACGATGCTGCATAGTTTTCTTTAGCATAAAGTGTAAAAGTAAATGTCATGTTTCTTATGTGTAAATAACACCTCAGGATCGCGCAATAAAATGCTTCAAACTTGATGGGCATACATTCGGAACTATGATTTCTCCCTATTCGAAAAATAATTTGTATTTCTTCATCATTTGCAGGTCATGGTATTCCTCAAGACCCTGGTGAAATGGAGGAAGAAAAGCGTGATACATTGACGTTTGAGCACGATGTCGTTTTCGATGCTACGTATAGTATACTTTAGAAGATGGAACATTTTAATAACTACTACAAGAGGTTGAGGAGCAGAGGTGCTTGTAGTACCAAGGATGCCCGAACCCTTTTCTTCTCCCTAGTTTGTGTTTTGGTTCCATATATATATTTCAAAATTTTGTATCATTGTTGATTTTTAAAGGTCTCCCCAAGGGAGGGTTCCAGGATATATATTCATATGTTCATTTGTTACTGTGTAATTAGTCATGTCCGTTATTCTTTGTACTACTATTTTGGGTGAAAAAGAATCGAATCGAGTCCTTACATATATATATATCTATATTATTATTATTATTATTATTATTATTATGTTATAATAGTTCAACTCCTTAAATTAACCGATTTTGATGTGTCAAATCACACCAAATTTTTTTTTCATTTTATCCCTAAATTTAAGTCACATCTCTTTTATGTTAAATCTTAAATGACTAAATTATCCTCGTTATTTTCTAACAGCTTTATATTTTTTTATCTTTATTTTTTTTTATCTTTTTCATTATTTATCAATTCTTATTAAAGTATTTACATTTTTTACAATTTATCTTTAATTTATATAGCAAATTATAAGCACGTAAAAATCATGTGTCACGATCGCTTCATGTGTCATGATTGTTAATATATATTATATTTCAAACGTAAAGCGTGTGCTGTGGTCACTAGTATATATAAAGAATTTCATGGTATTGACAATGATTATAATAGTTGTATTGCTTCGTCTTCGACGACGAGGAGGAGGAGGAGGAGGACAACAATAATAATAATAATAATAATTGGTAATTTGTGTCTGATTTAGGCAAATAAACTTGATGGATTTAAATGTGCCATCACAAGCTAACATGAACACATGGACATACGAATAAGTACAGATTCTTTGGGGCCAACAAAATTTCAGTTGTTGGATGTACTTTATGTTAGATTATTCAATTAATGATAAATTAATCAACAATTTTTTTAAAACATCGACTATTCTAGATTTCATTTCATTTTTTAAGGGTCATGTTTCAATTAATTTGGTTTCAGATATTCAATCAATACATAAAAAAAGATTCTCACTTGTTGTAATGCCAGTTGATACTCCTTACAAAAATTATGAACAATAGTTGATCAGAAATATTATTTTGTTTTATGACCTATACGTGATAATAAATCTGCATCTACTATCTCTTCGATACTCATTAGTTATAAATTCCGAGTTAATGCAATAATAAAAATCTTTTTTATCGTATAAATAAATTATATGTTTGTGAGTATCAGTTGTCCAACGAATTGAAGTTTAGTTTATACTGGAATTTGGTTACCGTACCCAAGGTGATATTCCTAGCCCTCTTCGTTCTCTTTAAACACACATATAATATACATATATATATATATATATATATATATTTATATATCTAGGTTTCGTGCCCAAAAATATTGGAACCTTGTTGGCCTGTGGTTTCAGGTATTCAGGATAAAGTTTTTGTCCGCCCACATGAGTATTCGTTTTCTTTTACTGTGTTAGTATTCTATCTTTCTTTCTATGTTTTTTAATTTAATAATACAGCAAAGCAATGAAAAAGTTAAAGATTATATCTCAGGACATACGATCCCACCGATTTTATTCGTGGCATGAGTTGATCAAATCGATACGTGCAGTTAAAAATAATAATTTTGAAACAATAATAATATTTTTCATGAATTAAATTGGATCGATTTCACAAAAATTTTTCTGAAAGTTAAAATATATCCGTCACCACCAAGTGGTTAACTTCATCCAACTTCATCCAACCTTTTATTTAAATTTTTCGCAAATTATATGAGAGTAATGCATTCAAATCTTTTAAATCATAAAATAAATATTCATCCAAGGAGTACGATTAAAGGTGCATATGAATTGAATTAATTTGAAAATTTTAATATTTGAATTCTTCTAGATATATTCGAGTTCAATTTGAAGCTCGAATATTTTAAATTTTTTAGCTCCATTTTGGCTCTGATATGACAATTTATATGAATCAAATATTTTTAAAGTCTATTCAATTTATTCATGGCGTGCTCAATCTTTGTATAGATAAAAAATGTTCTTATAAGTAAATCATTAAATACAATAAAAATTTATCAAGCATTTATTGTAATCTAAATAATCATATCGCAAATTCATCAACCAATCCATCACCCAACCTTCAACTTTTTACGCTTATGCCAACTTCTCCATAATTTTTGAGCTACCAGTCTACCACTCACCATAAATATTTGGCATTCTTTAATTAAAGATGATGGTTAATGAAATCTCACCGTGTGAGTATTGTCCATACCATCTATGAATAATATCAATATGGACAATATCTCGTATAATGATATAATTTACTCCATTCGTCTCAAATACATAGTCCTAGCTACTTTATTTTCACACAAATTAAAAAAAAATTATTGGAAAAGTAAATTTTATACAAACTTTCTATTTTATCCCTATTTAATGTATTAAAAAATGATTGCACAATTTTCAAGGTGTAGTTAATAGAGTATATTAGTAAAGGAATGTAATGTAATAAAATATTATTAAATATGGTATATGACTATATTTTTGGGACAAACAAAAAAGAAAACGTGAACTATATAATTGAGATGGAGGGAATACAATTATTTTATCGTTAGATTTTGTGTTCAATTAATATATATGTCATGAGACTGATAAATAAAATTTTTATATTGAAATTTTATGGTGTAAATTTTGTTGTATTTGTAGCATTATTATTGTCCTAAAAATGCATTCAGTTATGGATATTTACCAATATATGTAAGGTTTTTTTTTCCCAATGGATCCTACAAAAATTTTTTATCCTTGAGATGTATAACTCTATATATGTTTATAATATAAAAAATAATGCTTTTAGCATAAACATAACGCATTTTCATGGGCTAAATCATAATAAAAAAATTCGTCTAACAAAATTAATCCGTCGGACCATCTCATATGAACTTCAGTGATATATTCACATTTAAACACACTCGCTTTTAAAAATATTACCAAAAGTTAACATGAAATTTCTCATTCAATCACACTATATCTCATACTTTCGTTTGCTCTCTTTTGCGTCATAGAGTATTTATTTTGTTTTCTAATCTTGTACTTTAACATTTTAAAATATAAAATAAATTATCTCCCCAAATGGAGAGTAATAAATAAAGAAGTGATAAATTAGGGGATAAATTGGTGAATAGTAAATGACAATAGTTATCACCTCCAACTTAAGGAAACAAAAATTAAATGCCAAATTTGCCAACCCCGCAAATCGCCAAATTGTGGGCATTAAATAGAAAGAAAGAGTAAAATAATAAATAACTGGAAGTGGATAAAAATGTCATTGGAGGGGCCCACCTAAACCGTGTGTAGAGGAGTGGAGCCCACAAACTTGCATGTGATTCCCTTTCAGAAAATCAGAACGTTACACAACCACTCTGTCCTACACACCCTCTCATTACAACCTTTCATAATCTCCCATCAAAATTGCCTCTTCTATTCTCATTTGTATATTTCATGTCTTTCGATTTTTAAACTCGATTCGATTTATGAAAAATTTATTATTTTTTATGTTATAAATGTTGATTTCACTTCAAATACAAAGAAGATCAATCCGTAAAATTTATTATTTTTTATGTTACAAATGTTGATTTCACTTCAAATACAAAGAAGATCAATCCGTTTTATTTATACGATAGTCTTACGGAAGACTTACTTTTTATTTTATTTTTTAACTGAATATGATAATTGTTTGAGGTCACTTGAACAAATAAACTCGGCAATTTTTATTTTTATTTTTTTTGCGAAAATGATGTTGTTTGTGTGAGATTGGTTATGCGAAGTGATCCAAGGATGAGATGAGAGAAAATGAGAAAGACAAATTATGGCAAGGGAATACGACAATTTAGATTTTGATAAAGTTTTTAATAATTTAAATAAAAAGAAGTGATAGCCCTTTGCTCTCCATTGGATAATAATTTAATTAATTAATAATAATCTGAACGTTACATATCCTCCCGATTGAAGTGTCGCTAATGGTCACCGGCTATAGCCCGTTTCCCTTTGAACCAATTTTAAAATCCCAATTCGAGACTCTTGTCGTCCACATCCACACGGAATTGTTTAATTGAGGACCAAATTGTTTAATATTTAATCGAACTAATATATCATTTGTTTGGTACCATGTATTAATTTTGAATACAAGAAATGTAATCTTGTAAGCTCCCAAAAAAAATAAAAAGTAATCTAGTATTTAAAGTTAATGTTTGAAGTGCTAATTTACTATGAATTTTTAAATTACCCGATTTATTTAAAAATAATGATATTTATGGAGAAGGAGTATTTGGGGGTTAAAAATTAATAATAGATGTATCATCTCATTCCGTAATTCTAGCTATGTCTTGTTGTCGTAATATTTTCTCCAAAATTTGTACCTTAGAGACCATCTTTTTATTATCAGAATTGTCCTTATATGATATAAATATTTTATTTTTATTTTTTTAAATTTTGATATTTCAAATTGCAGTTTAGTCTCTCAGTAACTTTTACAACGATGATATTACTCTTATTTAAATATAAATCAATTTAATTACAAAAATATTATATAAGCATTCGCGTTGCATTAATACATTAGTTATTATAATGTGAGAGCAAATGATTAAAAGAATATTTTCTTCTTTAAATTGTGATTTGATGATAAAGGCTAATTAAAAGAAGAATTTTAGGGAGATGGAGCTACTCATTAATAGATACTATACGTTGTGGCTCATTAATTAATGCAACATTTAAAATTAAAAATATTAAGTAAAAGATCTTTAATGAAATGAAAAGTACTATTTTTTGCTACACGAGTCGCATATATATATTTTTTTTAAAAGGGTTGACCCCGAAGGAGACCCCATCCCATATGAGTCAGAGATCCATTGGCTCATGCGGGGGTTAAATCGAGGGATGTTGTAACACCCGGTATTTTAAATACGTGAATTCGCATGCATAATTAGGAAATTTATTTATTTAGAATTTTAGATTATGGGTTAAATAATTATGTGGAATTATTTGTGCATGTTTTAGGTTATTTTAAGCATTTAACCCATAATTAGTGATTTTCATGATTTATGAAAATTTAATGGTTTTGATCGCGTAGACGGGACCGTGGACGGACGACTTACCAAAATTTTTAGCCAAAAAAATATTTTGTGAGTTTATGAGCCTTAAAATAATATTTTAAGGTATTTTGTCAAGAAAATTTTAGTATTTAATTATATATTTATTTATGAGTTTATTTTTAGCCAAAATAAGTCATTTTAATGACTTTTATTAAATTTTAAAAATTCCCTATTTTAATATTTCGGGATTTAGCTTTTTCCATCAGATTATTATTATTATTAGGGGTTTTTAAATATTTGTTTTAGGGTATATTATCTTCTTAAATAAGTTATTATCCTAATTAAATTCTAATTAACCAAAAATCTATCCTATCTACCCTAAACTCACGTCTCCCTCTCCCTTAGCCGCCTCCAACCTTCTTCATCAGCCTCCCTCTCCCTTTGACAGAAAACCACAAGCCTTTAGCCGATCAAGCTCTAGATTTGAAGGTTTTTGGTCCGTTCGTCGTCCCGGAGCCCGTAAACGCATTTATCTTCGTCGATTTAATTATCAAGGCATGATTCTTTCTTTTTTTTTTCGTACCATATCAGTTATTATGTGTGTGTATGCGTGAGCATCAGAATTCCTTCGAAAATTTTCAGAAACAAAACGGGATCGGTTCGGTTGTATGCATTTGTTCTTGTGTTTCTTGATCATGTTCACGTTTGGTTTGCCATGGTTGTGTCTAGGCTGCTGGTAAAGGTCCCTAGGTTGCCTAAGGTAAGTCTAGGCTCGAATGGATCGAGTGGCTCGAGCCAAACAAGCCCAGATTTGGAGCCAAAAAGCATTCGATCGAGTTGTGCGCAGGCTAGGGTTTCGGAGGAAGGGGTTCGGGTTCGATGGCTCAGGGTGCATGGGGTCTGGGCATGGGCTAGGTTCGAACTGCCCAGACGTGGGCTACGTCTGGGCTGCGGGGCTCCGACCAGAGGCGGCCAGAGCAGGGCGGCAGCAGCCCTAGAAGGGCTGCTGCTCGCGGCCGCGGGCTGCAGGGAAGAGGGGGGGATCGGGTTAAGGGTTAGTACTGGTTCCGGGTCGGGTCAAGGGCCTGGGTCGGGTCTGGATGATAGTGGGTCAAGTCGGGTTGGTCCGGGTCCGGGTTAAGTTAGTCGGGCTTGGGTATTTTTATTTTTAGGTTTTAAGTTTAATTAAGTGTTTAATGGGCCTAATTAAATCTAAAAATTTATTTGGGCTCCATTAATTATTTTGGGTTGAGTTTAAATATTTTTGGACTTAATTAAATTAATTAAGTGAGTCCACTAATTTTTATGGGCCTTGAGTGTAACACCCGGTATTTTAAATACGTAAATCCGCATGCATAATTAGGATATTTAATTATTTAAATTTTAGATTTATGGGTTAAATAATTATGTGAATTATTTGTGCATGATTTAATTTATTTTTAAGCATTTAACCCATAATTAGTGATTTTTATGATTTTTAGTATTTTAATTATTTTATCGCGTAGACGGGACCGTGGACGGACGAGATGACAACTTTCTAGCCAATTAATTTTTTGAGCCTTTTTAGAGCCCTAAAATATTATTTTGAGTTTTATTATCTCAAAATTTTTAGTATTTAATTTTATATAATTTTAGGAGTCCTTTTTATTCAAAATAAGCCAAAATATTGACTTTTTAGTATTTTTAAAATTCCCTAAATTTATAATTTCGGGATTTTCATATGTTTAACTTAAATTATCAAATTTTAACTTTTATTTAGAGTTTTAAAATTTTATGTTTTATATTTAAACCTTTTAATTATCCTAAAACCTATTTTAATTAAAATAAAAAATCTAACCTAATCTACCCCAAACCCATCGACCAAAAGCTCTTAGCCGCCTCCCTCTCCTCCATCTTCATCTTCTTCCTCGAACCAAAGCCAAGGTGACTCCATAGCTCGACTTTTCTGTAAGTTTCGGAGGGTTGTTCATCGTTCGTCGTCCCGGGAATCGTTCTACGCGCTTCTAAACTCAAACATTGGTGAAAGGCATGTTTTCTTTCCCTTATTTTCGTGTCATATCAGTGAAATATATGTGTGTGTTGTGTATGCATCAAGACCTTCAGAAATTTTTTAGAAAAGGCTAGGGATGGTTGAGCATCTCACGTTTTTCTCACTTTGTTTGACATACACTCATTTTTTTCTTATCCATGGATCGTGCAACTGCTGGTCAAGGTCCCTAGGATGTTTAAGGGGTGTCTAGGCTCGAGTGGCTTGGTTGGTTTGAGCCAAACGAGCCCAGGAAGCAAGCTAGGCTCGATCGGCCTCCATGAGGCGCAGGAATAGGGTTTCAGGGAAGGGGGCTCGGCCTTGGCGGTTCAGGCTGCATGGGGCTGGGGGCTGGCGCAGGTTGGGACCGCCCAGACGTGGGCCACGTCTGGGCGGTGGAGCTCCGGCCAGGGGCGGCCGGAGCATGGCGGCAGCAGCCCTTGAAGGGCTGCTGCCCGTGGCCGAGAGAAATTGAGAGGGTGAGTTTCGGGTTTAGGGTTAGGGCTGGGTCCGGGTCGGGTTCTTGGGTCTTTTTATTTTTAAAATATTTTATGAATTAATTGGTTTTTGGGCCAATTAATTAGAAATAAAATTATTTGGACTCCCAAATAATTTTATTTGGGCTTTTAAAATTTTAATTAAGTTAGTCCATTAATTTTATGGGCTTTTGAGCCCATAAACGTTATTGGGCCAGTCTTTGGGCTTTTGGGCCCATTGGGCCAGTTTAAGTTGTTTTTTGGCCTAGAATGTTTTATGGGCTTTAAATTAATTTAATTGGGCTTAGAACAATTTTATTGGGCTTAAGTATGTTATTGGGCCAGATTTAGGTAATTGGGCTTGAGTGTTAGGGCCAGCAGTCCAGGACCATCCATGAGAAATTTGCATGTGTCCTGATTATATATTTAATTATTTTTATGCATTGAAGTTATTTTAATATTTATATGTTAGTAAGAAATTAAATTAAATATATATGAAGGACACACAATTTTATTTAAGTACATGCATTCATGAAATAATTTTATGCATAATTAAATGTTTAAGGTTGAGCAATAATAAAATATTTTATGTTGGAATTTGAAGTAGTGTGACAATTTAAGGGGGATTCGTCCCCATATGTGAACTATTGAAGGGCAGTTTACTGCCAATTTAAGAGGTGATTCGTCACCGCCACGTACGTTGGTTTCCACGCTGATCAGTATTTAATGTATGATTTAAGGTTACACTACGGATACAACCATGCGATGTTAGAAAATTACCTTGCTCAACAATGTTATGTATTATGTATGTCTATGTTATTTAAGTTAAGTTAAGTTATGTTATGTTATGATATTTTCAAGCATGTTCATTCATGTATATGTATGTATTAGTATTTAATTGTTTTAAATTATTTTAAACCCTTGTTATGTTAGCATGTTGGGCCTCTAGGCTCACTACACTGGTATGATGCAGGTGAGTTCGTAGAGGAGGATGTAGCTCCTACCGGCGGCGAGAACATATGAGCGGACATGCAGTGACCCCGTGACCGTGATAGATGTCTGATTCACATTGCATGTTTTTGTTTATGTCAGCACGTTACACATTTTATATTATTTTTCAGTGGTTGTGAGTTTTGAATATTTTATTGAATATTGTCAGTGCATGCAAACTTTAATCATTTTTTTCTTATGCAGTATTTTTAATTAAATGTTTGACTCAGATATTTATTTTATTTAAAGAATGCAATTTTTATTTAAGTTATTTATTTATTTATTTATTTTAAACCTTCTTATTCTGTGCATATATGTATGGGCATATATGTACATATTTTAATTAGAAAAAAAAAAATTCCGCATATTTATTTATTTAATAATTATAGAGTTAGGGTCGTTTCATTGAGGCCCATGGAAGTTATTGGGCCAGTCTTTGGGCTTTTGGGCCCATTGGGCCAGAATAAGTTGTTATTGGGACAGGAATGTCTTAATGGGTTTTAACTAATTATTGGGCTTAGAATAAGCATTATTGGGTTTAAGTATGGTAATGAGTCAGTCTCAATGTTAATGGGTCAGTCTCAGTGTTAATGGGCCAGATTTAAGTAAATGGGCTTGAGTGTTAGGGCCAGCAGTCAGTACAATCCATGAGAAATTTGCATGTGTCCTGAATATATATTTAATTATTTTTATGCATTGAAGTTATTTTTTTTTTATATTTATATGTTAGTATGAAATTAAATTAAATATATATGAAGGACACACATCTTATTTAAGTGCATGCATTCATGAAATAATTTTATGCATGATTTAATGTTTAAGGTTGAGCAAAAAAAAATATTTTATGTTAGAAGTTGAAGTAGTGTGACAATTTGAGGGGGATTCGTCCCCATATGTGAACTATTGAAGGGCAGTTTACTGCCAATTTAAGAGGTGATTCGTCACCGCCACGTACATTGGTTTCCACGCTGATCAGTATTTAATGTATGATTTAAGGTTACATTATGGATACAACCATGCGATGTTAGAAAATAATTTGCTCAACAATGTATGTATTATTTATGTTATGATATTTAAGTTAATTTAAGTTATGTGATGTCAATGATATTTTTTTTAAGCATGCTCATTCATGTATATGTTATGTATTAGTATTAAAGTGATTTAAATTATCTTCAACCCTTGTTATGTTAGCATGTTGGGCCTCTAGGCTCACTACACTGGTATGGTGCAGGTGAGTACGTGGAGGAGGATGTAGCTCCTACCGGCGGCGAGGACGTATGAGCAGACTGGCAGTGATCCCCCGTGACCGTTGTCTGAGTCTTTATGCATGTCTCGAATTTTTAACATGTTACATTTTAATTATTTTCAGTGGTTGTGTTTTGGGATATTTTATTTTAAAGTAAATTTTCAGTGCATGCAAAACTTTAATTTATTTCACTTTTGTCAGTATTTTATTTAACGCATGACTCAGATATTTAAATTATGAAATGTTAAGTTTTCGATTTGTTGCATTATTTTTATTCAAGTTATTTATTTTTAAATCTATTTATTCTGTGCATATATGTATGGGCATGTATGTACATATTTTTACTTAGAAAAAAAAAAAATTTCCGCATATTTATTTATTAATTATAGAGTTAGGGTCGTTTCAGTTGGTATCAGAGCACGGTCCTTGGAGGGGTCATTACTGCTATGCGAGCTCAGAAATTCACGCTACCGGCCTGTAAGTTTTAAGTGTTTATAGTATGATTTATTTTTTTAGTATTTAAGTTAGCATTAATTTTAAACCACTTAGTTATGCATGGCGATTTACGTAAAGAAATATGTGGTGGTGCAGAATGCCTCCCAGACCGATGAACAGACGTGGGGGATCTCCACCTACACCTCCACCTCCACCTCCGCAGAACCCACTTGCAGCATTGGAGCAGGCCAATGCTACTTTGATGGCAGGATTTACTGCTCTGTTAGAGCAGCAGACTTCACGTCCCAGAATGTCCATGAGGAGGACGTAGCTGAGCGGTTCCAGAAGAAGGGGCCGAAGGAGTTCCTTGGTACCACCGATCCATTGGTGGCTGAGGGTGGATTCGTTCTTTTGAGTTTATCTTTTCATATATGGGGATCACAGATGCGGACAGGGTGAACTGTGCAACGTATATGTTGAGGGGAGACGCAGCTCTTTGGTGGGAGGGTGCTGTCAGGGGAGTACACCTCCCTACACTGTCTTGGGCGGAGTTCAGGCGTGTCTTCTACGCCAAGTATTTCACGGAGGATGTGAGGAGTCGCATGATCCGGGAGTTTATGAGTCTCCGGCAGTGGGACAGGTCAGTGGTTGAGTACGTGAGCCAGTTCGAGAGGGGCTGTCATTTTGTGCCTCTGATTGCAGACAGTCCACCGGAGAAGATGAGACAGTTTGTGGAGGGACTAAGAGCGGATATCAAGCACGACGTACGTATGATGGACGTTGCTACATATGAGGCGGCAGTTAGTAGAGCACTGAGGTCAGAGGAGGGTAGGAGAGAGATGCAGCGAGAGCAGCAGGGGAAGAGACAGATTCAGTCGGGGTATCAGCGACCATCTTCGCAGCCTCCTGCGAAGAAGCAGTTTACTGGGCCGACTAAGGGCCCGAATCCGCAGCAGAGGCCGCAGCAGCAGAGGCCACAGCAGCAGAGGGGCGGGGCCCCTAATGCTATAGGTTTTCCTACTTGCCCGAAGTGTCAGAAGATGCATTCGGGACCTTGTCTGTTGGGAGCAGGAGTTTGTTACCACTGCAGAGAGCCAGGACATCAGATAGCTAACTGCCCGAGGAAGAAGAACACGGCTGGTAGAGTGTTCGTCATGCAGGCGGAGGAGGCAGACCCAGACACCTCCTTGATCACCGGTATATCTTATCCCTAAAATTTTATAATTTTCCCTTTAGTTAAGAATCTCGTTTTCTTGCGAAATTGTTGTTATTTGGGTTATCTATCTGCATGTTAGAATAAGAAACATGTTTTACTTGTGATTAGAATTAAGGGTTATTAGTGTCTTGTTGGGGGAAAGTTTAGTAGTGGCATGAAATTGTTGGGATTCTTCTGCGTGCAGGGAGAATTCTAGTTGGAGGTAACTCCACGTTTGCGTTGCTAGATTCAAGGGCTACGCATTCGTTTATCTCCCTAGAGTTCATCAGACGGATAGGCATCACACCGGAGATTGCCAACAGTGGTTATGATGTGACTATGCCGTCAGGACAGATTATTACTATCTCTAGTGTCATCCGAGAGCTGGAGTTAGAGCTACAGGGACACTCCATTCGCGCAGATGTAGTGGTTTTTCCATTAAGCGGCTTTGATTTGATATTGGGTATGGACTGGTTGACAGTCAATGGAGCTTCGATTGATTTTTGTCGGAGGTCAGTGTCAGTGAAACCGTCAGGAGGCGACTCGTTTACTTTTCATGCATCTCAGAGCAGTGATTTTTCTCAGGTGATATCTCTTATTCAGGCGAGGAAGTTGTTGAGACGGGGTTTCCAGGGGTTTCTAGCGAGTATTGTCACGGCCTCAGAACCATCTAGCAGATCATTATCAGAGATAGAGGTGGTTCGTGACTTTCCAGATGTCTTTCCGGAGGATGTTGCAGGAATTCCACCAGTGAGAGATGTGGAGTTCAGCATTGACTTAGTGCCAGACACCGTGCCTATCTCTAAGGCACCATACAGACTTGCTCCTACCGAGATGAAAGAGTTGAAGGAGCAGATACATGAATTATTAGAGAAAGGCTTTGTTCGTCCTAGCTTTTCTCCATGGGGGGCTCCAGTGTTATTTGTGAAGAAGAAAGATGGCAGTATGAGACTGTGCATCGATTATCGAGAGCTCAATAGGGTCACAGTGAAGAATAAGTACCCACTGCCGAGGATAGAGGACTCATTTGATCAGTTGCAAGGAGCTTCGGTGTTCTCCAAGATCGACCTACGATCTGGTTACCATCAGCTGCGAGTTAGAGAGGCAGATGTGTCCAAGACTGCTTTCCGGACACGTTATGGGCATTACGAGTTCTTGGTGATGCCATTTGGGTTGACCAATGCTCCAGCGGTTTTCATGGATATCATGAACCGGGCATTTCAGCCGTATCTTGATCAGTTCATCATAGTCTTCATTGATGATATCTTGATCTACTCTAGGAGCGTTGAGGATCATAGACAGCATCTACAGACAGCCTTGCAGACCTTGAGGGAGCATCGTTTGTATGCCAAGTTCAGCAAGTGCGAGTTTTGGCTCGAGCAGGTGGCATTTCTTGGCCACGTTATTTCGAGAGATGGGATTGCAGTGGATCAGTCGAAGGTTGAGGCAGTGCAGAAATGGGGTATTCCGAGGAATGCTTCGGAGATTCGCAGTTTCTTGGGTTTGGCAGGATATTATAGGAAGTTCATCAAGGGTTTTTCCTCTATTGCAGTACCCTTGACTTCCTTAACCAAGAAGAATGCGAAGTTTATTTGGAGTCCAGACTGTCAGAGGAGCTTCGATCAGCTGAAGTAAGCACTCACTACCGCACCGGTTTTAGCGATGACAGTACCGCACGAGGAGTTAGTGGTGTACATCGACGCATCTAAGCTAGGTTTAGGTGCAGTACTTATGCAGTGTGGTAAGGTTATTGCTTATGCGTCGAGGCAGTTGAAGATTCACGAGCAGAACTACCCGACACATGATTTGGAGTTAGCAGCAATGGTCTTCGCTTTGAAAATATGGAGGCACTATCTGTATGGTGAGAAGTGCAAGATTTTCACAGACCACAAGAGTCTCAAGTATTTCTTCACTCAGAGGGAATTGAACATGAGACAGCGCCGATGGTTGGAGTTAGTGAAGGATTATGACTGTGACATTAGCTACCATCTAGGTAAAGCTAATGTAGTGACCGATGCTTTGAGTCGGAATTCGTTAGTAGTATCGTGTTTGTCAGTGCAGCTACCACTACGGAGTGAGATTCAGAGGTTTGATTTGGAGTTTTACTCGAGTGGTCATGCACCGAGCTTGTCAGTGTTGACGGTGCAGCCAGTTCTGCGAGATCAGATCAGGGATGGACAGTCTACTGATGAGGAGTTGCAGCGATGGAGACAGAGAGATGAGGTCAAGGGTAATCTTCTGTATACAGTTGTGGATGACATTGTTCAGTACCGTGGTAGGATGTGGGTACCGAACGTCGATCAGTTGAGAGCTGAGATTTTAGCAGAGGCTCACACATCTCCGTACTCCATTCACCCCAGAAGTACGAAGATGTACAGAGATTTGCAGCTATTGTATTGGTGGCCCGGGATGAAGAGAGACATCGGGATAGTGGTGTCAGAGTGCTTGACTTGTCAGCGAGTCAAAGCAGAGCATCAGCGTCCAGCAGGACTTCTTAGACCTCTTCCTATTCCGGAATGGAAATGGGAGAATATTACGATGGACTTTGTGGTTGGCTTACCGAGGAGTGCCAGAGGTTGCACAGCGATTTGGGTGATTGTGGATAGACTCACCAAGTCAGCTCATTTCTTGCCGGTGAAGACTACTTACTCATTGACACAGTATGCAGAGCTTTACATCAAGGAGATTGTTAGGTTGCATGGCATACCAGTGTCGATTGTGTCAGACAGAGATCCGAGATTCACATCCGCGTTTTGGAAGAGTCTGCACACAGCTTTGGGGACTAGACTTTTGTTCAGCACAGCATTCCATCCCCAGACATATGGTCAGTCTGAGAGAGTGATCCAGGTTCTCGAGGATCTTCTGAGAGCTTGTGTCATCGATTTTCAGGGCTCGTGGGAGACTAGACTGCCATTAGTAGAGTTTACCTATAACAACAGTTTTCAGTCGTCTATAGGTATGGCTCCTTATGCAGCATTGTACGGGAGGAGATGCAGATCTCCTGTGCATTGGGATGAGGTTGGTGAGAGGATTTTACTTGGTCTTGAGATTGTGCAGCAGACAGGTGACATTGTGACTCAGATTCGGGATCGGATGAGGACTGCTCAGAGTCGTCAAAAGAGTTATGCAGATACTCGACGACGAGATTTGGAGTTCGCTGTAGGTGATCACGTATTCCTGAAGGTGTCACCTATAAAGGGAGTAGTGCGGTTTGGCCGGAGAGGCAAGCTTAATCCGAGATATATAGGGCCATTCGAGATCTTGGAGAGAGTTGGTACGTTGGCCTACCGTTTAGCTCTACCACCAGGGCTTGCAGCAGTGCACAACGTTTTCCATGTATCCATGCTTCGGAGATATGTCTCCAACCCGTCGCATGTGTTGGATTTTGAGCCTCTTAAGTTGACACCGGAGTTAGCATTTGAGGAGAGGCCTATACGGATCTTGGCTAGGGAGGAGCGGAGGCTTAGGACGCGTGTCATACCGATGGTCAGAGTCCAGTGGCTGAATCACTCGGAGGAGGAAGCTACTTGGGAGACTGAGGCAGATATGAGGACTCGCTACCCGGAGTTGTTCGGGTAAGTACTTTAATTTCGAGGACGAAATCCAATTTAAGGGGGGGGGGGGGGAGAATTGTAACACCCGGTATTTTAAATACGTGAATTCGCATGCATAATTAGGAAATTTATTTATTTAGAATTTTAGATTATGGGTTAAATAATTATGTGGAATTATTTGTGCATGTTTTAGGTTATTTTAAGCATTTAACCCATAATTAGTGATTTTCATGATTTATGGAAATTTAATGGTTTTGATCGCGTAGACGGGACCGTGGACGGACGAGATACCAAAATTTTTAGCCAAAAAAATATTTTGTGAGTTTATGAGCCTTAAAATAATATTTTAAGGTATTTTGTCAAGAAAATTTTAGTATTTAATTATATATTTATTTAGGAGTTTATTTTTAGCCAAAATAAGTCATTTTAATAACTTTTATTAAATTTTAAAAATTCCCTATTTTAATATTTCGGGATTTAGCTTTTTCCATCAGATTATTATTATTATTAGGGGTTTTTAAATATTTGTTTTAGGGTATATTATCTTCCTAAATAAGTTATTATCCTAATTAAATTCTAATTAACCAAAAATCTATCCTATCTACCCTAAACTCACGTCTCCCTCTCCCTTAGCCGCCTCCAACCTTCTTCATCAGCCTCCCTCACGCTTTGACAGAAAACCACAAGCCCTTAGCCGATCAAGCTCTAGATTTGAAGGTTTTTGGTCCGTTCGTCGTCCCGGAGCCCGTAAACGCATCTATCTTCGTCGATTTAATTATCAAGGCATGATTCTTTCTTTTTTTTTCGTACCATATCAGTTATTATGTGTGTGTGTGCGTGAGCATCAGAATTCCTTCGAAAATTTTCAGAAACAAAACGGGATCGGTTCGGTTGTATGCATTTTTTCTTGTGTTTCTTGATCATGTTCACGTTTGGTTTGCCATGGTTGTGTCTAGGCTGCTGGTAAAGGTCCCTAGGTTGCCTAAGGTGAGTCTAGGCTCGAATGGCTTGAGTGGCTCGAGCCAAACAAGCCCAGATTTGGAGCCAAGAAGCATTCGGTCGAGTTGTGTGCAGGCTAGGGTTTCGGAGGAAGGGGTTCGGGTTCGATGGCTCAGGGTGCATGGGGTCTGGGCATGGGCTAGGTTCGAACTGCCCAGACGTGGGCTACGTCTGGGCGGCGGGGCTTCGGCCAGGGGCGGCCGGAGCAGGGCGGCAGCAGCCCTAGAAGGGCTGCTGCTCGCGGCCGCGGGCTGCAGGGAAGAGGGGGGATCGGGTTAAGGGTTAGGACTGGTTCCGGGTCGGGTCAAGGGCCTGGGTCGGGTCTGGATGGTAGTGGGTCAAGTCGGGTTGGTTCGGGTCCGGGTTAAGTTAGTCGGGCTCGGGTATTTTTATTTTTAGGTTTTAAGTTTAATTAAGTGTTTAATGGGCCTAATTAAATCTAAAAATTTATTTGGGCTCCATTAATTATTTTGGGTTGAGTTTAAATATTTTTGGACTTAATTAAATTAATTAAGTGAGTCCACTAATTTTTATGGGCCTTGAGGCCCATGGAAGTTATTGGGCCAGTCTTTGGGCTTTTGGGCCCATTGGGCCAGAATAAGTTGTTATTGGGCCAGGAATGTCTTAATGGGTTTTAACTAATTATTGGGCTTAGAATAAGCATTATTGGGCTTAAGTATGGTAATGGGCTACTCTCAATGTTAATGGGCCAGTCTCAGTGTTAATGGGCCAGATTTAAGTAAATAGGCTTGAGTGTTAGGGCCAGCAGTCAGTACAATCCATGAGAAATTTGCATGTGTCCTGAATATATATTTAATTATTTTTATGCATTGAAGTTATTTTTTTTTATATTTATATGTTAGTATGAAATTAAATTAAATATATATGAAGGACACACATCTTATTTAAGTGCATGCATTCATGAAATAATTTTATGCATGATTTAATGTTTAAGGTTGAGCAAAAGAAAATATTTTATGTTGGAAGTTGAAGTAGTGTGACAATTTGAGGGGGATTCGTCCCCATATGTGAACTATTGAAGGGCAGTTTACTGCCAATTTAAGAGGTGATTCGTCACCGCCACGTACGTTGGTTTCCACGCTGATCAGTATTTAATGTATGATTTAAGGTTACACTATGGATACAACCATGCGATGTTAGAAAATACTTTGCTCAACAATGTATGTATTATTTATGTTATGATATTTAAGTTAATTTAAGTTATGTGATGTCAATGATATTTTTTTTAAGCATGCTCATTCATGTATATGTTATGTATTAGTATTAAAGTGATTTAAATTATCTTCAACCCTTGTTATGTTAGCATGTTGGGTCTCTAGGCTCACTACACTGGTATGGTGCAGGTGAGTACGTGGAGGAGGATGTAGCTCCTACCGGCGGCGAGGACGTATGAGCAGACTGGCAGTGATCCCCCGTGACCGTTGTCTGAGTCTTTATGCATGTCTCGAATTTTTAGCATGTTACATTTTAATTATTTTCAGTGGTTGTGTTTTGGGATATTTTATTTTAAAGTAAATTTTCAGTGCATGCAAAACTTTAATTTATTTCACTTTTGTCAGTATTTTATTTAACGCATGACTCAGATATTTAAATTATGAAATGTTAAGTTTTCGATTTGTTGCATTATTTTTATTCAAGTTATTTATTTTTAAATCTATTTATTCTGTGCATATATATATGGGCATGTATGTACATATTTTTACTTAGAAAAAAAAAAAATTTCCTCATATTTATTTATTAATTATAGAGTTAGGGTCGCTTCAGATGTGCACCGTGATGTTTGGGAAATTTTTAAGTCTTCATAATTTCGAGTTTTGGGTAATATATATTTATGCTAACACGGAAAATTATGTGTTGAGTACTTTTGCATATTTTATTTATTTCATTCACGTCTATTATTCTTTGTTTGTTAATTACTTTAATATAAAGTTTAGAAAAAATTGCACATCAACATGATTGAAAAATTATATATTTTCAATTTTTGTTGGTAGATTTTTATTTATATGTATAATTTATCGAAATATTTCACTTGAATATTTTTATTTTTCAAAATCTGAAAGGGAAAATAAATGTTTCACTGATAACTCTATAAGTAGAAAATTTAAAAATATTTATACGGGAAAAAAAAAACACAAGTTCTATATGAACTATTTCAAAGTACTTTAAAAAAAAACTATTTCAAAGTTCGTGGCTTATTAATTAATGTCTCGGTTTTCCAATTAAAACAATAATTCCGTGTTATCCTCTCGTATGTTGGTTCGAGGTCGAATATCATATGTTTAAAATTAAACATTCAAGGAATATTCAAGGAATATATGTGAGCATAAATAACTTCGTTCAATTATTAAACAAATAAAAATAATGTCAAGGGAAGTTTGATTTCATTGTCCACTCGGCAAAGTGAAAAAACGAAACTCATAACACGAATATGTGATAACGAATGATTGTAATTCATCTGATACAAATATTCGGAATTTCATAACGAGATCTCGAGTTAAAAATCTGATTGTATCGAATCGAACATTTATCAGATAGTTTTTTCAAATAATATTATATGAAAAATGATATCATGGATATTAAAACAAAAAGTAAGTCTCAAGTATCCGTGAGATATGTTGACTCAATTTCATTCGGCTCGACTCGGCCCATATTTACATCAAAAAATAATATTTTAACATAAAAAATAATATTTTTCATAGATCGGATCAAAATAAAAAATATATCACACCAAATTGACGCATTAAATCTTATTATAAGAGTTTTTGTCAAAAATATGATTGATTCATTTATAATGAACTTTAATGTTAAATTGTTTTTGTACCACCCTCCGAACATTATGATTGCACGATCAAGGGTCATTACTATATTTTAGCATCTTTCATCTTTTTCTAAGTGAAATAATTTTTTTTTTTCCATAATTTTCAACGGTGTTGTGTTATCCCTTCCTTATCTAGATCTCCTAACTAGCCTTAATTGTGGCTATCTATTAATTTTTACATTTAATACCAATAAATAAATTAATAAAAAAATATAAGACTTCTTTGTTTTTTAATATATATAGTGAATAAACTCATATATTATATTATATACTCATATATACACACATAAAAAAAAAACTGTATAAACAACTGGAAGGATAATTTTATGACTGATCAATTGAATAATCAAATAAATTAGGTTTCACAAAATTTAAATTAATTAAACAGAAAAAAATCGATTGCTTAGACATGTGGATCTACTTTGTTCGCATAAACCCGCGTAGGGATCAAATCCATTAATAACCAAAGTATTGAGAATAACTAAACAAGTTTATAATAAACTCAACAACTAACATGGAAATCGGAATAAACAATATAGCTTCATATTCTATTTGATTTTGTACAATATTTTCCATGCCAAGTCAATATTATTGACCGTTGGTCGTACCTCCGTAAACTATTCTAATTATGGGAAGTTATCCAAAGGATTTCATACAATGCACTAATAAAACACACAAAAACTCACGTTGAATCGTCCACCGGTTAATTTCGTGAGACGATTTTTTTTATTTGTGTTACCAATAGAAATATTAATTTTTGTGTGGAAAATATTAATTTTTTATTGTAAATATGGTTCGAATTGACTTGTCTTATGGATAAAGATCCGAGATACCGTAAAAAGTCCCCACAATTTCCTTGGTGAGTTCGATTATCATGTTGCATATGTCTCTCGAGGGACATGATAATTTTATCCTACCTTTACAGGCCCTATCTCAATGATGTATTTAAGGGAACTGTCGATGCTACCCATGAGGTACTATCCCATGGGTAGCGTGTCAGTATTTTATTGGCACATGATTGGCCAATAAAAAACTCACACGTTGCAGTGAGGGTATGATATGCATTCGTGAGATCGATCAACTTAATTAGTATCTGTGGTGAAAAATACAAACTTTTGACTCAAACGTAATACTTTCATAAGCCGAGTCGAATAAAAAATTTGTATCATAAAATTAATCAATGAGACAATTTTATAAAAGTTTTCAGGTAACATGTTCTGTCACATGTAATCAATCTATCTTTAGATTAGTATATCTAAATTAATCATCCTCACATCCCAAAATTATAAATAAACATCTATCTTCATAGTTTCTCACTTTTGCACACGAACTACATTTTAATCTTATCTGATAATCTCTTGTAACCTAGTTAACGAGTAAGATGTTTTAAAACTAACATAATCTATAAAATTGCACACAAGACTCGCATATTGCAAATGAATCTCTAAATTTAAATTTTGATATACTTGAGAGAATCCATCAATATAATTGAAATCATTTGTCAAATTATGTTGGTTAAAGAAAAAACTTTGCTCATCATTATTATGATCACTTAACAAATTTAACATATATTTTCAAAATGAGACACAAAAGTGTACGGGCTGAGCAAGTAACCGGTAAAGCAAAAACACGCCCCCATTACGCCCCACATTTCTAGAACGAAGAGATTATACGGAATTCAAAAGGCACAATTTCACAGCAAAGCACAGCACAGCAAACCCCTCCAGAGCCTCTACTTGCTACCCCTGCATTTCTTTGCTGTCAAAGTTGAAGCTAGCACTTTGTTATCCTTGTGTCTGTGGCTGCATTTTGGTCCAATCTGCGCGTGTTTTCATGTGATAATTAAGAGAAGCTAGGAAACTAACCCCCCATTTTTTTTTTTTTTTCAAGATTGGAGTTTGGAAACTGCGGCAATTTGTGTTGAGTAATGGGTTCTCTTGCTTGGTTGCGTTTGATTTGTGCTGGTTTGGTGGTGGGAGTGTGTTTTGGTGCGGACCCATTTGCTAACTTTGAGTTGGTGCTCTCGTACATCACTGCTTCTCCGCTTGGAGTTCCTCAACAGGTGAAATGGTGTTTGGTTTTCAGTTTTTGGGTGTAGATTTGGAAATGGGTAGCTTTTGTTTGCTCATCTTTTGGGCTTGCCTTGTTTGTTTGGAATGTTTGTGTGAAATGTGAATGGATCGAGAATTGTAAAGTTTGGTGTTGTAGATTCGAGATGTGTTTTTGTACAAATGAAGTTGAGCACTTTTGAGATTAACTTTATCCGATTTATATCCCAGCAACCATTTACTTTTAGCTGTTGTGTTCGATATTTCTCTTGCTGGAGGATAATTTGGGTTGATAATTGAAAAGTTGGTGGCGGACCACAAATTTTAAGTAAAGTAGTTCTTGTACTGTTCTGTTCTGAAATATATTTGCACGGATGAAAGTATGGATTAGCGGATATCGTTGTTTCTAGTTTCATTTGATGTTTTTTGGCTTACACTTGTAAGTTCTTGCTTAAAAAAGCAACGGAGATTTTAATTTGTCATTTCAATTTCCATTACTTGAAGTCATATATTGTGTTTAATTAGCTTTGTGTCTCAAGTTTGTACATTGGTTATAATTTTGTCCCACCGGACTCATATTGTCCGTTTGCTGCTTCTGAAGTAAAAGGATATATATTTACTGCTCAATGACCTTTCATGGTATTTGTTTTCATCTTTATCTCATTCTTTTGTTACACGTGACTCATGCTTATGATGCAATAAGATGAAATTTTTTATGAAATTCATTGCATTTGCAGGTAATTGCTGTTAATGGGAAGTTCCCAGGTCCTGTTCTTAATGTCACAACCAATTACAATGTTGTGGTAAATGTCAGAAACAAACTGGATGAGAGTCTGCTAATGACATGGTATGTGTGCCACGATGTATGGACGACATTGCTTTATGGATTATAAAGTGAACCGGTTTTTAATCTCTAAAATTTGACCCTTCAAGGATCTGATTGCTGTGATTTTGACAATAGGTCGGGAATACAGATGCGCCGTGCATCATGGCAAGATGGCGTTTTGGGCACGAATTGTCCGATTCCTCCAAAGTGGAATTGGACTTACCAATTTCAGGCCAAGGATCAGATTGGCAGCTTTTTTTACTACCCATCACTTCATCTACAGAGAGCATCTGGTGGATTTGGTTCATTCATAGTGACAAATCGTGAAATTATTCCTATTCCTTTTGCTGCTCCCGATGGCGATATAATCATCTTGATTGGTGACTGGTATACGCGTAATCACACGGTGTGTATCATATGGTCTGCATGACCTTTTTTTTTAGTTCAGGGTATAATGGTTTTTAGTCATGATCATTGTTGAAATATCAGGCCTTACGGAGAGCACTTGACCAAGGACAAGATTTGGGCATGCCAGATGGTGTTCTTATCAATGGAAAGGGACCTTATAGATACAACACGACCCTTGTCCCTGATGGAATTGATCACGAGACCATTAAAGTTGATCCTGGTAAGGTTCTTAAACAAGTTCTTGGACATCGGTGGCCATTTAATTAATTTAAAAATTAAATTTCTAATCTCGCACTATAACATCTCCCATAATATAGCATGAATTATATGGCTGATTCCCTGTGTTTTCCTAGACATCAGTGGCATTAATGTTTAGTTCCTCTGTGTTGTATTGGGAGCTGCCTTAGTTCTGTTTTGTGTGTTGATTGTTTTTATTTTTAATATAATCATCTGGACACTGCAGGCAAAACATATCGAATTCGTGTTCACAACGCTGGAGTATCTACTTCTTTGAATTTTCGAATTCAGAACCATAATCTGCTTCTGGTTGAAACCGAGGGCTACTACACATCACAGCAGAACTACACTAGCATGGATATCCATGTTGGACAGTCTTTCAGTTTTCTGGTTAGTACGGATCAAAATGCAAGCAGTGATTATTACATTGTGGCGAGTCCTCGATATGTGAATCAATCACTCTGGCAAAGAGTGACGGGTGTTGCAGTTTTGAGTTATTCCAACTCAAAAGGAAAGGCCTCAGGTCCCCTTCCAGACCCTCCCAATGATGGTTTTGATCCATCATATGCGCTGAACCAGGCCATGTCAATTAGGTGCCCACTATATCTCTTCTTTTTTAAGCACATTAAATTATGTACCTTGTTTGTTTGTACTCATAACGGAATTAAGATTCATTAAAGCTTGTTACTAATACATTTATTCCACACATGTTTCGAGCAACATATGTTTTCTTGAATGGTTTTAAGCTCATGTTAGGAGGCATTAAATCATGTATCTGTCCTAAGCAAATCCCCTTGGGACCCATATATCCTTTGGAAGATATTATACGAGGAGTACTACTCTCGATGTAGCTTAGACTAAACCCATGGTGTGCTATACTCTTTATAACATTAAGAAAAGAAAGTTGATTAATTCTATTTAGTTCCAACTATTTCGAATATTAAATCTTCAAACTTCCTTCTTGCGGCAATTTGTGTGCAGCGAATTCTGTTACTTCGTAAATGACTTCATTTCCACATAATGTATTTTATTGTTCATCTAATGACCTTGATTTCTTGCAATCTGTCTTGGTTTTCTTGTCTCTATTTTCATGTTCATCAGGCAAAACGTGACCGCCAGTGGAGCTCGCCCTAATCCACAAGGATCCTTCCACTATGGTTCAATCAATGTCACCGACTCTTATGTGCTCAAGAGTGTGCCACCATTGATGATTGATGGGAAACTTCGAGCTACGTATAACGGGATTTCATTTGCCAATCCCGAAACACCAATACGACTCGCAGATGAATTCAAGGTAAAAGGTGCCTACAAGCTCGATTTTCCAAGTAAGCCTCGGGACAGGGCACCAAGCGTGGATAGATCTATTTTCAATGCTACTTACAAGGGGTTCATCGAGATCGTATTGCAGAACAATGACACCATCATTCAGACCTTTCACTTGGATGGTTATTCCTTCTTTGTCGTGGGGTAGTGTCTAATCTGAAGTCTTATGTGTACTCAGAGAATTAATGGATCTTAGTGTTTAATGATTGCACGAATATGGATATGCAGGATGGGTTTTGGTGAATGGACTGAGAATAATCGAGGCTCATACAACAGATGGGATGCCATATCTCGCTCTACTGTTCAGGTATGCCAAAAAAGTTTCCTTCTAACGGCATTAGTTATATATATAATATAGCTTGCACCCAGTTAATGATGGCCTTATTAAGTGTAGAATACAGTGCAAATTATCCTCATACATTGCCATCGCTAGCAAATGGTAGTGTTGTAAACATTGTGAAACCACACGACGATCCTCAAACACAAGATTATAGTAAATCTTAAAGGGTGTAGTGTGGAAAACATAGTGATCAATATAAACTACAAGGAATGATCTTTATTTTATACCGGGCTAATTCAGGCCTTGGCATCAACCATGTTTCTGATCGGAAACACCATTCAGCTTTCTACCACACTTGCATTCGTTTATCAACAGGTTTACTCTGGAGGATGGACTGCCGTTTACGTGTCTCTGGACAATGTTGGCATCTGGAATCTTAGAACTGAGAATCTGGACAGATGGTATCTTGGCCAAGAAACATACATGAGAATCACGAATCCCGAAGATCCCAGCAACAAGACAGAACTACCGTTGCCGGACAATGCTCTCTTTTGTGGTGCCCTCAGCAAAATGCAAAAGTATGGAACAGTTTTAACTCTAACTAGCCGTAATGCATGGAATCCCCTTTAAATATTTGATACTTACAGATTTACTGTTATCCACTTGCAGGCCTCAGAAAGGTTCTGCAGAATCAACACTTCACTTCACCACAAAGCTCTATGTTTTTCTGCTCGTGGCGTTTTCGACGTTGATTTCTGTTATGGCTTGAGAAGTCTTTTTTTCCAGTTGGGGTATGTGTTGTGTTTTAGGATGTCCCAATCGAACTGGCCTGGTTTACTGGAATTTTTTCGTATGAACTTTCGAGTATATCGAAACAACCTTCTCTGGTTAGAATTTAGCAGAGGGCAAGGTTCGAGGTTGAAACTGAGTTTAGGTTAATTGTGTATTTGTGTCATTATTATTGGTGGGACTTGTATCATTCTTTATTTTTCAAGAACAGTACGTTGCTGATACATTTCATCCATATTTGTTGATTTATTTTCCTGCTGGCCTCTCCTTTTGATTGTGTTCATATTTCAAGTTGGATTCCAGTGCGCTTATATTTGTTGCATAATCAACCTTCCTAAATAAATCTCAAGTTTTTTTTGTTTGTTTGATTGTTTTTTGAAATATATTTCTTAGGATAATTGTGTTTTTTTTTTAAATTTTATCTCTTGAATATTCATTAAACCTCTCCTCAAAACAAAAAAAAAGAAAAAAATAAATCATTCAACTCCATAAAATCGAGATAAATTACCAAATATTATACGCGCAGTGTGTTTAAAAACAGAGGTCCACTTTGAAAGTTTTTTTTATACGTATTTGGTTGACTGTAAGAGATAAGGATGACACACAAGCCACCCGGTGGGAGACATAAATTAGTGACTGAAGAATGTGCTGTCTCCATGTTGGCTGGCAGATTGCTTTTATTGAAGCATGGCTTTGCTAAAAATTTTGATTTGAAAATACAATAAATTATTTAGTTTATTTCAAATTCTTCTATTTGGTTTTCATTTTTTAATATTTTCTATGGGACATTAGAAATACTTCCCATAAATACTTGTATTGTTATATATATTTTTTGAACCCCTTGTATTATTATATTATATATTATATATTATATATTATAATATTAGTCTTGATTGCGACATTACAAATTGACAGTGCAGGCTGTAGCTATTTGAATTCTTATTATTTTTGAAAGTGCTATTTGAATTATTATTTAAGTTAATAAAAATGCGAAAATTTTAAAGTTTATTGTAATTTAAAATTTTTTAACAGAAGTACTTGTATAAAAACTAATCGTTGCGTTCACACCAGAAGCTAGCATATATTACATTAATGTGGAAATTCTATGTTACATCGGGTGAGATACACATCTTTTGTGTTTTTTTGTTAAGATGTTCGCCAGAAGCTAGCATATATTACATTACTGTGAAAATTATATGCTACACCGGGTGAGATACATTCCTTTTGTGTTTTTTTTAAGATGTTCGAGTGAACATTTTGTTAAAAAAAATCAAGTGGACCCCGCCTGCAATTTTTTTGTCATTTAGCGTGATATTTTTTTGTCATTTAGAGAGATGTTTGCGCGAACATCTCAAAAACATTAGGGAGTGTTTCACCCGGTGTAGCATAGAATCACCCGAAAAATAGGGAATGCATTTTAGGGAATCAAAAGACTCATATATACCAAAAAGACCAGAATAATTATTAGGGCTCGACAATGAAATATAATTATATAACTCATACAACGTTTATGATTTCTTTTGTCTAATGTCTCATAATATTGCTCAAAGGAAAAAGTATTTAGAACCTAGAAAACCTACTAAGATATATATATGGAATTATTGTTCTTCCAAGAGGTAATTTCAAAAATTGAAAAATAAATAAATTACATAAACCAAATTCTCATTCTCAAAACCATTGAAAATTTTCAAATTATTAAGCTCCAATTATACATCATGACCAAGAACAAGAAGAAACTCAATGATGATTCAAAAGATAAGCCTGCTGCAGGCCTGTCCAAAGAGACCATGTTCTTCAAATCATACACAAAGATATAAATATACATATAAAACTGGTGCTGGAACATTAATTATAGCAAAGTCACATGAAGTTTTTCACGCTGTTAATGATGTTAACTTCCTTTGCAAACAAATATTATAAATCTTTGCAAAGCCCATATATCCCATATTTATCAGTTCATATATATCATACATCATATGTATATCATGCATGCGCAGCAGCTCATGATCATTAATTCTCTATATTTCAGAGCTAGCCACTCCACACATATATATATACTCGAGCATGCATGATCGAACAAGGATACATATACATATAAATTTTGGTTATATCTTGAAACTATAGATTAAATCGTCATTCGCATTCAAATTATGATGTCTCCCGGTCTCTTCTTTCTGTGTATGAACACTTGTACATATACTTTTTGACCTTAAGCCTACACACAGATTGACTTGAAAAAGCTAATTCCCTTTATTTCCTAGGATACCAAATTCTTGTATATATCTTTTTTTTCCCAAAGATCAATCAAGGTCAATGAGTTGAAGTGGGATTACATATGCACTCATTCAATTTAATGAGTATATATATATATCCATTATACATTGCATGAATTTTACAGCTTCTCGAAAGGGACTGTTGAGCTTCATCCATTGTAAGTTTATATCTTGATTCTGCGCTTCCAAATTCTTTTGACAAAATTTGAGGACAAAAAACCAACCGCAGAAATATGCATGATATTTCTTGGCTATGCTTCATGTTCTTGTCTGCTTTCGAGTTCATTCGCCAATGGAAGAAATAGAAACTCGGAGCCGGTTCGATAACAAGACCATTGCAATAGTTTCTTGGTATATATTGCTGTTGAGTACTTCACCCAAGGTATATAAGATTTTCTCCCTATAGTTTTTAACTTCACGAATCAAGTCAATCTATCCTCTCCCATCTGCCTCCATCACTTTGTCAAAATGTATATATATAATGATTGAAAAATTTTCATGCATGTATTTTGAATCTTTTTTCATAAACCTCTACTAAAATTTGGATGATTTCGAATGTATACGAGCAAGAAACTTAACATTTCCTTCTGAAACGTGTTCTTAATATTCAAGGTTTTTAAATCTCCACTTTCTTTTGCAATATGGATCATTTCAAACTTTCTCAAAGTTTAAAACCTAACTAGCAGATCATGATTTGTTTCTAGTTTGTTCATATTTTCGATAACATTAATGATTGTGTACAAAACATGGCTAGTAGAGTATATAGGGTCAGAATTCAGATCGCTACCTTGATCGAATTTTTTTAAGAATTCATACGTAAAATATATAAAATGTAAGTATGTATCATGCACATCTGCAAATGATTTTATACTGTGATTATCAGTCGTTTATCTCGTCGTAAATTTCGTCCTGCTCTTTGTAAGTCTATTTCAGCAACTATACCGTAGCCGTTGGACCATTTTTATCCTTGTTTATTTCAAAATTTCGTGGCTTTTACTACTACAAGTTTACTTGCATGTAAAGTAGAAGAAACCCTTTTTGCATAAAGGTTTTTGTGACCTATTGTTTGTGCCTACTTCCAAGAATTGAAATAAATAATTGCATGAGGCTAGCCTTCGAAGTAAAGTTATCATCGAATGGACCGCAAAACAAAAGGGAAATTATATATATTCCTTCACTTGAGATCGCTTAAAATTCAGTGTAGCATGCCACCCCCAAAATCGCCTTTTTTATAGGACAATTATTATCTATAGATAATAGGAGAGACAACAGCAATATTTCAAAACTTTATTGTATACATGCATCTTTCTCTAAATCGATGGAATATTCGCTGTTTATCAAGTATATTTATATATGGAACCATATGAATGGAAGACATAATTAAAATCAACTGGCCAGTCTGGTAAATTGATCATAAAACAGCAAATGTGAGACATTATTGGCACTGAGAGATTAAAGAACATACATGAATATACTCAAAGATCGTGATCACTCAAGATCTCGAAATAATCGAAAATATTGAAAACTTAATTTCATTAGTTATATGGATTGAAAACTTTTTTCTTCTATATAACCAAAGTTTTGCCTTTTTACTTGAACAAAAAATGGGAAAAAACCAAAGGGAAATTTTACAATACATTCATTTTTGCAGTACTTAATTCTTCAATACAAATGCATATTAAGAATTAACCACAGTTTGACAACATAAACAGCACCGTGGTTATATCATCAGATCATTACATAGACATCATCTATCTTACAATTAATAAGATCACTTCTTGAATAATATACTATATATATGGTATATTCCAGCCTTCCAGGATTCCATATAGTTAGGTTATATATAATATAATAATAAATTCAGTTTTTATTATTTACAAGAAACTTATAATAGTAATAATAATGACGTTGATATGATCCCTTAATCCATTGCATATCAACATATAGTACCCTTGCATCTCTTTAGCATGAAGATCTATTCACTTCCACAGATCAATCTGGCAGCTTGACGACGTAGAGTTCGAAGCATTATCCAATGCCATTTCTTGCTTCTCCAAGTTCCTAGCAATCATATTGGAATCTCCGACCGCCGGGAACGTTTCATTATCTTTGGACATTTCTTCTTGGCTAAGTTGGGATGCCACAAATTTGTCAAGAACCCTCCAGTCTGTAACCTGATCACTCGAGTTTTCACCATTATTTTTAAACATTGAGTGAAAATTTTGATCAATGTGATACATTTGTTCTTGATTAAGCCCCGGTGGGTGCGAAAAATTGTTGCCAATGTTCATGTTCAGGCCTGGAAAAGATGCCATTTTCGGACTTTCTAAGAGAGGAAGCTGGAGGAAATGATCTGGTGTGATTCCATACGGCAAATCGAGCTCTTTCTTGCAAGAATTGTAATTAGGGTACGGATATTGGATATTGGAATGAGAGTTCTGGTTTGGGGAGTCCATATCCTGCATGAATGAAACTTGATCATCGTACCAGATTGGTGAATCGTGATCGCCCATGAGTTTTCGAACCGTTGCTAATCGTTTCTTGAAAACCCTACAAACAACCCATCCTTCTTCCTGTATAATCATCACATCAATTATACAACTGTATTAGATGCATGCTGCCACCATATATATATATATATATATACTTTTTTTCTCGTAAACTATGTTAGATTCTATGGTTTTTACCAAAGATTATGTTGATTTTGTGGTAAAGAATGATCATGAAAACCCTAATATCCTATGGCATTGTCAGAAAAAACAAATATTCATGTATTTGCATAAATACCCAGCTTAGTACTTGCCTGGGGGGTTCCATTTTCATCGGTCTCCAGACGATATTCGTGCATGATCCAATCTGATTTTTGACCATTTGGTGCTCTTCCTTTGTAAAAGACCAATGTTTTTCTCATACCGATTAAGTCTTGCTTCGAATAAATGGCCTTGTCTCGTCCAGTTGCCTTCCAAAACCCTGCTGCAGTGGCTCTATTCGTGCGCGTTCCGGTTGGATATTTCTTATCTTTGTGGCTGAAAAAGTACCATTCATTTTGCTCTTCTGTTCCTATTCTGCATAGCTCTGATGAAAAGTCAACTAATAATGTTAGGTTTATTTTTCTTTGTTACACTACTATATATAGTTATTAATATCAAATTAGTGTGTGTGTCAGTGAATTCGTGATAATGAAATAAAAAACTTAGCAAAATATGAGCTTTTGTCAAATATATTTTGTCACACCTTGAAGATCCCAAGGCTCAATTTTGTAAAGATCAACATCTTTGATTACATCCAAGTCGATTCGTCTTGAATTAACCTTTCTCCTTAGATAATAATCAACAAGTTCTTCATCGGTAGGATGGAAGCGGAAACCAGGAGGAACATGTGAAAAAGTATTCATTATTTCTTGAATTATTCTGAGACCTGGTATTCAAATTTATAGTTAATTAATATCAGCTGATCATTGCCCTAGCCTAGAAATATTTTTGGTGTTTAATTAACAAAACTATATTCACACAATTCAATTCCTGTTTCTAATCTCATGCAAGATTTTACCCCATGTTTAATCTTCAAATTGTTCCTATTCAAAGAATTTGAAAAAAACAATATGAGAAATGAAATGCATGCAGAATCACGTGATCATTATGTGTGTGTGTTTGTACAATTAAAGGGAAGTGCTGTAAATTGTAATCATCATCCAAAATTCTTAAATATTTTGCGAAACGAAGAAAAATAAGAAAACAACGAGAATAAAATTAGAGAAGTATTTAAAATCAAAGGTATAGTAAAAAAAATAATCAAAGGATCAATCAATTATAATGTAGATTTTACAAAAGAATTTAACTGCCATATTCATATTACATAATGGTAGTATTATCAAATTAAAAAAATGTTCCTCAATCTTTCTTGTAATTTTTTTTTTTTTTTTTAAAAAGAGTGAGCGTATAAGAAAAGAAATCCAAGATCATCTATAAATATATATTGACTGAGATTTAATGCACATATATTCTGATATTATAAAAAGGGGCAAAAAAAAAAAAAAACCTCAAACATAATAAGTGAAGGTGCCAAGCATGCAAGTAATCATGGTAAACACAATCACATGTTTTTTACGGATCGATCTAGAATTCTTCCAAACATCAATAAGATCCAACCATTCACTAGCACTTTAACTAGCATGTCATAGCCTACTAATTAAAACAAGATATATCCACGCCATACGCTTTTCATTATCTCATAATCAATCGCTTCGGAATAGAAATCATCCATGCAATATATGTGGAGTATTTCAAAAAAAAAAAATAAAATCATGAATTCACTCACTTGATTGCTAGAAATCATGCATATGAAATATAGCGGTAAGGTTATTATTATACATAGAAGTAGAAATTTTACATGTGATAATAACTTTTTTTGCATGAAACTTAACTTATCATCACTTCTTTAGGTCACTTTACACATCCTTGGCAACGAAATCATAGCCATAAAAAAGGTTGCAAGAATGAAGTGAATAAAATCAAAAGTAGGGGAAAAAGTGAAGGTGAAGCTCGAGTTCGAATTATATATATATATATATATATATATATATATATTGGATCAGTTTTATTATAAAATTTAAGAAAGAAATAATTTTTAAAAACATGAAGCTGGTGTTGTTGATATTATATATGAGATGTATACTCCAGAAACTCATTATCTTCGATCGGATCCCTATCCGAACAAATAGAATCTTGATTTCAACACAAGACATCAAGCAACATGGATCCATTTTATAATACCATATCGAAAAAATATAATATACTACGCACGAACACATTTGAAAGTAGTCGATGAACCAAAAAAAAAAAAGGACAAAAATTTCAACATAAAGAACTGAAATGGATCAAGAAAACTCAAACCTTAAAGTTTTCAAATCCAGTGATATTATAGAACCGATCACAACACACTACTCGATCCGATCCACCAAAAGCAGAAAGTGTCTGCTAAAAACCCTTATAATACTAAACTAGCTAGCAACTTCTGCTCAAATCCCAAGAAATTATGTTCCGAAGCTTTAGGAATATATATATATATAGGATTTAACTTAGAAAACCAAGACGACAACAAGACAAGAACAAACAGCGGATGCTTTCCTCGAACATCATCGAAGAACAGCACGCACTGTCTTCTTGCTGTCTCGACCGGAGAAAACGAGCGCAGTTATGGTGCCAACGAATGAATGGGGGAAAAAAAACAAGGGAAGTATTATATATATATATTAAAAAAAAACCCCAAGTGGGTGAGCAAGGGAAGAAGGGAAGATGAAATGGGATTTGTATATATAAGGGGAAAAAGGGAGCAACAAATTCAGTAGAGGTAGCAGAGGAAGAGAAAATTAAAGGGAAACCCTAAATGATGATTACTTTACCTAATATATATTTATATTTTTTGTTTTGTTTTGTAGATTTATTTATTTATTATTATTATATATGAAAACTCACTATCAACAGTGAGCAGAATTGTGGGGAAAGTTTGATGGGTGAGAGAGAAAAGGTGGCGCAAAATTGGCAATAGAGAGAAAGAGAGAGCGTGTGGGCACCTCCGCCAACCGCCATTGATGGAGACTTTAAAGGTTTCGTTACAGACAATATATATAGTCAATGTGTTTTCATGTTAATTATCCATCATTTTTATACCGGGGTTTTTTTTTTCACTGTTTTGTTCAATTTTGAGTTTTGGTTAAATTTTAGGGAAAATTTTTTTTTAGTCCTGTATATTTGTCAGCCTTGTGATTTCGGTCATCTATATTTATAGATTTCAGTTTTAGTCTACTGTCTTTAATTTTTTTTGTGTGGCAATTTTAGTATTTTTTCCGATGTGGAGCTGATGTGGCACCAATGCAGTGCTGATGTGGAGCTGACGTGTACAGTGACACGTCAGCTTTTTCGAAGAAAAAAGACCAAAATTGCCAAAAATTGGAACATGCGAGACTAAAACTGAAATATGAAAACATAAATGACCAAAATCGCAATGTGACAAACTTAAAGGACCAAAATTGCAATTTTTCCTAATTTTTAATTTTAAGTTATTTTGATTAAACTGCTGACGTGATACCAAAAAATGCTAAATAGACCAAAACATGATGACGTTGCTTTGGAAAATATCGTCTTATCAAGCTATCACGTCAGCAATTGAATCAAAATTGTCGAAAAATTAAAAGTTAGTTTATCAAAACCAAAATTTATAAAATTAATGAACCAAAACTATCATGGTACGTTCTATACTAATTCTATGGTACAAATCGATGCGAAACAGTTATTTTAGCAGAATTATTTAGAAAATATTAAATAGTAATCAGCACATGCGTTGTATATATATGTGTACATATTAGACTCTATGATATACTTTGGATTGAGAGAAATATTTAACGAAGTTCGGTTTCATTATATTTTCAAAGTTCTAGGGAAAATAGTGCGGGGAAGGTTGAGAATAATGTTCGCGGGTCGAAATATGTAAGATTTTGTTTATAGGTTTCGATTAATAAGATGTTCGGGGATAAAGATGACATTTGTATGATGTGTTTCAGGGAATAATGTATGCAGTGTGTCAAATATGCAAAGATTATATTGTGTCAAACGCAGGTGTCATACCCGTGATTCGATAAAATAAGACTAAATACCCATCAAAGCGCAAAGTTGTATGACTAAAAAACAATTTTGACAAATTAGATGATTAAAAATTAAACATGAAAACTTAATTAGATGATTAAATGGACTATTTTTCCAACTTTTTTAACCTAAGGTTCGGTCCATTTACGCATTCTATTTTTAATTTTTAGAAAGAAAAGCATTCTGAAAATTAATTTCATATTAATCAACTTGTAACTTTTATCCTGTTATAAGGGTGTACTTCGAATTCTGAAAACGTGTACAACAACAACAGCAACGGCAACAAAAAATAGCAACTAGTCGAGGCGAGAGATCGAATCTCTCTATCCGCAAGACGAAATTGCCCGTTAACAGTGCTCAACGTTGACAGCAATCGTCTCTAAGATACAACGACTATACAATCGAGATATAGCAGTACAACAAATATCTCGATCTTCGTCGAACTAAAATATGTATCAACTTTTTATTTGTGAGAGAGAAGGAAGATCTTGCAGAAATCTGATGTATACACGTTATCAGATGTTCTGTTTATATTTTCTGTGTTATAACTACCGTATATATAGACTTATACACGAAACAACACGTTATAAGGCGTAAAGATGCAACCCATGACAGAAAAAGCCCAAAAACAGTCGTGAATTTTCAGTCTGCAAAGGTGCGCGCGGTCGGTTATTTTTGACCGATCGAGCGCCCCTCTTCTAACAGACATTCTGTCTCGCTCAAACCATGGTGCGCTCGGTCGGTTAAATTTAGTGGACCGAGCGCCCAAATTTTATGAAACATTCTATCTCGACAGAGGAGGGCTGCGCTCGGTCGGTTGTTTTTAACCGATCGATCGCACTCACAAAATAATAAAATATTATTCTTGAACCAAATTTTATCCAAAAAAAATAATTTATCTTAAGACCTCGCCTCGCCCCTCCGCGCGCGTGTGTTTGTTGCATCGATTAACGTCTTGCCCCTTTACAAAACATCGATGCCCTAAGGGCTCAATCCCATAATCCAATGTTGGATTATATAAGGTGGACAATACATTGAACATGTTTCAATGTGGGACAACTTTCCCTCCAAATTATTTTATTAAATTCAAATTTTTGCATCAATTGGGACAAGCTTTTTGGACAAGTAATTCAAGCCCATTTCATGTCATTTTATTCCAACAATTCATTCAACATTTTTTCCAACACATCCCTCCCAAGATGCTGCGTTTATTAGTAACGGCGTCTAATATACAATTAAATAATCAATCACCGACAAAAAATTTATACAATAATTGATAAACCGGAAAATTTTACCTCAAAAAACTTCACACATACCAGAAACATAACAAAATAAATCTAACAATTTTACCTTGAGCTCAAACTAAAATTCTAATTTCGATTTTCGATTGCACAGAAAATCAAAATTATCTTTTAACATTATGCGAAAATTACATTTTTTTAATAGAACTTGTAATTTTATTAAATGAAATAGTCCATTACAAGTCTAACTAGTCAAGAGAAAAAACCTCACAATTCCTCCAAACAAATGAGGAATGGGAGAAAACAACAAAACTAGCTAAACTATGTGCTACAAAATTAGCCGAACGATTAACGTGAATAAAGTTCGAGATAACCGGTCATTGAATTCTTTCATGAAGCACTATGGCACATACTCCAAGGTAGCCCAAAATTTTCTGAGTAGATGTGACTGCTTGCACTGTCAGTCATGAATTCGTAGCAACCTAAACATCTGTAAAATTTCTGTCATATATAATTTTACCCCATATAGGATAGCAAGAAGCTCACCATGCACTACTGAGAGGGAATTGGTTGATCTGTTTTCCAAACTCCAACAAAAGTTGTCTTGTCTGTCTCTGACTACCCCATGCACCCACACTGAATCTGCCTAAATTCTCATTCGCACATGCATTCAATTTCATAGAACTCATCACATACGGTTCCCAATACTATTTCTCATTGTGTCGCCTCTGGTCTGCATCAGGGATGACCCCTCCCATTATTGATGTACGAAAGTTTGTGAGCGAAGACGGAAAATTACAGTTTTGGTTAAGCAATTTTCATGTTTTTTCTATCATGTTATCGGTTAATTTATCGTTTTAGTCTACTTAATTTGTATCTTTTTCATCGAAGTGTTTACATGTTATTAAAATATGATGATGTGAAGCTAAAAGTTATTTGTGTGGCTCAAAAAATTACAAACGTGTCAAATGCTCGTTAACGTGCCGATGGAAAAAAACAAGAAAAAATATAAACCAGTAGATTAAGATCGAACATTAACATAAAACAAGACAAAAAAAATTAAAAACATGTAAATTACATGACCAAAAATATGATTTTTTCACATAGTAGTCCAACATAAAGCAATTATCTCTGAAAATACCGTGTCTCCACATGATGTTATTTCAAGTGTTATTCTATACTTGTCTTTTTATTAGAGATAATATATAATAACAGTGGATTTAGCACTCCGCGTCTAACACAATATGATACCTTTTGAATTGACTCGGAAGAATCCGTGTTGACGAGAAGACCGTTAAAGGTTTCTTCGAAGACTCCCACAAGACGCAATCAAAAGTGCCAAGAAATTTGCCTACAAAATTCACTATTTAACTTGCCACTTTTTCTAGTTAACAGAGAAAAATTGCTGCAATTATAAAAACTCCTATGAAATGTTTTCATTGGTCGATTTTATGAAACGAATGTGCGGTTTAATTGGACTCATAAAAAGTTATTATTTTTTATGTCAAAATTATTATTCTTCATTAGAAATATAGACTGTATCGATCCATCTCCATGAATATTGATCCGTAGACTTACTATGCTTGCTACACTGGTTCTCAAATAAAAAACCTCATCTCAAACTTTAGACATGGATCACAATTGCCATATAAGCTATAAAAAACCTCATCTCAAACTTTAGACATGGATCACAATTGCCATATAAGCTATAAGCTATCACCGCTTCTTTTACCTTATATATACATCACCCAAAAAAATATTATTGTTGAACTCACAAAAAATAATATTTTAATTTACCTTACTACCTTTATTTGTTTCCACTAGCTTCTCAAGTTATGGTGACTCGAAGCCTTGAAGCCAAAAAGGAGAAAAAGAGTAAACTACCTATGAACCGAGCCCTTTTTGCTTTTGAAAAACAACACACACACACACACAAGATATCATTCTAATCATAAATATATTGTAAAATCCTCTATAGTTTTTTTTCCAGTTAAGAAGAAATTTGTTACAATGATGTTTCGAACTCAAAACATCATCCCAAAATTGAGAACCTAATGTCAGATTGGCTAGATATAGGTCATCAGCTGATCAGTGTTTTTTTTTAAAAAAATATTTAAAAATCACTAAAAAAAATTTAAAAAAATCCGGAGCCAAAGAAAAAATGGCTGAAAAAACCCATCTGTCCAAATGGGGGAAAATGGTCCCATTTGGGCGAACAATTTCCCTACATTTCTTGTTCATCACTAATGACCAATTGGGACCCGAATGCGCACGGGGAACACTTGATTCTTTGGTTGTATTTTTCGATTTCTAGAATGAATGGTAATTATTTCGAGAAATTAGACTTTTTGTATGGTGAAAAAAGAAATAAGTCATCTGGGTGTTTGTTATGTTAATGATTGTAATTAATCCTTGTCCTATCTAATTTATTTCATTAAGTGGTTGGGTTGTTAACTATTTCAATTATTACCATCATCATTCAATTCATTTTGAGGAATAGTTAAGATCCATTAGGAATGATCCAAAAATTTTGTTGTAATAAGAAATACATTTTCCCTAAAAAGTTATAAATGGAATATATGATTTTCTTCTCCCCCTTTTTATTTGTCATTCAAAGGATTATCATGGCTCCCGTGCAAGAATGATGAACCCAAATTCGGGAATAATTTGAATCTCAATTCTTTCCATTTAATCTTGTACTTGTGTATATTCGAAAATAATTTAAATCTCATCAAACGAAATCTCGAGTTCGAAATTCTGTTATTATAATAAATTACATCTCTCAATTTAAAACGATAACATTATTTAACATATTCCATTCAATACTATAAATTATTTAATAATTTGGTACATATATATTTGCTGGACAAGATTGAATATAAGCCAGTGATCTTGTTCCTCGTCGCCGATACGCTTCCTTACCACCACCGACTGTCATCATTATACTCTGTAACTTATTATGTTTACAAATGTATGTATAATCATCATCTACTTTTCGCCACTATTTTAACTTTTTAAAAAACACTCTTTTTTCACTCTCAAAACAAAAAGAAGGAAAGAAAGAAAGAAAACACTCTTTGTTTACACACATGTATATTTTTATTTGTTTGAAAATCGGGTTTCAGATTCAGGGGAATATAAATTGAGTTAGCATCCGTCTATGAACAGTGGGATTTTGGTGTGACAAATTTTACCTTAAAGCCCGCGAAAGATTATAAATAAAGATTTTGAGATCGCTATATAATCCATAAAAATACGATTTCAATTTTCATCCGAGAGATCTATGATCATCACTTAAAACTAGGGGTGTTATCGAGCTGAGTCGAGCTCGAGTAGCACACTACTCGAGCTCGAGCTCATATTTTACTATTCGAGCTCGAGCTCGATTGTAGTTCGAGTACTCGAGCTCGAGCTCGAGCTCGAGCTTTTATATTATATATATATATAATTTAAAAATATATTAATAAATAAATAAATATATTATTATATTATATATATTATAAAATAAATAAATATATAAATATAATAAATAAAATAAAATAAATTAAATATTATAAATAAATATATAAATATTATAAATAAATTAATATATAAATATAAATATAATATTATATTATTTTTTAATATATATATATATATATATATATATATATATATATGTGTGGCTTATCGAATAGCTCGCGAGCTCGAGCTCGAGCTCGGTCAAATCGAGCTCGAGTCGAGTTTTGACCGAGCTACTCGCGAGTTGCTCACGAGTAGCTCGGCTTGTTTATACCCCTACTTAAAACTAAGGTCCGTGATATACCTGGCATCGTTACATTTCATCTGTGCTGATTAAGGATGTTTGTACATATATATATATAGATGAATGTTGATATGATGAGTTCACTAAACTATTAGGCACCGTTTGGTTTGAGTTATGATATAAGTAATATATAGATAAGTAATATAATGTAATAAAAATAAATAAGAAATGATAGTTAAAATAGTATTGGATTTGATTGATAGATTATGATTTATTTGATTTGATTGATTAAATTTTATATAAAAATATTAAATGACTATTTTGTCCTTTTTACCGTAAATAAAATAAAAATTATATAATTTATAAGATGTAATATAGTAATTTGAGTTCAATGATTTGATTGATGTGAGATAAATAATTAATGATTTGATTGATGTAAAATAAATAGTTAATATATGGATAAATAATATGATGAAAAGAACGTGAAATGAGATGAGATGAGATGAGTTATACATATATTAGTAATATAGTGAACAAAACGGTGTCTTAATCTATATTTAGTAAGTGATTCCCAATATAAAGAATTTAAGTCGAAGTTACACCACGAATCTTCATGACATCCAAAGCTTTGATTTCGTTTTGGTAATCCATTAGGGTTACAAAGAGATGATCTTGGGTTATATCCTGATTCTTATCGGGACTTGAATGTTGTAGTTAAAAATTCAATCTTATAGATATATCGTGTGTGTGTGTGTGTTTATGATATTATGGATGATTTTTTTATGTTTTGAAATATATACATATTAATTATTGTATTAATTCTGAGACCTTGACAAACTATTGCTACTGGATTTGATTAAATGAAAGTAAATGTGATTTGAGTTTTTTTAATATATAAGTACTCACAATAAGAGTAGTTTCTTATGAAACATCTTTATAGTTCGGATCGGAGATTCGTTTCATAAATTAACTTGAGAGACAGTTTCATATGAGTAGAGATATGATGTCACAAAATTAAATCGTAAAACGGTCTCATATATGTTTTTGTGTTATAATAATTTTATTTTAAAATATGTTCTGGAAAATTTTTAATTACATGCTACAGTACTAATACTATAGTGTATGCGACCGTGCTTATAAAGTCGGTTTTTTAACGAAAACCAAAAAAAATTGTAAAATAAAAACAATAAGAAAAATATAGCGTTTTCATAAACAAATAGGTGTAAAATCCAATAGATATCAACTTTACAAATGTGTGTGGCATTTCCGTAAATGAATACCAAATGACACAAAATGAGTATCATTTTGATAAATAAAAAAATCTAATGTAAAAAAAAAAAGAATATCATATAAAATGACTAATTCGTCTAATAATTTTGATTTTATTAGAAATTAAGTTAAAATATAATAATAATTTCATCTCAAATTTATCAATTAATTAATATTTAATTAAAATGTCTTTAATATAATAAGATTAATATACCAAACTAATAAAGTAATTTGAACCTGGATTAAATGTTGAAGAACACAAAGGGTCAACTTATAAAAAAGTCATTGCTTTAATATAAAAGTTATCCTTACACCATCAGCTTATAAATAATTTTTTTTTCTAATACAAAGCAAATAATTAAGGATTATTAATAGTTTCAAAAATAATGATCATAATAATAAGGACGATTAAATAAAAAATTTAACATATATAATGTCCTTAATGCAACAGTGGAACGTGGGTCCCATAACAGATACGGGATTTCAGTTTTGCGGCTCAATGGTCTGGCGTGGCCTAGCTGATATCATTGAGTTTGGTGGCATCAATATGCATTTTTTATATTATATATATATAAATGTTGGAAAATTGGGTTGTGTACCCATTTAAAATTGATAAAATATTTGTGATAAAATTATTTCTAGATTACCAATTAAGAGTGAATGAAAAATTAATAAAGTGTTCACAAATAATTGTTCAAATTTTATCGAGTAAAAGTAAAAGATTGAATAGAAAAATATTATATATATATATATATATTATAATATAATATATATATTATAATATATTATTGAATGAAAAAGAAATGGCAAGTGGTAAGTGGCAAATTATGTCATCGTTACCCTTTGAATCAATTCAATAGAATTTGTAAATTGAATTTTAATTCAAATTAAAATCTGAATTCGGTTATTAAAATTGGAAATTGAAAAACCCAATTCAACCGAATAGTTGTGTCTGGGCAGTTATTCTTGCTTGAAATCTTATGATGATGTGTCTCATTTTGAATTAATGCACCTTTTCATATAAGATCATTCAATCTTTATTAATATCTCATGTGTTTGAATGGAATATAGACACACATATTAAAAATATATTGCTGCATATCATTGTTGTTCATCATTTTTCAGAAAGTTCAAAAAGCATTTTCGAAGTTTTCCGGGTTCTGTAATTTGGAGTGCTCATATTACAAAACAAAGTCGTTGTATCTTGGAAGACGATTGTCGTATTCCATAAGCACCGTGTGTGGGGCAAATTCGTCTTAAGGACATAGAGTTTTACTCTAGCCTCGACTAAAAATATCAGATCAAATTACTGTCCTTGTCTCAAGTCCTGTCCCGACATCAGTCAAGACAGCATCCGAAAAATCATCTCAGATTTGCACAGTACTCCGAAACCAACATTCTTAAGACGAATTTGTGTTCATTCTGAGATGGCATCTACATCTGCTGCCTCTGTTCAGCCTACTGTTCTGCGTCACACTTTGAGAAACCGAAGAAGTTTTTGGGTGTTGAAGGTGGCACCAAAAGATGATGTTCTACTTGACTACTCTGAATCTCGTGAAGTTCCTACAAGAGAATGCCCCTGCTGTTTCTGACAAAGAGACGGACAAAGATAAGCGGGCTGCTTATGATGCTTGGAAGAATGGAGACTACATGTAGTGACCCTTACCCGGATCACCTACTAAACAGAACTTAGGCATGCAATTAACTTAATAAAACAGATATCAGAATGAAACTGCGGAAACCATAAACATTATACAATCCCAAGTAAAGGAATCTGTAATTTATCCAAATAATATACAATCAAATCGAATAGCTGTATCAACCCAAACAACAGTAATAAAAACTAGACGAAGCTCCAGCTGGCCAACCACTGACTAGCCCCTCCTGGATCCACCCTCCTCGTCCAATCGCAAACCTGCCCCATGGAATAGGGTGTACAGAAACACAAAGTACGAGACGTGAGCATAAAACGCTCAGTACGAGAGTATGAGTATACATGCATGCAAAGTGAACTCCCTATAAACTCGAGGTCAAGGATCAGATAACAGAGACAGACCGGGCCCTGGTATGTAGCACGTTGTGCCGTCGCTTCAGGAGGTGGCTCCCATACCATAATACCAGTGGATATACCGGACCCAAATCGATGGAAGTCCAACCACTAACAGGATAGGGAAAAACCCTACTAACAGACATCTCGAAGGAGATAGCTCAATGAATGCAGCATAAATCAATGACATATAAATCATGCAGTCACATAATACATGCATACTCAGTCAGGATATCTCGAACAGTACTTCCGTATCTCAAATCAGTGCAAGCTCTACCAACTCTAGGTCCACGCCTATAGTCTGCTCTACACTACCAGATGATACTACTATCATTAAAGCGCTCTAAAAGCCTTAACTAAGCTATTGCATACTTCTAAATATTTATAGAAAGCAAAAGCTATACCTTCGTCCGTCGTTAGCCCTTTGATGTTGATGCCTCCAGAACATGGGCACAACTCCGCTGCGACTATCGAACGCCTCGCCGACCGCCGGGTCAAGCCTAGGAAGGCTAGAACAACTCGAATAGACTAGAAAGGAGAGGGAAATACTCGGAATTGGAAATTGGAAATGAAGCCTCGGCCCTCTATTTATAGACAACGATCGGAACTTCCGATCCTCGATCGGAACGTCTGATCCTGCCATCGGAGCTTCCGAAAATCTTGATCTGCCACGTGTCAAAATATCACTTGTTGACTCCGGATAGGGGTGATCGGAGCTTTCGATCCTGCCACACGTCATGCCTGACGTAATATCGATCGGTGCCTTCGATCGCTCATCGGAGCTTCCGATCCTGTTCGGAGCTTCCAATCGTGCCTTCGGAGCTTTCGATCCGTTCGATACCCAATTTATTTAATTAGCATTAATCCCTTAATTACTCAATTAGGGTACGGGCTACTACATTCTCCCCCACTTAAGATATTTCGTCCTCGAAATCAGATCTTAAGTACCGAATGCAATACAGAAATCAGAAACATTCTTTATTCAAATCAAACGTTTACAGAGTTTGCAACTGAATACAACTTAAATAATGAAATCAAAACAACTCAGGATGGTCTTCACGCATCCTGTCCTCAAGCTCCCAAGTAGCTTCCTCAGTACCTCGGCGCTTCCACTGAATTAAAACCAAAGGAATGACTTTGTTCCGTAAAACCTTATCCTTATAATTCAGGATACGAATAGGTTTCTCAACATAGGTCAAATCCTTGTTCACCTGAACCTCAGACCGCTGCAGAATATGAGATTCATCCGCCACATACCATCGCAACAGAGATACGTGAAACACGTCGTGAATACTGGATAGATGCGGTGGCAAAGCTAATCGATAAGCCAAATTGCCAATGCTCTCCAAGATCTCAAACGGACCGATAAACCTGGGAGACAACTTGCCCTTAAGACCGAATCTGAGAATCTTGCGGAAAGGTGACACTCTCAGAAACACTTTCTCCCCGACATCGAACTGCAAAGGCCTACGTTTGATATTAGCATAGCTGGCTTGACGATCCTGTGCAGTCTTAATCCGTTTTTTGATCTGATCAACAATGTCTATCGCCTGCTGGATAAACTCCGGTCCCTCAGCCTGTCTCTCTCCCACTTCTTCCCAGAAGAGTGGAGTACGACAACGTCGCCCGTACAATGCCTCAAAAGGTGCCATCCCAATACTAGTATGATAGCTGTTGTTGTACGCGAACTCGATCAACGGCAAATGATCCTGCCAGGCTGAACCAAAATCCATGACGCACGCTCTAAGCATATCAGTCTTTGCATCAAAGGTTGAGCTAGTTGAGAGAAATTCAGAATGAAGCGACGATAATACCCTGCTAGACCCAGAAAACTACGGATCTCAATAATTGTCGTCGGACGCGACCAATTAAGTACCGCTTCAATCTTGCTTGGATCAACATAGATCCCCTCCCTGGATATGATATGGCCAAGAAAGACTACTCTATCCATCCAGAACTCACACTTGCTCAGCTTGGCGTACAACTACTCATCTCGAAGAGTCTGTAGTACCAACCGCAAGTGAGAAACATGCTCTTCCGTATTACGCGAATACACCAAGATGTCGTCAATTAAGACCACGACAAACTTGTCCAAATACTCCCTGAAGACATAGTTCATCAGATCCATGAATATAGCCGGCGCATTAGTCAAACCAAATGGCATTACTAGAAACTCGTAATGCCCATAGCGAGTACGGAATGCAGTTTTGGCTACGTCCTGATCATGGACTCTCAACTGATGATACCCAGATCTCAAGTCAATTTTGGAGTAAACTGACATGCCCTGCAGCTGATCAAACAAGTCATCAATATGAGGCAACGGATACTTGTTCTTCACAGTGACTCGATTCAGCTGCCGATAGTCAATGCACAGCCGCATCGACCTATCCTTCTTCTTTACAAAAAGAACAGGAGCTCCCCAAGGAGATACACTAGGACGAATGTACCCCTTGTCCAAAAGATCTTGTAGCTGATTCTTCAACTCACGCATCTCTGACGGAGCCAGACGATACGGTGGTTTAAAATAGGCAAAGTACCCGGCATCAACTCTATGCCAAACTCGACTTCCCTAGCAGGAGGAAAACCTGGAATCTCATCAGGAAATACATCTGGAAATTCATCCACAACAGGAATGCTCTCTATCCCAATGCTCTCAGCGGACAAATCAACTGCATAGATAAGGTAGCCTTCCCCGCCAGACTCTAGAGCTCGACAGGCTCTCAAAGCTGATACCAAAGGCATCGGAGGTCGCGCTCCCTCACCATAGAAAAACCAGCTCTCACTTCCCTCCAGATGAAAGCGTACTAATCTCTGATAGCAGTCCACTGAAGCTCGATAGGTAGTCAACATATCTATTCCCAGAATGAAATCAAAGTCGTCCATCGCCAGGACCATGAGATTTGCTAACAGAATGTTCCCTTCGAACTCTAAAGGGCAACTTATCACTAGACGCTTAGCCAAAGCAGATTGGCCCGTCGGAGTAGAAACAGACATCACTACGTCTAGTGCAATGCATGGTAACTTATGTCTCTTAACAAAACGTGCAGAAATGAAGGAATGAGATGCACCAGTGTCAATAAGTACAAGAGCAGGTATACCATAAAGCAGAAATGTACCTGTGATGACTTTTTCATTCTCCTCCACAGCCTGATCATGCCTCAAGGCAAATACCTGGCCAGAAGCTCGTGGCCTCAAATGAGAACTCCCAGCAGGCTGTCCCTGCGACCTCTGCTGAATGGTGGCCTGAGAACCCGATCCTGAACCAAAACCAGAACCTCCTCCCCCAGACAGTGGACAATCCCTCCGGATATGACCAGTCTCTCCACAACGGAAATAAGCTCCAGAAGCTCTACGGCAGTTGTCGGATGGATGGTTCTTCCCACAGTGATCACACTTGTCCTTCTTACCGTAACGGACAACACCAGCAGAGCCAGAGGAAGAAGAAGTAGATCCAGACTTCTTGAAAGTTTGGGCACGGGGACCCAAAGAACTAGCAGGCCTCGACTGAGGGAAAGACCTGTTCCGCCGAATGCTGTCCTCCGCCTGGTGACAACGGCTTACCAAACCCTCGTAGGTCATGTCGTCACCAACCGCCACACGGTCATGGATCTCAGGGTTAAGGCCCTGAAGGAACAGATTATACTTCATCTCTGAGCTATCAGCAATCTCGGGGCAATATGATAGCAGATCAAAGAACCTCTGCTGATACTCATAAATAGACATGGCTCCCTGTCGCAGACTCAGTAGCTCGCCTGCCTTCGACTGACGGAGTGCAGGAGGAAAATACCGCTTTTGGAAAGCTGTGCGGAACTCGGCCCAGGTGGCCACTCCTCTCGCTGCAATAAAGGGTGCAGAAGTAAACCTCCACCACCTACGGGCTCGCCCATCCAGAAGATAGCCAAGGGTCTCCATCTTCTGCTCCTCGGTGCAGTGAAAAGTCTGAAAAGTCATTTCCATGCGGTCTAACCAGTTTTCCGCATCCTCCGGAGACTCAACTCCAACTAAGGGCTTAGGACCCATAGCTAAGAATCGACGCACAGTGAAACGTTCGTCGTCATGGTGACGATGACGCCGTTCTCGACGATGCTATCGGTCGGCATCACCCCAACGCCCACCAATACTGCTATGGGAACTCTGGTCATCACGATTTGCCATCTACAAAAATACCTCACGGTTACCTTCTGCATAGTCTAAATCCCAAGAATACTATGCATGCTCTGACACCATAAATGTAGTGACCCTTACCCGGATCACCTACTAAACAGAACTTAGGCATGCAATTAACTTAATAAAACAGATATCAGAATGAAACTGCGGAAATCATAAACATTATACAATCCCAAGTAAAGGAATCTGTAATTTATCCAAATAATATACAACCAAATCGAATAGCTGTATCAACCCAAACAACAGTAATAAAACCTAGACGAAGCTCCAGCTGGCCAACCACTGACTAGCCCCTCCTGGATCCACCCTCCTCGTCCAATCGCAAACCTGCCCCATGGAATAGGGTGTCCAGAAACACAAAGTACGAGACGTGAGCATAAAACGCTCAGTACGAGAGTATGAGTATACATGCATGCAAAGTGAACTCCCTATAAACTCGAGGTCAAGGATCAGAGAACAGAGACAGACCGGACCCTGGTATGTAGCACGTTATGCCGTCGCTTCAGGAGGTGGCTCCCATATCATAATACCAGTGGATATGCCGAACCCAAATCTATGGAAGTCCAACCACTAACAGGATAGGGAAAAACCCTACTAACAGACATCTCGAAGGAGATAGCTCAGTATGCAAATGAATGCAGCATAAATCAATGACATATAAATCATGCAGTCACATAATACATGCATACTCAGTCAGGATATCTCGAACAGTACTTCCGTACCTGAAATCAGTGCAAGCTCTACCAACTCTAGGTCCACGCCTATAGTCTGCTCTACACTGCCAAATGATACTACTATCATTAAAGCGCTCTAAAAGCCTTAACTAAGCTATTGCATACTCCTAAATATTTATAGGAAGCAAAAGCTATACCTTCATCCGTCGTTAGCCATTTGATGTCGATGCCTCCAAAACTTGGGCACAACTCCGCTACGACTACCAAACGCCTCGCCGACCGCCGGATCAAGCCTAGGAAGGCTAGAACAACTCGAATAGACTAGAAAGGAGATGGAAATACTCGGAATTGGCAATTGAAAATGAAGCCTCGGCCCTCTATTTATAGACAACGATCGGAACTTCCGATCCTTGATCGGAACGCCCGAACCTCGATCGGAACGTCCGATCCTGCCATCGGAGATTCCGAAGATCCTGATCTACCACGTGTCAAAATATCACTTGTTGACTCCGGATAGGGGTGATCGGAGCTTCCGATCCTGATCGGAGCTTCCGATCTTGCCACACGTCATGCCTGACGTAATATCGATCGGTGCCTTCGATCGCTCATCGGAGCTTACGATCCTGTTCGGAGCTTTCGATCGTGCCTTCGGAGCTTCCAATCCGTCCGATACCCAATTTATTTAATTAACATTAATCCCTTAATTACTCAATTAGGGTACGGGCTACTACACTACCTTTGTCGCAACTACATTTTGAATGGTTTGGACAATACTTTATACAATGTGTACAGTCAAGCCATGACGTCAAAGGACCTTTGGAAGTCTCTCGAAAAGAAGTACCGAACCAAAGATGCCTGAATGAAGAAATTTATTGTTGGTAAGTTTTTGGATTATAAAATGATTGACTTTAAATCTGTGTTGAGTCAAGTCCAGAAATTGAAACTTTTGTTGCATGATTTGCATGATGAGGGTATGCAAATTAATGAGCCTTTTCAAGTGGCTTCGATAATCGAGAAACTTCCGCCTTCGTGGAAATATTTCAAAAATTATCTAAAGCACAAGAGAAAGGACATGGGACTTGAGGATCTCATTGTGAGGCTGCGAATTGAAGAAGACAATCGCAAGCAATCTGATCCTAAAGGGAAATCACCTATGGATGCAAAGGCAAACTTGATGGAATCAAATTCTAGCAAAAAGAGGAAGTTTTTCGGAAAAGGGAAAACTCAAGTGAAGGCTAAGAGATTCAATGGAACGTGCTACAACTGTGGCAAGCCAAATCATATAGCTAAGGACTGCCGACGTCCAAAGAAATCCAACAGAGACCAAATAAACATGTCTGTTACAGATCGTGTCGCGACATGCGGTGAGACAGAAAAGGTTACAGACCTTTCTGCTGTGGTTTTTGAATCCAATCTGATGGAAAACCTTAAATAATGGTGGGTAGACACTGGAGCAACACGTCACATATGTTCTGATAAGGCGTTGTTCTCAACCGACTCTTCTATTACCGAAAAAAAGATTTTTATGGGAAATTCAGCAACATCGGATATCGTGGGTCTTGGAAATGTGGTAATAAAGATGACTTCTGGAAAGGAAATGACGCTGCGTGATGTCCTCCATGTTCCTGATATTCGGAAGAATCTAGTGTCGGGATCGGCTCTTCTAAATGCCGGTTAATTAGTGTTTGAGTCCAACAAGTTTGTACTTTCTAAGAATGGTCAATTCAGAGGAAAGGGGTATCTTGACAATGGCTTGTTTAATATGAATGTAATCAATGTACTCCGTGATTTTAATGACAATAAAGTTATAATTTCTTCTTACTTGCTTGAATGTTCAAATTTATGACATTTAAGACTTGGGCATGTGAATTATAAATCATTGCAAAGATTAATGAAGATGAACTTATTGCCAATATTTGATATTGATCCAACACACAAGTGCAAAGTTTGTATTGAAGCAAAAATGGCCAAATTACCTTTTCATTCGTTGGAAAGAAATACTGCTCCTCTCGAATTAATTCATAGTGATCTATGTGATTTGAAATTTGTGCAATCAAGAGGAGAAAATAAATATTTTGTTACATTCATTGACGATTGCACTCGATATTGCTATGTGTACTTGTTAAAAAGCAAAGATCAAACTTTGGAAGCATTCAAAGTGTATAAAACAAAAGTTGAGAATCAACTAAGCAAGCGAATTAAAGTGGTTCATAGTGATAGAGGAGGAGAATATGGTGCTCCTTTTGATGAATTTTTTACGGAGTCCATCATTATTCATCAAACGACCGCGCCTTACTCCCCTCAATCCAATGGTGTAGCGGAACGAAAGAACCGGACACTAAAGGAGATGATGAATGCTATGTTGATAAATTCTGGATTACCACAGAATTTGTGAGGGGAAACGATTTTGTCGGCTACCTATATTTTAAACAAAGTACCTCATAAGAAAAGAGATAAGACCCCTTATGAATTGTGGAAATGCCACAAGTCGGCCTACAAATATCTAAAAGTGTGGGGGTACTTGGCTAAGGTGGAAGTTCCTAAGCCGAAATAAGTGAAAATTGGGCCAAAGACAATCGATTGCATTTTTATTGGTTATGTCAATAATAGCGCTGCATATCGATTTTTGGTGCACAAGTCAGACATTCCTGATATCCATAAAGGGACTACTATTGAATCAAGGAATGCTGTGTTTTTTTAGGAAATTGTACCCTACAAAAAAGGAAAAATTGTATCTTGTCCCGAAGCATGTCGGGACATGTATAAAGACAAGAATGAGACAAAATGTCATCGCGACAAATCTGTGGACGAAAATACCAGTGAAACACATCCTAATGGAAATAGGGATGATACTGGACTACCTCTTATTTAATATGACAAAAATATTGCTATTGAAGAGAATCATAGAAATAAAAGAGGAAATGAAACTGCGGAAAATCATGAAAATGATAACGAATTGAGACGCAGTAAAAGGGCTAGAAAGGAAAAGACTTTTGGTCCTGACTTTCTGACTTATGTGTTAGAAAATGAACCTCGAATAATAATGGAAGCATTATCGAGTCCCGAGGCACCGTTATGGAAAGAAGCTGTTAATAGCGAGATAGAATCCATCATGCAAAACCATACATGTGAATTGGTTGAGGTTGATCTTCCACCAGGAACAAAGCCTTTAGGATGCAAGTGGATCCTAAAACAAAAATACAAGGCTGATGGATCTATAGATAAATATAAAGCCCGGTTGGTGGCTAAAAGCTTCAATCAAAAGGAAGACCTAGATTTCTTCGATACATATTCACCAGCGACTAGAATTACCTCCATTCGAGTTCTCATTGCCATTGCTACATTGCATGACCTTGAGATACATCAAATGGATGTGAAAACCGCATTTTTAAATGGTGAATTGGATGAAGAAATATACATGGAGCAACCTGAAGGGTTTGTGGCTCCCGTACAAAAGCATAAGGTGTGCAAACTCGTTAAATCGTTGTATGGATTGAAACAAGCGCCAAAACAGTGGCACGAGAAATTTGACAAAACTATGTTGTCAAATGGTTTCAAGATAAACGAGTATGATAAATGTGTTTATATCAAAGGTACACCTGATTCGTTCGTTATAATATGTTTATACGTAGACCATATGCTTATTATGAGAAGTGGTCATAATGTGATTATGAACACAAAAAAGTTGTTGATTAAGAACTTTGATTTGAAATATATGGGTTTGGAAGATGTAATTCTTGGAATTAAGATCATGAAGACAAAAGAAGGAATTGTCCTCACACAATCTCATTATGTCGAGACGGTGTTAAAAAAGTTTGGTGCTCATGTTCTAACTCCTGTCGCAACACCAATTGATTTAAACGTGCATTTGGACAAAAATCATGGTGAACTCAAATCACAACTGGAATATTCACGTGTGATTGGAAGTTTGATGTATATTTCAAACTGTACACGTCCGGATATTGCATGTGCAGTCTATAAACTCAGTAGATTTGCGAGTAATCCAAGTAATGTGCATTGGAATTCATTGATGAGAGTTCTTAAGTATTTGAAACATACTTCAGAATATGGATTACATTATGCGAGATATCCAGCAGTGCTGGAAGGCTATTGTGATGCAAACTGGATTTCGGATACGAATGATTCCAAATCCACAAGTGGATATGTGTTTGTCATTGGTGGTGGAGCCGTGACATGGAAATCCACAAAGAAAACATGTATTGCTCGATCCACAATGAAATCTGAGTTTATAGCCTTAGATAAAGCCGCTGAAGAGGCTGAATGACTAAGAAATTTCTTAGAGGATATCCCATGCTGGGAAAAACCTGTGTCTGCCGTAATGATACATTGTGATAGTCAATCAGCGATTGGAAGGGCACAAAGTAGCATGTACAATGATAAGTTAAGACATATACGTCGTAGACATAATACAATTAGGCAGTTGATCTCTAATGGAGTAATCTCCATCGATTATGTAAACTCGAAAGAGAATTTAGCAGATCCGTTGACAAAAGGTTTGAGTAGAGATCAAGTAAACTGCTCATCAAGGGGAATGTGACTAAAAATCTAAAAATAAAACGATCATAGCAGAAACCCAACCTTGCTGACTGGAGATCCCAAGATCTTGGTTCAATGGGACAACGATGTTATGAGAGTTGTTGTAACAGCACTTGAGACAAGCTTTATAAAAAGTTGTCTTCTCATTTCTAGGGTGAAAAACGTGCTGCCAACCACATGTAGTGAGGTTAAGCTTATGCTTTTAATGATTCATATACTTGAAAAATTCGGGTATGGTAGGATACTCGTTATAGGATATCACCTATGTAAGTGTGAAGACGAGCCACTTCAATGAAACACTTATCAATCCAAGTGCGTGTTCATGGCTAAAACGGACACAACCATGAGAACTAGTAAGATGTGAGAAAGGTTATTGTGTTGATACCATTGTCTTGGTTTACACAAACGGTTGTGTAGTTCAAGACATCGCGTTCACTAACTAGCTAATAAATCCGATGGTATTCTACTACGGAAGGTTCAAAGCCAAAAGCTACCTTTTCCGATGCAATAATCTTTCGTTTGGACTTTCTAAAGTGTCTGCATTTCATACATGCATTAATTTCCATTCATGTGGGGGATTGTTGGAAATTTGGGTTGTGTACCCATTTAGAATAGATAAAATATTTGTGATAAAATTATTTCTCGATTACCAATTAAGGGTGAAAGAGAAATTAATAAAGTGTTCACAAATAATTATTCGAATTTTATCGAGTAAAAGATTGAATAGAAAAATATTATACATATATATATATATATATTATAATATGTATTATATTATATATATATATATATATGTATTATATATATATATATATATATATATATATTATTGAATGAAAAAGAAATGGCAAGTGGTAAGTGGCAAATGATGCCACCGTTACCCTTTGAATCAATTCAATAGAATTTGTAAATTAAATTTCAATTCAAATTAAAATCTGAATTCGGTTATTAAAATTGGAAATTGGAAAATCCAATTCAACCGAATAGTTGTGACAGGGTACTTATGCTTGCTTGACATCTTTTGATAAAGTGTCTCATTTTGAAATAATGCACCTTTTCATATAAGGTCATTCAATCTTTTATTAATATCTCATGTGTTTAAATGGAATATAGACACACATATATTAAAAACATATTGTTGCATATCATTGTTGTTCATCATTTTTCAGAAAGTTCAAAAAGCATTTTCGAAGTTCGTCGGATTTTGTAATTTGGAGTGCTTTATTACAAAACGAAGTCGTTGTATCTTGGGATTTGATTGCCGTATTCCATAAGCACTGTGTGTGGGGCAAATTCGTCTTAAGGACATAGAGTTTTACCTTAGCCTCGACTAAAAATCTTAGATCAAATTTATGTCATTGTCTCAAGTCCTGTCCCGACATCAGTCAAGACAACATCCGAAAAATCATCACAGATTTGCACAGTACTCAGAAACCAACAATATATACACACAAATTTACATGAGACAATATTAGTATTACATGTCGAATTTATGAAATCAATCATTGCTCACTTGGGTGATTCATAAAAAAATATTAACTTTTATATCTAAAGTATATACTAATTTATTGTAAAAATAGATAGGATTAACTCGTCTAAATTTTAAAGATCCATATTACCGTCTAATAAAAGACTTATTTATATTATATATATTATAAAATCAAATAAATATTGTATATATTGTATATAAAATCTGGGCTCTATAGATAGAGTACGCCAATTTTTTTTCCCCAAAATTACCTTTATAATAAATAAATATGTAAATTTGATTATATCTGTATATAATTTCCATATTTTTCTCACTAACAATTATAAGTAAGATAAACAAATTTTAAATTATTTAGAAAAAAAAATTCATTAAAAATCATAATTAAGCTAATTAATGAAAAATAAAATATATAATTTATATATAATATATAATTATAAATATATTATATTATTTATACACACGCATCGTGTGTGCACAATTATGCTAGTAAATATTAATATTCTCAATATTATTTAATTTATGTATATTTTGGGCGGATCAATCGAGCAAAAACTTTTTTTTTATAATTTACACCAAAATAAAATTTGAGCTCCATAAAATAAGGATACGAACAAAATGATATGATATTTTTATGCTTGAATTTGATTAAAAATTTAGTTTGAATCAATCTCGTGATCTTTAGTAGATCACGAGTGATATATGTAGACAATGACGGAGCCAGGATTTCAGTTTCACCCGGGCTAAAATATTTTATCGAGAAATCCAAAAATAATGGAAGATGAAAACACTGATTTTTGCTGAAAAAAATAATAATAAAATTCTCTATTAAAAAACCAGAAAAAATCTTCTCAAAATTAATTACAAAAAAATTAAATATTTTTCAGTGTATATACAAATTTCATCATTTTAATTTGGTCGATATACCTTATAAGAGTGGGAACATTATAATGTCAGAGAGCATTAGAAGATAGGGAGTGAAGAATATCGCACTAAGACAAGGACAGAAATAAAGAACAACCCATTTTTTGTTTGTTTGGTTTTTTTTTTACTAGTTTTGAGAATTAAAGGTGGGCTACTCAATTTTTTTAATTAGACTACCGGGATGCGTAGTATAACATTAGCCCCAAAAATAACAAATAAAATTTTCTTTTTAAAATTTTTGGACCATATAAATTTTTTTTAAAAAAATTGGGCCAACCGGGCTGAAGCCCGGGTACCCGGCCCATTATCTGCCTTCGCCCTTGTATATTGACAAAAAAAAATTGAAAATTTCCTGGCACAAAATGTACCTAAAAAAACAAGATTTATTTGATTTAGTTTTGTTACGGTGAACATTCATTGTAGACATCTATGTACATCGATTGATTTGACGTTCTATATACTTAATAGATGATCACGATCACCTCAGTCGATGTTCACATAGTGTTCAGGTGAATGTTCACCATATCAAAACTCTGTTTTGACTATATGTATAACTTAACCACAAATCAAAATATTATTTAAGACAAACTGAAATTTAGATAAGCATCCAACGATTTTTATTAGTAAATATTTTGAGACCTTTTGCTTGGTTCCCTGTTCTCATGGATTGCGTGGTGACTGGTGAATACAACTATACAAAGGCCCTATACAAATATCACTTAACCCCATACGTGGCACCTTTGGATTGGGTGTATTTTTATGATAACCAATCAGTTTGCGGCATACATACTCGAACGTGGGTCCCATCTGGGGAGGCTCACTTTAGCAATTGCCCCATTGGGTGCTTGCCAAGTTAGAGTGGCACGAAATCGTGATTTTTTTATATAAAAAAAATAATGAAAATTATAGGGTTTTGTTTTGTTTTCGGAATTTCGTTCGATTTTTTCAGAAAAATAACGCGGAAGAATGTTTTAAGGAAATAAATGCATACTTTTTGAGAAAATATAATTTTTAGTATCAAATCATGCCAATATAAAATAATTACACAAAGTTAGACATACTTTAATATAAAACTTCTATGAGACGATGTCACAATTCAATTTTATGAAGCATATATATATTCGACTTGGAGTATAAAAAAATATGATTTTTATGTCAAAAATATTAGTTTTTATTATAAATATAGGTCGTGTGACTTGTGTCGACCGGAGAATCTCATAAGAAACCGACTCTTTGAAAATTGATTTTAAAAAATTAAGTGAATTAAAATGATGATAATGCTAGGAATAACTATGATATGTGAAAAACTGAAAATGAAGGAAAATTTGGTATGAAAAAAGAGAGTAATATTAAATAAGAGCTAGCATGCGTTATTATTTTTTAGTGGAAAGTTCGGTTACAAATTTCATATAATTAAAATAGTTGTTCACTATTTTTTTTTTAATCGTAGGTGTTCACTAATTTTGTCACTTGAGTAGTTACATGTCCTCTGCAATCAAAGATCTATACCGTGATATGGCTGTTTGATCTACACCTAGTAAAAACTAATAATTTTTTATATATAAAAGTATTACTTAATATTTCTCCATAATAATTATTAATTAACAAGAAAATATATTTACGATAAAAAATAATATTTTTTTAAAAGTACCAGTACAACTTTTAAATCCAAATTACATCTGTCTTACAAAATTAATCCATGAACAGAAGTTTTTGTGTTGTGACTTATTGTTGGATATTTAAGCCAGAATTAAAAAATAAATTAAGAAATAGATATTTATGCTCAAGCATTTCATGAAGTTTATTGCTCATAACTCTTCTGATAAGATTTCAAATTTGACTTGAGATTTTGAGTTCGAGATTCAGTTATAACTAATATATCTCAAATAAAAAAGAATCAGAATAATAATAAATTGATAAGTAGTATTTTTATACATGCGATGAGTACATTATACTCGAGTATAGAGTATGAATACATATGTAGGTCACGCATATATAAATAATGCTAATATTCAAACACACAATCATTTTGTAGAATACAATACATGAGAAGATTGTTTACCACTCACCAAATGTTTTCTAACAATAACAATATTATATTTTAAATTTACAATTTTTTTAGGGATAAATTTACAAAAGTTACTGATATTTTTTTAACAAAATAATAAGATATTTTTATTTTTAGAGAAAGAAGAATTTGACTTATATTTTATTAAAGAAGGCATTTTTATTTAAGATGATATTTATAGAAAATATAACTACTATTTCGCGAGTGTTCGAGCTAGTACGTAAGATGGACATGATACCGTGCTTTCAAACCTTCCTTTCCTTTATATTTTATTTATACATATATGCAGTATGCTTCGTGCATTATAATAAAAATAATTTTAATTTTTGTGTTCGATATGTTTACATCTTTTCGATTTTGATTTATATATCAAATTTCATTCTTAGTCATATATTTTTTAATTTTTGTAAGTGTGACATCAATATCGATCACATCAACTTTAGTACATACTTTATATCTCTGCATCACATGAAAGACGACTATTATTGCAATAAAACCAAATATATCGGACTAAGACTAGAATTGATAACATAGAGTATCAAACTCGCAATGAGATATATACACATGACTGAATTATATATAATTTTCCCTATCAGATACTAATATAATAGATTATGTATAAAATAACATTTAATTTGAAGTTAAATTATTTTTTCTACTTTATATATATCATGTTCTCTCGTGAAAATCAGAATAATTTTAGTAAAAAAATTTGATGTGCTTTAAAAATAGTAGTATAGTAAAAGAAGAGAGTATATGATATAGTATTTTTTTTCTGAAAATATGTAATATAGTATTTATATATACTTGTGTGGGCATTATATATAGGACACGTAATACTTATAATCATGGGATTTACTTGTAAACTATAGTATTTATTTAAATGAAATCTGTTTTGCGTAAAATATCGAACACAAAAATTGTAGCTGCTCTTTCATGTGATGCTGCAATCTTCCAAGAACAAAGGGTATTTTTTTGCTTTGGCTTTATTATTCGAGACGATGATCAAGGTTCTTTTGTGCAATGTTTGTGATCAAGATCAATGCAACGAAATATTAGATCATAAGAAGGAATTAATGCCTTACGTGAAGCACTGATATGGATAAAGAACTTAGAGCTGCACCATGTTATTTTCGAAATAGATGCGAAGAAAATGGTAGACGAGACCAAGTCGGATCTAAAAATAATAATTCATACTTTGGTTTTTTTTATATATAATATTTCATACTTTGGTGTTATCATTGTGAATGCAAAAAGCTCTTATGGGATAACATAGGTTTTATGGTTTTTTTGTCAAACATCTAACTAACGCATCGGGTACATGATCTAATTACTAGGCGTTCTTATGATCTTATCAGTATGTAAGCTCTATGATTTGAAACTAAGTTCTTTCATTTTTAGAGACCTCTTTAATATATGATTCTATATATCGGAGATAAATAAATTTACATTTAAAAAAAATACACAAATCTGAGGGGACAAAATCATCTGTTCTACAGTTCTATTTGCCAACTTCATGCTCTAAACAGTACTTAACAATGTCAGTTATATATACTTCACTCAATTAAGTTTCGTTTGCACTAATTATTAAAAAATATTAAAGATTTTGAACATTATATATGAATAAAAATATAAAATACAATGAATCACTGACTAAAAATTCATTTCATCTATTTTTTATATTAAAAAAATCAACAATAAATTATTTACCGTACTTGAAATATAATTTATTAATGTTGATTATTTGGGAGGCTATATATATATATATATATATATATATATATATATATATATATATATATATATATTCACATTATTAAATATTTATCTTGAAACCATCAAATACGGCAGATTTTGAACGATAAGTATTATTTGTAAGACAATTTTTAAAATATTTTATAAAAATATTTTTTTAAAAAAAAAACTTTTATAAATTAAAACGTTTTATAAGTGCACGTCCAAACGCAATATAGATCTTTTCATCCAAAAGTAACTTTATTTATTGCTTGAAAATCAAATTTCTTTTTTTTTTTTTAAGGAAATGAAAATCAAATTTCAACTCAAAGAGAAAGGAGTAATTCAAGCTCAACTGTGTAAGTAGTAGCAAACAATCTCTAGAGGTTAAAGAAAATAAGATTAATCTTTGAGTAAGTCTCTGGTAAGACGGACTCATGGATTTTTACCGTGAGACGGGTTAATCCTACTCATATTTACAATAAAAATTAATATTTTTTCATAGGTAATCCAAATAAAAAATACGTTTGCCTCACAAAATTGACCCGTGAGACCGTCGCACATAAATTTTTGTGTTAATATTATACAAGGGTTACCTAAACAAATGTGACATTAATCAGTAACTTCTTTTTGTGCACAAAAATATTATTGGTCATGAATAAATCAACACTCCACACCCATTTGCACCATTATTGCTAAAGTTTTAGGTCTATTATAGTTGTCACCATTTCATGAAAAAGAAACCCTAACCTAATGACACATGATTATGTACAACAATTGTGGATTATGATTGCTAATTGGTTTAAAAGTCTCATTCGAAAAATAATTACCACTCGAGTTACATGTATTATCATGAGAAACGACGTCGAAAAAAAGTGATAAATTTTAATTAAAATGTACGACTTATCGCGGATACGTGTTGTCATGTGCTTCAATTTGAGGAGTTAGTTTTGTATCTAATTGTGGGAAATAATCATTAAGTTTTTTGCACTAGGTAATCAAGAATTTTCGTAATGGACACAAAATAATTTAATTTTTAATTTAAAACTTATATTTATAAATAATTTTATTTGTATATAAAAAGAAAGTTATCATGTGCCTTAACCTAAAAGGAAATGTGCAAGGAAAAACGAAAGGAAAAGAATAAGTAAGGGCCAGCTTAAATCTAGTCCAACAAAATACATGGACTTAGCCCATAGTCCAGCATGCAATTAGAATTTCAGGATTTGGATCATATTACAAATTTAATCGTTTTTCAATCATGTGAATTAATTTTTAAAAAATTATAATTAGCTTCAAATTAATTTTATTTAAAGTTTTTTCCTATTAAAATTTTTCAGAGTCGTAATTAATAATATCTGTATCAAAATTAAAACATATTATTCATTTAAATATTTCCAAATTTTTAGAATTTTAATTTCAAGCTTTATATTATTATTGGAGTTGTGTAATTATGGTATCTTCACGGTATAATATTTATCCCTTCTATGTTTATTTAAATATAACTTGCATATTATCTTTAATTAAGGATATATATAATAAATAATAATGTTTCAACTATACTTATATGGACTGTCAAAACAAAAAACTATACTTATATGGTACCCGTTTTAACGGTTTTCCTTTACCTTTTACATGTAACATGCATGTAATTACACCATATATGTGCTTATTTGTTAGAATTTAATACCTCGATCGAGGTAGATCAAATAAAAATTATAATTCAGTTCCATGGGGTTGATTATTTTATGAGTCTCGCATGGCCAGATTAATTTTAAGTCATTCGGTCTGTTGGGATCGGTTCAGAGGGTAGAGGGGGGGTGAATACACTCTGAAACTTTTCTTTTTCTTCTTTAAAATGATCAAGTGAGGTTTAGTTCACTTAATCAGTTTTCTCAACTTCTAAAACGTTTTGAACAACTTAAATAGTGCGGAAATAGTTCAGAGGTTTTAGTGATGCAAAGTTTATAATGCAATGTATGAGCAGGATGTAAGATAAATGGCAGTAAATGCTAAAGCACGATTTTATGGAAGTTCGAAGGCTTAATCCTTCTACGTCTCCCCTTCTTCCACTTAGGAAGGAATTCACTAGAAGACTTTGGTTATTACAACGTCTTGTAATACACCCACTTCAGACTTAGGACTTATCCAATGCCTAATCCGAAACTCCTAGATTTACACAGATAAGATTCTCAGTTCTTATCGGACTGGTGGAAGCTTTCAGAGCAGCTTCAAGTCTCTTCAACACTGAGTATAGTTGAGTTGAGCTTCTCAGACTGCAGAGCGGTCGAGAGGCTTGAAAACCCTAGAATGATCCTTGACGATCAGATATGTGAACTGTAGGCGAGGGTTTATTTGAGCAGCAGATGATTGATCTTGTAAGTGTGCTCAAGTATATCAGATGAGGACTTCTGATATTAGTCAAGTGATTGAAATTTTTCTGAGTTGCTTGTCTCTCTTCGTTGTCTCGTATCACTTGTTGTTGTTGTTTGAGCAATCTTCCCTTTATATAGGTCAATCATCAACGTCTTTATTTTGAACGTTCTGATGCTGCATTGAATGCACATTTAATGCTCATAAATGCATTGATGATTCTGCATGAGGATCGTACACTGCAGACAACTTCCAGGGTCCAAAACTGGAATAAACGGTCGAATGCTTTATCTGCAGTCATTCTGTGTTTTTGCCATTTTGGTACAACCTGTTGTCTTGATTTGCAGGAGTCAACAAATCTTCTGAAACGCCGGTTCTGCTTTTAATAAAAGATCCTGCAAAGAACATCTTGTCATAGGTACTTGTCTCGAGATATCTAGATAGGCAGTTGGCATTCTACCGGTAGAGATATTTGTCCTCTGCTGGTTTGAATAACCAGTCGATAAGCTTGTGACTTCAACCGGTCGAGAGATAAAGGCGGTTGACAAGCTTCCGGTAGATAGATTTATCCTCTGCTGGTCTGGATAGCCAGTTGATAGGCTTGTGACTTCAGCCGGTCGAGAGCAAAGGCGGTTGACAAGCTTTCGGTAGAAGTTGTAGTAGGTTCCTGAAATACAATGGTTGGCAGCACATTCCTATACAATGAGTTGTTGTTTGTTATCACCAAAATATCGGATTCAACAATTTCCCCCTTTTTGGTGATGACAAAACTTAAGTGCTCCAAGAACAATATGAAAGCATTAAAATGAACTTCATTGAGAGAATGAATTTCATTAAGTACAATAAGCATTTTTATTACACCTACAGAAAAAAAGATGCGGCTGCGATAAGTAAAGAAGAGATAAGTTGTTCATCTTTTGAACCAACTGGCTCCTCCTGACCTATCGCCTTCTCTTCTTCTTCTGTCGGCTTCTTCTTTTCTTCTGGACTCTTCTTCACGTCTTCTTGCCTCTGCTGCTCTACGTTGCTCTTCTTCCCCTTTTTGGCATCACCTTGGTTAAGCCGAAGGATGACCTCAGTGAGTTGAGTGCCAAGGCAGGCTTGCATAGTGTCTATTTTTGCATCGATTTGAGCAAGTAGAGTGGCTTGCATAGTGTCCATCCGATCATTCAACTGCTTATGAAGGCGATTTTCGGATCGGATAACTTGTTCGGAGACGGTAGAGAGCGTGTTGATTTGAGTGCGATGATGATTAGTGATCTCTGTGGACAGACGAGCGAGGTCTCGAGACACGGTCTCGAAATGCCGAATCATCGTCTGGCGTGAATTATCGACCGATAAGGATGAGTTTGTTATGTCTTGAGAGAAGGACCTAACCGTTTGCATGAGCTCATGAAGCCGATTTATCAAGGTATGATCTAGAGCTGCGGCCATGGCTTCAATTAAAGAATCATCAGTCTGAATCATTTGCCCTTCTGAGTCATTTCTTGGTGAAACAGGGCTAGACTCACGATGATGTGGTGCGGGTGAACTTGCTGGAGAGCTACCCGATGGACCTTCCAATAATGGTACAGTTGGAGATGTAATAGTTTCGACTGCAGCCAATATGGTTGGTGGAGTACCAGGATCAGCACTTGGTTCATCCATAATGAGATCTTCCATAAACTTTTCAGTAGATGGAGACGGTTGAAGTGCTGGATCAGCATCAGTCACTTGCTGTTCTGGAGATGCAGGAGATACAATAGTGCTTGATATCTCCGTTGGGGGCACTGTTGCTTCACTACTGCAAGGAGCCTCTGTCACAGAGGTGACAGGTATCTCTTGTGCAGCCACTTCTAAAACATCTTGTGAATGACCGGGAGAAGTGTGAGCGGTCGTCACGGGAGAGGAGCGAGCAATCACAACTGCTTCCGGTGGAGTAACTACTTGGACTGCGGTTGAGGAGGGGTCGACCGATGAAGATGCTGCTACACTCGATCTTAGAGCATATGATTGAAAGAGGTCAGCAGTGATGAGATCGGTCAGAATCCCATCTGAAGAAGGAAGAGCATAGACGTCTTCTTCACCCTGATCTTGAGTGAGAAAGGTTTTCATCATCACTTGTGCTTCCAGCACATAAGCTTGCAAACAGGCTGCTGAAGCTGGTGTTTTGACATTGTTGAGAGCTTGGAAGTGCTGAAGTAGTTGAGTGATTTGACGTAGACTATCCTGTAGTCCAGTCAAAATCACAAAGTCATCGGCAGCGGTAGGACTCTTGGATTTGAAATTCTTGACACGCTCATTAATTAGCAGTGATAGCAGGCTTCCTCGAAGCTTCAAGTCTATGAGATGTCTTCTTCCCAGAGCCTCCACGATGTCTTCAGTATCAGCAAATAGAAGCATCTTCTGCTCAATGACGTTTAGAGATTTCCATTTAGGAAATATTTGAGCGAGTGTCAAGTGAGTGCGGGAGTGATGCCATCTGTCAAAATGTTGTAGATGACGCTTGATAGTACGGAGTACGTGAGAGATGATCATATTGAGTTCTATCGTAGCTGCTGGTTGAGCCTTGGGTGTGTAGATCATCACACCTTTCCCTTTGTCTTTGGGATCAGCTAGAGTGACCTCAGGAGCTGATGAGGCACCTTCTCGGATTATCACACCTTTTGTAGGACGAGGAGCAGTAGAAGCAACAACGGTAGTAGTCTCGACCGTTGGCAGGGTAGGAGCAAGTCCAGAAAGAGACTTTAGCTTCTTGTGCTGCCTCTTCTTCTCGCCTGCAGGCGTGGATGACACAGCTGCTTTGGAGACCGAAGGGGATGACCTGCTGAAAGCTTGAATCAGTGGAACATTCTCACGTGATTCATCCTCAGAGTCAGATTCGATGATCAGTTGACGCTTGGCAGACTTTTTGGTATGGACTGGTTTGGCCACGACCGAAACCGTTGAAAGCGGTTGAGGGATAGCAATAACCTTTGCGGTTGAGGGCAAGGTGTCGACCGCAGTCTCTTTCTTGTTCAGGAATTTGAGAATCGTAGACTTGTTGAGCCATTTGGTGGGATGCAGAGGCTCAGTCTTGGAAAAGTCCACTCCAAGGACGCCCAAGATGTGGCAGATTTGCAAAGCAAATCCCTCGGATTGCCCTTTGCCCCTGATCATTTCACATAGAATATTGAACAGAATGTCTGACCAGTTTATGTTGATCTTGGAGGCAATACAAGCCATGTATTGAAATTTCTCCAGCGTCACCTTGTCGTAAGATCCAGCCTTGGCCAGAAGATTCTTGGCCACGATATTAGTCAGTAGCCTGAATGGGGCTTTGAGAGATGTCTTCTGGGCCGGCAGTTTGATCGGAGCATCAGTAGTTGAGAACTCCTTCAACCAATAAGAGCAGTTACCATCTGGAAGATCCGTGCATTTTGTCAAACCCCTGGAGGGCAGATCAAATGTGCTGGCGAAGAACTTCTGATTGAAGGAGTAGACCTCTGTCTTGATCAAGCATTTGATAGTCCCATGCTCGATTTGAGCGGTTGCGAAGAACTCCTTCAAAACAGGCAAATCGCAGATGGCGCTGCATTCCAGAAATTTCCTCAGTCCAGAGGCTTCAAGCATGGTGAAGACCTCAGTTATTCCTGCGTTGTTTGCCTTAACAACGGAATCAAAGTTGATGGCGAGGCAAGTCTTCTGGATCGACATGATATCTATAGATAAGAACTCGAGCAAAGAGTAAGCAAAAGCTTGAGAGTAATTCGATGGAGCGTTTAATACAATATGAAAGTTTTTAGCAAAGGTGAAAAATTGATATACGAGTGTAAAGAAGTATATATAGGAACCTATGGGCCATAGGGTGATGTCATGAAAAGTATTTTTGAAATTCAAAAAGTTTTGAAGAGCATAATCACGGCGCCCAATTAATGTCATTTGGTTCAAAGCACCAAGCTGCTAGTACGAAGCCTGTCAGAGACTAGTTAAAGGCGGATGATATGCCAATATTAATGGCAACGTAACAGCTAATCTATTAATGTCATATTGACAATTATTCCCCCTAAACACATGCATACTAACTTAAATCTACTAAGCCAAGAATATTTCGAAAATATGAAAACTTAGCGTCCGGTAGAGGCTTGGTGAATATGTCTGCTGCTTGCTGATCGGTAGAGATGTATTCCAGCCTAATTTCCTTCTTTAAGACATGATCTCGGATAAAGTGATGCCTGACATCAATGTGCTTTGTCCGAGAGTGCATCACTGGATTGTGAGTGATGGCTATGGCACTTGTATTGTCACAGTAGATTGGAGCTTCACTCGACCGAATCCCATAATCATTAAGCTGCTGTTGAATCCAGAGTATTTGAGCACAACAGCTGCCAGCAGCAAGGTATTCTGCTTCGGCGGTCGAGGTAGCAATTGATGTCTGCTTCTTACTTGACCACGAGATTAGTCTATCTCCAAGGAATTGACATGTGCCACTTGTACTTTTGCGATCAATTCTACAACCTGCATAATCTGCATCTGAATAGCCAATAAGATTAAGATTTGAATCTTTGGGATACCAAAGACCCACATTAGTAGTTCCTTTAATATATTTAAGTATTCGTTTGGTAGCAATGAAATGAGATTGCTTAGGTGCGGCTTGAAATCTAGCACATAAACAAACTGAATACATGATATCCGGTCGACTGGCAGTCAAATAGAGCAGTGAACCAATAAGGCCTCGATACATGGTTACCTCAACCGGAATTCCCCCTTCATCTTTATCAAGCTTAATTGATGTACTCATGGGGGTAGATACAGTTGAGCATTGTTCCATTCCAAACTTCTTTACCAATTCCTTGGCATACTTGGACTGATTGATGAATATTCCAGTTTCAAGTTGCTTTACTTGAAGTCCAAGAAAGAAGTTTAGCTCGCCCATCATGCTCATTTCAAACTTCTCCTTCATCAGTTTAGAGAACTTTGAGCACAACTTGGGGTTAGTTGACCCAAATATAATGTCATCAACATAAATTTGTACTAGTAACACATGATCACCTTTTACAAATTTAAACAGGGTCTTATCGACCGTTCCAATTTGGAAATCATGTTCCAGTAAAAATTTTAGCAAAGTGTCATACCAAGCACGCGGTGCTTGTTTTAATCCATAGAGAGCTTTGTCAAGTTTATAGATATATTGAGGATGAGTAGGATTGACAAAACCTGGTGGTTGTTCAACGTACACCTCTTCTTGAAGTAGACCATTGAGGAATGCAGACTTCACATCCATTTGATAAACTTTAAAATTCTTGAAGGCTGCATAAGCAAGAAAGATGCGGATTGCTTCTAGTCTTGCAACTGGCGCGAAAGATTCCTCAAAGTCTATGCCTTCTTCTTGTCTGAATCCTTGAGCAACAAGTCGAGCTTTGTTACGCACAACAGTGCCATGTTCATCGAGCTTGTTACGAAACACCCATCTAGTTCCAATCACATTTTGATTTTTCGGTCGAGGAACTAGATGCCAAACATTGTTGCGGGTGAATTGATTCAACTCTTCTTGCATAGCTTCAATCCAGCTGGCATCTGATAGAGCTTCATCTATTTTCTTGGGCTCTACCTGAGATATGAAAGCTGCATGCAAGAATTCATTAATCATTTGACCACGTGTTTTTCGAGGAGCAGAAGGGTCACCTATGACCAACCCAGGTGGATGATCTTTGTTCCACCTAAAATAATTCCCTAAAGGGTTGTCATCAATTGGTTGATGAACGTCCTCGTTTACTGGATCATCATTGGCTGGAGGATTGTTATCAACCGGTGGATCCACTTCTGGCCTTGTTTGATCACACCCGGTAGAGGGAACTGGATCATCCTTCTTTGGAGGATATAGATCACTGTCATTCTCTTCCTGTAGATTTGTGTTTTCCAGTCTGTGACTCAGATCATTTATGCTCCCTTGAGTTTGTTCTGTACATAGAGTAGATTCATCAAAAACAACATGAATGGTTTCCTCGACCGTTAGTGATCTTTGATTGAACACTCGATAAGCTCTGCTAACGGCTGAGTAACCAATAAAAGTTCCTTCGTCTGCTTTGGCATCGAAGGCTGTCAAATGGTTTTTGCCATTGTTGTGGATAAAGCATTTGCACCCAAAAATTTTGAAATAAGAAATGTCAGGTTTTGTGCCATTCCAGATCTCATATGGAGTTTTGTTAAATCGTTTATTAATCATAGATCTGTTTTGAGTATAGCAAGCTGTGTTAACTGCTTCTGCCCAAAGTCTTTGAGAAACATTTGAATCAGCAATCATAGTTCTGGCTGCTTCTTTTAAAGTACGGTTCCTTCTTTCAGCCACCCCATTTTGCTGTGGGGATCTAGCAGCTGACAACTCATGCTTGATTCCCTGATCATCTAGATAAGTCATAAGAGTGGTGTTTAAAAATTCAGTCCCTCTATCACTCCTGATTCTATCTATCACAGTAGATTGTTCATTTTGCAAGCGTTTAAAAAGCTTAATCAGGTGAGGTGCAGTTTGATCTTTTGAGGAGAGAAAGATGACCCAAGTAAATCGAGAAAAGTCATCTATAACAACAAGAGCATATCTCATTCCCCCTATGCTTCTTACTGGTATAGGACCAAATAGGTCCATGTGAAGTAAGTCTAAACATTTGGAAGAAGACATACACCCTTTATTTTTAAAAGTTGCTCTCACCTGCTTTCCTAGTTGACAAGCAGGACAAACTTTGTCTTTTATAAAATCTCCTTCGGGCAGACCAGAAACCAAATCATGCTTCCTCAAGTTAAAAATGGACTTAAAATTTAGATGATTTAACCGCTTATGCCACAACCAATGTTTATCATGAAGAGCAGTAAGACAAGTGGGTGAAGAAATATGTGAGCAAGACCAGTTTACCTTGTAGGTGTTTAGGTCTCGTACACCGGTCATAAGAGTCTCACCTTTGTCATTTTTTATGAGGCAAGTGTGTTTGTGAAACTCGACCGAATGATCATTGTCACATAGTTGACTAATACTTATCAAATTATAGCATAGTTTGTCAACAAGTAACACATCTTTAATAATGATGTTACCATGGATGATCTTACCCTTACCCACGGTTTTACCTTTGGAGTTGTCTCCAAAGCTGATCTTTGGTCCTTTGCACAACACCACTTCTGTTAGAAGTTCTGGATTCCCTGTCATGTGTCGTGAGCAACCGCTATCTAAATACCAGGTAGTGTCCTTGATAGAAGTGGTTTTCTCGCCCGTTTGGACTTTTAGTACCTCCTCAGCTTCTTCTTCGATGTCGGCCATAAGGCATTCCACTTTTTCATCATCGCTGTCATCTGAAGAGCTTCCGGTATTGGAGTTGTCAGAGTCAGACTCAGCCCACTTGCTTTTGCTTTCATCTGCTACTAGAACCCTTTGGTCTTTTCCTTTTCTAAACGTCCTTTTATCCTCCTTACCCCTTCTTCTTTCGGAGAATTGCTTCTGATCATTGTTCTTAGGCTTGGTGCAGTCTGCAATGAAATGGCCTGGCTTTCCACAGTTAAAACAAGTAGGACCATCGTTTGTATGGTCCGATTTATGATAATTTTTAAATTTAGAATTGTTTTTACGCATAAATTTACCAAATTTCTTGACAAAGAGTGTCATGGCTTCATTGCTGATTTGCTCAGCTGATCTCTTTGGAGGTTCCTCGACCGGTGGACGTATCACGGTTGAGGTTAAGGCCTTGGTTGGTTGAGATGTGGATGGTTCATCTTCTGTTCTCATGTTGAGCTCGAACTCGTAGGCTTTGAGATCAGCAAAGAGATCATGCAGTTCAACCTTGCTCAAGTCTTTTGACTCTCTCATGGCCACTGTCTTGATCTCCCATTCTTTGGGCAGAGCTCTCATAACCTTCACAGCAATTTCTCGGTTAGTATAAGTTTTACCTAAAGCAGTAAGATCACAGATGATACTACTGAACCGTTCATCAAATTCAGCCATGGTTTCCCCTGGCTTCATTTTGGCGTTGTCATATTTTTGAATGGCCAGAGTGAGCTTGTTTTCCTTTGTCTGGTCATTCCCTTCACATAGCTGAGTGAGCTTCTCCCAAATCTCCTTTGCTGTGGAACATGACTTGATTTTGCTGAACATATTCTTGTCCAGTGTTTTGTATAGGATGTCCCGGGCCACATTGTCAAGATTGGCCTTCTTTTTGTCCTCAGTGGTCCACTCAGCTCTTGGTTTCTCAATCATTTGTCCTGCACCATCGGCTAGAGCTGGGTTGACCTTCGTAATTTTGATAGGACCGTCTGTTATGACATATAGCATGTCATCATCCTGTGCTGCAAGATGTGCCTGCATGCGAATTTTCCAATCATCATACTCTTCTTTAGAAAACATAGGAATTCTGTTGAAAGAAGTCATGATTTGAAAACTTCAGATCAGCAGTTGAGAAAGGAACCCGCTCTGATACCACTTGTTGGGATCGGTTCAGAGGGTAGAGGGGGGGTGAATACACTCTGAAACTTTTCTTTTTCTTCTTTAAAATGATCAAGTGAGGTTTAGTTCACTTAATCAGTTTTCTCAACTTCTAAAACGTTTTGAACAACTTAAATAGTGCGGAAATAGTTCAGAGGTTTTAGTGATGCAAAGTTTATAATGCAATGTATGAGCAGGATGTAAGATAAATGGCAGTAAATGCTAAAGCACGATTTTATGGAAGTTCGAAGGCTTAATCCTTCTACGTCTCCCCTTCTTCCACTTAGGAAGGAATTCACTAGAAGACTTTGGTTATTACAACGTCTTGTAATACACCCACTTCAGACTTAGGACTTATCCAATGCCTAATCCGAAACTCCTAGATTTACACAGATAAGATTCTCAGTTCTTATCGGACTGGTGGAAGCTTTCAGAGCAGCTTCAAGTCTCTTCAACACTGAGTATAGTTGAGTTGAGCTTCTCAGACTGCAGAGCGGTCGAGAGGCTTGAAAACCCTAGAATGATCCTTGACGATCAGATATGTGAACTGTAGGCGAGGGTTTATTTGAGCAGCAGATGATTGATCTTGTAAGTGTGCTCAAGTATATCAGATGAGGACTTCTGATATTAGTCAAGTGATTGAAATTTTTCTGAGTTGCTTGTCTCTCTTCGTTGTCTCGTATCACTTGTTGTTGTTGTTTGAGCAATCTTCCCTTTATATAGGTCAATCATCAACGTCTTTATTTTGAACGTTCTGATGCTGCATTGAATGCACATTTAATGCTCATAAATGCATTGATGATTCTGCATGAGGACCGTACACTGCAGACAACTTCCAGGGTCCAAAACTGGAATAAACGGTCGAATGCTTTATCTGCAGTCATTCTGTGTTTTTGCCATTTTGGTACAACCTGTTGTCTTGATTTGCAGGAGTCAACAAATCTTCTGAAACGCCGGTTCTGCTTTTAATAAAAGATCCTGCAAAGAACATCTTGTCATAGGTACTTGTCTCGAGATATCTAGATAGGCAGTTGGCATTCTACCGGTAGAGATATTTGTCCTCTGCTGGTTTGAATAACCAGTCGATAAGCTTGTGACTTCAACCGGTCGAGAGATAAAGGCGGTTGACAAGCTTCCGGTAGATAGATTTATCCTCTGCTGGTCTGGATAGCCAGTTGATAGGCTTGTGACTTCAGCCGGTCGAGAGCAAAGGCGGTTGACAAGCTTTCGGTAGAAGTTGTAGTAGGTTCCTGAAATACAATGGTTGGCAGCACATTCCTATACAATGAGTTGTTGTTTGTTATCACCAAAATATCGGATTCAACACGGTCTATCATTAGCTAGGATATTGTCTTTTAATGCATCTCACATACAATTAATACCCACAATTTAAATTTTAATGAAAATTACGATTATTTATGACAGTTCGTGAATATTTAGTATATATTAATTAATTATATATAAGGGTTAATTGTATATTATACATCTGAGGTTTGGAATAATCACGAGAAATCCATCTAATCACAAATATACTTTAAATAATTTTATTTGATTTTTTTTGTTTAATTTAACTGAATAATTTTTTTGTTTGATTTTTTTAAAATAAAATTTTTTTCCTTCTATAATTTTGGTATGGATAATACTTTAGAATAAATATTGGTGGCACCTTTAAGAATCATATACTTCAAGAATAATATTGTTAAATATGTATCTATTTTAAATCGATATTTTATATAATGTGATTTTTTATTCAATATATCATAAGATTTTGACAAATGAAAATTTTGTGATATATGTAGAAATTGATGAACAATTGATAAATATGTATCAATATTATGCATTAACCATGCATAATGTATTAATATAAAAAAAATTCCTCACTTATGTGAATAAAAATAGTATTCTTTCTTTTTATTTTTTTCATGATATCATGATTCAGTTGAATCTGTATCTTAAAATTCGTATGCAACAATATATGAAAACTTTATATTTTTCATCATTTAATAATTTAGGGAGAATACGCCTATTTTTATTTGGAAAAACTGTAATTTTGGTCTTTTATGTTTGTTATTTTGCGACTTCGGTCTTCTATATTTTTGTATTTTAGTTTAGTATTGCATGTTTCGATTTTTGGAAATTTCAGTCATTTTTATTCGAAAATTCTTATGTGGCATTGTACACGTCGGCATCACATTAGCAGTGCATTGGTGACACATCATCGCCAAATCGGAAAAAGGAATAAAATTATCAAAAAATAAAGATAGCGGACTAAAATTGAAATTTGAAAATATAGAGGACCGCAATCGCAAAGTGAAAAAGATACAAGAACAAAAAAAATAATTTTCCCTTTTTATTTTGATCTTTTTAAAAAAAAAATCAAGTTTTAGTTCGATATTGTTATTTTTGCATTGATGTCTACATCATATATATATATATATATGTATATATATGAGAATTATCATAGGTAAAATAAAAAAATCACCAAAAATTTAAGATACAATATGTATATATACCTCAAATTTGACAATAAAAAGAACCAAAATCACAAACAAAGGAACATCCAAACTAAATTACGATTTATCTTTTAATTTAATTTTTTTTCTTTTATATAAAATAACAAGATTATAAATATCTGGTCCCACGTACTCGACTCCATGTCAAATACGGCACGTGGCGGGTCACTCGTGGGAAATGGAAATGCTAACAAACATTAACGAATATCATTATTGTACGTACCAGAATCGGTTGAGCCACAAATTAAACATTTATTTATTGGCTCATATTTATTACAACTAACTATATTTTGGCCTTGTAATAAAATCATTGGTAGCTAAAATATCAAATTTAACAGTATCTTTTTCTGCTTTTAATTTAGATTAGATATAAAATCAAATCGCTGCAATAATTAGCAACTTCAAGATTCATTTGATTATTTTGCATGGGGAAAAAATTATTTAGTGATTTAGCATTGTCAATATATATAAACTCAAATAAATCAATCACATACGAAGTAAGGCAAACTTGATCTTTTAAATTTGTTATTAACAGGGGTTTTAATAATACAATTTGTAAAAAAAAAAATTTGGTGTCAATAACACAAATTTATTTTGTTTGTCATATTTATTCGGAATTTCACCAAAATATTTATATATCGTATGGAACATCACTACATGAAGTGTTAACGTGATATATAACAAATATTATTATTAATAATGTTGACTTAAACTGATAACTCTGTAATTAAAAAAAATTCAGGATTAAATATTCAAAAAGTAAATAAATATTTTTCACATTAAGACCAAATTTAAGCAAATTAGAGAACCAAATGAGTGCATAAACTTACATAACTAATATCACCAACTATTAAGTATGAAATTGACTTCGTACCCCTCAAAATTAAATCTAATCTAAATAATTTAAGTTAATAAAAGGTTTGTGATCCAATTCATGTACATCAAGCATTCCATTTTACTTAGATTATTTATACATATCGCCGTCACTAAAAATTCATTCAATGTATCAGACAGTCGATAAACATCACACTATTATGAAATGAATTAATATAACGAGTAATGATATATGTGCACAGAGTATTACACGTTGAGTTACTAATTGCACTTGAAATTACATGATTATCCTTGCACTTTATTTGAAAATAATCTTTCAAAAATGCATGGAGCATAATCATGTAATTTCAAGTGCAATGTGTAACCCAACGTGTAATATTCTGTGTACATGTAGCATTACCCTAATATAAAACTAATTTTAGCACGACATTTAAACTCTAAATTAACCTAAAATGATAGCACAGTCTTAATTATTTCATTTATTTTCTTTTTAAGTCACTTTTAATTGAAATGCTTATATGTCTGATGTTCGACCTGCATTCCTACAATGTAAGGAGGCATCGTCATTTTTTAAAGTCACATCAGCGCTCCAATTAACAAAAAAAAAATAGTGAAATAAGACGTAAGTGATATATATATCAATAACATGATAAAAAAGTATAGACTGCAAATTACAGTATATAAATGTAATTGTCCATGTCCAACTCGAATCGACTCGACTATAACTATAAATTAAATTTGACTTGAAAAACAAGTCAAATATAAATTTTAGGCAAATAGAGCGGCTCTAATCTTTCTATAAATACCAATCATTCCCCTCCCTTATTTCCCACAGCCAACTTTTAACTTATTATTAAGTTCAACACATCATCCAAAAACACACACAACACCATCAAATATTATAAAGTAAATAAATAGAAATGGAAATTAATTTCCAGGCCAAATCCTCTCCGCTACCTCTGTTATTCATCGCATTACTAATAGCTTCCTCGGTGGATTCGGCCTCCGCCACCCGAACCGCCGTCGGGGAAACCGGCACCGCCGAGTTCATCAAAGCATCCTGCTCCGTCACCGCCTACCCTAGACTCTGCTACTCTTCCCTCTCAACCCAAGCAACCGCCATACAGCAAAGCCCGAAGCTACTCGCGGACGCCGCCCTCTCCCTCAGCCTCAACACCGCCCGGTCCACCGCCGGGGACATGGCCGAGCTCTTGAAATGGAGCGCCCTGCGCCCGAGGGACGTGGGCGCCATGCGCGACTGCGTGGATCAGCTGGCCGACTCGGTGGACCGGCTCCGGCGATCCGCGGCGGAGATGAACCTGATCAACAGAAGGAGGTCCGAATTCGGGCTGATGATGGACGACATACAGACTTGGGTCAGCGCCGCCTTGACGTACGAAGACACCTGCATGGACGGATTCGCCGCCAGGCCGACCACCTGCGAGGTGAAGATCGCCGTGAGGAGGAGGATTTCCAAGGTGGCGCGTATGACTAGCAATGCATTGGCGCTTATCAATCACTATGCTACTATTCATGGTTAAAATTAATGTTTCATATAATTATATAATTAAAAGAGAGCTTGAGTAATTACTATATATTATGAATTATTTAAATCGACCATGTATGGGGGACGTGTGATTATATAATATAATATAATATAATTATTAGAGATATATTTTTGTATTCTAATTGATACATGAATGTCGGAATGTAGGTAAATTAAAACATTTAACTAAAAATTAAGAGTTTGATTCTCCTTATTAACATTTTTTAATGGGCATGTCGCACATATTTTTAGTACAATATGGCTAATATGATTTGTAAATTATTGTGTTAACACAAAGATTTAATCATCCAGTACGCAAATTAAAAGTAATGTTCTCGTAAAAAAAATGGGTATATATCAAGGTACGTAAGCATATCAAATTCTCTTTACTTTTCATCGTTAAATCTTTAACACAATTTCATAAATAAGGGGTTTTTTAATATTGTTTGCATATGAGAGGTTGCGCAACATACCGGATGTATCCAAAACAAAATTGATATGTATGGTATAAACTATATAATATATGTGTGTAATTTAATATATCTTGATAAATCCATTTTTTTTTTTGTGTGTGTGTGTGTTATAGATAAGAAAATGTATTCCATTAACTTTGTTATTGATGAGTTAATTTTGGTGGGGGAAAATTATGTAAAGTAGCAAATTTTGCCACACGATATGTCATATGTGTATGTGTATATTAAATTTTATCGATAACTCAATGATTATGGGATTTTTTTAAAACAAAATTGAATACTTGAAGGGGAAAAAGGCAAACACATGCCTGATGGAATCAATCGACAACTGACAAACAACTTTATTTTATTTTAAAACAAAATAATTATTGATTGGAATGGACAAGCGACTCAATGTAATCCAATGGAGTCGATTTAAAATATCTCGGTCACTTAATTTATAGAAAGGACATGTTTCTAACTTTTATTTGTAATAAATATTATACAATTGTACTTGAATATATTTCTTACCTTTGTAGTTTTCTTGTGGTTTTCAACATATAGAGATGAATATTATTTTAGGTATTACCTTATCAGGAAAAAAATTAAATTAAATTAAATTGTGTTACATATATATATTTCCAAAGAAAAATAAATTTATCTATTATTAGTATTTAATTTGAGCACTTCCTCGTACATTATAATAGATCTCCAAAACTATATATAAAAATATTTAAATTTATCTATACATAGTAGTGCTTATAATTTCTCTTTTACATACTTCAAATTTTCGAATGAAATAATTTAAATTTTTTTATCTTTAAATCAATGTGGTAATTTCTCCATTATTCTTACGATTTTTTGACATAATAATAGACTGAGTCATACTTACTAAATTATTTATTAATGAATAATAATTAATACCTTTTAATTTAAAAAAATGCATTATCTTAAAATTATCAAATCATAGAATTATATTGATATATACCCAGAAGAAGCCCCGTCCATGAACGTCACTAATCTGACACCAATATCCGGTTTGAGTTTCAATTATAACAAACACTCCACGACTCAAAAAATAAAAAATAAAAGACACTCAATTAAGAGGCATACTAGCTAGCTACTCGTGAGTTTTTACCAATATAATTCAATATAATATTTAATTATTAATGTTTCATTTGTTATATAATACATGAAGCGATCGATAGTTTAAATGTTCAATCATCATTTAACTCATTTAAAAATTAATTGATATTTTTTATAGGAAATAAAATTGTAAAAGCTAATTGTCTTACATGCATGCAGTTCAATATGATAAAAATTAAAATATATACAATTACTAATTATATCTTGTATACTTTAAAGACAAGTGTATTTTACTATTTCGACGTACGCAAACAAAAAAACAAACACTTGTTCATATATATTTTCATTCTCCGTTCTTTCATGTAAAATATTCCCACAATATTATACCAAAAAATAATCGAAAATCAATATTGAATTGATTATCAAAAACTGCTTAAACGTAACATTGATCATGATCTTGTTATATATATATATATATATATATATATATATATATATATATATATATATATATATATATATTCTTTGCATATATATAAAGCAAGAAATTTACAAATCTTACTTAACAAAGAATTGAGCAATGACACTAGCCTTGGCCACCTCCTCCGCCTCCTGCCGGACTTCCTTCACGACTTCTCCGTCCACCTCCGCGCCGTTCAACAAATCGTAACACGCATTCTGAGCCACGGTGGAGGACAAGATCTTGCTCACAACATTCTTCTTGTGGGCGGCGCGTCGATCCCCTTCCGCCGCCTTCTCCATGTCGTTGAACTCACGAGCCGCCTGTCGGAGGCTGTCGACGCTGCCGCCGACTTTCTTCAGGCATTCCTGGATGGCGGCGCGCTGGGCGGAGTTCATCTCCGGTTCGGTGATCTGACGGATCATGAACGCTACGGCGGTTTGTGCCCGGGAAAGGGTGGCGGAGATGGCTGCATGCCCCCATTTTGTGGGGGTCGTTGTCCTTGAATTGGGAGGCGTAGGGGCGGAGCAGCTTCATGAAAAATTTGGTGTTGGAAAGATTCTTGCAGGCTGCATCGATCCCGCCGCCGCCGGATGCCGGAGTTTTCGCACCGTCGGTGGCGGCGTACTCGTCGGAGAGCATATGCAAGAGCACGAGCAAAGAAAGAGCAATTTTTGCCATGATGTTAAATATTTGATTAAAAAAAAATGGACAAGTACTTTACATAGAGATGTAATTAATAATAAGTTTTTAAGGAAACGGCTTTTTTTTTTTTTTTTTTTTTTTTTAAGGAAGAGCTTTGGTTTTTGCCATGCAAACAATGCCCATGCAGATTTATAGTGAAAATGATTAATTCGTGTACATTACATGTTATATATGATTCTAGGAGGGGAATTAAGCCTTGAATTTCGATGGTGCTAAATATTTTTTACCTTTTTGTATGATATGTTTTTTTTTTTCCCCGAGAAGATAAATTTTTATAATTACAAATATTTAAAGGATAAAGAGGATATTTCCACGGTTCAAATATTTGATTGTAAGTCTTTCTGTTTTTTTCTTCTTTTAGGATGAACTTAGAGGCTTAATTCAGTTTCGGGTGCGACCGTTTTCATTAGGGTGCACACAAATTGAGTCGACTTGCGAATTTTTTTCGACTCAACTTCGAAATTATGGAATTCAAGTTAAGCTAAAATTCAAGTTAATTAATAACTTTGAAGTATATATTTTTCTAACAATAATTCGAATAACACACAAACATGTTCAATTATTTCAAGCAGCTGAAATCGAACTCAAGCTGTAACTGGAAATAATTTGGGTCAAACAATTTTATATTATTGGATATTTGAATCAAACTTGAGCTTGAATATATTCGGTTAGTGTGTATAAATAATAGAATATTATATTATCTGGTTGAAATTTTTGAGCAATTTTTTTTTACCAAGATAGTTCGACACCGTTATGTAAAAGATACATAATTATTTACTGATCGGGTTTAAGTTGGTCATTTTAAACTTTAAAAGTGTTCTAAACGACAGAACTTGTTTTAAAATTTAAATATATGGCTTTCGATTTTTTCAGGAAAATAAAATTTCCAAAACTCGGCGTAGCCCAACTTTAATTTTATTCTAGTTTGTGGGCTTGAGCATTGACCATTGAGCCTCTCTTTCATTATTAATTCAAATTTCTATTTGGGCTCTGAACCCTGGGCTAATTCGAATAATATCTAAGTGGACTGACCCAAACTCGGATGAATCTTATCAGTTATTGTAAATAAAAACAAAAACAAAAACTAAAATTTGGAAGATAGTTTAGGGTTGCAAACCAAACCGGATCGATCATACATTAGTTTTGTGGTTTAAACCAACAAATTGGAAATGTTGCATTCGAATTGATGGATTTTAAACCTATTGATTACTTGTTACAATAAAATAATAGGTGAAATCTTAAATCAACATCATACTTTATTTATACATAAGTAATAATATATTGTTAGATAGACTTGAATCCAACTTAATTAACATAGAATGATATATAAAACAAAAACAAAGGATATCAATGACGTTTTTGCACCACTAAATTCCCTGTGGCTGACTCATGAGAAATAGGTTAATCATACAACGAAAAACACGTAATCAGGTTTTGAGGAAAAGTTAATCAACATAAATCTAGACTTACATTTTTTGGCTGTCCGAATATATATATATATATATATTACATAAAATATAGGAGTTGTACGTATGATTTGTGGTCTGAATTAGAAAATAATGTAGCATGCATATTCACATGGTGACGCATAAAAAGTCATTGTTAGTGGTCATTTCATGTCTGCTTTAAATGTCATCTCATTCACACTCTTTAGTTTACTCTTTAACTTTGTAAAACTAGCACATGCTTGAGTCTTGACTGCCATTAATTATTACGACCAACTCCACACTCTCTCTTCTTTTCCACCGACTAGTCAGACTACACTCACGAGACAAGTTATACATTTATATACTTCTATTGTGTTTTTTTTAAAAAAAAAAAATTCAATTGAGTAGTTGAACGTAAATGAATTAAAACTATTCATGAGTTATACAAATTTTGATTCGATAAAAATTTGTTTAATGAAGTTCGTTAAAGATAAACAAATTAAAATAAGCTTAAACTTTACAAATGTTTTGTTTTTTGGTTCGTATTAAGTTCATTAGCAAACTCATGATTCAACTCTTAGATAGAAAATAATAATTTTGTAATTTAATTTATAAATTTTAAACTTTCACTTATGAAAAATATATAAAAATCTATCAAATTCATTTATTAAAATAGAATTACAAATTTTAGAATATTTAATATAAAATTTAGTTTTTAATAAATTTAATGAATATTTAAACTTATAATTTATATTTATTACGCTTGTTTAAGATCGAATAAGCTTGTGATTCATGAACATATTCGTTTATAAATAAAGCTTAAGTTCGGTTCGATTATAAACGAGTCAAACTTAAATATTCAAGAATTCGCTTAATTATTATATCCCTACTTAAACTAGTCAAACGTAAAATACTAACTAATTCTATGACCGTGAAATGGTTCTTAAAAGTCTCTCAAATAGTAATTAATTCTATGACCGTAAAAATAATTATAAAAGATGAAGAGAAATATAAATATACGTACCTTTAACGCGAAAAGATAGAGACAAGAGCTCATCATTCAAAGTAAAGGGCACATAACCCATGATTCTACTTTAATTTAATATATTTATATATATATTATATTATATTACACATATTTTATCGAAAAAGCTTCGAAGCACTCGCTACACACAAAAACTTAGCCACTATAATTTTTACTTTTAAAATTTCCCAGCAAACTGATTGCAAAGGGCCAATGCATTACTGGTAACTTGTGCCACATTTGTCATTCGGGCCCTGATCGAGGTCTTGACCCGCCCGTCCATAGCCCGGCCCGCGAACCCATCCATGCACGTGTTGTCGTCGGTGAGGGCCGCGCTGACCCAGGTCTGCAGGTTGCTCATGTGCCAGAAGTATTCGGGCCCTCCGGCCCGGCCCATCTTCTTCAGCTCTTGAGCAGACTTGGACAAACGATCCACGCCCTCGGTGATCACTTCCAGGCAATCCTTCAGGGCCGCATACTCTCTGCGCTTGAGCCCGTTGAATTTAATGAGTTTTTGGATGTGCTGCTTCGACGATTCGGCCCGGTCGACGCACACGGACAATGCCGCCGTGACTAATTGTCGCGGGCTTTTTCGAATAGTCGATGCGTAGGCCGAGAGCGATGAGATGCAAAGATTGGGATATGTCGTGGTCCCACATGAGGCTCTGATGAAACTGTTGCCGATGGACGGCACGGCGGCGGCGGCCGCGGCGTTGTGGTGGCTAAAGACGTAGAGGAGGGAGAGAATCGCAAGTGAGATTACAAGTGTAGCTCTAGCCATGTGTGTTTATGTTATTTTTCTTTGTAATATTGTGATATTTTGTTACGAAATTTATTTAAGGTGTGATATATATTTATAGGAATTTGAATTGATAAACGTGCCATCACGTGCATAAGGGGCCGACAAATTATTTATTTATATGGCCTCCGTTTCTTTGGCCAATTTGGATAGGTCGCTGTTTACGTGATTAGCGTAAAATGGATATATTATATAGTATAAGAAATAAGTCGGCCGATTTAAAATTACCAAATTTCTTCTCTCTTTACCCTTTGATTGAATTTATATACATTAAGGCACTGTTTTATTTATTATATTACTAATATATATATAATTTATTTCATCTCATCTCATATTTTTCTCATCATATTATTATCCATATATTAACTATTTATTTTGACTCAATCAAATCATTAATTATTTATAATACATCAATCAAATTATTTAATTTAAATTATTATATTACCCCTTATAAATAATATAATTTTTATTTTATTTATTGTTAAAAAAATAAAATAGTTATTTAATATTTTTATATAAAATTTAATCAATTAAATCAAATAAATTATAATTTATCAATCAAATCCAATATTATTTTAATTATAATTTATTATTTATTTTTTATTACATTACATTATGTATTTATGTATTATTTATAACATCATTCAAGCCAAACGGTATTTTACTTAATTACCTGTAATATCTAAATTCCCTATATATATATATAAGTGATTTTTTTATTTGTCTCAAATATTCTCTTTCTCTAACTTTATTTAAATTTGTGTTTTTTTCACACAGATTAAGAACATGTTGGACGGATTTGATGATTTTATTACGTCAAAGGTTGGAACAAATTTCAGCTTAAAAATTTAAGGGAAGAAATCATATTTCTCAGCATATATAATATATTTATAAACAAAATTAAAAATTTTATTTCAAAGTTCATCGAACATCTCCGTGTCAACTTTTAAATATTTTTCATTAAATTGGAACAACTTAAGATTTGGTTTTATTTTAATATATAGATAGAATCATATATCATATATTCGGGAGAGGGACATATACAAAGAATAGAGTACAATTATTTAATATTTACGTTTTTTTAGCTATTCATACTGACATTATTTGGCATTTTTCGATACCGACATTGACTTAAGCCAACCAATTTCCCGTGATTTTTAATGTGAAGATTCCCCCCGCAATGTGAAACGTAATTATTTTTTGTACTTTTATTGCAAAATAAATAAATAAATTAGCCATCCACAAAAAAATATGTGTCGGGTGGTCACATATGATATAGGTACTAGGATAGGATTAAACGTCTTCTTGTTATCTCTTACAAAAAAAATTAAAAACAATAATAATAATAATAAAAGAGGTTTCTTTTGTATTATTATTTATGAACTAAAACGAGTTTTTTTTAAAAAAAAAATTAAACAAAAGAAAATGAATGTTTATATTTATACCACACGTTAGATCAGTATACTCATTTTGCTGAATCCTAAACGAAAATGAACGGCTATAATCGGAAAATTCTTGGTTATATATGAAATGATAAAGTATAACATAGACAACAATTGTAAAAACGCGTCGGTGAACTCATTTCTGAACAAAATGAGCACATATAGAATGTTACAAACTTGAATTTGAACTTGAATTTGAACTTGAAATGCGAATTTTTTATATAAATTTTTAAAAAAAATAGATTTAAGTCATACCCTTTATCGAGTAGATAGTTTCAATTTGTGTATGCAATTATATGTTTCATTCTCATCCATCTTAATTAACTTGATAATCATGGCATATTTTATAAATTTGGTTTCATACAGGTGTTGTTTGCTTTTGAATTCTCTTTGTACACATACACAATGTGAACAGCAATTCGTGTTAAAGGAGGGCTTGAAATCGTTGCTTTTCTAAAGTTGCCTTTTGAGGGGGGGAAATAAACTATATGAAAGCCAAAGCGCATTTTCATACTACGAGACAGATGTTTGTTACAATTGTATCCATGGAGTTTTTGCTGTAATAATTTTATCATATGGCATCCACGGAAACCCCTCGTAACCCAAAGAATTTTGGCTTTGGCATGCGCATTCATTATAGTTAATGTCTCTCTTTAAAGATAATATCTCATTAATATTTTGTCGAATTCATTAATATCGCGTGAAATTAATAATTATTTATTTTTCGCCAAGACAGTGCCGATAATTGAGTATCATGACATATGAAAAGATGTGATAGCCCTAAGAAGAAAAAAAAACTATTTGTAGGCATGATACGAGTACGATGCGTGTTTCAAAATTGGGATACTAATCGAGGATTCCAACTAATTGGTGTCCCATATAAGGCATTAAATGATGAGACAAATGAACATGTTGGTGAGTCGGTCCAGGCCCACCAGACTGGCCTAAACAGCTGGACGGTACTGCAATTGGACCAAACCGACCTGAAGCCCATGTGATTCAGGGCCCATTGAGCATTGAAATTTGGATCCATATCGGGCAATATAACGTTTGTCAAAAAAAAATTTTGAGTACAAATTGCATCCATTGACGGGACTTGAGTGTGGACTCAAGACGTGCTTGTCTTGAGCTAAAAAAATAGCTAAATCTACCTAAATAAATTAGAAAATCTACTCGCAGTCAGCGAAAATCAAACGAGTTCTCAGGGACTCAGTCTTGACCATTAGGCCACGACCTCATTGGCTAACGTTCGTCAAATAAATTATATTAGAAATAGTAGTTTGGAAAGCGACACCATTCCCAAGATGATACGACCCATTATTATCAATCAATATAATATAAAAGATTTAATAAATGAAATACGTTCTACTCGGACTTAATAGTAGTTTATTAAGAAAGCAAAATAAAGCTCGAATATAAGAGTAACACTCCTGTGCAACGGTCTCATTCGTGAGACGGGTCAACCCTATCCATATTTATAATAATAAGTAATACTTTTGACATAAAATGTAATACTTTTTAATGGATAACCCATATAAGAGACCCGTCACACGAATATGACCCGTGCAACGGTTGCATACAAGTGTTTGCCCGAATATAAAGGTATAATAGTATTCTTTACTTGATTATATTTTGTTTGATAATACTCTATTATATTTTTGGGAATGAGGGAAACAAAAAATTAGGACAAATTTTTGTGAAATGGTCACACGGATTTATTTTGTGACTTGGATCCTTTTTTTTAAACCGACTCATGAAAAAATATTACATAAAAGCATTACTTTTAATTAGATCAAAAATATTATTTTTCACTTTATATATAGTTTCATCCATCTAATGGATCCAATGTTTTGGATTCGGAGAAGCACCAAAAAAATTAGAGTCAAAATAAAAAAAATAAAAAAAAATTAGACTCCATTTCGAAAGTTTCCACATTCGAACTTCAAAAATATTTTATGGGTAATTTGTAACTATCAGGCTATCACTACTCATATGAAATATACGCACATATAACCATTAAATCAGGGAAAAGTCTATGCTACCTCAAGGGCAGTATCCCTAAATCAGGGGAAAGTCTATGCTACCCCAAGGGCAGTGAAAGTCTATGATACCCCAAAGGCACTGCCCTTGAGGTGGCATGACAGAGTATTATTGGTTAAAATCAGTGGATCCTATAAATCAGACACATTTGTCCTATGATTTTTTCGGTTTTGTTCATGCCGCCCGTGCGGACGACGTGTAATCCCATGATTGGTTAAAATCAGTGGGTCTCATGTGGGGTCCACTAATTTTAACCAATCAAAATCCGCAACGCCACCCACAGGGTACGCACGCACACAAGCACAAATAACTCAACAAAAGAGCAACTATTTAAGGATAAGTGGCATCAAGCTGCAGGCTTGAAGGGCCATGTCTCCAAGCAGACAACTTTCTTATTGTATGGTAATGCAATCGAACAGTTTACATAACTTCAGGAACGTTTAGATATGTTCGTGCGGATATACCGTTTAGAGCGGCAGGAAAATGATGCAAAATTTGTTGTGTATTATGTACAAGTACCACTAAAAACCCGTATCAGGAAATGATGAGAAAAAAGGGTAAAACATCCAGGGGTTGTACAGCAGACTCATGAGTACTTATTTCGAGTTCCAGCGGAAGTCCGTTCGCCGGTCCGCTCGATCACCAAAAACGTAGAATATTTGGGGACTCTGTGCATCATCCAGGTCACCTGCCAGCGCAGTTTTCTAGTCAGCAAAATTTTAAGATAATCACAACTTGAGCATGAAGGACATGATGCAAAAAACCTCAAGGCAGCAAAAATTGGCCGAACTCTTTCAAATATTTCATCTTCTGATCCGATCGCGTCAATCTGCGAGAATTTAATTATGTTACATGATTGGGTTTTTGTTTTGTAGAGTAAATGAAACAGAGGTCAAATTCATGGAACAGAGGCAAGACAAAAAAAAAATGCATGTCATATGACAGTTAAAAAAGTATATATGGCAAACATTTCTGCTACATAAACTATTCTAGAATTTTTTTCGCTTTATTATGATTAGAAAATCACTCAGGTAAGCGGTCAGTTTCCGTAACATGCAAAATGATCTCTCATAATGATTTTATAATACATTTACTAGCCACCAATGTATATCTGATACCTTGTAAAGTTTTCCTTTCTCAGAATAGTAGTTGATAACAGGAAGGCTTAGAGCAGTGAAGACCTTCAGCCGTTCCTTGACGGTATCTATATTATCATCAATTCGTCCCTGAAAAAAATAGAACATTTTAACTTCCATTTCGTGGTACAAGAAGCAATGACTGGATGAGAATTTTTTTAAAAAAAATATGTGAGTACACGAAAGGTACTTGGTTACGGTTTAGCACTCGTTTCATCATTTCTTCTTCCGGACAATGAAAGTAAAGCACAACATCTGGCTCCGTGCCAATCTGCATTCATTGTGTGACACTCATTATTTCATGCAAATCGTGCAAAGATCAATCCTTTTCATTCATAACTGACGATGATTAAAAAAAATATATAACGGAAATGTTACAAAGTATATATCAACTGAATTTAATATAATTTCGAGAACACAAGTACATAACTGCTCATCCATTAGAAAGGTGAGTCACAAGGGTAACATTTTCAATCAGGTACATACACCAGTCGTAACATGTAAATCCTGGAAAACCAGCATATGCACTAGATAGGGTAACATTGCTAACAGAACTCCAGCTTGCAGGGAAAAAAATTCAGTAAATGCTATCAGAAGAAAATAAACTCACAACTCGTTCATAAGTGATGCGGTTCTCTTCACTTCTGGGAAATCCGTCGATAAGAAATCTATCATTTTTGCTTTCTTGAATGGCCTTTTGTAGCAGCACTACAGTCATTTCTGAGGGAACAATTTTTCCTTCCCTGATTGTATTAAGAATCATGGAACTGCAATAGGATATTGAGATTTTCAAACTCACAATGTTATAAAGGATATATCCAGGTCAGAAGATGTCGGATTGCCTCGCGGCCCTCACCCATTTTCACTGTTGGAAGAAATTTCGTTTCTCAATAAATCTCCAGCACTCAAGTGGGTAAAACCAAACGTTTCGACGATCTTCATACATTGAGTCCCTTTTCCGCTCCCAGGACCTCCTGAAAGCCCAACTACCTTATCAGATTCATTTCGTTGTAAAATCCAACGGGATTAGATAATCCTCTCAAATGTGTGCACCATCCTGAATACCCCATTCTATAGATATTACCACTGCCTATAATCCTAAATAAATCCAGCATTAGCTGTACAGCTGCGTTAGTTGTGAATTCCATTGGTAAAGCCTTTCAAATGTAACTGGTTCACTCATACAAGATTACTGGAAAAGCAACAACTATGCCCATCAAGTATTTTACAAAGTTTATTAACAACCTTGAACAATTATATAGACTGCATAACAGTGTCTAGCTTACTGAAGTATAAAATCCACGAACATTATCTTATTTTGCATTAGCATCATTAAAAAGTCAATCACACATTGTATGAGTTTTCATAAAAAAAAGATCAACATCATTCATATCTTACGACTAGAAGTCCATAAATTAAATCTGACACAATGACAATTACTAGGAGCAGCAAAATAAGTCGTCCTCAGCCAGCAAATAAAATAGTGATAATTCAAACAAACAGCTTAATTCAAAATTAATTACCCAAGACAAATGTTATAAATGGGTTTCTTCCTCTATCAGAAGTTCCACCTTCTGCCTGCGTCCATCAAAGAAAATTCACAACAATATCTCAATCAGCATCTTGCTGAAAAGAAAAGAAAAACTACCTGCAGACTTAACCTTCCATATGGAAACATAAATAAAGCAGGTGCTGACAATTTATTTACCATGGTAAACATAAAAAAACCTTGCGATATAGTACACGGAAGAAATTTGGAAGAAACCAAACAATTCATGTTTCATGAAGTAAATTTCATTGCTACATCCAAAAGGGTGTCGTCAACTACTCCCAATGAGACATGGTAAAGACTAGTTCAAGAAATAAGAAATAAAAGCTAACAAAATAAACGTCAAGAACAAGGTCCTTGCAGGTAAAACATTCCCATTCAGTTTTTAAGGTAAATCACAATAATCACTTGACAAACGTCGTTGCACACAGCACAGCGTCAAACTCAAGACTTTAAAAAAGAACATAACAATAAAAAAAATTAGATCGTACAAGCACAACGAACAAGAAACACAAAGTCAACATTCCATCGTCCCCATTTCACTAAGAATTCAATTTCTTTAAATCCGTAACTCGTCAAAAGTGAAATTCAAAAAGCCACTCGAAATTACAGAATTTCAATTTCAGCTAAACCATTCCAAAAGCAAGAGAGCTAACTGATAGCCGAAATCATAAACACTGTGGTAAATCCCACTAATCGAAACAACAAGAAGAAGAAAGAAACGGGCAAAATACCGTATACAGAATCTGCGTACCGAACGCCTGCCAAGCATTAAATCCATGGGCCACCTGACTCTGAGAAAAGCAACAACAACAAAAAAATCATCAAAACACGAATCGGTAACAGCAGTTCACACAAAAACGGAAAACAATAGCCACCTGATTGAGTAGGCGTGATTTTGATGAAGAAAGCAGCGGCGACAGAGAAATCACGCGCCTCCACATATCCACCGGATTGTTGGGCAATGCACGAAATTTGCAGCGAGGCAAGAAATGAGGTTAAAGAAATGGGTTTTCAAGTTCCAATGGAGAAGACTCACATGTAGGTGGCCATGTGTACTCAGTCCGTATGGTGGGAAAAATGCAATAACGCTTGCTTGCTTACCCTTTCCTCTTTCGAACCTACAGCTTGCTTATATACATAAGCATTATACAATTATTATAAACTTTATATCTCATATTATATTTCATATATTAAAAAAAATATCAACTTTTAGGATTTTTTTTATTCGGAAGAAAGAATTGGAACAACTGATTTTTGAAATATTGCCCCTAAATTAGAGATCATGACGTCACATCGGCTATGTGTCATTAGCAAATTTTTTTATCATATTGATTTTTTTTTAGCAATGCTACATATACAACCAAATTTGTACATCAATTTGTACAACACAAAAAATTCAATACAAAAATTTCATTTATCAAAATCTCATAATAAATTGAATGTAAAATAGCGCGATATAATAGCAAAATTTTACGATATATTTAATGTAAATATCATTGCACACGATATATATTGTACCTCTAACATTATTTTTTTTTTTTTACACGATAGTCCGCTAAAAGCCTAAAAGTGGTGCCACTCTAATATATAGAAAAATAATTCAGCATTTGTTAATTTGAGAAGAGATGTTGCGACGAGAGTAGTGTATTTGTGGTTCTTATTTTGGAGAGTGCACTTTTTTGTCCTATTTTTTATTTTTTATTTTTACTAGTTGGAAATATCTCATCTAGCATCCACGACTTAGAACAGGGGACTATCAATCCAATATTTGATTGACATATAAATTATTGAGACACTTTGTAGTTTCTAAAGAAAACAATGTATAGAATTTGAAATATTTTTATTTGAAGACTGACAATATCATGTTAGTAAGTGGAATTAAAGTCACGGACATTATAATATCTTTTTTAGTCCTTTATTTTTATTTGAATAACAAATATAACGATCGTCAAAACGATGTCACGCTGAGTAAATCATTACTCATGTGTAACATACTAGTCTGAAAATATGCTAACTAGTAAGTATCTTTTTTTATTATTATTATTTATTTCTATTCGAATCCTCTTTTGAAGGTATTCCAAAAAGGGAAGATCTAACAAATGGCCTTTCCGTCAATGTTAATGACTTTTTCTAACATCAACTTTTTCTTTTAAGTATATATCGACGCGGTAGCAAACACAAAAATAATGCGTGAAGATAACTTAAAATTATATTAAGATTTTACGAAATATGCAATTAATTTAAATTGAATTTGTCATAACCATTTGAGTCAACTAATTTATATATGTGTACATAAATATAATTTCTACTCAATACAATTCAAATCATATAAATTTTAAATAAAAAGAAAAATTACATCAATGTTGTTGTATTTTATGAAAAAAAATTAGTACGTAAAATTATAATTAGCATTAACATTTGATATAAGTGCCAAAATTTTCTAGCATATATTACAAGTCAATATTATTTCCTCTCATGACATGGACTGTGATAAGTCTGACATGTATTTCAGCTACTTGGGCCCTATTAAAAATCCAAGTGATCACACCCTCATCTAACAAACTTTTAAAACAATTTAATTGACTATTTCATTTGTAACATGTTTTAAGTAAATGAAACAAGACTGGAACACGATAACGTCGAATTTCAGGGAGGATATTAAAAATAGCAGCTAAGATTCCAAGAAATAAACATGCCTTGGTATTCCCGTTTTGTTCCCAAAAACAAATATACATTGATTAATATTTTTTTTAGTTTTGGGGAATTCTGGGTAAATGTTTGGTATAAAAACTATATTATTCAAATGTGTGTCTCGGCTGGAAAATCTACGAATATGCAAGTTTAAGAAGACGAATAGAGATGAATAAATAATACATGTAGTTACGTTAAACTACAAAACCTTACTTTCAAGAGTAGCTACCCATTCCTTGATGATACAATTCACTTCATTTGGCTCCTCATCATGCGGGCAATGCCCTGATACAACACCAAACAGAGACATATGTTAACTAATGGTACCGTATTCGCCTTCCCTATTTTCTGTTCCAAAAATGTTCTAATTCCACTTGGCTGAACATATGGAACTGACATGAAGGACATGAACCATTGAAACAGATTCAAACCAATTTATTCATCCACTGGCCACGATACGCATAGAACATAGAGAAGATATTACTTTGGAACTGAAGATGGATCTACTGTTAATTGTGTTCGAGGATAACAGGCGAAAAAATTACCAGCATGTATTTCTTTTATTACCACCCCTCTGCAATGCTTTTCGAACATAGCTAACTTTGACTTAGAGTCGAACAGTGGATCCTCCATTCCCTGATAGAACAATCAACCATTTGTTTTAATTAAGAAAAAAGGACACAGCGATGACAAAGTCGGTAAAAAAGTTCCAAGTGGAAGATATCACCTGTATTACAAGTATCCTGTTCTCAAATCCCTCCAAAAGAAAATTTAAGGGTAGTGAAAGATCGAAACTGAAAATGCTTTCCAAAATGTAAGTCACGCCGGGGTCATATGACTTCAGAATCGGTTAAGGTTTTACTTTCGTAGTATACATTGACCCTTGTTTATAGCCAAAATTAGCAAATAAAAACAAACTTCGGGAGTAATTTTTCCGAGAAATAAATCTCTTAGGATACAGCTCTAAGCATCTCATTGATAAGCCAATCATCAGCTCTATCTGTTTTCTGCATAACATGAACTGATTAATTAGTAGAATGTGACAGAAGGAAGTCACAAAAGCGGAGCATGCCTTACTTTTGGATAAAAACTCTTCAGGATATTCCTAATATTGAACCTCAAGTACGGCAAAACGAGTTTGGCACCCAATCGTGCAGCTCCTGAAGTTTGTCTATCCTGAATGATTGAAGGATGAAATTATAAATTCTTGCAGATATGGCGGGGGAAGCACCCTAAACAATAAAACTGAAATGTGCTTTAGCACAAGTTTAAGAGCCAAAAATCAGTCAAGATTCTAGTAGTCTAAACAGTCATGGAACTGTTGAGCAAGACAAGCAAAACAAACATGTATTCCACGGAAATATAATAAACAAAAGTTTTTCAATAGTTCTTACAACTGAGTAATATTGACTGGTATATTGAGGAACAATGTTGCCAGCACTGTTCATAAGTACCACAGATTTAGCTAAAGGAGACCAAAGACCAGCAGCGATCGCAGCAAAATATCCTGCAAATAAAAATATTGCCAACAAGTTAATCAAAAATACCATGCAGCCCATCCTTTATTTATTAATTCTTCATCCTTTCTTTCTCCCTGTCCAGCCTACTTCAGTGTCGGTAAATGGTCCACGTTACCTACCACCAATTGAGTTCCCAATGAGATGTACAGGCTCCCCAATAACGTCAATTATGAAATCTCGAAGAAGTTCAGCCCATGCAAGCTCAGTGTACAAAATATTAGGTTTTTCGGATTTCCCAAAGCCAATGATAGTGAGTGCCCAAACTCTGTTTCCAGCTTCCGCTATGGGATTTATATTATCTCTATAATGCTCCAAAAACGCGCCAAAACCATGGACAAGGAGAACAGCTGGACCTTCACAACCAGCAACAGTATACTGAGAACATAAAATCAATAGTCACTAGTTAAACTCTCTTAACAACCAAGATATAAGCTTGTTGGCTAACATGGATGACACACAGTGAAATTGTAGATACAAACTTGGATTAGATGATTATTCCACCGCCATATTCTAATGTCAAATTTGCCTGCTCCGCTTCTTTGGCCATACATATTCAAAAGCCAATACCACTACCAAGAGAACCAGGTTCAAGTCAGAATATGTTGGTTAGTTATTTGCCACACATCCATTAATGTACTAGAGCTCACTAGTCAATGCAGAAGTAAATCAATCTTCTCCATCAAAATCTTGGATGATAAATACCTCCATCAAAGAAACAGCACCAATTGCAGCAGTAACAGCTGCTGAATATCCAAGCGGAGATAAGAATCCACCATTTCGTTCTTTCTCATATTTGATAGCTTCATAGTACACTCTCCTTCTGGAAATTATACCAAGAAGAAGGGCAGAACCAAATAGCACTTGAAATGAAGCTCCTTCACGTTTTTCAGCTTGGCGTAGCTTTGCATGTACCCTGCACCATAAAACTTCGGTATGAGATAGTTAATTTCTGAAGCCAAAACATGATGTAACTTAGTGAATAACCTCAGTAATTTTAGCAGGAACCAATAAAAAAGGTGTTAGAGTCTCAATTTTTGTTGTAATATGTACCCACTCTCTGCTCAAGCCTCGAGATAGGGATAAAATAAACCAAGTTCACGTTAAGAAAGAGACATACTCCTGAAAGTCATCCCGAGAAGTTCCTTCCAGATATCGCAAATATGCAGCCAAAGCATTCAACACAAGAGTTGCCCCACCCCCCACTAGGTTGCCTTGCTGTGTTATAAATGCTGATTTTTCTGGTCTCTTTCTTTGGGTAGTCTGGTAACTCAACATCGTCTGTTTGTTTTTTAGCAGTTCGGCTTGCCCTGGCTCCACAAATTTCCCTCTTATATTCTCCCTTTGCAACATATCTTTAGCAGAAAACTTCTTAACTGCAGTCCATTCTTTTCTCAACCTACCAGCAACAGTGTCATCATCCACAATTTTTTTCACCTCGTCTAGTGTTGGCAGATCACCTAGAGGAGAAGGAATTTTTTTTATATTTCTGGCTCAACATGTGCCAAAAAAATAATTTCAAGCGAAGTAGAAAAATCGACGAGATGTGATGCAACCTACCCCAGGACAAATTCATCTCGGGCAAAGATAATTTTGGGGGCAAAATCGGAGAACCGACGGTTAATTTTAACCTTTTGAAGTCAGCATATGAAGCCGGAAATTCTTTCACGCTCTGGGATCAATATATGAACCAACAAAATAATTTACATAAACTAATTGTATGCATGGAAAAAGTGGGGCCGGGCCAAACCAGAGGAAAGCCAAAAACCTTTGTATCATAAAATGGAGTGTTCCATGTCATAACTCCAGGGTTCCATTCATCACAAGATACAGAAGACAACGTTTTCTTAACAATATCCACCATTGTGCACAATCCATACTCCAACTCCTCTTCCATAAAGATGCTTGAAGCCTTGACCTGTTATAGTTCTTTGCAACAAATGCCAAAGAATAAGTAAAAGGACCCCTGAAATAGTTCCGTATTGATGGAAAGTCAAAATATCAGATCTCACAGAGTGAACTAAATGCGGTAACCACCTCTTCGACAAGATGTCTTATGACATTCTCTGCATTTCCAGTCCTAATCATCAGATTGGACCCCTGTTCCTTCAGCAATTTCCTCAAATCCTCCAAAGCAAAGAGCAGAAGTTCTAGCATTTCATCTGAAAATCCTGCATTTAAGTCCTAAAGTTAATTGAAGAAATACTACTGACACCTCACAGCTTCATCGTATCCCATCAAATTTGTAACTGGATAATGATATAGACAAAGAAAACATCATTCAGAGAAAACAGCCCGGGCAGTTTTACAAGCGTAAAGGTCTTGGCTATCTAATGGGAAGGTTCTACCCAAGATAAGAAAGGTGGTTCTCAGGGCTCCGAAAACATCGACATAGGAGCAGAAGGCCAGTCTACTGACGGTGGCCTCTAAATCTATTAAATTAACCTATCATGTTTCAGAGAAAACAACCCGTGAGTTTTGTAAAAATGCTGTTGGTGTACTACTTCTAGTGTGACTGGAATCAGAGTAACCCTGAAGTGTAGAGTCAAGTTAACAACCAGCCAGATATATCTGATTCAAGAAACAGGTTAATGCAATTGCACAGCCCCCCAACCCCCAGTTTATGCTGTTTCACGAATCACGAACCACTTTGTTATTTACATTTCCTTTTTTAAATTTCCATGCAGTTAACCCTCATCTTGGTATAACATGCGCATTACTTTTGACTTCACATCGCAACCAACTGTATCACGTTAGCATAATTCGGTCCTAAGTCTCCAAGCGTAGCATGAAAAAATTATTCCACTAAGAATATGTTCAGCTTCTAGTAATCAAGGTCAACATGAAGTAAAGAAAAGACAAAATTTTGCGTTAGCATTAACTCTGTCAAAATACTTCAAGTGCATTTATGTTCAAAGCAACTCATCACTTTCCAAATAAGGGAAAAAACAAGAAGAAGAATGTTACGGGAGAGAATGCGGCGATCAATGATGTAAAGAGGTACAACACAGCGATGCTTGGCAGCAGCGACTAGGCCAGCATGATCCTCAACTCGAAGGTCATGCTTGTACCACACAATGGCTGCACCATTTCTCTCCGCCGCACCGGACTCCGCTCCCATTCTCACGGCTGAGCCACAGAATCGCCACCTCCTTGCACAGGAAAATACGCGATTTTGGGATTCTGAAACGGGCAAAGCACGAGCGGGAAAGATAAGCTCCATGATGAAATTGTGGGTCTTGTTTGGGAATCGAATTCCATCAATTACAAGGGAAACGGGATTAGGGTTTATGATTTTATAAAAAGGGGATTAAAAAAATATCAAAGAATGGCAGAGATTGTGGTGGAGAAAGCAAGTTGATATTTTGTGCAAGTGAAGACTGAAGATGTTACTGCTCCGGCCATGCGACGTCGTACTTCAAATGAAAAGAAATTTTATTGCTTCATATAAACTAGCATCCAAGAACTAAAGTGTGTGATGTAATATATAAGTCTTACATATCTATCTATATATATATATATATATATATTAATATGGTTTATTTTTCACTATTATAAAAAAAGTGGTTAAGAAATAATATGAGGAAGAATGTGAGAAAGTGAGATAGTTATATGCTATATTTAGTGAATAATAGTAGAGGTAATTTGGTACAAACATTAAAATCACCAAAAATGGTTACTCTAACACCCTCCTGCATTATAATATTGTATAGATAATTATCAATAGAAATTTAATTTTTTTAAAACAAAAAAAAATTAACTCAAAAGTACCAACTAATCAATTACATCATGTTTTTTTTAAAAAAAAAAATACATCATGGTTATAATAACTCAAAAATTTTTGTAAAATTGTCTCAACCATCAATTTTGCAAAACGAGTGTCTTACTTGAGTCAACCAATAAAAAAGTATTATTTTTCGCGCCTAAAGTATTACATTGTATATAAGATTGACACGTTCCATGGATGAAAATTCATTAAACCGTCTCACAAAAGACTTACTAATTAATTAACTAAGGCACCGTTTGGCTCGAGTATAAATAATTCATGTATAACTTATCATATACAATCACTAGTTTTTTTCATCATATTATTTATTTATATATTAATTATTTATTTTACATCAATCAAATCATTAATAATTTATCTTATATCAATCAAATCATTAAATATAAATTACTATATTACCCCTATAAATAATATTATTCATATTTTATTTATTTTTAAAAGGACAAATAGTAATTTATCATTCTTATATAAAATTTAATCAATCAAATCAAATCAATTATAATCTATTAATCAAATCAATTACTTTATTTACTATCATTTTTTATTTATTTTTTATTACATTTTATTATTTATCCAGATATTAATTATCCTATCACACGAACCAAATAGTACCTAAGAAGAACAATATCATAATAAGAATAAAAATTCAACCTTTTCATTTATATCAGTGTCTTATACACCAACTAAAAAAAATCAGTGTCTTCTACACTTATAATATTCAAATTTAAAATAAAAATAATTAAATTTAAATCCTCAAACAGTTGATAAACGTGAAGAAGTGAGTTGTTTTAAAACTTTAAAATCAACGAGTTGCTAAAATTTGTAGCAAACTAATATGAAATAAACGGAATTAAGAGCCGTCAAAGTGGGCTGGATTCGTTGGGTTGGTTCGCTCCGCCCTGCTATATAAGCAGGTTAGATTGAAAAATTTTCAACCAGTCAAAATAATGGGCCGCCCCGCCCCGCCAAGCGGTGGTTGTGGTGGGTTGCGGGCCAACCCGCCTCAACCCACCAAATATAATTAAAACTTGGTGGGTCGGCCCACCCCGTACCACCAAATAAGCGAGTTGGGTTGATAATTTTTTAACTCACCTACATAGTGAGGCTCGTCCCGTCAACTAGTAGGTTTTGGTGGATCGTGATTTGGCACGTCCGTTGAATAGACTGATTGCATGTTTTATTTATTTTTGTCTTAATTGAGTTAGGGATTAAAGTTGAAATTTTAATTAAATGCACAAAAAATAGTTCTTATACCACTCATTCTTCTAATTAACTCAATAAATTAGAAAAATGTAATAGATTTTAGCCACTCATAAGGGTAACCGCAACTCTGAACTCAAAAACTCAACTTCATCGTGGGACCTACTATAACACATCATTCATATCTCAAAACAAAATTTTTATAACTTCTAAATTTTAATTTTAATTTTTTATCTAATTAATTAAAAAACAAATTATATTTATATAATATATATAATATATAAACAATTGCAAAAGGGGTGCGTTCCAACGACTAAATAAAATATTAAAAAAAATTAAATATAAAATGAAGGCTGAAGTTGGCGTTCAAATTGAGACGCCAACTTCAGCATCATACATTGAACTTGCAGGCTGCAACGCAGGCAACCTGCAGGTTCAACTTTTTTATATTTTTAAAATTAGCGTTGCAACCACTCTAATAGTAGTAGATTTTAGCGTGCCACACGACCCACACCCTAAATTCTCCCATTTCTATTATTCTCGCGCTCATTTACCAACATTACTCATGTTTCATAACCAGTTAACTATCTATTTATATTTCTTAAAACTAAATATAAAAAATATAATTGCATACATCATGTTTATGAAGTCCCGAAATTGTTAAACTTGTAACGTCTTGAAATATTGAATCCTCGTGATTTTAAATATTGAGTATGTGCATGATTGTTCGTGTGTTTTTTTTTTACCCCGCATGTTTACTAACGCAGATCATTATGCTTTCAGCGATAATAAATATCTAAAATATCCTCAAATTCCATTATATAGAAATCGTTGTCTTCTTCATTTGACAAATTTCTCTTTCTCGACTTGGAATCTTCGATCGAAGAATGATGTCTTGCAAAAAAAAAAAAAAAAAACCTACAAGATACAAGTAGCGAAGCAGGAGAAATTTCTACTTTACATAATTTTTAGAGTTTTTGTACTTAAAATTTTGACATCGCGGAAAGTTAATAGCTCGAGATTTTTCAGTGAGATTTCCAACGATCTTTAATTATGATTTGTTTTTTTAATTGTGATTTTTAAACTAAATTACAAATATCACGGGATGATGTATGAAATTGTCTTTACTATCTTATAAAACTTCAGTCACCTTTAAAAATCATTTTGGTATTTTTGATGTTACACATGTATATTTTCCATTTAACCCTTGACAATGAATTTAATTTTTATATGTAATTAACAAAAAATATGTTACAAATGGGTGAAAAACAAAAACGAATAAAAACTACTTTGCATCTCGAAATCTATCACGTAATTAATAACTACACTCACTTCTCCTATATTAAGACAAAGAATAATTAGTCCTCGTTTAACTTATAAAATAAATTTGTTGTCTAGGTGCTCGTGTTAACGAGAACATTCTTTAGAATGAAACTACGACACATACCATAAGGTATTTGTATTTGGTATCATTTAGTTTGAGTGATGAGATAAACAATACAAAAATAAGTAATATAATGTAATAAAAAATAGATAAAAAATGATAGTTAATATAATAAATGATTTAATTTATATATTATAGTTTATTTAATTTGATTGATTAAATTTTATATAAAAATGAGAAATTATAATTTTGTTTTTTTATAATTAATAAAATATGAATAATATTATTTATAAAAAGTAATATAATAATTTAAATTCAATGATTTGATTGATAAGAGATAAATAATTAATTATTTTAATAATGTAAGATCAATAATTAATAGAAGGACAAAAAATATGACAAAAAGAACGTGAGATTGGATTAGGTAAGTAATACATAAATTAATAATATCTCAAACCAAACGGTATCAATGGTCAATATGAAATGTGGAGTCTGTGGACCCCACGTAAAAAAAATATAGGGCTAATAATCCACATAAAACGAATGAAGATTGGCATGTTGTATTCAGACCTTCAGAACGTATCCAACTCATTTCAACTGTAGCTAGAGATGTCAACACGGACCAGCGGGACAGATCAACCTATAACTTGCAGCAACCATCATTAGGTAGGGCGAGTTAGCTCACTTTTTATGTGGGTTGAGAAAACTAGGAGTGCAAACGAACCGAATCGAGTCGAATAATAGTAAAAATTTAAGGCTCGAGCTCGGCTCGAATTAAGTAAGTTCGAGTTCGAGTTCTAGTTTAGCTCGAAATATTCGAAATTATTCGTGAACTATTCGAACTATTGCTCGGATATTATGGTTCGAAAAACTCGAAATGTCCAAAAATGTTAGAAATGTATATATATTTATTATATCATTATATTACATTAATAAAATATTAATTGGCTTGCGAACTATCAAACAAAATAATTTTGACTCGAGCTCGGCTCAAAAAAAAAAAGTTCACGCACTTTTGAATTTGGCTCGAGTTTGTTAAGTTCGAATAGAAATCTAATATTGCCAAAGTTGGCCTTAACTTGGTGTACAGCTATAGTAATATGCCAAATTTGATGTAGGAATGTAGCTATGTTATTTTTTAAAATAATTTTTTTTCCTGCCTTTAAGTTTAATAGTATGAAAGTGTAGTTTATAATTTAGGTACATGGGTTACTAACTTAGTTAATGATAATTTACATTATTTCATAATTTAAAATTTATGAAAATCTTATTGCATGGTTGATGGTCTAATACATGTACTATATTCTAGTATTCATAATCTTTAAAAATAAGTGCGTATTGGATTTATAAAAAAAAAAGAATTTGGAATTTGAATTGAAATTTCATTCGGTAAAATTTTAAAATATAACATTATAAATTGATAATATTTTTTTAGATAAATGATATTTTGTAAAATTTGCAAAGAATATTTGAAATTTACGAATAAGTTATATAAATATAATTTTAAAATTTTATCATAATTCTTAAAACTCAAATCATATGCAATCTTACGAAATCCGACTAATCTAATAAGAATTCTATTTAGTTGAAAAATACTATGAAGTTCCATCAAATTTCAATTTAATTTCGAAATCTTATTTTTATCAAACACTAAAATGATATTTGTAGTTCCAAATCCATCAAACATTGAAATCCTCGTACCAAACACAACGTTACTAAATTTGTTAGAAAAAATTTATAATCATTTATGTTTAAAGGTTGCAAATACTACCTATATCTATGTATGGTCTACCTATAACTTCTAGCACTTCCTGACTTATTTAAATGGAGCACAATCTAGAACCAGTTAGTATAGTTGCATTATTATTTTCAATTTAACTAACCATAAAAATAATCAAAAGATTTATTTAACAACTCCAATACAAAGATACGACGAATTGAGTGACATGGGGCCTTGTATTGTTTCAAAACTTCAAGCCTTGAAACAATTAAAATCACAAATCTCTATGCTATATTAAATCGAAACATGCCCCTCCACCGCTTATGTTAACCAACAAACTTTATGAAAGTTACTTTGGATTTCATTTTATTTTCTCAATAAATTTCTCAACACACATAAAAAAAACACACACAAATAAATCAATAGAAAGAAAGTATGAATTGTAGCAGAAAAAGCAAAAGAAGTGAAGTAAAAAGGAAAAGAAAAAGAAAAAAGAAAAAGAAAAAGAGCAATTTAATAATTGCGCATGTGGTAGGAAATGTGTCTAGTTAGTCAAAATTAATGACTAACGAGCCCAAAACCAGCTTTTAAAAAAATATTTAAATTTACGAATATATATATATATATATTTATAAATGACTTAAAAACGCGTGATTTTTTAGACACTACAAAATATTATACAAAAATTTCAAATTTGGTATGAAATATCAAATTTGAGGGTCGGCTTATGTTGGCAAACGGGGTACCCGTCTGCCAGGATCAATGGATTAGATCATCTTTGTAAATCAAATCGATTGATCTGCAAAGAGATCTGATATGTTCGATTTTTCTTCGGGTATCTGGACACTCGAAGGGCAGCATAGACAGGTTTCAATTCCAAATTCGGATCTAATTTAACAAAATGTTCGCATAACTTGCTCGATTAATTGGAAATTGGAATGTGATGATCTAAACGTAACTCCATCACAAATCAGAATCAACTCAAGTGTGACACCAAAATGTATGTCCGAATTTAAATTATAGCGGTCAAAACGGGCCGGCGGGACGTAGCAACCCACCAAAACTCGTCGATTGATGGGGCGGAGCGGGCTAGCCCACTATTTAGGCGGGTTGGAAAATTAGCAACCTAACCCACCTATTTGATAGTGCGGGACGGGTTAACCCATAAATTTTTAGTTATATACGGCGGATTAGTGCAGGTTGGCCCGCAACTCACCACAACCCACTACTTGATGGGTCGGATCGACCCACTATTTAGATGAATTAGAAATTTGTTAACTCAATCCGTTTATATAGCGGGGTGGATCAACCTGCGGACCCAACCTACTTTGACAACTCTAATTTAAATCACACATATTGATATTAGATTTTGCAACCGCTTAATTAAATGCACAAAATTATATATAAAAAATAACATCCATAATCCGATAATTTATTTGAACTTTACGGTGTGTGTTATGCTCCAAAATTGAAAATGAAATAAATTGACATTTCATGATGTATGTGTTTATTTTTTCATTTGGCATTTATATTAATTATATACATCAGCATATTTCACTCGAAAGGACTAAATAACATTTTTTTATTTAGGATCTTAGGGTTGTGCTTGGATGAAATGCTTTCAAATATATTTAAATATTTATTTGTTTAGATAAATAAGAGCATAAATTTCAAATCAACTCATTTCATGTTTATATAATATTTCATGTAAAATAAGATGACATTCAACTGAATAATGTTGTCATTTTGAATTTAATCTATTTATATAACTAATGTGTAAATAAATAATTCACGGGGTTGCGGTTATTCATGGTTATCGTGAAGGTAACGGCGTCGCACATTTCTTGGCTCACCTTGGATTTTCTTTTGGAAATCAGTTGGAATTTGTTTCGTTTGTTCCTTCGTGGTTGAAACCTCATGTTTTAAGGGACATGTCTGTTTAATTTATATTAGTGTTGTTTGGCTTTAAAAAAAAATCATTACATCCAATTGCAACCTAGACGAATTAGTTTTGACGTGAAAAAATATACATGTAATGTAAATGAAATAATGAGATTTGAGTTGAAAAATATTATTATTAATAATATTATGTTGAATATTGAATGTTGAATATTGAGTTGTAAAATGTGGAAAATTAGTGTGTGATGATGTAGATGATGATGTATTTATTTTTGGACTAATCTCAAATGTGGATCTATAAATAGGTCTTCATTTGTGATGAAAAATACTATTGAGTTGAGAGAAAAATATTATAAAGTGTAGAGTTTGATATATTTTGAGTTTTGGAGTATTTACTTTTTACCGTAAATTTTTACTTTTTCACAACACGTTATCAGCACGATCGCTCGAAGGTTCTCTATAAGTTCCGACGCTCCAAAATACAAAAAGAAGTCAAAAATAATCAACAAGTAAGAATATTCACTTTTACTGTTTATATATTTTTATTGTGTATAATATCATGTTATGAATTTCAAAAACTTGTTATAAATCCTGGGAGGATGTTAAGACGACATCCCACACTCCCGGTAAGGGATACGACACGTATAAAAGCCTCTAAGATTTTTAAACAATATAATCATATTTGTATAATTTCATGTTATTATATAAAAGGCTGTCTATGACACCGATCTTATAATAATGTGATATGATATATTATACCTAACTTTATACTAACTATATTAGTATAATTTCACAATATTATATAAAAAGCTGTCTACGACACCGACCTTATAATAATGTGATATGATATACATAATTATTTAATTATGATTATCATTATATGCATTGCATCATTATCACAAATTTTTATTCAACACATACTCGATTTTTTTTCTTTACCCCCAACGGTCACAAACGGCTAATTTTTGCCCTATAAATATGTTCACTCAAATTCATTTTCAATCACACCAAATTCACTCTTTCTCTCAAAATATTTTCTCCTCGGTTTTTTTTCGAAAAAGAAGAAGATGGAGTTTTTGACCTTTCTAAGGCTATTTTTCATAACGACTATGATCATCATGCTCACGAGTTTTGTACTCACCGGCGATTTTTCACCACAGATTTTTTATCTATTTATATACGCACTTGTAATTTTCGTCCTTCCATTATTTTGTATTATCATACTAATAGAAATTAACTAATAAAATGCATTGTTATTTTTCTAGTACCACCATGTCAAATTTGGCAAAGATTGAATTCGTTGCGCTCGATATCACTGGAAAAAATTATATGTCATGAACTCTCGATGTAGAGATGCATCTTGAGTCATTGGGTCTAAGTGATACCATCAAAGAAATCAATATATCAACCTCACAAAATAAAGCAAAGGCAATGATTTTCTTACGTCGACATTTTGATGAAGGGTTGAAATGTGAGTATCTCACAGAAAAAGACCCAATGATTTTATGAAAAGAGTTGAAAGAAAGATTTGAGCATATAAGGGAAGTGATACTTCCGACCCCCCGTGATGAATGAAATTCATTGAGAATCCAAGACTTTAAAAAAGTCAGTGATTATAATTCTGCGATGTATCGAATAGTCTCGCAATTAAAATTCTGTGAACTTGAAGTCACAGAGATGGAAATGCTTGAGAAAACATTTTCCACTTTTCACGCATCAAATATAACTCTACAGAAACAGTATAGAGTGCGTGGTTTTACGAGATATTCTGAACTCATTGCATGTCTTCTTGTGGCGGAAAATGACAACGAATTGTTAATAAGAAATCATCAATCCCGACCCACTGGATCAACGGCATTTCCTGAAACAAATGTCGTAATGAAAAATAAAAACCAAAATCAAAGACATATACCAGAATTTGGTCGTGGACGAGGTCGAGGAAATGGGCGTGGGCGTGGACGTGGACGTAAAAATTATCGCGGTCGTGGTCGTGGCCGTGGATATGAAAATAATCGAGATACTTATTTCAATAACTCATCTCAAAAGAACGTCACAAACCACCCACCAAAAAGGCAGCATGAAAATACGAGTGAAAATGAAAATCACTCAAAAAGATCTGAGAGTGTTTGTTATAGATGTGGCACTCCAGGACATTGGTCACATATTTTTTGAACCCCTGAGCACCTATGTAAGCTCTATAAAAAATCGACAAAGGAGAAAGGAAAAGAGACCAATTTTGTTGAAAATAGTGACCATTTAATTGGTTCAACTAGTTTCAATGCTGCAGATTTTTTGAATGATTTCGAAGACATTGATTAAAAGATTAGTGGGATTAGATTGTAACAAATTTGTATTTTTATACATTCTTGTATTATAAAGCATGTTATATTTTGCATTTGTATTGTACTTAATTTTTTTTTATTGCATTTTTGTGAAGTTTGATATGGAAAATGTTATGAGCAAACATGGAAATAATATCATGGAAATTTGCATACCGGATAGTGGTACAACACACACTATTATGCGAGATGAAAGATATTTCTTGGAAATAAAACCAATAAAAACAATGGTGAATACAATATCAGGTCCTGTAGACTTGATTGAAGGTTGTGGAAAATCACATTTTTTGTTACCTAATGGTACAAAATTTTTGATAAATGATGCTTTATATTCACCACAATCGAAAAGAAATTTGTTGAGTTTTAATGACATATATTCTCATGGATATGATACTGAGACGATAACTGATGGAAATCAGAAATATATGTGTCTTACCACATATAAATCAAGAAAGAAATATGTGGTTGAAAAATTATCAATGCTCCCTACTGGATTGCATTATACACATATAAGGTAAATCGAATCAAATATGGTGGTTAATAGTTCTTTAATATTAATCAATTTGCATGATCGATTGGGACGTCCTGGTTCAATAATGATGCGAAGAATTATTGAAAATACGCATGGTCATCCATTGAAAGACCAGAAGATCTTTCAGAATAATAAGTTTCAATGTAAATCATGTTCTCTTGGAAAATTTATTATAAGACCATCACCAGCTAAAATCCAAACAAAATCACCCATATTTCTTGAACGTATTCAGGGTGATATTTGTGGGCCAATTCATCCACCATGTGGACCATTTCGATATTTTATGGTATTGATCGATGTCTCTAGCAGATGGTCACATGTATGCTTATTGTCAACTCAAAATGTGGCATTTGCAAAACTAATGGCTCAAATAATAAAATTGCGAAATCAATTTCTCGATTATACAATCAAGAAAATAAGACTTGATAATGCTGGAGAATTTACTTCCCAAACTTTCAATGACTATTGTATGTCAATGGAAATTACTGTTGAACATCATGTTGCTCATGTTCATACACAGAATAGATTAGCCGAATCATTGATTAAACATCTACAACTGATTGCTAGACCAATGATTATGAGAACAAAACTCCCTATTTCTATATGTGGACATGCAATTTTACATGTTGCGGCATTAATTCGTATCAGACCAAGTGCATATCATAAATTCTCCCCATTGCAGCTTGCATTTGGTAAAGAACCAAATATTTCTCATCTGAGAATTTTTGGATGTATGGTGTATGTGCCTATTGCACCACCTTAACGATCAAAAATGGGTCCTCAAAAAAAATCGGTATTTATATTGGTTATGATAGCCCATCAATCATTCGATATCTTGAGCCTCGGACAGACGATGTGTTTACAGCACGTTTTGCTGATTGTCATTTTAATGAAAAAATCTTCCCAATGTTAGGAGGAGAAAAGAAACACATCGAAAAAGAAATCACATGGAATGTACTATCATTGTTACATTTGGATCCAAGGACCAAACAATGTGAGAAAGATGTACAACAAATTGTGCACTTGCAAAAAATTGCAAATCAAATGCCAGATGCATTTGCAGACACAAAAGGGGTAACAAAATCATATATACATGCTGTAAATGCCCCTGCTCGAATTGAAATTCCAAAGAAACAAATTGAAGACACTCATGATGTCATAAAACGTTTGAAGTGTGGAAGGTCAGTCGGTTCCAAGGATAAAAATCCTCGGAAATGAAAAGGCATAGAGAAACACGATGATCATAAAATAGAAAATGGTGTTCCAGAAAAAACACCTGATGATGAAAATGTTCTGTCAGAACCACAAACTGACGAGAATCGTGAAATCTCTATCAATTATATTAATACTGGAAAAATATGAAACCGAAAAGGTATAAAAGATATTGATGAGATATTTTCTTATAATGTGGCATGTGACATCATAAATGAAAACGATGATCATGAACCAAAGACCTTTGGTGAATGTAAAACTCGTCATGATTGGGCAAAATGGAAAGATGCCATCCAGGTTGAATTGGATTCGCTGAATAAACGTAATATTTTTGGACCTATAGTCCTCACACCTGAAGGTGTAAAACCTGTTGGATACAAATGGATTTTTATTCGAAAGCGAAATGAGAAAAATGAAATAGTCAGATATAAAGCTAGACTTGTTGCACAAGGTTTTTCTCAAAGGCCTGAAATTGATTATGAAGAAACGTATTTTCCTGTTATGGATGCAATTAAGTTTCGATATTTAATTAGTTTGGCAGTGTCTGAAAATTTGAAAATATGTCTTATGGATGTTGTTACAGCTTACTTATACGGATCACTTGATAGTGATATATACATGAAAATTCCCGAAGGATTTAAGATGCCTGAAGCACAAAGTTCAAAACCCAGCGAATTTTATTCTGTAAAATTGCAAAGATCATTATATGGGTTAAAGCAATCCGGCCGAATGTGGTATAATCGGCTAAGTGAGAACTTGATGAAAAAGGGATATGTAAATGATCCAATATGCCCTTGTGTTTTCATCAAGAAAACAACATTCGGATGTGTAATTATTGCTGTATATGTTGATGATTTAAACATCATTGGAACGAATTAAGAAATTCAAGAAGTTATGATGTACTTGAAGGAAGAATTCGAAATGAAGGATCTTGGAAAAACTAAGTATTGTTTGGGTTTGCAAATCGAACAACAAGAATATGAAATTTTTGTTCACCAGACAAATTATACAGAAAAGATCCTTAAACGTTTTAATATGGATAAATCAAATCCATTAAATACTCCAATGGTTGTAAGATCATTAAACATAGAAAAGGATCCATTCCGTTCATGTGAAGATGATGAAATTATTCTTGGTCCAGAAGTACCATATCTAAGTGTCATTGGTGCCCTTATGTATCTTGCAAATTGCACTAGACCTGATATATCTTTTGCTGTAAATTTATTGGCAAGATTTAGTTCATATCCAACAAAGAGGCACTGGAACGGAATTAAACATATATTTCGTTATCTACGAGGAACGACAGATTTGGGACTTTTGTACTCAAAAGACACCAATCAAAGTATCATTGGTATGCCGATGCTGGATATTTATCTGATCCACATAAGGCACGTTCCCAAACCGGATATGTATTTACTCGTGGAGGCACCGCAATTTCTTGACGTTCATAAAAACAAACACTCGTAACAACTTCATCAAATCACGCTGAGATTATTGCGCTACATGAAGCAAGCCGTGAATGTGTTTGGCTAAAATCAATGACACAACATATCCAAACTTCTTATGGATTATCAGTAGACAAGAAGCCTGTGACGTTGTATGAAGACAATGCTGCATGTATTGCTCAAATGAAAGAATGATACATCAAAAGTAACAGAACAAAACATATACCCCCAAAGTTCTTTGCCTACACTCAAGAGCTTGAGAAGAATAAAAATATTGATATCTGTTATATTCAATCAAGTGAGAACTCATCAGATCTCTTCACAAAGGCACTTCCCACGACGATATTCAGAAAGCATATATACAACATTGGGATGCGCAATCTGCGGAATATGTGAAGAATCACTCATGTTAACATGAGGGGGAGTTTACGTGGCTGCACTTTTTTTCCTTACTATGATTTTTATCCCACTGGGTTTTTCCTAGTAAGGTTTTTAACGAGCCAGTATAAAACACGTAATGAAGACAGTCATCATATCACGATCATCATCACAAGGGGGAGTGTTGAAAAATATTATTATTATTAATATTATGTTGAATATTGAATGTTGAATGTTGAATATTGAGTTGTAAAATGTGAAAAATTAGTGTGTGATGATGTAGATGATGATGTATTTATTTTTGGACTAATCTCAAATGTGGATCTATAAATAGGTCTTCATTTGTGATGAAAAATATAATTGAGTTGAGAGAAAAATATTATAAAGTGTAGAGTTTGATATATTTTGAGTTTTTGAGTATTTACTTTTTATCATAAATTTTTATTTTTTCACAACAATTTGAAAGATTTCTGTAACACATTAATTTTTATTTTTGGTTGATGAACTTTTTGTTTTTGTTTTTTTGTTTTTGTTTTTTGAAAACTTCTTTTGTTTTTTTAGATATATAGTTAATTTGAAAAAGTGTGTGTGTGTGTGTGTTTTTTGCTACACGACTACATCTAAAAAAAAATTGAAATGTAATTGTTTGATTTTTGTGGAGTAGTTTCTGAAAATTTATACACAAATACTCGATTAATAAAGAAGAAACTTGCGAATTGATTCATCTCGCAGTATATTCGTGACGAGTGGACCCCGACAGAATTATTGCACTTTGCAGCAAGTGGCCTTGCAGTATATTCGAAAAAAAATATCTAATTTCAAAGAAATTTCCCAGGTTAAATTTTTTTTGTGTTTTACTCAAAATTTTTTTTTTTTTAAAAGATCTCAATTTTAAAAAAAATTAGGTGATATTTATTCAATTCATGTAATAAAATTTATTAATTAATTGTTAAGTTATATAAATTATAATTATAAAAATGCAATGTATATTAATATTATCCTATTTTAAATGTATATTAGAATGGAAATAATATTTTTGGATCATGCTATCTCGTCTGTAGAACGAACACTTAATTTATATGATTGTAATTTGATTTAAATTTATTTTAAAAATAAATTAAAAAAATTGGGTCGGGTTAATGGAATACTTCCCAAAAAATGGGTGAGGCCCGAGAAAAGAAAGAAAAGCAACCTTGGGATGTGCTAATTGTCCTGCATAGAGTGGGGCAAAGGGGGGCTACTGATTTGACATTTTCGTACTTTTATTAATAAAATAATAAATAAATAAATGAAGTTGTTTATTTCGTTTTATTTTCTTTTACAAAATTGATAATCATCTTTTTAAAAAATAAATATAACATATTGTTTTAATATTAAATGGCTTTGTATATTTAAATTTCACTCCAGTTTTAAAAATTATTCGAGTCATATATATTACTTTGTTAGCTGTATATATTAATTGATGATAACATTTATAATGATTAATGAGTGTATCTATACTATTAATTAAAGTTAAATATCTTATCCTAACAAACTTTTGATGCATGTATATGCAACCAACTTTTGCTCTAGTTTATATCCATGTTATGGTTATGGTCATATGTAGGTAGAGGTCTATCAAACCTCTGTCGTACTCACGATTTTTATTATTAAAATAAACTTTTCATATGTTTGAAATTTTGTTTTTCATAATTTAATATTTTATAATCTTGTATATCCTGTTATTTCAATTTCAATCGATACGTTTTGATATTAATTTTTTCAAAAAATAAAAATAAAAATCGATCCTTCTTTCATTTCACATACCTAATATATGTCCTTCAATTTAATCTGTTTAAATATAAAATATTATGTATCTATATTAATCTTTGTAAAGATATTATAATAATTACTTAAAATCGTTATAAAATATGAAAATATTATATATGAATGACTACAATAATTGGTTCAATGTGCTTTCGCTTTCAAAAGACACTCTCGTTTTCCCTTTTTCAAAATTTTGAAACTACGTAGATTCCTCGACACTCCAAAAAATATAAATTTGGTTCAAAATTTCAAAATCAACGAACAGTTAATTATAAACTTAAAAAAAATAAAAAAAAATCCCACGCAGAAATTATTAAATATAATAATAAATACTAATAAAAACTAGTAATTAATTTACTGATCAAGTGCATTAGGGCCAGTGCAGTAATTGACCAGATGATTCCAAACCCATTGAACCAAGAACCGCCGTCGGATGCCGTTCATGTTGAACGTGGCACCATCTTCGCCGTTCAACATCTGTCCGGTGTAGGATCCTCCGCCTCCAGTTCCGTAAATACCCTCGCACAAATCGGCTATTTCCACCGGGAAAACCGGGTCCTCACCCGCATACCAGGCGTTGATAAACGGGTTGGTGGATAGCTCCGCCAGCTCATGGGCTATCACGCTAATCATACCGTCCACCCCTACGTCGTCGTTTGGAGGCTTCACCGCCTTCAGCGTCGGAATGTACGCCGGCACGGCGAATGGGTAGGCGCACACTCCGGGACAGAGCTTCGCGGAGTTTCCCACCCAGGCGTACGGCAGCGTGTAGCCGACGATCGAGGGGAAGGTGAAGTAATGAAAGCCGCAGACATTGTTGCAGAAATCCTGGACGTACACGTCACTCGACGTCAGCAGGAGGTAAACGCCGCTCTTGGGGTTGATCGGTAGCGGGCGGGTGGAGGCGGTGACGGCGGATTTTATCACCGATTGGACGGAGAGGCGCGTGAGAGATTTGCCGTGGGAGCAGAGCCGGTCGTTCTTCTCTTCTCCGAGGCGGACGTTCCGCGAGATGTTGGCTCCGGTCTGGTCAGTGTACATTCGGACGGTCTTCCACCAGCCGTAGACGGAGGGCGCGGTGGAGTCCTCGGCGGAGATGGAGGAGATGAACTCCCGGATGATTCGCTTCTGGGAGCTCTGCCAATTAGCGCCGTACCAGATGGGGTAGATTGTGATATTGGCGGTGAGGACGGGACCCATGTGGTATTTGAGCTGAACGAATTCCGATGAGCCCTCGTACTTTTTTGACCCAACGAAGAGAGAATCTGTGCTGTTGGGACGAATGCTGGGCCATGGGCGCCAACAGGTGGCGGGCCCGGCGAGGAAGAAGAAGAAGAGAATGAAGGATCTAAGAGACAACGCCGCCGCCGGGAGTGGTGGTGCCGGCGTCATTACAGATTGTGAGCGGTGGTAGCTAGTGCGGGAGCAGTGGGGTGTGGGAACTGTTATATAGTACCAGCTCTCGTATAACTCGGATTAATTTCCAGTGACCATTTTTCCAATTATATACAATATATATATATATATTTAATGTTTGGAAGTTACAAATTTATTTTTTCATCTAATTTACGTATTCGAAGCCTTGAGATGGTCACTTGCTTTTATTTTGGTGTACTATTTTAGAATACCCTTTTTCTTTTTATTTTATTTATTTGAATAGTTTTTATTTATTTATTTTTTACTCGTAAACTTTATTTTGCTTTTTATGTTGTGTTTTTAACGTTTGGGTTGTGGATTTTTTGGGTTTGAGGGATCTTTTTTCAGGGCAATAAAGAAAAAAGCTGGAGCATAAATATTATCTACACTTATTAATGATTTTTTAGAATCGTTTTACATCTTGCTATAAGCTTAAAAATACACGCAATACCTTACATAAAATTAAAATTTCTTAGAACAATTTGTTACGACTGGTCTCGAATTGGAAATATCATATCAAATTTAAAATATTAACCTCAAATAAATTGCAAGTAATTCGATATGTACATATTTTCAACAAGGAAAATGCTATGTGTACATAGTGTTGTACACATAGTCTTACACACAACTATTAAATATTATTTTTATCTCAAAATTTAAAATATTAACCTCAAATAAATTGCAAGTCATTCGATATGTGCATATTTTCAACAAAAGCTTGTATGAATTTTCGCATAGCATTAAATTGAATGCGACCCTTATTTGTTTGTTTTTTACTTGGCCCATTATTTTCCTTAAATGGTGAGAAATACTTAGCTTCCTAACTACACTTGTATTAGCTGATTGTCTTTTTTCCGTACTTGTCATATCTATTAATCTATATTTTCGAAGATTTCGCACTTCACTTATCATTTTATCATATATTACTTATCTTAGCTTTAAGACTCCATATCGATAATCAGTTTAAGTTAAGTGGTAAACTTCAACGCATCGGCGGACCGCGAATTCATAAATCACTATCAATGTGATTGATATTAACATTATTTTTTACATTAACAACTGATTGTCATGTGTATCAATTGTAATCGTGTTTCTAACTAAATAATATTTATAAAATTTTAAAAACATATAGAAACTTTAATCATGAAAATTAATTATTAATGTAACACGAAATGTTGCCCTATATTTTTTTTGAATAATGCTATAGGTACAACCAATATATCGTACAACGATATTTACAACAACTATGTCGTGATATTTTGCTATTATCTCGTGAGATTTTGATATGATATCGTGAGATTTTGCATTCAATGTATCGTGAAATTTGATAAATTAAAATTTTGTATTGAATTCTCTGTGGTATAAAAATTATTATACAAATATAGTTGTACATGTAGCATTGCTCATTTTTTTCCCACGAAATTAAATGCAAAAGCATTAAAAGTCACGTGATTACGGAAACATCTTTTGAGAAAACAATACCATAAAGTCACGTGATTATTTCATGGTGGTAAAGCCCCAGTTGGTTAAAAAAAGGTTCGTTAGTGTCTCGGGAAATATATGTTCTAAAAAGTATAAATAATAATAATAATAAAATAAATATCATAAATTTATTAATCCTTTATATGATATATTTTTCATAATTACCTTGTATATTTAAATTATATATAAATCTAAATATTTTTGAAACTATTGACGCGATCATAGTTATTTACGGTTGAGTCGATGTTACCCGCAGGATAGTGCCCTGCAGGTGACGTGGTGGTTCATGATTGGTTAAAATCAATGGGCCCTACGTGGGACCCACTAACTTTTACTAATCATGGGATTACACGTCACCCGCAGAGTAGTGCCCTGCGGACGGCATATACTAAGCCGTTATTTACACTGTGACCACAAAATTGACAAAAATCAAATTACGAACAAACATAGACGGACTCTAGAGATATCAAAATGGCTAGCAGGACATGATCGGCCAACTCATAACCCCTCGTAACCTATGATTATACGGGGCGACCTTCTTTTTAGACGAGTTGAGAAAATACCAACACAACTACTTATTTTAGGTAGCGAAACAGACCAAGTGACCAACTTCACCGAGTTATATGTTATTTGACGGGTTGACCCGCAACCCCTCATTACGCGGGCCGGGACCGTGGTTGGGAAATTGTCAACCCAATCAACTTATTTTACACGGCGAGCGGCTAACTCGATGAACTTAGTCAGTTTTGACACTTCTAACGAGTCAACGGGCCACGTTTGCATCGGTCTCCTTTCAACTTTTTCTAGTGGTAGTATGATATCCTTTAAATTTGCAATAACAATTTTTTTTTCTGAACGATTTTAGCTTTCCTGAATTGAATCTTCGGCTTCGTAACCAAAACTCGAGATCTATTGCCATATAATAAAAATTAATGATAATCTAAATTAGCATTGTACAAAATTTTATAATTTTTGTTTTACTTTATCAATGTTTCCTAAAATTATTGTTTGGAAAATTTTAAATAATTTATGGTGAAAAAACATATTAATCTTAACGCAAATTTTTTTTATGCATGCATGTACAGATTAATTTTATTTTAATTTACTGATTAAATTCGTGAATTTTAAAAAAAGAAATATAAATTTTAAAAATATAATTTGTGCATATAATATATCGACTGAGAAGAAGACGGCCCCGTCTCCATGGTCTCTCTCTGCTGTCGTATCCCGAATTGCAGCTGAAGTTTTTGGCGGGAAAAAAGCGAGAGAAAGGATAGGGGTAATTATGTAATTTCACTTCCTACAGACCGCTGTTCTTTACTTTGAAAAATTGAATAGCTGGTACGTGTGAACAACAAACTTTATGATATTTAATGTTACATAATTAATTGTGCGAATCGAATTCAACCAACAAAATATTACTTTGATCACAATAAAAATTATAAAATTACAATGAACTAATCAATATATAAACAATTGGTAAAATGCATAAATTTGGTTATAAGTTATAACATATTTCTTATACCTCTTGCATCAATATTTTTGTATACGTAATATATAATATATGTATCGAGAAAAATATGTTTCTTATGCATGACATTGGTAAAAAAATATTCTAATCTAGAAAATTTTAAATGAAATGAATATTTTGCGGAATAAATAAATTATCTTGCCAACGACATAGGTTTTTTTTTTTAAAACAGAAAACTCAAATTTAAAATAAAATATCAAGAGATAATTTTGCACATTGAAATATGTAGGAATTAATAGCTCTATTTTTGGTTACACAAAAACTCTTTAGACGATATTGTGTGTGAATTTTGTCAAATAAATCTTCTTTCTGTCTTAATTATAAAAAAATTATTTTTTATATCGAAAATATTTTCATTGTAAATATTTGTAGATCAAACTATATCAAAGATAAATTCATATAAGGACGTTTGACAAAAAACATTTTTTTTTTAATAAAGCGGATCGTTGCTCGGCAAATATATGGTCACTAAAACTTGAAAAAACAAATTCAAATAAAATAAATATTGATTAATACACATTATATTTGGTGAACAAAATATTTCGAGAGAAGGACGAAAGAAGAAGTAATTATAATTTATGAGAATATAAATAAATATAGGAAGTAAGTTAATCACGGAGTGAATGGCGCTGCCCCTCAATTATGCTGAGATGAGACAAATGGACCCACCTGCACAGCTCAGTGCGATAGTGATTTGTGGGCCCACTAATAAACCCAATCTAAAAGTCATAAGCTCTCCTTATTGGGCTCTCTACAATGGCCCACATGTCTCCTTACGCATTTTGTGTTCACTTTATGTGAGGAGTTGTTTTATCTTTGGCTGGACATGTGTCAGAATGAACCACGCGCGCAACGCAACCGGATGGTTTACCTCGTTTGGCACGCGCTACCAATCATTTTGGAGATAGAGCCGTCGAAATAGATTTGAGTTGATCAAATAGCGGACCGTCCCACCAAGTGATTGACTGTGGGCCAACTCGCTTCGACCAGCGTAATATAACAAAAAATTGAAGAGGTCCGTAAAGTTGGTTTGTCACAAAGGGTACAACCTAATAAATGGTTTGAGTCGATAAATTCTTGTCTCACTCAAATAGCTGATCAGCCTGTCTAGCACCGTCAAGGATGGGTTGATGTAGGTTGCAGGACGGCTCACCGAGCCAATCCGTTTTGTCAAGTCTAGGTGGTCTTCTTGAACCAAAGAAGCTGAGGTTTAAAAAAAACCCATCATTTCGTTTCACTACATGACATTTTTCCTAGAGGAGAAAGAGGTAGAGGGGAAGACACATTTTATGTTCGAGCGTGTGAGGGTGTGGGCCTCACCGCCTCACACTCTTGTTGTTGGCCAGCGACATTTTTTTTTAAATGATATTTTCTTATTTGGTGGGATAAAAAAAAAGTTTGTATTTTGTTTATGCTATGCGAAAATGTTTATAGAAGTCGTGAGTTTTTTACTTTCAGTGCGGTATATTAGGTCTCATGAAGTGTTTAAGGTTTATTGTTGTCGTCACCTTTTTACGCTAAATCTAAATGTCTTGAAGTATTTGAGGTCGTGGGATCCTTGTCTAAATATATTAACCATTTGTCCCCAAATGAATCGAGGCTTTCGGATCTCAACCGGCAATGCCCTTGTGTTAATATCGACTTATCCAAATCACGTTATATGTGTTTTTAAATTTATACAATTATAAGCTATAGGTTGATTACCATAATGTGAGAGTTTTATTAAGAGTCGTTTAGAAGCAGTAGATAATTTAGGAAAAATATTTATTTATTTTTTTTAAAAAAGAGCAATTTTGTGATTATGTTAGTGTTTGGATGGACTTCTAATTGCTTTAAAAAGCACTTAATTAAGCTATAATTAGGGCTTTTTTAGAAGCCCAAAAATGTGACTTTTTTAAGTGCTTTTATAATTTTTATTTCTACTATTAACCTTAACATCCAATATTTCATCCGGCACAAAATTTTTCTTCTTCTAATCTGCCGATCAAAAGTACCAAGAAAAAAACAAGGTAAATTCTATACTTCAATTTTTTTATATTCATTCATTCGAATTGTTGTTTTCGTTTTGATGTTTCTTGGATTTTCAATATTTATGAATAATTGTTATGATTTATCGATTTATTGTGTTATTCTTAATTTTATTATATTTTTAGATTGTTTATAAATTTAATATAAATATATATTAGTAAAAAAGCTCTACAAATAGTATTCATCCAAACACATTCATCAATTAAATAAGTGTTTTTCACTTGTTTACCCAAACACAAAAATACTACAACTTTTATTAAAAAAAACACTTTTAAAAGCAAATTTAAAAAAACATTTTTTAAAATAAAAATCTACTGTTCCCAAACGTGATCTAGTCATGACCTATAATAGACAACTAGACCCGGACGCACGCGATGCCTTCTATTGTTCATTTTTTAATTTGAAAATAAAAAAAGTAATAATAAACAGTCAATAAAAAAAATGACATTTTTGTAAATAAATATCTATAAAAGAACAAAAAAATATAGTGAAAGTGACATTTGTGTAATTAATAGTTATCAAAGAACAAAAAACATAAAGGAGGTCATACCAACGTACCAAATCCTCCCTCATATTTAATATAATAATAGTCATCTCAGCACACGTGTTGCGTGTATAATATAATATATATATATATATATATATATATATATATATATATATATATATATATATATAGATAAAACTTGTGGATCGAAAATCCAATTTTATAAAATAATTATGTATTTTTTTTATTTTTTTACGGTTGTTGAGTTTTTTTTAGTGGACAAGTTTTGTATAAATTTGCTTAAGAGAAGGGAAAAATGGGAAAGAATTTTTGGTATGTTCATTCCACACCAAAAACAGTTTTTCTAATACCCTCAACTATTATAAAATAGTAGAGATATAATATGTAATATAGAGAGAGAAGTTTTAAGCTGTCCAACAATTCCTGTCCACCTCGTCCGAACCACTAAAACTCGGTACTGGGTTTTAGTTGTGTCTTTTTATATTTTTCGCATCACTAAAATACGGCACCGGATTCTTGTGGTCGAGAACGAGTTGGACATCATTGGTAACAGCTGAAAATTTTTAAATATAGAAATATGTCGAAATATTAGTACGTGTGTTTTGTATATACTTCGAATATGAATTTTCGGATTGATATGATAAAAAGTATTTAAAACATATACTCTAAAACTGATCATCGTCGGACACATTTGAAACCATTGTCTATTTCAAAATAAGAAAAATATAATGTGGCACAATCAACCTTAAATTCACACGAAAATTATAATGAGACTTTCTTATGAATTAATTTAGTAAGATGTATCTCTGATTCTATCCGACTAATGAAAAATCATTAAATTTTATATTGATATTGACACATATCATGAATATAAATTTGTGACACTATATATCTCACAAGATACTTGTTTTTAAACGAATGAGTTTACAAAGTTTGTTATATTAAATCATTGATGCGGATTAAATCATATTTCAATATTTTTTTAAAAAAATAATCGCTAGTCTTTCATTTATATCCATATATTTGGATCCTTAATCCTTATGATAATTCAAAACTCATTAAGGATATAAAGTCATAAATAAATGACACACAAAGAAGTTAAAAATGGTATGTAATAAGCATGTTTGAAAACCAATTTTAGTTCAAATAACATTTTGTCAGTACATTTGTAATTGGTCTAACTTGCAATGTTATTTCAATCCAACTTTTAGTTCGAATTTAAAAATATACAAGCGATTGTAGGCCAACAATATAAGGGAGTGTTTGCAATAGATTGTGCTTTTGTAAAAGTAATTAATTTATATATTATAAAAAAGTTAAGAAAAATCAAAAGTTGGTAGTGTTTGGAAACAAATGTGAAAATCTAAAAATCAAAGTTTGGTAATGTTTGATAAATAAATGATTAGAGTGATTTTAACAATGACCTTCTTATTAGAATTACTTTTGGAGAATCATAATCACCACATGACTAGCTTTTGAATTTCAATTAAGTTAAGCATAAGCTAACACACAATCTAGGTTTCAGAAACATACAAAAATGATTTGTTTAAGCCAAAATCTAACAATCATATTTTTTAATGATTGCAAACACTCCATAAATCTCACAATCGAAAATTAAAACAGATTAAAGGATTATATAATAATTAGTCAATCAAAATATTGTATAAAAAATAAAAAAATAAAAAAATGTTATTCCGAGCTTGTCATGATAGATGATTTTACTCTCAATATGTTTTTTTTATAAGACGTTCACACAAACATTTATACAAAACAAAAGTTGGAAGTCACCATAAAATATATTTCCAAAAAAAAATAAAAAATAATCACCATAAATGGTTGCGCGTGGTTACACGCGCCACCACATTATTTTTTGGCTGAATATAATGTGGAATTCCATATATGTCAGAAATGGGCTTTTAATGTAAATAAATAATTGGGACGAATGGAATTGTGGGCTCAAATTAGGGTCACAGGGCGCAAATGGGCTAAGTCTACAATATTACACCGAAGACACACGAGCGAAAGATCTATAGAATTATTTAAAAAAAAACTTAAACGAACGTGCAGTTTAATAATTAAAAAAAAATTCGATAATAGAACGTGAATAACTTCTTTAAAATTCGTTTAATTTTAATTCGATAAAATTTTATTATTGAATAGAATAATGAAATCACATTCTACGTAAACAAAGAAAGAAAGAAAAATGATTTGAAATAAAATAGTGGACATAAAATTGATGTGAAGCAGAATTTAATGCCAATATTCTTCAATCAAAAATATTTTTTGAATATCTCCCTTAGCTCTGACATCAATGGTAGGAATAGACATTTACCCTACATCGTCATATATTTCAATCGCTCTCTCAAACATAATTATTGCTATAAAAATATATATATATATATATATATATATATATATATATATATATATATATATATATATATAAGTACAAAAGCGATTAGATGTTAGATAATCGCATAAATTAAACGAAATGTTTTGATGCTGCAAAAAAATTGAGAGACCTTACAAGTGTATGCAAGCACAGAGCTTGTTAACGGGCACGTGTATATTCCTTCTTATCCAAAATTTCCTCATTTGGAGGAAATAGTTGGGTTACTTGTACCAATTGGCCTCAATATAAATCCATAATTCATTATTTTTCAAATTATTATTATTTTTAATGTAAAAGCAAACAAGAGCATGATATATTTGAAACAATGATAAGTGATAACTATCAAATTTGTAAGTAATACCCGTATCATAGGATGTCAATAACCGATTAAGCCTCCATGATAGTGTGAATTTAAATATCCATTAATCTACCACGTTCTTTTTTGTATAATAGTTTTACACATGAATCTATAAATGGTTTCATTAGACACAAATCGCAATTATGCTATATTGTGTCATATAGTATATGCATAATACACGTTGTTAATCATAAAATTTAAGACATTGTTTGATTCGTAAGATGAGATGATTAAATGATATATATGTATAATATCACTATGAGTGATAATATATATATATATATATATATATATATATATATATATATATATATATAAAAGGTTTATATAGTGAAGTTACTACTTATACTTAGTATCTAGTGTTTTAGTCAACATGCAACTCCAAAGAGAACCTAAACATATCATATATATATATATATATACTGTCATTTTGTAAACCGACAAAGAGCTAGCCTCATCTCTCTATTTTGGAATCGATTATTATAAATTATAAAAAAATTTCAAAAAATTACACGCGTCGTATTGCATAGTAAAGACACATATATGATACGCACGCCCACACGCACACACATACTTATACGCGTCGTATTGCATAGTAAAAACACATATATGATACGCACGCCCACACGCACACACATACTTATATATTGATCCTTTGCCTTTATTGACGTCTTCAATTCCATCTCCTGATTTACCCAAAGAAGAATCGCAATTCCTTCATGAAATCGTATGTTAATCCCTGTGATTCCCTTGTGAACCTTTTTATAAACATTACATGCATGTTTATATGAGAGGTCTTAAAATCGTCTACCCCAACAATTGCATGTATGACACGTCCATTTATTTATTATAAATAAACTCCATATCCTAATTTTGCTTTTCAATTCGAAAATAATATAAATAATATTCACACTAACACATAAACACACACACACACACACACCCAATATATATATACACACACACGAAATTCATTTTGAGAAATACAAAGATAATCACAAAGCCATTTTTTTTTGCGCTCGTTTGCTCTTTACTCTCTTCGCATCATCAACCGCCGTCTCCTCAGCCACCTCCTCAGCCGCCGCCACCATTCTTCATTCTGAAATCTTGAATCGACACTTTGCCATGAAAGCTGACTTCCAATAACAAATCCAAGAAATCAGCACTGAAATTAAGATGGTAGACAGGCTCCCATCTCTTCACCGCAGATTGCCAAGATACTCTGTCAGGAAGTACGTTTCTTGGGCAACACTCTTCGCCGCATTAATCATCTTCTTGAGCACCCGCGGTTCGCGATTTTCGGGACATATCTCCGGCGAAATTCGAATCGGCAACCGTTGGGGTGGCCGGAAATGGGTAGAAAGGGTGAGAATGTCGGCCAAACCACTCCAAGAAACCGGCCATTTCACCGTCCTCGTGACCGGCGCCGCCGGGTTCATCGGATCCCACGTCTCCGCCGCGCTGAAGCTACGTGGAGACGGCGTCGTGGGACTCGACAACTTCAATCATTACTACGATCCTTCGCTCAAAAGAGCTCGCCAAGAAAGACTAGTCGACATGGGAATCTTCGTTGTAGAAGGAGACATCAACGATTCAAATCTGTTGAAAAGACTCTTGGAAACAGTGGAATTCACGCACGTCATGCATCTGGCTGCTCAAGCTGGGGTTCGTTATGGCTTGGAGAATCCAACCTCGTACATCCACAGCAATGTCGCTGGATTCGTGGCCATTCTCGAAGCCTGCAAATCAGCGAATCCTCAACCGGCGATCATCTGGGCTTCATCAAGTTCGGTTTATGGGCTAAATTCCAAGAAACCATTCGCAGAAACCGATAGGACGGATCAACCCGCGAGCTTATACGCGGCGACAAAGAAATCCGGGGAAGAAATCGCACACGCGTATAACCATATCTACGGCCTTTCTATTACTGGACTCAGATTCTTCACAGTTTATGGACCATGGGGGCGTCCGGACATGGCTTACTTCTTCTTCACAAAGGACATACTAGAAAGGACTCCCATAACAATATTCGAAGGGCGGAATCAAGAAACTGTGGCAAGAGATTTCACCTACATTGATGATATAGTAAAGGGTTGTTTGGCTGCATTGGATACTGCAGAAAAGAGTACAGGGAGCGGAGGGAAGAAGAAGGGGAAGGCACAACTACGCGTGTTTAATCTCGGGAACACGTCTCCAGTTACTGTCAAGAAGCTAGTTCGGACATTGGAGAGATTGTTGAAGGTTAAGGCAAAGAAGAAGGTTCAGCCATTGCCGGTAAACGGCGACATTTCGTTCACACATGCTGATATCAGTTATGCCAGGAGGGAGCTTGGGTATAGACCGAAAACGGATTTGGAGTCGGGGCTGAAGAAGTTTGTTGATTGGTACCTGGAATATTATGATTCTGGGTACGGGAAGGAGCTGCATTCTTGATGATTTTTGGAAGAATTAGTTGTAGATACTCGATGGTACAGATTTTACCTCACTTGGAATGTTATGTGGCTGCATCAGTTTCTTCCCTTTAAGAATGTTTTTGTTTGTGTATTGGTAAAGAAACAAGAATGCAATTACTGGGGGAATTTGATAGGACACTTATAATAAAGATTTGGGTTTTATACATGATCTCGTGTTACAATAATTGATTTAACTTTCGCAATGCATTTCATATCAATAATACCGTTTAAAAAGGATTTCGTGTCATTGAGATAAATTCAACATAGAAAATTGAAGTCATTCAAGTTAATGACTGATGATAGGAATTACTATTATTATTAAAGATGAAATCCCTAAAGTATCTTCTCGCCTTTTCAGGAATTGCTAGTTTTTTTTGCTATAAATAGAATTCTTCAAGTCAATTTTGATCATAATTTCTGTTGTAAAGTGTTGATAAAGAAAACAGAAAGAATAAAGGGGAACATACAAAGATAACCGGTAACTTAACACGAGCTATTATTCGCATTTTCGATATTATCAGCTAGGTTCCTCGGACGTGTTTAAAGAAAAACAAGACGAGTGATTTCAACATTAGAGCAATTATTCGACATTTTCCAAGTTTAGAAAACTTACAAAGCGAGGAATTCGATATCCCGACAATTTGTGCACCAAAGTTCATTACTCATAAGCTAGAAACTATTCAAGACAAATTGGGAAATTATCACATTCCATGTCATCAATAGTTGGACATCCAAAATTGAAATAGTGAAAAAAAGAAACCATGCTACATATCTTAAGTCGTCATACCCAAACATGGTTTAAAGTTTTTAAAATCTGAACGAATAAACCAGTACTGATTGCATGTATTAAAAACAGAATTGGCAAAATGGTACAGGCCATGGGAGGTGTCTAAGAATCAGCAATGGTAACCTCAACCTCTACACCAGGTTCGATGGTTATTGAGGTGATCTGCTTAACAACATCTGGGGAGCTGAAAAGGTCGATTACTCGCTTGTGAACCCGGAGCTCAAATCTATCCCATGTATTGGTACCTAAGTAACAATATTCAGATAGGAAAAGATATCAAAACAGTACATCAGTTTCGGGAAATATATGTTGAAGTAACTAAATGGCAATGTATTGAAAGAGTAAAATATCAAACAAACAGTCTACATCATACAAATGGTTCAATATTTCTTGGCTGCCCAGACCCAGTGAAGATATTTACATTTTACGAATACACAAAAATTGAATAAATCAACTTATGTTCCTTTGGAAAAAGTGAGACAATAAAACCTTCCTGCAAACTATTGTAGAAATAACATCTTGGAACATAGTTTAACCATATTTTAATAACAAACTATTTCAATATCATGAATACAAAAAAGAAATACCCACATAAAAGAATTTGAAAAGATTAAACTCTTGTGAAAAATTTAATACCTTCACCACATGGAGACTTCCTAGTTGTGATATGAAGAACCTTGGTGGGCATTCTAACAGGTCCCTTGACCCGGAGCTTTTTGTCCTTGGCGCCGCGCACCAAATCAGCACAAACTGTTACACGAGGCTCAAGTCAACAATACTGAAACTAACACCGGAAAGCCACATAATCTTTTCTCAGTCCTAGAGCCAACTAAAATCAGTAATACTCATATAATCACACAGTATAAAACTCCCAGCGAGAAAACAAAATGTTTTTCACTTCCGTGACATAGCAAGGTAAGAATTAGAAAGAACATTCTGTAAATAAAAATTATGTATGCAGGTTGCTCAGCTAATGTAAAACCAATTCTTTTCTTGATCAACAAGAAGCACACACAATAACACAATAATACAAACATAATACACCAATGCCATTCAAATAGCAACATTACAGCGTCTACCTCGATCAACTCCACGTCAATAACAATTTTCATCCCAAAATAGAGCATACGACACATTGTCTCACGTAATTTTCTAAAGAAAGTTTTTTTTTTAATCTGATTTCATCTTTCCCACCATAATCATTACTTTTATTCAAGTTATCATTACCCAAAATTCTCTGTTATTAAAAGCTCGAGTGCTTTTCTTTGTGCCTTAGATATAGAGAGAATAAATGATAAATCCAAGGTGAAAAGCAAGATAGGAGTATTTCCTTTTCACCATCAACCTTGAAAGTATTTTATTACAATCATTTACTAATTTGAAGGGTATATATTTAGTTATATGCATGAAATTTTCTCAAAATATTTACATCACATCATATTATCCTTTAAAACAACCTTTAGCTTTTCATAATTATGATCACATTACATTTCGATAATATTATAGGCATAACAAAGCATAGCAAACATCATGGTACATCATCGACCAAACAAATCCTCACAACACATGATATGATATCCAATCTAGTCTAAAGTAACAAAATATATCATTCAGAGAATAAACACATTCTCCAAAAACACTTACACACACCGGCAAACACTGCTAAATTGCATGCTTTAACGTTAACAACGAAAAAACAAATTAATTTTAAGAACAAAACACGTCACACAAAAAGAATAACCAATTAAAACTGATGTGTTCAATAGGAAAAAAGGTCACAATACAACACGCTACCATACAAAACGTTTGAGAATAGACAGTATACCTTTCTCCAGATTCTTCACGTTTTTGGAAGACAGGGTGATACGGATCCTGTGAATCTGCTCCAGAGGCTCTTCCAGCCCTGGCTTCGTCGGTTTCATAGCTGCGTACGCCATGTTTTCGCCGATTAAAACCTGTGCAGATACAGACACGAGAAAAAAAAAACATATCAATTTACATTATTACAAACGAAATCACAAATTCAACTCAATGATAGAATAAATCAAAGTTTGTTGAAGCGATTGCAGCTCAGAGATCACCTGATGGGGAAAACCGAAGCTCGAGACGGCGGCGAAGCTGAGAAATCCGAAGAGTTTTAGGTGGCAACAGTTTGGTTCCTTTATAAAAGCTAGGGTTTAGGCGAAATGGACCGAATGGGCCTAGACCATTCACATTTGTTTTAATTGAGGAGCGTTGTGCCCAACCCAATTTACTGTCATTTCGAGGCCTACCCTTGACATTCCAGTTATTAAACATGTTATTTTTATTATTTATTATTATTATATATTTTCCAGCATTTCTTTTTCTTTTCTTTTTTTTTTTTCTTTTGGTAGAATTTCATGAGTTGAATATACTTAAATATATGTTGTACCAAACAATAAAAGATATAAGCGATGTAAAAACTAATCAATTTTAATTGAATTTAGTAATTTAAATAATGAACATAGGTATCAATATATATATATTATTTTGAAGAAGTGTTTTAATTTTTTTTTGTTGCCAAACGTGGGAAATTATTTTTGAAACAAAGATAATATGCACACATTTGAAGTCCCAAGTACATCTAAACATCAAACCACATCTTTTGATGGCATAATCGTAAGCAGAAATATGGGTGGAATAGGGTCGGGACCCGTCCCATAAACCCTCTACTCAACTCTTGTCCTGAAAAGAATCGGGAAATTTTTTTTCTCCCGATCCCGTACCCGAAACATTTCGGGACCCGAATGTTTGGGATCCCGTCGAGTAGGGAGAGAAAATCCCGAATTTTTTTTTTCATGTTAACGATTTCGTTCAAAAAATAAAAAAAAAATGTGATAATTTTATTAAATATACTATTTAGAAACTTATATTTATAAATAAAAATAAATATTCAACTTAAAACATATAATATTAAAATATTTCGGATAATGTTTCAAAGTTTTGTTAAGAGAAAAAATATAACGGATAATTATTAATAAAATGTTCGGATACAATTACTAAATAAATTTTGTTAAATAGATTGTCAAATTAATCTCATGAGTCTTGTTCTACATATTTGTTATAATTAGATAATTGTAAATATGAATTAATTAAATTATTAATTTATTTTTTAAAAAAAAAACACAAAAATAAAATGACATTTCGTGATTTTACAATTTGATTGTCTCAACAATAAAAATTATGCGAATTAAATCCACAATTAAGTGAATTAAATCCACAATTAAGTGTTATATGAGTTGAAACCTAATACTATTTAACTTATTATATTATTTCGAAACGGGTCAGAAATCTCGTCGGGATAGGGTTTTATTCCCGATCCCGCTCCCGATATTAATCGGGATGGAAAAAATCCCGAAAGTTCGGGTTGAGATTTTTTCGGGACGGGAATGGGATTCGGGAAGGGTCGGGATTTCGGGAATTTTTGCCACCCCTAAACAAAAAGACGTTTATATAAATATTTGTCAACTTTTAACGTCTCTGAAACTTGAACTAATGCAAATGGTTTTCTCAAAATCTAGATCATAAAAATAATGATACACCATTGTTTCTGTTTTCAACGTTATACAATAATTAAAAAAAAAAAAAGGATCTAAGATGAAAGGTAGGAGATCAATGATGGCCATTTTTATCACTTTGTTCCGATTCCTCTGCATCCTCAAACCGGTGATCGTTTATCTGAAGCTGCACGTAATAAGTTAAACATTGAATTATACATCAGTGTGCCGCACATGCAATATTTCTCGAAAGAACGCACCCCTACAGGATGAGTATGAATTACACGATTCCATGACAATTATGTGCATAGCTTACGAAAGAAATCATCCACATATAGTTTCTGTGAGATGCGCAGACAGTAATTTAATTTAGAGGCGTGTAATTATGCCAAAGAAGGATTTGTGTAGTAATGCAAAAAAACAACATGCTATCCCATATCCTTGTACCTTTTAGAGTGATAACTATGAAAGTAGTAAATTGGTAATCCCAAATTTGAAAGTATTTTCCATGCTGCATCAACTCAACATTATATATACCTGAACGACAGAATGGGATAAATCGTCATTTCCATTAGCTCCAATTGTGTGTGTTGAATTGTGGGAGATATGCCATTCAGAATCCTCATCTTCTGCACTCATAAAGCAAGAACGGGTTAAAAGCACAAAAAGATTCAAACTAAAAAATTTAACAAGGGCGTTTGAATATATCATATATGCGCACCTGAACCGTCATTTTCCAACTGATCAGCACTGAAATTCCAGTTGTGTCCTTCATCGTCTTCATCTGAAAGCACAAAAAAAAATTAGCAAACTTTCGTAAGAACAATATTTTCTTAGCTTTGTTCCAAGAGACGATAGATCACCTTCAATGGGGTCAGGATTCAGCTCAGCACATTCACAGAATATCGCGAACAATGTATCTACTGTTTAATATGTTGACAGAAGATTATTATCCGCCAGATAGAAAAACGTGTGTACAACATTAAAAGGGATTGCATACTTCTCCTTAAGAGACAAGAAACCGGCCAAACATACCTTGGTTAGGATCCGAGGGCACGAGTCTCATCTCAGTAATCTTTGATAAATCTAAATCATCGTTACTCTCGGAATCTGAATTGTCCATCTCATCATCCTCCGCTCCAGTCTCAATCTTCACAAGTAATAGCAAATTATAATGCATCATAATGATTACATTGATTGTTTCTTACTAAAAAAATGATTACATTGAGCATAATTATAATGCATCATAAAGTACATTGAGGATTGGAGTGTAAATGTACAAGCATGCAAAGAAAGTGAAGAACAAAAACATGGCTTCAATTCTAGTCCGGACGCTGGTGATTTTAGCCTTCAGGTGAGGAAAAACGGAAATTACGATGCCTCGTGATAATATGCAGTACAAGACCACAACTTATTGATTCAAAGAAAATACATTGTTTTAACTGCTGACAGTTTTCTACATAAGACACGTATTACCCGGCACAATTTAGTCATGGGAAAATATTCATGTGCAGTCCACAAGTAATTACAAGCTTAAGAACTACTTTCAAGGATGCATCTGGACAGAAATTAATAAACGAATTATACACATATCATATCGTATATTATACTGAAGTAGGATGCCTTAAAACTACCTTTTGATCTAATATTAACTAAATAACCGCTACCATATTGTTTACCTTCACTCTCAATCCAACCAGTTTTTTGCATTTTGCACTCAAAAAAATAATATTACTTTAATGCTAGAAAACTATTAAATTAGTCGGTTTTCAAACATGATTAGCACCTAATTCAACATCCATGTGTTTTATCGTGGCATTCTCACAACCCAAGTCACAAGTATAAAAATATCCACTATAGCATTATATGATGCCTGGAATCAAAAATTGCCCACACCCTGATTTTCATGCATTTCTCTTCATATCTGAAAAAATTCATGCTCTTGGAAATGAGAGAGAAATAAATGGTAATTGAACTGTAGATGTCTTATGATATTTACAGCTCTAATGGATAGCAATGTATCTGCTGTGCTGATAAGTGATATCATACAGCAAATTAAATTTCTAATGTAAATGATAAAGTCTCAAGAACAAGGGAAAAACAAAAACAAAAAAAAACAAAGGCCAAAACGTTAATTTAGACATTCATTGACCCACTAAACCGATGGTCACGAGCGCATAGTGAAGTCCCTATTTTTAAAAAAGAGATGCACTGGAAAGCACATTAATCCAATAAACATGTAATGTAAGTATGAAGTATCCCACAAAACAGAAACTCAACAGAGACAATAAATTCTCGAACAAACATACAAAATCAACAAATGGCGAGCTCGATTGGGGAAAACATGTTTACCTGAGCATAAATACAAGGAGAAGGGTAAGCCTCTGGGTCTCTCGATACCGCATGAAGAGACACCGACACGATGTCCACAGCGTAACCTTTAGCCATGTTCGTGTCACTCAACCAAACAACTTGCCTTCGCCCAAGCAACAAAAAACAATCACACAAACAGAAACTAAAATTTCGGAATCTTGCATAAAAAAAAAAAAAAGAAAAGAATTGAACACGCAAATGAATCATACTTAGTGGAGATGTAGAGAGTGCCGGGGAACTCAGGAGGTCGGTCGCCGAGAACGATAGAGACTCCAGGCTGCATGTGCATCAGTTCCTCGCCATTGTCTCCGTCAAAAACTGGTTGATTGGCGTCTCCGCCGGCTCTTTCAGTCACTAAACGAAGCCCCGAGGCCATCCAATTTCCGGTGTCTGATTCTCTTAGCTGGATTTGGAGTGGTTGCAAGAGGAATTAGGGTTTATTCGGGGTTTTAAGTTTTGCCAATGAGGAAATATATTTATTTATTAAATTGGTCTCTAGATCATTATTATTATTATTATCATTATCATTTTATTATTATTTTTTTTGGACTTCGTGCTGCTGCTGCTGTCCTAATTTCTTAATTTAATTTTAGCTCAAAATCAATTCAATTGGTATATTTTTGAAACGATAATAATAAGTCGAGTAACATCAGTCCCAAAATTGAGTATTGACTAGAGTCGGCCTCCCAATCCATGTCTTAAAAGGAAAAAAGAAAAAAAAAAGTATCGAAAAATTATATTAGTATTTGTATTTTATCGAGCTAACATAAAGGCCAAAGAAAACTCTGCGTGATTCCAGTCAGGGTGAGCATTCGCTCGTGCGGTTGAATTTCGAATAACCGAACCGAAATTTGTTTGCATAATCAAACCGACGGATTTATGTAAAAATCGAACCGAATAAAAACTAACCGATTTTTTTAAAAAAATAAAAGAAAACCAGAAACTTTATATCTAAAATATTACACTTGAGCAGCATCAAGAGCGTTCAATTGTTATCACAAATCTCATACTTAGGCCTTAGCATGAAAATAAGTCATTGTTTACGAGCAAAAGCACAAGAGTTTTTGTAGTTTCAAATTAGCATCGTAATATTATATTATTGCAAACAGAGCGAAATTAATGGGGTATAGTGAACTCACAGTAGAAATTCGACTTTTTGGGAGATGAACAATAAAGCTACCACAGAAGTGTCACGACCACGAACACGAACACGAACACGACGATGACCAACGATTAGCGCAGCAGCCGCAGAGGGATGAATGAGAGAAGAGAATGCAGATGGATGAACCGTGAACGCAACAATTTAGGGATTGATGTTTCTGGGCTGTGGGCTTTTTGGTGTTAGAATTTTTCAAGCCCATCACCCTTATTTAAATCTATATAAAAAAATATATATTTACCGTGAAATTTCGTCTCCTTTCTTCTCTTTTAACCGATTTTTTAAAACCAAAAAACCGAAAATTGAACCGATTTCTTTTGAAATAAAAACCGTATTTCCATATCAAATCGGTTCAGTACGTTAATGCAGTTAGAGGTGAGCATAATTTGGTTAAAACTTAAAACCGATCGAACCGAAAAATTCGGTTTATTTGGTTCGGAGTTCTCGGTTTTTCGGCCGGTTTTGGTTTTATATTTTATTGAATTCGGTTATTCGGTTCGGTTTGCGGCTTTAGTTCCCCAAATAACCACATAAACCGAACCGGCCGGATTGTAGTTAAAACAATATATTTATAGATATTGGGCCATACAAATTACAATTGGGCCTAAAGACCTCAGTTTTCTTACTGGGCATAATAGTTTTAAACGAGAGTCAAGCCGGTATTTTAATTAGTTTATTTGAATTAGGGATTTTTTGGAACTCATTAATCGCCGCTTTCTTCCTTACCCTGAAATAGCCGATTTCTTCCTTAGTCCTTACCGGTAGGCGAAATTGTATGTTTGTTGAAAACATATGTCAACCTCCTCGCTCGTGATTGCATTTCAAATTGTTAATCATATACATATTTTGATTTATTTATTCTCCGTAATGCATTGTATGCATGCCAAAATTTTAATATTAACCTTTTTTATATTTTGGGTTTTACTTTTTAATTTTAAATTCATGATTATTTTAATCAATTAGTTTTTTTTTTCTTTGTTTATGTACTAATATTTGCATTTGCTTAAAATCAATTTAATTCATTACTTAAACCGCATATAACCGGCTAATCAAATCGGACCTTATTACAAAAAAAATCGGACCGAACCGTAATAACATGGTTTGATTTCGGACCAGAGATTTTTAAAACCGAAATCGAAAAAACCGACCAAACCGGCCGATGCCCACTCATAAATGCAGTTAACCAAATTAACGCTCTACCGGTTATAAAAGTTTGAAAGAGAAATTATTTATTTTATTATATCTACTATTTTATAATATAGTAAAATGTATTTTATTACATGAACTATTGGAAAAATTTTATATTGGTACACGAACTATTGAAAATGACTTAATTGATACATGATCTAATTAAAATGTCAATTTTATCCTTAATATGAATTAATATTATATTGATTAATTTTAAAATATCATATTTATTAAAAATTAATTATATATATAATGATAAACAACTGTCAAGTCAAATCAACAAATATTGCAATATATTGATATGATAAAAATATATATCACCAGAGTCTGTTGATCTTGTGTTTAAATGATTGAAACAAAAATGATCACTATTTTAGTTTTTCAAATTTTGGTATAAAAATTTTCAACATTATATATTAGATCATTAAAAAACAAATCTCATAGAAATAATATCTCATTGTCTAGTTCTAATAACCCAAAATTTCTCCACTTGATTTAATAATTTGTAAGTTTATATTATTTACTCGCATTTGAATTAAATATAAATAAATAAATATTTATTTAATTATATTTATCGTTATTAAATATATCTTAGTCCTGAATATAATTTATTTATTGATTTTTTTGTTTTATTAATATATATTTTATATCAATTTTTTAAATGGATAATTATTTACATAGATTGCAAAAAACACCATTTTATTATATATTATTAATATTTTAAAAATATAAATAATTTATTAATGAGTACAATATAAATATATTATAAAAATATTAAGATACTCATTTCTTATAATTTTTAAATTAATATAAATTTTAATTGACAATCAATAAAAATTACTTTAAAAATAAAATGTGCACTTAGTTGAATTTATTATTAAAAATAATTGAACTTAAAATCATTACTAAAGGATAAATTAGACTTTTTAGTTGAATCATGTATCAATTTAACCATTTTCACTAGTTCGTGTATCAATTTGACATTTTACATATATTTTATGTAACAAAATATATTTTACTCTTTTATAATAGTTGAGCATGCTAGAAAAACTGTAGGCTAATTATTTTATTATCTTTCTCATTTTACCCCTCTTTTCTCTGGTTAACTATCCACTTTCCCCACTACAAGAGGTAGAGGACACCATCTTTTTTTTTTTTTTTTAATCATTCTACCTAGGGGTGCAAACGAACCGAACGTGTTCGTGAGCTTTACGAGCCCGCTCGATAAATATTTGATTCGTATTCGAGCTTATCGAACTCGAGCCGAATTCGAACATGTTCGAACTTTTTTTCGAATCGAGCTCGAGCCGAAATTACTATGTTCGATAGTTCGCGAATAGTTCGCGAGTCTTAATATTTAATTAATATAATATAATTATATAATAATATATATACATTTCGAGCTTTCGAACCATAATATCCGAATAGTTCACGAATAGGTTCGAATATTTCGAACCGAACTCGAACTTCATTTCGAGCCGAACTCGAGCCAAAATATTTGAAATTATCGAACTTCGAATCGAGCTCGAACTCGAATATACTCTTATCGAGCCGAATTCGAACCTTAAAATTTTACCATTATTCGGCTCGATTCGGTTCATTTGCACCCCTATTATTCTACCCCTTTTTCTCATTTCTTTTTTCATATGTAGGCTAACTATTCATTTTCCCCATTAAATATAATTTTTGTCATCAACTTCTCTCATAAAATCATATTTGTTATTGTGCACTTCTCCGCTAAATATAACTTCTCTAATCTAAAATATAACTTCTCACATAAAATCATGTTGATTGTACACACACAAGGCGAATGCATCATTTTACTAGTATTTATAAAAATTCCAGTTTAAGTAAATTGTCATTTATTAATTAATTTTATTATTAAATTATATATAATATACAAACATATTAGACCGATTAAATTCCATGTTTCCAACATATATTTTTAAAATGGCGGCCTAATTTCGTATTATAAAAACCATTAAGTAGAAAAACAAGGTGATAATTTTTTCGTCAAAGTTCAAACACCATTAAGTTAAATAATAAATACTCGGTGCATTGGCTCGTACATATCCAAAACAAACTTAAACACGACAAAAAAACCGAAAGATTCAAAATTGTCATTAATCTTGAAGTTAAACATAATACCATTGACCATTGTCAAACGAAACAACTCGACCTATAAGAACACATCGTGCCATTTGCCCCAGCATATATCCTGGCTGAAGTTGTAACCATCTCGAATTTTCGCCCAAGCCACTCCAGGCGACCACCTGATTTATGCGACAAGTGTGCTTGCTGTGGTTGACTCGCTGCATCATAGAGTTTCATCGATAATTTGCAAAAAAATTAGAAAAAAACTACATAACGAAGAAGACATACTAGGAAATGCAAATAGTTGAGCAGAAAGAGAAATACAACTTTGTCAAGAATCATCTCAGGCACGCAGAAACCTCTGGAACTCATACTACTTCAACATAGCAATGGCAGTTGGCAAATATACGTGTGTGCACAAATAGAACAGAACAAATCTACAGTCCTTCACTTGTTGAGTTTCACACAAAGCTTGCTATTTACAAGTAACCGCAAAATATATGATATCTATTACATAATGAATTAATGAATACTTTCCAATTCACTTTTCCTCTAAAGTTTCAACAGCACTAAAAGTATTGACTAGCTTTGCTTAACTAGCTCTCCACGCAAAAATATTTTCCTGTATCTGAAAAAAACAGCTTAATAATTCTAGATTGCCAGTCACAGCACAAGGCTTTGCATAAAAAGATAATATAAGGTAATGCCACAGTCACAAGTCACAACACAATTACACAAGCCTTGCATAAAAAATCAATCTACCACATCGCTCATAGCACTTAAACCAGTCCACGACCCACAATATGCAGAAAACAAACATGTCAACCACAATAAATTCCTTTAATCAGTTACTGAGTAAGCCGTGACACAATTTATTAAGTCGAAAGCAGATTAAAATATATCGCAATCACAATCTGCCGCCCAAAACTAGTCTTGAAATTAACAGACAAACATCAGTTTCATACAAACTCCAATAAAATGGAAGAAATTATACAAATGACCTACTGTTTCCAGAAAAGCAGTGATAGATTCAAGGATTATTCTTTTAGAATAATAATAACCTCCAATGGCTTCAGAATTACACAAACAATACACAATAATATTTCTAGTAAATTACTGCATCGAAAAGCAACACAGAGATAAGGGTATGGGCATATTACTATTTCCAGACGGGCGGTAGCTTCTTGGTCTTCTTGTAGTATCGAGCAAGGCGATGAATCCTGCTCTCCACCAAAATCAACCTGAATTTGGAATCCTTATCCTTCCTGTTCCTCTCCAGATGCTTCCTGATTGCCACCGCCTTCTTAATCAAGTGGTACAAATCCTCTGGAATCTCCGGAGCAAGACCTATACGTTATCGATCAACCAAACTCATCGGTAAATGAACCACCATTTTATTCAGAAGATGATCAATTCTCGCAGACAAGCAGTTAAAATTAAATAATACCGTGGGCCTTGAGAATACGAAGGATCTTGCTGCCAGTGACGCTCTTCACCTGAGCAATACCATTAGAATCACGAAGAATCACACCAATCTGAGAAGGCGTCATTCCTTTCTTCGCAAATTTACAGATATTATCTTCAACCTTTGAATGAACCGATAAACAAACACATCCAGTTAATTCACAAAATGAACAGGCTTGTAATGGGCACGAATGTGACATTATAATTAAACCCTTTTTTTTTAACAAACTCACATCTTGCGAGGAGATTTTGAGCCAGCTGGGAGGAGTTCTCTTGTATGGAAGAGCTGAAGCGGAGATACCCTTACTGAAATCAAATAAAAAGTCGGAAAAAACCTAAACAAAGCGTGGTTCTCACAAAAAAAAATAGCAGGCTTATATCAGTGAATCGAAATAAAAGAGAGAAAGCTGGGAGAAGAATACCCGCGGCTGTGCATACGACCCATTGTGGCGGAGGAGACGGCGGCGACGCTGCAGCGTTCACTAAAGAAAATTCGGTTGCCTCTGAACTTAACAAAACGCCTACATTGCAGACGATTAGGGTTTTATCACTAAGTGAAACGGGCCGATACTATCTATAAATGGGCCATAAAAAAAGGCCTGGTCCAAAATAACTAATCCTAAGATCCATAATTCGGAATTCCACCACTTGCATAAAGATTAGGCTCTTACTGCGATGTCTGATGAAATGGCTCGGCCCATTTAGTTATTTAGACATGGTCAATTTTTTTTTAATTTTGAAACCCACGTTTTTAGTGTAAATTTCAATACAGTTGAAGAAATAATAATAAAAAAAGGTCGACCAAGTTTAAATAACTAAATATCTTGTTTGGGCTCATGATTTGGATACAAATGTCGTAATGTAAACGAAAATAAAGAAACGCCGTCAAGAATAAGCATAGAGGAAAATCTTTAGTACCGTAAGATAAAAGACTAAACTGATTTGATATTAAAATCATGGCTTGGTTTCTTTGGTAGCTCAGCTTAATTTTATAAAATAAAAATATATGATATGTTGGTGTTTCGTCAAGAAAATTTATGGGTTTTCTCAAAATATAAATGCATCAATGAAATCCGCGGAATATTAGATTTCAACCTTTTGGATTTACTATAAAATAAAAGTTGTTTGCAGTAAAAGCAGGATGCTTTGGTGCTCTTTGTTCATTATATATCTAACGTAGCAACAACTTGCAACATCGTACCTGAAACGACCCTAACTCTATAATAAATAAATATGCGGAAATTTTTTTTTTTTTTTTTTTATACTACTAAATAAAATATATGTACATATATGCCCATACATATATGCACTAAATAAAATGCTTAAAATAAAAGGCATTCTTTAAATTAAATAAATATCTGAGTCAACCCTATAATTTAAAATATACTGCATAAATAAAATAAATAAAAATTGTGTGCATGCACTAAAAATACTTAATAAAATATTCAAACATCTCAACCCATAAAAATATTAAAAATGTATCATAACATCATGCACGGTGACTCAGAAGCTGTCACGGTCACGGGGCTACTGCAGCACGGCTCATACATCCTCACCCCCGGTAGGAGTAACCTGTTCCTCTACGTACTCACCTGCACCATATCAGTGTAGTGAGCCTAGAGGCCCAACATGCATACTAACAAGGGTTTAAAATAATTTAAATTAATTTAATACTAATACATACATATACATGAATGAGCATGCTTAAAAATTACTTAACATAAATTACATAATTAAACATACATAACATACATAATATCATACATACATAAGTTGTTGAGCATTTATTTTCTGAACATCGAATGGTCCTATCCGTAAGTGTAACCCATAGTGCGACTGATCAGTCTAAGAAACCATCGTACGAGGCTGGTGGCGAACCACCCATACATAAATGGCAGAAAACTGCCCATACATAAATGGCAGAAAACTGCCCATACATAAATGGCCACACTACTTCAATTTCCACCTAAAATATTTTATTTGCTCAACCATAGAAATTAAATCATAGCATAAAAATTGATTTCATGAATGCATGTACTTAAATAAATTGTGTGTCCTTCATTTATATTTAATTTATTTTCTAATATCATATAAATATTCAAATAACTTTTCATGCATAAAAATAATTAAATATAAACTCAGGACACATGCAAATTTCTCATGGTTTGATACAGCTGCTGGCCCTAGACATGCAAGCCCATTAACTTAAGACTTGGCCCATAAATCAACCAAAGCCCATTAAGACTAAATTAGGCCCAATAACACTGTCCCTGGCCCAATGGGCCCAAAAGCCCAATAATAGGCCCAATAACTTTCATGGGCTCCCAAGCCCATAAAAATTTCTGGCCAACTTAAAAACTTAAATAAAATTATTAAAAGCCCAAAAATAACTAAAATAACCCAAAATAATTTAATGGAACCCAAATAAATTAAATGGTACTAATTAAATTTTTTGGGAGTTTAATTAGTCCATTTAATTCCTAATTAACTTAAAGACTTAAAAATAAAAATACCCGAGCCCAAATAAAATAACCCGGACCCGGACCCACTTAACTTAACCCATATTATTTTAGACCCGACCCGGACCACTTGACCCGACCCGGACCCACCATAAACCCTAGAACCCGAACCTAGCCTATCTTTCCCCTTCTCGGCCGCTCGAGCAGCAGGCCCTCCCGGCCTGCTGCAGCCCAGCTCCGGCCGCCGTGGCCGGAGCCCCGCCGGCAAGACCTCCCCAGGGTCCTGCCGGTTCGAACCCCCCCTGGTCCGAACCCCATGCTGCCTAGCCAAGGAAGCCGACGCCGCCTTCCACCAAGCCCTAAGCTGTGCAGAAAATCGGGCAGACATGGTTCAGTCTGAACCAGGCCGAACCTAGCCCCTTCCAGTCCATGTCCGACCCCACCCTTCGATCCTAGGGACCCCAAGGTACCCCTCTAACCGTGGACCAGCAGCCCACCTAGCCATGGACATGAAAACGTGAGCATGCAAACACCAATGTCAAAATCGAGAGCAATTTTGGAGGAAAAATCGAAAAGCTTGTTGTCAAAAATATCGATTCTGATGATACACACCCACACACATACATACACTGATATAGGTTTGAAAAGTGAAGAAAATCATGCCTTAATACCGTAGAAGACGATTAGCACACGCGTAGGACGTTTCCGGGACGACGGGGCGACGACGGGATGCCTTGGCTTGCTTGGAACCTTCGAAAAATGGCTATGGAGTCTTGAAGGTTGCTAGGTCGAAGATGATGAAGACTTTCTGTGAGAGTGGCGGCTGATGGGGGTGGGAAGATCGGCTAAGGGGTTTGGGTAGAATAGGTTTAAATTTTAGGTTAATTAGAATATAGGTTAAATAATTAAATAAAAAGGTTTTAAAATAATTAAAATACAACTTAACTCTTAAATAAACATTTAAAAATCTGATCACCTAAATAAAATCTCGAAATAATAATTTAGGGAAATTTTAAAAATACTAAAAAGTCAATATTTTGACTAATTTTGGATAAAAATGACCCCTAAAATTAAATAAAATTAAAAACCTAAAATTTTGAGATAATAAAACTCAAAATAATATTTTAAGGCTCCAAAAAGGCTCATAAAATAATTTGGCTAGAAAGTCGTCATCTCGTCCGTCCACGGTCCCGTCTACGCGATTAAATAATAAAAATACTAAAAATCATAAAAACCACTAATTATGGGTTAAATTCTAAAAAAATAAATTAAATCATGCATAAATAATTCACATAATTATTTAACCCATAAATCATAAATTTAAATAATTAAATATCCTAATTATGCAGGCGGATTTATGTAATTAAAAATACCGGGTGTTACAATTCTCCCCCCCCTTAAATTAAATTTCGTCCTCGAAATTAAAGTACTTACCCGAACATCTCCGGGTAGCGAGTCCTCATATCCTCCTCGGTCTCCCAAGTAGCTTCCTCCTCCGAGTGATTCAGCCACTGGACTCTGACCATCGGTATGACCCGCGTCCTAAGCCTCCGCTCCTCTCTAGCCAAGATTCGCACTGGTCTCTCCTCGTATACAAGATCTGGTGGCAACTGTAAGGGCTCGAAATCCAACACATGCGACGGATTGGAGACATATCTCCGAAGCATGGATACATGGAAAACGTTGTGCACTGCCGCTAGCCCTGGAGGTAGAGCTAAACGATAGGCCAACGTGCCAACTCGCTCCAAGATCTCGAATGACCCTATATATCTCGGATTAAGCTTGCCACTCCGTCCAAAACGCGCTACTCCCTTCATAGGTGACACCTTCAGAAATACGTGATCACCGACTGCGAACTCCAAATCGCGTCGTCTGGCATCTGCATAACTCTTCTGCCGACTCTGCGCAGTCCTCATCCTATCTCGAATCTGCGTCACGATGTCAGCTGTCTGCTGCACAATCTCTGGACCCAACAAAATCCTCTCACCAACCTCATCCCAATGCACAGGAGATCTGCATCTCCTTCCATAAAGTGCTGCATAAGGAGCCATACCTATAGACGACTGAAAGCTGTTGTTATAGGTAAACTCCACTAATGGCAGTCTAGTCTCCCAAGATCCTCGAAAATCGATGACACAAGCTCTCAAAAGATCCTCGAGAACCTGGATCACTCTCTCGGACTGACCATCTGTCTGGGGATGAAATGCTGTACTGAACAAAAGTCTAGTCCCCAAAGCTGTGTGCAGACTCTTCCAAAACGCTGAGGTGAACCTCGGATCCCTGTCTGACACGATAGACACTGGTATGCCATGCAGTCTAACAATCTCTCTGACGTAAAGCTCTGCATACTGTGTCAAAGTGTAAGTAGTTCTTACCGGCAAGAAATGAGCTGACTTGGTGAGTCTATCCACAATCACCCAAATCGCTGTACACCCTCTGGTACTCCTCGGTAAGCCAACCACAAAGTCCATCGTAATATTCTCCCACTTCCATTCCGGAATAGGGAGAGGTCTAAGAAGTCCTGCTGGACGCTGATGCTCTGCTTTGACTTGCTGACAAGTCAAGCACTCTGACACCACTCTCCCGATGTCACTCTTCATCCCGGGCCACCAATATGATAACTGTAAGTCTCGGTACATCTTCGTACTTCCGGGGTGAATGGAGTACGGAGATGCATGAGCCTCTGCTAGAATCTCGGCTCTCAACTGATCAACGTTCGGTACCCACATCCTCCCACGGTACTGAACGATGCCATCCTCCACTGTATACAAGAGACTACCTCTGGCCTCATCTCTCTGTCTCCATCGCTGTAGCTCCTCATCAGTGGACTGTCCCTCTCTAATCCGATCTCGCAGAACTGGCTGCACCGTCAACACTGACAAGCTCGGTGCATGGCCACTCGGATAGCACTCCAAACCAAATCTCTGAATCTCGGTCTGTAGTGGTAACTGCACAGTCAAACATGATACCACTGACGACTTCCGACTCAAAGCATCTGCCACTACATTAGCCTTACCCGGATGATAGCTAATGTCACAATCATAATCCTTAACAAGCTCAAGCCATTTGCGCTGCCTCATGTTCAACTCCTTCTGGGTGAAGAAGTACTTGAGGCTCTTGTGGTCGGTGAAAATCTTGCACTTCTCGCCGTAAAGATAGTGCCTCCAGATTTTCAACGCAAATACCACTGCTGCAAGCTCCAAATCATGCGTCGGATAGTTCTGCTCATGAATCTTCAACTGTCGCGACGCATATGCGATAACTCTGCCACTCTGCATAAGTACTGCGCCCAAACCAAGCTTGGACGCGTCGGTGTACACCACTAACTCCTCATGTGGCACTGTCATAGCTAACACAGGTGCTGAAGTAAGTGCATCCTTCAGCTGATCAAAACTCCTCTGACAATCTGGACTCCAACTATACTTCGCGTTCTTCTTGGTTAAGGAAGTCAAGGGTACTGCAATAGAGGAAAAACCCTTGATGAACTTCCTATAGTATCCTGCTAAACCCAAGAAGCTACGAATCTCCGAAGCATTATTTGGAATCCCCCAATCCTTCACTGCCTGCACCTTGGACTGATCCACTGCAATCCCATCTCTAGAAATAATGTGGCCTAAAAACGCCACCTGCTCCAACCAAAACTCACACTTACTGAACTTTGCAAACAGTCGATGCTCCCTCAAAGTCTGCAAGGCTGTATGCAAATGCTGTGTATGCTCCTCAATGCTCCTCGAGTATATCAATATGTCATCAATAAATACAATGACAAACTGATCTAGATACGGCTGGAAGACACGATGCATGAGATCCATAAAAACTGCTGGAGCATTGGTCAACCCAAAGGGCATCACCAAAAACTCATAGTGTCCATACCGTGTCCTAAAGGCAGTCTTAGACACGTCTGAATCTCTGACTCTCAGCTGATGGTAACCAGATCGCAGATCGATCTTGGAGAATACCGAAGCTCCCTGCAACTGATCGAATAAATCCTCTATCCTCGGTAGTGGATACTTATTCTTCACTGTGACTCTGTTGAGCTCTCGGTAGTCAATGCACAATCTCATGCTGCCGTCCTTCTTCTTCACAAACAACACTGGAGCTCCCCATGGAGAAAAACTAGGGCGAACAAAGCCCTTCTCCAACAGCTCCTGAATCTGCTCCTTCAACTCTCTCATCTCTGTAGGAGCAAGTCGATACGGTGCCTTAGAGATAGGCACAGTATCCGGCAACAACTCAATACTGAACTCCACCTCCCTCACTGGTGGAACTCCTGCAACATCGTCAGGAAAAACATCTGGATAGTCACGTACCACCTCTATATCTGATAACGATCTGCTAGAAACATCTGAGGTAGTGACCACACTAGCCAGAAAACCCTGACATCCACTGCGCAACAGTTTCCTCGCACGAACAAGTGATATCATCTGAGGAATACTGCTAGACTGAGATGCAAAGAAAGTAAACATCTCACCTTCTGCTGGCTTCACTGATACTGTCCTACGTCGGAAATCAATCGAAGCTCCATTAACTGATAGCCAGTCCATACCCAAAATCAAGTCAAACTCAGTCAATGGAAGAACCACTAGATCTGCTCGAATGGAGTGTCCCTGCAGCTCCAATGCCAGATCCCTGATGACACTAGTGGTAGTGATAATCTGTCCGGATGGCATGGTAACATCGTAACCACTGTCTACAACCTCTGGTGTAATGCCTATCCGTCTGATAAAATCCCGGGAGATAAACGAATGCGTGGCTCCTGAATCTAGCAACGCATACGTGGAGTTGCCTCCAACTAGAATTCTCCCTGCACGCAGAAATTCCCAACAATTCATCCCACTACGCTCCCAAGGTTAAAACACTACAATCCTTAATTCTAATCACAAAGAAACAAAATTCTTATTCTAGGATGCTGATAATTAAACTCATGAAACAGGCATTCAGATATGATCGCAATTAAACATAAGCAAAGAATTGAAAAAGTTCTATGGGTTAGATATACCGGTGATCAAGGAGGTATCTGGATCTGCCTCCTCAGCCTGCATCACGTAAACTCGCCCACTGACATTCTGCCTCTGCGGGCAGTTGGCAATCTGATGCCCTGGCTCCTTGCAGCGATAGCAAACTCCTGCTCCCAAAAGACACTGCCCGGAATGCATCTTCTGGCACTTCGGACACATTGGATATCTCCCTGGAGTAGGGGCCCCGCCCCTAGTCTGCTGCTGTGGCTTCCCCTGAGGCCTCTGCTGATTCGGGCCCTTAGATGGCCCTGTAGACTGCTTCTTCGCAGGTGGCTGCGAAGGTGGTCGCTGATACCCTGTCTGCACAAACTGCCTCTTACCCTGCTGCTCTCTCTGTATCTCCCTCCGTCCCTCCTCGGAACGCAAGGCCCTGCTGACTGCAGACTCATATGTGAAGACGTCTGCCATACGCACGTCGTGCCTGATCTCAGCCTTCAGGCCCTCCACAAACTGACGCAGCTTCTCATGCGGGCTCTCAGCAATCATGGGCACAAAACGACAGCCCCTCTCAAACTGGCTCACATACTCCAACACAGACCTGTCCCCCTGACGGAGACTCATGAACTCACGGATCATGCGGCTGCGCACGTCCTCAGTGAAATACTTGGCGTAGAAGATACGCCTGAACTCAGCCCACGTCAGTGTAGGTAGATGGACTCCTCTGACTGCACCCTCCCACCAAAGGGCTGCATCGCCTCGCATCATATACGTAGCACAGCTCACCCTGTCGGCGTCTGTGATCCCCATATAGTCGAAGATGGACTCAAGAGAGCGAATCCATCCCTCAGCCACCAACGGATCGGTGGTCCCCAAGAACTCCTTAGGCCCCTTCTTCTGGAACCTCTCTGCGACGTCCTCCTCGTGGGAGAGTCTGGGACGGGCTGCCTGCTGCTCCAGCAAGGCAGTAATACCCGCCATCATCGTGGCACTGGCCTGCTCCAGTGCTGTCATGGGGTGCTGCTGAGGTGGCGGTGGAGGTGGAGGTGGATGTGGAGGTCTCCCACGTCGGTTCACTTGTCTGGGAGGCATTCTGCACCACCACATATTTATTTACGTAAATCGCCATGCATAACTAAGTGTTTAAAATTAAGGCTAACTTTAAATTCTAGAAATTAAATCATACTATAAACATTAAAACTTACAGACCGGTAGCGTGGATTTCTGAGCTAGCATAGCAGTAGTGACCCCTCCAAGGACCGTGCTCTGATACCAACTGAAACGACCCTAACTCTATAATAAATAAATATGCGGAATTTTTTTTTTTTTTTTTTTTATACTACTAAATAAAATATATGTACATATATGCCCATACATATATGCACTAAATAAAATGCTTAAAATAAAATGCATTCTTTAAATTAAATAAATATCTGAGTCAACCCTATAATTTAAAATATACTGCATAAATAAAATAAATAAAAATTGTGTGCATGCACTAAAAATACTTAATAAAATATTCAAACATCTCAACCCATAAAAATATTAAAAATGTATCATAACATCATGCACGGTGACTCAGAAGCTGTCACGGTCACGGGGCTACTGCAGCACGGCTCATACATCCTCACCCCCGGTAGGAGTAACCTGTTCCTCTACGTACTCACCTGCACCATATCAGTGTAGTGAGCCTAGAGGCCCAACATGCATACTAACAAGGGTTTAAAATAATTTAAATCAATTTAATACTAATACATACATATACATGAATGAGCATGCTTAAAAATTACTTAACATAAATTACATAATTAAACATACATAACATACATAATATCATACATACATAAGTTGTTGAGCATTTATTTTCTGAACATCGAATGGTCCTATCCGTAAGTGTAACCCATAGTGCGACTGATCAGTCTAAGAAACCATCGTACGAGGCTGGTGGCGAACCACCCATACATAAATGGCAGAAAACTGCCCATACATAAATGGCAGAAAACTGCCCATACATAAATGGCCACACTACTTCAATTTCCACCTAAAATATTTTATTTGCTCAACCATAGACATTAAATCATAGCATAAAAATTGATTTCATGAATGCATGTACTTAAATAAATTGTGTGTCCTTCATTTATATTTAATTTATTTTCTAATATCATATAAATATTCAAATAACTTTTCATGCATAAAAATAATTAAATATAAACTCAGGACACATGCAAATTTCTCATGGTTTGATACAGCTGCTGGCCCTAGACATGCAAGCCCATTAACTTAAGACTTGGCCCATAAATCAACCAAAGCCCATTAAGACTAAATTAGGCCCAATAACACTGTCCCTGGCCCAATGGGCCCAAAAGCCCAATAATAGGCCCAATAACTTTCATGGGCTCCCAAGCCCATAAAAATTTCTGGCCAACTTAAAAACTTAAATAAAAATTATTAAAAGCCCAAAAATAACTAAAATAACCCAAAATAATTTAATGGAACCCAAATAAATTAAATGGTACTAATTAAATTTTTTGGGAGTTTAATTAGTCCATTTAATTCCTAATTAACTTAAAGACTTAAAAATAAAAATACCCGAGCCCAAATAAAATAACCCGGACCCGGACCCACTTAACTTAACCCATATTATTTTAGACCCGACCCGGACCACTTGACCCGACCCGGACCCACCATAAACCCTAGAACCCGAACCAAGCCTATCTTTCCCCTTCTCGGCCGCTCGAGCAGCAGGCCCTCCCGGCCTGCTGCAGCCCAGCTCCGGCCGCCGTGGCCGGAGCCCCGCCGGCAGGACCTCCCCAGGGTCCTGCCGGTTCGAACCCCCCCCTGGTCCGAACCCCATGCTGCCTAGCCAAGGAAGCCGACGCCGCCTTCCACCAAGCCCTAAGCTGTGCAGAAAATCGGGCAGACATGGTTCAGTCTGAACCAGGCCGAACCTAGCCCCTTCCAGTCCATGTCCGACCCCACCCTTCGATCCTAGGGACCCCAAGGTACCCCTCTAACCGTGGACCAGCAGCCCACCTAGCCATGGACATGAAAACGTGAGCATGCAAACACCAATGTCAAAACCGAGAGCAATTTTGGAGGAAAAATCGAAAAGCTTGTTGTCAAAAATATCGATTCTGATGATACACACCCACACACATACATACACTGATATAGGTTTGAAAAGTGAAGAAAATCATGCCTTAATACCGTAGAAGACGATTAGCACACGCGTAGGACGTTTCCGGGACGACGGGGCGACGACGGGATGCCTTGGCTTGCTTGGAACCTTCGAAAAATGGCTATGGAGTCTTGAAGGTTGCTAGGTCGAAGATGATGAAGACTTTCTGTGAGAGTGGCGGCTGATGGGGGTGGGAAGATCGGCTAAGGGGTTTGGGTAGAATAGGTTTAAATTTTAGGTTAATTAGAATATAGGTTAAATAATTAAATAAAAAGGTTTTAAAATAATTAAAATACAACTTAACTCTTAAATAAACATTTAAAAATCTGATCACCTAAATAAAATCTCGAAATAATAATTTAGGGGAATTTTAAAAATACTAAAAAGTCAATATTTTGACTAATTTTGGATAAAAATGACCCCTAAAATTAAATAAAATTAAATACCTAAAATTTTGAGATAATAAAACTCAAAATAATATTTTAAGGCTCCAAAAAGGCTCATAAAATAATTTGGCTAGAAAGTCGTCATCTCGTCCGTCCACGGTCCCGTCTACGCGATTAAATAATAAAAATACTAAAAATCATAAAAACCACTAATTATGGGTTAAATGCTAAAAAAATAAATTAAATCATGCATAAATAATTCACATAATTATTTAACCCATAAATCATAAATTTAAATAATTAAATATCCTAATTATGCAGGCGGATTTATGTAATTAAAAATACCGGGTGTTACAGTACCGAACTTTGTTGAACACATATATAATAATCCCACATGAATGTATCTCAATGTGTAACACCCGGAAATTTTAATACGTAAATTCGCATGCATAATTAGGGAAAATAATTATTTAAAAATTTATATTTGGGTTAAATGACATTTATGTGTTATTATGTGAATTATATGCATGATTTAAATTTATTTTATCATTTAACCCGCAGTTATGATATTTTTTTGGATTTTTGAGAATATTTATTATTTTGATCGCGTAGACGGGACTGTGGACGGACGAGATACCAATATTTTTTAGCCAAAAATATTTTATGAGTTTTATGAGGCTTAAAATATTATTTTAATGTATTTTGTCAAGAAAATTTTAGTATTTAGTTATATATTTATTTAATAATTGATTTTTGGCCAAAATAAGTCATTTTATTGACTTTTATTAATATTTAAAAATCCCTCAAGTCTTAATTTCGGGATAATGGTTTTTAGTATCAGATTATTATTATTTTTAAGAGTTTTAAAGATTTTGCTTAAGGTATAATATCTTTATTTTGAGTAATATCTACTATTAATATATTATCTACCCAAAATTTAAACCTAAAACACTCCCTAATCTATTCCAAACCCCATCAGCCATCTCCCTCCCCCATTCTCACGATCCAAAAACCCCCAAGATCCCATAGACGTTCCTTCAAGAAATTTAGAAGTTTGGTCGCTCGTTCTTCGTCCCGGTGCTCCCGCAATCGCGTGTTATTCAAGGAAAATTACGAAAGGCATGTTTAATTCTTTTCTCAACACCATATAAGCTATTATTTTGGTTTTTATAGCAGAAAGTTTGTGGTATATATGTTTGTTGTTCAGACTTATATGCAGATGGTATTTTTCTTTCCTTTTTCTCACGTTTTACTTGATCTTTCATGAGTATGATCACGTTTTTTATGCATGGTAAAGGTCCAGGCGGCTAATCCACATCTGAGGGCATGTCTTAGGGTCCTTGTGGTTGAGTGGTCCTGTTGGTTTTGTCCATGGATGGTCTGAAACGAAGCACTTCTCCTCTAGTGCACCAGATCGCGCAGATTTGGGTTCTGAGGGAGAAGGCTTCGTTCTCCCTCCTCAGTACATGGTTTGGGGTGAGGTCTAAAGGGTTTGAACCCCCTAGATGTTGGCTAGGATTGAGAAGTGGTTTCACGGAAAAATATGGCCGGAGTAGGGAGAACGATCGAATTTACGGCAGCCGCTCAGGGCTGGGCGCGAGCTGGGGGACAGCCTATTGCAAGGCTTCGTTCTCCTTCCTCGGACCACCGTTTGGGCTGATTCTTGTCTTGTTTGAACTGCCTAGGAGTAGGTTAGATGTGTGTGGTAATACTTCGGCCAGTGGTGGCCGGAGTTGGCCGGCCAATCGCCGGAAGTAACTGCTGCTCGCCCAGCCGAGAAGAGAAGGAGTGGGGTGATCGGGTTTGGGGTTTGGGGGGTTGCTGGGTCGGGTTATGGGTCAGGGTTGAGTGCTGGGTCGGGTCAAGTAGTCATGGGTCGGGTTAAGTCGGTCCGGGTCCGGGTTAGGTGGGCCGGGCTTGAGTATTTTAATTTTTAAATGTTTAATGTTTTAATTGGTTTTTGGGCCAATTAATTAGAAATAAAATTATTTAGACCTCCAAATAATTTTATTTGAGCCTTAAATAATTTATTTAAGTTAGCACAATGATTTTTATGGGCTTGGGAGTCCATGAGAATTTTTGGGCCAGTCTATAGTTTTATTGGGCTTAAGTTAAGTAATTGGGCTTAAATATTTTATTTAGGTCAAGTTAAGTTTAATTAAGTTATTTGGGCTAAAATATGATTATTGGATTTTATTTAAGTTTAATGGGCTTAGAGTGAGTGATCAGCAGTCTGGACCAACCCATGAAAATAAACTAAGTCCGGAATATATATTTAATTATTTTTATGCATGAAGTCTATTTTAAGTAAAAGTATATTTATTATTAAAATTAATTAAATATATATTACGGAAATATTTTAAGTGCATGCATACATGAAATATTTTATGATGTGTTTATGATTAAGAATTGAGCATGAAAAATATTTTTATGGAAATTGAAGTGATGTGACAGCATAGAAGTGGTTTTACCACTGACACAGAGGTAGTTCTACTACCGGCATAGAAGTGGTTTTACCACTGGCACAGAGGTAGTTTACTACCAGCATAGAGGTGGATTTATCCACCGCCACGTACGATGGTTCTTTAGACTGATCAGTCGGCACAGTTATTAGTCACATTCATGGATATGACCATACTCAGTTTTTATGTTTATGACATGCTCAATTATGTTATGTATGATGAAAAAAGTTATGTTATGTTTAAGATTTATGATTCAGCATTTATGTTATGAAAAATGTTTCCATGCATGCTCATGTACATGTATATGTATTAGTATCTACGTGATGCATTATTTTTAACCTTGTTATAAAGGATTAGACATGTTGAGCCCCTAGGCTCACTACGCTTATATGGTGCAGGTGAGCATGATGACTTTTATGTAGCTCCTATCGGTGGTGAGGACGTATGAGCTCACGGAGCAGTGGACCCCGTGACCGTCGCAGTTATTTAGTCTATTATGATGGAATTTTGAAACATGTTTTATTTTAATATTATTCCGCATATGAGATTTTTCAGCAGCATTGTTTATCATTTTAAATTGATGCATGAAACATTTTTAAGGATTTATTTATTTATTTAATATTTTTCAGGTTATTTAAGAAATATATGTTATTTTTATATACATATATGTATGGGCGTATATGTATAGTATTATTAAAAAAAAAAAAAAAGTTTTTCCGCATTTTATTAGTAGTAGGTGTTTCAAATGGTATCAGAGCCGACCTCTCTTAGTACGGTATGGTTCGGGGACGAACCAAGCGGAAGCTGGTGGGCATGTGACGCCCGGGGCTGAAGAGGCAGAGAGTGATCGCCGGTGCCAAGAGGTTGCACGGACAATGAGCGGCTCCTGGTAGGCTTCTAGGCGGAGGGAGACATGAATGAACTGATCCCATGCCGGAATGAGAGGGATTCTGAGACTGTGTAGGTATGGGACTACATGGTTGAGGAGGGTTTAAAAGATTTCATATGTACTATTCATATCAAGAAGGTGCATCTTCTTTTCGGAAGCTCATCACATAAGAACTCCAAAGTTAAGCGTGCTTGACTTGGGGCAATTATAGGATGGGTGATCCCCTGGGAAGTTTCTCAGGGTGCGTGTGAGTGAGGACATAAGCACGCTGAAAAGACCGTCTTGATACAGTGGGGTGTTACACAATGACACTTCTAATACCGGATCGATGTATTTGTTGTTTTGCCATAGCTTCCATTTAGCCTGAAACCAGACAATTCAGAGCTAAAATTTTGTATTTTCTGGAGGTGAACTAACATACGGTGAAGGGACTTGAATGGAAATATATTATATAACTCACATGGCCAATAAGAATAAAATACTCTATATCAGAAACGTAAAACCCATTTGTAGAATCTCAAGCAATACAAAACTCCAAATGCAAAAACATCGATCGGACTAATTAAATGGAAAAAGTCATTACGTAGTGTTTGAGAAAAGTTATAACAAACACTTCTCACCTTTTTTTTTTTATAAAATTTCTACCTAAATTCTTTAGGCACATATTATAAGAAGTAATTCTCAAATTTTTCTTTAACTTGAAAAATTTTCATCACGGTCTAGTATTGGTTTTTAGGGGAAAAAATTTCATCAGTTTGTATCTCTTGCAACAGACTCCATGAATATGAGTCCTCCCAAGATTTAGACTTGATGCATGTTGTTTCACTTACTAAGTGTCAACGTGATTTTTTTAAGTGTTTCAAAATATCTTTATCTATATATAAAATTTCAAATATATATATATTTAAATTTTTTAGACAATAATTTCACTCCTAATAAAAAAATATATGAAAAAAAATATTAATTTAAAAATAAAAAAATAATGTCTGGATAATTATTCAAATTTCAAACTATAAAAACACGCTACGGTTCGTGGGCTTAGTACATGCCGCTCGCAGGACAGTACCCTACAGATAGCGTCGACTCAACCCGGCTCGTGATTGCTGTGAAGATAATTTATCCAATATTTTGGAATTTGTAAAATATGGCAAATGATGGAGAATAATTCTTGTTAAATGGAAGGCAGTGAGACTTATAATTCATAAGCATGAATCGGAACCAGAAGTTTCAAAAGCAAAACAATAGCAAAAAAAATGATTGTGGAGTCTGTCAGACAACCGCAAGACCACCTCGACCCACAGAGTAGATCGAGAACGATCCTCTACTGATCCAATGGCTCAGATGGGACATGGACTTGTTAATCACGCTCTGATCTTGCGGTCATAACTCATCCACCAGACTTGGTTTCCTGTCTCCTTAGAACTCAAGGACACAGAGGTACGAGCCTATAGAACAGATCCTGTTCAAGTAAGGTCGTGACCTGAGAGGTTGGCTTACGGACATATGATAAGTTTATCTGCTTCATGATTGACCGATGTGGGACTAATTTGGTTCGTATGTACGTTAACGCGGGACGAATGAATTGCTAATGACACGTGCTTAGGGAAATTTCAATCAGATTGTTTATAACCTATATTTATTTTCAAGTTGATTTAAAATAATTACTTGAAACTAAGAAAATTATGTAAATTTGTTTTTGATAAGTTCAAGTTCTTTCGAATTTAACTCCTTCTATACGACGTTCTGGGTTTACAAAATTTTCATTTAATTAAATATAATTAAATTTCAAAATTATGTATATAAATGTGATTATTTATCTTGTTATTTATTTCAAAAACATGCCAAATAATTATAAAAAATTTATTTTTTTAAAAAAAACAAAGCCATCAAGGATGTTTTCCAACAAATTATGTAGTTAAATTTTAGTTTGTGGATGTCCGATTTAAAATTTCGTTAAAAATACGAGGATTGAATATCACCTCATCCATGTATCGATATAATTAACTAATTTAACAATTTGATATACTGATTATTTTAGAAAATAATTAGTGTTACGAAATAACAAAGCCTATTGTTATATACAGTTTTATCTAGGAACGTAGCCAAAAATATTTTAATACGAGCTGATTGATTCGGTAAATATTTAAAATAATGTAAAATAAATATTTTAAAATAAAAAAATAAAAATACTATATAAAAAAACATTTTCAAAACTTTTAATGGTAAAAAATATAAACCACTAATGTACCGTTTGGTTCGGGTGATAGGATAAATAGTATCTGAATAAGCAATGTAATGTAATAAAAAAAAAATAAAAAATGATAGTTAATATAATATTTGATTTGATTGATAGATTATGGTTTTTTTGATTTGATTGATTAAATTTTATATATAAATGATAAATTACCATTTTGTTCTTTTAACAATAAATAAAATATGAATAATATTATTTATAAGGGGTAATATAGTAATTTAAATTCGATGATTGGATTGATGTGAAATAAATAATTAATGATTTGATTGATTTATAATAAATAATTAATAGATGAATAAATAATATGACGAGAAAAACATGAGATTGAACATAATAACTAGTACCGAGACTATTAGTAAAGTAACCAAACGAGCCCTAAAGACATGATGATTCAAGTGAAATCACTCCAAAAAAGTCTTGATTGTTGTAAAAAATATGAATTTCGCATATATAATATATAAATTTTTTTTTTCAATCGATAAGGATATACTCATCATAAAGAAAAATATGATTTTTCAAGTAATAGATATTAGTGCACATCATGAAAAAATTAATACGTGAATTACTCCAAAAATACCACATCCATTCATTATTATAAAAGAATGAAGAAAATTTAAAGTGCAAAAATTTTCTAAATGAATCCAACAAAATTTATAAATCCTACAAGAAATATCTTGAAAACACACGTTAATTTCGTTTTTACAACAAAAAAAATGCAAAAAATGACATAGAAAATAATAAAAACTAAATGAAATCATATTTAAAAAATATCAAAAAGCATACTTCACAATTATTTTCTAATAAACTCATAATCACACACATCAATTAAATCAATCAGTTAAAAAAATGAAATCTAATTTAATGAAACAAAAAAAAGTGATAAAATTTGAACATTCAAAGCAAGTGAGAAGGAACTTGAATATAAAAATGACATGAAGAAGAGGGTGTGCTTCATTTACTAAATCAAACACACAAATTCCACAAATATATTTCAAAAAATAGGATTAAAAATATGTATCAAAAAATATGTTGGACTAAGTATTGTGCTAAATAAAAATTTAACATGGGCTAAAATTACTTTTAACTTTAAATAATTAAATATATATTATAATTAATACATTTTGTTTTAAAGCATGGGCTCTCTTTTAGGATGGCTCGGTTTCTAGTTTTAAATATATATCTTAAACCCAAGACATATATAAGCCCTTGGTATTATATAAGCCCGGGAGGTTCAAGACCCCGACACCCATCTTAAGCCCAAGACATATATAAGCCCTTGACATTATATAAGCCCGAGAGGTTCCAGACTCCGGCACTCATCTTAAAGCCCAAGGCATATATAAGCCCTTGACATTATATAAGCCCGGGAGGTTCCAGACCCCCGGCACCCATCTTAAAGCCCAAGACATATATAAGCTCTTGGCATTATCTAAGCCCGGAAGGTTCCAGACCCCGACACCCATCTTAAGCCCAAGACATATATAAGCCCGGGAGGTTCCAGGCCCCGGCACCCATCTTAAGCCCAAGGCATATATAAGCCCTTGGCATTATCTAAGTCCGGGAGGTTCCAGGCCCCGACACCCATCTTAAGCCCAAGGCATATATAAGCCATTGGCATTATATAAGCCCGGAAGGTTCCAGGCCCCGGCACCCATCTTAAGCCCAAGGCATATATAAGCCCTTGGTATTATATAAGCCCGGGAGGTTCCAGGCCCCGGCACCCATCTTAAGCCCAAGGCATATATAAGCCCTTGGCATTATATAAGCCCGGGAGGTTCCAGACTCCGGCACCCATCTTAAAGCCCAAGGCATATATAAGCCCTTGACATTATATAAGCCCGGGAGGTTCCAGACCCCGGCACCCATCTTAAAGCCCAAGGCATATATAAGCCCTTGGCATTATCTAAGCCCGAAAGGTTCCAGACCCCGGCACCCATCTTAAGCCCAAGACATATATAAGCCCTTGACATTATATAAGACCGAAAGGTTCCAGGCCCCGGCACCCATCTTAAGCCCAAGGCATATATAAGCCCTTGACATTATATAAGCCCGGGAGGTTCCAGGCCCCGGCACCCATCTTAAGCCCAAGACATATATAAGCCATTGGCATTATATAAGCCCGGGAGGTTCCAGGCCCCGACATCCATCTTAAGCCCAAGGCATATATAAGCCCTTGACATTATATAAGCCCGGGAGGTTCCAGGCCCTAGCACCCATCTTAAGCCCAAGGAATATATAAGCCCTTGACATTATATAAGCCCGGGAGGTTCCAGACCCCGACACCCATTTTTAGCCCAAGACATATATAAGCCTGGGAGGTTCCAGGTCCTGGCACCCAGTGGAACCCAAAGAAAGACAAGCTTTGTTCTGTTATGGTGGGGAAGGATTCAAATATTCAATACATCACACAATGAAGAAGTTGTGAATAGCATTAATAATAAAGGATTACAAGAGGTGGGGTTCTTACGGCCCAATTACAAAAAATATTTCAAACTGCGGGGTTATCAGAAGGGCTCCCGTCTTCCGTTGTCAGAGCTCCTTTAGCCGGGGCCGTCTCTGCATCTTCAGCTCCTTTCCTTGTCCAAATCCGGGAAATCCCTTTTATCAGAAGGCCACAGGCCGACCTCTTCAAATTGATCTCGGCACTTGTAAAAGTCGGTCTGGAAAAAGGAGTATGACTTGTCCACTACCGCTTCTTGGAATTTGGCAGATGAAAGGAAAGAGGCCTTCAGCTCTTCTTCTGATTTCAGGCGGCTTTCCAGCGCGGACACAGCCTTCTCAGCCTTGTCCTTCACAAGAGCCGCCTCAGTTTGAGCTTATGTAGCTTGGCTCTCCGCCACGATCAGAGCATCTCGGGTTTGCCCCAGATCGGTCTCAGCACGTTCAAGATTCACTTGAGCAGAGTGAAGAGCTTGTTCAGCCGTCCCTAGAGCAGACTGGAGGGTGGAAACCACTTGATCATGAGTCTGCCTCATCATCAACAGCTCTTGCTCCAGTTTTTTATTTTCCTCCGCAGCAGCACGGGACCTCTCAGCCTCCACATGTGCCCGATCTGTTTCGATCCGACCAAATCGGGTTGCATCTTCGTAGCTGTCCACCAGCATATGCAGACCCTGAAAGCATAGGTGTCAGAAAGGAAAAACGAAATACCATTAAACTTAGAAATATAAAACTTACGGATAGAATACGGTTGGTGCCTTCAAAATATTTAGCATTGGGGCCCCGATGGTAGAGATGGTTTTTCTCCGCAGGAGTCATGAGGTCTTTTAGTAACCTCACTCCTCGACCAGAGGCGCCGGCCTGAAATATACTTTCCTTGGCACCTGGAGCCCGGCGCGGCCTGGTAAAATGGGGCCAAGGGCTGGAAGGAGGGGGAAAGGGGAGCCACCTCTTCCGGATCACTGAGAATGGCCATTTCTGGCTCCTCTATAGCCTTCCTCTTCCGCGTCAACGGAGATGAAGGACCCGCAGTAAAAAGGGCCTGATCATTCGCCACCCCGGTCTCCACAAGTGGGACCAGAAAGGGATCATCAGAGGGTGAAGGAGCGGAGGCTACGGGGATGGTAGCAGTAGTAGCAATCTCCTGATCCTGAGCTTGCTGGGCCCTGCGTTCCTCCGCCAATTGAAGGATTCTGGCTTTCCTAGCCGCATCCGCAGCCTGGGCCCCTTATTTCTCTTAGGCAGCTGCCTTCTCGGTTGCCCATTTTTGAGCGAAAGCCTGCTTCATTAGTCGGGATTTTTTCTTCTTCGGGGCTGGTTCGGCTGTACAAAACATCAAGGGAAAAAGTTGAAATATTAGAAACAACATGTAAGAGAAGCAAGTACATGATAACGGTAAAGCATACCAGAGACCGGGGCCGAGTCATCATACTCATCAATAATTCGGTCTATCGGATCACCTACCCGGGGACCCAACCCGTAATCATTCAAACTTTTCTCCTCCAGGAGAGGGGCTGAAGGAAACTTTTGGTTTTCCACTAGCTCTTGAGATCGGAGATAGGGTTCTTCCAGTTTATAATTCTTAGGGAGTTCGGGCTGAAGAGGAAGGGCTGTCAAGAATTGGGTAGGTCTGGTTTGGGCGCCAGGAAGCTGAACATAAAAGAACCTTTCGCTTGCGAGCCTTCCTCTCCCTGGGTACTTACCTTGCCAGACATAACTCTGATTTACCTCCCTTCACGCCGGGGCTTGGGGCGGCTTTGTGTGGGGCCCTTGGGGGTGGGGCTCACCCTTTATAAAAGAACCTTTCTTTCCATCCCTTCCAAGAGGAAGGGGTGTCATCTAGAAAGCGGGCATTTTGCCGGGCATTCAAAGAAAAGGCCATTTCAGTGAAACGACAGGCATAATAATAGTGAAAGACGAGAGGGGTGATGGCCAAATTGTTTGCTTTGAAAAGGACGTAAGTGGCAGCCATCATGCGAAAAGCATTTGGATGAAATTGGTTCATAGGAACCTTGTAAAAACCAGCAATTTTATAGTAGAAAGGATGAACAGGGAAATGAAGCCTATTCTTGAGCTGTTCCCTGAAGAAGGTATAAAACCCCTCGGGCGGCTGGTCAGCCCGGCCCAGGGGCCCGGGAATGAGAATAGAAAACGCAGGAGGGATGTTACCCATAACTCGAAGCTCCTCTATGGATTCTGGGCGTAGGGTACTGGTAAATTGGGAGAACCAGGGACCTTCAGGGTTTGGTTTGGGTAAAGGAAGAAGAGGGTTAGAAGCAGAAGCTTTAGCTTTGCCTTTATCCTTAGAAGTCCCAGTTTGGGTCTTCTTTGGACGAGAGGAGGAAGGGGCTAATCTCGGTTGGACACCGGAAGTGACAGGGGGTGGAGAATCATGGCGTAGGGCCGCGGACTCTACACTAGCAGAGCCACGAGCATTGGCACCAGATGTAGAAGAGGCAGATTCCGACATTTTTTAGGAAGACGACAAGGTAAAAGAAGGGGACACTGAGTATAAGGTAGAGTAAAAACTTACAGAAAAAGGATGGAGCACGAACAAGGGCTGTAAGAAATAAGCTTGAAATGCAGAATCGCCGGACCCGGAGAAACTTAGAAGCAGGGAAGGAATGCGTGAACAGAGAAAGTAAAAAATGAAGGAAGGGGTTTAGTATTTATAGGTGAAGAACTTACATCCAGGCCGTAGATTTAAAGATGATCGGAGGGTAAGGATGAGCTTGGGAAGTTGAATCGGGCAGCGTAATGATCATGCGGGCAGTTGAAAGGACAAGTAACGTCCACTGACACCTGCCCGTCACTTCAAATTCTAGGGCTGACGTCAGCCCTACAGCATTTAACAAAATTTCACAATTTGTTTAAAGCCCCACGGAATGGTGATACCCCGGAAAGTCAGGGGTATCAGGGCTAAGAAGAAAAGCATCAAGGATGCTAGTCAGGACAGCGAACAGGGTTCTAGTCCGACTATTTTTAGGGAGGAGTGGTGATATCCCGGGAAGTCAGGGGTATCAGGGCTAAGGAGAAACAGAAGCATCAGGGATGCTAGTCAGGGCAGCGAACATGGTTCTAGCCCGACTATTTTTAGGGAGGAGTGGTGATATCCCGGGAAGTCAAGGATATCAGGGCTAAGAAGAAGCAGAAGCATCAGGGATGCTAGTCAGGGCAGTGAACAGAGCTATACCAAGTCAGGGGTGTCAGGGCTGTATTAAAGCAAGGGTAGCAGGGCTGTTAGTCAAGACAGCGAGTAAGACTCTAGCCCGACTATTTGTGGGAGGAGTAGTGATACCCTGGTAAGCCAGGGGTGGCAGGGCCAGGAAAGGCCAGGGGTGTCAGGGCTGTATTAAAGCAGGCTAGGAGTTTCAGGATCCCGGTAGACCAGATCTGCATGACTTAGACAAAGCCCATGTCTCAAGGGCATGATCCCCACGACTGCCATAATCCCGAGCCTTCCGGCTCCATCGTGCGTCACAGGTAAACGTGGGTAACTCCTGCACCCACGATCCAGATCGTGGCCACTACCCTGGAAATGCGGAGTGACTCTCTCACTCCAAGGCCTATAAATACCTGGCCACAGACATTTGTAGATGTATGTTCATCTAAAATCCCAAAGCATTATACTCATTTTTCCTAAAAGCCCATTCTATTTCTAAGTCTGACTTAAGCTTCGGAGTGGCCCCGCCGGAAAACCTTCCGGCGCCCCACTAACGTGCTTTCATTCTTTTCTCTTATGTGCAGATCATCCCGATCCAGGAGGGACAAACCACATTTTACACCTACTAGCCCAGTCATCACGTCAGGCCCACTTCACTACCCTGACAACCCGGGCCCCGGTTTGATAAACCATCATCATTCCCCGTGGACACGAGGGCGTCATTTTCTAAAATAATGATTTCTCAATATTTTCATATGCTCACGAGGATCAACTAATTAAAAGCTTGAATCAAGTTCAATTTTGATTGGACTTAAGGAAGGAGTCAGAAAATTCAATTTAAGGATGCGAAAATGAGTTTTTTTTTTTTTATCAGATGAGTGGACAGTGTAGATAAATCGTTTCGAAAAAAAGTTGTTATCGTAAATTTAGCAGGTATCATATTGAGTTTTTCAAAAAGTATTTGAGTCGAACTCGAGCATGAAAACCTTTTATTCAAAAAGCTCCGGTTGAAGCTGAAATATAAATTTTTTGTTCGTACATATTCAACACCCCTTGAAGATAAGGTGTATCATCACTCATCAGTATTATAATTTATATTGGGCCGTTTGTCAAACCCAACAATTATTGGGCTGGTCTTATTGTTTGGAAGTCATTTCGGGCGACCTTTATAAATTGACAGGTTATATCTATAATAACATTTATATCAATTAACTTTTAATTTTAATAGATTTGTTGAAATTTTATTTCAAATTATAATTATATCCCCATTTCATAGTTCATTAATTTTTATTTTTTAAAGATATTTCAATTTTATCTTTAATTATATTTTAAACAAATAATATCTTTACTATAATTTTAAAATTTTTAGATTATTCTAATATTCATAATTAAAAATTATGAAATCTTATTAATTTTAAAATAACAAAAAATATAATGTTTAGATATGTATTAAACTGCAAGTACATAACGCTTTTTTTTTGGGTTTTGTACATAACGCTTTCAAATGGATACTATATATGTCATATGTGTGTAAGTCTCTGTGAGATTATTCCATCAATATCATATTTGCAGTGGAAAATAATAATTTTTTGACATAAAAGTAATATTTTTATTAGTTAATTTGGATTAGAAATCCATTATAAAGTTGACCAATGAGACGGTATGATAAATGTTTGTGTGTCAAACACCCACAATCCACAGTTGGAGTTATTGGAATAATTTTTTTTTTTAAAAAAAAAAGTGATAGTAAATAATTCAAATTTATAGATCTGGAAAATATAAAACATCTTGAGTTGATTTTTTTTAATTGAAATCAATTTTTAAATGATGTTTGGACGTAGACGGTGTTTTAAAAATTGCTCAAAAACACATTCGCAAATCAGAAAGAAATAAATTATATTTTTTGTCCTATATTTAGTTTTACACTTTTACTCACTAATTTGAATTTTTTTCCCCAGTTTTTAATCATTTTTTATCGGAGATTGACACATAATTATCTTTCGACTCCACATAAATACTCTGATAGAAGGAGACAAAAATTGGAAAAAAAAAAAAAAAGAAACTAATGGACGAGTTTATTGATGGATTTATAAAAAAACGTGTAAATTATATGACCAACGTCTCTTTTTTTTTTTTCCTTTTTTTTTTATCTGCAGGTGGCGCCTGAGGAGGCGCGAGGGGCCCTGAGTATAGGCGCCCTTGCGCTTCTGCTTCGCACAGGCATGCAGGAGACGCCTTAGGCGTTCCGAGGCTCTGATTCTTGAAAAAGTGTTTATTTCTTTCGATTTTTCTCATTTAATTAATTTAATTTGAATCATGTTTTTTGTGCTTTTGTTCAATTTTTTTGGATAAAAAGACATACCACAAGTTGAAATAACGTGTTTCTGCATCTTTTAAACATTAAATAGAATATCAAAAAAAATTTAAAATACTTTCATATTCAAATTCACCTACATACACATTAGATTTCAAACAAAAACAATCACCATACACATTGTATATATGTTTATTGATGATTGAATCTTTACATCCTCATCAATAACTATATATGATTATATGATGTCAATTTCTCACCAAATAATCACATATATATGAGCTTAGAATTTGGTGACAACCAAATGATTCATGGTTGATGTCACTTTCTTTCTCACCATTTTCATCAATTTTCTACTCTCATTTTCTCCAAAATCAATTAATTATCTTCTTTTGTTTTAATTATGACACTAAATAATATAATACCCTTCCGTCTCGTTTTCAGTTACGAGTAATTATTAAAAGAGGATGATTTTTAACTCATGTAAACAACGATTACTCTTATTAATCTACATTCGTGGCAGCAAATTGGAATTTGTATCAATATTTTATTTCGTTTTAATTATGACCCTACGTAATAAAATATTAAACAATTTTAAAGTCTTGTAAAAGCAATTTCCCAAATACAAAAAGTTACGGTTTGAGGTTCGTTAATCTTCATATTCTCTTCGAATTTCTTATTCATATTTTGAAAAAAATAATTTATTTTCATCTTCAAATGTGAACATAAAAACTGTTTCTTAATTTTGTTTTTAAGCCGTGACTTCTACATCAAAACTGATCCAAAATAAATGTCATTATGTACGTTGTGAGTAGCATTCAATCTAAAAACAACATATCCAAAGATTATACTTACCACTAAACATAATGTTAGGAGCAGTAAGTACATCTATCAGGATGAGATGATAATTAGGGATGAAAATTTTTCCTATTGTAAAAAATTGAAATGAGCTGGGTTCGGGGATGAATATTTGGGGAAAATTCAAAATGGAGCGGGTTCAGGGGTGAATATTCGAATATGGATTCGGGTTCGGGGATAATAATAATAATAATAATAATGATGATGATGATGATGTGTATGAATATTTTATTTATAAAATTTTATTAAATCTAAAATTTTATAAAATATAATTAAAAGAATTACTATTCTTTAATTTATATATTTTTTATGTATTATATATAATATATACGCTTGTGATAATTTGCTTTTTTTATAACATAAAACTATTATTTGAATCTCATTCATGTTACTTAGATATATAAACTATTAATATTAATCTATGCATACATTTTATTATTTATTTAGATAAATTTAGAAAAAATACATATTCTTAATAAATTTTTGATATATAGTATTTTATTTAAAATAATTTTTATTGGTAGCGATATTTGTTATTTAAAATATTTTGATTAATTTTAAAAGTTAATATTATAATCAAAATTTTTATCCAAAATATTTAATGTATTTTATCATAAAATTGAATAATATTTTTTTATTCTTATATAATAAAATTTACTAATATCATATATATATATATATATATATATATATTATAATAAAATTTATTAATAATATATATATTTTCGGGTATGAGGACGGGGATGAAGACGTGGAATCCACGATAAGAAATTATGGAGATCAGGGCGAGAATGGGGACAATGTTAGGGATGACAATGGGTCGGGTCTAAACCCGACCCCACATTGAACCGGCCCGATGGGGCGGGGTTTAGACCCGGCCAAGTAGGGATGACAATTTTCCCCGCGGGTTCGGGTACCCGCGGGGAAAAATCGAAACGGGACGGGTTTGAGGGATATTTTCGGGTATCATGAGTTCGAGTTCGAGAATTTTTAAAAATCCCCGAAATATATTGGGGCGGGTATGAGGATGTTATCCCCATCCCCGAACCCACCCCGATAATAATAATACACTACAAGAAATATGATAATTGGCGACACAAAATTGTGTCGCGGAATGTAAGCAAAACGAATCGCAGATAATTCCGCGACGCAGGATTGCGTAGGCAAAGGTCAATTTGGTCTGTGGTGACGCGTAAAAAACGCGCCCCATAGGAGTAGGCATTTGGTGCAGTAGTGTGCGTCGCGAAATAAATTTTACGGTAAGTATTTGGTTATGATATTAATCATTTCGTGACACACGTAATGCGTCGCTGTAAGTGTTGACCTTTTGGTGACGAGTAATTATGAGCCGCAAAATATATTTTATGGTGGATTTCTAATTGCAATAGTGATTATTTCGCGACACTTAAAACATGTCGCCAAAAATACTATTCATTTCACTACGCCTTTAGAGCATCGCCAAAGGTCCTAATTTTTTTTATTTTTCATTTTCCCGCATTCTTAAAGAATCGTAAAAAATGCATAATAATTTTTCTTACCTGTTAAATTTTATTATCACAAAAAATAATTAATCATAGTCAAATTTACTAGATCTAACAAATATTTTGTTTACAGAAGAATACCAATAGTTAAATAATATCCAAAACATATAGTTATAAGTCAAATACTATTTACATAACCTTAAAAAAAATCCTACATAGTCGTTTCCGGAGGTGGGGGAGGTGGTGGAGGGCATCTAGTCGAAGATCATGTCGGTGGTGACTGAAAAGAGAAAACTGAAATGATCTGTTGAAGGTGTTGAAATAATGCATCAATTTTTTGTTGGTGCTCACCTATAATCTTTTTCTGCTCATCGATCGTTTGTTGCATAATCACCATATTTTCATTATCATCATAACGTTTTGAGCTGATGTTTGTGGCCCTAGAACCACCCACCACAGATAGTTTAGGCAGCAGACCTAACCCCTTGACGTAGCGAGATCGTGAGCCTAAGACTTGCGCCATGATATCGACGTCTTTGGGCTGATGCACATCGTCAACAACAGAGATTGACATTTCACCTTCTGGTTGATTCGATCGAAGTTCTACCATTTCATCCTTCGAAAAAATAAAATATTAAATAAATGGCATTTGTTTATGTTGAATCCCTCTTTTTCGCCACAAAGGGGTTTTGGGAAGTATTTTTGTAGGGTGACTGACTAATGCCTGTTCTTTCTGGAATCCACCAAAATTTTCGTAAACAATCAACCCAAATACATCCAATTCTATAAGAGAACAAATCTTTAGAGACAGAGAAATACAGTAAAATGAAATTAACGAGAAATGAACTATTCAAAATAAAAATAAAATAACTCGTTCTTAATTGTGCAAGATGAACATGTTTACCTGTTTCAAGATCAGACACACACTTTAAGCTCTTAAATCATGTATGCCCATAGTGGAGCCCACTGATTTTAACCAATCATACTCTGTCATGCCACCCCAGGGCAGTGCCCTTTGGGTGACATAGAATTTTCCTAAAAATGGATAACTTCACATTTCTAACATGTTTTTCAAAGTCCATCGATCTCATGCATAAATTAAATGGCCAAAATGGTTTCTTTTCCAAATGTAAGACAAGAGGTTAATGTAATCACACGCCTATTTGCTCTCCAGGAATATGATTATATACGGGTTTTTATATTCAAGGGATCAAGAAAAATATTAGTAAATAGCTCAAATATATATGCTTTAGTCCTCCAATCAAGTCTGTTCTTACACTCATTGGCCCACTTCGAACTAAATTTTGCTAACAGAGCACATAGCATTGACGGCAAAAACAATGACCATTTGCTTTTTAATTTAAACATACGATTAATTTCAAAAATTTAATTTTTAATCTTTATATATTGATATTTCATTTACCAATATTGATTTCGAGAAATTAAATATACTGCAATATTTTATTGACAACAAACAAGATAGCTTGAAAAAAAATACACTTAACTAGCATATGAATTCGTGATTCATGATAAAATAGCTACTTGATTTCTACTAATATAAGTACTGGACCACAAGACCGCAAGAATGATATTTTAAACCACATATGGATCCCACTATAAATTAGGCTCTGTAAACCTTATTTTCAGAATAAACTACCTACATAAACTATTCCAAACTTAAACACTTAAATTTGTAAAGCATAAACTGTAAAAGATACATACATATTTTCGAGCAGCCCAGTCATTCTTTCATTGTCCTTTTTTGTGATAGAATTTTTCGAAGGTGTCAACCACGCTCGGAAGCTCTTTCGTCACAGGGTCAGCCTTAAAAATGAACACATTATTGTATTATAAATCACAAAAAAGAATGTATTTTTTGAATAAAACTTACACCATCATGATAATGTTGGACCAATGTCTTCGATCCATGGGCACCTTCAAGTGCTCTCATAAACCGATTATTTGTATTCTTCTCAGATATTTCCTACAACAAAGAATAATATTAGTGTAAGTAATATTGAAATATTTAACGATTACTTTAATTATTGTCAACCATTTGTTCGTTTGTGCCAAAATAATCACAAAAGAAATCCCAATCATTTTGGGGTAATCTCTTGTACGGCTTTCTCTTTGGTGCATCTTTATTTTGCAATCCTCCGAGTTGCTTCCAATGTCTCCTCATCTTACACCTTCCTTCTCGAATAGCTCTCATGACAAGCCTCTCTACCTCCCCTTCACCTTTTTCCGTCTTTGGATATATAAATTTGTTCTTAAAAAAGAACCAAAACTCATTAATACATATATAGATTATTGTATAATTAAAAAAAATATATTGACTTACAAATATAATGTAATTTCCAAACTTACATCAAGACGATCAAATATGAGCTGTTTTTCAACCAAAATCACATCCTCCCAAGCTGTAATACGAGGAGATATAGTATCTCTGACTATTTGAGCTATTAGGTTATTAAACCATTTTCCATTTTTCCCAAGATTGCGACCGGTATACTCTTCAAACCGAACCTCCAATTTATCAATTTTCCGCTTTCTTAATGTGTTCTCAAGAACTCTACTACAAGATTGATGTCTTCGTGTTGTTTGTTTGTTTCCTCCATCACCTCCTGGTCCATCCTCACCAACACCCGAGTCACTAACATCCAAACTAGACATCCTGTTTAAAAATGTGAAAAGTGAATAATACAAAATTTAATGGCATCATAAATCATGGAATAAATAGATGACACCCGAGTCACTAGCATCCAACTATTGTGACACCATTTTTATACTCCTGAGATATTCGATTCGTCACACTCATCCAGCTTTTGTCAATCATCATTTTGTAAACTGAAGCCAACATACATACATAAATATATATACATTAAATTCCATTAATTCCATGAATAAAGACATGTAGATCACACAAATCCAACACTTTCGGGTTAACATAGAAAAAAATGTATCTAATACATTGGCCTTAATAGCAAAAATTAAATAATTAGCAATAGAAATGTGTATGAACGAATTCCAAAAACCTGGATAAAATGCAAAGATACTGCTAGTTGTTGAGCACTTTGCAATCTCCAAGTAGCCAAAGTTAATAATGGCTGCATGACAATAAAGGAATATACATTGACATAGAGAAACTTACAACAGTATGATATTCTAAATATCGTTTTAGTTTATATGATGAAGTAAATGAATTTAACATGAATGAGAACGTAAAAGGCAGCAAGGCACATAGTAAAAGCAAGAAATTGAATATGGAATTTTGTTTTCACTCATTTAAACATAACTTCTCGTTAGTTTCGATTTAAAGGCATGGACCAAATCTATGAACATATCTTTAAAAACACAACTTCAAAATGCCTTCACAAGAATATTTAAAATCATAAAATTTTCAAATCCTACGCATAAAAAATACAATTGAAAATCAAAATTCAACTGTGCCCAAATGACTTCATACAAGAATAGCATTACTGCACTAAAACTAGAACCACTTTATTTGGATAACAAATTAATATTATTAAACTAAGCAATTTATGTTCAGTGCATCTGCATTACATTGCACTAAAATGATTATTAAAGAAGACAGATAATATAGGTATCAATATATTCAATGTAAAAACAAAAATTGAAAATAGGATTCAAGCCACCGGATCAATGATAGAATTAAAAATATGGCATTCAAGCAACCAAAACAAAAGTTACATTTGACAACATAGATTAGAACCATGAAAAAAAATACATTGATAAGACACGTTCTAGTAGTGGCAACATCAACAAAATAGAAAACATCACAGAACAGTAAAATAAAATAAACCTTCTTCAGACAGTGCGAAATTCTACTGGAGTAAATTTCCCCTTTTCGTAGCTTAAATTTCCCAAACTCTGAATCTTAAAAGCCTCACCTACATGGATGCTACAATAATAATAATATTTTAATTATAAAATTTTATTAAATCTGAAATATTATTAAAAAATTAAAATTAAAAGTATTATTATTATTTCGTTTATATATATTTATACATTATATATAATACATCCGTTTATGATAGCGTAGTCTTTTTATAACATAAAAATATTATTTGAATCTTATTCATATTACGTACACATATAAAATATTTATATTAGTCTATATATATATATATTATTTATTTCAATAAATTTTAAAACAATATATAATTTTAATAAATTTTTGATACATAGTATTTTATTTAAAATAATAATATTTATTTATAAAAATATTTTGTATTTAAAATATTTTTATTAATTTTAAATTATAATATTATAATAAAAAATTTGACCCAAAATATTTTAGATATTTTATTATAAAATTGAATAATAATTTTTATATTCTTATATAATAAAATGTACTAATGTATATATATATATATATTATAATAAAATTCATTTATAATATATATATACATATATATATATATATATTCTGGTATGAGTATGAGGATGAGGACTTGGTCCCCGCGGGGATGAGTATGAGGAATCTCCGATAAAAATTAATGGGAATAGGGACGGGTATGTGGATCGGTTTTGAATTCGAAGACGGGGAAGCCTGATGGGGGAGACATCCCCATCCCCGACCCGCCCCATTGCCATCCCTACGGCCAAGCGGGTCCAGATGCGGGTTCGGGGCGGGTCCTGAGTTTGGCCGAACCCGACCCGCCAAAAAATATATATTAAATACAAATATAAATTATATATGTATATATATTAATAATATATAATCATATTATTTATATTATATAATCAATATTTTATTTTTAATTTGAGTTTATAATATTTTTAGATTTAAATATAAATATATTATGATATTTTTAATATAAAAAATATATTATTATAATTTTTCCTTAGTTAAGTATTATGTAAATTAAAATGATATATTTTAACTTGTAAAAACATTTTTTATCTTAAATATTATTAATATAAATTTAATAACGATTTGCTATTAATTTTTTAATTTATTTAAAATTTTTATTTAATATAATTTTAATTATATTTAATTTGGCGGGTCCAAAGGGTCTAACCCGGATTGGACCCGCCGGGTCACGGATCAGGGAAGCGGGGCGGATCTCGGGTTTTGCCCAAACCCGTCCCGAATCCATCCCTGAACGAGATTTGAATTCGGGGATTTGGATGGAGAAGACATCCTCGTCCCCGCCCCGCCCCATCCCATCTCATCCCATCACATTCCATTACATTGTCATCCCTAATGATAATTAAAACCCGACAGTTGGTTATAGTACATTTTTCAACTGTTCTATATTTTAAAATATTTGACTTGTATTATAATAGCAAACTATAAATTTTAGTATAACAACAAACTATCGATAATATATAAATAGTTAAAAATATAATCCAAAAAAATGACATTAAGCAACCTTGTGAAAATCCACAGTCTAAAAATTGCGAGCTGATGAATTAATATATATATATATATATATATATATAGGGAATATAGTCAAAATGGTCATGTAAGTTTGCTCATTTTGTGTTTTGGTCCTGTAAGTATTTAATTTTATGTTTTGGTCATATAAGTTAAGTTATAATTGATTTTTAGTCCTTTCTTCATAGAGTGTTGACGTAGCATCATAAATGCTGACGTGATAGCTAAAAATGCTTAAGTGACATCGAGAAATGATGATGTGTCTGTTGTGACATCAACAATTAAATGCTATGTTTTTAAAACCGGACTGTACCGACCGGTTCAACCGGTTCGACCCGGAACCGGTCACTGATTTGATCCGAAACAGTCCCAAAAACCATTTTAACGATTGAACCGACAGAACTGGTCAAGAACCAAAAATTTGTTTTTTCGGTTTTTTTAAAAAAAAATTAGTTTTTTAATTTTAAAATCTTAATTTAATATTTTATTATGTATACATGATTATGTGAAATTTTTTTCCTCGTTAAAAATATTATTTATTAATATTTAAGTTTATAATTTTTTGAATATATTTATATAGTTATTTAGTTTTCAAACTACGATAAATATATATATATTTCTAGTTATATAAATTTTTTAGGTTTTTATAATTTAAAATATATTATTAATTATATTAGACTTCCTATGTCCCATATATGTTGTCTTGTTTTAGTTTCCATACGAATTAAGAAAAATTTATTGGGAATGTAAATTTTATATAAACTTCCTATTTTATTCCTATTTAATGTATTAAAAAATGATTGCACAATTTTCAAGGTGCAGTTAATAGAGATATATTAGTAAAGAAGTGTAAAAAAGTATTACTAAATATAGCGTATGACTATATATTTGGGACAAATAAAAAAAAAACGTGGACAATATAATTGAGACTGAGGGAGTATTATATAAACGATTTTCCGATCTGATCGTCTGGTTAAAACAGTCCAACCAGTTGGATCGTTTTTTTAAGTTAGATTGGTTTGATCACCGGTTCAGTTATAAAAACATTGTTTAAATGAAAAAAGACTAAAAACCAAAATATAACTAAACTTACAGGACCAAAACCCAAAATTGAATACTTATAGAACCAAATCACAAAACAAGCAAACTTACAGGACCAAAACCCAAAATTGAATACTTATAGGACCAAATTTATTACTTGTCGTTTTACTTAAATCTATAGTTGGTGATAACGTTGCAATATAATTCAAATCTTTTAAACTCTACTACAACACAAATACCACGTTTTTTATTGTTCTACCCAGTTGAAACAATTATTACATATCAACATGCAACAACACATAATTTTAAAATATTTATTTAAAAAGTTACGTGTACTTTTATTTAAAATTTTCGCGGAAGATGAATTGCTTTCCTAAGGAAGAAATTTACCCTCACTTTAATATTTTTTTGGTTAAAATTACCCCAAAAATTCTCGATCACAAATTCTTTAGAGGAGGTGGTAAGAATAATTATTAAGGACCACCGAAAGGTGGAGACTCTCAAAGAAAGGAAGTATTTTGTTTTAGTATAATAACAACAATAAATTATTATTATTATTATTATTATTATTATTATTATTATTATTATTATTATTATTATTATTATTGTTGTTGTTTTTTAAAAAAAAGAATTTTTTTTTTGAGAGTTTTTAAAAAGAATTTGAGGGGGAAAAATGAAAAAGAAAAAATAAAGCGCCATATAGCAACACCAACACGTACCATAATATTGAAAAGGAGCTCACATGGGCATAGACGAGTTGGTAAGGCCTGACATGACGTGGAAAGAAATTTTCCAGCATTGCGGGTTCGATCATCGTGTGGAGCATATTCTCTGCTGAAATATTATAAGGATATGCTCTGTGGGTTAGTCATGTTGCTCTCTCTCTCTCAGGTCCCTGCCGCTCGTGAACATCCCTCGATTTAACCCCCGCATGAGTCAATGAGCCTCTGACTCATGTGGAATGGAGTCCCCTTCAAGGTCAACTTTTTTTTTAAAAGTAATATTGAAAAGGCATTTCTTGTCAAGTTTGGTAAGTAAAGTATTAGCCATCCCCATGCCGACAGACAGCATCCATCTTGCTCCCCACCATAATTTTATATAATCTATTTTTAAAAAAAAAAATCTCAAAATAAACGTAAGTAAATTAATTAATCTTAATTTAAGTATCAACACATTCATATAATGAGTAGATTTCTTCAAATATAGTTATCGGTGAGACGTGTTTCATATTTATAATAAAAAGTAAATAAAAAAATAATATTTTTCATGAAAAAAAAATTATCTTAAAAAATTAATTAATCTTAATTTGAGTATCAACACATTCATATAATAAGTAGATTTCTTCAGATATAGTTATCGGTGAGACGTGCTTCATATTTATAATAAAAAGTAAATAAAAAAATAATATTTTCATGAAAAAAAATTTATCTTATAAAATTAATCCGTAAAATCGTTACACAAAGGTTTTTATGTTTATTATAAATATGTAAGTCTCACGATATGGTTGTTATATTTAAATCAATTTTTTTGAGCGGTAACATTCACGATTGTTGAATAAATAGTATACAATCAATGAAGTATAGTATATATAATCAATCCCAAATAATTCATTCATATCATCATAGAACCTATTATCATATAACCGTTTACAACTAACAATAACCAACTATTAATAAGCCATATATAAACTCACATAAATGAGACTCGAACACAATATCTCTTTTCAAAATAGAATCTAGAGGCTCCTTTAATTTCTTGCCACAAGATGGAGGATTCTTGATCATTTAAATAAATTTTTTTGTATTTCTCCAAAACACAATGATTCTTTTTGAACAAACATTTATAATTTTTTTTTTAAAAATGGTAATTTTAAATTATTTATTTTAAGAATTAATATATATTTGAACAACTATTTTATACAAAGTTTTAAAAATATGAAAGGTGAAAAAACAAGTTTATAATTAAAAATAATTAAGAAGGTTTTTGGCAACTATTATTAAAAATCTTTTAATTCTAGTTTAACCCGTTTTTTTTTTATTCTAGTAACATCAAAAAAACTTTTCAATTCAAAAACTATAATTTGAGAACATTTTACAAAAATCTTAACCAAACAAATACTTTAAGTTTATTTTACTTATAAAAACATTGAATTTTTTTTAAAAAAACTTGTTCAAACGGGTGCTATATTAACGTTACGTATTATATAGTATAATGTATATATATATATATATATATATATATATATATATATATATATATATATATATTATGTTTTAGTTAAGTATAATGAGTTTTATTATGCTGCCCAATAACTATGCCCAACTCCATGCCCACCATGTACAATAAGTGAGTTGCCCAATACAATAGGTGAGTTGACTTGTACATGGTGGACACAGAGCTGAGCATAGGGTTGGGAAGTATAACAAAACTCTAAGAGTGCGTTTGGTAGGTCATATTAGGTAAGATAATGTCGAATAAAATAACTAATCTCACATTTGGTAGCATTTTTATTTAACCTAGCTAATGAAGCGTACAACGGACTAAACCAGATAAAGGAATGTTAATTAAACCCTAGAAACACCCATGTATTGAGAATCCCTCTTTCAATCCAACTCTCGCTTTCCATGAATACCCCTAGCCGCGTCTCTTACTTGGATGCAAATATGTTCTTTGATTAGCTGATTTTCTCTCCGAACGCAGGTTTGTCAGTTGGAAGCACATTGCTCACGATAAGATCCAAGATTGGTAGATAAATTTATGAAGTTTTCTTATACCTGAAAATATCGAATCACAAACACCTGAAAATATCGAATACCTGGAATATATTGGTTGAAGAAAACACCATTTTAGGTTACATATATATAACATCAAACCGTATTATACAACCTGTCCATTTTAATTACTTGGATACCATAATCCTTTCAAATTCACAGAGTTGGATTTAAAATCAGATTCTCAACCAGAAGTTCCAATTCAATTGTTTTAAATGACATTAATCAAAATATTTTGAAGTTACCTCAAGATCGTGCTTCAATCCATCTGTTTGCAGAAGGCTAGACGTTGAATGTGCGTAAAGGGAACAAGATCTGAGACTGATTCCGCTTTGCAAATTTGCGAAAAGGGAAGAAGATGACAAGAATTGGCTCTCCACCGAAGGTTAACTACGGTATTGCGATCAATTATTGGTTTGGGAATTTCTTTCCTTAAAATAAGTAAACGAAGAAAAAATAACTTAACAGGGGCATTATAGGTAGTGCATGAAAATATATATTTATCCCATCACTTTATCACATAAAACAAACACCATAAACACTAACACATGTTAATAATCATTCACACTAAACACATCCCAGTACAAATATTATTAAAATTATCCATTCATTATCAATCAATTTATCAATCCATCAATTATCCTATCACAACAACTAAACGCATCTTAAGTATAGTATATTCAAACGGGTGCTATATATATTATGTTTTAGTTGAGTATAATATATATTATATATTGAATTATAGAATATCTTAGTCTAATAATAGAACACACAAACAATACATATTATAATATCCAAATGGAGGTTATAATATCAATGTAAAATGTTTTAGTTAAGTATAGTATATATTATGTAACGCCTCAGATTCGAGGACTATCCTCTCTGTAGCGTGCTTATGTTCTCACTCACACGTAGGGCTGATATATCGTACCAAAATACTGGAATTTTGGTATACCGTACCAAATTTTTTTCTATATACAGATATTTTTTCGGTATCTATACAGTATCAATATGGATTTTTTTTGTACCAAAGTTTCGGAATTTTATTATCGGTATGAATTTTTTTCATATCAATATTTGTAGTAAGGTATACCGAAAAACCACCCCTACTCAGACGCACCTGAGAAATTTCTCAGGGGTCACCCATCCTATATTGTCTCAAGTCAAACACGCTTAACTTTGGAGTTTTTATGTGATGAGCTCCCGAAAAAAAGATGCACCTTCTTGATATGAGTAGTACATATCAAATCTTTTAAGCCCTCATCAACTATGCAGTACCATACCTACACAATCTCAGAATCACTCTCATTTCGGCACGGACTCGGTTCTTTCATGTGCCCCTTCGCCTAGAAGCTTGCCAGGAGCCGCTCATTGTCCGTGCATTATGAATTTTATTTTTACAAATTTGTGAATGAAAAATTCATAATCACTATTGAAAGTAGAGATGTCAATTTGGGTAAGACCCGTCGGGTTGGCCCGCTCCGCCATACAAAAAAGTGGGTTGGTTGGCAATTTTTCAACCCGCCTAAAAAGTGGGTCGGCCCGCACCGCCTTGCCTAATGGTGGGTTGTGGTGGGTTGCGAGTTGGCCCGCCAAAACCCACCAATTTACACGTAAGCCCGCCGGGTTGGCCCGTCCCGCTACTTAAAATAGGTGGATTGGGTTGGAGTTTTCCCAACCCGCCTTAAAGGTGGGCCGCCCCGCCCCGCCCGCCCTAATGGTGGGTTGCGACAAGTTGTAAGCTGGCCCGCCCCGCCAACCCATTTTGACATCTCTAATTGAAAGATTGCAAACTACCTAAATTTGAATAACATAAATCATGTGGCCGGTTTAAATCACATCAATTAAATTGCCCACACACTCAGAACAGCAAAGCTTAATACTCTATCTGTCCCATTGATATAGGTAAATGTATGTTTTCATACAAATTAAGAAAGTTTTTAGGAAAGTGATTTTTATAAATCAATTTCTAATTTACCCTTATTTAATGAATATTTTAATAGAATAAAAAAATTGTACAAGCAGTTAATGATATTAATTTAATAAGGATAAATTGATAAAATAATAAGAGATAACACTACTATATATATATTTTGGACAGATGAAAAAGAAGTGTAGCCTAAATGAGTTGGACAGTGGAATATAAACTTAAATATGTTTTTGGTATACATTAATTTCACACGTTTTAGAACTGAATCCAAATAACCTGAATCGTATATGCCCTCAATTCCAATTCCGACATGGAATCAAAATCAAAACCTGTTGTTATTTTGATTCACGGTTTGAAGAAAACCATATTCATCGGATCACATACATAAAATAGTCAAGCCATAAGTTTAGGTTGCGTTTACTTGCCTTGATGGAAAATAACATAATTAATACTGACTAATCATATGTTTAGTTGAAAAATTGAAAATCATTAGGGCATGTACAAGGGGCGAGGAAGCCCAGCATGAAGTGGGCTTCCTCGCCCCACTTCATCTTCTCGCCCCTCCAAGGGGCGAGAATCTCGCACCCGGATGTTATCCGCGTGCGAGGAAGATGCGGGCCCCATCTTTTTTTATTATTTTTTTAATTTTTTTTTAATTTATTCAAACGGCTTTCTTCTTTTTTCTTTTTTATTTTTACTTTTTTTATTTCTTTTTTTTTTAAAATTGCATGGTGAGATTAATCTGGCCGTTGGAGATCCAACGGTCCAGATTAATCTGACCTTTTAAATCATTAAAAATTAAAAATATTAATAATTAAAAAATTATTTAATTTTTTTAAAAAAATAAAAAATTCCAAAAAACCTCCAACGGCTAGTAACGGCTGTATTTTTCAATCTTCTATATATATTCTTCATTACTCCTTGATAAATCATCAACTTCTACTACATTTTTATTCTACAAAAAAAATCTTCTTCTTTGATTTCATTCAATCCAAATTCGAAAATGAATCCATGGAACAATGATGATCTTAATTCTCCTCCACCAAACTTTTCGCAATTCAATACCCAGTGGATTGGTCTTTCTCAATCGCAATACTCCGACGAGCAAATGTTGAGTCACATGTTCAATCAAACTCAATTTTTCCAAAATCCAAACGAAGTCTCTCCTTCTATTTTCGAAACTACATCCTCAAAATCAAAAAGAAAAGAAAAACAAGTTGTTGCTGCAAGTGGGGGTGACGCCATCACGAGGAAAAAATGGTTGAAAGATGAAGATGAACGTCTTGCAAAGGCATGGTGCAACGCGTCTACCAATCCGGCACTTGGAAATGACCAAAGCAATGCTAGTTTTTGGGGAATGGTTGAAAAAGAATATAATCAAGAGTTGCCAATAAGATGGAAAGTTCGTTCTAGGGACAACATGCGCCAACATTTTCAAGATCTTGCAAAACGAGTTTTCGCTTTTCAAAACAAAATGAGCGAAATAGAAGCCCTCAACCAAAGTGAATCGTCATTTGAAATGAAGGTATTTTTAAAATTTTATCACAATGTTTTATTCTACTTTGATAGTAAAAAAATTGCTAAATTATTATTTTTAATTAGTATGCTCAAGCTCAAACAATGTTTGAGAGAGATTGTGGAACCGCATGGTCCGACGAAAAAACTTGGTTAGTCCTTAAGGATCAACCGAAATGGAGGATATGTTTGTTAGCAAAATACGAAGGCGATGCGACAAATGCGACCAAAAAGCTGAAAAATATTGATGGTGAATCATCTCCATCTCCTTTCTCCACTCCCACTGATACGCCTACAGCCGATGAAGGAAATGACGTGCAAGAAGTGGAGAAAACCATTAGACCAATGGGAAGAAAGGCTTTCAAAGCGAACATGAAAGGATCTGGCTCAAAAAATTTCATGACAGATTTGTATGCAAAAACGCGTGAGGAGCAAACAAGATTTTATGAAATTGAGGATACGAAAATTTCTATGGCAAGAGAGCATTATGCAAAAATTGAGGAACAGATGTCCAAAAAGCACGAAATAGAGTTGAGGAAGCAAGAAATGAAGGAAAGGAAACAAGCGATGAAAGAGATGTAGGCTGAGAGAGAGCAAGAAAATCGAATCATGGAAAAAGATATTAATGATCCAAACATGAATGATGTGCAACGTGAATATTTTACGAAGATGCAACAAGCAATTCTTCGTAAAAGATTTGTGCAGTAATTTATTTTGTTGTTGGTATTGCTTTAATTATTTGTACTTTTTAAAATTTCTTAATTTCGTGTATTTTGAATTTTTTGTAATATTTAAATTTTAATTATGTGTAATTTTAATTTCTTTTAATTTATGCAAATTTATTTTGTGTTTAAATAAAAATATATATTTAATAAAATAAAAAATTAATATTTCAACATCATCTCTACAACATCATCTCACCCTCGCAGAACCAAGCAATGAAGTTATCATCGCTGACATCATCAAGCAATGAAGTTACCAACTTCCTCACACCAACTTCATCTCACCCTTGAACATGCTCTTATAAATCCATAAGTCCGTTAATAATAGGATTTACAAATGATTCTTAATCCAAATTTTAGAAGGGATTATAAATTTGTGCACGGTGAAAAGAGAGAAAAAAAATCAATCCTAAATTTAATCCATCAAACTAAACATATTATTATTTTTTTCAAAACCACTTCATATCCTATCAAATTATAATAATAATCACATTTTAATATATCCTTGCACAATCTTATCTTTCAAAGTAAACGCAGGTACTAATGAAACAATCAACTTTGAATCACAAAATATCATAATATAATATATATTTTTACAAATACTTTAAAAATATTTTTAGATTCTGTTTAGAATTTTAGACATGTACTTATAAAACGTTTTTATAAAGTATTTTTTTAAAAAAATTTTATAAAACATTTTAAAGTTGTTTTAAGAATAATTAAATATGTGTTTGAACAATTATTCTATAAAAAATATTTTAACATTTCAAAAGTCACGTTATTCATCTTTATTCTTTATCTTCCATAGTTCCATTATAAAACATATAAAAATATCTTTCAAGTGTTCTTTAAACACTATACTTGAAGAACACTTTTTTAAAAATATTTTACAAAAATCTTATCCAAACACATACTTTAATTCTTTCCCCTTATAAAACACAAAAAAAGTTTTTAAAAGTACACATCCAAACAAAAACTTACAGTGTGTTTGGACGTCTAAAAAATGGAATTTGGATTTTAAATCCATGGAATTGAAATTTCATTTTGGTGTTTGAAAAAAAGTTACAATATATTTTGGAATTTGATAGTATAAAATTTGGATAAATGATATTTAGTAAATAAATTATGAAGAAAACTAAAAATTTATTAGTAAAGTATATATATAAATTTATTATTAAAATTAATTTAATTGTTTTATAAACTCAAATCCCGTGAAATGCCGTGAAATCCGACCAATTTTGTCAAGATTTCATTTAACTAAGTAAATACTATGAAATCCCATCAAATACCAATCCCGTTTTGAAATCTCGTCTTACCAAACACTAAATAGTATTTTCAATTCCAAATTCTACCAAATCTCGTCTAAATATATAAGTTAAAAAAAAAACTTAACATACGTGTTTTATAAAATAGTTGTCCAAATACATATTTATTCTTAATATAAATTCTAATTTTTTTTTATAAAAATGTTTTTTTTAAAAAATATTTTATAAAAATGTTTTATTCGTACTTAACAAAACGGAACCAGTAGCCAGATACGTACAAAACTTGATTCCACATGCAACTATATCCAGGGACAGCCAGAAAATTTTATTAGTCGTGATGAAATTTCATTGTTGTTACTTTCAAAACACCATTAAAATAAATATTAATAGTAAAAGAATTTTTATTGAATAATTGCATATGCAGATCGAATGGACTGGTATTTTTTTTCTTTAATTAAATTGAATTGTTAATTTTTTTTTAAAAAAAAACTTGTATTTAAGAATTAGTATGACTAAATTAAAAGGGCAAGATACTAATTATTAAAGAAAAAATTTTCTTAAGAGAATAGAGGTAAGGAGAAGAAGTTTGGAGAAATTGAGAGCAGGCCGTCGCATCGACTACCCACCCTTTGACTCCACCCCTGACTAATAAATCAATAAGCAAATTAGTTCATATACCATTAGCTCAATCGAAATCAGAGACGAATAGAGTTTGAGTGGACTTAAATTTAATGTGATAAATTATATATTATTACAAGAAATTATAATATATGTATATATATATATATATATAACAAAAAGTTCATTACATTATACTATTAAAAAAAATAGAAATTTGTTTTTGAGCTCATATGTTTGTTTCTTTACGATTTTGGTCATCTATGTTGTCATATTTCAATTTTAGTCTGTCAGCTTTGTTTTTTTCAATTTTATTCCTTTTTCAACTTTACAATGACATGAAAACAATGTTGATGTGTATAATGTCACACCAGCACTTTTCATAAAAAGATACCATAATAGCCAAAAAAATAAAAAAAAAATTGGAGAAAAGAGTGAAGTTTGATACATGAGGTTGTGCGCTAGAATTAAGATGATGGGCTGGGCTTCGAGTGTGAAAAAGGTTAGTTTTAGTGGACTAAGTAAAAAACATACATAACTAATAACAAATATTTGGGGTGAGCTACAGTTTTGGACTGACCTGAGCTAGATCCGTCCTTGATCGAAATGAAGAAGGAAAAAGAATCATTCGGTGGCATAATTTAGTAATAATCGAATTTCATCTCTTTGTTTTTGTACCAAAAGAAAGAAAAAAAAATCATATCCCCATCACCTAAGTTTTGTTCAATTTTTGAGCAAAAATCAAGAGAAAAACGAGGGAAAGAGATTCAAAATTTAATAATAATAAAAGAAACAAACAAAGAACAACAATGGATGAAATTGTGTAGAGACCTCTACAAGGAAAGTGGTAAAGTTTTAGTAAAGGAATGATTGAGTAACCAAAAGAAGGAAGACCTACTTTTGAAGAACTATAATTGAGGAATGGGGGTATCATTACTATTTCATCAAAGACACCATATGACATGTTACCAAACATTATGTGTTTCCTATCGGATTTTGCGGTTTCGAGAAGGTCCACAATCATCAAAACTCGAGGGAAAAAAATTAAAAAATGCTACATATATACATTGAGTTATACGTTGGGTTAAATTACAAAATTATCTCTCCATTTTATTTGAAAAAACTCTTTCCAAAATACATTAACGATCGATATTTATGTAATTTCAAATGCAACGTGTAACCCAATGTGTAATACAAAGATCTTTCAAAATAATATAATATATATCGTCAAAAATTTATTTGTATACCATTCAAAACAAACTAAAATACATATCATGCATTTCTTGGGGGTCCAATTTGGCCATCATCTCCCCAGCTTTTGCCACCATACTTTGTACCATAAAGTTTCTTTAATGCATAATAATTCATATCTTTATTTGATTGGAACTTTTTACTTGACTGGTGCTACGGTGCCCTCTATAAATCGAGTATCCATCATGCATGTTGCATGTGAACGTACACAAAGCCTTCCATATTCTTTGTCCCATTTTTCTTGCAAACTCAGAAAAAGACCCCAAAAAGATATCATAAAAAGTTACTGAAAAAGAGATCGGGTGAAAGGTAATAAAAATATACTCTAGCTAGGTAAAAATAATAAGAATAATAATAATTTTTAGGTGCATAAAAATAAAAAAAATGATCATCATGATGATCATTCACCAGAGGCTTTTAAATGATGAAAGCAACTACTCCAACCTTCGCGTCCCCAAACCGACGGGCAATAGAGAGGATATTCGTCTAGAAAACTCGTCGATGATCATCGCGTGCTATTTGAATTTTTGTATGTGCGAGAGGTTTATAAACTAGCTAGTATAAGTACGAATTCATAGTTGGATTGGATTTTTTTGTATAATAATTAATAATATATGCCCTCCATGACAAGAAAATGCATCAATTACTTGGTGGAATCGCATTCCACGGTTTGTGTGACAACTTTGCAGAGAATGTAACTAATTTCGTTGGGGTGTCAATTTTCAATGGAAGAATTGATTCATGATTCAGACAAGTTCCTTTGCTTGCGGGGTTGATTCAAGGCACAGTAATTTTGCAATCATGTAAAAGATAAAAATTACAACTTATTTACCAAACAACAACAAAAAAAAAACAAGTACAACGATGACAATTATGCATCACAAATTACTTTTGTGGATGGTATGATGGTCTTGTCCATTTCAGACCGCAATAACTGATCATTTGCCCCTTTGTTGAAATAGAAATGAAACTTGAAATAGAAATGGAACATCACATGTAACTTGCACAATTTTTTAATTTTTGGTCTTGTTATCTACTATAATACACAACTCGTAATTTTTTCACTTTAGTTTTTTTTTTTAAATGGAGTGTTGATGTGACATCAGATCACATGTTAGTAATATTCGACACCATATCAGAGCTCCGTTGAAAAAATGTATAAAACTGAAAGAAAAAAATTAGTAAATTAAGGCACCGTTCTGTTCATCATATTACTAATATATGTATAACTCATCCTATCTCATCCCACGTTTTTCTCATCATATTATTTATGTATATATTAACTATTTATTTTACATCAATCAAATAATTAATTATTTATCTCACATCAATCAAATCATTGAATTTAATTAAATTACTATATTTCCCCTTATAAATAATATAAATTTTATTTTATTTATTGTTAAAATGACAAAATAGTCATTTAACATTTTTTATATAAAATTTAATCAATCAAATCAAATATACTATAATTTATCAATCAAATCCAATGCTATTTTAACTATCATTTTTTATTTATTTTTTATTACATTATATTACTCATCTATATATTACTTATATCATACCTTAAACCAAACGGTGCCTAAGAATTTAAAACCTTGAACTGAAAGACCAAAAATGAAAAACATGAAAATTATATGACCACAATCATTATTTTCCATGCACCATTACTATAAACTCCAAAAAGTGATCATATTAAGTTATAAATGTTAATAGGAGGTGATCATAAAATTATCTCATGTGCAATGAATTTCTCGTATATGTTCATGATGATATAATATTGTCTACATAAGTTCTCATGAATTTATATATATATATATATATATATATATATATATATATACTAACCCACGAATTTTTTCGTGTATTTCCTATACGTGAATTTTGTTTGAATTCCCAACATTACACAATCAATTTCGCTGATAATTTAAATTTAATCATTTTCGTGGAGTGACGTCGACTCAAGCGACACATAAACGATAGGAGGTACAAGCCCTGATCGACACAACTTACAGGTCATAACCAAAGCAAGTTGATTGACTAGCATTTTCTCTTGGTGGGGGCAACGCCAACAACCCGCAGGCTCTATCTTCATGGAGATTTGAGTTCCAAAGTGTTTCTTAAGAACTAAATTTCAAATTTCTTGTCTCTTCTGATGTTGACACCAGAATACTAAGCTAGATCTTATTATTTGCTCCTCATCCACCACAAGAAAAAAAAAAAAAAGGGAATTAGGATTCTTCAAACTCAAGCCTTCGAAGGTGGACCCAAGATTATTTTAGACGAGGAGACAAATCCAAGATTTTGGATTGCCAAACTTGAAATATTTCAAAAAATTATGAAGAATTCTATGCTTTTCATTTATATATATATAAATATATGGGTTCATGAATCTTGAAATGATTATAACAAGCCATTAATAATGAGCAAATTCTTGTTCCATAACTGATTCGATAATTAAATACAAAACTATCAACAAGAATGAGTTTTATCTTCCCAAGAAATTTCAGCAGTTTTCTGATCTCCATAATGGACACTTCCTATTTTGTTCTATGAAGTCTAAAGTTGAAATACAAATAAACTTACATAAACAGGTACATAATCAACAATGTAATGAATCCTACATGACCAAGAATCCTGCAAGAGTCAAAAGACTAAAAAAAGAAAAAAAAAAAAAAAACCTATATTGATGATGTTTCTGCAAGAGCCTCATTAATCATTTCCTCATCCCCGACACCGACGTTGCCGAAAAGCTCGGAATCCTTCTCTTCCGAGCCGGGGAAATCCCGTCTCTCGAGCCTTGAATTAGCGGCAACAAAAACCAGCTTCTGAGCCCTCTCCAAGCCTAATCTTGGTTCCTCCCTCTCACAAAACAGTCTTTGGAACGAAAAATCGCCTTTCATCGCAGACGATGTCGCGTGAAGAAAAAGAAGCCTCACAGCTACTTTACTTAAAGATTTGAACTCTTTTAAGCAAGTTTCCCAAACAAGCCTACTACTTGAAGGATTAGCAATCTTCATTTTCCCCGTTGCACGATCCGGCTGCTTCACCTGGACCGCCTGAGCGTAGAGGGGATCTAGCCCTTCTGCCCTCCATTTCATAAGTTCCATCAATGCAATGTGAACTTCCTCCCTTGGAACTAGGCGTGTTATAAGCTCGTCTACGTCCTTTTCTTGCTCTGGCGTCAAGAACTTGAAACAGGGAAGGTACTTGCCGCTTGAATTCCTCGCCAAGTAAAACGGATCGAGAATGAATGCCGCGGACCATGCTGGGTGATATGTTTTCTTGAATCGCCTTTCGAGTGCCTTCCCCACAGGTTCTTCGGGGAAATTGTGCTTGGTGCACCAGTTCTTCACTTTATCCCTTAGTTCATCCCAAAGAGGGAGACATTGCCCCAGTAACGGCCTCTCGGACTCGATTTCTTCGCTCATTGCCACGATCAACTTCACTAGTGCATGAGCTGCCTCCACATCGTGCCAGAACCCAACGTCCCGGATAATATCAGCAACTTCCCTAGCCGTAAAGTCCTCTAAATATACAACTCTAAATGAATCTTCCAATACCACTAGATGTAGAATTCGTGAACAGCTCAGTATATCTTCCAACATAGTAATGAAAGGACTAAAGTTCTTCCCAATGTCAAATCTAGAAGAAGGGACACTAATGAACCAAGAAAACTCGTACCCTTGAAGCCTAAACTTATGTAAACTACTTCTAACCTGCGGCATAGAATTAACCAAATTCGCAATTTTCATACAAGATTCGCCTACATTCCTAAACAATGGAAGTTCTCTATACAGGTCCTTGATCAAACTCAAGAATCCCTGGAGGAGACAAGATACATTCACCATCCAATGATTCTGGAGTTCTAAATTTGCCAATGCTTTCGCTTTATACTTATCCGAAACGATCCCTACACATTTATTCGTGTTATAATTACCACAGATTCCTCGTACCGTTTCCCACAAAATTTCCTCTGCGTATTGCGGAGGCACGGTGCTACCATTCGAGCACACGGTCTTGTGAAATACCCGAGTTCCATTAGGAAGATTCACGGTGAAGTTAACCAAACAATTTTCACCATCGTCACAAGTTTTGGTACTCTTCCATCCATGAGACGCAACCTGAAAGAATGGTGCATCCCTGATTCTAGCTTCTGACTCCATTCTTGCAACCTCAAACTTAGAATCCAGCCTCGCGTATAAGAATTCCCTTCGTGACACTGCAGGCAATCCCACCTGGTTGAGAAAATCCTTAAACTTGGGGTGTTCCAGGCTGGAAAACGAAACCGACCCCGATAACTCATAGAACCAATCTGCCAAAATATCGAACGATGTCTCGACTTGTTCGTTGGTCAATGCCGGACAAGGCGAGGCTTTCGGGCTTCTGAGCCTTTTAACGCTATCTTCCAGCAATGCCAATGGCCCCAAATCTTCCTTCCCACCGGACAAAACGGGCTGCTTCGGGCACGAATCCGGCATACAAGCGAAGCCCGTTTTAATCCCCAACCGAGATGAATCAACCATACTAATAGGATACACGTCCGGTATAACACCTTGCTGATGCTGCGAGCCTCTCTTTCGATGATTCTGCTGCGAAGGAGGCGAAGCCAACGGCGGTAACTGCGAAATTGGCATCAACATCAAGTTAAAATTGGGGCAGGTCCCTCTTTTCAAATGCTCGGAGGCAGTCCTCGATGGGTTTGAAGCAGAGAACGCAGCATCACAAAGAGTGCATTTCAATTTCACAGCTTTGGGGGAGTTGGTCTCAGGATTCTTGATCAAGATAGGCTCGAGATGTGCCCAATACCAAGCCCCTTTCCCTTTGACCGCCTTCGTACGGACAGTCAACAATCCTTCATATCTCTTGCTCAACGCCATCGCCGCCAAATCTTCCCCCGACGCCGCCATCGAGTTCAAATTCTCACTGGACATGACCGGAAAGTTTTCTCCTTGGAGTCCAAAATCCAAAATCCGGTGGCGGGTAGTTGATTTCTCAGTAAAAAATAAAAAGAAAAGAAAAAACAAGACGACCTTTTTTTTTTCTTTATAGTGGGTCAGTCAGTAGTAGTTCAAAAACAACTAGGTGAGATTTCGGTTCGGGTAATTTCACCAAACTTCCATTCGAAACGAACCTCCCCCAAGAAATCTGTTCCGAACACGACGTGGGTTTCCGGCTTCCGGCGCCGCCGTCACTATCCCACCGACGGCCGGCATTCCCACAGCTGGTGGACAGATTTAAACTCGAAAGAATCGCCGAAAAAAAGCCAGGAATTGAAAGGGAATTGGGAGAGATTTGTATTTGTAGAGAAAAGGAGGAATGATGGAGGTGTTCCTCTTGTGGCTGTTGGTGAAGAAGAAAAATGGAGGACTGCTTTATTACATAATATTTTATTAACTTTTTTGGTATGCTGACGTTATTTAAAAAAAAAAGTATTATATTCCTGGTACCACGTGCTAAATATGGCGCGTGTGAGGAATCCGCGAATAAAGGTTGCGAATTTGTCAACAGCCCGGGACATTGGAGTGGGCCCCACTTTCAATTAGCCAATAGAATTGACTGATTAGTCAACATTACAATTGGTTTGGTGACATGGAAACCAGTCCACGTTTATTATGTTTTTTTTTTTTTTTTATTAAAGAGAAAAAATTTTGTTTATAACAATTGGTATTAGACTCGTATGTTTGATCGATTCATTCCACCGTCCATACCCAAAAGATTTCATCCAACGGTGGTAAAGGAGATACGTATAGTTTTTGCCGTGCTGTCTCGGACATTATATCACATGAAAAAATGATGTAACTACTTTTTCTTGTAATTTTTGGATCAAATGTTTATGACATCGGTCATATGTTTACATTGATTTAAGCATTATTGATCATGATACATAACGATCTTCTTTCCTGCTTTATCACTCGACAAATTCGAATGTAGTCATAAATAGATATTCAGAGTACACATGCATATAAGAGTGATCCATCGATATTGGTGCATGGCACGAGCCCTCATTGAAGCACACTATGAAAATATAACTCTAATCTCAAGTTCTAGTGAAAAAAATGCTTTCGCTATAATCAAAATTTTAAAAATCGCGAAGTATGACAAAGCGTTACGATCAAATTTCAAGCTTCACAAGCTTAAGCGAGTTTAGAACAAGCTTAAGCGTGAAAAAATATTTTTATTTTGATATAATTTTAGTTATATTAATTTAATTAATACAATAAATAACATATAAAAATAAATATTTTAAGAATAAGTACATAATTTTTCAGTTATAAAAAACATAAGTCTCAAAATAATAAATTATTTAGAATAAAATTTTTGTGTTAGGTCGAGTTTTATCTCTTAGTCACAAAGAACGAAAATGTATGAAGTAAATATAATTTTGATGTATTTACGTTTTTTTTTTAAAAAAAACTTATATTATTATATATTTATTACTTAAACTAAAAATTAAAAGCTAAAAATATTTATAAATAAAAAATTGTTTTAAATATTATTTTAAAAAAAATTATGTTTTTCAAGATTTTTCGTGCTTTTTTTGCGTTTAATATAATCAACCAAAGAGTTAATCGTTTTTTTCACTTTTTTTTCAAAACGAATCATTTTATTCACACTTAATCATGTTTAAGCGACGATTTTTCACGTTTTATAAATACCGGACAATAGTAGCTTTTTTCATCTTCAAGGGAAGCAGAGAGCTCCGCTCGACTTGAAAGTCAATATTTCTTGCCTTTCAAAATCGATTATGCCTTCAAATTAAAAAAAAATGATTATGCCTTCAAATAAAAAAATTATTGATTATGCCTTTTTAAAAAAAATGATTTTGCCTTAAAAGATTTGAAATGGGTTCGATTCTATAATAATTAATACATTTATGACTTGTTCTTCTTCTAAGTTCTAATGCTTTTTCCATTATTATGTCATGACCGTATGTGTTTTAGTTTTTTCTTTTACTTCTATCATAAGCCATACAATTATTTTATTAAAAGTAATATTGTTTCCACTAATTATTTTTAATCTGTCCAAATAAATTCTATACTTCGATAGAATTATATGATTTTTTTTCCCACAATTTTGAACGAGTAGTTAAAGTTTAAATCTAAATTTTCCATTTTTTCGACTTTCGATTTCTAGTTTTTAGAGTGTGCTTTATATATAATTGTTATTTAATATGACCTTTATTCGTATTAAATATATTTTTTCAATATATTTATTTAGGAAAAATTATTAAAAGAATATAATTATATGGGCTACTTTCAACCACAACTAAAATAAAGTTGATAAACCATCAGAATTTGTCAAAAATAATATTAATAAACCAGCAGAAGATTCCAATTTCATGAACTGAACTAAAAAAAGTAACAAATCCCAGTTTCATACATATAAAATACAAGTTTTACACAACAGAAGAAAAACTCACAAGAAATGCAAGGATACCAGAAGTCACTCCTACACTACAGTCGCCTAAACAAGAAACAGAATAACTTCTAATCGTGCTCGACTTTGCTCTGTAACGACGAGGAGTCTTCGCTTAGTAAAAGGGTCAGAAGAAGTGAGCCTAAGGCTTTCTAAACCTAAGATAATGATAGGCAAATGGTATATGATCAGCAAGTTATTCACTGGCTTTGCTCTCCCGAATCTTCACCTGTTAGTGAACGATTGTTGTCAATGTCGGTAATCTTGGAACCTGGAATGGAGTTCAAAGAAGCCAAGTTGTAGTTCCCATGGAAGGAAATGGAACTGGTCGGATTTGGCTTCGGCCCATTATAGGCTGCTTGATATCTTTCTTCAGCGATAGGGTTACTGGAGGAGGGTCCGAATGTTATCGTGTTCTCGTATCTTGGTTTCTTGGGCTTCTGCTCTTGCTGATGTCCGGGAAGAAAACTGCCAATCACAACCTGTTGCATTCAAAAGGTTTAAAAGTTATTCAAACCTCAAAAATCAACAGGAACAGAATGTTTTCACGAATACTTCCTACGCAAATAACGACATAGGTTGGTGCACGAGGAAGTTGTAATATCCCGTCCATCATTGGAGTTCAAATGACGATTTAAAATCTGTTTCACTTATACGTGACATATTAAACTACCAATGCTCATTCTTACCATCTATTAGGCAAAAAGCCACAAAAATTACATTTGACAATAATTCTCAAACCTGAACAGAGCCTGCAGCCACTAGCATGCCAGCTAGACCTCCCCCCAGAACACGGCCATCCGGTCCGGCCAGAGAGATGCTCATTCCACCAGATCTACTTTTTGTCAATCCATCATCGTTCAGAATAAACGATCCAGTCAACGAAAGAATCTCGAAATTCCCCTGTAGAGTGAACACCCATGTTATTTAAAACTAGGGCATCGCGTCCTGTATAAGATTCTTGATAGTGATGGATGAAATAATCATGTAGCCAAAAATTTCACCGTAAGTGGGCGAAAGTAAACCACAAAAAACTCGGAATGGGAGGCGAAATCATATGATCAATTACACAAGGCCACTACCTCATAGGTCAAAGTACCGCCAGATGAATTAGGCTGCCGCAGTGTAACATTTGAGATAGCGCCATTAGCAGCAAGAATGCAAATGGCCCTAGATCCTTGCTGAGAGAAGGATAGTATCTTCATACTAACATCCTGAAACAGGTAAAAATATATAAAATTTAGCCAAAAATAAAATGGGACGTGAGACCCCCGATGCAACAAGTGGGATTGGTGTCCATTTAAGCATCAACATGGCTCATTTGAGCTCTTCGAAACACATGTATGTGGGCATGCATGAGTGACTTGCTATATGTTAATTGATTTAAGTTGGATGATTCGTAGTCCAAATGTAGTTTTTCCAAATGCCATAGCCAATAATCGGAATTGTAAATATACTCAGAGGAAACTTCGTACGAGATATCGAGATTAAAGCATGCCATTATCAAGTTGGAACATATGCCTTGGAAAATAATAACATCACCTAGCTGCTAAATTATGATTACTACTCCACAATTTTAAGAACTTCTATGGGATTTTAAAATAAATAAACTTTCTAAAATCAATCAGAATTAAAAGAAAACATGTACTAGAAAGAGGAACAGCTTTCTTGGGATATATAACAAATACCTCGCCTGCATTAACAGTGATTACATGGGGTGTAAAACTTCCACCTCCAGAATAACCCATCGTCCCCCCTACAAAATATTAAAAAATTATAGGTATTAAATCATGGATCATTCAAATATAAAATATCTTAGCAAGCAACTACTGCAAGTTAATATTTCTGTGTCTGTGAGTACAAATAATATTCACATACTATGGCTATATGGCTAGCATAAGTTACAAGATCGAAAATCACTAAAACTATTTTCACAAGTTCCACACCAACTGCACTAACAAAATACAAGATCTCCACCGATCGTGCAAGGATAATGGAAGTCCAAATTTTTTCCCCCTCGCCCTTTGGATCTTGCAGTCCATTTACACGTGATGGTGCGAAATCTACCATCGATCATCAAAAAAACATGGAAAAAAAAACAACTTTCTGAGAGAGGTGCTTTAATGTTAACGATCCTGCATTACCAGGTTAATCCTGTGTTTCTCAAAAGCCCAAGTCCACCTGTACCATGAACCAGATCCACATATTTTTCTACCATTTTCTTGATTCTTACACCACCATTCATGCACAATTGCACACAACAATTATACAGTAAAAAGACATATGCTTGTTCTGTGACATCAGCTAAAAAGAAGAAGTCATTAATAAACGAAATTGATTCTCAACAAATATCAGCATATATATTTCCACATTTTAAACGTGACACTGACACTTGTTTTATGTTTTATACGTATAAACTTGACCCCATAGCACAGAACAAAATAGCAGAGAGCAGCACAATGAAAAAAGAAGATATATAGATCTAATTTCTCAACACTTGTAGCCAACAGATTTATCAGTGGTTTCCAAATTTTATGCTTATTTTTCTCCCACAAGATTTTCATTTTCCACCCCCATCGAATATTAATAAACGTCCCACTTCTCTCTATCACAACTCTAGCCCAAAATCTTGGGTCCACCTTTGACATTCAACCAAAATAATAGCAGCAGATCTCACATACACACACTCACACACACACATACACACAAATTTCATACGTTTCTTTACAAACCAACAAATATAATTTCGATGCCGAAAATGGGTACCCGGAGTTTCGAATTTTGACTTCTTTTTCTTCTTGAAAGAGTCAACTCTTCCACCCAAACTCTGATTCCATGCGGAATAATCGCCAGTGAGTGGAATCGAAGCCGATATAGGCATAGGTGACAGTGCCACAATAGAACCATCTGGCGCATACTTTCTTGGCCTTCCCCTCTTCTTCTTCGTCACCTCTCCGGCCGCCGGTGCCGTCACACTTGCCGGCGGAGCTTCCGACGCCGGCGGAGCAGTGGATCCCCCAAATTGGCTCGAATTTTCCACCATAGGCTCGACCCTGAAGCTTTGAGGAGCTTCGTCACCTCTCACTGCAACTCCAGAGCCCATTAATCCTTCTTTATCCTCCATTAATACACTAAAGTATATCAGACACCTACAAAATCCTTAAACCCCAGAAGATTCTCGGAACTAAACTCACTAAATATGACAAAGATCGTGTCTTTTTCACCTCAAACACGCAGGACTAACTGAGAAAACCACCAAACAAAATTTACCCCAAAGTAGAAATTTTAAGAGCACCACAAGGTAAAACTTGAATTACCCAGAAAATCTTACAAAAAATCCAGTTCAGGAACTCGGACAATCTTGTAATCAAAGATTCAGGCTTAAAAATTCCAAGATCATCCCAGTACACCAGAAGCTCCGCTGCAGGAAAATGCGGGGTAAAATTTTCAAAAATATATATATTTTTTAAATTTCTGCCATTACAGAGCAAGATCAGAACTGTATCCGTGAAATTGGGAAAAAAAATTCAAAATTTTGGTTGGTGTCCGAATTTTTTTTAGATGTAAAAATTAGGGTTTTGCAAGAAAAGGCTGATAATAATAATGAAAAATAAGCAAAGTTGGAGAATATTAGGAATTTAAATAATTATGAATCAATTAAATAATAGAAAAATTAATTAGGTGAGTGGCAATATTTAAATTCAAAATTCAAATTATTAATTGTGGTTAACAAAATGGTTTCAAATCCGTCTCGGAAATTTCATAAATGGGATTTAAAAATATGCAAAGTTAATGGATTTTAAATATAAAAGATTATAAAATTTCTGTAAATTCTTTTTTTATTTGGAAAAGGCAATTTAATTATTTAAAGCTGTAAAGCAATTGTGGCTTGTATTTCAATATTTTCAACCTTTGACCAGTTCTCTGTCTTATTTTTTAAAATTATTTTTATTTTTATTTTTTAATTAATTTTACGAGAGAAGTTCTTTGTCTTTTAGGTCAATAAAAGTTGACATATTTGAAAAGATTCATCTTGCAATGATCGATTCATTTGAGGGGAAAATTCTCAAACTACCACTCATAACCTTCTCACTTTTGAGCTTTAGTTTTTAAATACATTTTCTTAATACATATTATCAATGTCGTTAACATGGATGAATGTTATTGGATATGATATAAAAAATTACGTGATTGTGAAAATATTTAAGTTTCGTCTAGAATACGGGAATAATGATATTGATAAACAATAATGATAGGTTACACCTAAAAATTCAACTGGGCCTGAGCCCAATCATGAAGGTCCACTCCAAATATTTGTGAGGCCCAAGCTTATTTAAATATTATATATATTTAATTCAAGCAGGCCCTGAATTCTACAAAATCCCATAAGAGGCTCGAGCCCGTGAAACACTCCGAATATCTATAAATAGCTCAAGTCACCTCATTATTAAGGTACACAGTTTCTTAAGCACTATATCGCTCTACTCTCGATTATTATTCCTTGAGTAATAACTGACTTGAGCGTCGGAGTGCCTTCGCCGGGAACCCTCCCGGCTCCTCTGATTTTGTTTTGTGACGTAGGAACAACCCACCGAAGATCTCCACCGGGAACATACAAGGATCTGTTGATACTCCGAACTTTGCGGAAGCAACGTGTCATATACAAGTGATTTTTGGCTTCATCAGCTTGGCGCCGTCTGTGGGAACCCGTTCACTACGTCATTGAGAACACATATTACTTCAAAAATGTCTCAAGGAAATGTTAACAATGGAAACGCACCGCCGAGTATTACTCTCACCCGTGAAGACTTGACTGCGCTAATGGAAAACACAGCCGCACTCGCAGCAAAAGATGCAGTTGCTCAGTACCTAGAAACCCGCAAGCGCAAAAGCAGCAAGAAAAAGGCTCAGACTGAAGGCTCGTCATCTCTTGACCCTAATAACGGAGACCCAAATAAAGATAAATCTAAAGTGAATGATAAAGATCAAGGGGGGACCAAGAAAAATACTACTCAGAAAGACGGTGAAGCAAGTGTTCACACAGTTCATGACATTTGTGGCGAAAACAAGATCACTAATCCAGCTCGGAAGGATGGATCTCGCACACATGTAACTGGAGAGAATATGTCCGCAATTTTGCCGTCACGCCGAAGCCCCTTCACTGATGACATATTATCTGAAGCATTACCAAAGGGAGTCAAAATCCCCAGCTTACCTGAGTTCGATGGAACGAGTGACCCCCAAGACCATATTGACAAATTCTACGCGAAAGCGGATTTGTATGATATCACAGATGCGGCATACTGTAAAATTTTCCGAACAACATTATCAGGAAGAGCACTCACATGGTTCAACAAGTTACCCTCTGGATCTATTGCTAATTTGGAGCAACTTACTGACTGCTTCATCCAGCAATTCTCAATTAACAAAAAATACCCAAAAACACCAGCATATTTGTTCACAGTCATTCAAAAAGAAGGAGAATGTTTGAGGGACTATGTTCGGCGATTTACTCATGCGGTGCACGAAGTCTTACACGTGAACCATGATTTGTTAGCTGGAATAATGCAGCAAAACTTGCGTCATCGGAAGTTCAAGGAATCAATAGCGGGAAGGCCGCCCAAAAACCTAGAGGAATTACTGGAAAGAGCTGAGAAATACATTCGGGTTGAAGAATCTATTGAACCACACTACCTGAATAAAAGAAAGAGAGAAGAAGATAAACCAGATATTAGAAAGCGAGACGAGAAGCGAACAGCACAGAGCCCCCGTCTCCAGAATACACCCCTCAATGCACGTCTGACCGATATACTGGTAGTGGCTGAAAAACAAGGATTGTTGCGTCCCCCTCGCCCAATGCAGAATAACCCAAAGCGCCAACGTTCGGAAAAGTATTGTCATTTTCATAAAGATAAAGGTCATACTACAGAAGATTGCTTCAGTTTGCGAGCAGAAATTGAAAAACTCATAAAGCGCGGACATTTGGGAAATTTCGTGGACAAGTCCCGCGGTGAAAAACGAGATGACAGGCATCGGGACGAACAACCAAAACATGACTATCAAAAGCGCCATGACGAAACTGGAAAACAGCATGAACGAGCGGATGAAAATTTGCCCTCGGGAGGGGTAATCGCCGTAATCACTGGGGGGCCTGCTTGTGGCGACTCGAACAATGCAAGAAAAGCTCTTCTGCGAGCAGCAAAAGGAACCAACAATTTATCCAGCCCCACATCCTTGTCAATATGTGAAGTTGGAACCATCCAAGATGGATTATCATTCAGTGACAAAGATCTGGAGAACCCTCGGGGTACCCATAATGATGCTTTAATCATCTCAGCCACAATCTCCAATTTTTGGGTAAAGAAAATTCTAGTGGATTCAGGAAGTTCGGCCGACATAATTTTTCATGATGCATTCGTCAAGTTGGGTATTAGTAATGCACAGTTAACTCCAGTCAACACTCCACTAGTCGGATTTTCCGGAGAAATAGTTGAAGCTTTGGGAGAGGTAACGCTTCCTCTATCCTTGGGTTCTTACCCCAAGCGGTCTACTAAAATGGTGAAATTCCTTGTGGTAAAAGCTTCATCTGCGTACAATGTGATATTGGGACGACCAAGTCTCAATATATTCCAAGCCATCGGATCGACATATCATATGAAGCTGAAGTTTCCGACTCCAGGAGGAGTAGGAGAAGCCCTTGGTGATCATCGTCTAGCTAGAGAGTGTCATGTAGTGACTCTGCGGGGTTCGTCAGAAAATCGGAAAAGACAAGTCTCTAGTGAGGAAAAACCACCAAAGCCCGGAAAGCTTTTGCGTGAAAATGGAATACATTTGGTGGATGAAGAAGCTGAGAGCAAAGAGAGAATAACAGCAACCGAAACTCTGAAACATGTGGCAATCATTCCAACTGATCCCAAGAAAACCCTAAAGATCGGGACCGAATTACCTCCTGAGCTGGAAGAGAAGTTGAAAAATTTTCTTGGTCGCAATTTGGACGTGTTTTCTTGGGGTGATGAGCATCTGCCAGGAATACCTCATGAATATGCGCTTCATCACCTCCGTGTTGATCCGAAAATGAGACCGGTGAAGCAAAAGAAAAGAGCATTTGGTCCAGAGAAAAATCGGCATATAGCCGCGGAAGTGGAGAAACTCTTAGTGGCAAAGTACATCAGGCCAGTTTCATACCCAGATTGGCTTGCAAATGTGGTTTTAGTACCAAAACCTGGAGGAAAGTGGCGTTTGTGTATAGATTTCACTGATCTCAACAAAGCATGCCCCAAAGATCCGTTTCCACTCCCTCGAATTGACTTGTTAGTCGATTCGATAGCAGGATGCGAGCTGCTCAATTTTCTTGATGCATATCAAGGATACAATCAGATCGGCCTAGCGCCAGAAGACCAGGAAAAAGCAAGTTTCATCACCGACAGGGGAATTTATTGTTATGATGTAATGCCGTTTGGTTTGAAAAATGCTGGAGCTACCTATCAGCGTCTGGTAAATACCATGTTCGAACACTTGATCGGGCGTAACATGGAAGTTTATATAGATGACATGCTCGTCAAAAGTATTCAAGCATATAATCATTTGGAAGATCTTGAGGAATGTTTCAGTATACTCAGAAAATACAGGATGAAACTTAATCCGGATAAATGCACTTTTGGTGTACGAGGAGGCAAATTTCTCGGTTATATGGTGTCAGAACGAGGAATAGAGGCCAACCCGGAAAAAATCAAAGCAATTTTAAACATGAATCCTCCGAAGAGTGTAAAAGGCATCCAAGAGTTGACAGGACGTTTGGCCGCCCTCAACCGATTTATCTCAAGATCTGCAGACAAGGGTTTACCATTTTTCAAAATGTTGAGGAGTGGGAAAGGTTTTCAATGGACAGAAGAGTGTCAGCAAGCATTTGACGAGTTGAAAGTGCATCTGACCTCTCCGCCGTTGTTGGTAAAACCAAACGAAGGTGACACCCTGTTAATTTATCTGGCAATATCTGCGGAGGCGGTAAGTGCAGTATTGGTCTCTGAAGTAGGACGTGAGCACAAACCAGTTTATTATATCAGTCGAACTTTACACGGAGCAGAATTAAGATATACAAAAATCGAGAAACTGGCACTGGCTTTGGTAATTGCAGCGAGAAAATTACGTCCTTACTTTCACTCTCATCCAATAATTGTACTCACCAATCATCCTCTCAAACAAATTATCTCGAGTCCTGAAGCATCAGGAAGAATGGTTAAGTGGGCTGTTGAACTGAGCCAATATGGAATTGAATATCGCCCGCGTCCAGCGATTAAAGCACAAATCCTGGCTGATTTTCTAGTAGAAATGACAGTAACTCAAGAAGAAAGATCCACCCAAACATGGATGGTTTATGTCGACGGGTCATCAACCTCTACAGGAAGCGGTGCAGGTATAATTGTGGAGAGCCCACAGGGAGATAAATTTCAATATGCCGTCTATTTTCTATTCCCTGCAACGAATAATGAGGCAGAATATGAAGCTTTCATCATGGGAATTAAATTGGCCCTGTCGGTCGGAGCAAAAAGACTAACGATACATAGTGACTCCCAACTTATCGTCAGTCAGGTTAAGGGAAATTATGAAGCGAAGGAAGATAAAATGTTTGAATACCTCACTCAAGTGAACGAGCTTCTCTCGCGTTTAGACAGCTATGATATAAAGCAGATACCTAGAGGGAAAAATGAGTCAGCAGACCGCCTTGCCAAGTTAGCAAGCTCCTTGGCCAACATTGATAGTAGGAAAATTACATTCCTAACTTATGGCAAGGAAAAAACTGATGGAAGTGATGTTACAATCTTCTGTGCTGACAGCAAAGAGCCTAGTTGGAAAGATGAAATAATCGACTATTTAAAGCAAGAGAAACTACCTGCTAACCAAGTCGAAGCTCGAAAACTTAGAGTGAGAGCTGCTCGGTTCACGATCATTGACGGAGAACTGTACAAAAGAGGTTTCTCTTCACCTTACCTAAAGTGTCTAACGCCAGCTAAGGGAAACTATGTGCTCCGTGAAATTCATGAAGGAATATGTGGAAATCACTTAGCTGGCAGAGCTCTCGCGGGGAAAGCATTGCGCCAAGGGTACTTTTGGCCAACGATGAAGCAAGACGCTATTGAGTTAGCAAAACATTGTCACGCATGTCAAGAGCATGCTAACTTCCATCACCAGCCGACTACAATCTTACAGCCCCTGGAAAGTCCTCTACCTTTTGCTCAATGGGGAATGGATTTGGTAGGTCTTTTTCCTCCTGCTACCGGACAAAGAAAATTTCTGATAGTAGCTGTGGATTATTTCACCAAATGGGTCGAAGCTGAACCATTGGCCAAAATATCCGAGAGAGATGTAATCAATTTTTTATGGAAGAATATAATATGCAGATTTGGCATTCCTCAAACCTTGGTTTCAGACAATGGAACTCAATGCTCTAGAGCGAAGATAAAAGACTGGTGCAAAGGACTCTCTATCAGGCAGTTCTTCACTTCTGTAGGGAATCCTCAAGCAAATGGGCAAACCGAGGTCACCAACCGGACCATTCTACAGCACCTCAAAACACGCCTAGGCAATGCCAAAGAAAAATGGGTGGATGAGTTGCCAAGTGTTCTATGGGCATATCGAACCACTCCACGCTCTTCAACTGGAGAATCTCCTTTCAACCTGGCCTACGGAGCGGAAGCTGTGGCTCCTGCCGAAATCGGAGAGCAATCATGGCGAGTGAAACAGTACACTTCATCTGGGAATGACCAAGCCCTCCGAATTTCATTGGACTTGGTGGATGAACTGAGAGATGAAGCTTCGACACGAGCAGAGAGATATCGAGCTTGTATGACTAAAGCATACAATGACAGAGTCAAACCAAGATCTTTCCAAGTAGGAGATCTTGTATTGAGATAAAGTAGAAAGTTAAAATTTTACCCTCACAAAAAATTAATGTATATTAATTCGTCAAAAAAAATTTAGTGTATATAAATTAAAAAATATATTAAAAATAATAATAATATTATTTTTATTGATATGAGATAAATAATTAATGATTTAAGATAAATAGTTCATTCAACGTACCGTTTGGTACGAGGTATTATTAGTCTATGTATAATTTATCTTATCCAATCTCGCGTTCTTTTTGTCATATTATTTATCCATCTATTAATTATTAATTTTATATCAATCAAATCATTTATTATTTATCTTACATCAATCAAATCATTGAATTTAAATAACTATATTACCTTTATAAATAATATTATTTATATTTTATTTATTGTTAAAAGGACAAAATGATAATTTATCATTTTCATATAAAATTTAATCAATCAAATCAAATAAAATATAATCTATCAATCAAATCAAATACTCTGTTAACTATCATTTCTTATTTATTTTATATTGCATTATATTACTTATCTATGTATTATTTATTTCATCACTTGAACCAAACGATAAATTTGCAATCAAATATCGTAGAGGATTGGAATATCTTTTACCGTATAGGATTGGAATATCTTTTACTATTTATAATATAATGCCCCGTTTGGTACATATGATGAGAATTGAGATTATTATGGAGAATGGATTAATAAAAAATATGAGAGGATATATAATACTACCATCTTATAATAATAGTGTTTGGTTCATTTTATAAAAGTTGTAATACCATTTACTCATATACATAGAAAGACAAATATATCCTGGAACCTTCTATACCCTGGAACCTTCTCCAAATTTACAATCAATAAGCGTGACTTGTCTCTTCTTTATTACATACGCAGAGTTCCCCATTTATGTCTTCTTCATCTCTTTTTTATCTCTTCTCCAAATCCATTTTTCAGATCCAGTGAAAACAACAAAATCGGTGAGTAGATCTGAAACTTAATGTAGATATATAACAACATAGGTTATTTGTGGGATTTCGTTTTTTTTTTTTCCAAAAAATGTTGCATATTCAAGAGATTTGTGAAAACTTTGGAAAATGTATACGAGTAAATGGAAAATCGTAAAACCTAGATTCAAATATTGGTCATCAAAAAGCTACATCGCAGATCTGTAGATGCATCTACATATCTTACTTCACGTTGAAGATGTCCAGATCTGGATCTATTTCTGTGTTGTGCGATTAAGACAATGGAAAAAGAGAAAGAGAACATTTATTAGGGTCATGGGTAAAAGAGTAAAATGTGCTCCATAATCTCAATTACTGTTCATAAAATATTGACAATACCTGCTCTTTCACGTTGATGAACTGTCCGTGTTTTTCATGCCTACAAGGCCAGTTATTACAGGACCCTTGGGTTATCCAAGGATGTGTGCTATGTGAACCAAACACCCATTTACTTATTAATCCTACCCAAAAATACCTCCTATCAAACTAATTATATGATTTTTCTTTATATTATATTTTTCTCATTATTTCAATTTAAAAAAATAATAAGTTTTCTAAATCTTTTTAAAAAAGATTCATCATCATCATTATTATTATTATTATTATTATTATTATTTATTATTATTATTATTATTATACGGTAATCACCAGATCCACTAGTTAAAATAATCCAATTTCAAACAAATAAACCAAACCAAACATAATCTCAAGTCAAGTGGTGTCACGCTTTGGAGCCAGGCCCGCGTCTGTGCGACTGCACACAATGGGTAGTTATAGCAACTACTTCGTATTCGTCCTCGCTTTACGAAAATGATTAACTCAAGTTGCTATAAAAGTCCATTGTAGCACATTTTAAACTCATTTTAAACATTTCATTTTTCTCATGTGGGAGGGGTCTCACAAGTGTGGTCGATAATAACTACTCTGGTAACATTATTTTTTCATAATTCCAAAATTGCACCGACACATTTAGCTATGAATAAATAATGTATACTAACAATCGATGTACATGTTTTGCGTATATGTAAATAATTTAATATCTAATTAAAATTATAATAAATATAAAATTTTAATAATTTACAAATAATATGTTGATATTAAACAAAATTGCAATGAAATTCTTTAACTGAAATGAATCTTTAATTTTAGCAACACACAGATAGTGGCTGGTTTTTAATGATGGGAGTGGGAAATGCAACCGTGAGTTTTTACCATTTTACCCAATAATTTATATAAAGTACAATGTATGTTTGAGGATTAAAGTTGTAAATTTGTATTGGTGTCATCAAACGTACTAAAACAGTTATATGAGTCTCAACTTTTATATAATAGTATAGATAAATTACTTCTTGAACTTGACCCCTTTCAAAAAAGGTCGGCATTTTCCCTCATTTTTTTTTTCAATTTATCATAATCCAATTCATTTTTCGCATTATAATTTATATATTTATCGTTTGAATTGTAATTCTTATGTATTTTTATTTATTAGTATTAACATAGCATATTATGTTTCAATTCTAATATTTATGATAAAAACAATCTTACCAGTTACCACATTACTTTTGTAGAATATTATAACCAAATCAAACAATGTGGCGTTGTTTTCAATTAAACTTTGTTATTGCACCATGGCTATGAAGAATTTTTTTTTGAAAATAAAGCCAACACGCTCAGATCCTCCCAACAAAGGAAAACCCCGCGGGGTCTAAAAGTGGATATTTAATAACAACCCGTCCCAAGCATTTCAGTACACAGAAGAGGCTTACATTCCGATCGGGATACGCTGTAGCCAGCCATAAAAGTCTAGCTACAAAATCAGCCACATTTTTCAACATACATCCTTCTATACAACACAGTAGAAACTGCTAATATTGAAAAGAGGTTGAAAAGTGATGGGTGCTAATGTCTGTTGAGTACATTAGGACAAACGGATGAAGCTGACCTGTTGGCGCTATTACCGTAATATGTTACAATACAGGAGTGAACTACAAAGATTTTGCATCAGCAATAGCCTATAAAACTTATGATATCTTTCTCTCGCACATTATTCTATGTTGTGGAACAATAAAATGATTCTAACAAATAATGAACAAGAATTACAATCGGGCTAACAACAAAATTATTTCTACAAGTCCTGGAATCCTCTTCTTATATTTTCCAGTACCAGTTCATTCCATGTATCAACTGGACCCGGCATGCACCAATGCAAGCAATCCTGCGGTGGAGGCTTACCATCTGGTCCTCTCTGTGTGATCTTATTTGGGTCCGGACTTCGATATGGACCCGGATGCCCATCATGGCGATATGAAAAGGCTTCTGTGATATCCATCAGTTTCATTTTTGATTTGTTAGTCTTTTTCTTCAACGCACGGTGAAAACCTGTCACCTGTTTCTCGTGCATTACATCGGTGAAGTGATTTTCAACTAATTCACCTTCCAAGATGGGCCGTTCTTTCCCAGTGCATGATCCTCCCGTGTTCCATTCTCCACCCTCGTAATGATCGGGTGAAAAGGTTCGAACAAGTGTAAGACCAGTGTAATTTGGATGAGAGCCTATGGCAGTAAGAATTGTCTCGACTGATATTCCAAAAGCTTCAATATTATCAATCTTCTTTTGCCTGGAATTATCAGGCCACCATAGCTGTCCTCCTACAATCTCATTGTTCAGAATATAAACCGACTGTTTGGCAAACCAGTGGCCAGAGGAGAGGACAACCACATCAAAACCTGACATATAGTCCATGAAGACCTCATCTGGTAAGTCAAGGTGAAGCTTGACGACGCCCTCTGGGGCAAAGTCAAATGGTTTGGATGTTTGGTGCACAAGCCAGGAAGACCATATGCGAACAATCATTGTAGACGTAGATCTAAAATAGTACCGTTGCATTTTTCGGTTGCCTCTGTTTTTGGGAACCTCAACCTAATAAGAGTGCAAATGACAGATTGACAGGTTTTAGAGTATTTTCCACAATGCAAGAAATTCCTACATTCTAATATATCCTGTGACACTCCTATAAATAGATTACATCAACGAAAAAACTTAAATTTCTAGTTTATTTAATGATTAGCAATAGCTTATATGTCAGCCAACACAATTTATAATCAAAGTGGCACAAATAGTGTTTGATCCAGGTTCTTAATTCTTTATTCTTCTCCTCCGCATTTGTAAATACCAATTTTTTCTAGCAACTGGTTTTCAATGTTTAGAGTTGATCCAAAATACACTTGAGTGATTAATAGAGAGGAACCTAGAGAATCTAACTTTTTTTTTAAAGAAAAAAAAAGAAAACCTTCAAGGATCCACTTGCAACAGCCCAAAAAAAGTTTTCCCCATGCAGAAACATTAATTGCTAATCAGCGGTGAACATAAATAATGGAATGAAGTGGAGAAGGGAAGAAGTAAGCAAAAGTAAAATAAGAAATCTCTTCTAACCTGCCACAAGATACACAGCATTGATTCCATTTGATTTCTCGCAACTGAGTCACCGATAAAAGCTAGTGTTTTTCCTCTCATTAACTCCAAGAACATCTTTGGGTCAAACCTAGGGAGGTCACACTTGGAAGGTTTCCATCTCCAATTCTCATATTCCTTATCTGGCCTCCCATTTCCCTGACAATTCTGTGTCTGGGTAATCACGGGACATGAGTTATTTGTGTACAATGGTCCAATAGGGTCATAGATCCATGTGCCATGGTAAAGATCACAACCTGAGCATGATTAAGATGAACTCACAATGTCAAGAATATGAACCAGATGTCATATAATCTACACAACAAATTTAGTCGATTTTAACTTCAGCCCGTGGTATAGCATTATCATAGGAGAATATAATACAAAAAAATAATGTAGCAGACGCCAACACGTCCTGCAATTGTGTTCTGGTCAACTAAAAATTCATTAATATGGTAATTAAAACTGACATCAAGAGTGCTGTCGTATTCATTTGGTGTGTCAAGGACTCAAGGAATTGAATTTCTTTGTGGCACATGAAATATTTGTTAGCTACGTACAAATGAAAATATAAAAAAGGCAACCCACGAAACCAACAGGGAATGTAATTCTCCCCAAGCTAAATAAATCTGCAATTGTTGGACAGACAAACTTTATGTCCATCTTAGCAATAATGTATATGCTAGCAGGTTAAAAGTGCTAACAGATGAATAGCGACAATAAATATCACAAAGTGAGGGACAAAACAATTACATAAACGACTGGTATTCGGCAGCAGTACCTGAAGAAGATGGATTTGTAATGCTATCCTCTTCTTGTCTAACTTCAGAATATGGATGCACGTTCTTTGAATTCTCGGATTCTACCAATACTGAACTTGACAAGTTATTCTTTTCTAGAGATCCGGGAGTCGATTTTCCAGTTCCTTTTCCAACAGGATTGATATTCCCGTGCAGAGAAACACCTCCATTTCCGTTGCCACCCAAAACCGATGAACTCGATCCCCGTGTATCCTCTGGAGAACCATCGCTGTAATTGGAATTAGAAACCGAACCACCAGTGGAATCCGAACGAACCTCTATGGAGCTATCAACAACATAGAAATACCCACGAACTGTTGACCCAATTGGTTGTTGTACCAAGACGGTGGAGGCAAGAACCAAGAACACAGAAAGGCCTCCCACTAAACCAATAATAGATAAAAAGTTCCTATGATAGACGGGTTTAGCCACTTCTGTCATGGAATTCTATTGAAAACTACAGAGATCAGATTTTAAGGCAGACCCAGATTATTATTCCTCTGAACCACCACCAATTAATTGCTTTCACATACAGACATCACACACTAAGTAATCAATCAGTAAAATCTGCAGGCCATTATCCCCCATAACTCCTCCATCTCGATCAAAACCTGCAAAGCAACAACATAAACAAAAAGCACTGAACACCAAAATAATGGCGTCAAATTACAAATGCCATCAAATCACTCCCGCAGTAAACAACCAAGATTTTGTTAAAATTACACAAGAACATGATCCGAAATCCGCATCATTCCATTAAAAAAAACTGGTGAATGGCAACAAAGTACACAACCCAAATAAATAATTTGTTTTTAAAAAAAGACAAACTTACCTGCAAAAATAAGCTCCCTTCTCCCCAAAAATCAAATGCCAACCTCGCAACCTGAAATCCCAGTGATATACAACGGCTAGAACGAAATTGACGTGCTTCCAATGCTGATGGATCTGATGGGAATACAACTGCAATTATATATATTTATTGATGATTAATGCAACCTCTTTCCCACCACCTTAATGGGTTTTCTTTTTTCCTTTAATTATTAGAACATAATATCCATCCTCGAGTCAAAATCGAAACATCTGGATCCCATTTGCCGATTATAACCAAATAATTTAAATATATATATATAACAAGCTTGGATTTGATGGTGATTTGAGCACGTCGCAGGCTCGAACAGGAGAGAAAATGTTAAATAAGTTCCTAATCTAATATAATGCATTAAATTCTCTCTAATCCAAACCTGAAATTTGATGAGAATAATGAAGGGAATTAGATAAATATTACCCGAAACGGAAACTCAATATATGGATTGGATTCCAAGTGATAAAACTTAAAGCTTTTTTTTTTCGCTAAATTGTGAAAATATATTTGTCGCAGTGCCACGTGCCCTCATCATTTCATTACCAAAACCCAATAATCAAAACAAAAAAATAATTTAAACGACCAAATCTCAAATTTTTAATATTTATATGAACCACGATACAAAATATGCAAATTTTAAAAACGGTTTTGTTTTAGCTATTGTCAAACTCGACCGGTGCGTCCCGCGTGACCCACCAACCACAACATGGATGAGGTGGTGACACAATTTTAATTGAGTCGTTGGGGAGACGAAACGGACTAATCTGTCAATTTTGTTTTTAAAAAATACAAGATCAATATTAGTATTTGACTTCAAACAAAAACATCAGCAATATATTTTGAATATAAAAAATCATATATCCAAATATATGAATTTCCAAAATGTATGCTTTAAGTATCTTAATGCAAGTTGCAATCATTCACGAAAGTTCATTTGAATTTACCAGATTTCGAACGGGTTATTAAAACCTCAACTCAACTAGTTTTTAATTTTCATAACGAAACGTGCGTGATATATATGAATAGGGATATTGGCTAATGCCACTACATTGTAGAGATATTGATAGATATTAGAAGATTTTTATATACAAAATTATGTAGATTTTTTTTTAATATTCTTCAATGAAATCTGAAATACGATAACACAACGTGAAATCTTATCAACAATGGTAAAGTCTTGATGATGTCCAACATTTAGAATACATGTCATAGCAAAGTGTAATTTACCAGAGAAAATAAGTCTATTTTGGATAACAATGAAAGATAGTTAATATAATTTTTTTTAACATAAGAAAAAATTACGGATGAAATAGTGAAAAATAATAAGTTTCGATTTTGCACATAAATTCATCTCTGGAAAAAAAATAATAAAGACAACGATCTTATCCTACGTTACTTTTACTTAAATACTTTAGAGTTTAGAATACAATTGGATAGAAGGATTTTCAAATCAAATGCAAGCTTTTAATTAATCTCCCAAATCATTTTCTCAAGTTCAAATTATTCAATCCAAATAAGATATTATATTACCTCTGTCGCAAACAAAAAAAAAAGAAGAGAAAATAAGATACACAAAATTGAAATATATATTTCTCAATTAAGTGCTCGACAAGGGAGCTCTTTTTAGAAACCCGAGTTGAGAATGTAATGTATATTTTGTCAGATACAAAAAAAAAAAAAAAAAAATAATTGAGAACTATAAAAGTGAAATTAAAATGGAAAAAATTATCATAAAATTAACAAGTGCACATCTGCTTGACCAACACAAACCCCTCTCATCCAAATACCTTCCAAAGTATTCTTCTTCAGGACAATTATTTGTCCTGGATGCACAAAGAGCATCTGATATCATATTTTCCATGACATCGACAAGTCCGGCCTGGCCATCCGAAAGAATCATATGCCTTTGTTATCGACTTGTCGTGAGTTCAAACACGCCGGCCTGTTGTTTAAAAAACATGATCGATGTTTGATGTCTCAGGGAACATTCTAAGACAGATCTGTTCACAAAGCCCATTCTAGAGCTGCATAGTCGTTCAAGTTCAATACAAGTTAACAAGAACGCGAAAAAAAAACGAAAAAAAAAATCGCTTCTCCTGGACTAAAGACATTCAACTCACCAGGCTGACGCCAAGAACTTGAAACAGCACCAACGTGAACAGGATCAGAAGGGTCCTCTAAACACCCCAAAATCTTCATGCACATATCCTCTTCAAGCCTCTGGATAAAATCAATGCCGCCATCCATTTTATTTGCCCTATTTTTACTTTCTTATCATCCCAATCCCAAATTTCAAATCATCGTAATCAACAGAAACCCATCTGAATCAAACAACCAAAAAGTGAACACTTGAACCAATAATCACAAAAAAAAACATTATTATTACACTCAAATTCAACATATCACACCAAAAATCAAACGCAGAAGTTGAAAGAAACTCAAGCTTTCAAACCCTTGATTTTCAAAAACATAAAACCAACACGAAATGCCGTTAGGAAAAAAGAATCCAACATGCGCCGCCAACCATAAAATAAGATGTTTGAGAGATTAAAGAAACAAGAACTGAACCCAAAATTTTGTCAAAGGTCTTTAATCAAATTTCTCGAGAAATTCGACTGACATAATAAATAACAGTCATCATTCACTATATCATATCACAAAGAAGTCACCGAAGCAAACAGATCAAACTCATGTTACTAGCTAAGCTAAAACAAAATAAAGTTAACTTTAGTTATCGATAGATCAATTAGCAACTTAATAAAACTCAAAGATCAACATACTATCACCATCATTCCATAAGATTCCTCCATAATATCAATATTTCTTTTCTTGTAGCAGATTTACATTTCTTTCAAAAGTCAATAACACTCTACCAAATAATCATGCTATCATCATCATGATCGGGAATTATTAGAAGATTATGTATCATTTCACTAAACACCATTAACCATATGGTACAATTTAGTATCATAAATCTTCATATATATGAACAAATGTCATACTATAAATACTCTCACACCTATGTTACTGCCTTTGGAGTTTCCGTATCATGACACCACACCTCAACACCTGAGCATATCATCTCGGCCATTGCGACAACACGTGCGAATTGACATCATCATTACAGGAATCCACATCACCTTCTATATTAGACATCACCTAATTTATATAATTAATTGGGTCAGAATCTCGTATAAAATCCAAAATCTCAGCAGAAAGTTAATATCCATATGATGAGAAAATAATATGATATGTTTCAGTCATTATCAAGTACCACCCATACAGTACAAGAATTTCCCATGCACCTCGGTGGCATACAACCCTTAATAACAGAAACAACATCATCGTCTTACAGTCCACATAGTCTAGTCTAGACACAATGGACAAGACTAAATTCATACAACACACAATAGAATATCATCACATAAACAAGTAGCAAGAGACACTTTACCTTATCTTCATATTTTTAACTACCATCTTGCAATTTCAATGGTCAATGATGATACAAACATTTATTGTTCACCACATTTAACACACAAACACACAAGTAAAGAATTCAATAAACATGTATTCTCATAAGAAAACCATAAAAATGTATAGATATGCACAATCAATATTGACCTCCAACACCTAAACCGAAGATCTTAATCATCTCAGACATCTAACCACTGCTCTGATACCACCTAATGTAGTACTCCAAGGTTGACCTCGCACTAACCACACAACTAACCAATTCTATAAAGGAATTAAACAATTGTGAATACCACATGAAGAAGAATAAGCCAATTATGAACTCATTTCCTGATGTTGGAGTATCTTCAATCATCATTTAGCTAACACATCACACAAAGGACCGTAAGCCAATTATCAACTCATATCATGACATTAGAGTAATTTCAATCATTATTCAACTAATACACAACATGGAGCCTGTTATCAACTCATATCAGGACATTAGAGTAATATCAATCAATCATAATTTAGTTAATGTTAGCACATCACATGAAGGACTGTAAACCAATTAACAACTCATATCCTGAGATTAAAGTAACTTCAATCATTATTTAGCTAAAACATCACACGAAAGACCGTAAGCCAATTATCTATGCCGTAAAACCAACAATAATAATCTCATGCCTCTATATATCATAATAAATCATATCACAATCAATATATGCGACTAAAAGCACATCCACATTAACAACTCTTACCCAAATATAAGGTCCCCAGGTTAGAATCGCAACAACATCATGTAGCACAAGATGCGTCATCCACTGGTCGACAAATACAACAATCAACTGGATACATCATCCACCACCTGAACAAAATGAATCACATGACATCAACATCATATCAAGTTAGATACATCATTAACTGGCTAATTATACTCCCCTGGTTCTCGCTAATTAACAACCCACAGGCTCTGCCAGATCGACAATCATACCATCCATTCCTATCTCTTTAGTCTCATAAATCATAATTACTGCTATATGCATGTCACTCGGCTACAAAACTCATATATTTACCAATTTACCAATCATGCAATCCTTCTAATCACACCTAGTCAATTACTATTTATACGATACATTTGTTAGTGATAATGCTTAGCTGAGAATAAATTATTGTACTTGTATTGAAAATGAACGTACCTAGTAAAATAGAATAATGATATATGGTTATCACCTGCTACCTGATTTCTATTAAAATGTTAATATAACACTGCCTCAAAATATTTCCAGATCTAAAAGTAAGCAAAGGATAATTTTAATACCACAATTCAATATGATAGTAACATAGTCTCAATCATTTCCATGTTGCAACCAATAAAATTATGGTTTAGATATCAGAACATAACATCATTTTATTATGGCTCCAAAATTTCTGGGTTTTCAAATAATGAAGGGACAACTTTACCACTAAAGGCTGCATCAATAAAAGCAAGCAACCTGACCATATAGCATTGCCAATCGATGGGCACACTTAGCCATCCGATCAAGGTACACAAGAATCAAGTATTAGTGAAAACTTGTGATGTTAGTGGCTTCTCTGACTCTTGTATTCAAACATGTGATAAGAAAAATTTTCTTGCCAATGATATCCCTTTCATCCCCTTCAACAAAATTCTTGAAGATAGGAGGAGGCACGATAAAAATATTTTAGATTGTTTAAACATCAGAAAGCTCTAATTTTCTTTAGTTTTCCCACCTGGTTCTTCCTTACATAATATAACCGAAGAACTGTTCTCGAAGAAATATTTAGCAGTATCCATACAGCTAAACTTGCCAAAGAATGTTGGTAACAAGCTACACAGAACAGTAGCAGCTGAAACTTCTCCGGCCAACTTCATTTTGCAGCTCCGGTTCAAGTTCTCAAATGAATCAAACCAACACACAAAATTTATGGACGTATAAAACCAATCATTAAGTCTTTTGCTCACATCCTCTCTGAAATGTATTTTTCAGATTATTCCCGGTTGAGACGAAGGCCTCTTTCTTAGTGCTCATCCAAGGAAAGTTCTTTTGCAATTGCATGTAAAACCAATGACTGCAATTCCATCGCCAAAGGCAAGCCGGTCAAAATATATATTTTGACAACAAACTGAGCATCAACCAAGAGAGAGAAAAAAATATCATGCTCGTTTGATTTCTATGTAATAACGCTGCCAAACTCAAGAATATTAGGATCAAACTGGGGTAACTGGCTCTATATAACTGTAACCAGGAAGTTTTTGAACTCCTCTCTCTCTCATTTTGTCTCTCAAACGAGATATATCCAACCATCTATCAGCCTCTGCATACATGTGGGACAAAAGCACGTAGTTACCAGCACTCCGAGGCTCAAACTCAAAAAGTCTATGGGCTATCTCCTCACCTAGATAAATATCACAATGCAGCCTGCAAGCCCCAAGAAGAGCACCCCAAGCACCAGCATGAGAGTCAACCGGCATTGACCGTATGAGCTCGTAAGCAGCCCTGAGCTTTCCTGATTTTCCCAGAATGTCAACCATACATGCATAATGATCAGGAGATGGATTAATAGAGTATTCTCGAATCATCAGGTCAAAGTAACGGCATCCATCATCAACAAGGCCAGCGTGACTACAAGCTGTCAAGATAACTGTGAAGGCCACTGCATCAGGTCTTATGCCTTCATCTAACATCCTGTCGAACAGCTGCACTGCTTGAGCACCACTACCATGAGTGCTCAATCCCTGTATCAAGGAACAAAGAGAAATCAAGTCACGACTAGGCATCTCCTCGAACAAAAGATTTGCTCTCTCCATATTCCCACATTTTGCATTCATATCAATAAGAGCTGCAATAACATGAGCTCTTTTAAGGTTAAAGGAACCATTGCTCATATATGATTCAATCCACTTTGCTAGCTCTAAGGACCCCAATTGTGAACAAGCACACATTAAGCTCACCATTACAAATTCATCAGGTTTCACATCAGCAGACAAAATTTCACCAAAAACATTTACGGCCGCACCAGGCTTTCCGTTTTGTACATACCCAGAGATCAAAGCAGACCATGAAACCAAATCCTTCTTAGGCAACATGTTGAACAATGCCCTTGCAGCTGCCATATCACCCGCTTTGGCATATCCATCAATTAAAGTTGTAAATGAAACCTCATCCTTGGAAGGCATCATGTCAAAAAGCTTTCTTGCACAGTTCAAATCACCAAACTTCACCAACCCCTTAATCATCGAGTTCCAAGCCACCTCATTCCGCTTCGGCATTTTATGAAACACACGTCTTGCAGCTCCCAGGTCCCCAAAATTCAAATAACCTGACATCATCGCTGTCCAAGAAACCTCGTTTTTTATACGCATTCCATCAAACAACTTACGTGCGCATTCAATCTCCCTACATTTTCCATAAAAATCGATCAAGCTGGACCCAACAAACACGTCGCCTTCACTTCCACACCTCAACACCACCCCATGAACAACCCTTCCCTCCCTGAGACCCAAATTACTAGTGCATCCCTTAATCAAAGAAGTGAATGTATATTCATCCGGAGCCACATTTAAAGCCCTTCTCATCCTCCTAAAAAGCAAAAAACAATCATTAAGGGAAATACTCTCACACTGCGCTTTCATCATGGTGTTCCAGAGGTAAATATTTGGATCAGAAATGCAGAAGAAAAGGCTGGTGGGATAAGAGAGATTGGTGGGCATTATGCTGTAGCAGAGTGAAATGAACAAGGTGATTAAGAAATGATCTTGATCGTAACCTCTGCGGATGATGTGGGAATGAACCTGGTTGAGATCTTTGACTGTTTTGCAAGCTTTCAGAAGGGGCAACACAGCTAACGATGGATTGCCCACGAGCATCGTACTCCCACAAAATTCCAATTTTACACTCTGAAACAAAACCTAAACCAACATTAAAAATTCCCATTTCACAACGCTTTGTCGATCCATTGTGTAACAAATCGAATACACAGCATCACCTGGTCAAATACAAGAAATTAGAACCTCTCAGACTCTCAACAACACAATGCAACCCAAAAAACTCACCCCCCCCCCCCACCCCCCCAAAAAAAATATATATATAAGATCCAACCATCATCGTTGTAATTCAATAAGTAAGGTTGAGATTCGGGATTGTCAACTTTCCACGAATTCAGTTCAAACAATTTTTTCTTTTAAATTTTGTACAAATCTTTTTTAAAAACATTTACTCCCTATCTCAAATATATACACACTTATGGGCTTGTTTGACTTTTCACATAGTTTAAAAATTCATTGAAAAAACAAATTATACAAATAAATTTCCTATTTTATTCTTATTTAATTGGTTGGACTAAGTAAATTAATCTACAGTAATACAAATTCAATAGCTAAATCAATTATCAGAATACAAATTCAACAGGGGCATGGTGATAAAATAATTGAAAAAATGCCATTAGATATCAAAACTAACACATATATTTGGGACACGTGAAAAATGAAAACAATCATATACACGAGCTTTCAAGTTTTGATCTTTTAGTTAAAAAAATATTAACAAATAATTTATTTATTTTTATTGATACGAGTATTGTGTAAAGGCCTAAAAGGGGATAGGGAACCTAACAAAAATGCCTAATTTTGGGTTCACTCCTACCATATTGTACAAACACGAATTGTAAGGGGTAGTACTGACTAATGAAGAAGCCAAATATTAGATTTTTCCAAGAACTGGCAATATAGTATATAAAACTACAGCAACTCAACTCTAATCTAACCATCTTTTCCAAAACAAATATAAAAAAAATCAGCACATATTACAATCCCGAGTTCATGTCAAAGCAAATGGCCTCAAGGTAAACCAAACCCAAATCATGGTAATCTTTTCATTGTGAACAAACAACTACAAATAAAAATGGTCAAACGACCAATTCGGTCCCTCGATTACTTCTTCACTGAGACTAATACAGCAAACTGCAGCACAAAACTGATAGTATTTGCGATGAAATAATAATACAGAGAGAGACTTACAGCCATCGCAGAGGTTTTCGGAAGGAGAGATTACGATTCTGGGAGTACAGGCAGAAAAGGGATTTAAGTGACACCGATGTCGTCTTCTCCCCCATTTACCCCCTTTTTTCAATTTTTGATTTTTGATGATTTGTATATATATTTTTAATCTTATTGTATACTCAAAATATATTTACTACCTAAATAATTTTTTTTTTTAGGGACTACCTATACCTAAATATAAGTTAGCACTTGGGAGATATTTACAAGAGAATGTTATTTACACTTCAAAAAGTGTTAATAACACTCCACATTATCTATTTAATTATTTACTAGACAATTTTGCCTTTTTTAATTGTTTTCCTTATATAGTATAACATTTTTATTTACCTTGAATAATTTAAAACTATATTTTGTATGTCAATAACAAATTCTAGCATTTTAAAATTTTATCGTAATTTTTTAGATACATAAAAATAAAATAAAAAAACTTAGTTTAATCTTGAATACTATAACTTAAGTTTTAGCAGGAACATAAAAATTTATTATTCAATTTTATCACAAAATATGTAGAATATTTAGGTGTAAAATTTTTTGATTGTCACAAATCACAATCTTATATAAGAAATATGACTATTATTCAAAATATTAATTTTAAGATTAATATTATTTATCAAATTTATTGATTAATTTATCTTTATTTTAAAATTTCTCAAAATGAATAATAAAATATATGGATTAATTTTAATAGTTTATTTATGTCAACATATAATGAATGAAATTCAAATAATTTAATTTTATAAAAATTATATTATCGTTAGTGAAATTTGTTTACACCTTCGATGTATTTTTCATTCGAAAAATTCGGGTAGTTTGTCGTGTTTGAGTAGAACCCGAACTCGATGCAAATATTTTGGGGAATATATTGGGTAGAAATTTCTACCTGATCGGGTCATATGGGTACCGATTTATTTAATTTTTAAAATTTTAATTAAAATGATAAATAATATTATAATTGTTATTATTTTAGTTATATATTTTAGTCAAGGATGCTAATATATTAATGTTTTTGTATTTTTTATTTAAGTATATTTTTAATTAACAAAAAAATATAAATACAATGTAATACATTTTTAAAAAAACCAGGTAGTACTCAAACCAGAATAACCCGATTCCGAATTTTTCGACCTACCACCACGTCTACCTCTACATGTATAGTTTAGAAAAATACTAAAAACATAAAAAATAATCTAATTTTTAATTTTATTATTTAGTATATTTTATATCTTATTATAATATTTAATCAGAATTTGATAATTAAGTTTTTTAAAAAATAAGAATTTGATAATTCAAAGTTTTTTTATATCTCAATTATTTTATGTATTTTTTTCTAAAACCAGGATGAAATATTTAATATTAATGTTATATTTTTTAAATTTATTTTCTTTCGGTATATGACAAAATTTGTGAACCAATTTTTAAAATATTATAGTTTTAGTTATTTGCGTACAAAAGAATTGGAATTGAACTTTTTATGGTAAATCTAAATCCAAATGTTATATAATATAAGGAATTGGAATTAAACTTTTTATGGTAAATCTAAATCCAAATGTTATATAATATAAGGAAAGTAAAGATAAGGGTAATATTGACTAATAATTAATTAAATAGATAAGGTAGAGTGTTATTAGCACTTTTTGGAGTGTAAATAACACTCCCCTATTTTTAATCGATTGTAAAAAAATTTTTAATTGCTAAAATATATCTATATTTGAAAAATAGACGGATTTTTGAGCTAGGTGTAGAAAATTTAATGTTCGGTAATTACTCAACTATAGATCGAACGATCCAGATTCATTTACATCTCCTATGCAATAAATTTGGGTACTGATCTATCAACATCGAATAAACTGCTCGATCAATAGATAAATATATATTATTATAGTTAAACAATTTATTATTATTATTTTTTTGAAACTTAAAAACAATTTATTTATTAAGTACTCTCCTTCTCCCTCCTTTTATTCAAACTCCAATACTTATTTTTCATATCTGATTTGCAAAAAAAGAATTCCTCGGATCTTTATAAAAAACATATACGATGAAAACTATCTATCAATTTCTCAAATTTAAAATAAACTCTCGTCTCAAAATCGCAAATTACATGATCAAGAAATCTAACATACAATAAATAAATAATAAAAAAAATTTGGCATCAAATAAAACAATAAATTAAAAAAAGTCCTAACACTGCATTTTTTTTAGCGAAGAAGTACACGAGAAATCGCATCAGCGACTTTGAAACCGTAGAGGGAATTGTTTACTTCATTATTTGTTTATCCATTTTCAGTTAAAACTGGAATAAATCCAAGGCTTCAAATGCGTTAAAACTCCAAAATCCGTTCTCACGCTTCGTTTGTAGGAATTTGTGGGAAACGAATCGAGGACTCGTGAAAGAAATACGTAACTTGGCTTCAATTCAACGCAGATTTCTTCGTTAATGGCCGCTCAAGGACTGTCCGTATTTCCTGTTACACCTTCTTGTTCATCCTCGCAGCAATCTTGCGGGGAAGCCGTTGAGCGGTTCGTGAGGTTGAAGCCAGAGATTTTGTCGAATTCTTTTGTGGGTACGAAGCTATCGATTCAATCATCAAGGTTGAATGTTGTCGCTTCAAAACGACTGGGTTCAACTGTTGCAACCGTGTCTTTTAGCCTCCCAACTGGGTAAGTCTTTATGTTGTATTTATTGAGGCATTGCTTGCTCAAATTAGTTAACTAATCTTTGGTTTTGTAGAAAGACAGAAGGTGCTGCTACTGACAAGAAGCCAAAGTAAGATTTTGTTGCCCTTTTTCCTTTGGTTATTATTATTGGTTTTGAAGTCAAGATATGGGTTGATTTATGATATTGTGGTTGAGTAAGTATGGGTTCTATTTGTAGTTGAGAGTTAATATTGGCATTTATAGATTTTCGGCGAGGGCGATAAAGTCGTTTGCTATGGCGGAGTTGGAGGCTAGGAAGCTGAAGTATCCAAATACTGGGACTGAGGCGCTACTTATGGGGATCTTGGTTGAAGGTTGGCTATTTGCATAAGATTGTTGCCACTTCTAGTTGATTCCAGTTTGCTTCTTATTTCTATCCTAGAAACCAAATTGGTCGATTTGGTTGAAGAAGACGCCTTTGTAAATTTTGTTCCTTCAAGAAATGAAAGTGTTGGTGCTCGGTGTTGAGTTTATTTTAAGCCCTGGTAATGTGTTACCATGTTGGTATAAGGTTGAATGCTATGTAAAGTGTAGTCATATAAAAATGATGAGTGTCTTAGCATAGGCTACGGTATTGAAATATTGAGGAAAAAATGTGTGTGTGCGTGTTTTGGTAGTTATTAGATGAAAACCAATCCATCACAAAATTCTTACACACGAACATAATGGAAGTGATCTATTGGTCGTGAATGTCACATTACCAGGTGTTGATCTTGCAGGAACCAGTTTGGCAGCAAAATTCTTGAGGGAAAACGGAATCACACTGTTCAAGGTGCGAGAAGAAACTGTGAAGCTGCTAGGGATGGCTGACTTGTATGTTTTCAGTCCAGAGCATCCACCCTTGACTGAACCAGCTCGGAGAGCTCTAGATTGGGCAGTCGATGAGAAAATGAAGTCAGGTTGTTATGGAACACTTATGTTGTTGAAGTATTCCCATATACCATGCATAGTTGATTTAGCCTTGATTACTGATTTACTGTGCACACAAGAGTTAGCTTACTGCTCTTATTAGTGTAGATTTGAGCAATAGCAAGCTATCGATCCTATAATTGTGCTAACATCCAATATTAAATGTTTGATTACTCTAAGTTATAAGTTGAAGAATTAGTCCTAGCTCTTGCTTTGTGTGGCTGCCCCACGCAATGTAGTGCTTGTCTGTTCTGCCAGTTGTAGTTTTCAGTTCACTTACACGGACGGCAACTAACAACTACAAGGTTTGGTTCTATGCTAGGTGTTCGGTCCTACAATTGAACTTTCACCTGAGTTTTTTTAATTATATTATCATTTGATGCTGTAATGTATTGTTTTCCTATCATATAATGAATTTCGTAATTTGGCCTTTCATTGTTTCAAGCAGACAGTGATCATCTTTTTACTTTTTTGGTTCACCACTTTTATCCAAATCAAAATTTCTAAATTTAATTGTTGAACCAGATGAGAATTTCATCAATTGCTTGTTTTAGTTGGATTACATGTGAATTATGTATCATCAACGGCTTCTCTCCTTGTCGGTTACGAAATTGATCCGGAAAAGATCGGGGATCAACTTTAGTTGGTTCTTTGTGTGGAATCTGAAGTACTCTTATCAAAACATGATTGATATATTACTTTGCTTGAGCAATGTCAGGTAACCATCTGTAAGATAGAAGCAATAGTGAGTACTGGCTGGTCAATGCTGTGAGGCCCAGTACTCATATTTTCCACAATAGATCAATCCAAGTAAAGTATTAGTCTGTTCATGGGCAATGGGCATTAAGTAGTCCTATCGTGATTGTGACGTCTTTAAGACATGAAGAATATTGGGTTGCCTAGATTTCTAGAAATTAAAACATCATAATGAATGCCCTACTTCTCTTCGTTTTTGTCTTGCTCTGTGCATTTCCTGTCATTTCAATGAGGACATCAATGTTAGTTTAGGAACATAAACTTCGCTGGTCAAAACTAAACTATAACTTCCATTAGTTTCCACGCTTCTTTTCTCCTTAATTTGGCAGTTTGTTTTCTGCTAATTTTTGTTTATTGTTTGCATCAGTCAAAATGCTTACTAGTATCATAAGGAACAACAATGGTTGCTTGTTCCACCATATTTTCATAGTTCCTTGTTTTGAGCCTTTCGATAGAACATCAAACTCATTCAAGCAACTGACTACCTTTTGACTCCAATTTTGTGGTAGACTTTTTCTAGCATAATTTTGGCTTTGGAATAGACGGGGTTTGATTTATGAATGTAGTCTCATTCATGTTTGTGATTAAAACCAAGTATAATACTAAGTTCTCAGCAAATGTCTGTGCTTGCTGCTGTCTTTACGACTGAAAGCTCTAAAAAACGCAGGTGAAAGTGGAGAGATTACTGTTTCACATTTGCTTCTTGGAATCTGGTCGCAAGAAGAATCAGCGGGGCATAAAATAATGGCTACATTTGGCTTTGACGATGAAAGGGCCAAAGAACTGGCTAAAACTGTAAGTTCTGTGAAAATAAACTTTAACATGTTATTTTTGAGGAGAAAAAGAAAATGTAAATTCTTAGTTCCACCCCATTTTTGCTGTGTATTTAGTCGATTTGAAGTTGCATGATTTCTTTGGAATCCTCTGATGCAGACTTCGAATCTTTCTTGTCCACAGATGGATAAGGATATTATTTTAAACTTCAAGTAACTTCGCCCGATGAGTCAGGTGTCAAAATCTCAAAACCTTCATTACCAGCACATGCCAAGGAGATAGATTTTTTTTCTTGCTGACGATATTCTATACAGGCCAGTTATCGACACTCTTCTTAAGGGGTCTGGATTTTTCCGTTTTCAAACGGCAAAAGTGTTCTTTCCCATCGCGTTAAGTTTTGATTCGGATGCAAAAGCTTTTGTTAACTTAATTTGATACGAACCAATGGATTGTATCGACTTGGAATTTTATGGAGAGGAATGTTTATCTTCATTGGCTTTATTTAGTGTTCTCAGAAAATGTTGCGAGTTTGTATTCGATCTTTGAGTTGTTATAGAGATTTTTTTTTCATAAAAAAAAAAAGATTGTTTATATCAATATATGAGCATAATTAATTACATTGGAGCAAAGATTTATTGGGAAAAAAATTATTATATGATGATATTTCTCAAGATTATTAATTTTTTAAAATAATTGGAAAGATCATTCCATATGATTCAAAGAAGGCAAAAACTCACGGGTCAATTAGTCTTTTATTTTGGTTACTTATATAAAAGTTTTATTTTTTATTGTAAATATGAATATGGTTGACCTATCTTTCGAATAAATATTCGTGAATCGTTTTACAAAAGACCTACCCTTCAATGAAATGTGTGACAAAATTCCAGTTTTAAAAATATATAATTTTTCATATTGTTTGTTGATGTTGAGTTGTTTCCGTATTGTTATTGGATCGGTTTCTCACGTAACTGCTTGCCTCCACTAACAACATGAACTTACTTTATCAAAAAAAAAAAAAAATGAAATCCGTTGATATTTTCGATGAGCTAACTTTTTAAATATTAGAATTCTTATATATTTAATAATGAAAATGATGGTACAAAATCATAATATCCTCATAGATATTTCAAATTATTCATATCGATATATCAACTTTAATTTTAGAGTAGCAACTCATCGATTAAATTAGAGGCTTAAAAATAAATTTGAGTATTATTAATTTGTTTACTGATGTAATTTTTTTATTATTTTATAATACATTAATTCATACTATTAAGTAATAACATTATAATAAAATTATAAATTTTAGCATGAATTAATGTATAATTATTTATAATAATATGTCAATTAAATAAAAAATATATTTTTAACCTCGGTCTACGATATCAGGTGGTATCATAGCAGTCATTAGATGTTTGGGATATTTAAGATCTTTGATTTAGGTGTTGGAGATCAATATAAATTGTGTATACACACACACACATGGTATTTTTATGTGAAAACATGTATATTGAATTTTTTACTTGTGTGTTTGTGTGTTCGATGTAGTTACTTGATAAAATAAATGTTTGTATTATCATTGACCATTTGAAATTGCAAGATCACAGTTAAAAACATAAAGAGAAGGTAAAGTATCTCTTCCTCTATATTATCTATTATAACAGTCTGGTTGATTTTTGGGTGAATTGATGTTCAGTCCCTAAACCAAAAGTCAAATTAAGAATCTGTCCCTTGTCAGAAAAAAAACTTGTTTGCACTTTCTGGGCCCACATTATTTTTCTCGGATAAAATTAAGTACAAAACATTGAAAATATGGTACAAGTACATGATATTTGAGCACTAATTGTTCAAGGTCGAGTACAAAAAATAAAGGACTAATTGTTCAAGATCGAGTACAAAAAATAAGATTTTGAGTATAAAATCTAAACATCTTTATTAATGTGAACTTGCAACCTATGTTTGAGTACTCAAAAATCATATATTTGTACCAAATCTAACGCATTGAGCACTCAAATATCATATATGAGTACCATATTTTCAATGTTTTATTTTGATTTTCATCCAAATAAGATAAATGTGTTATTAATATCAAAAAAATTTTAGTACTCGAAAATCATATATTTGTACTAGATCTAACACATTTGATACTCAAAATCTCATATATTAGTACCGTATTTCTAATATTTTGTACCGATTGTCATCTAAAGAAAACAAATGTGTTATTATATCAATATTTGCTTACATATTTGAGTACTCAAAAATCATAAATTAATATCATATTTGAAACAATTGATACTCAAATATCATATAATTGTACCATATTTTTCATATTTTGTACCAAATTTCATCCGAAACAAAACATGTGGGCCAGGAAGTTTAAACAAATTTTTTTTCTAACAAGAACTGATCACTGATTTATGTTTAGGTTTGGAGACTGAATTATAAATTACCGTTGATTTTTTACACCTAGTTTTTATGTGCCGTTTTTATTTATGTATTCCTTATTTATCCACTATAACAGTCTGGTTGGTTCTTTACACCTAGTTTTAGTGTAGCAACTATATTTCGATTCATCCTCTTGTCATAATTGAACACTACACTCATTTCATTATTTTCATATCATGGAGGTTGCCGGTTATGGTTTTGAAGTTGTAGGGGTTTCATTATCATTGAATTCACTCTATTATTCGAGTGATTTACCAATGTGATGAGATCAATAAAGTGGATGTTTATGTGTTTTACTTGCATGCTGATTTAAACCAGGAAAATAACCAAGAATTTGGGCGTGTTTTTGCCAGATTTTGTATATAATTCTTTGTCATTGCCCATCAAAAAAAGATTATGGCAACGGAGAAATACAAACAGATATACACTTATTATTTTTATGATAATTTTTTCCATTTTAATTTCACTTTTATAATATTTCTCTATCAATCGTTGTTATGCATTTGATTTTTTATTGCCAAATCTCCATCTCAGCAAAGGCTGAAATCTCCCCTCTCGTTCTTGGTGCAGAAATCAATGGTCATTGAGTTGAGTTGACGCCGGAGAGTTTCTTGACAAAATTTTTAATTCCGGTTGGCCAAACTGATGCATTCTTTTTCGGCAGGAAAATATCGAGATGGGAGAACCAAGTTTTGAAAATGGAGAGAATTTAATATGAAACCACATTTTTTATTTTTCTTTTAAATTTCACTATAAGAAATTCAGTTTTTTTTTCAAAATTATAATAAACTTTTCTCAATTATATGAGTTAAAAATTATTTATTTATATTGTTATGTATTATATATACTTTAATTTTTTTTAATAATCAATCATTTCATAATATAAAATTCGTCACCCTCACATCAAAATCCCAGCTTCATCCCTGAAACCAACTGCAAATTCATGCAAAACATCCAAGAAATCGTCTTGTTAGAATGAATTCTTGACCCCCCAAAAAAAAAAAAATCGGTGGGAAATATATACATTTTTAAACATTATTCATATATATGTGTAGTATATGAAACAACATACGCTATTTTTTGCCTCCCTCTCTCTCATTATTATTATTATTATTTTTGGCAAAATAAAAATCCCAGTACTTGTTTCAGTTTGAGGGATATAGAGAAAGTTTATGGTTTATCGAATTTTTTCCGAGTGACTCAAATTGCTGTCCGTTTGCTTGAATTTACACTTGTGTTAGGTTTGCTGTGTGAGAGTCTACATATGGACTTCAGAATATTGATGGCGAAATGATGTTAGCAGAGAATGTTGCTGCTAATGGAACTTGGGAAGCTCCTTAAATTATATTATTGTAATGAATGTGTTGGGTTGCATTTTTTGCCTTAACTTACGATTCCAACATTAATCGGAGTCAGCCATAGGGGAGTCCTGAGTTCGATATTTTGGTGGAAAATTTGCATCCAGCCATTGTTATAGGAGTTTTCAGCTGTTGGGTGGGTACGATGAGCTTTATGGAAATCCATTTTCCAGGTATTTATCTAATATTGGTGCAAAGCCAGAAAAGCTAAGGTTGAAAGGATCATCCGACTCCATTTTGATGCGAAAGCTTGAAGGGGCTTTGAAAGAGCGTCAACTAGATGAGGCATGGTCATGGAAAACTTACCAGGATTTCAAGCGCCTGTATGGTTTCCCCGGCCAGATTCTTGTGTTCAATCTGATCACCGAATTGTCTTATTCAACTGACTCTAAATGCCTTCGTAGAGCTTTTGATTTAGCTCTAGAGAAAAAAATTCCCCTGCATCCTGACTTGATGACGAAGCTCATGCTTTCTTTGGCAAGGTCTCAAATTCCTGTTCAAGCCTCTAGCATTTTAAGACTGATGTTAGAGAAAAAAAATCTACCATCACTTCACTTATTACAAACGGTCTTTCTACATTTAGTGAAGACGCAAGTTGGAACTCTTTTAGCTGCAAATGTTTTAGGTGAAATTTGTGATTGTTTTCAGAAGTTAAATTTCAGCAAATCACCTCAAACAGAGTTGACGAAGCCCAACGCGACCGTTTTTAACCTCATTCTTGATGATTTTATGAGGTTTGGATCACCTTTAAAGGGCCAGCATATATATATATGTGTGTATGTATATATATGATTATGAATATTTCTAGTTCATAAAAAAACGTTGTTCAAATTAACCAGTAGTTTTGTTAAACGAAAATTATTGTGCAAAAAATAAATTCAAATATCGGCAAGAAATATAATTCGCACATAAATTTACAAAACTAAAACTTCCGGTGCCAAACGCAATCCTAGCAAAAATTTGAGAAGATATAGGTGCCAACATATAACTATGATAGTTTGGTAATAGTTGCCGGTGTTCCATTTTTTGGCATTAAAAACGGGGGAAGAAACGATGGAACAACAAATGCAAACACGAGGCAAAACAATACCAAAACTACAACATACCAAGCCAGGTGGGGAATGCCCAGCAAAAGTTCATCACAAACTGCCAAAGAGATCGAGAAAAGGTGAGAAATTCATAGAATTCAACAATAAATGAATTCGTGAATACACACATTCCAAAAAATGCATGCATGAAAGCCGGAGATGAATAGTTGTCACAAAAACCACACACACAGTCGAGCAACAGTTCAAAAGTCTATGCCGAACTTCAAAGACATCGATGAAGCGCATAAGGAGTTACGGACAAAGGAAAAAAATTGCACTTGGCTGCCTGTAAGACAGTTCATCATGTGCTAAAAAGCCAGCCCCCCTGAAATGCACAAGGAGTAGTATACGAGTTACGGGAAGTGATGAAATGCATATCCTTCCCATGCCAAACAGTTCATGCATTAAAATCCCACATCCTCTAAAACTGAGATCAGCTAAAACCTCCCTATGTATCTAAACGTTGCTAGCTGACACTGAATAATGAAAATTACTTAATATATTTGATGTATTTGAGAAAACCAAATGCAAAGCCCATTCATGGAGGCATGTCTAAACCAACTGATGAATGAAGAACCCTTCGTTAAAGGTGGAAAGGCGGGTGCTTTGAGATTTTTAAGGATTCGCTCCACATTCCCTGCTTGATGTAATGTTTGAACATTTTTCATTCCCACTTCAGAACATAATATTCTCACTGTCTCAGGCTAAAAAAAACTCGTCCGCCAGAAGTTATATAAATTTCTTCATAAATATCGGTCTCTCAACTTCAAGAAGTAACAGAACGATGAAATTAACTCAAACAAAACAAAGCAAAAGCTAGTTGTCATATTAATCAATGTAGCAGCACAGAAGCAGTAGAAGGATAAAATTTCGCCATTAAAAAAACAGCAATAATCAACCATCAAGACCAAACTGATCGAGCATCATATAAAATTTGCCTATAGTTTATTTAGAGAATCAAGTCCCCATTTACATGAAACTCCGCAAGTTTCATTTACTGAAATGTACAGAAGATCAACAAAAAACGGGGTTATTATAATTTTCTGAGGATTGTTTAAAATTGAGGGATATTGCATAAATTTCTATATAAACAGCAAAGATACAGACTTTTTTTTGATAAGCAAAGATACAGACTTAATAAGGAGGGAGTTTTCAGTAAGGTTTTATATGCATGAGGAGGTACACGGCCGTTAAATTTTTCAGTGGGGAATAGTGCACGGCACTGACGAAAATCGATGGAAAAAACATTTGAAGTTGGCAGTGTGCAAAGGGAACAAACCGGTTATGGGGTACATGGGGAGCTTAAAAATTCGTTTAAGAATATTTTGGCAAAATTTTCCTACAAAGAACTGAGGAAAGTTGTTATGCTTGCGAATTTTTACTTTTAAGAGTTAAAAGTAGGGGTAGGATGATTCTTTAAGGCAAAAGCTAGGTGCAACATAAGCCTTGTGTTACAGATCGGAACTTCACACGCAGGTCAAAAGGCAACAATGCTCTAGGCTGTTCATGAAGGGAATCCTAGAATCGTATAGGAGGTTCCCGAATTTTCCAGACATTTTAGTTAGTGTCTAGATTCTTCTAGAGATACTGAAGACAGTACAGTAGAGCATTCAGAATCTTCTAGAAGCTTAGGTGAATAGATTTGCTACTCCATTTCTAACAACCCAAGTTTGTCAACCCTAGAAGCTTACGTGAATAGACTCTTGATCTCTCACAGTCTCCCTCAGTCCCTCCAATTCATAATCTAATTACATGTTACACAGCAGCGTAAAATCAGAAGTACTCAGTGCAAAAAAAGGTTTGATTACACGCTTTCTAGCGATGCCTATCAATTAAGCAGCCATCAACCCTTATCGAAGTTTTTTTCTTAGTAAGTTAATATGCTATTCACTTATGACACAGAATTCTAGATGATTTGAAATTTTCTTTTAGTTATGATTTACACAACAATATTCTTTAATGAATTTTTTATTTACATTGTTTGATATTTTTGTGAAATATATTTGGTTTATGTGATATATAGTATAAATCACTTTATGCATGTGGATTTTTAAAATTTATGCCAAACACATTTTACTTAGATAAAGAGTGCGCCTCGCTTCGCGCCTCAGGCTCTAGGGCACCCTAGACTTGAGTGCGCCCTGCGCCCAATAACTATGTTACCAAGTAGAAACAAAATATTGTCCTACCTATATTGAAGATAACATATTCCTGTTCCAGTTTCCCTGATATTGCAACAAACCCCTCAGGCTCAACGTTCACCAGAACGGACATTTCACTCTGTGCAAAAATTCCAGCTGAATAAATTCTCATGTAGCAGTAAAACGAGAAGAAGCATTTATCAATGTTAAAAAACTTAGAAAAAAACCTGGTCACTAAATGAAGTCACTCCACTTGTCTTGAAAATTAGCTTGTCCGTATTGAGCAATTTTCTTCCTCTTTTGGACGTCAAATTTGGGATGCCTCTGTTCAGTTGCAAAGTGAAAGCACAAGGTATCTGGTATTTGTTTCATCTTGTTATAATACATTATTAACAAAGTGATGTTGACAAATAGAAAGAGATAAACAAGATGCATACAGAAGCTGGGTATGATATCTTCACTTCATACCACGTGTATGGTTTCAAGCCTTGCAACTGATAGAGGCGTGCACCATTTTGTAATGGCATCATCTCCCTAAAAAGCTCCTCACCAACATGCAGAACTTTTTGACTAACCCTGTAATTTTAGTGAGATCAAATGATAAAAAAACAAAGCTAAACTCAATATTTTCAATTAAGAAACAACCTTATCCTTTCGAAATAATGCTCACGAAAGAAGATGAATTTCACAAACAAAAGATAGAAGCAATCAAGTAATAAACAATCCAAAATGGACAACAACCGTAATTAATAAGTTGAAAGATAATGAAAAACATCATAAATTACAAATCTTTTTTAAAACAAAATATTGTCCAATCACCACGAGAAATAAAATCTCCTAAACAGCTCGAATTAATATAAAAAGCTCCAAGTCATCGACCGCTTACCCGCTACCATGGATAGATGTCGTGCAGCTGAGTATAAAATACAGAAAGATCAACTCGTCAAAGGAGCCTAGCTTCCGCCCAATTTGAAACATGAAAAACTTTTGAAGAGCCAGAATCTAGTATAACATAAAACAAGAACAAAAATGGGAAACACCAGAAACTAATCAGTTATTTCGCTTCTCAGGAAGCATCTTCACATATTACAAGAAAAATATCATGATGGTTTGGAATAATAAATCTGCACGAAAATGAAAAAATTAACCGATTAACCGCGAGCACTCACACACACCCACACACAAAAGATAAAAAAACAAGATAAAAATAATAAAATTTGAAAATCAGATAGCTGCACAAAATATACGAGAGATCTAATGAAGCTGAACCAAGCTGATCAATTCAGGAGATTAGTGATCTATGAAAAAAATGGTTCGCAGTACTTCCACAACTGGAACTGCAGTAGCCATTCCAAATTTTCTACCTGGAAAAGGAAGGTGCTAGGTAACGTCGATGATCACCGCGATAATGGTGGAACGATAATCCGAAGGGAACTTTGCTGTAAGCGGAGAGGGAACGGCCGATTTACCATAAAAAGATTTGCTCTTGCTCTCACAATTTTTTTAAAAAAGCAATTTTGTAAGTTACAATTTTTTGTTTTGAAAAAGCTCTAATTTTGACTTAAAAAAGTGCTTATTTAATTACTTTTTTGGTTAACCAAATACTTTGTTAATTGAAAAACACTTAAAAAAGTGTTTTTTTGGTCTGGCTTTTGAAACCAAACGGGGCGTTAGTTTTGTAATTTCATACTAGGCACCGTATGGTTTGAGTTATAGGATAAGTAATTTATAGATAATTAATATAATGTAAATTAAAAATAAATAAAAAAAATAGTTAACACATTATTTGATTTGTTGGATATATTATAATTTATTTGATTTAATTGAGGTAAAATTATTAATTAGTAAATAGATAAATAATATGACGAAAATAAGACGAAATTGATTGGAATACGTTATACATAAATTAATAATACATCAAACCAAACAATGCCTAAATATTCAATTTTGAGTTTTGGTCATGTAAGTTTAGTTATATTTTGATTTTTAGTCATTTTTCATTTAAGCAATGTTTTTATAACCGGACCGATGATTAAATCGATCTAACTTAAAAAAACGGTCCATCTGGTTGAACTGTTTTAACCGAATTGTCGGATCGAAAACCGTTTATATAATATAATATAATTAATAATATATTTTAAATTAAATAAAACCTAAAAAATTTATATAAATAGAAATATATATATTTATCGTAGTTTGAAAACTAAATAACTACATAAATATATTCAAAAAAATTATCTCTAATATTAATAAATAATATTTTTAATGAAGAAAAAAATTTCAAATAATCATGTATACATATAATAAATATTAAATTAAGTTTTTAAAATAAAAAAATAATTTTTCAAACAAAAAATCGAAAAATCAATTTTTCGGTTCTTGATCAGTTCTGCTGGTTCAACGGTTAAAACGGTTTTTGGGAGTGGTTTAACCGTTAAAACGGTTTTTGGGAGTATTTCAGATCAAATCAGTGACCGATTTCGGGTCAAACCGGTTGAACCGATCGGTACAGTTTGGTTTTCAAAAATATAACATTTAATTGTTAATATCACAACAGACACATCATCATTTTTAATGCCACTTAAGCATTTTTAGTTGTCACGTCAGCATTTTCTGATGCCACATCAACATTCTATGAAGAAAGGACTAAAAACCAATTATAACTTAACTTATATGACCAAAATTCAAAATTAAATATTTACAGGACCAAAACACAAAATAGGTAAATTTACAGGACCATTTTAACTATATTCCCTTCATTACATATATAGATTTTTTTTAAAGATTATATAGTGTTTAGTTGGCTTCGCTTGGTTCAAAATTCAAATCAATAAAGTGATGATTTAAAATCTTTTTTAATCGATCTAAGTAATGTGTAAATAATTAAGCTATGAATTTGAGATTTCTCTATGTTTCATGGTTAACACTATAATTATAATCGAAATCCATTTATTTGAAATACTATAATCCAAACGCAACCTTTTCTTTTGTGGGGAGAATTGCATTTTGACCCTTATGAAACACATAAAAATAAAAAAACCTCTTGTGTAAATTAAATAGGTGGTGTTGTCTGAAAAGAAGAAAACAAAAGGTTTGTTATACTACGGTTGCTCGAAGAACCAGTGTGGTTTCTTCCGTTGTTGTCACCCCGATGATTATACTATGTTTCCAAATGAAGACGAAAATGAATTTGATGGTGAATTTAGAGGTCAGAGTTGCAATAACTATGGTGGTGTGAAGAACAAAAATAAATCTTTCGAAGAAGAGGTTTCTTCTACTGTGCGAGGAATAAATATTGGTCCAATTGAAGCTGGTTATATCCATATTTCATGGGTTGCTTGTGTGTTGCTTCTACTAGTGCTTACTATTCTTGTGTTCAAGTAATGGAAAAACAATGTGTCATAGCCTATTGTTGATGAATTTTGAGTTTGTGTGTTTCAATTGAGTCTATGTGTGTTTAATTTGAGTCTGTGTGCATTTCTTTTGAGTCTATATTGTTGCCCGACGATGAAATATGACATTCTAATTTCATGTGGTTTTTCAATTCATCGATGAAGCAATTTATGTCTTTTAATTAAACTAAAGATTATAACTACCATGAAGAAAAACCAACAATGAAATCATTCGAAGTTCGAATAACATGCAATACTCAAATTAGACTAGTTGAAAATTAAAACATTCATTGTAGATATTGCATTCCATACAATCCAAAAGATATTAGTAGCCTATCATTCATGACTTGATACAAAACACTAGAAATTAATTGATTAATATCATTAATAGCCTACAACCCTCGTTTTTTCAATTACCAAAAATAATACAAAATGCGACAAAGCAGCAACAAAAATGATTGAACTACAGCCCCCATCTTGGCAACTTTCTTGCCAACCTAGCTAGAAGAATTGGTGTTTACATCAAATACACTTGAACTAGAGCTTGTTCCTTGACTCGAAGCAGCAACATTTTCATTTCAAGTTGTATTGACTGTAGCTCTAGATCTCGAGTTTGCATTTCCAGTTGCAATGGCCGTAGTTGTAGCTGTAACACCTGAAAATTCGCTACGTAAACCCGCATGCATAACTAAGAGTTTTTAACTTTAAGACTGTCATAACTTAAAATTCTCATTTCATAAATCATTAAAACATAGTAGAGCCGTCAATTTGGGTTAGGCCCGTCGGGTCGATCCGCCCCGCCACACAATTTAAGTGTGTTGGGTCGAAAGTTTTTCAACCCAACTAAAGGTGGGCCTACATGGGCCAACCCGCCGAGGCCCGCGAAGCGCGAAATGGCCCGAGGGTCTGGAGAATTATTATTTTATTTTTATTTTTATTATGATATATGTATTTTTAATGAAAGTTGTGATTTTTTTTGTATTAGTTAATTTATATAAAATTTATACGTATGAAATCAATAATTAAATTTTTTATTAATATGTATCTATTAATATTTATTTATGAAATGAAATTTATAATTAATTATAATAATTTTTATTTATTTTTATTTGTAGTGAGCCAACCCGCGGACCGGCCCGTCTAACCCGCAACCCACCTTGGATTGGATTGGGTTGAGGATTTCCAGCCCGCCAGGATGTTGGGCCGGCCCGCCCCGCCATGGGTTGGCCCTAGGGCTGCAAACGAACCGAATCAAGCCGAATAATGATAAAATTTTAAGGTTCGAATTCGGCTCGATAAGAGTATATTCGAGTTCGAGCTCGATTCGAAGTTCGATAATTTCAAATATTTTGGTTCGAGTTCGGCTCGAAATGAAGTTCGAGTTCGAGTTCGGTTCGAAATATTCGAACCTATTCGTGAACTATTCGGATATTATGGTTCGAAAGCTCGAAATGTATATATATTATTATATAATTATATTATATTAATTAAATATTAAGGCTCGCGAACTATTCGCGAACTATCGAACAGAGTAATTTCGGCTCGAGCTCGGCTCGAAAAAAAGTTCGAACATGTTCGAATTCGGCTCGAGTTCGATAAGCTCGAATACGAATCAAATATTTATCGAGCGGGCTCGTAAAGCTCACGAACACGTTCGGTTCGTTTGCACCCCTAGTTGGCCCGTCTTACAGCTTTAAAACATATATCATGTGTCTCATGCATAAAACATAATTTAAATAATTTAAAACTTACAGAATGACAGTGCAGCTTCTGAGCTCCGTGTAGCATGCTAGTCACCCTACAAGAAACCTGGCTCTGATACCAAATGAAACGACTTAAAAACTACTACTAATTTTTTTTAAATATATAAATATACTTTATACTCTAATTTATTTCTTTACTTTAAATTAATATTTATACATAAATATATATCATACTTAAAATAATTTTGTATAACTTAATATACACTATATAAATATAAATAAGTATATCACATGCAAATAAATACATAAAATTAATTACTAAAACATGATAAAATCTCATGCACAAAAATTTCATAACTAAATACCTAATTATTATTTATTCAATAAATTCATGCAAACTTGAAAATAAATAATTAAATCTAAAATTCATGCATACTCTTAAACTTCGACATATTAAAAACTTATGCGAAAATATTTGTTTTGATTCTTAACACATCAATATAAAAAATGAGCTATGGTCACGAGTACTATCTGCTTGGATGCTCATACGCCCTTGGCGCTTGTCGGAACCACATTCTCTTCATAAATCTCAGTCTCACCTGCACCATTTAAATCTAGCGAGCCTAAAGGCTCAACACGTTCTATCCTTATATAACAACATGAAACCACGCACAAACACACATCATATAAAATACGTGAATATACTTATACGTGCATGATCTTAAAAACATATACATATAAACATGTATAAATTAATCATAAGCATCATCATCATACAATATCATAAACATTATACTTAATACGTTTCATACAATGACATGTCTTAATTTTTTTAGTTCTCAACAGGTCGTATCTATGTCGGTGGACTCATACTTAACGATTGATCAATCATAAAAACCAACGTACGTGGCGGTGAGATCACCACCTCTTATGCCACTTCACTAGCTCGCTCAGCTGGATCCATAGGCTCATCTAACATAAACATTATTAGGAAGGTCACCAGGCCCAAGTATCCCGGTCTCCAACCACATCACTTTCCACCTTCACATCAACTTCCATAAAAAAATTTATTTGTCTTTAACATGCCTTTAAATTTAACATAAAATTTTTTAAATGATGCATGAACTTAAAAATCATCATTATTTCTTTATTACATGAAAATTCGATTGTAAATATATATTTAATTTATTTTCAAACTCCAATACTTATTTTTCATATCTGATTTATGATAAAACAAAAAGAAATTCCTCGGCAAGTCAATCATTATAAAAACATATACGATGAAAAATAAACTATCGTCTCAAAATCCCAAATTCAGAGCGATTTTACATGATCAAGAAATCCTAACATACAATAAATAAATAATTAAATTAAAAAAATCCTAACACTACATTTTTTTTGGAGCGAAGTGCACGAGAAATCGCATCTACAACTTTCAGCAAAGAAAGATAATAATAAACGAGAAACCATTTGTTTATCCATTTCCAGTTAAAACTGGAATAAATCGAAGGCTTTAAATGCGTTAACAAAACTCCAAAATCCATTCTCACGCTTCATTTGTAGGAATTTGTCGGAAAAGAATCGAGGACTTGTGAAAGAAATAGGTAACTTGGTTCAATTCAAGTCAGCTTTCTTCGTTAGTGGCCGCTCAAGGACTGTCCATATTTCCTGTTACACCTTCTTGTTCATCCTCGCATCAATATTTCCGGGAAGCCATTGATTGGTTCGTGAGGTTAAATCCCCATATTTTTTCGAATTATTTTGTGGGTTTGAAGCTATTGATTCAATCATCAAGGTTGAATGCTGTCGATTCAAAACGATTGGGTTCAACTGTTGCAACTGTGCCTTTTAGCCTCCCAACTAGGTAAGTCTTTATGTTGTATTTATTGAGGTATTGCTTGCCCAAATTAGTTAACTAATCTTTGGCTTTGTAGAAAGACAGAAGGTGTTGCTACTGAGAAGAAGCCAAAGTAAGATTTTGATGCTCTTTTTCCTTTGGTTATTATTGGTTTTGAACTTAAGATATTGGTTTATTTATTATATTGTGGTTAAGTATGGGTTTTATTTGTAGTTGAGAGTTAATATTGGCATTTATAGATTTTGGGTGAGGGCGATAAAGTCATTTGCTATAGCGAAGTTGGAGGCTAGGAAGCTGAAGTATCCAAATACTTTGACTGAGGCTCTACTTATGGGGATCTTGGTTGAAGGTTGGCTATTTGCAAAGATCAAATGTTGCCTCTTCTAGTTTATTAAAGTTTGCTTATTATTTCTATCCTAGAAACCAAATTGGTCGATTTGGTTGAAGAACATACCTTTGTAAATTTTGTTCCTTCAAGAAATAAAAATGTTGGAACTCGGTGTTGAGTTTATTTTAAGCCCTGTTAATGTGTTACCATGTTGGTCTAAGGTTGAATGCTGTGTAAAATGTAGGCATATGAAAAATGATGGGTGTCTTAGCATAGGCTACATAATTGAAATCTAGAGGAAAAAATGTGTGTGTTTTGGTAGTTATTAGATGAAAACTAATCCATCACGAAATTCTTACACATGAACATAATGGAAGTGATCTATTGGTCGTGAATGTCACATTATCAGAGTTGATCTTGTAGGAACCAGTTTGGCAGCAAAATTCTTGAGGGACAACGGAATGACACTTTTCAAGGTGCCAGAAGAAACTGTGAAGCTACTAGGGATGGCTGACTTGTACGTTTTCATTCCAGAGCATCCACCCTTGACTGAACCAGGTCGGAGAGCTCTAGATTGCGCAGTCGATGAGAGAATGAAGTTAGGTTGTAATGGAACACTTGCGTTGTTGAAGCATTCCCATATACCATGCATAGTTGATTTAGCCTTGATTATTGTGCACACAAGTGTTAGCTTACTCCTCTTATTAGTGTAGATTTGAGCAATATCAAGCTATCGTTCCTATAATTGTGCAAAATGCTAATATCCAAGATTACATGTTTGATTACTCTTAATTTATAAGTTAAAGAAATTAGTTTCAGCTCTTGCTTTGTGTGGCTCCCCCACATAATGTAGTGCTCGATTATTCTGCGGTTGTAGTTTTCAGTTCACTTACACGACAACTAACAACTTCAAGGTTTGGTTCTATGCTAGGTGTTCGGTCCTACAATTGAACTTTCACGCGATTTTCTTTAATTATATTATCATTCGATGCTACAATGATTTGATCATTTTCATACTCGAGCCCCCCCCCCCCCCCCTCCCCCCCCACAAAATCAAGAAAATTTCCATCTCCAGCCACATACACGACCACCACTCAAAAATGCGTTCGATCAGTTGCACAATGATTTGCCCCCAAATCAAGAAAATCTCCACCTCCAGCCACATACACAACCACAACTTGAAAATGCGTTCGATCAGCTGCATGATGATTTGATCATTTCCATACTTGAGCCGCCCCCAAATCAAGAAAATCTCCACATCCAGCCACCGACACAACCACAAATTAAAATGCGTTCGATCAGATGCACGATGATTTGACCATTTTCATACTTGAGATGCCCCAAATCAAGAAAATATCCACCTCCAGCCACAGACAAAACCACAACTCGAAAATGCGTTTGATCAGCTGCACGATGATTCGCCTCCAAATAAAAAAAAAGCTCCACCTCCAGCCACAAACACAGCCAAAACTTTAAAATGCGTTCGATCAGCTGCACGATGATTTGACCATTTCCATACTCGAGCAGCCCCCAAATCTAGAAAATCTCAACCTTCAGCCACAGACACAACCACAACTCAAAAATGTGTTCGATCAACTGCACGATGATTTGACCAATTCCATACTCGAGCCGCCCTCAAATCAATAAAATCTCCAGCTCCAACCACAAAAAAAGCCACAACTCAAAAATGTGTTCGATCAGTTGCACGATGATTCACCCCCAAATCAAGAAAATCTCCACCTCCAGCCACAGACACAACCACAACTTGAAAATGCGTTCTATCAGCTGCATGATGAATTGATCATTTTCATACTCGAGCCGTACCCAAATAAATGAAATCTCCATATCCAGCCACATACACGACCATAACTCAAACTACGTTCGATCAGCTGCACGATGATTTGCCCCCAAATAAAAAAATCTCCACCTCCAGCCACAAACATAGCCACGACTTGGAAATGCGTTCTATCAGTGTACGATGATTTGACCATCAGCTGCACTAATATATTATAGTCCCATAATAAATTAAAAAATTTTAAACTAATTATAACTACGAAATCCGTTTATAGTTTCGAGATAACTTTTTAAATATATATTTTTAATTTTATTAATGTTTTATATATTTAATTTAAAGATAGTAATCAAAATTTTCTCATATATATTTCAAATTATTCATATTCATATATCAACTTTAATTTTCGAGTTGCAATTCACCAGATAATTTAGAGACTTAAAAAATACTCAAAAATCATTCATTTGTACCAGATTTGAAACAGTTGAAATTCAAATATATCATATAGTTTTACAGTATTTTCTACCGATTTTCATCCGAATAAAACATGTAGACCAAGGAAATGCAAAAAAAAAGTTTTATGTGAATTAGAGAGTTTAAACACATATTATTTTTTTTACAAGGACTGAACACAAATTTAAATTTAATTTAGAAATTTAAGGTAAATTTATCCTTTATTTTTAAATTCTCTCTAACTATTGTAAAAAAAATAATAATTTCTTTCACGGCTATGTTCTTAAATTCTTCTCACTATTGTAAAAAATAATAATAATAATTCCTTTCACGAGTATCGACTACAAGACAAATCAAGAAAGTTAATAAATAATGGTCAATACACCGCCACAAATTCAAGAAAAGCTCCAGCCACCGCCACAACTTGAAAATGCTTTCGATCAACTGCACGATTATTTGACCATTTCCATACTTGATCCGCCCCCAAATCAAGAAAATCTCCACCTCCAGCCACAGACATAGCCACAACTCGAAAATGCGTTTGATCAACTACACGATGATTCGCCCCAAAATCTTGTATTTCTTTATGCCATTATTGATGGCATCTTTTACTAGTGGAGGAGGCAGCTGTCTGAAATTTTTTATGCCATTATTGATGACATCTTTTACTAATGGAGGAATCACATGCCTGCCACTTTCTTTTGGCTTTATTCTCCTCACATGTCTGCTTTATTGTTGTCGGGGCATCTTTTGCTTTTGAAGTAGGCCCCTGTAAAAACGCATTTTCGGTGGTCCTTGTCCACCTTTGCTTGTCTCGAAAAAATCCTTTCGATCCATTCGGAGTCTAAAGGTTTTTCCAAATTCTGGCTCCTTCTGATTTGGGCATTCTGGGCAGATATTCTCTGACCATCGTCCAATATAAGCCATGTTACAAAATTTTCGGCGAGTTTCTTTACTCCCCGGCAGCTTGCTGTTTCACAAAAGGTTTCTCTTCTTTTCGAAGAGTTCTTCCGCAAATGCTGTAATTTTTCCTGTCATTGTGTTCAACAGGAACGATCCATTCACAGAATTCTGATAAAATTTGAATGGAAACTTGACTTTGTCCATCTCAGTAAGACAGACCCAAATACCCCATGCCCTTCTGGTTGAGATCTCATTTTCCCCGAAAGTGGACACCAAGGGTATTTCTTCAGTTTTAGGATCCTTGATAAATTTATGACTGTTTATATCAGGTCTCCTCAGCTTGATGAAATGAAAGGGTTCGTGTGATCCTTTCACTGTTGGTTCTGGAGCTGCACTAAAAAAGTATAACTCAAGCACATCTCCTCTGGACAAATGATCATTATTTGCCCATGTTTTTTGGACTGCTTCCTGGATCCATTTTGGTAACTGTGATATCTCCGGGAAGCTTGGTGACGTTGTATAAACTGAGGCCAAAGCCCCAAATTCATACCAGAGTTTTACATCTTTAGGATTGACATTATTTTTTAGCCAAACCCTTGGATATATCCCTGCAACATCAACCCTGCAAGTGTTCGGGTTGATTTCACTCCTCTCCCACCTTTGTTGATAAACCTGAATGGAAAAATAATAGATGGATTAGTATCAATCTTAGATTTGCCCTTATCAGTGTTGGGCCTAAGATTGATCTCTTCCTCTTTTATCCCAGAGGCGGAGGGTTGACTTGATGAGTTATCCTCATCAATTGTTGCTTCATCCAGATCATCAAAGGCTGATGATAGATTAGCACTTGTTTCTTGAGTTTTGGATTCCTCAACATCTTGTTTCACAACCGATGGTTGTATTTCTTGTTCTTGTAAAACCAATGGTTTTAGTATATCTTGTTTATGAGAAATCAATGATTTTTCTATAGCCTTTACAATTGGCCCTTGAATAGCAGCTCATAGTTGTGTTTGAGCTTGCATACATCCTGTAATTCGATTAGATACTTTGATCCGATCAGCTTGTTGTAACCTGCCGGCCATTTCAGCATTAATGGCTAACTGGTTGAACTCGTTTTGAAGCAACCCAAGGTGTTCCCTGAGATGCCTCTGCATTTTCATGATGGAATCCACATTACTGCCTTCCATATCTTGTTAAGAAATCTGCAAGAATATTTTCATGAGATTTAATAATAAAAATATCAAAAATATAATTTTGACATAATGCTTGCCATCTTAATAACCTAGCTTTCTCAGGTTTAGATTCAATCTTATTTTTTAGAAAAGCTTTTACTTGGGTGTTATCAACCTTCAGAGTGAATTTTTTAGCAAGTAAAAATAATGGCCATTTTTCAAAAGCCCTTTTAACTGCATAAAATTCCTTCTCGTTGATATGACATCTAATGGCCTCAGATTCTGAAAAAATATCGCTACAGTATCTGCATGGTATTTCTCCATCTGGAGTGATCTTGGTAAGGACTGCTGCCCACCAATCATCGCTGGCATCCGTAAATAATACCAGATCATCTTCATCTACGGGTATAGCCATTTTTGGGAGATTCTTACATATCTCTTTTAATTGGTTTACCCCTTTAGTATGGTCATCGGTCCATATAAACCTAGCATCCTTTTTTAACAAAGGACTGAACACCTTTCTGTACATTGCTAGATTGTTAATGAACATCCCTGAAAAATTAACTACTCCAAGAAAACTCTGGAGTTGTTTTACATCTTTGAGTTTATCTGGAAAATTCTTTACCTTTTCCACAATATGGGGTTGTAGAATTATTCCAGTTTCATTAATCTCAATACCGAGGAATTTAATTTTTCTCGTTGCTATGACTGCTTTCTTTTCAGATAAAACCAGTCCTTTTTGTTTACAAATTTTAGAGAAAATCTCTAAGTGTTTAACGTGTTCGTCTATATTTTTTTGATGCTATAAGAATATCATCAATATAAACAAACATAAAGTTGAAATAATCTTTAAAAAGGTTATCCATCTTTCTTTGAAATATTTGGGGTGCATTAGCTAATCCCATAGGCATAACTTCCCAAATATAGTGTCCTTGTGGATTAGAGAAGGCTGTGAATTTCTTACTTCCTTCTTCCATTCGAATCTGGTAAAATCCAGACTTACAATCAAATTTTGAGAACACTCTAGCATTTCGTACACAGCTAATTAGGTGTTCTCTACTCGGTATGAAGTACCCATCAAACTCTAGGATTTTATTAATACCTTGGTAGTTAATAACTAGCCTGAGTTTCCCTCTTTTTATTTCACCATGATTTCTAACCAGAAAACCTGGGCTACTATATGGTGAAACTCCTTCTTTGATTAAACCAAGGTCCAAATGTTCCTTGATAATCATTCTCATATCCCTTTGATTTGTTATGTTCATCGGGATAGGCTTATATCTGACGAATTCATACTCTTTACCTTCCTTTAGAGTAAGACTGGCTTTGAGTTGATTTCTATCCCACCATGCCAATGGATGCTCGTTGTAACTTTCTTTGAGCCTCTTTTTGACATCTTCAAGGGATATTTTATTCTCTAACTCTATATCTCTGTGATTTAGAGTTACCTTGAGAAGCTCCATATCCTCTGTTTGGAGTTCTTGTTCTGTTGTTATTTTCAACATGGTTTCTCCAAAACTTCCCTTTATCACCATGCTGGCTGCGAAATATTATCGGCAATTGTCGATAAAAAGCAACCTTGAGTCTTTGAACGATAATTTTATGATCATAAATTGTAGTGAACATAAGTCTTCTTGACTTATTGTCTTGTGTGTACTTCTTAAACATTTGTAAGAAGTTATTTCCTAACAGGATATCAGCTCCTGTATCATGGAAATAGATTGGTGGTGTTTTTACCTTGTACCAAGGTATTTGACCTGCGCCTCCCATAAGGATCTCTGCTTGTTTTATTCCTTTGCAAAGAATTAAAATTCTTCGAGAGAAATCTCGTCCAGCAATTTTTGGCAATTCCTCTTCACATTCTTCAGGGAAGACTCCTCTTTTTGCTGTACAAATTTTTGCTCCTGAGTCAATATAAGCTGCAAAATACTCAGCCTTATATTGTTCATATAACATCCCTATCTGAATGTATATGAAGAAAGGACTTGTTGTCATTTTTTAAAGGGATTACTAAATGGCCCCGCCATTTTTAACAGATTGTGTTGTAACTCAGTAATTCGATTAAGACTATTTACCTTTAGTTTCCCTAAGGCCTCAGAAGGTAGAGTATGGTTATTCCTTTCTACTTCTTCAATGCGTTCTAGTAAACCATGTTCATGACTTACTAATTTCAACTGTTGCTTCTTCCTCTGTCCGTGAACAGAATTCTCGAATCTGATTAAGGGATTGTCCCTTATCCAATTCTCTTGGTTTTCCATTTCGTAGAATTCTTATTGAATTCTCCAAGTCTTTTCTTTTGTCATGAACTCTATTCATTTTTCAAGGCGTTTCCTCCTTTTTCAAGGCGTTTCCATGGTTTATGGTCTTCCAGGAATTCTAGACCAAGAATGAGTTGATCTATTTCTTTTCCTGGAATTCCCCAGATTTGAACTTCCAATTCTCCAATATTTATCACTCCTTGGTAAGTTCCTTTTTCCTGTTGTTTTAAATAGTAAATCGAGTTACAAGGAAACAAGTTTCGATGACTTGTAATTTCGAATACTATTTTCACTTCTTTCTATCCTTCTGGAGATCTAAGTTTTCCTATTATAGAAAACTCTTTTTCTTCTGGTGGAATTTCTTGAATAAGAGATTTGTCCCATCTTCTGCTTGTCATTCTGTCTCCTTGGAAAGATAACCTTCGGGGTTCTATTTTAAGGTCTCTGTATAGAACCGGTCTGTCTTGAATTTGAATGTCTGTTTCCTGAATTAAAGAAAACTCGATTCTTTCCGGGTATATTGCTTGAGAAACTTTCCCAAAGATCTTTGGAATTTCAATGAACTCATTTCTAATAAATAATTCAGAATGGTGAGTATTAGAAAGAGCATATGAAATTTGATACGTAATAGAATATGACCTATTACCTTCCTTCATTAGTCTTTTTTCTTTGAAGTTTTGATGTAAAGTCAAGGCTCGACTAAAATCTCTATCAGCTAAATTGTAGGTTATTCTTGGATAAATAACTCCCACAATTTTTCCTGCATATAAATTTCCCGAGATAGTTCCTAGAACCGCATCTTGTATATTTCCCATTCTTTTTATCGCATACTACGATATCTATGGGTGAATCTATTCCCTTTTTAAAAGTAGCCTTGATCATAATCTGGATTGCTCCAATATAAATCCAAGACATTGTCTTTGCTACTTCTGCTTTTAATTTCTGTAATTCTTCTCGAATTTCTTCAAAGAGAATTAATTGCATTTCAATTTGATTACTGGTTAGTTCCATAGGGATCGCCATTTCCCTTCTGGATACCTTATAAATCAAATTATGTCTTCTTTGTCTTAGCCCTAGGTTTCCTAAGACTTTTTCAACTTGTTCTGCCAAAAATCCTTGGTACTTCTGTAATGTTGGATTTTCTCTCATAATCCTTTGGACCATATTATGAGATATCGTGGTTTGACTAAAGAACCCAGCCAAACTTTCATATGTTTCATGGCGAAATACTTCCTCTTTACTATGATTCTGATTCTGATTCATCTTCAGAAACTTCTCGACTAAACAATATCTCTTCTTCTTATATGATTTCATCTGAGGGGATATCCTCAAATTGATATACTTGGACTAGATCTTGAAAGAAGACCGCATCATCCATATCTGGTGTTGCTTCAAAGAGTTTAACTCCTTTTTTCTCGTTTTCTGAACAATTTGTAGATATATGTCCTCTTGCTCCACATGTCCAGCAGTTGCAATCCTTGAAACTTTCACTTGCTCTTGTATGAGTTCTTCTGAAAGTTCTTCTTGATGGTGTTCTTCCCCTGCTTTGTGATGAGCGTGTTGCTGGGGATGTTCTTATAGGTCCACTTCTTCTACCTGATCTATAGGATCTGGCCTTTTGTTTGGACCAAAATGTTATTGGTTTCCAAGAACTTTTCATTCTTTATTATATGAATTATTTCTGAATTTCTTCCTTTTAAATCCCTGTTATCTGTTTCCAATGATCGTTGGAAGATCATTTTCTCTACAACACAAAGGTGTACGCTTATCTATACCCCTTATTTTCTTATAGCTCTTCTGTAATGCTGCCATATGGCACCATTCTGCTAATTTTCCTTTAAAAAAGGAGGCACGTCTTGCCAATGTATCAAGATTGCCTGGAACATATTTTTTAATCAGCATTTCTCTCCAGGGACTTGACATTTTTGCAAAAAATAGCTGAATTGCTATATTTTCCTCGACTCCCGAATTCCATCTGTATTTAGTAAATAACATAATGTATTCATCAACTAAGCAGATATCATGTAACTCGAGGCTATAAAGAGCTTGAGTATATCTTATCTTTTTCTCTGTACCTTGATTATTGAAATAGTCTACCCCTATGAATTATGCTTTAAATAGGGTGGCCATTCTTTCTCCAATCTCGCTGAGTGATTCTCCTGCTAAGATTGATTTCTTAGTTTCTGGCATAGTCATCTCCCATGCGATCTTAACAGATCCCATTAGACTCATTTCTAGAAGTTTAATGAATCCTTCTTTATTGAGATATAATATCCCTGCTGCTATTCTCATAGCTGACGTCCAATAATCTATAAGATCTTCTCTGTTTTTGAAGTCCAAAACATCAAGGTTTAACATAACCCCGTAAGGATGTATTGGATCTAAAACAGTTTTTCCGTAAGGAGTTTGATGGAGTGGGATTTTACTCCTTCTGGATCTGGTTTCTGCTGGATGTGAATTTTTTCCAACCTGGAACTCACTATGTGGTTCTTCTTTTTTAACCACATATCTTGGGGAATTCCCTATGGGTTGTTCACCCTCAGAAGAATTCATTTTTAGATCTACTACTTTGAGATTCGCAAAAGAATCCGCAAGATCTTGTAGATCCTCGAGATTTAATCTTTCTAAAGTAGTCATCAGATAGTGTTTTTCTCTGATACTGCTTTTATAAGATTAATCATCATTTCATCATTGGTTAAAGGTTTTTGGACCATTTTGATTTTACCTTTCTGATGTAACAAAGGTTCGGTACCAAATGTGAGTGGTAACCTTCCTCCTGTATTTCTTTTTCTAGAACCCGAAGTGTGTTCTAGATTTATGATTTTATTTTGAAGATCCTTTAGGTTTTCAAGAATTTCTTCTTGTTTCTTAAGGATTTCTTCAATTTGCCGAGGTATTTCATACAGCTAATTGCTGTAATTACCGTCTTTTGAATTTCTCTAAGATCTCCGGAGAGTTTAGAGGAATCTGGGGTAATCTCTAAAAATTGAGAGTTAGAAATCATTTTTCTTTATCTCTTCAAAATTAAGAGCATTAATCACAACCTGTTGTAAGTAATCTATTGTGAATAGATTAACTTGCTTATAGGATTTCATATGAATAAAATCCTCTTGATTCAAACCTTCGTTTGAAGTCATCTTTTTTTTTAAAAAAATCTTCTCCTCAACAAAGAAAAACATGAATTAACGAATAATATTATGTCTGAATAATTAACCTAAGGCTTTGATACCATTTTTTACGGATAATCCTTTGTACCATGAATAAACACAAAATCTTCAGATTTTAGCATAAAAATCTTTAGATTTTAAGCATAAAAAAGCATAAATCCAGTACAAGAATTAAACAATTAAATTCAAGTTTTGTGGTCCTATGAGCTATTGCAAAGAATCTTATGGGTAAGGAGGTAGAGCAAAGTCAAGTTTGGGATTTATCACTAATTTGCTCTTAAAATTGATATTAATTATATTTAAGTTTCTTGTTTAATATTTATACGGTTGATTATTAAATTATAATTATTTTAAATACAGAACCAGTTCATTGCGAAGTAACAGACTGCGAGAGCATGTGTCCACCGATAGGGATAGGAAACGCAGTGTTGCTTTGATTGCTGAATTGAGAATACTAGAAATTTGACGCAACACTTCTCAGCGATTCGCGAGACCCCAAATAATGGTAAGCGTATAGCGTGTGCATTATGCGGAATATCGACTTTAGTGTTGGCGAAGCCTTAATTTTTCAGCCGATTTATTGAGTATAATTTGTCGTTCCTAACTGTGTGGGTTACAGTTTTCATTCGCAGCTATCAATGATACAGACTCGAGAAACGAGTGGCAACCATTAGCTCCGACAAAAGAAGCGCAGGCAAGAATTTTGTGCTATTGATCCCAATTAACTTTCATGTTTGCATTATCTAGTTTTGTTCGACTCATTTTAATGTTTTCGTGTTTGAGAACCTGAGTGGATTTCATGATCCGGTAGTTAATCGTTGCAGTTATTGTGTTGCAAATTTTGAACGTGCTGGGCCAATAATTTTGTGATGTCGATGTTTTTGGGTTAACTTTACAGTTTGAGAAGCGCCCTGGGATTTAATTTCATTGTAGCATAAAGTGATAACGAAGCTTTTTGAGGAATTTTTCTTAACCGAGCTTTCGTGAGCCAAGCCAGAGTAAATCTCAAGCAGCTTGATAGTATTTTACACATTATTTTGTATTGCTAGCTTATCCAGCTCAATCAACCTAGAACAAATGTTTTTCAATTTTTCAAAATGAGATACCTGAGCTACAAGGATTTTTGCAATCCATCAAGAGGTTGTGACTTGTGAGACTGGGATCATTTTTCTGCAGTATCTGCTCCTATGTATTATAGCTATTTTGTCTTATCCACTAGGTATTGGTTGTAAACTTCCATCTCGTTTATAATTGAACTGTGTTTCCAGGAGTTTCGTTTGTCACAGTTATATCATGATGGACTGTTGAGATTGCAAGCTAAAGACTATGAAAAGGCCCGTGAACTTTTGGAGTCGGTGCTACAAGATCCATTGATATCAAATGATCAGGTTGTGCAAGCTTTAAGAATCTTCCAACATTTTTTTTCTTTTGACACCTTTTCTTCTTTCACGTCTATTTCTTCTTTTGATTTTTTTTCGCTTTACGTTCTTATGTATGTATTTTTTTTTGTTTATTTCAGGTGGAAAATATTGCTAGTGGTGGTCATCTGTCACAGCTCAGGTAATAAACATTGACAAATAAATTTCCTTTCGAACGGTTTTGATATATATACATATGTATATATATGCTTCTGTTAGGTCTTTCTTTCAATGGTCACTCCGCATCGATATGGGCGTGTGCTCATTTCATGGTTTGTTTGCTGGGCGGGGATGCCTATGTGTCTTTGTTTTCCATCCTATAATTTCCGGATAAATTGTTTGATCCAACTATCATTTTTATAATACCAAGTTTGTCCATAGTTGAAATGGCGACGACTCTATCCCTTTGGCTACCTTGGTTTTATGCAGTCATGGCAGAATTGAGCATATCACAATTTCGTATCAGTTGAGTTTGTTTGAATGGAAGTTACCAGAACTCTGCTTCTGTCAATTCACAATAGGAATTGTTATGATCCATTTGAAGCTTTTTGTTAAACATTTTTATGACTCAACTTTTTGGTTGTCTGCAGATTCTTGGCACTTAAAAACCTTGGCATGGTCTTTCTTCAACAGGGCCCTACCTGTTATGAGAGTGCTTTGCGGTGCTATCTGCAAGCTGTTGATATTGATGGCAAAGATTCTGTCCTCTGGAACCAGTTAGGTACTCTGTCATGCTCGATGGGGTCTTTAAGCATCTCTCGTTGGGCTTTTGAGCAAGGACTTGTTTGCAGCCCTAATAACTGTAAGCTTAATTTTTGTCTTTCCCCACCTTTCACTTGTCACATTTTCACTTAAACGATACCAATGCCACCTCTATCCCCTTTCATCTTGTACTAGACATTTTCATACTTTTTAATTTATCTAACAGCCACATCTCTCCTCAGGATATATTGTTGACATAAGCCATGTCTCCACAAGTTAATGTATGGTTTATTGACAAACTGCAGGGAATTGCATGGAGAAACTCTTGGAAGTTCTGATTTCTATCGGTGATGAAGGGGCTTGTCTTTCTGTTTCAAAACTGATATTAAGCCATTGGCCATCTCATTCTCGTGCATTGCATGTTAAAATTACCATTGAGGAGTCTGAACCAATACCATTTACCCCAAGAGGTATAGATAAATTACAACCGAAACATGCACGACTGAAATTTCCAGAGAAGAGAAAAGCATCAGATGGGGAATTGGACAATACCACGGCATGTAAAAAGCTGAAGCAAAAAATTGAAGTTCAACTCTCAGAAGCCTCCTGGATAGCACTTGCTTATGAGCTACTGGAGATCCTACTCCCATTATCGATACCCTGCTCTGAACCAATTGAGAGGCAGAAATCTGGGGACGTTACAGTAAGCATACAGTTGCCTTCATCGACAAAAGTGGCAAGTTTTATTGAGATAAAAGGGTTCACGTGCAAGTCAGGTGGTATAGGCATGTCTGTTGTTGATCATAGCTCTACCAATGATAAGGAAGGAACTGTACTCGAAGAACAACCTCAAGAGAGAAGAAGCAGTCGCCTTGAAAGACTCAGAACTCGTAAACCAGGGAAAGAAGAATCAGAACTTTCCACTAATAAGGATCTTGCTAAAGTTGTGAAGCAATATCTAGTACCTTATTTGGTCAGCAGAGCTAGTACTATAAACTGCGAGCACAATTCTAAGGTTTCTTTGGATTGTTCTCAAGAAGCTTCCAATTTGTTAGATTCAGAATCTACTGATGTCATTGCATTTGTCCAGAGTACATACAATAACTGTGGTGCTTACCACGTGAGTCACTTGCTTTTAGAGAAAATTGCAAATAGAGGCATTTCATATCAGGATAGTATTGTAAAAATATTGGACTTGGAGAAGTTGACAAGACTCTGGGGACAGGAAAGAACTCCTGAGTGCAGTCTTTTTCTTTCTGAGCTTTATTATGACATTGGGCTACGGTCTTCTGAAACATCAAAAAAGTGCAGTTTCATGTCAGAGGCATCCTACCATCTTTGCAAAATTATAGAATCTGTAGCCATGGAATTTCCTTTCCATATTACTGGAAGGGATGAGAAAGGAAATTGCAACTTGACAGATGTTTCTGAAAAAAACATTAATACTGCGATGGGCAACAATTCTTTGTCAAATTTTAACCATTGCTTCTGGATACGTTTTTTCTGGTTAAGTGCACACTTGTCTCAGTTGGAAGGTGACGAGCTAAAAGCTCAAAAGGAGTTGTCTGTTGTATTGTCCCTTTTCATGGACAAGGATAAAATGAACTGCCCTTCTGTTCCTATTTGCTTGCCGCACTGCAAAGCCAACAAAAAGCTTTCTATTGATAGGGTTCTTCATGAAATCAATTTGATTGAGGTTGATTACTTGGTAAAGAAGTCTGTAAAAGATATGCTTGAGAAAAATATGCATGCAGAATGTGTTGATCTTCTTGCCCCTCTTTTATTATCAGTAAATGATGTTCATTTTGATGTGTTATGCGCCTCGGGTCATGAAGGTAGAGGGTTTATACCAATCGAGATATCTGCATTAGATGTTTTAATTGAATCATGTGAACTGGCAGAACAGATGTACGTTGATGTTTATTTGGGTTGTCATAGAAGGAAACTCCAATTACTTTTAGCTAGAGCTGGTCTGGAAGGCAATTCTACTGGTAACCATGCATTTTCTTTTTCTGAAAGTCCATCAAATGAAAGCTTATGGCAGCAGTGGAACCATTCAGTTGCTGAAGAGGTGAAGGCTATATCTCAATCTGCATCAAAAATCAAGAACAACATCAATCCCATCGACTTTATTGTGAGTCATTGTTTTTCAAAGTTGTTACTATCTTTAGGTTTTTGTAGAATATTACAGAAAGCCGTGAATAGGATTTGGCAACGGATTTACCTACAAACAGCGACAAGATACGCATGATCCATTGAGTTAGGATGATACTTTTCTATCTGAAAGCACAAAATTGTTGATTCTTAGCTAATATGAAAATCAACTTGTTTGATCTTCCTTTTCGGGGCAATCTTGTTTATTTATCTGGTTGTTGTTATCTTGCCTATATTTGAACATTAGAGGTTCCTTGTACTCTTTCAGGGTGCTTCAGTTATTTAGTTTCAAGAAATTAGGCATCCCTTATCATTTTGTATTCCCTTGGATTCTTCCTGCTTTACTGGTCGGTTGTTACAAATATGGGGGAATTACATGCTTATCAATAGTAGATCACCTTTTTTTTTTTTAATAAGCCCCTCTTTTTATAGTAATTTGTTTGGAGATTTATAGGTTTATATGCATCTGTGACAAAGGAAACTCAAGTATTATATTCACACCCAACTGGTTTGTGCATTTGCAGGGTATGTATGCATGTATTAATTCATTCACCGATATAAAGTACCAGAAGCTAAGACCAAAATATGTTTATCTTTCAAAATGGACTTTCTGAAATATAGACATTGATGAAAAATTCCAGTGGTGATCAACTATGTGAAACATGCTGTATCTGTGTTGGTAAAAAGGCTGAATATTTTTGTTTTAGCTGGAAATCATTTCGCCCTTATAGAGCTTGTTATTTTGTACATTTACGATCTATATTATTGCCTTATTTGCATGTTTTATGTTTATATCACTTTGGAAGTTTTTGTTTGAGCTCGGATAATTCTTATTTATATACTGTTCACCATGAACTAATTTCGTCACGTTCTTTATACATGAATTTTCAACAAGCATTTATATTACTTAACATGTCCCATTGTTTAGAGCAATAATTTGAAAATGCTTGAAGTTGTTCTGGATACAAAGAGGCATCAGAAATTGCCTTTTATATCAGAACTTAGAGAAATTTTACTTGATTGACATGCTATATTTCCTTACCCTGTTTGACAATATCTTGCAGAACAAAGATCACATGGAAATTATTGGTGATATCCAGTGTTTATTGCTAACTCTCATGTGCAATATCGCTAATTTATACTTCTCCAAGAAGTCCTCTGGGATTGGTGTCCCTGATTCAATTGAGCACACTGAAAGATGGTACTTTGTGGACGCTGCTATTGCCTTTTGTAAACTTCAGCACTTGAACTTTAACGCTACAGTCAAGTCTCAGGTGAGCATGGGCCCAGCTTCTACCTCTTATTGCTTTGTTTAATTGGTCCATCATTGCCCCTCTTTTTTCCCTCTCCAGTTTACATTCTAATGTTCTTTCATTTTGGTATCAGACTGAGTTGGTCGTGGCGATTCATGAGATGCTCGCGGAGTTCGGTATCTGCTGTGCTCGAGGGACTGATGAAGCAGAAGAAGGAACGTTCTTGAAACTTGCAATTAAGCATCTATTAACCTTAGATATGAGACTTAAATCTAATATTCACTCTCCTAATAAAAGGCAAGAAACAAAGCTCGATCTACGCACTTCCAGCAAAGATCAGTTTACAGAGTCAGAGAAACTAGCCCATGACAGTCCTATCCCAGGATCTCCAAATGTATCTCAACAATCCCATGTTCTTGATAATGAACTGGACAAAAAGGACAGGGATGTAGCTTCCACTTCAGAAAACGTGTCTGTTGAGAGGTTAAGTTCAGAAAGCATTCCCTCTTCTTTAGATAAAGAGAATCTTTGCCTGAAAAGCAACAATAGTGTAGATTATGGGTCTGATGGAACACACAGCAGAGAAATAAAGAACAACCATATGATTGAGTGTGGTGATGAATTAGCTGAGGATGAAAGAGAGGAACTTGAGCTTGGCATTGATAATGCTTTGGATCAGTGCTTTTATTGTTTGTATGGTTTGAATCTGAGATCAGATTCATCTTGTGAAGAGGATTTGGTAACCCATAAACACACAAGCCAGGGAGATTATCAGACCAAGGAACAATGTGCTGATGTTTTCCAATATATACTTCCATATGCAAAAGCTTCATCTGTGAGTAGAATTTTCTTGACTCGTCTGTGTCTTCCTTTCTGGTTTTCCTGCTTTCAAGACCTTCACATCAATATGGCTCAGTATCCTTTTGTTGTGCTATAATCAAAATATACGGTATAATGCTTCTAGAACTGAACCACTGAATTTACTTTGGTGCACTAAGATGTGTTTGACTTTCAGAGGACTGGGCTGGTTAAACTTCGAAGGGTTCTCAGAACCATACGCAAACATTTTTCCCAACCACCCGATGATGTTTTGGCTGCAAATGCAGTTGATAAGTTCTTAGACGATCCTGAATTATGTGAAGATAAGCTCTTGGAGGAGGCTGAATCAAACCGCTTTCTGGATTCCACTATGAAAATTATGTTTTCAGAGAATTCATTTGGTAAACAACAGAACACATCATCAGTAGAAAGGTATTATTATTATATAAGGAGGTTGCCGATTCCATTAAATTTTGTACTACATGACTAGCACTTGGAGCAAAGTTCCTACATCATTAATGTTTTGGTTTCAGTTCTGACCCTTACCTGGAAGTTTATTGCAACTTGTATTATCTTCTCGCCCAGTCCGAGGAAATGAGTGCGACTGATAAATGGGCTGGTTTTGTTCTAACTAATGAAGGAGAAGACTTTGTAGAGCAGAATGCAAATCTATTCAAATATGATTTACTGTATAATCCTATGCGTTTTGAAAGTTGGCAAAAGCTTGCCAATTTATATGATGAGGTAATGTTCATGACATTCTTCTTTCCTCATAAAAGGCAAAAGGAGGGAGGTCAAGTGATCCAAGCTTGATAATGCCTAAGTTTATGGTACTTTATCATGCAGGAGGTGGACTTGCTGCTGAATGATGGCAGTAAGCAAATAAATGTTCTGGGTTGGAGGAGAAATTCTAATCTACCTCAGAGAGTTGAGGCAAGTCGAAGAAGGAGCAGAAGGTGCTTATTGATGACTTTGGCTTTGGCAAAGACAGCAAGTCAACAGGTTTCCTTCCCTTTTTAACTCTGGCTATTTTTAGATTGTGACTGTGATGATGATAAGAACTCCATGCACCTCATGCTGGCTGGCTATTTTTTTCGGTCGAATATTCTCTGCATTGATGTTGTGTTGTTGGATTATGGATTGTGTTGATTTTGAGCCGATGCCTGTAATTACAATGTGTAGAACACTTCTCCATTGTTTTCTAACGTTTTATTGGTATCAGGGAGAGATACATGAGTTATTGGCATTAGTATACTATGATGGACTTCAGAACGTTGTACCATTCTATGATCAAAGATTGATCGTTCCCTTAAAAGGTGCGGAATGGAAGATATTTTGCGAGAATGCTCTAAGTCAATTCAAGAAAGCCTTGAAACACAAGTATCTTTCATCCTCTTTCATCCTCATATCTCAAACGTTTTCTTTCCAGATTCTGATTATGCTACCTATCTGTTAAAAACTTTGCAGGGAAGATTGGTCTCATCCATTTTATGTGGGGAAACTCTGTGAAAAACTTGGGTACTCTCATGATATGGTGTTCTCGTATTACACCAAGGCTATTGCCTTGAATCCATCAGCTGTAGATCCATTCTACAGGATGCACGCATCACGGCTGAAGTTGCTCTGCAAATGTGGGAAACGAGATGAAGAGGCCTTAAAGGTTCTAATCTATTACACTTGATGTGATTCTTTTTTCGGAGGACTGTATATGCCTTTACTTCACCTATTTATTTGTGTTTTTTTTATATTGCTATGGAAATCTGTGCACGCATCCTTTTTTAAGGGTGGAAGTGAGGTTACATTTGCATAAAGAATCCATAGAAATGATTTTTCTTGTGAGCTCTTTTTTGAATTTTTGTGATCTTTGATTGATCAGTGTCCACATCTATTTGTGATTGTTTGATTACTGCTAAGACATTGTGATGTTGATCAGTAATCTGTGTTCCAGGTAGTTGCGGCACATTCCTTTGTTTGGTCAACCAAGGAATCTGTGATGAATATTTTCAGTGGACTTGGTTGTGAAAATTCAAAGTCATCAATGTACGTTGAGGATGGAAGTTCTTGTACCAATTCCGAGCTAGTTGGACTCCATCAATTTGAGAAGATATGGAATCTGCTTTACAGCGATTGCCTTTCTGCCCTAGAAACTTGCGTGGAAGGAGACCTCAAACATTTCCATAAAGCCAGATATATGCTATCTCAAGGGTTGTACCGGAGAGGTGGACCTGGGGATCTAGAGAAAGCAAAGGAGGAGCTTTCTTTCTGCTTCAAGTCATCTCGCTCTTCATTTACGATAAACATGTGGGAGATTGACAGCATGGTAAAGAAAGGAAGGTACAGAAATCTTGTGCATGCCAGCTATAATATCAATATTGAAGCTTATTCTGTTGCATCTCTGAATAGGTCTTAAGCATCCAAGGTCCCAGAGTAGTATCAGAAAACTAATAGTGTTTTAACAGAAGGACTAGAAAGTTAAGGATTGGGACATCACTGATAAAACTGAAATTTAGCTGGCATATCCACCATCTTTTTCAACCTATCATAATTTTTCCATCAATTAGGTGGTGGTTAATTCATTAGTTTCAATCTTTGCTATCTCACTCCAATTGTACTACTTGGCATCCATTGTGCTTTTAATATCATTTGTTTGTATTATATTTTTATTCTTTGTAATGCAGGCGCAAGACTCAAGGTCCTTGTGGGAACAGGCGAGTTCTTGAAGTTCACTTAGCAGAGAGTTCTCGAAAATTCATAACTTGCATTAGGAAGTACACACTTTTTTATTTGAAGTTGCTGGAGGAGACTGGAGATATCTCTACCCTTGATCGAGCTTATATCTTTCTTCGGACTGATAAAAGGGTATTGCATCTTGATGCCTCTGGATTACGATAATTTACCAGAGTAATGGGTGCTAGCAGAGAGGAACATTGTTTAGAAATTCTTTCAATTTTGACTGCCCCCAATCAGAATTGTAGACTGTAGTGGCTGTATTATGAAGAAGAGGCTGCAATGATTCTAGCTAAAGCAAAGTGGTCCACCATACTGCAACAGAGTAACTAGTGACTGTTTTTGAAGAATTTATGTGCATAATTGCCAAAACAACTTTTGATATGTTTGTTAAAAAGAAAAAATCCTTTTCCAACTATCATATGGAGCCTTCTTTATTCCAATCTCATTCCCCAGTTTTGGATACATGAGTGCACAACATCTGTGGCCGTGTGATGTCATTGGTGTGGCCATGGAAAAGTAACCTATGTGTTTCTACAATTGTTGATGTGAACAATAATGTTTCAGAGTGAGTTCCATTGTGGAATATTTTCATAGAGCCAGAACAATGTGCTTTTTAGGTGAATTTTAGATGAAAGGAAATGAGATAAAACTTCAAAATTCATTTTCTTTGTATTGCCTCTGTCTTTAGGTTATCCTCCAGTGAATATGCCACATGTTTGTGAAGATTTTACTATGTTTCCTCATTTCTATAGAATGCCATGAAAGTACTTTGGCATGGAAACACATGGAGATCAAGTGTTTGAGATGTTTCCACTAATTAGGGTATCTATACGGAAATCCAGATTGACGTTCACTTTTCGGTACAAAAATGTTTATTTTAATTAGCCGTCTATAAATCTTACCGTAAATAAAATGATTTTACGATAAATATTTATACTGGAAACTGTTGCGTCTAACTCAGAGGTTAATGCAGTTCTCCTTGTGCCTAGAAGATCTGGTTCCGGTGGCTCTTATGAGGTACATCAAGGCCTTGACCATGTGTATATCTCAAGCTGGTCCTGGCTGTGATGCTATTACCGAATCCATTGAGCATTTGCTGGAGAGATTATTCAATTTGTTCTTGGAGAGGGTCAATTTATGGCATGATATTTTCTGCTTGCCTGAGCTAAGGGGTTCAGAGTTGACTGAAAGCAGCCTGTACGGGTAAGTGTGCCAGAGAGAATGAGTATTCCAATAAAAGTGATAAATGCATCAGCATGTGTTTTTTTTAATTTTCTTGTTATTTTTGTGCAATCACTCATAAAGGGTTTCCATGTTTCCAGTTGAAAATTTAAATGAACAAAAAAATGTCTATTTTCAAGTTCAAATATGTAGTTAAGTCGGTTGGTTGATCTTGCATGGCGTCTATCTTACCATTACATTTTCTTACTTGCAGATATCTCTATGACTTCATACAGCTATTGGAGAGAAACGTAAGGGTGGAAACACTTGAAGGCATAAATGAGAAGATCCGAAAGCGACTGAAAAATCCTAAGTTGTCCAACAGTATTTGTGCTAAAGTATATAGGCATGTGTCTGCTGCTTGGTGTAGATCCCTTGTCATTAGCATGGCAGTTGTTACACCCTTGCTTTCAAGGCTCTCGACTGAGATCTGTGATATGAATTTATTGGGCGGGGGACTGGAAAGCAACCAACTGCTTTGTGTCGATCTGCAATCAGAAGAATTGTGGAGTTCAGCTTTTGAGGATTCAAATCATCTCAAGAATCTTGAAACCAAATGGAACCTTTCGTTATCGAAGATCAAGAATGTTATAATCAAGAGAGTTTCAGATGAAGATTTGGAAACGGCAGCCGCACTTCTCAGATCTTCTTACAACTTTTATAAAGATACCTCTTGTGCATTGCTTCCATCCGGTATAAACCTTTATATGGTGCCAGCTCAGCTGGCGACAGAAACATATATCCAGCCAGGCATTGATGGGGTTGACATTATTGATATGAATACTTCAAGGAAACTTCTGTTATGGGCTTACTCACTTTTGCATGGCCATTGCCCAAACATCTCACATGTTATCAAGTACTGTGAAGAGAACGCAAAGGTATGACTTGTTAATATACATGGATAAACTAATCATGTAATGAGTGCGAAAGGAAATAAATTCTGTGTCACGAAAAGAAAAATAAAAGCATCCAGTGTATAACTTTCTACTAAATTTTAGACTTAGGACATAGGCTTGAGTCAAATTCATGCCATATGATGTAATCCTTCAAATGGAAAATGCTGTGTCTCTTGGATTTTATGTTTGGTGAAGGCTTTCACCAGTCATTTCCAACTTAATTTTGCCTCTTAAAAATCAATTTCTTCTTGTTTTAATAGCACAAATATTAATACCGTAACTTTGGTATGCACTGGGTAATGTTTATATTCTGTTTTTGCAATTCAGGCGAGGATCAAGAAAGGAACAGGGGGTTCATCCACCCCTCCAAGTGCCCACGTTTGTACTGCCACTGCCACTCATTTAGGTCCTTCCTAAAACTTTCTTGTGGTGCTTTACAAACAGAAAGTATCGCCATGACCATACACTGATATCAGCACATTCCTGTCCTTAAATTTGACCCAGAAATCTGCAATGCAGGTGGCGTGAAAGATGGGGTTGATAAAAGAAGTGAACCAGAAGTTCATCCGATACCCCCTTTTAGTCCTATTGCACCATTACCTGAAACTCAGAACATCCATAAACCGGAATGCTTCACTTTGGCAGAGTCCAAATTTACACAGAAGGGTACATCGACTTTGCCCAAGAATGCAAAGATTAAGAACCTGGTCAAAAAAAATTTGACCGAAAGTGACGGTAACAAAGGCTGCATGACAGCTGATTCTCAGCCTGTAGCTGGCAGTTCTTGCAACGAACCGCCCCCTGCATCTTCATCACTTTCTGGGGAATCACAGAGTGGTGAGAAATGTGAACCATCTGATGAGAAAGAACCGACATTATCAGCAACAAATTCACTTCAGCACAACGCCTCTGATGTTGAATTGGGCAGCTTGGATTAGCGGAATGAGGGTGTGAAATCGAATGAAGTTTGATTCCGCCTGGTCCTTTAAAGAATCTGTAACCAATTCCAGCATATTTTACAGTGTACTTGAGATGATTATAGTAAAATAATTTATTCATTGAGTTTAACCAAATCTAAAAAGTGAAATAAAGTATAGAGCCAATTTGGATATAGAAGCTGCCAAAACACTTAAATAAGTTCAGTTTTTTAAGTTATTTTAATTAAAAGAAATTTCATTTTGATGTTTGGATAATTGTTAAAAAATATTTTTATTTTTATTTTTATTTTTAAATGCAGTTATAACTATAGGTCCAAAAGCCAGAAATTCTAGCATTTATTTAAGTGTTTTTTTGAACAATTTTCATAACTAAAAAAAAAAAGTTTCTATCCTCTAGCTTGTCGAACAGACTCTTAATGTAAAGTTTAAAGTCGAGTATAAAAGCAAGTGTAGTGTTCTGATTGGTATGCATGCGTTTGTTAACATCACAAGCGATGATATTTATCACATGGCCTCCTGATACTGCATCTCAAAGTCTCCATTACTTTGTCATCTTCCATATGGATCTTGATCAGTTCTTTTTTCCCAAATTCTAACTCAGTCGGTCAGTCCCTAAATTTCAGATTTAATGGTTCTGTAAAACAAAAATTTTGAAGATTCAATCAGAATTGCGGTTGGTGGATTGTGATTTGTGATATAGATAAGGGGGAAAGAACTTTAATTTCTCTAAAGATTTCGACTGGGGCTCAATGTTCTGATCCCAGCACAGGATTGGCCCTCCCAAGCGTTCGGCTTGTTGGAGTATGTTGATTTTACTTGACCTGTATGTGTATCGAAAGTACTTGAGAGCAAGCACAGGACTCATTCATGCCGCAACGATTACCTGAAATACCAATAAGGCAAATAGTCCTAAATATTTAACGAGAGGATCAACAACAATATATAGATGCACCACTTTATTTATTTATTTGAAAAGAAAACATACAATCATTGTACAGTACCAGTATGATATGATGGCTGCCTACATAGACGAAACATGAAAAGACTGGTCCCTGAGATGCCTGAAATGAAAGAGAAACTGGAAGCATTCTATTGTTAGTAACTAGTTTCGCAGCTAAATATAACACTACAGCTAGCTAGATATCATGAACAAATTAAAATGAAAATAAACGGAAATAAAAAAAAAACAAAAACTTAGAAAATCTGGATGAAGCAGATCAGCAAGGATTTATAAAAGGAATATTGGGAAAGAAATTAAATGTCGTGCGATTATAAGAGTACGTAGCGTCCATGCACAAGTATCAACCCTTTTCCAAAAATCTGAATTAATCTGCAAGACAAGAATTGTCAAGTGTATTAGTGATTGCTCGATGAGTGAATAGTATTTAAATCCCCAATATTCATTATACTTTTATTCTAACTCCCCAACCAAAAGATTATTTACAATAGCTCTCTAGGACCACCAAACTTGATTAAATTCTAACTCCTAATTTTTAAAGATTAACCCAGATTCCTCTAAACTCTCCGGAGATCTTAGAGAAATCGAAAAGACGGTACAATATTACAACAATCAGCTGTATTAAATACCTCGACAGATTGAAGAAATTCTTAAGATTCTTGCAACTCTAAAGGATCTTCAAACAAAAATCCAAACTCTTGAACAAAAATCTGGTTCTAGAAAAGGTAATACAAGAGGAAGGTTATAACTCTCGTTTGGTACTGAACCTTTGTTACATCAGAAATGTAAAACCAAAATGGTACAAAAACCTTTGACCGATGAATAAATGATGGTCAATCTTATAAAAGCAGTATCAAAGAAAATACTATCTGATGACTGCTTTAGAAAGATTGTCTTGAAGATCTACAAGATCTTGCAGATTTATTTGCAAATATTAAAGTAGTAGATCTAAATATGAATTCCCCTGAAGGTGAACAACCTACAGGAAATCTTCCAAGATATGTGGTTAAAACAGAAGAACCACATAGTGAATTACAGGTTGGAGAAAATTCGCATCTAATAGGAACTAGGTCGAGAAGGAGTAGAATCCCACTCAACCAAACTCCTTATAGAAAAACTGTTTAGATCTGATACATCCTTATGGGGTTATGTTAAACCTCGATGTTCTTGATTTCAAAAACAGAGAAGATCTTATATGTGACGTTCCGTATTTTTCAAACATGTAACAAAAGAGTTGCGGAAAAAGGTTGGAAAAATTTTTCTTCACTTAAAATAATACAGGGAGTGCATCACACTAACTCCAAAAGAATTTAAAATATAAATTTATAACAATAAAACTCGTGACTGAACGTTCATAAAGTCAAAGAAATACCAGCAATCCTACAACAAATACCTTCTAAAATACGACACGTCAAAACCTACTACTGATATTTAAATGGGATAAGGGAATGTGAGTTACTATAAATAAACTACTACATCAAATACATTTCAAATAATCGAGAAACTTCCATAACAAATATCAAACTAAAATGAACATTTAAAAGACAAAACATTTGAATCACTCTAAACTCAACATTTAAAATACTGACAATGAAAATAGTAAAATCTTTACTATTAAATATCGTGCATAAATATTGTAACAACATTATGTAAATAAACATATGTAAATATTTTTCTGTAAAAACATCAGAGCTTCAGAACTGTCGTGCCATGCAGTGTCTTCGCCTCTTGGACTCTTTAGCCATGCTACCAAAGCTTTTTAAATCAAAACTGTTAAACCATCTGCACCATTCAAGTATAGTGAGTTTAAAGGACTCAGCAAGATTAAAATATACATATCGATGCCATCATGGTTTTCAAATAATTCAAACTTAAAAGAACATGAACATCATGATGCATTAGACTTAAAATTATTGAACATTATCTTCAAAGCTCTTAAAAATGCAAAGGTCTTAACCATGAACTTCGTCATGCCTAACATCAAAAGCTTGAAAATGAACTTCATGCGTGAATGCATAACCTTACCTTTCGATCCTTGAAGAAATGTATGCATTTAAAAATCTTACTCAAATCATGAGACTTGAACATACATCAAACCATGAACGTAAATCATGAACATAAACCATGAACTTAAACCATGAACATAACATATCATGACATAAACATAAACATGAGGGTGAACACGATTTTAATCTTAATTGATGAATTACGTGAAGTTGTGGCAACCGTCTGATAGGCCTGAAATTATCATTTACTGTTGATCAACAAGTAATTAGAAAGGCCCCTCCGGAGCTTATCCCGAAGTGTCAGTCCCGTGTCTTTCCATCGCTTAACTCATAATTGGAAAGGCCCCTCCGGAGCTTATCCCGAAGTGCCAGTCCCGTAGATTTGGAAAGGTCCCTCCGGCGCCTATCCCGAAGTACCATTCCCGTATTTGCCACCACAAAGGCACATAAGACATCAAAATCCTTTATGCTTCTTCATACATCATTCATCATATCATTCCATCATCTTTTCATTGTGCTATCATAACATGTCATTCATTGTGAAACATCATTGAAACATCATAATTTCCGTCATAACCATAACTTCATGAACATAAAATTACTCAATAACTTTATACATGTCATAGATGATTAAAAATCATACTTTCATACTGAACATAGGTTTCATGAATGAAACTTAAACATGTACATGCATCACATAACGTAATCGGTCCACATAAGTCGTTCTTTTCGTTTTTGACTTAAAACTTGAAACTTTTTGCATAGAAACTCTTAAATATATTTTAGAAGCCTTAAAAGATCATAACCATGAATTTAGGACCTTAAAATAACATAAATAAAAGTTTAAATCCGAAGGCCATGCGCGGGGGCGCCACCTTTTGGGCGCGGGTGCGCGTGCCCTGCGCAGATGAGTCTGCTTGCTCGCTCTCAAACTCTATTTTTCAATCCGAATTTGGAAAAGTGGTAAACATGAAAGTTGTAGACTTTCATCTTTTTCTTTCCAATTCCGAAAACCCCACCTTAATTGGATATTTTAGTCTAAAGTTATGCTCATTATGCTGAGATGTGTCACTGCTGGAAATTTAAATCACTCGACACACTTCGGGGCGATTTTGGTCAATCTTTCAAAATGATTTTGACAAAACTCAAAACATGAAAATTGTAGATAAATAAGCTAGCTTTCCAATACAATTAGCCTCATATCATTTGAATCAGTACACTAATTTTTATCTTCAAAATTGTAATGAATGTCTCTAATCCGGGACAATCCAGCACATGCAACATTTCAAAGCTTTAAATCAAACTAACTCAATACTTCAAAATATGATATTTTCTATTACTCTAGCTATGTAATTTAATTAAAACATATCTTAGAACCTCATGAACTCATCAAAACTATAAAATAAACATGTATCTCTTGAATCAAACTCAATAACTTGACAAGAACGACTTATGCTTCACGATTTCACACCATCACATAACATGCTCTTCAAACCTTTAAAATAAAAACTTCGTGCTCTTGAAATTCTTGAAAATCATGCATACATATCTCAACATACATCTTTTCATATCAAAATAATTATATCTTGAATGGTGTTTTCAAAACCTTTAAAATAATTGTCTTAGATCTTCGAATAACGGAATCAACATGGACCTGTAGAGAACTAGCCTTACTTAAATGGAATCGATACATTTTATAAAGGTAGCCAAATGAAGATGAAATCCAAGAGGTTGTTTAGCTGTTCCTAAGATCAAGACAACACCTTTACATGGTGAGGAGACACCAAAAACCAAAGACAAAACCAAAGAAGAATTGCAGCAGAAATCAAGTGCAAAAATAGCTTAAAGGAAGGCTTTGATCTAGGCCGAAACATCCACCAAAAATAGCGATTCATAGCTCAAATCGAAGGTACGGATGTAAGGGAAATAACCCTTCAAACAGATTGAAGTTTGGACACCGGATGAAGGCGATATGAACAATATACAGCAGCTGCTCATAAGGTGGCGAGTTGGAGGATAGAGGTTGGAAGGAAGAACGAAGAAGATGGAGGAAATTGTTGGGATTCTTGAAGCTTTGATGAAAGCTTACGGGAAGCTCTTGAAGTCTTGAAGTTGAGATTCAGAAATGAGAAGGAAGGAAGAAGGAAAGAAACGTGAAGAAGAAAGAAGAAGAAATGGAGAGGAGACAACCAAATAAATGAGATGGAGAGAACCAAATAAATGAGATGGGGTAGGGAAGAAAATAATAGGCGGTGGTTAGGAGGACTACATCAAATGTAGTCAGTTCAACACGCCTAAAATCGGATTATTGAGATATTCTCTACTCGAGGTTAAAAATAAAACTATGGCAATATTATACTCAACATACTCGTAAGAATATTTCCTATGATCTCGTGCATAGGTTAGTTTTGTTCCTTCTGTCCAAAATTAATTCAATCGTGAAAACATTTAAATATCTTGTACGACATAAATATATATTAGGTATATACCTAACATCAAATAATTTAAATCATAACTCTACACTTCATAATTAAAGTGCATAAAAAAATTAAAATCATTTAACATAATAAATAAACGTATATTTAAACACATAAAATATCAACTTTAAAATTATTTATACAACACATAAAATCTTATCATTTAAATAATAAATAATAAAATAAAGTAACTTAAAATCCATTTATAATTCAATTAATAAATCATGAATAAATTTATGGATTTTGCGGGTATTACATTATAGATGATTGGACGTCAGCTATGAGAATCGCAGCGGGAACTTTAGATCTCAATAAAGAAGGATTCAATAAACTGCTAGAAATGAGTCTCATGTGATCAGTTAAGATAGCATGGGGCATGACAATGCCTGAGACTAAGGAATCAGTTTTATCAGTAGAATCCCTAAGTGAAATTGGAGGAAGAATGACTACCCTATTTAAAGCACAATTTATAGGAGTAGACTACTTCAATAATCAAGACACAGAGAAGAAAAAAAGATATACTCAAGCTCTGTATATTCTCAAATTGCACGATATCTGTTTAGTAGATGAATACATTATGTTATTCACTAAATAAAGATGAAATTTTGGATTTGAAGAAAATGTAGCTATTCAGCTATTTTTTGCAAAAAATGCCAAGTCCTTGGAGAGAAATGCTTATAAAAGAATACATTCCAGGTAATCCAGACACACTGACAAGACGAGTCTCTTTTCTTAAAAGAAAATTGGAAGAATGGTACCACATAGCAGCATTACAAAAGAACTACAAAAATATAAGGGGTATTAATAAACATACTCCTCTATGTTGTAGAGAAAACGATCTCCCAACAGTCATTGGGAATATATCATAGGGATTTAAGAGGAATAAATTCAAAAATAATCCCTTCAATAAAATAATGAGAAGTTCTTGGAAATCAAGAACAGTTTGGTCTAAACAAAAGACCAGATCTTATAGATCGGGAAAAAGAAGTGGACCTACAAGAAGAAAGATTTCATCCCCAGCAACAAGTTCGTCTCAAAGCTGGGGAAGAACACCATACAGAAGAACTTTCAGGAGAACTCATACGAGAGCAAGTAAAAGTTTCAAGGATTGTAACTGCTGAACATGTGGAGCAAGAAAACATATTTCAACAAATTGTCCAGAAAATGAGAAGAAATAAGTCAAATTCTTTGAAGCGACACCTGATATGGATGATGATGTCTTCTTTCAAGATCTTATCTAAGTATATCAGTTTGAGGATATTCCCTCAGACAAAAACATATACGAAGAAGAGATATTTTTCAGTCAATAAAGATCTGATGATGGATCAAAATCAGAATCAGAATAAGGAAGAAGTGTTTCGTCATGAAAGACATGAAAGTTTGGCCGGTTTCTTTAGTCAAACCACTATATCTCATAATATGGTCCAAACGATTATGAGAGAAAATCCTACTTTACAGAAGTATCAAGGATTTTCAGCAGGACAAGTAGAAAGAGTCTTATGAAACCTGGGGCTTAGACAAAGAAAACATAATTTGATTTACAAGGTATCCAGAAGGGAAATGACAATCTTTATGGAGTTAACCAGTAATCAAATAGATATGCAACTAATTATTTTTGAAAAAATAAGGGAGGAATTACAGAAATTGAAAACTGAAGTAGCAAGGTCAATGTCTTGGATTCATATTAGAGCAATCCAGATAATGATCAAGACTACTTTTAAAGAAGGAATAGATTCACCCATAGATATCGTAATATGCGATAAAAGAATATGGAATATTCAAGATGTTGTTCTAGGAACTATCTCAGGAAATTTATGCGCAGGAAAAATTTTAGAAGTTATTTATCCAAGAATAGCCTATAATTTAGCTGACAAAGACTTTAGTCGAGCCTTGACGTTGCATCAACTTCAAGGAAAAACGATTAATGAAGAAAGGTAATAGACCATACTCTATTACATATCAAATTTCATATGTTCTTTCTAATACTCATCATTTAGAGTTATTTATTAGAAATGAGTTTATTGAAATACCAGAAATTTTTGGGAAAGTTACTCAAGCAATTTATCCGGAAAGAATCGAGTTTTCTATAATACAGGAAAAAAACATTCAAATTCAGGATAAACCGGTTCTATACAGATGTAGTAACCCAGATTCCATTTTAAGATAATAATATGTTAAACATGATTAAGGATTGGTAATTAATCAATTTCGGAGTGTTATTGGACTTCGAAAGAGAATATGGTCTTTTGACTTTGGGCCGGATCGGAAGCTCCGAACCCAGATCGGAAGTTCCGATCCTAGCCACTTCAGAACCTCATCGGAAGCACAGAGATCAGAAGCTCCGATCCTGGAATGGAAGTTCCGATCTCCAGCTGCCAGCAATGCTCGATGACTCAGCCGCAAGTTTTGACAAGTGTTGAACGTAGAGCAGATCGGAAGCTCCGATCGCCCAATCGGAAGTTCCGATCCCGACGTGTCACACATGCATGCAGTGAGCTGGATCGGAAGCTCCGATCCTGAAATCGGAAGTTCCGATCCTGGCCGGGAATTTTGCCTATAAATAGGGCTTGTTCGATTTCATTTTGAAATACGAATTCCCGAGTTTCTTTTTTCAGTTATATAGTGTGAGATAGACACTTGAGGGCCCTATCGGTTATAATAGAGGTTCTGAAATAACCAAGGTGTGGTTATAGTCATCCGGGACTAACGACTTCAAAGGGCTAACTACGGACGAAGGTATGGTCCGGGAATCTATTTAAGTTTTGGGAGTACTTATTAGCTTAGTTAAGGCTTATAGAATTTATGTAGTGATACGGTGAACTTTTGAATATAGGCTTGGAACCTAGGATCTTACTATACTTGAACTAGCCTAGAGGTACGTACACATTGACTGAGATTGCCAGCGAGTATACGTGTTTATATATTGCATTTATTTGGCATTATTATATGGCATGATGTATGATTTACCGTTTTTCATATTCATATGTCATGTGCATATACACGTTGAGCCTATACCTTGTTATACCTGATTATAGATCCGCTCAGCTCTATACTCGATAGTCTGTCATTGAGAGTACCGCGACGGCGGGGGCATTTATGTCTGTCTACTCTGGTGTACTAGACGAGTGTGGTTGCACCCAGAGGTTGATCCGTGCGGTGGCAGCACTCATGTGGCGCCAGTTCTGAGCATGATTTTTCAGATGACCCTGTACCAGTCATCATGTTGCATGCATTATATACATATGTTTACTCATGTCTATGTACTGGGCATTAGTGCTCACGTCTTAGTTGTTATCTTGGACACCCTATTCCATGGGGCAGGTCGCAGGATGGACGGAGCTGGTAGTTCAAGGCAGGACTAGGGAGCAGGAGCCTTGAAGATTTTATTATACAGCAGGATTCGATATAGCTGTATAATGTTTACTGTTTAAGATTTCGATTTGGTTGTATCACTACAGATTTAAGCCTGGATTATGTTACTAAGCTGATATGTAAATTATGGTTTTGTTTCCGCATGTTTTACTCTGTTAAGTTATTTTGCTGTATTAAGTTTAATGCATGCTATTAGTTGCCAGTTAGTAGGTGATACCATGCAGGGTCACTACATTTTTGGTATCAGAGCATGCTTAGATTTTGGGATTTAGTTTAGTCTTGAGTAATTCTTGCGCATTGGGATTTTAATGTGCAATTCTTTTCAGGATATGGCTGACGAGAGTCACGGTAGTGTTGGCCAGGGAGGTGGTCATCATCATCGTCGCCATCATCATCATGATGATCATCATCATCATCATGAGGGTAGAAGTCGCTACTCTATCAATAAGTTCATGCAAGTAGGACCGAAACCTTTGGTGGGAGGCGAGAATCCTGAACAGACGAGGAGTTGGATGTCTAAACTCGAGAGTACTTTCCGAGCTTTCGAGTGCACTGAGGAGCAGAAACTGGAAGTTCTAGAATTCGTTTTAGAGGATCGAGCACGTTTTTGGTGGGATGCCAAAGCTGCTCAGGCACGTACTGAGAGAGGACAGGTGACTTGGGGGGATTTCTGTCGGGAGTTCCAGAAATTGTATTTTTCTCCGGCTATTCGCCAAGCACGATCTATGGAGTTGCTTACTCTGAGGCAAGGATCAATGACTATTGATCAATATCAGCAACGATTTTTTGATCTGCTACCTTTCAGTCCTCATATTAATGAGAGTGATGCATCGAAGTATGATATCTTTCTACAAGGTTTGAACCAAGATATCTACTCTCAGGTTGTCGTCTGTGATGACCCGGTATCTTTTGAGACTTTGGTGAACCGTTGCCGTCTTGTGGAGACTAGCAACAGGCGGGCACAATTGATGATGCCAGGACAGCCTAGTGGATCTTTTGAGCCTCGAGCTCAATCTGTTGTGCAATCTGGACCTACGTATTCTTCTACTCCTACTACTTTATCTGGATCTCGTGGTTCACGAGGTATGTTCCGTTTTGGGAAGAAGAAGAAGAAGGAGGAGTTTTGTAGCCATTGTGGAGGGAAGCATCCTGCACCTTCATGTCGGAAAGCTACTGGTTCTTGTTATATTTGCGGTCAGCAGGGACATATGCGAAGAGATTGTCCTCAGCGCATGGGTTCTGCTAGTGGATCGGGATCACATGTTGGATCTCAGGCTTCTATTGTTCCACGTCAGCAGCCAGCACCACAGAGTTCTTCTGGTTATCGTCCCCAGACTCAAGGGCAGGTGTTTGCTCTGTCTCAGGAGCAGGCTACAGAGGGAAGCGATCGCATGTTGGCAGGTATATTTCTGTTATGTGGTATTCCTGCACTTGTATTAATTGATACTGGAGCATCACATTCCTTTATTTCTAGTCGCTTTGTTAAGAGACATAGATTACCTTATGTATCATTAGATATGGATTTAGTTGTATCTACTCCGTTGGAGCAAGAGATAGTAACTAAGCATCTAGTGATGGGTTGCCTTCTGGAGTTTGAGGGTAATGTGTTAGCAGCTAATTTGATGATATTAGCGATGGCAGATTTTGACTGTATCTTGGGAATAGATATGCTGACTTTTTATCACGCTACTGTGGATTGTTATCAGCGTCTGGTACAGTTTCATCCGGATGAGGGTGATAGCTGGTATTTTTATGGTGAGGGTGCGCGACCTTCGATGCCACTTGTTTTGGCTCTGAAGGCATGTCATGTCTTGGAGTCAGGTGGGGAGGGCTACCTCATCTATGCAGTTGATATGTCCACGAGTAGTACGGGTATTGATCAGTTACCGGTTGTCAGCGAGTTTCCTGATGTATTCCCTGATGAAATTCCTGGTTTTCCTCCGGTGCGAGAGTTGAATTTGGTATTGATTTAGTACCAGGAACTACGCCTATATCCCGAGCGCCTTATCGTCTAGCACCATCAGAGATGAGGGAATTGAAACAGCAGTTACAAGATCTGCTTGATAAGGGATATATTCGTCCGAGTGTTTCTCCGTGGGGAGCACCTGTTTTGTTCGTCAAGAAGAAAGATGGATCGATGCGATTATGTATTGATTACAGGCAGTTGAATCGTGTCACCATCAAGAATAAGTATCCTTTGCCATGGATTGATGATCTGTTCGATCAATTACAGGGTACTTCTGTTTACTCGACGATAGATCTGAGATCTGGTTACCATCATATGCGGGTACGAGACTCAGATATATCTACGACTGCTTTCAGGACCAGATATGGGCATTATGAATTTCTGGTGATGCCATTCGATTTGACGAATGCACCGGCAGTCTTCATGAATCTGATGAATCAGATATTTCAAGAGTATCTGGATAGATTTGTCATCGTCTTCATTGATGATATTCTTGTCTATTCTCATGACAAGGATGAGCATGCACAACATCTAAGGATTGTTTTACAGACGTTACGAGATAAGCAGCTGTATGCGAAATTGAGCAAGTGTGAATTCTGGCTTGATCGGGTAGTGTTTCTCGGTCATGTGATTTCTAATGAAGGGATATCTGTTGATCCTAGTAAGATAGAGGCAGTGCTGAACTGGTCTCGTCCGACGACGGTTGCTGAGATTCGTAGTTTCTTGGATCTAGCTGGATATTACCGTCGGTTCATCGAGAATTTTTCACAGTTGGCCAGGCCTTTGACACAGCTTACACGGAAAGATGTTGCCTTCATATGGTCCTCGGATTGTGAGGAGTCATTTCACGAGCTGCGTAGACGTCTTACTACTGCACCTATGCTAGCTCTATGTAGCGACCCTACCCGGATCCACTACCTAATCAGAGTGATTAGCGCAAGCAACAATAATTCAAGCATTAAATAGCGGATAATTCCAAAGTACAACAAATCCAATCGGCAGAATACAACCGACGATAGAAACAGTGTATAATTCTTTATACAACCAAATCGAAATTAGGGTATCAGAATCCCTAACAAACTACCTCTGCACGGTAGCAACCTCAACCCTGCTGGGAACCACCTGGACCATCCAGCCTCAGACCTGACTCGCCACAAGGTGTCCCAAAACACGAAACATAAGGGGCGTGAGTGACTACGCTCAATACGGAAGCAATGATATAAATACAAATATGAGCATACACATGACTTTAAAAATCAGGGTTAAATCACTTTACTCATGGCGCCTGGAATACACAGTACCGGGCAAGAGAGCGACTTCGCGTGGTACTCGTATATTCCCAAGACACGAATCCTCAGGAAGAATCACCTCGACTGATGGAAACTGTCATGACTCACATCATACCCGATGCAGTCTCCATAAAAACATATGCATGTGCTAAAAACAGTAAAACATAGCCAATACAGTACATACATCATGCATCACACACATATGTATAAATATCATGCCGGCTATCTCGGTCAGTACTTACGTACCTCTAACACTGCAGGTCAACTCCTAGCACACCCATCTAGGTCCAAAACCTACCAGTCTGCTCTACTGCGTCTACACATGCAAAAGTCCATGCATCACTATAAACGCTCTAAAAGCCTTAACTAAGCTATTTCATACTCCTAAATATTTTTAGGAAGCCAAATTATACCTTCGTTCGTCGTCAGCCCGCTGGTGTAGAATCGCCTCAAAACTTAGGCACACCTCCGCTACGACGCCGGGATCGCTAGGCAACTTTCGGATTCCCAATAGGATGCCTAGAACTCCGTAGATCTAAGCAAGAATGTTCAAAAACCAGAGGAGAGGAGGGGAAATCGGTGCACAGAATGAGGGCTCGGACCCCTTATTTATAGACGGCGATCGGAACGTCCGATCCCTCATCGGAACGTCCGATCGCGAACGGAGCGTCCGATCGTGACATCGGAACATCCGATGTCACCTCACGTGCATAAGCAGTGATGTCATCTTGCTGACGTCGGTGATGACACCAGCCCTATCCAGATCGGAACGTCCGATCCTCCAACGGAACGTCCGATCCCAATCGGAGCTTCCGATCCACTTCGGATAATTTTAGGTAAAATTTAGTAATTAATTTCCTTAATTACCTTGATTAATTGCGGGTCACTACATTCTCCCCCACTTAAGAAATTTCATCCTCGAAATTACATTTTAAGAAAAACATAGTACGCAAAAATCAATGCTCTTATTACAGCTGAACAATATACATTCGATACAACAGAGTAAAAAATCTTAAAACAACTCGGGGTGCTCGGCTAACATCCGACTCTCCAACTCCCAAGTAGCTTCCTCTGTACCTCTGCGTTGCCACTGTACCATAACCAATGGTATTCACTTGTTACGAAGTACCTTGTCCTTCCTGTCAAGAATCCGCAGAGGTTTCTCCACATACAATAGATCCCGATCTACCTTTACCTCGGTCGGATGCAAAATATGCGACTTGTCCGCCACATACTGCCTCAACAAGGACACGTGGAACACATCGTAGATCTCCGAAAGATTTGGTGGCAAGGCTAGACGATAAGCCACGTCTCTAACTTTCTCAAGAATCTCGAAAGGATCAATAAATCTTGGTGACAACTTACCCTTGAGACCGAACCTCATCACCTTCCGGAAAGGTGATACACGCAAAAATACATACTCTCCTTATTCAAAATGAAGTGGCCTGCGGTGAGTGTTCGCGTAGCTATCCTATCGATCCTGGGATGCCTTAATCCTGCGTCGGATCAATTCTACTGCATCAGTCATCTGCTGAACCATCTGAGGACCCTCCACCTGCCGCTCACCAACCTCTTTTCAAAACAAAGGTGTATGACAACGACGTCCATAAAGAGCCTCAAATGGTGCCATGCCAATGCTGCTATGGTAGCTATTGTTATAAGCGAACTCCATCAATGGCAAATGATCGTGCCATGCTGGGCCAAAATCCATTACGGTAGCTCGAAGCATGTCCTCGAGAGTACGGATAGTCCTCTTCGATTGTCCATCAGTCTCTGGATGATACGCTGTGCTCAAACTCAAAGTGGTACCAAGAGCACGCTGAAAACTCCCCCAAATCTTGAGGTGAAACGAGGATCTCTGTCGCTCACAATACTCAGTGGAATACCATGCAAACGGACAATTTCTTGCACATACAGCCGTGCCATCCTGTCGAAGGTGAAATCTCGATTATATGGTAAGAAATGCGCGGATTTCGACAATCGGTCAACAACAACCCAAATCGCGTCGCAATTCCTGAAAGACATAGGCAAGTGGGTGACAAAATCCATCGTCACATGCTCCCACTTCCACTCAGGAATATCGAGATTGTGAAGTAGACCTCCGGGTCGACGATACTCTGCCTTGACCTGCTGACACACAAGGCATCGGGACACGAACTGATAAACGCTGCGCTTCATTCCTTTCCACCAAAATCGAGTACGTAGATCCTTGTACATCTTCATGCTGCCAGGATGTACTCAGAACCTACTATGATGAGCTTGCGATAAGATCTCGTCTCTAAGTGTGGAATCATCAGGCACAACCACACGGCCAGAAAGACACAACAAACCATCCGCCTGAAAATGGAAACCAGCTGAATTCTCACCCTCAGTGAATCGGGCTAATCTCTGCATCTTGGGATCAACACCCTGTGCCTCACAAATACGTCTATACAAGGCTAGCTCGGCAAGCACAGACGCAACACGAACTCCCTGTTGTTCCTTCTTATGACGGAAAGTGAAACCCAAGGAACAACACTCTTCGACCATTCGTGACACTGCACTGGTACGAAGGGAACTCAAATAAATCTTGCGACTAAGCGCATCAGCAACCGGATTAGAAGATCCTGGATGGTAATTGATTTCGCAATCATAGTCCTTCAGCAAGTCCATCCAACGGCGCTGTCGCATGTTCAACTCTGCCTGAGTGAACAGGTACTTCAAACTCTTATGATCAGTAAAAATCTGGAATCGTTCACCGTACAAATAATGACGCCATATCTTCAGAGCAAATACAATGGTTGCAAGCTCTAGATCATGTACGGGATAATTCTCCTCGTGAGTATTTAGTTGCCTGGAGGCATAGGCAACCACATGCCCATTTTGAGTCAACACACACCCCAAACCCTGAAGAGAAGCATCGGTATGGACTACAAAACCACCAGATCCAGTCGGCAAGGATAGCACTGGAACAGTCATCAATCTACGTCTCAACTCACAAAAACTATATTCGCACGCGGAAGACCACTCAAAATAAACATCCTTTCGCGTCAACTGTGTCAAAGGCCTGGCTATCTGAGAGAAATTCTCCACAAATCGACGGTAGTATCCGGCCAGACCCAAGAAACTACGAATCTCAGATTCTGTCGTCGGGCGCGACCAATTAAGAATAGCCTCTATCTTGCTAGGATCCACTGATACTCCATCTCTAGAAATGACATGACCAAGGAACACAACTCGGTCAATCCAGAAGTCACACTTGCTGAGCTTAGCATACAACTGATGCTCTCGCAAGGTCTGCAAAATAGTACGAAGATGAAAGGCATGCTCATCCATGCTACGAGAATACACAAGGATGTCATCGATGAACACTACAACGAACTTATCCAAGAGCTCTCGAAAAACCCTGTTCATCAAATCCATGAAAACAGCTGGAGCATTCGTCAGACCAAATGGCATCACTAAGAACTCATAGTGCCCATATCGAGTACGAAATGCTGTCTTCGAAACATCCTCGTCTCTAACTCGCAACTGATGATACCCAGAACGCAAGTCGATCTTGGAATAGACAGAAGTACCCTGCAATTGATCAAACAGATCGTCAATCCGCGGGAGAGGATACTTGTTCTTTACTGTCACTTTGTTGAACTGACGATAGTCAATGCACAAACGCATCGAACCATCCTTCTTCTTGACGAATAGAACTGGGGCTCCCCAAGGTGAAACACTGGGTCGAATGTAGCCCTTATCAAGAAGATCCTGTAACTGCTGCTGCAACTCTCGCATTTCAGATGGAGCTAATCGGTACGGTGCTCGGGAAATCGGCGCTGTCCCTGGCAACAATTCAATGCCAAACTCGATCTCTCGCACAGGTGGTAACCCTGGAATCTCGTCGGGAAACACATCCGGGAACTCACTGACTACTGGTATCTCCTCCATGTCCGGACCCTCTAAGGATGCATCAATCGCATAGATCAGGTAGCCTTCCCCGCCAGACTCTAAAGCACGTCAGGCTTTCAGAGCAGAAACCACTGGCATCGGGGGTCGCACTCCCTTACCATAGAAATACCAAGCATCCTCAGCCTCGGGGCGAAACTGGACAAATCTTTGGTAGCAATCCACTACCGCTCGATACGAAGTCAGAAGATCAATCCTGATGATACCATCAAAGTCATCCATTGCTAAAACCATCAGGTTAGCGCTCAACAGATGCCCATCAAATCCCAAAATACAACCCAAAACAAGACGCTTAGCTAAGACTTCCTGACCCATCGGAGTCGAAACCGCTAACAAGACGTCTAAGGAAACAAAAGGTAATCTATGCCTCTTAACAAACCGAGCTGATATGAATGAATGCGAAGCACCGGTATCGATCAAAAGATAAGCAGGAAAACCGCACAAACTAAAAGTACCTGCAATCATGTTCTCACTGTCTGCCTGAGCCTGCTCCTGGTTCAGCGCAAACACCTGCCCCTGAGCATGCGGGCGCGATGACTGTCCTCTCGAAGAAGACTGAGAATGATGTCGCTGCGATGGCTGCGACTGCTGACGCTGCTGCTTTTGATACTACGGTGGCTGATAGATAGTGGTCTGAGAACCACCAACACTCCCCGAAACACTCACTGTACCGGTCAAAGTGGGACAATCTCTCTTCATGTGACCCTCCTGGCCGCACTGAAAACAAACACCAGTGATATGAGAACACGGTCCTGGGTGATGCTTCCGTTTGCACTGACAACAACGTCGTGAATCACCAAAATGATGAACACCGCCAGATCCGGAAAAAGAAGAAGAAGTACCACCCTGTCTCTTAAAAGACTGGGCCCTTGGACCCAAAGAGCTAGATGGTCTGGATGCAGAAGATCTGAAAGTCCTGTTCCTCTGCAGACTGTCCTCTGCCTGGTGAAAATTGTTCACCAAATTCTTGAAGTTCCTCTCTCTGCCCACGGTAACCAACTGATGAATGTCAGGGTTAAGGCCCTGAAGAAATAGATCGTGCATCGTCTCTGAGCTACTCGCAATATGGGGACTGAAAGAAAGAAGCTCAAAGAATTTCTGCTGGTACTCATCAATGGTCATAGTACCCTGTCGCAAACTCAGCAACTCGCTTGCCTTCGTCTGACGCAAAGCTGGAGGAAAGTAATGCTTCTCGAAGGAAGACTTAAACTCAGCCCAAGTAGCGGTACCCCTGGCGGCAATAAATGGAGTAGAAGTAGCTCTCCACCACCTCTTCGCATTTCCCTCTAGAACAAAAGCTAAAGTCTCCATCTTCTGGGCTTCAGTACACTGATACTCCCGAAAACAACTCTCCATATGCTCCAACCAGTCCTCAGCAACTGCAGGAGCCTCGCCACCTACCAATGGCTTAGGAGCCATCTGAAGAAAACGGTTCATACTAAAACGCCTATGATCCTCATGATGATGTCTATGGTGATGTCTCCTTGGTGGATCACCCCAACGACCACCGCTAGCCTGACTCTCGTAATCATCATCTGCCATCTGTCAATAACAACAGACAACTCTTAAAATCCGTTTTACTAATTCCCAGTTGCAATGCGCTCTGATACCAATAAATGTAGTGACCCTACCCGGATCCACTACCTAATCAGAGTGATTAGCGCAAGCAACAATAATTAAAGCGTTAAATAGCGGATAATTCCAAAGTACAACAAATCCAATCGGCAGAATACAACCGACGATAGAAACAGTGTATAATTCTTTATACAACCAAATCGAAATTAGGGTATCAGAATCCCTAACAAACTACCTCTGCACGGTAGCAACCTCAACCCTGCTGGGAACCACCGGGACCGTCCAGCCTCAGACCTGACTCGCCACAAGGTGTCCCAAAACACGAAACATAAGGGGCGTGAGTGACTACGCTCAATACGGAAGCAATGATATAAATACAAATATGAGCATACACATGACTTTAAAAATCAGGGTTAAATCACTTTACTCATGGCGCCTGGAATACACAGTACCGGGCAAGAGAGCGACTCCGCGTGGTACTCGTATATTCCCAAGACACGAATCCTCAGGAAGAATCGCCTCGACTGATGGAAACTGTCATGACTCACATCATACCCGATGCAATCTCCGTAAAAACATATGCATGTGCTAAAAACAGTAAAACATAGCCAATACAACACATACATCATGAATCACACACATATGTATAAATATCATGCCGGCTATCTCGGTCAGTACTTACGTACTTCTAACACTGCAGGTCAACTCCTAGCACACCCTTCTAGGTCCAAAGCCTACCAGTCTGCTCTACTGCGTCTACACATGCAAAAGTCCATGCATCACTATAAACGCTCTAAAAGCCTTAACTAAGCTATTTCATACTCCTAAATATTTTTAGGAAGCCAAATTATACCTTCGTTCGTTGTCAGCCCGCTGGTATAGAATCTCCTCAAAACTTAGGCACACCTCCGCTACGACGCCGGGATCGCTAGGCAACTTTCGGATTCCCAATAGGATGCCTAGAACTCCGTAGATCTAAGTAAGAAGGTTCGAAAACCAGAGGAGAAGAGGGGAAATCGGTGCACAGAATAAGGGCTCGGACCCCTTATTTATAGACGGTGATCGGAACGTTCGATCGCGAATGGAGCGTCCGATCGTGACATCGGAACGTCCGATGTCACCTCACGTGCGTAAGCAGTGATGTCATCTTGCTGACGTCGATGATGACGCCAGCCCTATCCAGATCGGAACGTCCGATCCTCCAACGGAACGTTCGATCCCGATCGGAGCTTCCGATCTGTGCTTCGGAGCTTCCGATCACTTCGGATAATTTTAGGCAAAATTTAGTAATTAATTTCCTTAATTACCTTGATTAATTGAGTGTCATTACACTCTACCTTCTGGATCAGGAGGTTATGTTGTCTATACTGATGCCTCTGGTCAGGGGTTAGGATGTGTTCTGACACAGTATGGACATGTTATTGTCTATGCTTCTCGACAGTTGAAGACGCATGAGACTAACTATCCAGTGCATGATCTCGAGTTGGCCGCCATTGTATTTGCACTCAAGGTTTGGAGGCATTATCTTTATGACGAGAAATTTGAGATATTCACGGATCACAAGAGTTTGAAGTATTTATTCACTCAGGCAGAGTTGAATATGCGACAGAGACGCTGGATGGATCTTCTGAAGGATTATGATTTTGAAATCAAATATCATCCAGGTTCTGCCAATCTTACTGCTGATGCCTTAAGTCGGCAGGTGAGACTTTCTGCACTTCAGACTAGTGAAGTATCTCATATGATTCAAGAGTGCTGTTCATTGAGTTTTACGCTCAAGCACAAGAAAGGGAGAAATGGCATTCGGTTGTATACTATTTTGTCTGAGCCAACATTGTATTCTCGGATCAGAGATGCTTAGATATCTGATGTTAAGACTCAGCGTTTGACACGTTTAGCCAATGGAGTTAATACATCTGGATTTCATTTTCAGGCAGATGGTTTATTGTGCTTATTTAATCGAGTGGTTGTACCTAATGTTGCGGAGCTCGGGAATGATATTCTTTCTCAAGCTCATAGGAGTCGATTATCAGTCCATCCTGGAAGCATGAAAATGTATAAGGACTTGCGAACTAGATTCTGGTGGAAAGGGATGAAGAGGAGTGTGTATCAATTTGTTTCGAGATGTTTAGTTTGTCAACAGGTCAAGGCTGAACATCGACGACCAGGTGGATTACTGCAGAATCTTGAGATTCCCGAATGAAAGTGGGAGCATGTGACTATGGACTTTTTTACCCACTTGCCTATGACGTTACGTCAGTGTGATGCTATCTGGGTTGTCATTGACCGTTTGACGAAATCAGCACACTTTATTCCTTATAACCGGGAGTATTCTTATGATCGCATGACACGCTTATATATCCAAGAGATAGTGCGATTACATGGGATTCCAATGAGCATAGTCAGTGATAGAGACCCGCGATTTACCTCACGTTTTTGGGGTAGTTTTCAGGAGGCGTTAGGTACCACTTTGAGTTTGAGCACTGTATATCATCTGGAGACTGACGGGGAGTCAGAGCGGATGATTCGTACGCTGGAGGATATGCTACGTTCTTCTGTCATGGATTTTGGCTTATCTTGGCAGGATCAGTTACCTTTGATCGAATTTGCCTACAATAACAGTTATCATCGTAGTATTGATATGGCACCTTTCGAGGCATTGTACGGTCGACGGTGTCGTACTCCGTTATTCTGGGATGAAGTCGGGGAACGACAAGTCGAGGGTCCTGAATTGGTGCAGCAGATTGTAGAAAAGGTAGATTTGATCAAGAATAGGATCAAAGTTGCTCAAGATAGACAAGCCAGTTATGCTAATATTCGTCGCAGGCCACTTCAGTTTGAGCCTGGTGAATATGTGTTTCTCCGAGTATCACCTTTCAGAAAAGTGATGAGATTCGACGTGAAAGGCAAGTTATCTCCTCGTTTTATTGGACCTTTCCAGATACTGGAAAAGATCGGAGATGTTGCATATCGTTTGGCTTTACCGCCAAATCTTTCCAGTATACATAATGTTTTTCATGTGTCGTTACTTCGACAGTATATAGCTGATGAATCTCATTTGATTCAGTCTACTGATATTCAGCTAGAGCCAGATCTGTCTTTTGTTGAACGACCAATCCGTATCCTAAACAGGAAGGAGAAAGTTCTTCGGAACAAGACTATACCACTTGTGATGGTACAGTGGCAGCGCCGAGGCATTGAAGAAGCAACTTGGGAAACTGAGAGTCGTATGCAAGCGGAATATCCTGAGTTGTTTGCTTTGTAATTTTGATTTACCATGTAAGATGTAATTACAGTTGTTGTAATAAAACATGGTTTGATGTTTCATATTATTATTTTGATTTTGTCTTTAGATGTTATTTCGCGGACAAAATATCTAAAGGTGGGGAGAATGTAGTAACCCAGATTCTATTTTAAGATAATAATATGTTAAACATGATTAAGGGTTGGTAATTAATCAATTTTGGAGTGTTATTGGACTTCGGAAGAGAATATGGGCTTTGACTTTGGGCCGGATCGGAAGCTCCGAACCCAGATCGGAAGTTCCGATCCTAGCCACTTTGGAACCTCATCGGAAGCACAGAGATCGGAAGCTCCGATCCTGGAACGGAAGTTCCGATCTCCAGCTGCCAGCAATGCTCGATGACTCAGCCGCAAGTTTTGACAAGTGTTGAACGTAGAGCAGATCGGAAGCTCCGATCACCCGATCGGAAGTTCCGATCCCGACGTGTCACACATGCACGCAGTGAGCTGGATCGGAAGCTCCGATCCTGAAATCGGAAGTTTCGATCCTGGCCGGGAATTTTGCCTATAAATAGGGCTCGTTCGATTTCATTTTGAAATACGAATTCCCGAGTTTCTTTCTTCAGTTATATAGTGTAAGATAGACACTTGAGGGCCCTATCGGTTATAATAGAGGTTCTGGAATAACCAAGGTGTGGTTATAGTCATCCGGGACTAGCGAATTCAAAGGGATAACTACGGACGAAGGTATGGTCCGGGAATCTATTTAAGTTTTGGGAGTACTTATTAGCTTAGTTAAGGCTTATAGAATTTATGTAGTGATACGGTGAACTTTTGAATATAGGCTTGGAACCTAGGATCTTACTATACTTGAACTAGCCTAGAGGTACGTACACATTGACTGAGATTGTCAGCGAGTATACGTGTTTATATATTGCATTTATTTGGCATTATTATATGGCATGATGTATGATTTACCTTTTTTCATATTTATATGTCATGTGCATATACACGTTGAGCCTATACCTTGTTATACCTGATTATAGAGCCGCTCAGCTCTATACTCGATAGTCTGTCACTGAGAGTACCGCGATGGAGGGGGCATTTATGTCTGTCTACTCTGGTGTACTAGACGAGTGTGGTTGCACCCAGAGGTTGATCCGTGCGGTGGCAGCACTCATGTGGCGCCAGTTCTGAGCATGATTTTTCAGATGACCCTGTACCAGTCATCATGTTGCATGCATTATATACATATGTTTACTCATGTCTATGTACTGGGCGTTAGTGCTCACGTCCTAGTTGTTATCTTGGACACTCTATTTCATGGGGCAGGTCGCAGGATGGACGGAGCTGGTAGTTCAAGGAAGGACTAGGGAGCAGGAGCCTTGAAGATTTTATTATATAGCAGAATTCGATATAGCTGTATAATGTTTACTGTTTAAGGTTTCGATTTGGTTGTATCACTACAGATTTAAGCCTGGATTATGTTACTAAGCTGATATGTAAATTATGGTTTTGTTTCCGCATGTTTTACTCTGTTAAGTTATTTTGCTGTATTAAGTTTAATGCATGCTATTAGTTGCCAGTTAGTAGGTGACCATGCAGGGTCACTACAACAGAGATCTCAAAATAAAACCTCGAAGGCTATCTTTCCAGGATGACATAATTACAAGTCGAAAATGGGAAAATATCTTATTCAAGAAATTCAACCAGAAGAAAGAGAGTTTTTCATAATAGGAAAACTTAGATCTCCAGAAGGTTGGAAAGAAGTCAAAATAGTATTCGAAATTACAAGTCATAGGAATCAATTCCCTTCTAACTCGATTTACTATTTAGAACAATAGGTAAAAGGAACTTACCAAGGATTGATAAATATTGGTGAGTTGGAAGTTTAAATTTCTGGAATTCCGAGAAAACAAGCAGATCGACTAATTTTGGGCTTAGAATTCCTGGAAATCATGGAAACGCCTTGAAGAAGGAATAGAGTTTATGAAAAAAAAAGACTTGGAGAATTCAATAAGAATTTTACGAGATGGAAAACCAGGAGAATTGGATAAGGGACAACCCCTTTAATCAGATTCGAAAACTCTGTTCACAAAAAGAGAAAGAAGCAACTTTTGAAATCAATAAATCATGAGCATGATTTGTTGGAACACGCGTTCTCTGATCACACGGATGTGATACCCGGAGCAGCGGAAGTTTAAACATTTTATTTTTTTTCGATATGGAACGATTTCATATCGTGGGTATCAAATCCAAACGATTAAAATCTTGCAAGTAAAAATAAAAATCACAATTAAATATTTTTACCTCTTCAAGCTAAGGCTTGATAATGGTTTCCAACATAATTTAATCTGCTCTTCTTGTAAATCCCGGGAACCGATGACTTGCTCGATCAATCTCCGGAATTAGGTCCACGAACAGAAAAACTAAAACCTTCTGATTGATTGCACTAGAAATCAATCAGATGTTTATCGAAGAGAATAAACAGATTTGATCTGTCAATTCAGAATGTAATTTTTCACAAAAATCACAGCCTGAATTATCTCAAAAAGGAGAAGAGAATTTCAAAAATTCCCTTAGAATATTATAAGCGATTTTCAAAAATTTCAAGGATGGAATACATCTAATTTTCGAACACTACACCTATATTTATAGATAATTTCTAGATTAGATTAAGTTATAATTATATTAGGACTCTAACTCCATAGGGCCCATAATCCATAACTTAAGCCCAACAAGCCAAGCCTGTTATTATAAAAATTAATATAAAATTCATCATGACTACGATTGATAAACTGATTTCACCAATGTGCACAGAAACCATTTCTGCATCTTTTAAAGTCAAGATAATTTTTCTGAATCCGAATTCAGTGATTTCCAAAAATGCCCATCCATATGTCATTTTAGGAAATTCCACTCCCTTTAGTTAAGAAGTCCAACTTCTCTTTCATTAAATTTAACTCTTTAAATTTAACTATCTCAACGGGGTTTAGTAATCCATTACTTGTACCCCATGCTCACGGACCGAAGTCCCATCTCGCATGCGGCATGTCATGAGCTCTTTGACGGTGGCATACCTCTCCGACCTTGACTGAGCTCCAAAAAGTTCCTTGAGGTGCATGTGTATGTCAGCAGCATTCACGGCATCCTCAAATCGCCTCTGGAGTTCATCAGACATTGAAGCTTGCATATAGCATTTAGCCTTGATATCATGGTCCTACCATTGATCAAGTTTTGCCATTTCTTCTGGACTTATATTAGCTGGTGCTTCCTTTGGAGGATTTTTTTCTAACACGTAGAAAATTTTCTCTGAGTTTTAGAACAATCTTTAATTTACGGAACCATTCCGTATAGTTTGCGCCAGTCAATTTTTTTTGTTCGAGAATTGAGTATAGTGGATTTCGCGAATTCATTGTAATGAAATACTGAAAAGAAACAGACAATAATCAGTGATTGTTTAATTAATTTACTAAGACATAAAATATGGCGAGATTTAATTTTATGAATTTCACTCCCACTATTTTAACGATTTCACTACCCTCTAGTGAAAACGGGAAACTTGTTTCCTTAGTGGGAACATGGAGTCCGATTGGCAAACTATAGTCCCGAATAATATCAGTCAACCATAATTTTCAAAAGGTAGAGCTCAATTGCTTCCAAAGCAACTCCCATATTTTTACCTCATGTCCAATAAGGGCCCAATAATATGACGCCGTTTAATGTGATATGTCAAGATGACCCATCAATATTAAGTTGTGATGGACAGTTGCCATGTGGATCCCCAATAATATGAGCCAATCTCATGGGAGTTCCACCCAACTTACAACATGTGTCGATCCAATGTACAGCTTTCCGACGAACGGGCCCCCCCAATAATATGAGCCGGATCGTGCCCGCGGGTAGCATCTCATACATTGATCGTTGATGGAAGGTAGGAACATTTAAACAATATTTAAATTCTCTTTTGTTTCTCTTGATATCAATTTTAAATCATATTTAAAATGAGGAATTTTTAATTTTGAAAATTGTCTCATCATGCAATATTTGTATGCTTGCGGGATTCATACAATTTAGTCTAAACATGCATACAACAATAATATCATATATTATTTAAAGGATGATCGATCCCAATCACTAATCGACCCGTGGTTGCCAATCACGAGTCTAAGTCCAATCCTAGGTGATAATCAAGTATGCAATGCAATCCTATTACATTGAGCTTCCAATTTACATTTCTTCGGTTTTTATTGTCTGCTGGGCCCACCTTTGTCTTCAAATCTTTATCTCCCACTAAGTCTCTTAAATTTACAATAAATTTCGATGACAAGTAAGGGATACATATTTAAGGGTGGGAACGGGCCATAAACCAGGCCCATTTTTATTACAAATGACAATTCAAATTGGGCCATAAACCAAGCCCATTAATAAAACCCAACAACAATAAAAACAAATGTAAATAACCTAACATACACCTACAAAATTGGTCATGGCAATCGATCATTCTTTTATCCAATAATTAATTCAATAATTAAATAATTGAATAACATGCAATGACATCATAATTAAAAAGATAAAATCAAATTTTATCTTATCCTTTCATAAGCTCATATTTTATCATCAATTGTACCAAAATAATTAATTTTATAAAATCTAATTTAACGGATAAAATTTATAAATTTTCAAAAAATTCAAATTTATCCAAAATCAATTTTAAAAATTTCGGACTCAAACAATTTGACCCGACGCCTCGTGGACCAATCAAAATTTTTTTTCGATCGGACCAAAAACTAAAATTTCAAAAATTTCAAATTCTTAAAAAATTAAAATTTTAAATTTTTTTTTCGGACTGCCCGGGACATTCCCGGGCAGCCCCGCCTCCACGTGGGACAGGGCTGCCCACGTGGAGGTAGGCAGCGACGCAGCGACGATCGCTGCCCTTGATGCCCTGTTTCCTTCAAAATTTTAATTTGAAAATTCATTTTGTTTTCCAAAAACCGAGGCTAAAAATTTTGTACAATCGATTAATTTTAATCGTTTGATCAAAGATTACAACCTGGCTTTGATACCACTGTTGGAACACGCATTTTCTGATCACACGGATGTGATACCCGGAGCAGCGGAAGTTTAAAATTTTTATTTTTTTTCGATATGGAACGATTCCATATCGTGGGTATCAAATCCAAACGATTAAAATCTTGCAAGTAAAAATAAAAATCACAATTAAATATTTTTACCTCTTCAAGCTAAGGCTTGATTATGGACTCCAACAGAATTTAATCTGCTCTTCTTGTAAATCCCGGGAACCGATGACTTGCTCGATCAATCTCCGAAATTAGGTCCACGAACAGAAAAACTAAAACCTTCTGATTGATTGCACTAGAAATCAATCAGATGTTTATCGAAGAGAATAAACAGATTTGATCTGTCAATTCAGAATGTAATTTTTCACAAAAATCACAGCCTGAATTATCTCAAAAAGGAGAAGAGAATTTCGAAAATTCCCTTAGAATATTATAAGTGATTTTCGAAAATTTCATGGATGGAATACATCTAATTTTCGAACACTACACCTATATTTATAGATAATTTCTAGATTAGATTAAGTTATAATTATATTAGGACTCTAACTCCTTAGGGCCCATTATCCATAACTTAAGCCCAACAAGCCAAGCCTGTTATTATAAAAATTAATATAAAATTCATCATGACTCCGATTGATAAACTGATTTCACCAATGTGCACATAAATCATTTCTGCATCTTTTAAAGTCAAGATAATTTTTCTGAATCCGAATTCAGTGATTTCCAAAAATGCCCATCCATATGTCATTTTAGGAAATTCCACTCCCTTTAGTTAAGAAGTCCAACTTCTCTTTCATTAAATTGAACTTTTTAAATTTAACTATCTCAACGGGGTTTAGTAATCCATTACTTGTGTGACCCTCAATGGTTCAGGGATACAGCTAGCCGTGGGCTCACAACTCCTTGTGACTCGGAACAACAATTTCCGATTTACCCATCGAATCATGGTAAGAGCGCCTAGCAACATCGCCCCATGATTCCCTAGGTATCACTGATAGTTTCTGCAAGAACCAGTAGATTTTGGTTAGCGTACAGTACGGTCCCTTCATCCATATATCCCGATCGAATCAACAACCATTGGTGCATCGAGAGTCGTTCGAGATTCGATAACTATGCAATGCATCTTGAAGATCAAATAGTGACATCGCATGTGCTACTAGGAAACCGAGTAACCTAAAACACATCATGTACTCTGGCCAGAGATGTAGTGACCCGTATCCGTGATTAACGATTAATGAGTAATTAATCATGTAATCATATTTGGGTTAAGTAAAACATGATTAAGGAAATTCTAGGAGGATTAACGGAGCCCAGAAATGGATCCAGGACACTCGAAATTGGTTTAGAAGGTTCCGAGACTCGAGAGGGATTGGAAGCAATGATCTAGGATCGGAGCGTCTGATCGACGATCGGAACGTCCGATCAAGAACGAAGCTTCCGATGGCTGTCGGTGACAGGTGTGTGGTTGCATGTGGACCAAATTGACACGTGGCGAACGGAGCGTCCGATCGGGGAACGGAGCTTCCGATCTGCCGGAACGAAACGTCCGATCGAGTAACGGAGCTTTCGATCGACGTCTATAAATATAGGGTCCGAGCTCCTCATTTCTTGCCAATTCCTAATTCCTCTCCTTCGCCCTAGTAGCTCTATTTTGGGCTTTGGGTACTCTTATTTTAGAGTTGGAGTAGGAAATATACTTTAGTATAGTCAGATAGTGTCTGACATAGCAGCGGGGCAGTGCTCGTGTAGCAGAGCAATGCTCGAAGCTGTGGAGCTGCAGCAGGGGTGTGCCCCTAGTTGCGGGATAGTCGCCATTAGTGGGCTGACGACGGACGCAGGTATAGCTATGGTATCCTTAAATTATTTAGGAGTATGCAATAGCTTAGTTAAGGCTTTTAGAGCTTATTGAATAATGCATGGATATTTGCATTGTAGAGTTGTTGATAGGCTTGGAACCTAGAGTGGGACTGCTAGGATTTGCCTGTAGTGAGGTACGTAAGTACTGACTGAGATGGCCAACATGATATATATTATATGTGTTGCATGAGTATGTGCTATATGTTTTACCATGTTTTACGGCTTTAGCACATGCATATGTTTTTACGGAGACTGCATCGGGATGATGTGAGTCATGACAGTTTCCATCAGTCGAGGCGATTCTTCCTGAGGATTCGTGTCTTGGGAATATACGAGTACCATGCAGAGTCGCTCTCTAGACCGATACTGTGTATTCTAGGCGCCCAGAGAAAGTGATTTAACCCTGATTTTTAAAGTCACTTATGTGTTGCATATAAAATATATATCATTGCTTTCGTATTGAGCTTAGAGCTCATGTCCAGTGTTTCTATATGTCTGGACACCCCATTCGACGGGGCAGTTGTAGGTGCATGGTTGGGCACCAGGAGCTTGGAGTAGCCAGTGACCAGTGAAGACAATAGGATTTAGCTGTAGGTTTTGCCTTTAGGGTTATTTATTTCGATTGGGTTGTATAATCGAATTTATTTATTCGGTTGTATTATGCCGGTCTGTTTTAATTTAAGTCTTCCGCAGCGATTTATTTAATGCATGTTTAATTATGCTCCTAAACTCTGATTAGGTAGTGGATCCGGGCTGGGTCGCTACATTCATTGGTATCAGAGCATATACATGCAAGAGACTTGGGATATAGTACTAAGACTTTGGGTTATCCTTGTAGGATTGGTGAGACCTAAGGATTATTTGGTTCTTCATTGCCAAGGTTTGCGGCATAAGTCTTCGCTATAAGGAAGACAACAGTGATGAGAACACCGGTAGTAGCATGAATATGCTGACTACAGTTCATTTTTTGATGCATTGGGATGCTGATCGAAGAACATATGGATTCCAGCAGGAAAAGACTGGGAGAGAAGAAAGAGAATATCGCGTCAGATATCTCTGAGGGCTTTTTGGAACGAATGGTGTGTAATAACCCATGTGGTTCCAGTCCGAAGAGATTTTCCACTCGTAGTTGGAGATATTGTCATTTAAACTCATGCAGAACATGGTTTTGCCGGTGGGCGTGTATCGATGCTTTTTGGTATGCGTACGGGAAACTTCATGTTCAAAAGCATGATTTAGTTGCAAGAAGAAAGCTGACGGTAGATCGTGAGCATAAGTGGTCGATTGACATGCACTGACGCAGAGCATAGCTGGTTAGCTAACACGTGCCATTTCTCCGGAGTTCTTTGCGGGAGGACATGTAGAGAGACCTGGACGGGAGTATGCTTGTATCGATGCGTGTGTCGATTAGAAGCTTCATGCTTAAGGAACGAAGACTAGTACGATGATTTAAATACTGTATTGTTGTAGTTGTAAACAGTGTTTCAGTTGTAATAAATCATCAGATTTGGTTGTATCATTCAAGTTATTGATTGTACATTTTGTATTTTCGGAATACTGTAATTGTATTACATAGGGATTGTAATCAAGAAATTGTACATAACTTGAAGCAATTATACATGTTTTATTAATCTAGCAATTCGTGGATGATTGCATGTTTTTGCTAAGTTTAGCATTGATCCTAGTTGATTAGTGTTCAACTGTGGTGACTCATGGGATTTGAGTAGGGCCAACGGTGATTGTTGACTTGCGGTTAGTCTAGGTGTTTTCCTAGGATTGACCTAGTTAGTCAGTGGACTAAGATAGTGCCAGCGATGGATGGACTCATCTAGAGGCATGAGAATATTGTTCATTTTCGGACATTGGATTTTGTTCTAGTTTGTTTTCTTAGGACAGTAGACTGTCTGACCTTTGTTAGGTTGAGACTTGCGATGATGAGATTTCATCAGGATGCCAAGTCCAGTATATACCAAGAGTTGTGAACTATGATCATGACTAGACGTGATGGGGCGCGACCCTATGCCAGTGTTACTCTGGGAGTCTTTGCACTTCAGAGGATTACCTGGGAGCCTTTTGTGCTTCAGGAGATGGCGGTGGGAAGGCTACTCAGTCTAGGGATTTGGTGACAGTCACGACAGGGTATGACCTTGGATTATATATCAGGTTTGATATTGATGGTTCGATATCGTCTGGTGTGTCAGAGATATCAGTGATAGTGTTCTGCTATAGGAACCAGTCTTGGAGGGATTTCCTTGACAAGTGTGTGCTCTGAGCAGATAGATTTAATTTTTGACCGATGATTACTGCTAGACATGGGGATCTAGTAGGTGGATGGAATTCTACCAACAATGACTTGTGGTTGTCATCAGAGTTGTGGATAAAGTTTCTTTGAGATAGGAATTATCCGAGATCCAGGATGGGATGCAGTTTCGAGACTTCGACTCGAATAAAAGAATTACTTCATGATGATTGATTTCATCAAGTGTTGGATCATATGATAAGTATTGTACAAGGATTATTGAGATCTGAGGGAAGCATGGCCTATACCCGTGAAGCCTTGGTGGTTGTCCAGGTGGGTTATCGAGGTAAGCTACCCTAAGTCTTGAATTGTCATACAGTCTTAGCAAGGGATCTGATCCGGAGCATGTTCGAAGATTGTGAAGATATTTGGTATTCGTTAGTTATGCTTCTTGGACTTGACGAATCGTGATGTTCATCTTGAAAGAACGAGGCAAGAATAATGAGTCCAGTGATTGCGCCAAGAACTGTCTGATATTTCGGAGGTTGAGCGTAGGATTTTCCCTGAGATGGAAATGGTCTAAGTTGATAAGATCGCGAGAAGATCTTGAACTTGGTTTGTCTTGATGATCATCTCGAGTGAACAAGACAAAAGAGTAGTAGTGCTGAGACGGCACAGGATTTGTGCAAATGACTACTAGTGGTTAATGATTAACTTTGTCAGAGTTAGATTGATTAAGTCAGTGTACGAGATAGCTGTTAGTAATAAGACACGAGATTGTGTCATTGGATTACTAATAGCTATGTTTCGGTTACCAAGCGCGGGTTTATTGTAACCAGAGATTTTTTGTGTAATCCAATGTTTGGAATAGTAAACTTGGATCAGTCGAGTCAAGAGTAATTGATCGAGCCACTTAGGTGTTGACGATTTATCTGATTTGATAAGTGTGAGTATCAATCAGCAAATCGACGAGGTCGATGAGTAAGTCCAATCAGCGATGAATTGGATGTAGCAATCGAGAAATGCTTGGGATAGTACTTTGTCACTTAAGTGCTTTTGTGATGATGTCTTAAGTGTACCATTGGAGTTTGGGATCCAACGAGGATTGGACACTTATATGGACATCAGTTGTATGATCGCGAGGTGTGACATTAGCTGGGACTTAGTTCTCGAGATCCAGCAGGGGGTGTCACTAATTTTTAGCATATGGTGCGTAAGATTATTGAGACGATCGAAGCAGTCGTTGATCGACTTAGTGGTCAACAAGATTGTTGTGGGAATTGAAGACTTCGCAAGACAGCGATGCAGCGACTTTGTTCTTTCAAGTTAGTAAGTCACATCCGTGCAGACTGTTTGTCGAAGATATTACGTTGCAGCAGTAGACAATAGTCGGAGGTGTTATATGTGACACACTACTCTAAGCACAAGTGTTTCCCAGGATCGGCTAGGGAATCAACGAATTAGTCTTTTCATTGCTGAGGCTGATGAGTTCAGCAAGGGAAGCTGTTTGACTATTGAGAATCCGTTGGGATTTAGTCCCAGGATCAGTGTGATTAACCTTGGGAGGTTGGTATGCGATGATGGCTTCATCAGAGACTCCGAGTTGAGTTATACCAGACGCTTGCAACTGTTGAGTTTTGAGATGGTATAGGAAGCGTTTCCATATGTCTGTGTACGGTGGAATGTCCCAGTCGAACATATTGGTGGGAGCTTGCCTTAGTCTTGATTTGTATACAGTGATTGCGAGTAAGTATAACTATCGAGAGAATGTATATTGATTGGGAATTCTTGGGTGAATAACCTATGGCTGAGTTATACTAAGAAACATGAACTGTGATTTGTACTAGACTGAATGGTCTGAGTTCCCAGTGTTGCCCTTGGGAAGCTGTTTTGCTTTGGTGAGGCATGGGAAGGATAATCAGTCTATGGAATCATGTTAAGCAGTTATGTTGCAGTATAACCCTGTGTCATTTAGATTCTCTTGAAGAGGATTAGAGCTTTGTTGTGTCAGCACAGTGTTGGGATTAGTTTTTCCTCACTAGAGGTGTTGGGCACTGAGGACTTTTGGTGACCAGTGGATTGTTGTATGCTTCGTGATCAGTAAGATCGTGATTGTGACGAAGGACATATCAGTGCTGTGGTACGTTAGTGTCAAGCGAGGTTAATTGTCATCAAGTAATGCAGTGGTTTCCAGCTCGGAGAATGCTATTGTGATTTAGCATTTATGCAGCTTGCATATAATTCGACAAGAGTCTGAGTATGTCGAAAGCTATTTTGACTAGACACTCGGGCAAGTGTCTGTATTTACGTTCTCGAGGTGTTACCCTAGATTTTGAGGACGAAATCTTTTAAGGGGGGGGGGAGAATGTAGTGACCCGTATCCGTGATTAATGATTAATGAGTAATTAATCATGTAATCATTTTTGGGTTAAGTAAAACATGATTAAGGAAATTCTATGAGGATTAACGGAGCCCAAAAATGGATCCAGGACACTCGAAATTGGTTTAGAAGGTTCCAAGACTCGAGAGGGATCGGAAGCAACGATCTAGGATCGGAGCGTCCGATCGAAAATCTGAACGTCCGATCAAGAACGAAGCTTCCGATGGCTGTCGGTGACAGGTGTGTGGTTGCATGTGGACCGAATTGACACGTGTCGAACGGAGCGTCCGATCGGGGAACGGAGCTTCCGATCTATCGGAACGGAACGTCCGATCGAGGAACGGAGCTTCCGATCGACGTCTATAAATATAGGGTCCAAGCTCCTCATTTCTTGCCAATTTCGAATTCCTCTCCTTCGCCCTAGTAGCTCTATTTTGGGCTTTGGGTACTCTTATTTTAGAGTTGGAGTAGGAAATATACTTCAGTATAGTCAGACAGTGTCTGACATAGTAGCGGGGCAGTGCTCGTGTAGCGGAGCAGTGCTCGAAGCTGTGGAGCTGCAGCAGGGGTGTGCCCCTAGTTGCGGGATAGTCGCCATCAGTGGGCTGACGACGGACGCAGGTATAGCTATGGTATCCTTAAATTATTTAGGAGTATGCAATAGCTTAGTTAAGGCTTTTAGAGCTTATTGAATAATGCATGGATATTTGCATTGTAGAGTTGTTGATAGGCTTGGAACCTAGAGTGGGACTGCTAGGATTTGCCTGTAGTGAGGTACGTAAGTACTGACTGAGATGGCCAACATGATATATATTATATGTGTTGCATGAGTATGTGCTATATGTTTTACCATGTTTTACGGCTTTATCACATGCATATGTTTTTACGGAGACTGCATCGGGATGATGTGAGTCATGACAGTTTCCATCAGTCGAGGCGATTCTTCCTGAGGATTCGTGTCTTGGGAATATACGAGTACCACGCAGAGTCGCTCTCTAGCCCGGTACTGTGTATTCTAGGCGCCCAGAGAAAGTGATTTAACCCTGATTTTTAAAGTCACTTATGTGTTGCATATAAAATATATATCATTGCTTTCGTATTGAGCTTAGAGCTCATGCCCAGTGTTTCTGTATGTCTGGACACCCCATTCGACGGGGCAGTTGTAGGTGCATGGTTGGGCACCAGGAGCTTGGAGTAGCCAGTGACCAGTGAAGACAACAGGATTTAGCTGTAGGTTTTGCCTTTAGGGTTATTTATTTTGATTGGGTCGTATAATCGAATTTATTTATCCGGTTGTATTCTGCCAGTCTGTTTTAATTTAAGTCTTCCGCAGTGATTTATTTAATGCATGTTTAATTATGCTCCTAAACTCTGATTAGGTAGTGGATCCGATTCATTTCACGATTTGTTGCGCTAACCCAACTTCATCTTCATCATGACATTGTCTATGGAGTTACGAGTGCAAAGTGCCCATAATTTTGATTTATTTTCTTCACTTTGCCTAAACAAGTTTTGTTTTTAATAAAAAAAATCGATATGAGAAAATCGGAGATTTCATCAATAGCATGTGAAAAATATACTAAACAAGTTTTTTTTAATAAAAAATAGGTTATTTCGGCTGACTTTTTATAGGTTCGGTTTAGTCGGTTTTGATATAAAAATTCGGTCGGTTCGGTTGATAAAAAATCGTTCGGTTCGGTTTTTAAAATTTTGGTTTGATCGGTTCGATTTTGACCGAAACGATAACACAGCCCCAAGTATATCACGCATATGTGGCTCCGCCACTGGTGACACATATCCTTTTGTTCATGGTGTGCTTGTTCCTAAGGCAGTGAGTCAGTTCGATGAAATTGTCTGAGATCAATCCTCCTGACACAAATGCACAATGTTTGAACACCCCTACTCAGAAGACTTTACTCTCTTCTTTGATGTTTAATATAACTCAATTTTTGTCACGTCCCATAATTGGGCCTAGTTGACATCGAAGTTATTTAATGTTTTCACATTAAACAACAAGTCTCGGATTTTCAAAAAATTCCAGAAACCAATCTACTCATTCATATACCTAAAATACACTGTCTTACAGAAAATTGAAATTTAATTATCTTTACAATCTTTAACTGGAAACAATTAAACTTAATATGCAGCAACTTAGTACAACTAAATGGAAACAGAAACTAAACATCATCAGCTTATTGGTCTTCTTCACCAACGCCAGAATTGGTTTTTCTTGTCATTCTCCATTTCTGTCTCGTTCTTATTTGAGAGGTTGGTTTGGTGGGTGAGTGAGTAAGTGATATGGGTCTGACTTAGTAAATGGGGGAAATATCCCAGCTTTTAAATCATGTTCAGAAAACTTACATACTCGTATAGAAATAGAACGGAATCCATATACTTAACATAATACAAATTATGCACCAATTTACTTTATGAATTTCGTGGCTACCTGATATCAGCCCTTTATATGTTTATTACATTCATACTTTGAAAATATATATACATGCTGGAACAAAATTTAAAACATAATATTAGCTTTAAAACCGAAAGTCCACTAACCTAGATTGCTAAATAGAAATTTCGGTTTGTCTTGCAACTTCTGCTCTTGCTCAACTGAACACTTCTCCTTGCTCGACTGAACACTCAACTGATGCTCAACTGATTGCTTTCACTTTGATTTCGTGTGTACTTGCTCAGAATTTTTGGTAACCCTTAATCATAATTCTGAGTGCCATTTATAAGGAAAATTATGACTGTTAAGCTCCCCATTTATTGTCTTTAATTTTCATTATTTTAAGTTAATACGTCAGTTACAAATATAGAGTAGTTGCCTTATGGGGTCCATTCTAGCTACTGCACCGGTCTTGGTCAACTGGTCAGTTCAGTTCATCTCGATTCGTTTACCTCAATGTAATTTACCTCGATTCAGTCTAACTCATTTCAGTTTACTAAAATTTCGGGTTCTCACAATTCTCTTGTGGTTGGCCTACATCAGGTCGGTTGTATGAATTTGTTTTTTCTTTGAATTGTCTTTGTTTCTCAATAGATTTTCTACCATAATTTATAATGGCAAATACTTTTTTTGGGACTGAGTTCACTCAAATGCATTATTTGAATTGTCTCTGTTACTTAGTGGTTTTTCTATCATAATTTATGATGGAAAATACATTTTTTAGCACTGAGTTAGGGCCAAATTTTCACAAACCACTATTTCATGTATCCAATTATCTCCATTTTCTTTTCCTTCCAAATTTTAGCGTGAGAGCGTTGCTCATTCATTTCATCGTTTATAATTTGAATCTTATATTGTGTAGATTCTAGAGACCATTATGATTCAAACAAGAATGATGTTTTTTTTTTGCCTCTTTTTCATGTAAGACATCACCTGGTCGATTGATGGGCATGTTTGTGTTGCATATTTTATTATCATTTTATTATCATTTGTGCGTGCATTCATTTGTTTTAATTAAGTTTTTGTTGGTATTTCATACATCGTGTCTACATTATACGCTCCCGTTTTTATTGTGTAGGACGTAGCGTTTTGTCGAGGAAAAGATGGAAAAGCTATTGCGCAAGAATGAATTACGGAGCAGAAATGATCAGAAAATCATATTTAATTTTATATAAGTCCAAATCCAATCTCCACTGTCTAGAATAAAGTTCAAGATGTTTTGAAGCAGCTGTCCAAATTTTAGCTCAATCCGACGGCTAGATCTCCGGATATGAATTTTTCACAATCGCTGCTCGCTGGGAAAAAAGCTGCGCGCTCGATCCAATGAACTCACGCACCCTAGCGCACCTACAAGAGAAGCTGGACAGAAAGTTGGCATAAATAGGCGCGCTCAATCCTACCAATTCGTGCGCTCGAGCGCACCGACTTTTCCGAGAAATCTGTTTTAATTAGGAAACTTTTTTGGGAAGGACTCTAGTCTTTAAATACATCATATAACTTGAAAATTACTATCTTTTGGAGGAGAACGCAGAGATTAGAGACGGCTACAGACAAAGAAGAAACATCTGGCGGCTAAGATTATTCTTTCTTGTTCTTAGATTTTAATTCTTCTAGTTTTTATTCTTGGTTGAGGAAGACGAACCCTTGAATTTATTTATCTTGTGAGATTCAGATTTTCATTGTTTGATTTTAATTGAGTATCAAAAGTTGTTATGGATTATTTCATGCTTGTATGTGAGATTATAGGCCTGTGATTTCGCTATACAATCTACTGCTAAATTAGAATTCAAATCCGTAATTGTTTGAATCATCTAATTTGTGAAGCAACTATGATTAATATTTTCTGATGTTGAATTTGTTAAATCGTAGGAACAACAATTGACTAGGCTAAATACATCCGCTGGTGCATATGTTGTCTAGATTCATCAGTTTCACTCATATGAATGCTACCTTAGATTTAAATCTAGATCGCTGGTATTTGGGTTAATTTATTGATAAGGGTTAATTTAGAATGTTATTTTCTAATTAACTAAAATTAAGGTGAAACAGGAATTTGATTTTCAATGGTGAATATTTAATGAAAATTAATTATTTTTGGAGAATCGATGATCGAGTGAATGATTTCAAGGGTGTAGTCGACCGATACCAAGTCTCGTTAGTTTATTGATATTTCTTATTTTAAATTATTGCATAGTAGTTAATTTCAAAATCCAAATTCCCTTTTATTTATTTCCAGTATTTTTAAGAACACAATTAAATTTAACTTTCCTCGTGGGAATGATCCCTACTCTCGCTACTACATTTTTCATTGTTAATTCTGAGTTGGGTTAATTTGGGCGCGATACGACTAAGCGTTACCAAATTTTGGCGCCGTTGCCGGGGAAAGGCGTTTAATTTATTTGTATTTTTGTTTTTGTTTCTTTGTTTTTTTTATTATTCCTCCTAGTGCTACTCTGGTTTGTTCGTGCGTGCAGGTGAATCTTCGAAAGAAGAAGAATTTTCATACGACCCAGAGATAGAAAGAATTTTGCTTAGGCGAAGGGGGATTCTTGCAGTGTAATACTTTGAGATGTCAAATCGACAAGTATTAGCAAGTTTTATCCAGCAACACGGAGAGCCATTCTACGCAGCATGGAAGAGATTCAAAGATTTGGAAACCATCTTCCGGTATCATGAGTTTTCTAACTATTCTCTCCTTACATATTTTCTTAATGGTTTGGATGCAGAGACAAGAAAATGGGTAATTGATGGAGCTTTCACAGCCGGTATTTTAATATTTTGCCGAGATGATGATACCATGAGACACCTGTTGGATGATATGGTCGAGTTTCACTATCACCGATATTCACACTCTCAATACCCGGATTTTACAGACCAACCATTTAAGCTTCAAAAGGAGGAGGGAAGTTGTTCGAAGTTGATCTTACATCCGCTAGAGGATATCATGAGCAAGCTTGTGGCATCGACTGTGAAAACTGTAGAAGATCTAAAAAATTCTAGATGTCACCTTGTGGAGCACATAGAGAATATCAAGAGATCACTCGTCCATGAATACCAAGAACATGAAGTGAAGCAAGATACTCAATCAGTGACCAACCCGATTTGGTTTGATGATGATGACTTAGAGAACCAGGATTGGGAGTGCGAATCAAATCATGCTGAAGATTTAGAGGCGTTTGAGTCTTCTTTTCTTTTTGGACCTCAGCCGGAAGATGTTGTAGAAGAAATAGCGTATGATGGAATTTTTTTGCCATTTGAGTTTGAGGATGACGGAGTTCAAGAGTCTATCGATATGAGCTCATCGATAGTATTATCATACACACATCCCCAAGATCCTTCATTTCCATTAGTACCAGTTTCAAAAGATTTTGGCTTCCGAGAGCCCGCAGAGATGTTCTCTTCCTATGTTTACCAGCTATGGAGTGTTGTTGAGGTGACGAGCTTAAACTGTTTATATCTAGCCAAGCTTGAGGGCACATGGAACAAAGACCCATTTGTGGTGTCATGTGACACTTATTTTGGGCGTCAGCCGCTATTTGAGGAGTGCTTCTAAGGGTCAAGCCGACGACTAAAAATCAAGCGCTGGCTGGGAGGCAACCCAGTATTCTTTCTTTTATTTAGTTTTTCTCTTTCATTTAGTTCTTGTGTTTTATTTTTGTTGTTTTCAGGAACCTAGCCGCCCCATCTGCAGACCAATTGTCAATATGAGTCTCTCATTATTTAGCCTGAGGCCAAAGAGGATGACAACGCCAACACTTGAACCAGGGGAGTTCTGTTTTAATTTTGCATCTCATTATCATTTTGTTTTTTGTGTTGTGTGTTGTGTTTTTAGTTCCAGAGCATTGAGGGCAATGTTTTAGATAAGTGTGGGGGTGGTGCATTCAGTATTTGGTATTTTGTCTTGCATTTGTTTTTGTTTCGTATTTGCACATAGTTCGTAAGCACGCATGTTTGTGGAACCATAGGTTGATTGTGTACTCTTGATTGGACATGAGAAACCATAGGTTGATTGTGAATATTCTTAAGCACGCATGTTTAACCAGTGAAGTGTAGTGATGTATTAGATTTTGTGGATGGATGTTGGACCATTGCACGACAATAGGTGTTTGTGGAACTTGATAGTGCTTGAATCTTGATGATTTTTTTTGATATGGCATACACTTTCTTGGGCGCACCTTAAAATTTTTTGTTTTATGAAAAAGAAAAACAGTTTTTTGGAAACCAATTAACTCCATCCGGGTTGCGAGCAAGATGTTTGAAATCCTATTCATATTGTTTGTGGCTAAGTATGCGGATTACATGGGGTTTTTCTTTTGAAAAAAAAAATATAACAATTCCATCCGGGCGTGAAATGTGAATGAAATTCTATTCACTATTTCATAGCTAAGTTTGCGGACCTAATGGGATTGTAGTTACATCCGGGCTATAGACAAGGGAATTGAAATACGAATCCTATCTAGTTATAGGTAAGTCTGCGGGTAATTATTGAGACTTTTAAAAAATATCGGGTGCAAAATCCGACGGTGCGTAATTATTCTCAAGGAAGTTGTGTTGTGTTGAAGGATTGTTGGGAGGAGAGTTATTGATGGTGAGTCTTCCACTGAATTGTTATAGGTCGGCGAACAGTCTTGAAGCTTTGTTCTTTTGAAGTTGCATATAACTGAGGTAACATGACACACACACACACGTTCGCATTCGACTGCAGGTGTATCATTGATGATTGAGGATAACTATAAACTTGTTTTAGATGAAAGTGGTTTTCTCTGAGGCTATGATATGCGTGATTCGTCCTTGCTTATGTGTTTGTTCTGTTTTATTTTGTTTTTGCATAACTTGCTCGAGGACGAGCAAGGATTAAGTGTGGGGGTATTTGATGGGCATGTTTGTGTTGCATATTTTATTATCATTTTATTGTCATTTGTGTTTGCATTCATTTGTTTTAATTAAGTTTTTGTTGGTATTTCATACATCGTGTCTACATTACACGCTCCCGTGTTTATTGTGTAGGACGTAGCGTTTTGTCGAGGAAAAGATGGAAAAGCTATTGCGCAAGAATGAATTACAAAGTAGCAATGATCAAAAATCATATTTAATTTTATAGAATTCCAAATCCGATCTTCACCGTCCAGAAATAATTCAAGATGTTTTGAAGCAGCTGTCCAAATTTTAGCTCAATCCGACGGCTATATGTCCGGATATGAATTTTTCAAAATTGCTGCTCGCTGGGAAAAAAGCTGCGCGCTCGATCCGATGAACTCACGCGCCCTAGAGCGCCTACAAGAGAAGCTGGACAGAAAGTTGGCATAAATAGGCGCGCTCGATCCTACCAATTCGTGCGCTCGAGCGCACCGACTTTTCCGAAAAATCTGTTTTAATTAGGAAACTTTCTTGGAAAGGACTCTAGTCTTTAAATACATCATATAACTCGAAAATTACTATCTTTTGGATGAGAACGCAGAGATTGGAGACGGCTACAAATAAAGAAGAAACATATGTCGGCTAAGATTATTCTTTCTTGTTCTTAGATTTTAATTCTTCTAATTTTTATTCTTGGTTGAGGAATGCGAACCCTTGAATTTATTTATCTTGTGAGATTCAGATTTTCATTGTTTGATTTTAATTGAGTATCAAAAGTTGTTATGGATTATTTTATGCTTGTATGTGAGATTATAGGCCTATGATTTCGCTATACAATCTACTTCTAAATTAGAATTCAAATCCGTAATTGTTTGAATCATCTAATTTGTGAAGCAACTATGATTAATATTTTCTACTGTTGAATTTGTTAAATCGTAGGAACAACAATTGACTAGGCTAAATACATCCGCTGGTACATGTGTTGTCTAGATTCATCAGTTTCACTCATATGAATGCTACCTTAAATTTAAATCTAGATCGCTGGTATTTGGGTTAATTTATTGATAAGGGTTAATTTAGAATGATGTTTTCTAATTAACTAAAATTAAGGTGAAACAGGAATTTGATTTTCAATGGGGAATATTTAATGAAAATTAATTATTTTTGGAGAATCGATGATCGAGTGAATGATTTCAAGGGTGTAGTCGACCGATATCAAGTCTCGTTAGTTTATTGATCTTTATTATTTTAAATTATTGCATAGTAGTTAATTTCAAAATCCAAATTCCCTTTTATTTATTTCCAGTATTTTTAAGAACACAATTAAATTTACCTTTCCTCGTGGGAATGATCCCTACTCTCGCAACTACATTTTTCATTGTTAATTCTGAGTTGGGTTAATTTGGGCGCGATACGACTAAGCGTTACCATCGATTGTGCATTTAGAATGGCACATATAGCCTAGATGGTTAAAGTTCTTTTGAACATGAAATATATTGTCACGGATGATATTCAGCAGGGGGTGATTATTCTGAAATAAGAAGATATTTCTCTGACGAAAAAGGAAGATCTGACTATTGAAACCTTGTGCTTGAAGGTGTGGAACGCTGCTCAAGTGGAACTTCCCCTCTCTGGCTTCATAATGAAAGGTGCGAGCCTTGTCATTATGAGACCAGTTGAAGGGTGTGACTTCTCAGCCGTGGATGGATACAAAATGAAGTGAGCTCCCTTATTTATACATCTCTACTTATGAATAAACAAATAAGTTCGATCTAATCTTTTGTGGATAGCCAATTTTGTCTTCCTTCCAAATTTCAGTGTGAGATATTGGCTCCTTTGTTTCATCGTTTATAATGTGAATCTTATATTGTGTAGATTTCAGAGACCATTATGATTCAAACCAGAATGATGTCTTTTTTTTCCTCTTGTTCGGGTGAGACATAACCTGGTCGATTGTGCGTTCAAAATGGCACATATAGCCGAGATGGTTAATGATATTTCGTACATGAAATATGCTGTCACGGATGATATTCAACAAAGGACGATTATTCTGAATGAAGAAGATATTTCTCTGATGAAAAAGGAAAATCTTACTACTGAAACCTTGTGCTTAAAGGTGTGGAACGATGCTCAGGTGAAAATGCCCCTCTCTGGCTTCATAATGAAAGGTGTGAGCCTTGTCATTATGAGACCAGTTGAAGGGTGTGACTTCTCAGCGGTGGATGGATACAAAATGAAGTGAGCTCCCATATTTATACTACTCTACTTATGAATGAACAAATAAGAATAATCTAATATGTTGTGGATAGTAAGTCTTATGTATCATCTACGAAATATTTCTTATGATGGATCATTCTAGAATTAGACTCTTCTACTTAATTATATAGTATTCTACAACATAGATTTAGAAAGAATCAGACGGTGTCTTCTTGTCACAGTCAATGACACTTAATATTCTTTAACGGGTGAATTTTTTTATTTGATGTTTAATCTAATTAGAATATTAATTGGTCAATCATTTCTAATAATTGTGTATCAGCTAATAAATTATCAATAATTATAATCAACAATATATTAGTAGTTTCTTTCCTTTGCATTTGTAACTTTAGCCTTCAACAGTAGCTCGAAAAACGCAAGAGTGTCATCTGGAATAAAAAAAGATGTGATATTGATGGGCTTTAGGAGATATTTTTGATGTCATGGATGATGAGTCCACTATCCAGGGCCATAGCCAACATCTCTGAGAGGCTATGTGCACAGAGAACAAATAGAAAAGACGACAAACAGGGGCGGAGCCATCCTTGGGCTAGGGTGGGCTCCAGCCCCACCCAAATTTTCAAAAAAAAAAAAATTAGTAGTTTTAAATTAAAAATAAATAAATTCAGCCCCATGTAAAAAAATTTAAAATAGAACAATTCATTACATTTTTTGGTTGATTTATTGTCGTAGGTTTTGAAATTATGTGATTTGAGATAAATTCGAAAACTCTAAATTTTTTCGAATATTTAGTTGCGATAATATTGATTTATGATACATATGAATTTTCAAGTTTGGATTTTTACCCTAAAAACTATTGTTTCAAAATTTAGGAAAAATAATCAATTGGTTGAAAATTGAAATATATGAGATATTATTGACTTTGAAATTATTATTGAGCTTGTATTCCGATTTTTCTATTTAAAAAAACTAAAAATTCAATAATTATGAGATTTGGAATATGACTGTTTGTTGTAAATTTTTGGGATGATTGAAATTTTCTAGTTAGGTATTTAAGAAAATGAAGAAAATAAAATTTTAAAAGTTAATTTTAAACCAAAAGAGCATATATATATCGACATATCAGGGGCAAACATCAATTACAGTCTAGATGAGCAAAAGATATCAATTTCAATTAGAATAACCTAACGAGTTGAATTCATCTGAAAATAAGTTCAGTTTATTCTGAATTACAGTTTTAGATTTTAAAAATATTAGTTAGGTCACTTTGGTTTCGGCTTTTAATGTGATAGTTTTTTTTACTTAACAAACCTAATATCGGTTAATTCGGTTTAATCGGTTCGGTTTTTTCTAAAAAAAATCATTTTAACCCAATAAACCGATATGCAATTATATATTTGAAAAAATTATATTGGGCGTGACTTTTAATGTTTTAATATTTATTCATTGAACTCTAATTTTTTTTTAATTTTATATTGGGCTTTAGAGTTTAAACACATGCACTCGAATTTATTACATATCTAACCCAACAAGAAAACATATTTAATCGATTCATTATTCATCCGATTCATTTCACGATTTGTTGCGCTAACCCAACTTCATCTTCATCATGACATTGTCTGTGGAGTTACGAGTGCAAAGTGCCCATAATTTTGATTTATTTTCTTCACTTTGCCTAAACAAGTTTTGTTTTTAATAAAAAAATCGATATGAGAAAATCGGAGATTTCATCAATAGCATGTGAAAAATATACTAAACAAGTTTTTTTAATAAAAAATAGGTTATTTCGGTCGACTTTTTATAGGTTCGATTTAGTCGGTTTTGATATGAAAATTCGGTCGGTTCGGTTGATAAAAAAATCGTTCGGTTTGGTTTTTAAAATTTTAGTTCGATCGGTTCGATTTTGACCAAAATGATAACACAACCCCAAGTATATCACGCATATGTGGCTCCGCCACTGGTGACACATATCCCTTTGTTCATGGTGTGCTTGTTCCTAAGGCAGTGAGTCAGTTCGATGAAATTGTCCGAGATCAATCCTTCTGACACAAATGCACAATGTTTGAACACCCCTACTCAGAAGACTTTACCCTCTTCTTTGATGTCTAATATACCTCAATTTTTGTCACGTCCCATAATTGGGCCTGGTTGACATCGAAGTTATTTAATTTTTTCGCATTAAACAACAAGTCTTGGATTTTCAAAAATTCCAGAAACCAGTCTACTCATTCATAAAACTGAAATACATTGTCTTACATAAAATCGAAATTTAATTGTCTTTACAATATTTAACTGGAAACAACTAAACTTAATATGCAGCAACTTAGTACAACTAAATGGAAACAAAAACTAAACATCATCAGCTTATTGGTCTTCTTCACCAATGCCAAAATTGGTTTTGCTTGTCATTCTCCATTTCTTTCTCGTTCTTATTTGAGAGGTTGGTTTGGTGGGTGAGTGAGTGATATGGGTCTGACTTAGTAAATGGGGGAAATATCCGAGCTTTTAAATCATGTTCAGAAAACTTACATACTCGTACAGAAATAGAACGGAATCCATATACTTAACATAATACAAATTATGCACCAATTTACTTTATGAATTTCGTGACTACCTGATATCAGCCCTTTATATGTTTATTACATTCATACTTTGAAAATAGATATACATGCTGGAACAGAATTTAAAACATAATATTAGCTTTAAAACCGAAAGTCCACTAACCTAGATTGCTAAATAGAAATTTCGGTTTGTCTTGCAACTTCTGTTCTTGCTCAACTGAACACTTCTCCTTGCTCGACTGAACACTCAACTGATGCTCAACTGATTGCTTTCACTTTGATTTCGTGTGTACTTGCTCAGAATTTTTGGTAACCCTTAATCATAATTCTGAGTGCCATTTATAAGAAAAATTATGACTGTTAAGCTCCCCATTAATTGTCTTTAATTTTCATTATTTTAAGTTAATACGTCAGTTACAAATCTGGAGTAGTTGCCTTATGGGGTCCATTCTAGCTACTGCACCGGTCTTGGTCAACTGGTCAGTTCAGTTCATCTCGATTCGTTTACCTCAATGTAATTTACCTCGATTCAGTCTAACTCATTTCAGTTTACTGAAATTTTGGGTTCTCACAATTGTCTAGTGGTTGGCCTACATCAGGTCGGTTGTATGAATTTGTTTTATCTTTGAATTGTCTTTGTTTCTCAGTAGTTTTTCTACCATAATTTATAATGGCAAATACTTTTTTTGGGACTGAGTTAACTCAAATGCATTCTTTGAATTGTCTTTGTTACTTAGTGGTTTTCCTACCACAATTTATGATGGAAAATACATTTTTTAGCACTGAGTTAGGGTCAAATTTTCACAAACCACTATTTCATGTATCCAATTATCTCCATTTTCTTTTCCTTCCAAATTTCAGTGTAAGAGCGTGGCTCATTTGTTTCATCGTTTATAATGTGAATCTTATATTGTGTAGATTCCAGAGACCATTATGATTCAAACAAGAATGATGTTTTTTTTTTCCTCTTGTTCTTGTAAGACATCACCTGGTCGATTGTGCATTTAGAATGGCACATATAGCCGAGATGGTTAAAGTTCTTTTGAACATGAAATATATTGCCACATATGATATTCAGCAGGGGGCGATTATTCTGAAATAAGAAGATATTTCTCTGACGAAAAAGGAAGATCTGACTACTGAAACCTTGTGCTTGAAGGTGTGGAATGCTGCTCAAGTGGAACTTCCCCTCTCTGGCTTCATAATGAAAGGCGCGAGCCTTGTCATTATGAGACCAGTTGAAGGGTGTGACTTCTCAGCCGTGGATGGATACAAAATGAAGTGAGCTCCCTTATTTATACATCTCTACTTATGAATGAACAAATAAGTTCGATCTAATCTTTTGTGGATAGCCAATTTTGTCTTCCTTCCAAATTTCAGTGTGAGATATTGGCTTCTTTGTTTCATCGTTTATAATGTGAATCTTATATTGTGTAGATTCCAGAGACCATTATGATTCAAACCAGAATGATGTCTTTTTTTTCCTCTTGTTCGGGTGAGACATCACCTGGTCGATTGTGCGTTCAAAATGGCACATATAGCCGATATGGTTAATGATCTTTCGTACATGAAATATGTTGTCACGGATGATATTCAGCAAAGGACGATTATTCTGAATGAAGAAGATATTTCTCTGATGAAAAAGGAAAATCTTACTACTGAAACCTTGTGCTTGAAGGTGTGGAACGATGCTCAGGTGGAAATGCCCCTCTCTGGCTTCATAATGAAAGGTGTGAGCCTTGTCATTATGAGACCAGTTGAAGGGTATGACTTCTCAGCGGTGGATGGATACAAAATGAAGTGAGCTCCCATATTTATACTACTCTACTTATGAATGAACAAATAAGAATAATCTAATATGTTGTGGATAGTAAGTCTTATGTATCATCTACGAAATATTTCTTATGATGGATCATTCTAGAATTAGACTCTTCTACTTAATTATATAGTATTCTACAACATAGATTTAGAAAGAATCAGACGGTGTCTTCTTGTCACAGTCAATGACACTTAATATTCTTTAACGGGTGAATTTTTTTATTTGATGTTTAATCTAATTAGAATATTAATTGGTCAATCATTTCTAATAATTGTGTATCAGCTAATAAATTATCAATAATTATAATCAACAATATATTAGTAGTTTCTTTCCTTTGCATTTGTAACTTTAGCCTTCAACAGTAGCTCGAAAAACGCAAGAGTGTCATCTGGAATAAAAAAAAGATGTGATATTGATGGGCTTTAGGAGATATTTTTGATGTCATGGATGATGAGTCCACTATCCAGGGCCATAGCCAACATCTCTGAGAGGCTATGTGCACAGAGAACAAATAGAAAAGACGACAAACAGGGGCGGAGCCATCCTTGGGCTAGGGTGGGCTCCAGCCCCACCCAAATTTTCAAAAAAAAAAAATTTAGTAGTTTTAAATTAAAAATAAATAAATTCAGCCCCATGTAAAAAAATTTAAAATAGAACAATTCATTACATTTTTTGGTTGATTTATTGTCGTAGGTTTTGAAATTATGTGATTTGAGATAAATTCGAAAACTCTAAATTTTTTCGAATATTTAGTTGCGATAATATTGATTTATGATACATATGAATTTTCAAGTTTGGATTTTTACCCTAAAAACTATTGTTTCAAAATTTAGGAAAAATAATCAATTGGTTGAAAATTGAAATATATGAGATATTATTGACTTTGAAATTATTATTGAGCTTGTATTCCGATTTTTCTATTTAAAAAAACTAAAAATTCAATAATTATGAGATTTGGAATATGACTGTTTGTTGTAAATTTTTGGGATGATTGAAATTTTCTAGTTAGGTATTTAAGAAAATGAAGAAAATAAAATTTTAAAAGTTAATTTTAAACCAAAAGAGCATATATATATCGACATATCAGGGGCAAACATCAATTACAGTCTAGATGAGCAAAAGATATCAATTTCAATTAGAATAACCTAACGAGTTGAATTCATCTGAAAATAAGTTCAGTTTATTCTGAATTACAGTTTTAGATTTTAAAAATATTAGTTAGGTCACTTTGGTTTCGGCTTTTAATGTGATAGTTTTTTTTACTTAACAAACCTAATATCGGTTAATTCGGTTTAATCGGTTCGGTTTTTTCTAAAAAAAATCATTTTAACCCAATAAACCGATATGCAATTATATATTTGAAAAAATTATATTGGGCGTGACTTTTAATGTTTTAATATTTATTCATTGAACTCTAATTTTTTTTTAATTTTATATTGGGCTTTAGAGTTTAAACACATGCACTCGAATTTATTACATATCTAACCCAACAAGAAAACATATTTAATCGATTCATTATTCATCCGATTCATTTCACGATTTGTTGCGCTAACCCAACTTCATCTTCATCATGACATTGTCTGTGGAGTTACGAGTGCAAAGTGCCCATAATTTTGATTTATTTTCTTCACTTTGCCTAAACAAGTTTTGTTTTTAATAAAAAAATCGATATGAGAAAATCGGAGATTTCATCAATAGCATGTGAAAAATATACTAAAAAGTTTTTTAAATAAAAAATAGGTTATTTCGGTCGACTTTTTATAGGTTCGATTTAGTCGGTTTTGATATGAAAATTCGGTCGGTTCGGTTGATAAAAAAATCGTTCGGTTTGGTTTTTAAAATTTTAGTTCGATCGGTTCGATTTTGACCAAAATGATAACACAACCCCAAGTATATCACGCATATGTGGCTCCGCCACTGGTGACACATATCCCTTTGTTCATGGTGTGCTTGTTCCTAAGGCAGTGAGTCAGTTCGATGAAATTGTCCGAGATCAATCCTCCTGACACAAATGCACAATGTTTGAACACCCCTACTCAGAAGACTTTACCCTCTTCTTTGATGTCTAATATACCTCAATTTTTGTCACGTCCCATAATTGGGCCTGGTTGACATCGAAGTTATTTAATTTTTTCGCATTAAACAACAAGTCTTGGATTTTCAAAAATTCCAGAAACCAGTCTACTCATTCATAAAACTGAAATACATTGTCTTACATAAAATCGAAATTTAATTGTCTTTACAATATTTAACTGGAAACAACTAAACTTAATATGCAGCAACTTAGTACAACTAAATGGAAACAAAAACTAAACATCATCAGCTTATTGGTCTTCTTCACCAATGCCAAAATTGGTTTTGCTTGTCATTCTCCATTTCTTTCTCGTTCTTATTTGAGAGGTTGGTTTGGTGGGTGAGTGAGTGATATGGGTCTGACTTAGTAAATGGGGGAAATATCCGAGCTTTTAAATCATGTTCAGAAAACTTACATACTCGTACAGAAATAGAACGGAATCCATATACTTAACATAATACAAATTATGCACCAATTTACTTTATGAATTTCGTGACTACCTGATATCAGCCCTTTATATGTTTATTACATTCATACTTTGAAAATAGATATACATGCTGGAACAGAATTTAAAACATAATATTAGCTTTAAAACCGAAAGTCCACTAACCTAGATTGCTAAATAGAAATTTCGGTTTGTCTTGCAACTTCTGCTCTTGCTCAACTGAACACTTCTCCTTGCTCGACTGAACACTCAACTGATGCTCAACTGATTGCTTTCACTTTGATTTCGTGTGTACTTGCTCAGAATTTTTGGTAACCCTTAATCATAATTCTGAGTGCCATTTATAAGAAAAATTATGACTGTTAAGCTCCCCATTAATTATCTTTAATTTTCATTATTTTAAGTTAATACGTCAGTTACAAATCTGGAGTAGTTGCCTTATGGGGTCCATTCTAGCTACTGCACCGGTCTTGGTCAACTGGTCAGTTCAGTTCATCTCGATTCGTTTACCTCAATGTAATTTACCTCGATTCAGTCTAACTCATTTCAGTTTACTGAAATTTTGGGTTCTCACAATTGTCTTGTGGTTGGCCTACATCAGGTCGGTTGTATGAATTTGTTTTATCTTTGAATTGTCTTTGTTTCTCAGTAGTTTTTCTACCATAATTTATAATGGCAAATACTTTTTTTGGGACTGAGTTAACTCAAATGCATTCTTTGAATTGTCTTTGTTACTTAGTGGTTTTCCTACCACAATTTATGATGGAAAATACATTTTTTAGCACTGAGTTAGGGTCAAATTTTCACAAACCACTATTTCATGTATCCAATTATCTCCATTTTCTTTTCCTTCCAAATTTCAGTGTAAGAGTGTGGCTCATTTGTTTCATCGTTTATAATGTGAATCTTATATTGTGTAGATTCCAGAGACCATTATGATTCAAACAAGAATGATGTTTTTTTTTTCCTCTTGTTCTTGTAAGACATCACCTGGTCGATTGTGCATTTAGAATGGCACATATAGCCAAGATGGTTAAAGTTCTTTTGAACATGAAATATATTGCCACATATGATATTCAGCAGGGGGCGATTATTCTGAAATAAGAAGATATTTCTCTGACGAAAAAGGAAGATCTGACTACTGAAACCTTGTGCTTGAAGGTGTGGAATGCTGCTCAAGTGGAACTTCCCATCTCTGGCTTCATAATGAAAGGCGCGAGCCTTGTCATTATGAGACCAGTTGAAGGGTGTGACTTCTCAGCCGTGGATGGATACAAAATGAAGTGAGCTCCCTTATTTATACATCTCTACTTATGAATGAACAAATAAGTTCGATCTAATCTTTTGTGGATAGCCAATTTTGTCTTCCTTCCAAATTTCAGTGTGAGATATTGGCTTCTTTGTTTCATCGTTTATAATGTGAATCTTATATTGTGTAGATTCCAGAGACCATTATGATTCAAACCAGAATGATGTCTTTTTTTTCCTCTTGTTCGGGTGAGACATCACCTGGTCGATTGTGCGTTCAAAATGGCACATATAGCCGAGATGGTTAATGATCTTTCGTACATGAAATATGTTGTCACGGATGATATTCAGCAAAGGACGATTATTCTGAATGAAGAAGATATTTCTCTGATGAAAAAGGAAAATCTTACTACTGAAACCTTGTGCTTGAAGGTGTGGAACGATGCTCAGGTGGAAATGCCCCTCTCTGGCTTCATAATGAAAGGTGTGAGCCTTGTCATTATGAGACCAGTTGAAGGGTGTGACTTCTCAGCGATGGATGGATACAAAATGAAGTGAGCTCCCATATTTATACTACTCTACTTGTGAATGAACAAATAAGAATAATCTAATATGTTGTGGATAGTAAGTCTCATGTATCATCTACGAAATATTTCTTATAATGGATTATTCTAGATTTAGACTCTTCTACTTAATTATATAGTATTCTACAACAAGGATTTAGAAAGAATCCTGACGGTGTCTTCTTGTCACAGTCAATGACACTTAATATTCTTTAACGGGTGCATTTTTTTTATTTGATGTTTAATCTAATTAGAATATTAATTGGTCAATCATTTCTAATAATTGTGTATCAGCTAATAAATTATCAATAATTATAATCAACAATATATAGTTGTTTCTTTCCTTTGCATTTGTAACTTTAGCCCTCAACAGTAGCTCGAAAAACGCAAGAGTGTCATCTCGAAAAAAAAAAAGATATAATATTGATGGGCTTTAGGAGATATTTTGATGCCATGGATGATGAGTCCACTATCCAGGGCCATAGCCAACATCTCTGAGAGGTTATGTGCACAGAGAACAAATAGAAAAGACGACAGACAGGGGCGGAGCCACCCTTGGGCTAGGGTTGGCTCCAACCCCACCCAATTTTTCAAAAAAAAAAATTTAGTAGTTTTAAATTAAAAATAAATAAATTCAGCCCTATGTAAAAAAAATTAAAATAAAAAAATTCATTACATTTTTTGGTTGATTTATTGTCGTAGGTTTTGAAATTATGTGATTTGAAATAAATTCGAAAACTCTAAATTTTTTTCGAATATTTAGTTGCGATGATATTGATTTATGATACATATGAATTTTCAAGTTTGGATTTTTACCCTAAAACCTATTGTTTCAAAATTTATGAAAAATAATCAATTGGTTGAAAATTGAAATCTTTAAGATATTGTTAACTTTGCAATTATTATTGAGTTTGTATTGAGATTTTTCTATTTAAAAAACTGAAAATTCAATAATTATGAGCTTTGGAATATGACTGTTTGTTGTAAATTTTTGGGATGATTGAAATTTTCTAGTTAGGTATTTCAGGAAATGAAGAAAATAAAATTTTAAAAGTTATTTTTTAACCGAAAGAGCATATATATATATATATATATATATATATATATATATATATATATATATATATATATATATATCGACATATCAAGGGCAAACATCAATTAGAGTCTAGATGAGCAGAAGATATCAATTTCAATCAGAATAACCTAACGAGTTAAATTCGTCTGAAAAATAGGTTCAGTTTATTCAAAATTTCGGTTTTAAATTTTAAAAATATTAGTTAAGTCGCTTTGGTTTCGGTTTTTAACGTGATAGTTTTGTTTGCTGAACAAACCTAATATTCATATAAAAAAATTAATAATGTTAAATTTCCTAATAAAATTTTATTGATCAAGAGAACTAGATTTGAAAATATATATTTTGATAAATATTTTAAATTTATATAATTCAATTTTTAACTATAATTTTTGAAGTAGAACTTGATTTTATTTTTTAAAAAAAAAAATCTAAAAGATCGAAATCATTTAATTTGATTACTAATCAAAATAATAGATTTTTTTAAATTTTTTTTGGTGTTCATACTAAAGTTCGATCGATTCGTTTTATTGAAAAAATGTTAATTCGATTTTAGATAGTTCAGTTCGATTTTAACTGACTTTTCATACATATATATATATATATATATATATATATATAATATATATATATATATATATATATATATATATATATATATATTGTTTAACATGGGACAGAGCCAATAAGCCAGCCCCAGGTACTTTTAATCCTGGCTCCGCCCCTGACGACAGAAGATATCTTTGTCAAATTCTCCTCTATTGTTTCTGGCTGCCAACTATCTTCTGATTTATCGCAAATGAATAAGATATAGAAGATATGCATCTCATAATAATCTAATCTATTTATCAAAGAATATCATTATGAGCATGACTTCTTCAAGAAAACTCCAATCCACCCTATCGTATGTAGGGTTGAGCAAAACATAGGTTAAACAAAAAAAATTGACCGAACCGATTTAAATCGAAAATTCGATTCGGTCTAATCGGTTTGTTGGTTATTTTTTTAAAAAAAATTCGGTTAATTCGGTTTAACCGGTTCGATTTTTTCTAAAAAAATTATTCGGTTTAACCCAATAAACCGATATGCAATTATATATTTGAAAAAATTATATTGGGCCTGACTTTTAAAGTTTTATTATTTATTCTTTGAACTCTAATTTTTTTAAATTTTGTATTGGGCTTTAGAGTTTAAACACATGCACTCGATTTTATTACATATCTAAACCAACAAAAAAACATATTTCATCGATTCATTATTCATCTGATTCATTTCACGATTTGTTGCGCTAACCCAACTTTATCTTCATCATGACATTGTTTGCGGAGTTACGAGTGCAAAGTGCCCATAATTTTGATTTATTTTCTTCACTGTTGCCTAAACAAGTTTTGTTTTTAATAAAAAATCGATATGAGAAAATCGAAGTTTTCATCAATAGCATGTGAAAAACATACTAAACAAGTTTTTTTTAATAAAAAATAGGTTATTTCGGCCGACTTTTTATAGGTTCGGTTTAGTCGGTTTTGATATGAAAATTCGGTCAGTTCGATTGATAAAAAAACATAATCGATCGGTTCGGTTTTTAAAATTTCAGTTCGATCGATTCGATTTTGATCGAACCGATAGCAGCACAGCCCTAAGTATATCACGCATATCAAGCTTAAGTGACGCATATCCCTTTGTTCATGGTGTGCTTGTTCCTGAGACAGTGAGTCAGTTCGATGAAATTGTCAGAGATCAACCCTCCTGACACAAATGCACAATGTTCGGGTTATAATTTTATAGCATGCATTACATAAACTGATGGGTCGAATATCTTTCATCATTAATGGTTGAGCTACTTTCGGGATCAATATTGTAATAATTACAGAATTCGTCAATGCGTCATTGTTCAAAATTTTGAGGGTTGTTTCAGTTACATTTGTTCCAATGTTATGCCAACATTTTGGTAAAATAAAACTGACATTTCATTTTTTGTGTTGCTTCTTTTTTCAATCTTACATAAATATCTCCCTACTTTTTTGGCACGACAAATTAACTTTATGTTCAGTTTTTTCAAAAAAAAAATTATTTTTTAAAATTAAATTTATTCTTAATTTTATAAATTTTATTTATAATTTTTTTTAACAACATTTATATATATATATATATATATATATAGAAAAACGATTATATAAGTATGCAACACGTAAAAAATACACTAGTTTTAAAAAAATTTGGGAACCCATCTGATAGTATTAGAAATTGTTTCAATTATTCTGATGTTGTGACTTACACCATGGCTGTTTTTACTAATTTCATGAATCAAAAGTGACTCATCTAGTGCTCACTTTGTTTTTCTTCCCCAATCTCATGATACTATATGGGAGCATGGGGATTTTTCTTTTTTCATTGGTAGAAACGAATATCGGAAAATGCTATTGATTAATAAAATTACAAGATTCATCCTTCGAAAAAGAGTGTTTCCTTCTGGCGAAAAGTTTTAATTAGGAATAATTTTAAATTTTTTTCTTAATTTAAAAAATAATAATAATAATTAAAACTCAGAAGGGCCAAAAATCACTTCTCAAACAAAATATTTTATTGGGATGTATCGTTTAGCTTTCTATCCAATCCAGTTCGAATATTTTGAGAAAATATTTGCAAATTATTTTTTTTTTAATTTTCAAAGTTGTGGTATAGAAATTTTCATAGAGACCAAGTATAATCATGGTTTAACTACAATGTTTATTTATGTTGACTAATTAACTACTACGTTTATGAATATATATATATATATATATATATATATATATATATATATGATGCATGTATACACACATGATTATTTGCACGCATTACGTGTTTATACAATTGAAGTATTTGTCTAAACATGAAAAATTTCAAAATAGTGATTTTTTCCATATTTTTTGAGTGATATACTATCCAAAAATTTTAAAATATAGATGAATATAAGATTTAAAAAATATATAAAGATATGGTTGAATACTTAAATAAAGAATATCTTAACAAATATAAAAACTGATGAAAGACGGTCTCATGGGTAAATTTTGTGAGATGAGTCTTTTATTTGCTTTGCTCATGAAAAAATATTATTTTTATGTCAAAACTGTTAGGTTTGGACAGTTTAAAATCACAGAAATACCAAAAAACTTTTTGAGTGAGTGTTATCTGTTAGTGTTGTCAACACTTCACGATAACACTGTGCAGCAGATTATTTAACTAATAGCAAAAGTAAACAATAACACTGATAATTATGCACAAGTATCAAGTACTTGCGCGATGCCTCATGGTGAAATAATCACTAGAAAAATAAAATCAGTTTACAAAAACCAACTAGTGATTGTTTTATGAAAAACTATTTTTCTCAACAAATTGAGAAAATAAAAGACTTCTTAAAAACTAGTAAGAACTAGAATAAAACATTAATAGGAAGTACTAAGCCGAAAAACGAAAATCAAAGAAACACTTTCTGAACAACACTTCACTCGTGTGTTCTTCAGTGTTTCCAACACTACTCGGCAACACAGTGTAGTAGCGATGAACACTTCAGAAATTCTTCAACGATTGATCTTCAATACTTTAGAATTTCTGCAGTACTTTCTCTATGTATTTTGCTCTCTATATTTCACTCTCTTAATTGTCTTCTTTGATCGATCCTATGCACTCCTTTAAATAGAACTTCAAATTGTTTCCATAAATAAGAACCTACATATCAGGGAAACAAAATATCATTAGATATTGAATATTTTGTTGGAACACGGTCGTTCTCCGGATCGAAAAAGAAAGTGATACCCGTTGCAGCAGAAGTTTTAAAATTTTATATAGAACGATTCCATATGGGTATCAAATTTCTACGATTAAAATTGATAACATAAAATTTAAACAATGTAAATTTTACCTAAAATCTCGAAGCGAGATTATGGACACCAACAGATTAAACTGCTCTTGTTGTATATCCCAGGAACTGATGAACGAACGTTTCTTCAATCAGGTCCACGAATAGAAGTTTAATCCCTCTGACAGACTGCACTAGAAAGTCTATCAGAAGTTTCTACGATGAGATAGAACAGATATGATCTGTTAAATCAGTCTTCAAATTCAAAAATTCACAGACTGAATTTTCGAACACTGTGAGAGAGGGGGAGGGGTCGGCCGAATTCCTTGAGAGAATGCTCTCTAGGGTTTCGAAATTTTGACCTGTGTTGTGTGTAATTTTTGTACTGCAATAACTTATTTATAATATGGGCTGCTAATAGCTTAGGGCCCATTAGTCATAAGTTCAAGTCTGACAAGCAAAGCCCGCATATTCAAAAATTAATATAAAATTCATCGTGACTCAGATTGATAAACCAATTTCACCAATGTGTACAGAAACCATTTCTGCATCTTTTAAAGTCAAGATAAATTTTCTGAATCTGAATTCAGTGATTTCCAAAAATGTCCATCGCTATGTCATTTTAGAAAATCTTACTCTCTCTACTCTTAAATAAGAAGTCTCACTTCTTTATTCACTAAATTTAACTCTTTAAATTTAATTATCTCAATGGGGATTAAAAATCCATTACTTGTGTAACCCTCAATGGTTCAGGGATACAGCTAGCCGTGGGCTCACAACTCCTTGTGACTCGGAACAATAATTTCTGACTTACCCAACGAATCATGGTAAGAGCACCTAGAAACATCGCCCCATGATTCCCTAGGTATCACTGATAGTGCCTGCAAGAACCAATAGATTTTGGTTAGCGTACAGTACGGTCCCTTCATCCATATATCCCGATCGAATCAACAACCATTGGTACATCGAGAGTCGTTCGAGATTCGATAACTATGCAATGCATCTTGAAGATCAAATAGTGACATCGTATGTGCTACTAGGAAACCAAGTAACCTAAAACACATCATGTACTCTGGCCAGAGATTCATCACACTAATATCTCCTCAGATTGCATAGGATATCCACACTCGCAAGTGTGCGGTGAATCCTTGACAACAAAGCATCGACTCCTATATATGTCATAACTGTACCCAATCCCGACACCTGATGACCCTAATAGAGTCGGTAAATGAGTCAAAGCATAATACTAGCATATAGAGTCTCAATGATGTTTCAAGTAATAAGGACTAATGATGTACAACCAAAACCGCGGACTATATCCACTCGATAAGTGATAACCACTTGAAAAGTCCGAATAGGGTAGTTCGATCATTCATCATATGAATATCCATTTGCATGCTTCGAACATCTCTATGTTCTATACCAATGAAACGTGGTACTCGGCATCGCAAATGCTAGTCTCAATCTCGAGCGATCCTTATCCTTATTTGTGCACGGCTCAATTGACTAGGAACTGTTTAGAATATACAGTGAACATAAGATGTGTTTCATGACAGTGATCTCTCTATATTCACTATCTCATCTTACTTTAGTATATTCAAGGTCTTTATCAAAATAGCAACAGTATATCATTATATAATAATAAGATAAAGTGAACGCCATTTAAAGAACATATATTATATTAAACAAAGATTGTTTACAAAAAGAGACTCTCAAAGCCCTTAGCCACAAGTTGGCTAGCGGGGCATCAACTCTTTCAATCTCCCACTTGCCCTAAAGTCAACTAGTCATACTACGTAGTCTCATTGCTTCGCGATGTTTGTCAAATAATGGTCCTGGCAAGGGCTTAGTAAGTGGATCAGCGATATTGTCTGCAGAGGCCACTCTCTCGACAGTGATGTCTCCTCTTTCCACGATCTCACGGATGATGTGGTATTTTCTCAGTACGTGTTTAGATCTTTGATGAGACCTTGGTTCCTTTGCCTGAGCAACGGCACCCGTGTTGTCACAGTACACCGGGACTGGACCAACAGCTTCAGGAATAACGCCCAACTCTTGGACGAAATTCCTCATCCAAACGGCCTCTTTAGCAGCAGCTGATGCCGCAATGTATTCTGCCTCAGTGGTGGAATCCGCTGTGGTGTCCTGCTTGGAACTCTTCCAAGAGACAGCACCGCCATTGAGCATGAACACAAATCCAGAGGTTGACTTCGATTCATCCACGTCACTTTGGAAGCTAGAGTCGGTATAGCCTTCCAATTTCAGTTCTTTTCCTCCATAAACCATGAATACATTCTTAGTTCTTCTCAAGTACATAAGAATATCCTTCACGGCTTTCCAATGCATTTGACCGGGATTGGCTTGATATCTGCTCGTGACACTCAGAGCAAATGCCACATTCGGTCTGGTAGATATCATCCCATACATGATACTCCTTATGGCTGATGCATATGGTATGTGTGTCATTTTATCTATCTCTTCGTCAGTCTTGGGACACATAGACTTGGATAGAGAGACTCCAGATGTCCTCTCTTGGACTCATCCATTGAAAACCTTTTCAATATAGTGTCGATGTAGGTAGCTTGAGTAAGTCCTATCATTCTCTTAGATCTATCTCTATAGATCTGTATCCCTAAAATATAGGACGCCTCACCCAAATCCTTCATCGAGAATCATTCCCAATGAGTAGGATGTCATCAACATTAAGTACTAAGAATGTTACCGCATCCTTAACTACTTTCTTGTACACGCATGGTTCCTCCGGGTTCTTGATGAAACCAAAATCCTTTATTGTTTCATCAAATTTCTGGTTCCAACTTCTTGTTGCATGTTTGAGACCATAGATCGATCTCTGAAGCTTACATACCTTATGCTCGCTTTCCATGGATGTGAATCTCTCGGGCTGCATCATATAGATCTCTTCCTTAATGTTTTCATTAAGGAATGCAGTCTTCACATCCATTTGCCATATCTCATAGTCATACCATGCAGCAATGGCAATAAGGATTCTTATGGACTTGAACATTGCGACTGGTGAAAAAGTTTCATCATAGTCAACACCTTGTCTTTGAGTGTAACCTTTTGCAACCAATCGTGCCTTGTAGGTCAGTACCTTACCATCAGGCCCAAGTTTTCTCTTGTAGATCCATTTACACCCTATCGGAACAATTCCATCGGGAGGATCTACTAAAGACCAAACTTGGTTTGTATGCATCGAATCTATTTCCGACTGCATAGCTTTAAGCCATAAATTCGAATCCGCATCAAAAATTGCTTCCTTGAAGTTTCTTGGATCACATCCAATGTCGGGTTCACTTTGATCCCCTTCAAGAAGAAGACCATATCTAATAGGAGGCCTAGAAGTCCTCTCGGATCTTCTAATAATAGGCATGTCTTGTGTTGATTCTTGAGGTATAGGATCGTTATTTTGTATCTCGGGTTCTTTTTGAATTTCTTCGAGTTCCATCATCTTGCCTTTCTTATCCAATAAGAACTCCTTCTCCAAGAAGGTGGCATTCCTTGAAACAAACACTTTTGTTTCAGTGGGATGATAGAAATAATATCCGATTAAATTCTTCGGATACCCTACAAAATAACATAAGGTGGATCGACTATCCAACTTATCTCTCACTGTCTGCTTTACGTAAGCAGGACATCCCCAAATCCTCAAGTACGAATACTTAGGAGCTTTGCCATTCCATAACTCGTATGGTGTTTTGTCCACTGCTTTAGTGTGAACGTTGTTCAACAACAATACCGCCGTTTCAAGAGCATAGCCCCAAAATGAAGGTGGGAGCTCAGTGAAGCTCATCATAGATCGAACCATGTCCAACAAGGTTCGATTGCGATGCTCCAAAACACCATTCAGCTGAGGTGTCATAGGAGGAGTCCACTGAGAGAGAATCTCATTCTCTTTTAGATAATCCAAGAACTCGGTACTTAAGTATTCTCCACCTCGATCTGATTGAAGTGCTTTAATACTCTTACCTAGTTTGTTTTCTACTTCAGTCTTGGATTCTTTGAACTTTTCAAATGATTCAGACTTATATTTCATCAAATATAAGTACTCATACCTAGAATAATCATCAGTAAAGGTAATGAAGTAGGTGTGACCAAATTTTGTACCAATACTAAATGGTCCGCAAAAATCTGTATGGATCAAATCCAATAGATTTTGACTACGCTCTGGCTTCCTTTTGAAAGGAGATTTAGTCATTTTTCCTTTGAGGCAGGACTCACAAGTAGGTAGAGAGTTAATATCAAACATATCAAACATGCCCTCTCCCACTAGCTTGTTCATCCTCCTTGAAGAAATATGACCTAGCCTAGCATGCCAAAGGTTTGCTGGGTTTTGACTATTAATTTTCTTTTTATTTGTTGTTACCGGTTTATCAACATAATTAATTGGAACGTCTTTTAATTTTAAGTTATATAGATCATTTTCAAGTTACCCACATCCAATTAAACATTCATTCTTGTAAATATTGCAAATCTCATTCACAAAATTGCAAGAAAAACCATCTCTATCAAGCATAGAAATAGAAATAATATTTTTAACCAAATCTAGCACATATAAAACATCTCTCAAAAATAACTTAAAATCATTCTGCAAAATTAAATAAATGTCTCCCACAGCTTTGGCTTCAACTCGAGAACCATTTCCGAGCCTCAGCTGGGTCTCACCCATCCTAAGCTTGCGACTTCTTGTCATCACCTGAAAATTATTGCAAATGTGAGATCCACATCCGGTATCCAATACCCAAGAAGTAGTATTAAGTGAAACATTTATTTCAATATAAAACATACCCTTCGCAGTTCGCAACTGCTCGAGATATTCCTTGCAGTTACGTTTCCAATGATCGGGTTTCTTGCAGTGATGGAAAACATCCTTGGATTTTTCCATGTTTGAAGTCTTTGTCTTGTTCTTCTTCTCGGGTCCGGTTTTCTTGGATGGGGCAGAACGTTTCTTACCCTTTGTACTTGGCCCCTTCTTAGCAGATGAAGAGGAGCCCACCAAGAGAATCGGTTTATCCTTCTTTAAAGTGGCTTCATAAGTTACAAGCATATTGACCATCTATTCAAGGGAGGCCTCTATCTTGTTCATATTGAAATTCACCACAAAACCGTCAAACGATGAAGAAAGAGAGAGAAGTAATAAGTCCACATTGAGTTCATGCTTCAATACCAATTCAAGCATTACCAACTTCTGAATGAGCCAAATCACGCGTACCCCATGATCACGGACCGAAGTCCCTTCACGCATGCGACACGTCATTAACTCTTTTACAGTAGCAAACCTTTCAGCTCTCAATTGAGCCCCAAAAAGTTCCTTGAGTTGTGCGTGAATGTCAGCAGCATTCACGATATCCTCAAATCGCCTCTGGAGTTCATCAGACATCGAAGCTTGCATATAGAATTTGGCCTTGATATCATGGTCCCACCATTTATCAAGTTTGGCCAACTCTTCCGGACTTATATCAGCTGGTGCTTCCTTCGGAGGAAATTTTTTTAACACGTAGAACATCTTCTCCGAGGTCAAGACAATCTTCAACTTACAGAACCATTCCGTATAGTTTGCGCCACTCAGTTTGTTTTGTTCGAGAATAGAGAATAGTGGATTTCGCGAATTTATCTTAATGAAATACTGAAAAGAAATAGACAATAATCAGTGATTGTTTAATTAATTTAATAAGACATAAAATAAGGCAAAATTTATTTTATGAATCTCACTCCCACTATTTTAACGATTTCACTACCCTCTAGTGAAAATGAGAAACATTTTCTTTAGTGGAAACATGGAGTCCAATTGACAAACTATAGTCCCGAATAATATCAGCCAACCATAATTTTCAAATGATAGAGCCCAATTGCTTCCAAAGCAACCTCCATGTTTTTACCTCATGTCCAATAAGGGCCCAATAATATGACGCCGTTTATTGTGACACGTCAAGATGACCCATCAATATTAAGTTGTGATGGACGGTCGCCATGTGGATCCCCAATAATATGAGCCAATACCATGGGAGTTTCATCCAACTTACAACATGTGTCGATCCAATGTACAGCTATCCGACGAACGGGCCCCCCCAATAATATGAGCCGGACCGTATCCGCGGGTAGCATCTCATACATTGATCGTTGATGGAAGGTAGGAACATTTAAACAATATTTAAATGCCCTTTTGTTTATCTTGATATCAATTTTAAATCATATTTAAAATGAGGGATTTTAATTTCGAAAATTTGTCTCATCATTTAAAATTTGTATGCTTGCGGGATTCATACAATTTAGTCTAAACATTCATACAACAATAATATCATATATTATTTTAGGATGATCGATTCTATTACTAATCGACCCGTGGTTGCCAATCACGAGTCTAAGTCCAATCCTAGGTAATATGCAAGTATGCAATGCAATCCTATTACATTGAGCTTCCAATTTACATTTCTTCGGTCTTTATTGTCTGTTGGGCCCACCTTTGTCTTCAAATATTCATCTCCCACTAAGTCTAAAATTTACAATAAATTTCGATGACAAGCAGGGGATACATATTTAAGGGGTGGGAACGGGCCATAAACCAGGCCCACTTTTATTACATATGACAATTCATATTGGGCCATAAACCAGGCCCATTAATAAATCCAACAACAATAATTAAAACCAAATGTAAACAACCTAACATACATCTATAACATTTTTCATGGCAATCGATCATCCTTATCCAATAATATTTAATTCAAAAATTAATTTATTGGATATCATGCAATGGCAATAAAATTTAAATAGATAAAATCATATTTTATACATAAAATCTTATTTTATATATAAAATCATATTTTATCAAGTTTATCCATAAAATCATATTTTACATATAAAATCCAATTTTATACATAAAATCATATTTTATTATCAATTGTACCAAAATTAATAATTAAAGATTTAATTTATTGGATTAAATTTATAAATTTCCAAAATTCAAAATTTATCCAAAAATTAATTTTCTTAAAAATTTTGGGCTCAAACAATTTTGACTCATTGCCTCGTGGACCAACTGAAACAATTTTTAATCGGGCCAAAAACTAGGCCCGATAACAATTAACGGGCCGAAATTCAAAATTTAAAAAAAATAAAATTTTAATTTTTCTGGGCTGCCCGGGACGATCCCGGGCAGTCCCCGACATTCGGGCCGGGGGCCCAGCCCCGTCGCTGGGCCGCTGGGCGCGGCCCAGCTGCGCGCTGGTAGCCTAGCACGCTGGGCTGCTGGGCCGCATCCGCGGCCCAGCTGCGCGCAGGGCAGCGGGCAGTCCTCCCGAAAAATTAAAATTTTTTTTTTTTCGTTTTATTTTTCTGAAAAATCGAGGCTTGTACAATTGAACAATATTTTAATCGTAAAATCCGAGAACAACCTGGCTCTGATACCACTGATGGAACACGGTCGTTCTCCGGATCGAAAAAGAAAGTGATACCCGTTGCAGCGAAAGTTTTAAAATTTTATATGGAACGATTCCATATGGGTATCAAAGTCCTACGATTAAAATTGATAACATAAAATTTAAACAATGTAAATTTTACCTTAAAATCTCGAAGCGAGATTATGGACACCAACAGATTAAACTGCTCTTGTTGTATATCCCAGGAACTGATGAACGAACGTTTCTTCAATCAGGTCCACGAACAGAAGTTTAATCCCTCTGACAGACTGCACTAGAAAGTCTATCAGAAGTTTCTACGATGAGATAGAACAAATATGATCTGTTAAATCAGTCTGCAAATTCAAAAATTCACAGACTGAATTTTCGAACACTGTGAGAGAGGGGGAGGGGTAGGCCGAATTCCTTGAGAGAATGCTCTCTAGGGTTTCGAAATTTTGACCTGTGTTGTGTGTAATTTCTGTACTGCAATAACTTATTTATAATGTGGGCTGCTAACAGCTTAGGGCCCATTAGCCATAAGTTCAAGCCTGACAAGCAAAGCCCGCATGTTCAGAAATTAATATAAAATTCATCGTGACTCAGATTGATAAACCAATTTCACCAATGTGTACAGAAACCATTTCTGCATCTTTTAAAGTTAAGATAAATTTTCTGAATCCGAATTCAGTGATTTCCAAAAATGTCCATCACTATGTCATTTTAGGAAATCTTACTCCCTCTACTTTTAAATAAGAAGTCCCACTTCTTTATTCACTAAATTTAACTCTTTAAATTTAATTATCTCAACGGAGATTAAAAATCAATTACTTGTGTAACCCTCAATGGTTCAGGAATACAGCTAGCCGTGGGCTCACAACTCCTTGTGACTCGGAACAACAATTTCCGACTTACCCAATGAATCATGGTAAAAGCGCCTAGCAACATCGCCCCATGATTCCCTAGGTATCACTGATAGTGCCTGCAAGAACCAATAGATTTTGGTTAGCGTACAGTACGATCCCTTCATCCATATATCCCGATCGAATCAACAACCATTGGTACATCGAGAGTCGTTCGAGATTCGATAACTATGCAATGCATCTTGAAGATCAAATAGTGACATCGCATGTGCTACTAGGAAACCAAGTAACCTAAAACATATCATGTACTCTGGCCAGAGATTCGTCACACTAATATCTCCTCATATTGCATAGGATATCCACACTCGCAAGTGTGCGGTGAATCCTTGACAACAAAGCATCGACTCCTATATGTGTCATAACTGTACCCAATCCCGACACCTGATGACCCTAATAGAGTCGGTAAACGAGTCAAAGCACAGTACTAGCATATAGAGTCTCAATGATGTTTCAAGTAATAAGAACTAATGGTGTACAACCAAAACCGCGGACTATATCCACTCGATAAGTGATAACCACTTGGAAAGTCCGAATAGGGTAGTTCGATCATTCATCATATGAATATCCATTTGCATGCTTCGAACATCTCTATGTTCCATACCAATGAAACGTGGTACTCGGCATCGCAAATGCTAGTCTCAATCTCGAGCGATCCTTATCCTTATTTGTGGACGGCTCAATTGACTAGGAACTATTTAGAATATATAGTGAACATAAGATGTGTTTCATGACAGTGATCTCTCTATATTCACTATCTCATCTTACTTTAGTATATTCAAGGTCTTTATCAAAATAGCAACAGTATATCATTATATAATAATAAGATAAAGTGAACGCCATTTAAAGAACGTATATTATATTAAACAAAGATTGTTTACAAAAAGAGACTCTCAAAACCCTTAGCCACAAGTTGGCTAGCGGGGCATCAACTCTTTCATATTTCGTATCAGATTTAATCAATATTACCAACTTTAACACTTGTCTAAGAAAGGCAAAACTCCAAAGATAGAAATCGAATGTAATAAGAAAATAATTTAAAAGACATGCTCACAACATGATCTTTCAAACTCCCCCTTTTTGCCTTTCTGGACAAAACACACAAACAAGTGCAAATAGCTCCCCCTATCTTTATGCAACTAATGCTCCCCCTGAATTTAAGCATCTCAGAAACAGTGTTGTGTGGTTGTATTGTCAACACCGATTCTCAACACACAAGATCAGAGTATCAGATAGTGCATTAGCATATCAGAGATTAATAAATATTTCGAACTTAAAGCAAAATAACAAACTAATAAATAAGGATAAGAAAAATCTTAAAACCAAATATGCTTCCTCTTCAGCTTGATCAGCACTTGATCATACTCCTCCTTTTTGTCCAGAGGGCCCTGGTAGTCCAAGTTTAAGCCTGTACTCAGCCATTAAGGCTTCATAATACTCAAGATCAGCTTTGGCTTGAGCAATTTTCTGTTCAGCATGAGCCATTTGAGAGCGAATAGCAGTAGCATTCAACATAATCTGAGCAGTGTTATGAACGGTCATAGGTGGAACTGACTCAGTGTTGGTAACTATAGCGACCCTACCCGGATCCACTACCTAATTAGAGTTAAGAGCATAATTAAACATGCATAAAATAAATCACTGCGGAATACTTAAATAAAAACATACCGGCAGAATACAACCGGTTAAACCAATTCGATTTATACAACCAAATCGAATAAATAGCCTAAAGGCAAAACCTACAGCTAATCCTGCTGTCTGCACTGGTCACTAGCTACTCGAAGCTCCTGGTGCTCAATCCTGCACCTACACCTGCCCCGTCGAATGGGGTGTCCAGATACACAAAAAAGACTGGACGTGAGCTATAAGCTCAATACAAAAGCACTGGGTAAAACATACAAATATGATGCATGCAAATGATAGGGTATACATATCTGGGATAACTGTATATAACTGCTCAGTAATGGCGCCTAGGATATGAGTGGTACAACCCGGGGAGCAAACCCTGCGTACACTGCTCATTTCTACAGGACGTGGACTGTGTCCCCGGATGCTAATCACCCATGACCCGTTAGTCACTGGGCACTAGACATCAACCGTCCAGACAGGGCTGAGCGACCCTACGTGGCTCATCTCACAAGATGGACAGGCACAATATGATATGCACAAGCTGCATAATAAATGACATACAGAATGCAACATATAAGCATGCGAAACCCGCTGGCAATCTCAGTCTGTACTTGCGTACCTTACTACAGGCAGTTCCTAGCAGTCCTGCTCTAGGTTCCAAGCCTATATCAACTCTACAATGCAAATACCCATGCATCAATAATTAAGATCTAAAAGCCTTAACTAAGCTATTGCATACTCCTAAATAATTTAAGGAGACCATAGATATACCTGCGTCCGTCGTCAGCCCGCTGATGACAATTGCCTCAAAACTAGGCCACAGCTCCGCCTCGACGCCTGGATCGCTATGCCACTTCCGGATTTCCAATAGGATGCCTAGAACTCCCTAGATCTGAGTTAGAAGGCCTAGGAATTGAGAGAGGAAAAGGAGAGGTGCGAGTTGAAAATGAAATTTTGGACCTCTATTTATAGGCGAAGTTCGGGCCGTCCGAACTCGACTTCGGATCCTCCGAACTGGTTCGGATCCCCCGTTCCTGACTTCGGAGCCTCCGATCCTGACTTCGGATCCTCCGAAGTCCCATCAATGATGTCACCAATGACGCATTCTCTTCGGAGCCTCCGATCCGAGTTCGGATCCTCCGAACCTGTTTGGATCCTCCGATCTTTGGTTCGGATCCTCCGATCCAGTTCGGAGCCTCCTAGCCCGGTTCGGAGCCTCCGAACCATCCAAACCCTCGGAACCTTCCCGACCATTTTCGAGTATCCTGAATCCATTTTTGGACTCCGTTAACCCATTTGGAACTTCTTTAATCATGTTTTACTTAATCTAAACATGATTACTCGATTAATATACTCATTAATCGCTAATTCTGTATACGGGTTACTACATTCTCCCCCCCTTAAAAGATTTTGTCCTCGAAATCTAAGGTAGAACCTCGAGAACGTACAAAAAACCCTTGCTCTGGTCGAAATATCCTCCGACACACTCAGACTCCCGTCGAATTCTCTGCAAGCTCCATTAACGCTGAACCGCATTAAAATTTTCCCAGCTGAAAATTACTGTGCTACTGGTCGACAATCGAACTTCCTTAGCGCTAGCGTATCGTATCACTGGCACTTCTTTCACTCGGAACACGATCTTCCTGACCACGAAGGATACAATACCCGCTTGATCAATATCATCGTCCCAAAAGAATTCTTATACTGACGAAGACCAAGTCATAACCTGACTGGTTTTACTGCATTCGTCGAATCACTAATCAAAACTAACCATCTAATGGTTCCAAAATTTCTCGGTGCTCGACACTTCTAGTCAGGAAAACACTAATCCCAACATTGTGCTGGCACATTCTAACATGAATCTCGCTTTAAGATAACCCAGTGGACTCAAGTCTATACTCCAGCGTAACTGCTCACAATGTTCCCTAGACTGGTTATCCTCCCCACTCTCCCTGAAGCATAACCGGCTTCCCAAGAAATACTGGGAACTTAAACCATCATGTCTAGTACATTCTGCTATCCACGTTTCTTAGTATAACCTCAACACTGTGCCCTGATGATAACTATCATCACTTGCAATTTATGACGCTACGTCATCTCCTAGCCACTGGACTGCGAAATCACGCATACATTGCAATAGAAGTTATTGCATCTCTAATGATTTACATCACCTAATCCATAGGTTATTCACCCATGAATCTCAATCGTTGGACATCCTCCTGATAGTTATACATACTCACAATCACTGTACACGCATCAAGACTAAGGCAAGCTCCCACCAATATGCTCGACTGGGACATTCCACAGTGCATAGACATATGGAAACGCTTCCTATTCCATCTCGAAACTCGACAGTCATTGCACCTGGTATAACTCAACTCAAAGTCTCTGATAATACCATCAGATCACACCAACCTCCCAAGTTTGAACATGCTGATCCTGGAACTAAATCCCAACGGATTCTCAATAGTCAAATCGCTCCCTTGTCGAACGCATCAGTCTCAGCACTGCACGATCTAATTCGTCGATTCCCTAATCAATCCTGGGAAATACTTGTGCTCAAAGTAACTTGCCACACAATGCGTCTCTGATTGTCATTTATTGCTTCAACGCAATATTCTTTGACAAACAGTCTGCATAGATTGTGACTCACTGACTCAAAATAAATAACTCGATCCGTCACGATCTTGCAAAATCTTCGACCCCAAAGGCAAACCTCGTTGGATACTAAGTCGATCCTTGACTATCTCAGTCACATATCGCACATCACTCGCTGAAAGATTAGTGACACAACCTGCTGGATCTCGAGGATCAGACCCTAGCTAATGTCACACAGATCAGACAACTGATGTTTCCTTGTTAATGTCCACTAGCATTTCCAACTACTCGTCGGATCCAACCACAATGGTGTACATAGATGCCCTCACTAAACCGAAATGTCCGGTCAACAATCTTCACTATTGTTGTTCAATGGAAAACTCTCACATGAAACAACAACATGATCCTTTCCTGACCTATTGCTATCACTAAGCAATTTATTGGATCAATATCAGCTTCTTTCTTAACAAGAATTCACTATACTGGAAACTACCAACTCACTTGCTTGTCTCCACTGTCAAGTTAGCACCTACCTTGATTATACAAGTCTACTTGCAATCGTTCCCGATTACAGCAATCCCAAAAGATTCATCTCTGGCGATCATTGAGACTAAATAACTCAAATCTCCAATTTCTCTGAGATTCAGTACTCATCCCATAAGCATTACTCGACAAAATACTATCTCAAGTACTTCTTAATTGCTACATCCTGATCAACCTTGATTTGCTCAACCAATCGAATTCGTCAATCTACTTAAGCTCGCACTTATCAGATCAAACCACCACTGATCATCCAACCTACATGGCTTGGTCAATAACCATGACTCAGCTGCCACAAAGAATCATTTCCAAACGGTGCCAGATCACGGTACATAAGTAGTTTACTTGGCACAAGTCCTGCGCCTTTTCAGCACTACTAACTGCTGCTTCGTATTCTGAACTTAATCATCCTAACTCTGACAGAGTTACCCAATAACCACTAGTAGTCACTAGCACAGATCCCGTGCCACCTTAGCACTACCAATCGTTGTCTTGTTCACCCAAGGCAAACATCGAGATAAACTAAGCCCATTTCCATCCAAGTTCTTGAATAATTCCTATCACAAGGAAATTCTAACCACAACTCTGATGACAACCCCTAGTCATCGTTGGTAGAAATCCGTCCACCTACTAGATCCACACGTCTAGCAATAACCCAAATACTTATCTACTCAAGGTACACACTCGTCAAGGAAATCCCTCTATGACTGGTTCCCATAGTAGAATACTCAAACTATATCTCTGGCACACCAGATGATATCAAACCATCGATATCAAACCTGATATCTAATCCAAGGTCATACCTCATCGTGACTGTCACCAAATCCCTAGACTGAGTAGCCTTCCCACCGCCATCTCCTGAAGCACAAAGGCTCCCAGATAACCTCTGAAGTACAAGGACTCCCAAAGTAATACTGGCATAGGGTCGCGCTCCATCACGTCTAGTCATGGTCATAGTCCACAACTCTCGGCATATACTGGACCTGGTATCCCGATGAAAACCCATCATCACAAGTCTCAACCTAACAAAGGTCAGATAGCCTACTGTTTCTCAAGGAAACAACTTAGAATGAAGCCCAACATTCTAAACCGAACAATATCCTTAATGCCTCTAGATGAGTCCACTCATCGCTAGCACTAACATAGTTCACTGACTAACTAGGTCAATCCTAGGAAAACGCCTAGTTCCACAAGTCAAACTGTCACAGTCGGCCCACTCAAATCCCATGAGATGCAATAGTTGAACACTAATCAACTAAAACAATGCCAATCCTAGCAAAATCACTCGCAATCATTCACGAATTGCTGGATAAATAAAACATGTATCATTGCTTCCATTTATGTACAATTTCTCAATTACAATCCCATGTAATATATACAATATTCAAAATACAATGAAATGTACAATCAAACTTGAAATGATACAACCAAAGTATGATGATTCATTACAACTGAAATACTGTTTACAACTACAACGATACAGTATTAAAATCATCGTACTAATATTTGTTTCTTGAGCATGAAGCTTCTAATCGACACACGCATCGATACAAGCATACTCCCGACCAAGTCTCTCTACATGTCCTCCTACGAAGAACTCCGGAGAAATGGCTCGTGATAGCTAATCAGCTATGCTCTGCGTCAGTGCATGTCAGTCGACCCCTCCTGCTCATGATCTACCATCAGCGTTCTTCTTGTATTCATATCATGCTTTTGAACATTAAGTTTCCCGTGTGCCTACCGAACGTATCGATATCAGCATACCGGCAAAACCATGTTCTGCATGAGGTTAAAGACTTCACTCTCGAAACCTGTCATGCTTTAAGCACTTGAGGCATTCTTTGGTGAAGGTCTATCTGACAATCTCTCCAACTATGACTGGAGAATCTTCAGAGTAGTGTCATCATGGTATGGACTATACAGATGCAAGCATCAAGTGCGTCCCATCCAATGCACTGCCACTGCCTCTAACATCTGGTACTCAATCCAAAGCTAGGATCCACATGAGTAAAAATCTTGAAAACTCGGACACGATCCATCACTCCTATCCGCACTTGCTGGAATCCCATAAGCCAAATCTTCAAAAATCCTGCCGATGATGATAGTCTCTGGGCAAACTAATTGCAGCATCATCACTTCTTCCAAGATCTCACTCATCCTATAAGGATAACCCAAAGTCTCATTACTATATCTCAAGTCTCTTACATGCATATGCTCTGATACCAATAAATGTAGCGACCCAACTCGGATCCACTACCTAATCAGAGTTAAGAGCATAATTAAACATGTATAAAATAAATCGCTGCGGAAGACTTAAATAAAAACATACCGGCAGAATACAACCGGTTAAACCAATTCGATTTATACAACCAAATCGAATAAATAGCCTAAAGGCAAAACCTACAGCTAATCCTGCTGTCTGCACTGGTCACTGGCTACTCCAAGCTCCTGGTGCTCAATCCTGCACCTACACCTGCCCCATCGAATGGGGTGTCCAGATACACAGAAAAGACTGGACGTGAGCTCTAAGCTCAATACGAAAGCACTGGGTAAAACATACAAATATGATGCATGCAAATGATAGGGTATACATATCTGAGATAACTGTATATAACTGCTCAGTAATGGCGCCTAGGATATGAGTGGTACAACCCGGGGAGCAAACCCTGCGTACACTGCTCATTCCTACAGGACGTGGACTGTGTCTCTAGATGCTAATCACCCATGACCCGTCAGTCACTGGGCACTAGACATCAACCGTCCAGACAGGGCTGAGCGACCCTACGTGGCTCATCTCACAAGATGGACAGACACAATATGATATGCACATGCTACATAATAAATGACATACAAAATGCAACATATAAGCATGCAAAACCCGCTGGCAATCTCAGTCTGTACTTGCGTACCTTACTACAGACAGTTCCTAGCAGTCCCGCTCTAGGTTCCAAGCCTATATCAACGCTACAATGCAAATACACATGCATCAATAATTAAGCTCTAAAAGCCTTAACTAAGATATTGCATACTCCTAAATAATTTAAGGAGACCATAGCTATACCTGCGTCCGTCGTCAGCCCGCTGATGACAATTGCCTCAAAACTAGGCCACAGCTCCGCCTCGACGCCTGGATCGCTATGCCACTTTCGGATTCCCAATAGGATGCCTAGAACTCCCTAGATCTGAGTTAGAAGGCCTAGGAATTGAGAGAGGAAAAGGAGAGGTGCGAGTTGAAAATGAAATTTCGGACCTCTATTCATAGGCAAAGTTCGGGCCATCCGAACTCGACTTCGGATCCTCCGAACTGGTTCGGATCCCCCGTTCCTGACTTCGGAGCCTTCGTTCCTGTTCGGAGCCTCCGATCCTGATTTCGGATCCTCCAAAGTCCCATCAATGATGTCACCAATGACGCATTCTCTTCTGAGCCTCCGATCCGAGTTCGGATCCTCCGAAGACGTTCGGATCCTCCGATCTTTGGTTCGGATCCTTCGATCCAGTTCGGAGCCTCCTAGCCCGGTTCGGAGCCTCTGAACCATCCAAACCCTTGGAACCTTCCCGACCATTTTTTAGTATCCTGAATCCATTTCTGGACTCCGTTAACCCATTTGGAACTTCCTTAATCATGTTTTACTTAATCTAAACATGATTACTCGATTAATATACTCATTAATCGCTAATTCTGGATACGGGTTACTACAGTAACACTGGGTACAACACCAGTCCATGGTAGATCAAGCTTCCTATTTCCCTTCAACAGTCCAGGTGCAATCTTGATAAGCTCTTCTCCTCCGATCAATTCTTCATCATCCTCTGGTTTGAAACCTTGAGATTCCAGCATACCATAGATCAAAGAAGGAAACGAAAACTTTGTTGCTTTCCAACCACCTTCTCTAAAGGTCATAATATTTTCAAAGACCAAATTTCCAAAGTCCAAAGGTGCTTGAGTTCCAATAGCAAACAATGCAAGTGCTTGTGGCTTAGTTACCACGGTTGTATTGGTCGATGGCGTCCAATTCCTGATTGCAATCTTGTGAAGCACAGAAAAGAAAGAGGTAAGCTTTGCAGCTGACAACCTGTCTGGGTGCAGTGGAAATTTGTGAACCATGCCACCAGTGATCACCTTTGTGACTTGATCAATGTCTTCAGTAACTGCATCATCTTTGAAATCAGCAGTATTGTAGTGCTCATTGATCAAAACAGGAGTAAAATCATACACCTTTCCCCTGATGTATACTCTTCCAAACTTGAATGATTCTTCATCTCCAGTCTTGATGTTCAGGTTGCAGTAAAATTCTAAAACAGCTTTCCTGGAAAAAGGTCCAGCAGTGGTGACAGTAGAATATAAATTCTGTTGTTTCAAGAATGTCACCAAATTCTGCTTTTCGAAGGACACTTCATCAATATTTCTTTCTTCCAAACAGTCCTTTCCAGACAGACTCTCCCATTCGTCAGCAGACTCTTTTGAATAAAACTGAAGATTGTATGCTTTATCAGGATCAATCTCAGAGTCAGATTCGGCTGTAGTGTTGTCATCAGTGTTGGCAACACTGTCATCAGTAGCTTGTTCCTCAGAACTTCCAGATTCATCAGAAGCAGCATCCTCATAATTTTCTTCTTCAGAACTTGAAGAGGATGAACTATCAGACTTCTGGGGCCTGTTATCCTCAAATTCTTTCATCATTTCAGAATCTGGTTCATCATCATCAGATGGAACCTGTGAAGATGCAACGGGTTTAGCCTTGGTCTTTCGAATATTCGCCATGAAAGTGGCCAGTGAAATTTCCTCATCAGTAGACACTGGAACCTCTGTGGTTGTCTTTGTGGTATCATCAACAACAGCAGTAGTTGGCTCTTTCTCACTCGAAGCCACAACAGTAGAATCTTCTTTAGATGAATCATCACTCGTTGATGATTCCTCATTCTTTGAGTTGACCTTTGCAGCAACAGAAGGTTTTGGTATGGCAACCACCTCAAAGTCTTGATCTGCAGAATCATCTCCAGATGAAAAATCTGGATCATCTACAATAGGACGAGAAGTCTCCCCCTTTCCACGAAATCTCTTGGTGGTAGTAAAATCGGGGTTGAATCCCGCTTGGCGCTTTGACCTCCTTGCTATTGGCTGTGTTGGGAACACACGATTCAACACTGAGAAATCAGAAGGATTCTCAAGGTCGATTTCGTTCCCTGGTTCTCCTGGAGCAATTTCTGCCAAAGGTGTAGGTTGAATGGCAGCAGGAACAATCGCAAGAGTGGGGTTTTCAGAATGAACCTCTGAAGGTTTGTCTTCCTCTTGGTATCCCATCTCCGATCGTATAATCATGCGAATCAAAAGCTTTGCCTGCCATTATACACAATTTAGAGAGTAAGGGTTTCAGAAAATTTTAGCAGAGAGAAAATTAGAGAAGGTTGAAAACGATAAAAGCAATTTCTACAGTAATAGAAATATATAGGGATACGAGGTTCAAACGGTAAAAAAAATCAAACGCCCCTATCCCTCAAATCAAACTAGGATTCTCCCCCTAACGGTAATAATCCTCAACGGGTAAAAATCTCTTAATTAAGGAAATTCAATTTGATTAATTAAGGAAACTCTGAAAACTCTCACTTAAGAAAATATCAATAATTTCCCAAAATAAATAACTCCACATCGAGTTTTAACACCACTGAAACATGTTCAATCACAAACAATTTCAATTTTCAGCAAGTTGGGCAATTTTTTCAATTTTTGTTCGTCTTTGAACTTTTAACCCTAAGCTCGATATGATCACAAAAATGCAAAATGCATGACCTAATTTATGTCTAAACAGAATGTAATGAGATTAGATCAAAAATTTATGCAAAGTGTGTGCAGTACGTGTTAAGCACTAGTGTTGGCAACACCTTCCAACAACACTGTAGTCTTCAAAATATTTTGAACTTTTTCACACTTCCAGAGCCATGTTTTTCTTCTTTTTATTTTGATTCAGAAGTGGTAGCCTGCACACTAAAAGAACGGTCTTTATTGGACTCTTTTAGGTAGCTTTTTCCAATTTTCTTCCGATTTTTGTTTGATTTTCAAGACATTGGTCACTGAAATTTTATCAAACCATGCTTTTTAATTTTTAAAACCACTTTTCACATGGGACAAGATCATGGAATACACGAACATCCCTCAACTACTTCGTGGTTTAAAGCACTTTTTCATGGCAAGTGTGATCTGAAAATAACTTTGGCAGAAGAACTACAAAGTATTAGTCAGTATTATCAAACAGTGTAAAACATAGAACATTATGAATATGCAGTATGCCTAAAGTCCTAAAAATGCACATGCATGATTGGTGTTGTCCTTCAGTGTTGGCAACACTTCAAGATAGCAACTGTGAGTGCTTATAAAGAACACATGTTGAGAGATTTCTTTAAACTGGAGAATCTCTCAAAGTTTAATGCTTTTGTAAAAACATCGGCCAGTTGATTATTGGTCCCGACAAACTCCATTTGGATCATGTCATTCTCAACTAAATCTCGAATGAAGTGATGTCTTATGTCAATGTGTTTAGTTCGAGAGTATTGTACTGGGTTTTTTGATATATCTATAGCACTTGAGTTATCACAGTACACAATTGATGTTTCACTTTTAAGACCATAGTCTTGCAGCATTTGATTCATCCAAATTAATTGAGAACAGCAACTTCCTGCTGCTACATATTTGGATTCAGCAGTGGAAAGTGACACACAGTTCTGTTTCCTACTACCCAAATAAAAACAACCACCCGTGGTGCTTTTTCTTTCATCAACATCTCCTGCCCAATCAGCATCACTATAGCCTACCAAATTAGTATTGGTTTCGTTAGAGTACCATAGCCCCAAGTCTAAAGTTCCTGCAACATACTTCAAAATTTGTTTTACAGCCTTCATATATGTGACTTTAGGATCAGATTGATATCGGGCACACAAACACACACTGAACATAATATCAGGTCAACTTGCACTTAAATACAGCAGACTTCCAATTATGCTTCTGTACAGAGTGTTGTCAACACTGTCAGCAACACTGTCTTTGCATATTTTTTCATTAGTTCCCATTGGTGTTTTCATATGTCTAACATGATCAGTACAAAATCTCTTTATCAAATTCTTAGCATATTTGCTTTGACACAAAAAGATTCCATCACTCATTTGTTTCACTTGTAAACCTAGAAAGTAATTCAATTCTCCTACCATGCTCATTTCAAATGTAGCAGTCATGCTTTCAACAAAATCATTCACAAGTTTTTGAGATGAAGCACAGAAAATTATGTCATCAACATAGATTTGACAAATAAGAATGTTACCTTGTACTTTTTGAACAAAAAGTGTTTTGTCTACCTCACCTCTTTTGAATCCAATGTCAAGCAAATATTCTGTGAGCCTTCCATACCAAGCACGAGGTGCTTGTTTCAATCCATATAAGGCCTTCTTCCACTTATAAACATGATCAAAATGATTTGGATCTTCAAATCCCTTTGGTTGTCTTACATAAACTTCTTCATTCAAAATTCCATTCAAAAATGCGCTTTTGACATCCATTTGAAAAAATTTTCATCTTCATGTGACAAGCAATAGCTAACAGTAATCTAACAGACTCTATTCGGGCTACAGGTGCGAAGGTTTCATCAAAGTCCACCCCCTCAACTTGTGTATGCCCTTGAGCTACTAATCTAGCTTTGTTCCTTACAATATTTCCTGATTCATCAGTTTTGTTCTTAAAAATCCACTTTGTTACAATGATATTACTATGATCATGTGGAGGAACTAAGATCCACACATCATTCCTAACAAATTGTTCAAGTTCATCATGCATAGCATTGACCCAAAACTAGTCTTTTAAAGCTTCACCAATATTTTTTGGTTCAATACTAGACACAAAGCAAGAATGTCTTACCTGAGAGTATGCGAAAGTCATGCACACTAACCCTCTCATCTTTTGATAATCAACTTTTTCCTTTCTTCGGGTCTGCATCCTTCCTTGTGCATCTCCTATGATTTGTGAAGTAGGATGGTTTTTCTGAATTTTTCTAGGTATATCATGTCCAGCATCTTGTATTTCATCTTCAAAATCATCCTGATCTTCTATATTCTGTTCATCCATAGTCAGTGTTGGACTCAGTGTTGTGCTGGGTGATTTTTCAGGTGGGACAACACTATTGACAACACTGGAATCAGTCTGTGGAGCAACAGTATCTAGCAGATCATCAATATGGTCTTCAATTGTTTTTCCTTTCAGATCTGCATAAATGATAGTTCTAGTTCTCAAGTTAAACACACGATAAGCTCGACTATTCAAAGCATATCCAAGAAATAAACACTTATCACTTTTTGAATCAAAATTAGCCAACTGCATCCTGTCATTCAAAACATAACATATGTATCCAAAAATATGAAAATATTTAAGGTTAGGCCTCTTTCCCATGAGAATTTCATAGGAAGTCATAGTAGAACCTTTCCTTAAATACACCCTATTGGATATGTGACAAGCAGTATTTAAAGCCTCATCCCAAAATCTTTTTGCAATATTTTTTGAACTTAACATAACTCTTGCCATCTCTTGGAGGGTTCTGTTTTTCCTTTCGGCAATGCCATTCTGTTGAGGTGTCTTTGGTGCTGAATATTCATGTGATATTCCTTCCTTTTCACAGAATTGCTCAAACAATGAGTTTTTAAATTCCTTACCATGGTCAGTTCGAATCCTGATAACCTTCAAAGCAAACAGATTAGTGATCTGCTTTATCAATTTTTTGAAAGAATCGAAAGTCTCAGACTTTTCTCTTAAAAAACTTACCCATGAGTACCTTGAAAAGTCATCAACACATACAAATGAATACTTCTTACCTCCACAGCTTTCAACCTCCATAGGTCCCATTAAATCCATGTGTAAGAGTTCAAGACATCGTGTTGTCCCACAGTATTGTAACACTGGATGTGACACACGAGTTTTCTTACCTTTTTGACAGTCTCCACACACGTATGGAACTCCAGAAGTCAAATTTGGCATCCCACGAACAGCTTCATACTTGCTCAGTTTCTTCAGAGCTTTGAAGTTAGCATGTCCTAACTTTTGATGCCACAAATTCAAATCATCAACCTTGGTGAATTTACAAGCAATTTCTTCTCCAAGTTGATAACAGTTGTCCGATGATCTAGTTCCTGTCAAAACACAAGAGTTACTTTTATCAAATACTTGACATAGATTCTTATCAAATTTAACATAAAGATCATCATCACAAAGTTGACTAATGCTAATAAGATTAGCATTTAATCCTTCAACATGTAGAACATTGTGAAGCTTAGGCAGTCCTTCTACATTCAATGTGCCTTTTCCAACAATCTTTCCATTAGCTCCTCCTCCATAAGTCACTTTTCCTTTATCCTGTTCAACATAGTCAGAAAGATACTTCTTCAATCCTATCATGTGGCGTGAACTGCCACTGTCGAAGTACCAATGACCTGCAACATTAGTTTTCAAGGAAGTATAAACAACATTACAACTGGATTTAGCTTTTGGTACCCAAACCTTTTTCTCAGTATTTTTCCTCCTGGCAGTGTTCTGGTTCAGTGTTGGAAACACTGATGACAGCTCTTGCCTGGAATTCCAGTATATATAGTCATATCTGAGTTTGAAATAGTAAGGCTTGATGTGACCTTGCTTGTAACAGTAATGACAAACAAACCTACGCTTTCTTTGATTTTTCTTCTGAACAGGAGCTTGTGTCTTCAAAGGAATTGGTTTTTCTTTTGGAATTACAGTTGTATTCTTAACAGAGTTATTGTTCTCCTTGACAAAAATAGTTTTTGATGACTCCCCTTCTTCAAACTTGCTATTATGAAAGCCTAGACCAGCTCTATCATCTTTTCCCATCATCAGAATTGAATCCAGCTTGGTCTTGCTCGAATTAAACTTTGCAAGAGTTGCATTGGCTCTTCCAAGCTCTTCTTTAACCTTGTCAAGTTCTAAATCCTTCTTGCTCAGAACAACTTCAAGTCTAGCCACTGAAGCTTTTAGTTCACTGTTCTCCTTTGTTAAAGCAGAATTTGACTTGTTCCTTACTATCCAATCATTATACAATTCTTCATACATCTTCTGAGTATTGTCCCAAGAAAGTTCTACTTCACCAGCTTCCTGATTTGAGTCTCCAGAAACAGATGCATTCAGATAGAATAACTTTTGGTCAGTGTTGTGACCAAGTGTTGGGACACCTGTGACAACACTGTTTTTCTGCTGTACCAAAACTAACAGTGCATTGTGAGTCTCATCATCTCCTTTTTCTGTACCCTCCTCATCTTCATCATCACTTAGGGAAGCACTCATTCCTTTGCGAAGTCTGGTTGGACACTCATTAGCAAAGTGACCGAAGCTAGTGCACTCATGACACTTCACAGACTCAAACCTCTTTGAGTTATTCAAGGTTTTTCCTTCATTCTGAAATCGATTTTGACTCTTTGATGGGATGGTATTCTGTTCTGGTCCACCGATTCTTAAGGGTTTTCCAACAGCAGGAGTATTTAAAACTTTGGGCTTCTGACCAGGTTTCTTTGAATCTCTCATCCTTTTCAAATAGGTACCAAATTGTTTGGTAAGAAAGGAAATGGAATCATCTCCTAGATCAGACTCGTTTACTCCCTGTGTCAAATCAACAAAATCATTATATGAGTCGTTAAAAACTTGAAGTGCAATAGACTTACCTTTGTCTTTTTTCCCTACATTCATCTCCAACTCATATGTTCGTAGTGAACTCATCAATTCATCCAATCCCAGAATTGATGTGTCTTTTGATTCATCAATTGCACAAATCTTCATTTGAAATCTTTCAGGCAGTGATCTCAACACTTTGCTCACAAGTCATTCATTCGAAATAGCATCACCAAGATCAATTGCCTCATTTTCAATCTTCCTCAAGCGGCGTTCATAATTATCAATCGTCTCACTTTCTTCCATTCTCAGATTTTCAAACTGAGTAGTGAGAATCCTTCTTTTGGTTCGACGCACACTATCGGATCCTTCACAGTGCATTTGAAGTTTTTCCCAGGCCTGTTTAGCACAAACACAATTAGTGACCAGAGAAAACATATTAGAATCAAGAGCAGTGAAAATAGCATTAAGGGCTTTGTTGTTCATATTCGAAGCAGCAGTTTCTTCGGCATTCCATTCCGTTTCTGGTTTGAGTGGAAAGTCTCCTTCTCCATCAGTTCTTCTTGATGGATTCCAGCCTTGTAGCACACGTTGCCATGCCCTTTCATCAATCGATTTGATGTAAACATGCATCCTGACTTTCCAGATAGCATAGTTGGATCCATCCAAGGTTGGAGGACGTTGAGCAGTTCCTGAATAAGGTATTTCCATTGTGATGTCCTGTCAAACACAAAAACATAATCACACTTAGTATCGTCAAGTGAATGTCTCTAACGCCACTTGTTAGGTTTAGACAGTCTAAAATTACAGAAATACCAGAAAACTTTTTGAGTGAGTGTTATCTGTTAGCGTTGTCAACACTTCACGATAACACTGTGCAGCAGATTATTTAACTAATAGCAAAAGTAAACAATAACACAGATAATTATGCACAAGTATCAAGTACTTGCGCGATGCCTCATGGCGAAATAATCACTAAAAAAATAAAATCAGTTTACAAAAACCAACTAGTGATTGTTTATGAAAAACTATTTTTCTCAACAAATTGAAAAAATAAAAGACTTCCTAAAAACTAGTAAGAACTAGAATAAAACATCAATAGGAAGTACTAAGCCGAAAAACAAAAGCCAAAGAAACACTTTCTGAACAACACTTCACTCGTGTGTTCTTCAGTGTTTCCAACACTAATCGGCAACACAGTGTAGTAGCGATGAACACTTCAGAAATTCTTCAACGATTGATCTTCAATACTTTAGAATTTCTGCAGTACTTTCTCTATGTATTTTGCTTTCTATATTTCACTCTCTTAATTGTCTTTTTTGATCGATCCTATGCACTCCTTTAAATAGAACTTCAAATTGTTTCCATAAATAAGAACCTACATATCAGGGAAACAAAATATCATTAGATATTGAATATTTCGTATCAGATTTAATCAATATTACCAAATTTAACACTTGTCTAAGAAAGACAAAACTCCAAAGATAGAAATCGAATGTAATAAGGAAATAATTTAAAAGACGTGCACAACATGATCTTTCAAAAACTATTATTTTTTTATTGTAAATATAAGCAGAGATGACTCGTTATTTTGGAGTAGGAACTTTCAAATTATTTTATGAATCCAAGTATGGGAGAATATGATGGAAGTACGGACCCAAAGGAGCATCTTGGAAGATTCGAGAATGCTGCTTTGTTGCATCAATATTTTGATGGTATAAAGTGCATAGTGTTCTTGCGCGCGTTAGTGAAGTAAGCTCAACAATAGTTCAATATGTTGAAGCCCCGCTCCATAGGTTGTTTTGAAGATTTCAGTATTGATTTCATGCATCAATTTGCTAGTAGCAACAAGTACCAGGAAAATTTTGAGGGAGTTTATCAAACACTTTAACAGTGTGGCTTTGGAAGTGCCGATTGCTACTTTGAATATACTAATAAGTGTTTTACTCAAGGATTGAAAGGGGGTGAAATTTTCAAGTCATTGGTTAAGAAACCTACGTCAAGCTACGATGATCTATTGGCATGGGAAGAAAAGTACGTTAATCTAGAAGACGCTCGACGACATAAGAAATATGAGCAAAGGCAAGGGTGTAGTAAAGGGGAAGGGGCGGCCGGGCAGATAAGGAAGGTAGGGAGCAAGGGGTGGGAGAGAGGGAAGATGATCGGGCTCGAGGTAAGGGGCACGCTAAGAGTATGATTCGTGGGCACACTAAGAGTATGGGAGGAAGATGGAGGACTTCGAGGTATCTACGGATTTGGATATTCCACAAGATCCTACTATCATTTTTGGGATTGAAAATCTTCATGGTTTAATGGTTCCGCATGATGATCCTTAGTGGTGACTGTTACGATTCCAAATTATGATGTAGCAAGGATATTTGTTGATAGTGGGATTTCGTTGAGTGTATTATTCAAGGGAACATTGGATCAAATGAAGATAGAATGATTCGAATTGGAGCCAATTTCCACACCCTTGTATGGATTCACATGCCATGCTATCCGACCAATGTGACAAGTTGACCTCCCAATATCCATGGGAGATGATCCTAAGCAGTTAATGAAGATGGTGAGCTTCACGGCAGTAGATGCTCCTACATCATCCAATGGGATTTTGGGTAGGTCGCCTATGAAATACTTTAAAGCCATCACTTCTACATATCATCAGAACCTCAAGTTTCTGGTAGGAAGAAAGGTTTGGGTCTTGCATGGGGATCAAAGGGTGGCACATCGATGTTATGATGGAGTGGTGGTGGAGGAGGAAAAAAGGCACGAATGAAGGTTAACATTATTTAAAAAAATGAAGAAATATGTTTCCAGTGGCTGAGAAAGAGATTGAAATACTTGAGGGGATGAAGCTTGAAGAATTATAATTGGTGCCCCAAGAGGATAAGCTTAATTCTTGAGCTTACTAATAGAAAGATGCACATGGAGGGGATTAAAGAGGTCTTGGAATACTTTTCATCTTAGAGAGTATTATCATTAAGTTAATTATTGATGTATTTTATTTTTAACTATTACTCTTGTGATCGTTTGAAGTTCAATGCAACAATTTCCCTTTATAAAGTAATAAGTGTTATTTTGATTGAATGGTGAATGATGATTTTGCTGGGTCCCTAGGTCTTGAGAACCTTAAGTTATTTCGCCTATAATTCGTATTTTTTCTACTGTGGCTAAGGAAAAATAGAGGAGTTACAGATTGAAAGGTGAGGATTTGTTTTTTTTTTTTTCCTATTGTGGCTAATGCCAAGTCGAGAAGTTAGATGTTGAAAGGTGAAAAGTGAAAAGTTTTATTTTTCTACTATGGCTAAGGCTAAGTAGAGGAGTTAAAGGGTGAAAGATGAAGAGTTGTATATTTTTCTACAATAGCTAAGCCCAATTAGAGGAGTTAGAGAGTGAAAGGTAGAGAGTTGTATATTTTTTTACTGTGGCAAAAGTCAAGTTGAGGAGTTAAAGGTTGGAAGGCGAAGAGTTGTATTTTTCCTACTATAATTAATGTCAAGTAGACGAGTTAGAGGATGGAAGATGTGGCTAAGGCCAAGTATAGGAATTAAGGGGTTGTAAGTTGAAGTTCGTGTTCTTCCTAATAGGCTCGTCCTAGTAGAAAAGTTAAGGTGGATGAGAATTCAAAATTTTTATTTTTCATAATATGGCCAATGCTTAGTATAGGAGCTTGAGAATAAGGGGAAGGAGATAAAAACTTATATTTTTCCTACTGGGTGAAAGGTCGGCCCATGAGAGTAGATTATGTCAACACCAAAACCATGAATATTCCAACAATAATTTTACGCATTTTTTTTGTTTTTTACCACATCAATACTTGAAGAAAAATTCGTTCACATCAACGCAAAAATGCTAATTTATTAGATCTTGCCTTTTTCGGGGATCGGTCATATTTCATATCCGTTCAAAATAGAACTGGAATAGAAATAAAAAATGATTGCAAAAAATATATAATGGTCATGAGTTCAATTTCAATTATCAACGTATTTTTGAATGAGTCAAATTTCACATAACTTTGTATTTACCTAACTAGTAGAAATTTGCAAGTTATAAGATAAAACTGATATTTGTCACATTTATCTTTTTACATGATTTATTTGTAAACCTTCAAATTCAAAGTTTAAATGATTTAAATAAACAATAATAAACTAAAAATAATTATAAATGATCCTTCATTCACTAAATACATCTCTAAAATATATAATATAAATATAAATATAAATAAAATTATTAATTTAATAAAATTTCGGTTTTTCGATCGGTTAGATTTTGATATATATAATTCGAAATCGAACCAAATATAATTCAATTTTAACATTTATCTCCAAATTTCAAAATCTGATTTTTGGTTTGATTTGGTTCGGTATTCGGTTTTTCCGATTTGGATTTATGGTTTTTCAGTTGTATCCGAATTTTGAACACCTCTACTCAGAAGACTTTACTCTCTTCTTTGATGTCTAATATAACTCAATTTTTGTCATGTCCCATAATTGGGCCTAGTTGACATCGACGTTATTTAATGTTTTCACATTAAACAACAAGTCTCGGATTTTCAGAAATTCCAGAAACCAGTCTACTCATTCATAAAAATGAAATACATTGTCTTACATAAAATCGAAATTTAATATTCTTTACAATATTTAACTGAAAACAACTAAACTTAATACGCAGCAGCTTAGTACAACTAAATGGAAACAGAAACTAAACATCATCTGTTTATTGGTCTTCTTCACCAACCCCAGAATTGGTTTTGCTTGTCATTCTCCATCTCTTCCTCGTTCTTATTTGAGAGGTTCGTTTGGTGGGTGAGTAAGTGAGTGATAGAGATGGCAACGGGGCGGGTTTGATTAAACCCGAGACCCGCCCCGCCTTCCTTTGAACCCGTCCCGTCCCGCGAACCCAGCGGGTCCAATTCGGGTTACGCCCGTTGGACCCGCCAAAAATTAAATATAGCCGAGATGGTTAAAGTTCATTGTGAGAACATGAGAGCGTGTCTCATTCGTTTCATCGTTTATAATGTGAATCTTATATTGTGTAGATTCCAGAGACCATTATGATTCAAACAAGAATGATGTTTTTTTTTTCCTCTTGTTCGGGTAAGACATCACCTGGTCGATTGTGCATTTAGAATGGCACATATAGACGAGATGGTTAAAGTTCTTTTGAACATGAAATATATTGCCACGGACGATATTCAGCAGGGGACGATTATTCTGAAATAAGAAGATATTTCTCTGATTAAAAAGCAAAATCTGATTACTGAAACCTTGTGCTTGAAGGTGTGGAACACTGCTCAGGTGGAACTTTCCCTCTTTGGCTTCATAATGAAAAGCGCGAGCCTTGTCATTATGAGACCAATTGAGGGGTGTGACTTCTCAGCGGTGGATGGATACAAAATGAAGTGAGCTCCCTTATTTATACTAGTCTACTTATGAATGAACAAATAAGATCAATCTAATCTTTTTTGGATAGTCCATTTTTTTATCCTTCCAAATTTCAGTGTGAGATCTTGGCTCTTTCGTTTCATCGTTTATAATGTGAATCTTATATTGTGTAGATTCCAGAGACCATTATGATTAAAACCAGAATGATGTCTTTTTTTCCTCTTGTTCGGGTGAGACATCACCTGGTCGATTGTGTGTTCAAAATGGCACATATAGTCGAGATGGTTAATGATCTTTCGAACATGAAATATGTTGTCACAGATGATATTCAGCAAAGGAAGATTATTCTGAAGAAGATATTTCTCTGATGAAAAAGGAAAATATTACTACTGAAACCTTGTGATTGAAGGTGGGGAACGATGCTCAGGTGGAAATGCCCCTCTCTGGATTCATAATGAAAGGCGTGAGCCTTGTCATTATGAGACCAGTTGAAAGGTGTGACTTCTCAGCGGTGAATGGATACAAAATGAAGTGAGCTCTCTTATTTATACTACTCTACTTATGAATGAACAAATAAGAATAATCTAATATGTTGTGGATACTATGTCTCATGTATCATCTACGAAATATTTCTTATAATGGATCATTCTAGATTTAGACTCTTCTACTTAATTCTAACAGTATTCTACAGCAAGGATTTAGAAAGAATCCTGACGATGTCTTCTTGTCACAGTCAATGACACTTAATATTCTTTGAACGGTGAATTTTTTTTATATGACGTTTATCTAATTAGAATATTAATTTGTCAATCATTTCTAAATACTTGTGTAGCAGCTGATAAATTATCAATAATTTTAATAAAAAATATATAAGTAGTTTCCTTCCTTTGCATTTGTAACTTTAGTCCTCAAGAGTAGCTCGAAAAACACAAGAGTGTCATCTGGAAAAAAAAGAAAAGAAAAGATGTGATATTGATGGGCTTAAGGACATATTTTGATGTCATGGATGATGAGTCCACTATCCAGGGCCATAGCCAACATCTATGAGAGGCTATGTGCACAGAGAACAAATAGAAAAGATGACAGACAGAAGCAGAGCCACCCTTGGGCTAGGGTGGGCTCCAACTCCACCCAATTTTTCAAAAAAAATAAAAATTAGTAGTTTTAAATTAAAAATAAATAAATTCAGCCCCATGTAAAAATATTAAAAATAGAACAATTCATTACATTTTTTTGGTTGATTTATTGTCGTAGGTTTTGAAATTATGTGATTTGAGATAAATTCAAAAACTCTAAATTTTTTTCGAATATTTAGTTGCAATAATATTGATTTATAATACATATTAATTTTCAAATTTAGATTTTTACCCTAAAAACTATTGTTTCGAAATTCAAGAAAAATAATCAATTGGTTGAAAATTGAAATATTTTAGATGACTTTGCAATTAATATTGAGCTTGTATTGCGATTTTTCTAGTTTAAAAAAAACTTAAAATTCAATAATTATGAGATTTGGAATATGACCGTTTGTTGTAAATTTTTAGGATGATTGAAATTTTTTATTTAGGTATTTCAAGAAATGAAGAAAATAAAATTTTGAAAGTTATTTTTAAACCAAAAGAGCATATATATATCGACATATCAGGAGCAAACATCAATTACAGTCTAGATAAGCAGAAGATATCAATTTCAATCAGAATAACCTTACGAGTTGAATTCATCTGAAAATAGGTTCAGTTTATTCAGAATTTCAGTTTTAGATTTTCAAAATATTAGTTAGGTCAATTTGGTTTCGGCTTTTAATGTGATAGTTTTGTTTACTGAATTAACAAACCTAATATTTATATAAAAATAATAATAATGTTAAATTTTCTAATAAAATTTTATTGGACAGTAGAACTAGATTTGAAATATATTTTAATAAATAATTTAAATTTATATAATTCAATTTTTAACTATAATTTTTGATGTAGAACTTGATTTTTAAAAAAAATTCTAAAAGATCAAAATCATTTAATTTGATTACTAATCAAAATAATAGATTTTTTTAATTTTTGTGTGTTCATAGTAAAGTTCGATCGATTCGTTTTACTGAAAAAATATTAATTCGATTTTAAAAAGTTCGGTTCAATTTTAACTGACTTTTCATACATATATATTGTCTAACACGGGGCGGAGGCAGTCAGCCAGCCCCAGGTACTTTTCAATCCTGGCTCCGCCCCTGACGACAGAGGATATCTTTGTCAAATTCTCCTCTATTGTTTCAGGCTGCCGACTATCTCCTGATTTATCGCAAATGAATAAGATATAGAAGATATGCATCTCATAATTAATCTAGTCCATTTATCAAAGAATCTCATTATGAACATGACTTCTTCAAGAAAACTCCAATCCACCCTATCGTATGTAGGGTTGAGCAAAACATGGGTTAAACAGAAAAAACTGACCGAACCGATTTAAATCGAAAATTCGGTTTGGTCTAATCGGTTTGTCGGTTATTTTTAAAAAAATATCGGTTAATTCGATTTAACCTGTTCGGTTTTTTCTAAAATACTCGGTTTAACCCAATAAACCGATATGCAATTATATATTTGAAAAAATGATATTGGGCCTGACTTTTAAAGTTTTAATATTTATTCTTTGAACTCTAATTTTTTTAATTTTGTATTGGGCTTTAGAGTTTAAACACATACACTCGATTTTATTACATATCTAACCCAACAAGAAAACATATTTCATCTATTCATTATTCATCTGATTCATTTCACTATTTGTTGCGCTAACCCAACTTCATCTTCATCATGACATTGTATGCGGAGTTAAGAGTGCAAAGTGCCCATAATTTTGATTTATTTTCTTCATTTTTGCCTAAACAAGTTTTGTTTTTAATAAAAAAAAAAATAGATATGAGAAAATCGGAGATTTCATCAATAGCATGTGAAAACTATACTAAACAGGTTTTTTTCAATAAAAATTAGGTTATTTCGGCCTACCTTTTATAGGTTCGGTTTATTCGGTTTTGATATGAAAATTCGGTCGGTTCGGTTTTTAAAATTTTGGTTCAATCGGTTCGATTTGGATATTCCACAGATCCTACTATCATTTTTGGGATTGAAGATCTTCATGGTTTAGTGGTTCCGCATGATGATTCCTTAGTGGTGACTGTTACGATTGAAAATTCTGATGTAGCAAGGATATTTGTTAATAGTGGGATTTCGTTGAGTTTATTATTCAAGGGAACATTGGATCAAATAAAGATAAAATGATTCGAATGGGAGCCAATTTCCACACCCTTGTATGGATTCACATGCCATGATATCCAACCAATGTGCCAAATTGACCTCCCAATATCCATGGAAGATGATCCTAGGCGGGTAACAAAGATGGTGAGCTTCACGGCAATAGATGCTCCTACATCATCCAATGAGATTTTGGGTAGGTCGCCTATGAAATACTTTAAATCCATCAATTCTACATATCATCATAAGCTCAAGTTTCTAGTAGGAAGAGAGGTTGGGGTCTTGCAAGGGGATCAAAGGGTGGCACATCGATGTTATGATGGAGTGGGGAAGGCGGAGGAAAAAAGTCAACGGATGAAGTTTAACATGATTTAAAGAAGGAAGAAATATGTTTCCAGCGGCTGAGAAAGAGATTGAAATACTTGAGGGGAAGAAGCCTAAAGAATTAGAATTGGTGTCGCCCTAAGATGATAAGCTTAATTCTTGAGCTTACTATTAGGAAGATGCACATGGAGGGGCTTCAAAGAGGTCTTGGAATGCTTATCATCTTAGAAAGTATTATCATTAAATTAATCATTGATGTATTTTATTTTTAACTATTACTCATGTGATCGTTTGAAGTTCAATGCAACAATTTCCCTTTCTAAAGTAATAAGTGTTATTTTTATCGAAGGGTGAATGATGGTTTTGCTGGGTCCCTAGGTCTTGAGAACCTTAAGTTATTTCACCTATAATTCGTATTTTTCCTATTGTGGCTAAGGCGAAATAGAGGAGTTACAGATTGAAAGGTGAAGATTTGTTTTTTTTTTTTCTATTGTAGCTAATGCCAAGTAGAGGAGTTAGATGTTGAAAGTTGAAAAGTTGTATTTTTTCTATTGTGGCTAAGGCCAAGTAGGGGAGCTATAGGATGAAAGATGGAGAGTTGTATATTTTTCTACAATAGCTAAGCCCAATTAGAGGAGTTAGAGAATGAAAGGTGAAGAGTTGTATATTTTCTTACTGTGGATAAGGTCAAGTTGAGGAGTTAGAGGTTGGAAGGTGAAGAGTTGTATTTTTCCTACTATAGTTAATGTCAAGTAGACGAGTTAGAGGATGGAAGATGTGGCTAAGGCCAATATGAATTAAGGGGTTGTAAGTTGAAGTTCGTGTTTTGTCCTAATAGGCTTCGTCCTAGTAGAAGAGTTAAGGTGGTTGAGAATTCAAAATTTTTATTTTTCATAATATGGCCAATGCTAAGTATAGGAGCTTGAGAATAAAGGGAAGGAGATAAAAACTTATATTTTTCCTACTGGGAGAAAGGTCGGCCCATGAGAGTAGATGATGTAGGCAAGACATGTTGGAGTTGGAGTTGCACCAATAGTAACCAAGGGAGTTGACAAGGGTGAATATGGCTATAAATAGACTCTCAAACCATGAGAAAAATCACCCAACAAGTTCTCTCAAATTTTTTTGAGTGAGGCAAGAGAGAAGAGTGGGCGGAACGTTGCATATATTTTATTCAAGTTCGAAAAAAAAGCATATGTCCAGGACCTATTGCCAATGCTAAGTAGATCTAAATCCGATCTTCATCGTTTCGAATGTAGCATAAGATGTTATCAATATGCAGTCAAAATTTTAGACTGATCTAACGGCTAGAACTATATATAAGTAATTTTCTAGAATTCTGCACAGATTCTACTCGGTAAAGTAAGTAGCTTCTGTTCGTTGCCTGGAAACGGACACAAACGATCACCAAACCAGATCTCCACCATTCAAAATTTAGAGAACATCCTCAATAATGTCCTGACCAAATTTCACAGATTCGACGAATTTATATGTCTCTGACCTTTTTGGAAATTCACTGAATTTTTGGTAAGCGGGCTTTGTGTTTTAAAATGATAAGTATGTCTTAAAAATTCGATCGCTCATGATATTTTGAAATCTTGTCAAGTATTTTCTTTTGATATGACATGAATTATGTTCTGTTTCAAATGTTTGTATGGCGCTGTTATGATTTGAATTAAGAGTGAAAAAGAAATTTTCGAACCATGATAGGTTAAAGTTCTGACGCGGTGGGTGATAATAATTGTACAGGGGACTGATCAGTTAGCTATGAATAAGGTGATGAATTTCAGTTTCATGTCAAGTCAAGTTACGTATGTCAAATCAAGTTACGTTATGATAAGTTATGCTATGTCATTATAAGATATGTTATGTTATGTTATGTTATGTTATGAATATGTCTATGAATTATGTTATGTTTTAAAACCAAGTTTGAATCCTGTCAAATATATATAAATATATGTGTGTGTGTGTGTGTGTGCATTTTAAATGTTTGTATGGTCGTTCGATCTCCACTTACTGAGCGACACCCAGATTGCTCACCCCTTATTTTTCCTCCCAGATGATACCGAGGAACAAGTAGAGAAAAATGAACACCACATGTTTTGGGATGGTAAAGAAAAAAACTCTCGAGATCCACCTCTTTAGTTTAAGTTTGATCGTTGTTCTTTTTTTTTCTTTTTAATTTTGAAGTAGTAAGAAGCGGTTTTAGTTAAAGTTTGTATTCATAGGCTTGTTGTTTTCGAATTTTATTTGAAATCAATGCTGATTTCATCGGCCCCGGGAGCGGGGCGTGACAATAATAATAGGATTTATTTAAAATAAATTATGATCTTCTGAGGGCATCCACAGTAGAAAAACCTCAACACGAGCTTTTTCGCACTTCTCACTCCGCCACATCATTGCCACGTAAAAAAAAAAATCTCATCTAACCTTCTACTAAAACAAAAAACTCAAACAATTTTTTTATGTACCTCACACTCAATTCAAATATATCAACTATCAATTTATAAATTTTATATATTTATACATACAAATGATGTATTTTTATTATGTTTTACTTAATTTTCATAAAAAAAAATATAATTTTTATTAATTAAAAATTATAAAATTTTTAGATTTTTATTATTAGATGTATTTTATCATTGATCTATTTTAAAAAATTAAACAGCTAGTTTAATAAAAAAAATTAAAAAAATACAATGACTATACACACAATTTTAAAAAATAAAAACACTAAAAACAAATGAAAGTAATAATTATAATAAAAATGAAAACTAAAAAACAAATGAAAAAACACGGTCAAAACACAAAAGTGTATATATATTCATATAAGTGTAATATAATTATATATATTAAAAAATAAAAAAACGTCGACGCAGCTTATAAGGAGTCTACAAATAGCTTCGCATTTGCTGGAATTGTCCGTAATCACGAAGGTCAACCGGTTTTCGCATTTGGTAGACGGATCGAGAAACCACAGAATATTATATATGCAGAGTTAGCTGCAATTGAGGCTGGAATCATGTTGGCATGTCAACTTCATCATCATGTCAACCTAATCACTTCGGATTCTCTTCTTGTCGTGCAAGCAGTCACGATACCAGATGAGAATTTTAGCTACTCTGGAGCTCTAGCGCATTATATTAGAAATTTATTATTTCAGGATTATGCAATCTCTCTGTGTCACGTGCGCAGATCGGCGAATGGTGTTGCTCATTCGATCGCTTCTTTTGCTTCTTCTAACTCCGTTCCATTTGTTTGGGAACGTGTGAATTTTTCTTATTGGTTGATTGCTCTTGTTATTAAAAACTTATGTAATTCATAAATTTAAATAACTTGTGATCTTCCTCTCAAAAAAAATAAATAAATAAATAAAAAAGCAGAGGAATGGGCGCTCTTGAATTCAAGAGCACCCTTTGCTCTAACAGGGAAAGAGCTCGTCCCATTATGGAAGTAGCTCTTTCCCATTTGCCATGTCACCACATGGCAGTCCAAGCTATTGGGGATGCCCTTAATATTTTAACTGATATATATTAATTAAGGATAATGCTACATGTACACGGAGTCTTATATGTTGGATTACACATGACACTTAGGTAGTGTTTGTGAGAGCTTCTTAAAAGCACTTCTCATCTTTTCCGTTAATAAAAATATGAAATTTTGTGAAATTTTGTTAACGAAAAGCTGAGAAGTGCTTCGTAAAAGCTCTCTCAAACACTACCTTAAAATTACATGATATTCTATATGCATTTTTGAAAGAATTTTTCCAAATCAAGTGGAAAGATAATAATGTAATTTTAAATATCATGTGTAACTCGATGTATAATACTGTACACGTAGCATTACCCTATATTTAATTTCTATACTATTAAAAAAAGGGAAATAGCTACTTGAAGGGATCAAATTGAAGACCCATATTTCTTGCGTAACAAGCAGTTTCTGCCACTTCACTCTCATTTCATACACTGAAGAGCAAAAAAGCACAGAGAAAGATGGAAGAATCAATGGAGTCTGAAATATCTGCAGAGCGAAACCCTTTCGATCGCCTCCCGGCGGAGCTGATAGTCTTCATCTTCGACAAGATTTCTGATGCCAAATGCCTTTGCATTTGTGGGTTGGTCTCCAAGTCCTTTGCCGCTTTCGTCCTTCGAACCCGCGTGCTGTTTGTGACAATGCCAGGTGAGATTGAAGCTTGCAGCTGCCACCCCGATCCTTCCGTCGTCGCTTCCCCACCTCAAGTATGGCTTTGTAGAGTGATGTCTTGTTTTCTTGGAAATACCCCCGGTTTTGTTCACAGGCCTCTCCTATTCATGCTGTCGACGCTGCTCAAGTTTCTCTTGAGGCTGATGAAGAAGACCGATGTTCGGTCAAGTGGCGACGTCATCGATTTTGTGAAGAAATTTTCTTGCCTGGAGTCCATAACCATTCACTCCTCTTTCCGTCATGCTGATGCTGATGCTGCTAACAGCCAGTCAAGATTCGAGCCATTGCTCAGGTGGAAATTTGGGTCGTCGGGGTTTATCTTTTTTTCTGCCAAGAACCGTTATGCTCTAAAGGATGAATATACAGGTGATTGATTCCTTTTCTTCTTTTTCTATTTTTTATTTTTTTTGGCCGATGTATGCAAGTGATTCTATTAGAGCATGTGACGTTTATTCAGTTTGTGCTTGGAATCTTGAATTGGCAGTTAAAAGATAATTGGAGAAAACCACCGATTAGAATATTCATCTCTCTGTGGTGTTGCTACTGTGTTATTGATTCTTTTGTGTTGTGGTCTTGATCAAAGTCTCACGTTCAATCTCTGATAACCAAGAATTCGAAGCTTATTCATTGATCTAAACTCAAGATAATCTGGGTAATCAACACTGTTATTAGAATATGAGTCAGTTAACAAAATCACCAGTAATTATAAGTATTTTCCCACATTTGCATTTGTAACTTCACATACAGAGAAATAACTGAACTTTCTCCTCTATCTATGTAGATCTTGTATCTACAATGGATCGCAATGCAGCAATTGAACCTAATTTAACCATGGAGGAATTGTTGATCCAGTATATGTTCATGCGAAATCACTTTTGCGATTCCATGTCGAGGGTGGCTCATATACAGGATATTGCTGCTGTTCTTCCAAACATAAATCATGCTGCCACCTTCGACGATATGAAACAGGGGATAGTCGATTTTGATGAAGACGATATTGCAGTTGTGAAAGAGGAGAATCCCTGGTGGAAGGCTGATGACAAGGTTTACATGAAGATATGGAAAGCTCCTGCGGTGCTACTGCCCCTTTCTAGATGCGTAATGACAGATGTGAGCCTTATCTTGCTCATGCCAACTGAAGGTTGTCAAGCATTGTTGGCTGAAAATTCGTTTGAGGAAGCAGAGTACCGTGAACTTGCAACAAATTTGGTGAAGGAAGAAGCTAGTTTTGGATTGAAGTTTCCAATTTCAGTTCTTTCAGGTTAATAGATTGCAGCGAAAAGAAAATGTTGGGAGTTAGAAAAAAGTTTGATGATGATGTTCCATTTTCTGGCCACATGTTTAGATACGCAAATAAAAAATTAAAATTTGTTGACCTTCTGTTGAGTTCTCACGAATTTATTGTCTTTTCGTTGCAGCTATATATTTGCTTTATCAGTGTTTTCATGAAACAAAACAATCCTTGTCATCTTGGCAAGTGTGAAGAGATATGCATGTTCCTTAGGTTGAAGTGTTCTGCTAAGTAACCGATAGCACATACTTTAAGGAAGAGGTATGACCTCCTGTAGTTTTATTGCGAACCAAGACTACAAACTGCTTCATAAGTAAAACCTCTTTTGTCTTTCTTTCGATACATACTCTCCATTTGAGTAAAGTCGTGCCAATGCAGACCAATGAGTATTGGCTGGCATAAGGAGCAAGAAACGTTTCTAGTTTTTTAATAACACTTGTGTTTCAAGCTTTGGACAATTTTCTTCTCCTTTATATGCACAAATTATATAATCAACACCAATTGAACATTAAATCTGCATGTAGATCATATTTAAAGCTGCAACTATTTGTTCTGTTTTGTTTCAAGATTCTATACACATTATATGGTTAGCTGATTCTAAGACCATGCTTTTGCTTCATGAATCACTATCACTTTGTAGCGACAAAGTCATGCCCTCTACCCAAACCTGCAGAATTCTTCAATGACTTAAGCAACTAACTTCATCTGTTGCAGCTTGTTTCTCCATTGAAATCGGCTTTACTTCACCATATTCGTTCTTTATCTGTTTTATTGATTTTACACTGGAAAAGTAGGTGTGTGAGGGAAGAAGTGGAAGGATGCCGATGGATAGTATTTGTATGCTTTGACTGGCATCGATAATCTAGCATTACATTCAAATTTTCAGATCTTACTTCAGTTTTATATATAAATTAGCTAGCATTGTCCTGATAGTTCATTTCTCTGGGAAATTGTTTACCATGCAGTTACATTAATATACAATCTATTAGCATCCATTATTTGGACAGTGGCCTTGAAACTCGAGGCTTTCAAAATTAAGTGCACTGTGGACAATAGTTTTTTTATGATCTTTGCTTTGCTTTGTCTGGCTTATATCCAAGTCTACCACATCCACATACTAGCAGGTAATTAAAATTATCTATTATATTCCTATTCCAATTCAAAAGTACCAGTTCCTTGCTTTTATAGGCATTGTTGGAATTCTCAAGGCTTTTTAAAGGTTCTTTTGGTAGTTTTCTCAATCCAACCCCCCCCCCCCCCCCACCCCCACCCCCTCCCCTGTTCACTGTTATTTTTTCAAAATTCTAATTTTGTTCATTGCTAACTAAACACTCTGTAGACGGTTGCTTCATCTGTGTTGAATTTGGAGTTTAATTCAATTCAATTTGGAATGTAATTTCTTTGTTTATTCCTGTTCGATCTGTGACTGATTAAATGACGTGTTTTTGCTCGAATTTATTCAATGAATAAGGGGAATTTGGTTCCCTGTCCATCATAAGTAGAAGCCGTGAAATTATTTTTATGCATGGTATTTGAGCTTGAGATTTTAGTGTTGTAAAGTTGATTCATACTCAGAATCTACTATTTCTTCAAAAATTCAACCAAAGAAATATACATTTTCCTTGTTAGCTGATGATGCGTCGTTCTATTTAGGCTGTAAGTTCGCTTGTTTTCCTTTTGTTTTATGCTATTAATTTGTCTTTTGTTTTTGTTGGTTTCTTTTGGATTTTGATGATTGACAAATGCTGGCAAAATATGTAAACTATAATAATAGTTTTTTTTAATAGTCATGATATACTAAGGCTGTGTTTGATACGTGTGATGAGATAAATTAGGGATTGATAATTTGGTGGATAATGAATGTATAATTTAAATATGAAATTAATAGTGTGTTGTTTGGTATGGATGATTCACGTAAATAAATAATATGTATACTGTGTTTGTTTCTCATGATAAATTATTGGACAAATAATACTCATTGTTAATTGACCAAAACACCCTCCACTTAATTTTAGACCATTCACCAGCAAGTCTTGGTGTAGGCCATTAATTCACGTGTATTGTATTGCTCCTCATCTTCTCTTTCACCCAGCTCATGTGCAGCTCGGATGAATATGCTATTTTGACATTCTTTACTCGGTAATCTCATCATTTTTTCAATATTGGCTGGACAAAATATGATTTCATAATGTATTTGACTGCAATCTGAAACGATCTTCCTACGGTATTTATTTTTATCTCGATTCCCATTCGAATCAGACCTATATTCATGGAAAATATTTTAATATTTTAGTTTATATTTATTTCAGTTCATTTTAATTAAAGGTGGAAATGCGATTCAGATGGATTATTGAGTCATATTCGTTGCCTTCAAAATTTTGATGACCTAATTCCCAATAAATGAGTTTGGGGTTAGTTTTAGAAATGAAGTTACCTTCGTAGCTGTGAAAGTTGGAAGATAAGAAAGAAGAAGCGGCTGATAGGGTGAAGAAACGCTAGGGCAAAGGGCAGAAGAGTCCAATAATCCTCAATTCGAGTAACTGTAGACATTTGGGCTTATTAATATCACCTAAAAGGCCCAGACAATAATACAGCATTTTCCATCGTGAACAGTTGCTATGACCGGGCCCTTGGTATAAGTAATTTTCACAAAAAATACAACCAAACGCCGGACACTTCGCTTTTCCTAAGTTAATCAAGGCTATCAAACACAGCCTAATAGTGTTGTTCCGGGTCATAAGGACTAATGATGTACAACCATAATTAGGACTTCATTCACTCGGAAACTAATAACCACTTGGAAAGTTCTACAAGGGTTGTTCTACGAGAGATATCATTAGATCAGATTCTTAGCTTTTTTTTCCTGGTTTTGTAGGAGGCACTTTTGGCTTACCTGAAATTGTCTTCCCTTCAGGACAAGATCAATGAAATTAGTTCTGGGAAGAAACTAACAGGGCGTTGTATTTCTAGGGCTAACATGAAATTTTCCATTATTTGGACAGTGGCCTTGAAACTTGAGGCTTTCAAATTAAATGCACTTTGGACAATAATTTTTTAATGAACTTTGCTTTGCTTTGCTTTGTCTAGCTTATTTGCAAGCCTACCGCATACTAGCTTATTTGCTTTGTCTTATCTATTTCATTCCCATTCCAATTTAAAAGTACCAGTTCCTTGCTTTTACAGGCATTGTTGGAATTCTCAAGGCTTTTTAAAGGTTCATTGCTAACTAAACACTACTATGTAGACGGTTGCTTCATCTGTGTTGAATTTGGAATTTAATTCAATTCCATTTGGAATGTAATAACTGACGTGTTTTTGCTCGAATTTAATAATTTATTATTCATTGAGTACGGGGAATTTTGGTTCCCTGCCCATCATAAGTAGAAGACTTGAAATTATTTTTATGCATGGAGTGTAATCTAAAATAGATTGAAATATACAACTGACATGATATTTCCCATTTGAGCTTCAGGTTCATATTCAGATTCTACTATTTCTTCAAAAATTCAACCAAAGAAATATATATTTTCCTTGTTAGCTGATGATGCGTCGTTCCATTTAGGCTGTAAGTTCGCTTGTTTTCCTTTTGTTTTATGCTATCAATTTGTCTTTCGTTTTTGTTCGTTTCTATTGGATTTGGATGATTGACAAATGCTGGCAAAATATGCAAACTATAATAATATAGTTTTTAAGGATAATAATATAGTCGTGATGACTATTAATAGTCACTTTGCTAAAAACTCGTCAAAAGCCGAGTAGGTATTTTTAAAAAAATTCAGAGAATATTGTCGATCATAAATATCTTCTACTTACATCCGCAAATGCTTTGTGTGTTGTTAAAACATAAATATTTATTATTTTTATTAGTGTTGTTATATTATTATTTCTAGCATATTTAAATTTAAAATTAAAACAGAAAAAATGAAGAAAATCATGAACACGTGAAATTTAAAATAGAGTTTTTTTGTTTTTTTGTTTTTTTAAAGGTACTATTTTAGATATCTCTACTTTGACTTCATCATCAATTATAATTCAATTATTAAGTAGTGATCTACTTTAATAATATTTTAAGTTAACAAAACAAGCATTTGACAAAGAACATTTAAAACATTAGACAGATAACAAAACGATTGATTGATTTATGAAAAAAAATAATGTCACGATATTTATCACGTTTCCATCCTTTCCAACCGTCAATCGAAACGATTTTTAAATCTATGATTTAAATCATGATGGTTTTTTTTGGATTTAGTGACATTGATTGAAAAATGTTGCCGTAAAAAAAACGTTGATTGAAAAATGTATACAACTAGTTTAGAGTAAAAAAAAACGAGTATGCTACTATCGTTTTCTTAGGAAATATGTTATTATCATAAAAAATCATAATTAAAAATAGACAATGTTTGATAAATAATTTATTATAATATCAATTTGTTATTATAATTATTTTTAGAGAATCACAATTAGCATGTGACTTAGATTTCACTTAAATTAAGTAGAAGTTAACATTAAATTTGGGTTTAAAAAAAACTCAAATTTTTTTAAAAAAAACTAAATGTTAAGAATCATTTATTTCAAATAGAGGGGTCAAAATGGGTTAGGTCCGTCGTATTGGCCCGCCCATCATATAAAATTGGTGGGTTGAGTTGAGTTGGGTTGACAATTTTCCAACTCACCTAAAAAGTAGGTCGGCCCGTCCCATTTTGCCGAGGGGCGGAGCTAGGATTTTGGTTGAGTGTATGCAACAATATATTATAATTATAACGCAAAAAAAATTAATTTTAATCGAGAACCATAAATAATGTATCTTAGGTTCGAACACAAACTACACACGATCAGAAGGACATTTACAAGTTGATGAAAAACGCCAGAAAAAATGACGAATAACATTGTGTACAGAATCCGTAATCAAAAGTAAATTTGGTAGAAAATGTACACTCTACATTCGAAAAAATAAGCATCAATTATATTCACTCCTAATTGCAAAAGGAAAAAAAAAAAAAAAAAAGTAGACCTAAAATTTGGTGAAATTGTGGGTTTTGTAAAGAATTTGAAATATGAAACAAGTAATATGAATTGTAATGGTTGTTAATCAAAATTCAAAACGCATGACACTTATTACTCGTGAGAAAAATACATTGTACAAACTGTACAAATGAGGTAAATTTTGGATCTAAAAATTTATAAATAAAAAAAATTATTATTGTTTTTTTGGATTTAGTATGAACAACTAAACACGTAAATAATAGCATATAAAAAATATAAAATTTGAATCTACAAATTATACATAATATACACACACAAACACTATATATTAAGTAAGATCATGTTAGTGGCATACCAAAACATCAATAAATTTCACGTAAAAATTTAATTTTTGCATAAATTGCATTAAAATTTTCTATATTATATATATATAAATGTTTTGGGCCTATATATATATACAACTTTTTTTTGGGACCAGTATGGGTTGCTGTGGGTTGCTGCCCACACCGGGTCTTAGTCGCCTCCGCCCATGTTCTTGCCTAATGTGGATAGAGCTGTCAAAGTAGGTTGGGTCTGTTGGATTGAGTTGGCCTGCCCCGCTCTATTATATAGACGGATTTGGTGATAAATTTCTAACTCAACCCATTTTGACATCTCTACAGTTATTTATACTCACTGCAAGCACTATCTAAATTACTTTATTTGATTTCAAATAAAATTGCTTATATTTTGGGGTAATTATTTTAAAATCCCTAAACCTAAACATAAATTTCTCCTAACTCCCTACATTCAAATTTTTTAGTTTGCACTTCCTAGTGGTCCCCAATTTTGATTAAACAAGTATTTAACTAATCTTTTGTACTTTGGCGTTGTTTTACCTATCGAACCAGTTCATGTCGTGAAAAACTATTGGTTGCGCAAGGTTTCCAGCCTATATACTTTAGATTAGGGTCCAACATGCTTCCGTAAAATGAATCAAATTTAAATACCTATTTGACCATAATGTCGTTGGATCATACCTGCCGAGTTTTACGAAGTGCTCCTCACACTCCAACCACGTAGTCGCAACAGATGGTTTCTGCACAAGCTCCTTCAACGACACCCAGCACAGCCTTAATTCGTTTTCTACCTTAAGGCGTATGGTATATAAATTTAATTATAAAATATGAACATGAAAGAACAAGAGACTTTAGAAAAATTATTCAGACATAATATTATTACATAAATCAACTCCTTTGAAGAGGAGAAGACAACTTGTTTAGCTACTCATAGTAGCCTCGTTCTTAAGATACATCAACGAAAAATTATTACAATAGAAAGAGAAATATTACAACAATTTTATTCGTAAGAAAACTGAAGGGAATGATCGATGTCTTCAGCTTCCTCAAATGCCTGTATTTATAGCTGTAGTTCCACTCGTTTCACCGAGAAACTTCAGGGAATCTTACAGCTGTCTTGTATTTCTTTATGCCATTATTTATGGCATCTTTTACTAGTGGAGGAGGCAGCTGTCTTGAATTTTTTATGCCATTTATTGATGGCATCTTTTACCAGTAGAGGAATCACATGTCTGCCACTTTCTTTTGGCTTTATTCTCCTCACATGCCTGTTTTATTGTTGTCGGGGCATCTTTTGCTTTTGAAGTAGACCCCTGTGAAAACGCATCTTTGGTGGTCCTTGTCCACCTTTGCTTGTCTTGGAAAAATCCTTTCGATCCGTTCGGGGTCTAAAGGTTTTTGCAAATTCTGGCTCCTTCTGATTTGGGCATTCTGGGCAGATATTCTCTGACCATCGTCCAATATGAGCCATGTTACAAAATTTTCGACGAGTTTCTTTACTCCCCGGCAGCTTGTTGTTCCACAAAAGATTTCTCTTTTTTTCGAAGAGTTCTTTCGCAAATGGTGTAGTTTTTCCTATCATTGTGTTCAACAGGAACGATCCGTTCACAGAATTGTGATAAAATTTGAATGGAAACTTGACTTTGTCCATCTCAGTAAGACAGACTCAAATACCCCATGCCCTTCTGATTGAGATCTCATTTTCCCCGAAAGTGGACACCAAGGGTATTTTATTCAGTTTTAGGATCCTTGATAAATTTATGACTGTTTATATCAGGTCTCCTCAGCTTGATAAAATGAAAGGGTTCGTGTGATCCTTTCACTGTTGGTTCTGGAGCTGCACTGAAAAAATATAACTCAAGCACATCTCCTCTGGACAAATGATCATTATTTGCCCATGTTTCTTGGACTGCTTCCTGAATCCATTTTGGTAACTGTGATATCTTCAGAAAGCTTGGTGACGTTGTATAAACTGAGGCCAAAGCCCCAAATTCATACCAGAGTTTTACATCTTTAGGATTGACATTGTTTTTTAGCCAAACCCTTGGATATATTCCTGCAACATCAACCCTGCAAGTGTTCGGGTTGATTTCATTCCTTGTATTCAATTTCTCCCACTTCTGTTGATAAACCTGGAATGGAGAAATAATAGATGGATTAGTATCAATCTTAGATTTGCCCTTGTCAGTGTTAGGCCTAAGATTGATCTCTTCCTCTTTTACCCCAGAGGCGGAGGGTTGAATTGATGAGTTATCCTCATCAATTGTTGCTTCATCCAGATCATCAAAGGCTGATGATAGATTAGCTCTTGTTTCTTGAGTTTTAGATTCCTCAACATCTTGTTTCACAACCGGTGGTTGTATTTCTTGTTCTTGTAAAACCAATGGTTTTAGTATATCTTGTTTATGAGAAACCAATGGTTTCTCTATAGCCTTCACAATTGGCCCTTGAATAGCAGCCCATAGTTGTGTTTGAGCTTGCATACATCCTATAATTCGATTAGATACTTTGATCCGATCAGCTTGTTGTAACCTGCCGGCCATTTCAGCATTAATGGCTAACTGGTTGAACTCGTTTTGAAGCAACCCAAGGTGTTCCCTGAGATGCCTCTGCATTTTCAGGATGGAATCCACGTCACTGCCTTCCATCTCTTGTTAAAAAATCTGCAAGAATATTTTCATGAGATTTAATAATAACAATATCAAAAATATAATTTTGACATAAAGCTTGCCATCTTAATAACCTAGCTTTCTCAGGTTTAGATTCAATCTTATTCTTTAGGAAAGTTTTTACCTGGGTGTTATCAACCTTCAGAGTGAAATTTTTTAGCAAGTAAAAATAATGGCTATTTTTCAAAAGCCCTTTTAACCGCATAAAATTCCTTCTCGTTGATATGCCATCTAATGGCCTCAGATTATGAAAAAAGACCGCTACAGTATCTGCATGGTATTTCCCCATCTGGAGTGATTTTGGTAAGGACTGCCACCCACCAATCGTCGCTGGCATCCGTAAATAATACCAGATCATCTTTATCTACGGGTATAGCCATTTTTGGGAGATTCTTACATATCTCTTTTAATTGGTTTACCCCTTTAGTATGGTCATCGGTCCATATAAACCTAGCATCCTTTTTTAATAAAGGACTGAACACCTTTCTGTACATTGCTAGATTGTTAATGAACATCCCTGCAAAATTAACTACTCCAAGAAAACTCTGGAGCTGTTTTACATCTTTGAGTTTATCTGGAAAATTCTTTACCTTTTCCACAATATGGGGTTGTAGAATTATTCCAGTTTCATCAATCTCAATACCGAGGAATTCAATTTTCCTTGTTGCTATGACTGCTTTCTTTTCAGATAACACCAGTCCTTCTTGTTTACAAATTTTAGAAAAAATCTCTAAGTGTTTAACGTGTTCGTCTATATTTTTTGATGCTATAAGAATATCATCAATATAAACAAACATAAAGTTGAAATAATCTTTAAAAAGGTTATCCATCTTTCTTTGAAATATCTTGGGTGCATTAGCCAATCCCATAGGCATAACTTCCCAAATATAGTGTCCTTGTGGAGTAGAGAAGGCTGTGAATTTCTTACTGCCTTTTTCCATTCTTATCTGGTAGAATCCAGACTTACAATCAAATTTTGAGAACACTCTAGCATTTCGTACACAGCTAATTAGATGTTCTCTACTAGGTATGAAGTACCCGTCAAACTCCAGGATTTTATTAATACCTTGGTAGTTAATGACTAATCTGGGTTTTCCTCTTTTTATTTCACCATGATTTCTGACCAGAAAACCTGGGCTACTATATGGTGAAACTCCTTCTTTGATTAGACCAAGGTCCAAATGTTCCTTGATAATCATTCTCATATCCCTTTGATCTGTTATGTTCATCGGAATAGGCTTATATCTGACGAATTCATACTATTTGCCTTCTTTTAGAGTAAGACAGGCTTTGAGTTGATGTCTATCCCACCATGCCAAAGGATGCTCATTATAACTTTCTTTGAGCCTCTTTTTGACATCTTCAAGGGATACCTTATTTTCTAACTCTATATCTCTATGATTTAGAGTTACCTTGAGAAGCTCCATATCCTCTGTTTGGAGTTCTTGTTCTGTTGTTATTTTCAACATGGTTTCTCCAAACCTTCTTGGATCTTTCATTTTTGGGTGAAAAAGTTGTCCCTTATCACCATGCTGGCTGCGAAATATTATCGGCAATTGTCGATAAAAAGCAACTTTGATTCTTTGAATGATAATTTTATGATCACAAATTGTAGTGAACATAAGTCTTCTTGACTCATTGTCTTGTGTGTACTTCTTAAACATTTGTAAGAAGTTATTTCCTAACAGGATATCAGCTCCTGTATCATGGAAATAGATTGGTGGTGTCTTTACCTTGTACCAAGATGTCTGACCTGCTCCTCCTATAAGGATCTCTGCTTGTTTTATTCCTTTGCAAAGAATTAAAATTTTCGAGAGAAATCTCGTCAAGCAATTTTTGGCAAATCTTCTTCACATTTTTCAGGGAAGACTCCTCTTTTTGCTGTACAAATTCCTGCTTCCGAATCAATATAAGCTGCAAAGTATTCAGCCTTATATTGTTCATACAACATCCCTATCGGAATGTATATGGAGAAAGGATTTGTTGTCATTTTTTAAAGGGATTACTAAATGGCCCTGCCATTTTTAATAGACTGTGTTGTAACTCAGTAAGCCGATTAAGACTATTCACCTTTAGTCTTCCTAAGGCTTCAGAAGGTAGAGTATGGTTACTCCTTTCTACCTCTTCGATGCGATCTAGTAAATCATGTTTATGACTTACTAATTTCAACAACTGCTTCTTCCTCTGTTTGTAAACAGAGTTCTCGAATCTGATTAAGGGATTGTCCCTTATCCAATTCTCTTGGTTTTCCATTTCGTAGAATTCTTATTGAATCTTCCAAGTCTTTTCTTTTGCCATGAACTCTATTTCTTTTTCAAGGCGTTTCCATGGTTTATGGTCCTCCAGAAACTCTAGGCCAAGAATGAGCTGATCCACTTCTTTTCCTGGAATTCCACATATTTGAACTTCCAATTCTCCAATATTTATTAATCCTTGGTAAGTTCCTTTTTCATGTTGTTCCAAATAGTAAATCGAGTTACAAGGGAACTGGTTCCGATGACTTGTAATATCGAATACTATTTTCACTTCTTTCCATCCTTCTGGAGATCTAAGTTTTCCTATTATAGAAAACTCTTTTTCTTCTGGTGGAATTTCTTGAATAGGAGATTTGTCTCATCTCCTACTTGTCATTCGGTTTCCTTGAAAAGATAACCTTTGAGGTTCTATTTTAAGGTCTCTGTATAGAACCGGTCTGTCTTGGATTTGAATGTCTGTTTCCTGAATTAAAGGAAACTCGATTTTTTCTGGGTATATTGCATGAGCAACTTTCCCAAAGATCTCTGGAATTTCAATGAACTCATTTCTAATAAATAATTCAGAATGATGAGTATTAGAAAGAGCATATGAAATTTGATATGTAATAGAATATTGTCTATTACCTTCCTTCATTAGTCTCTTTTCCTTGAAGTTTTGATGCAACGTCAAGGCTCGACTAAAGTCCCTGTCAGCTAAATTGTAGGCTATTATTGGATAGATAACTCCTACAATTTTTCCTGCACAAAGATTTCCTGAGATAGTACCCAGGGCAGCATCTTGAATATTTCCCATTCTTTTATCGCATACTACGATATCTATGGGTGAATCTATTCCTTCTTTAAAAGTTGTCTTGATCATTATTTGGATTGCTCCAATATGAATCCAAGACATCGTCCTTGCTACCTCACCTTTCAACTTTTGCAATTCCTCTCTTATTTCTTCAAAAGTAATTAACTGCATCTCTATTTGATTACTTGTTAACTCCATGGGGATTGTCATTTCCCTTCTGGATACTTTGTAAATCAAATTATGTCTTCTTTGTCTAAGCCCTAGGTTGCCTAAGACTCTTTCTACTTGTCCTGCCGAAAATCCCTGGTACTTTTGTAACGTTGGATTTTCTCTCATAATCCTTTGGACCATATTATGAGATATCGTGGTTTGGCTAAAGAATCCAGCCAAACTTTCATGTGTTTCATGCCGAAACACTTCTTCTTTATTCTGATTCTGATTCTGATCCATCCTCAGAATCTTCTTGACTAAACAATATATCTTCTTCGTATATGCTTTCATCTGAGGGGATATCCTCAAATTGATATACTTGGACTAGATCTTGAAAGAAGACCGCATCATCCATATCTGATGTTGCTTCAAAAAATTTAACTCCTTTTTTCTCGTTTTCTGGACAATTTGTAGATATATGTCCTCTTGCTCCACATGTCCAGCAGTTGCAATCCTTGAAACTTTCACTTGCTCTTGTATGAGTTCTCCTGAAAGTTCTTCTTGATGGTGTTCTTCCCCTGCTTTGTGATGAGCTTGTTACTGGGGATGTTTTTGTAGGTCCACTTCTTCTTCCTGACCTATAAGATCTGGCCTTTTGTTTGGACCAAAATGTTCTTGGTTTCCAAGAACTTCTCATTCTTTTATTGTAGGGATTACTTCTGAATTTCTTCCTTTTAAATCCCTGTGATCTGTTTTCAATGATCGTTGGAAGATCATTATCTTTACAACATAAAGGTGTACGTTTATTTATACCCCTTATTTTCTTGTAGTTCTTCTGTAATGCTGCCATATGGCACCATTCTGCCAATTTTCCTTTCAAAAAGGACGCGCGTCTTGCCAAAGTGTCAAGATGACCTGGAACGTATTCTTTAATCAGCATTTCTCTCGAGGGACTTGGCATTTTTGCGAAAAATAGCTGAATAGCTACATTTTCCTCGACTCCTGAATTCCATCTGTATTTAGTGAATAACATAATGTATTCATCAACTAAACATATATCATGTAACTCGAGGCTATACAGAGCTTGAGTGTATCTTCTCTTTTTCTCTGTATCTTGATTGTTGAAATAGTCTACCTCTATGAATTGTGATTTAAATAGGGTGGCCATTCTTTCTCCAATTTCGCTGAGGGATTCTTCTGCTAAGATTGATTCCTTCGTATCTGGCATAGTCATCTCCCAAGCAATCTTGACAGATCCCATTAGACTCATTTCTAGAAGTTTAATGAATCCTTCTTTATTGAGATCTAATGTCCCTGCTGCAATTCTCATAGCTGACGTCCAATCATCTATAAGATCTTCTCTGTTTTTTAAGTCCAAAACATCAAGGTTTAACATAACCCCGTAAGGATGTATTGGATCTAAAACAGTTTTCCGTAAGGAGTTTGATGGAGTGGGATTTTACTCCTTCTTGATCTAGTTCCTGCTGGATGTGAATTTTCTCCAACCTGAAACTTACTATGTGGTTCTTCTGTTTTAACCGCATATCTTGGGGGATTCCCTATGGGTTGTTCACCCTAGGGGAGTTCATTTTTAGATCTACTACTTTGATATTCGCAAAAGAATCTCGAGATCTTGTAGATCCTCGAGATTTAATCTCTCTAAAGTAGTCATCAGATAGTGTTTTTCTCTGATACTGCTTTTATAAGATTAATCATCCTTTCATCATCAGTTAAAGGTTTTTGAACCATTTTGGTTTTACCTTTCTGATGTAACAACGGTTCGGTACTAAACGAGAGTGGTAACCTTCCTCCTGTATTTCCTTTTCTAGAACCTGAAGTTTGTTCTAAATTTGTGATTTTAGTTTGAAGATCCTTTAGGGTTATAAGAATTTCTTCTTGTTTCTTAAGGATTCCTTCAATCTGCCGAGGTATTTCATACAGCTGATTGCTGTAATATTATACCGTCTTTTGAATTTTTCTAACATCTCCGGAGAGTTTAGAGGAATCTGAGGTAATTTCTAAAAATTGAGAGTTAGAAATCATCTCTCTGTCGTAAGTAATCTATTGTGAACAGATTAACTTGTTTATAGGATTTCATATAAATAAAATCCTCTTGATTCAAACCTTCGTTTGAAGTCATCTTTTGTAAAAAATCTTCTCCTCAACAAAGAAAAGTATGAGTTAACGAATAATATTAAGTCTGAATATTTAACCTAAAGCTCTGATACCATTTTTGCACATAATTCTTTGTTCCAAAATAAGCATTAAAACATGAGATATAAGCACAGAGATCTTTAGATATAAGTATAAAACCTTCAGATCTAAGCACAAAACAACTCATATTGAGTACAAGAATTAAATATTAAAATAATCAAATTTTGTGGTCATTAGGGAGTGCAAAAAAAGAATCTTTAAGGGAGGGAGTTGGGAGAAAAAAAGGTTTGGGTTTGGGGATTTATTCATAATTGACTCTTATATTTTCTAGTGCGTTGTTTGGAAAAATTAAATTCAAGTGGATTTCAACTATTTTTATTTTTTAAAAATCATTGGTAAAAAAATTAAAGTGACAATATTTCAAAATTGAAGAGAAATTACATGTTGGATAAAATGAGATTCAAATAATGAGTTCACGCATAAGAATTCTCTTTATAAAAAATATAATAATCACACGAATTTAATATATATTAATTTATTGTACCCAAAAATATTATCTTAAATTGATATTCATTTTTTTCTTCAAACAAAAAAAAAAAAGCAAAAAGGCCTACGGTAGATTATGTTGCACATTACCACAGGATATTAAGATTCCATTCGCTTGGCGGCCCAGCAGGCTCCTTCTCTTCTCTCGTCCTGGGACACTGACTGATAACTGAACTGCGAGAAAATACAGAGAAGGAATCAATGGCGTCTGAAGATGAAAACCCTTTCAATCGTCTCCCGAAAGAGCTGATCATCTCCATCTTCGACAAGATTTCGGATGCAAAATTCCTATGCAAGTGCTCTTTGGTCTCCAAGAACTTTGCGGCTCTTGTTCTCCAGACCCGCGTCTTGTTTGTGGAAATGCCATGCTTTTTTAAAGGTTGCATATGCCACCCCGATCCCGCCGCCGCACGGCCGTCTCGTCTGCTGATCTCTTTTCTTCGGGATATCCCCAATTTTCTGTTTAAGCCTCTGATGGCCATGTGGTCGCTGCTCAAATCTCGATTCAGGCGGGGAGACGAGACCGCTTTGTCGAAACCGGACATCGTCAGCTCTCTGAAAAAATTTTCTTGCGTCGACTCCATAACATTTCATTTCCCTCTCCATGATGCTAGTAACAGCCAGCCGAGTTTCGAGCCTCTACTCAGGTGGAAATATGGGTCGTCGGGGTTCATTTTCGTATCTGCTAAGAATCGTGTTGCATCTATTGATGAAAATACAGGCGATTCCCGTGTTCAAACTGCGAATGATGTAACGAGGAAGGAAGTCCTTGTCTCGCTTCTTTCGATGTTTCAACACCTCGTGGATTGTGCTGTGAGACTGGCTTTTATGTACACCATTTTTGATAATCGTCCAAACATAAAACATTTTGTTGCAGTGGACAATATGAAACAGGGCAGAGTTATTTTTGATGACCAAGAGATTTCAGTTATGAAAGAGAAGAGTGTACTGAGGGACAAGTTCTGCTTAAAGCTTTGGAAAGCTCCTTTGGTGAAAGTGCCACTTGCGGGATGCATAATGGAAGAGGTGAGCCTTATATTGATCAGAAGAATTGAAGGTTGCGATGCATTGGAGGCCGAAAATTCATTTGCTGAAGAAGAGTACCGTGAACTTTCCATGATTTTGGTGAAGGAGGAAGCTTGTTTTCAAAAGATTACTTCACTTTCGAAACTTCTTATCATTTAGTTTGTGGCAAAAAGAAAATGTTGAAGTTAGAAAACTCTTTGATGATAGATAGGTCGGGATGTCAGGATGTTTGCTTAAATCTGTGAATGGTCACCTGAAATTTGTAGATCTTTTGTTGAGTTTCCTCGAATTTAAATTCATTTAGTTACAACATATATATTTCCTCATCAATGTTTTCGTGAAACAAAACAATCCTAATCATCTTGTACAATTTAGCAAATGTGAAGTGATATATGCTCCTCAGGTTGAAGAGTTCTGTTACGTAACTGATACCACATACTTTAGTGAAGAGGTACGTTTTTCCCTTTTGATTTCATTTTTGGGATTGCTTTGGGAACTTGCATTCAATTATTGTAAGCTCAGATTTTGCTAATGAAACCTGCAGTATCAAATTAGATTGCGCCATCCACAGCTAAATGTTGTTGAGCTGTTCCTTCGATTCATTAGTTGAAAGAACTCGGTTCGATTTACTCTACAGTGTTTTGGCACTACATGGACTTTGCTGCAATAAGCATAATGCTAATCTATCGTCTATTTAGAGCGAAATATAGAAGCAAATGTTAGCAAGGTTTCTGACATTATAACCGGCACATCTCTTATTGAATATCAGTAAAATCTGCAAATATTATTACGTGTTTTAGAAGTAGTTATATCGCAAACCAACACTGCAAACTGCTTCACGATTAAAAAAAAAACTCTATTATTTTCTTTTGATACATACTCTCCATTTGAGGACTGGCCATGCCGATGCAGCCCATTAGGGGTTGCTGTCACGAGCACGAAATTTCTCTAGTTAAAACAATATCACTCATTGATCAATTTTCTTCTCTTCTGTATGCATAAACCATATTAAGCTACACCAATATGTTACAGCTATGTGTCCAAAAGTAATCAAAGGTGCAACTATTTGTTCTGTCTTGTTTCAAGACTTTATACACACTGTAAGGCTGGCTGAGTCTAACACCATGTTTTCCTTCATTACTTACTATCATTTTGTATCGACAATGTAATGCCCCCATCCATACATGCGGAATGCTTCGATGACTTAAGTAGCTAACTTCATCTGCTGCAGCTTGTTGCTTGATTGAATCAACTTCAATTCCCCCTGTTTGTTCTTTATCTGTTTTATAAATGTTGATTGGCAAAAGCTAGGCATGTGAGGGAAGAGCTGGGGGGTGCAGATGGATAGTATCTGTATGCTTTGCTTGGCATTGATAAGCTTGTTTTACAATCATCTAACATTCAATTTTGCTCAATTTTACTCGTAGTTCAGTTTTTTTAGTACAGATAAGCATCATTCTGATGATTCATCTCTCAAGAAAATTGTGCTTTTGCTGTTATGTTAATATACAACCTATTAGCATCACACAACAGTTACTGGCTTTTCTCCTTGTGGATTATTAAATTGAAATTGGAAAAGAATTGTTGATCAACCTTAGTTGGTTGTTTGGTGGAATCTGAAGTTTTATGTTTTGCACTTTGTGTTTATTGCAGAACATGGTAATAGATGCTCGCTTGTGAATTCGACTATGTTCTTGCTAGTTTCTCAATATCCTCGTCAGTTAGGCGGTAGGATATCACTGTTTTGTGACAGTTGATGATGAATGAATGTACACTTGTTTTGCCTTGAGGTTTAATCACCATGGCAATCTTTATGGACAAAGGATAACATGTCAAAATAAATGAATTGCATTAAATTACTGAATGTGGTTCAACTGTACTTGCATTCTTGACTGCTTTCCAGATTGTATTAAACTTGTGAGGCTGATGTCACGTCTATTTTCCTTGTTCTCTTCATTGTATAGTTGGACAAGTGGTGAAAAGTATCTTGAGCCTAATATTTTTAGTTGATGGTGATTTTGAATTGACGGCGAGTGCCCTCTATTAATTTAAAATTTTGAGATGGAAGGTTCTGAAGATTGTAAGTACTTTGGTTTCAGTTGTTCTTCTTATGTAGACCAAAAAGAACAAGCCTCCAACAGCCGGGAGAATCGAGACGCGAGCTGACTTTCCAGCCTGTGTTGGTTTTGCGGTCAGCATCTCACTTCGTCCAGCGCATCTCGTTGAATATTATTGTATCGTGGATATTCTTGTGTTTGTTTAAACTTTTCTGAGTTGTGTAATACGTCGATGATATCATACGACCCGGAAACTTAGATTCTACGTCTGCCTATTTGTTCTTCACCTGTTTTAAAGGTGCTGCGAGGCAGAAACTATGCATGTGAAAGGAAGAGCTGGAGGGATGCAGTCATGCAGATGGATAGTGTTTTTATGCTTTGGCTGACAATTTGCTTCATTCTGATAATTCATTTTCTCAAGAAAATTGTGTTCTATTCTATGAAGTTGTGTTAATATACAATCCAGTAGACACTTCTTTCTTTCTTTCTTTCTTTTGTGTGTTTTTTTTTTAAAATTCAAATAGTACATACAAAGTTTGAAGAGTAATTAATTAATTATGTTATTGAATAAATTGCATTCAAATAAATGAGTACATACATTATAAGAAGTAGAATCTATAAAAATTAAAAATCATTCCACGAATTTAAAATGTTAATTTAGTGTGACCGCAAAATATATAGAGAGAGAATCTGCCCTATATAATACATGATCCATCTATACTAAATCGAGCAAAACTTTTTTAATATATTTGTGTGAGAAGTTTAAATTTATTTTTAAATGAAACGTTTCATGATTTCATTCAACATTTTGTTCAAAAAAAATAAAAAATAAAAAATCGAGAGTTTTTCTAGACGTAGATATTATTATGAATGGAATTTGATTTGACGAAATGAAGAGACCCCACCCCATTCGCTTCACTTGGCCAACAAGCTGCAGGCTCCGTCCCCTCTCCCTGCCAGCCACTCCACTCCACTCTCGTACACTCAAGAACAAGAAAATACACGGAAACAATGGAACAATCAATGAGAAAAAAGTTAATGGCGTCTGCTTTTTCTGTGGAGGAAAACCCTTTCAATCGCCTCCCCAAAGAGCTCGTAGTGTCCATCTTCGACAAGATTTCGGATGCCAAATGCCTCTGCATTTGCTCCTCGGTCTCCAAGAGCTTTGCGGCTCTTGTTCTTCAGACCCGCGTGGTGTTTGTGGAAATTCCAGGTATGTTTAAAGTTTGCACCTGCCACCGTGATCCTGCTGCCGCGCGGCGGTCGCGTCCCGTGCTCGCTCTTCTTCGGAATATCCCCTATTTTCTGTTCAAGCCTCTGACGGCCCTGTGGTCGCGGCTCAAATATCGATTCGGGTGGGGAGACGGGACTGTTTTGTTGAATCCGGGCATGATGAACTTTTTGAAGAAATTTTCTTCTATTGACTCCATGACAATACGCTTCTGTCTCGGCGGTGATCATAATGGAACTAACAGCCGGCCGAGATTTGAGCCTCTGCTCAGGTGGAAATATGGGTCGTCGGGGTTCATCTTCGTGTCCGCCAAGAATCTTGTTGCATCTACGGATGAAAATATTGGTGATTCCGGTGTGCAAACTGCAAATGATTTAACGATGGAGGAAATCATGATTTCGCTTCTTTTGGTGGGACGACACCTGTTGGATGCCATTTTAAGGGTGACTCTTATACACAAGCTTATTTCTAGTGTTCCAAACATAAAAAATGTTGCGGCAGGGGACGATATCAAACAGGGTAGAGTTGTTCTTGATGAGGAGGGGATTGCAGGCTTGAAAGAGAAGTATCCATTGGATGACAAGTTCTGCCTAAAACTGTGGAAAGCACCAGTGGTGAAAATGCCACTTTCTGGATGCATAATGAAAGATGTGAGCCTGATCTTGTTCAGACAAATTGAATGCTCTGATACTTTAGTGGCAGAAAATTCATTTGAAGAGGAAGAGTACCGCGAACTTGCCATGATTTTGGTGAAGGAAGGAGCTTGTTTTGAAAAGATTGTTTCACTTTTAGATACTTCCCTTAATTAGTTTGCAGCAAAAAGAAAAGGTTGAATTAGACCTGTTTGATGATAGATAGATTGGATGTTCCATTTTCAGGATGCTTGTTTAGATCTGTAAATGCAAATTCTGAAATCTCTAGACCTTTTGTCTGAGTTTCCACGAATTTGAAGTCTTTTAGTTGCGCCATATATATGTCTTCATCAATGTTTTCAATCATTACACAAGACAATTCTTGTCATCTTAATCGAAATTGTAGTTTATCAACTTGTTTATTAATCAAATGTGAAGGGATTTTATGGTCCTCAAGTTGAAAAGTTCTGTAGCTGCTAACACAAATGGAATCTGCAGTATCATATTAGATGGCAGCATCTATAACTGAATGTCTCTTGAGGTATCCCTTGATTTATTAGCTGAAATAAATCTTTTAGATTAACGTCTTCAGTACTGATTCCATTTATTCTAGTAGGTTTGTTCGAGTTGCACAAGCAATAACAAGGTATTATCAACCCCCTAGTATTGCAAACCTAAACTGTAAACCGCCTCCTTCGGTAGTTGTTCGCAATCCAGCCACAAACTGCTTCAAGAGCAAGACCATCACTGTGCAGCCGAATTTGTGTTGACATCATGAGCGAAAAATTAATCTGGTTAAAGGTCATTTTAATAAATTATATAAGCAAAAACAGTTAAATGCTACAGCTATGCGTCGAACAATAATTAGAGCTCCAACTATTTGTTTTGTCTTGATTCAAGATTCTATACATACTATGAGGTTGGCTAATCCTAACATATCCTGCTTTCGCTTCATGAACCATTATCAATTTGTAGCAAAGAAGCAATGCCCTCTGTCCATACTGCGGAATTCTTCAATGACTTGAGCAGCTAACTTCATCTGCTGCAGCTTGTTGCTCCATTAGAGTCGAATTCACTTCCCCCTATCTGCTCTCTATCGGTTTATTGATGTTGCATGGTGGAAGGTAGCCATGTGAAGAAAGAGAGGGATGCAGATGGATAGTATTTGACTATTTGTTGTTGCTTTGTTTGACATTGACTAGCTTGCATCACGATCTAGTTTCAACTACACTCAATTTTAAATCTCACTTCAGTTTTCTGTGCAGACTAGCATAGTTGTTATAATTCATTTATGAAGAAAATTTTGTTCTCTGCAGTTGTACTAGTTAGTATACAATCTATTAGCATCACAACTACAGATTTCATTGAACCAGTATTTCTAGCCATTATTTTGGGGTTTTGTAGGAGGCACTCTTGGCCTGGCTGAACTTGTCTTTTGTTACTTAAAATAAAAGAGAGCACAAACTAGCTATAAGCTATTGAGACAAATAGGGTAACTTATAATATAACTAATATTTGATGTAAATTCTTTGATATTTAGTAAAAATATCATGAACTTACTCAAAATCATATTAATTTTCTGACAATTATACGCCAAATCCTATAAATATTACAATCCATACAAAAAGATATGAATCATAAATAAAATATGACAAATCTATATCCATTAAAAAAATTTAAAAGAGAAATGATCCTGACACAGAATCAATTAAATGTTAGAGCATCTTCAAGGGGTGAGGAAGCCCAGCGAGAAAGTGCGCTTCCTCGCCCCAATTGCTCTTCTCGCCCCTTGAAGGGGCGAAGACATCGCACGAGGCGTTTTTCTTGTCCAATGATGCAGGCGGGGCCCACGCGGAGACCCTCCTCGCGGTGACCGGCCTGCAATCTTTTTTCTTTTTTTTAATTATTTTTTTATTTTGTTTTTAAAACTTGATATTGATCCAATGGTCAGATTAATCTAGTCCGTTGGAGATTCAACGGTCCAGATTAATCTGGTCCTTTAAATTATAAAAAATAATTTTACAAATTATAAAATTAATGATAAAAAAATTAATCTAATTTGGACAATAATTTATTTTGTTGTTGGTAATTTGTTTTAATTATTTGCAATTTTTAAAATTTCTTAATTTTGTTTATTTATTAATTTTTTTGTAATATTAAAATTTTACTTATGTGTAATTTTAATTTCTTTTAATTGTGTAATTTTATTTTGTGTTTCAATAAAAATATATTTAATAAAATAAAAAATGAATATTTCAACTTCCTTTCTACAACATCATCTCACGATTCACCCTCGCAGAACCAAGCAACATCTCACGACTCATCCCGCAAAACAAGCAATGAAGTTATCATCATGCAATGAAGTTACCAATTTCATCACACCAACTTCATCTCATCCTTGTACATGCTCTTAGGCACCGTTCTGTTCACGGTATTACTAATATATGTATAACTCATCTCATCTCATCACATCTCATGTTCTTCTCATCATATTATTTATCTATATGTTAACTATTTATTTTACATCAATCAAATCATTAATTATTTATCTCACATCAATCAAATCATTGAATTCAAATTACTATATTACCCCTTATAAATAATATAATTTTTATTTTATTTATTGTTAAAAAGACAAAATAGTCATTTAACATTTTTATATAAAATTTAATCAATCAAATCAAATAAACCATAATCTATCAATCAAATCCAATTCAATTTTAACTATCATTTTTTATTTATTTTTTATTACATTGTACTACTTATTTATATATTACTTATAACATACCTCAAATCAAATGGTGCCTTAGTGATCGTGTAATAAAAGAATGGCAAAACTGCAATTTTAGTCATTTATATTTGTCACTTTGCGATTTCGGTCCTTTATATGTTTTTATTTCAGTTTTCATGCATGTTTCGATTTTTGGCAATTTCAGTCATTTTTATTCGAAAATGCTTACGTGGCGCTATACACGTCAGCTCCACAACAGCACTACATCAACGCCACATCAGAAAAATGACTAAAATTGCAAAAAAAAATAAAAATAGCGGACTAAAACTGAAATCTAAAAATATAGATTACCAAAATCGCAAATTTACAAATATTCGGAACTAAAAAAGCAATTTTCCGGAAGAATTGCAAAACAAGATGGCCTCTAAAAGAAAAACCCTTTCGATCGTCTCCCAAAGGAGTTGATTAGATCGGTTTTCGACAAAATCTTGGATGCCAAATGGTGCGTTTGCAGTTCAGTCTCGAAGCATTTTGCCGCTCATGTTCTTCAAACACGCTCCGTTTCAGTTCAAATCTCATTAGGCTGGTTTGGTGGGGTTCCTGTGTGGCCAAGGGGAGTCATAAACTTTCTAAAGAAACTTGGTTGCCTTGAATCTGCAACCATCCAATTCCATCTCTGTAAATCTCCAAGTCTTTAGTTAGGTGGAAGTCGGATTCGTTCGAGCTCGTCTTCGTCTTCAGCCAGCGCCCTGTTGCTTCATCTGATGATGATGGTGATATGGCAGGTATCAAGACCCCAAGTCAAGTCACCATGGAGGAATTTGATGCCTTCTTTGGAGTTGTAGAGAACTTTAAGGGTCATTAATAGTAAAACTACTCCAACATCAAAATGCGGGGATAGCTCAGTTGGGAGAGCGTCAGACTGAAGATCTGAAGGTCACGTGTTCGATCCACGTTCACCGCAAATTTCTATTGTTTTCGCTAAATTTTAAAAAAAAAAATTTTGAATAAGCTAAATTTTAAATTTATTTAATTCTGGTTACCTTTTTTTTTTTAGAGAAATTTAATTCTGGTTACTAGCAATATCTAAAACAGACTTTTTCTAATATCTCAGGCCCAATTAAGGTACTTGTACCCTAAAAAAAATTTTAAAGTACTTGTCAATATTTCAGGCCCAACAGAAATAAAGTTACTTGTATCCTAAAATTAATTAATTAAAGTACGTTAATAAAGTTAAGAACAGCTCAATTGAACAAATTAGCTAGTATAGACAAATAAAATATTATACAGTATACTTGATATAACGACTAGAACTATTGTTTTCTCGAAAATTGTATGGGATTGAGCCCAACTTGTTTTAAATTTTAAAAGGTTGGGTATTGTCAATGCAATGGGCTTTCCACGCATTATTTAATAGCCAAGCTAAAGCTCGTGGGCTATTTTATTTAGTGGGCCACGGGATAGTAAACATATTGTCTTGTAGCCAATCTTTTTTTATACACTAATGTCAATATGATCACCATTAAACCATAAGGCTGCGTTTACTTGCCTTGATAAATGAATGATAACATAGATAATACCAACTAATCCTATGTTTACTTGCAAAATTGAAAAATGGTATAAATCTTTAGGCCCGTTAATGATAGGATTGAGAGATTATTTTTAGTCCTAAATTTTTAATGGGATTATAAATATTATGGAGTGAGAGAATGAAAAAAATCAATTATGTCCTTCCTTTTTATCTTCCACCTTCTTTCCTTCTTTGCCGAACATATGATTATTATGATAGCTAAAGGGTGAAATCGTAATTTGTTCTTAATTATCATTTCAATCCCAAAATTAATCCATCCAACTAAACATATTATTATTTATCCATAATCACTCTCTATCATATCAAATTATATTAATAATCATACTTTAATCTATCATTGTTCAATCTCATCATTCAAAGTAAACGTAGCCTAAGACAATGGCCCACTACCTTACAAGAAAACACAACGACAGCTGCACAAATAATTTAAAAAAAAAAACATCAAACATAAACAAGCAAACCTAATCCACTTATCCACGTCAATCAAACATAAATAATCATCAATGATAAAAAGCCAAGCTCAACCTGTAAACATCATAATGTAATTAACATCGCATAAATTATTGTATGTCTAATGCAATTTCTCAGTACTTATGTGATATCTCTGTCCCGCGGAAAAAATAAAAGATTAAAAAATGAATTTATAATAGGATATAATGGACTTTTATAACAACTTAAGTTAATTATTTTCATAAAATGAAGACGAATACGAAATGATTACTATAGAGGATCACTGTGCAATCGCGCTTTCGGCCAGAGACGTGACAACTTATATTACATAGGGCATGTACAAGGGGCGAGGAAGCCCAGCGATGAAGTGGGCTTCCTCGCCCCACTTCATCTTCTCGCCCCTCCAAGGGGAGAGAATCTCGCACGCGGATGTTATTCGCATGCGAGGAAGATAGGGGCCCCGCGCAGAGACCCTTCGCGCGGTTATGCCCCATCTTTTTTTTTTAATTTGTTTTTTTAATTTATTCAAACGGCTTTCTTCTTTTTTTCTTTTTTTTTCCTTTTTATTTCTTTTTTTTTAAATTGCATGGTGAGATTAATCTGGCCGTTGGAGATCCAACGGTCCAGATTAATCTGACCTTTTAAATCATTAAAAATTAAAAAATTAATAATTAAAAAATTATTTAATTTTTTTAAAAAAATAAAAAATTCAAAAAAACCTCCAACGTCTAGTAACAGCTATATTTTTCAATCTTCTATATATATTCTTCATTACTCCTTGATAAATCATCAACTTCTACTACACTTTTATTCTACAAAAAAAAAATCTTCTTCTTTGATTTCATTCAATCCAAATCCGAAAATGAATCCATGGAACAATGATGATCTTAATTCTCCTCCACCAAACTTTTCGCAATTCAATACCCAGTGGATTGGTCTTTCTCAATCGCAATACTCCGACGAGCAAATGTTGAGTCACATGTTCAATCAAACTCAATTTTTCCAAAATCCAAACGAAGTCTCTCCTCCTATTTTCGAAACTACATCCTCAAAATCAAAAAGAAAAGGAAAACAAGTTGCTGCTGCAAGTGGGGGTGACGCCATCACGAGGAAAAAATGGTTGAAAGATGAAGATGAACGTCTTGCAAAGGCATGGTGCAACGCGTCTACCAATCCGACACTTGGAAATGACCAAAGCAATGCTAGTTTTTGGGGAATGGTTGAAAAAGAATATAATCAAGAGTTGCCAATATGATGAAAAGTTCGTTCTAGGGACAACATGCGCCAACATTTTCAAGATCTTGCAAAACGAGTTTTCGCTTTTCAAAACAAAATGAGCGAAATAGAAGCCCTCAACCAAAATGGATCGTCATTCGAAATGAAGGTATTTTTAAAATTTTATCACAATGTGTTATTCTACTTTGATAGTAAAAAAATTGCTAAATTATTATTTTTAATTAGTATGCTCAAGCTCAAACAATGTTTGAGAGAGATTGTGGAACCGCATGGTCCGACGAAAAAACTTGTTTAGTCCTTAAGGATCAACCGAAATGGAGGATATAGTCGTTAGCAAAATACGAAGGCGATGCGACAAATGCGGCCAAAAAGCTGAAAAATATTGATGGTGAATCATCTCCATCTCCTTTCTCCACTCCCATTGATACGCCTACAGCCGATGAAGGAAATGACGTGCAAGAAGTGGAGAAAACCATTAGACCAATGGGAAGAAAGACCTTCAAAGCGAACATGAAAGGATCCGGCTCAAAAAATTTCATGACAGATTTGTATGCAAAAATGCGTGAGGAGCAAACAAGATTTTATGAAATCGAGGATACGAAAATTTCTATGGCAAGAGAGCATTATGCAAAAATTGAGGAACGGATGTCCAAAAAGCACGAAATAGAGTTGAGGAAGCAAGAAATGAAGGAAAGGAAACAAGCGATGAAAGAGATGGAGGCTGGGAGAGAGCAAGAAAATCGAATCATGGAAAAATATATTAATGATCCAAACATGAATGATGTGCAACGTAAATATTTTACGAAGATGCAACAAGCAATTCTTCGTAAAAGATTTGGGCAGTAATTTATTTTGTTGTTGGTATTGCTTTAATTATTTGTACTTTTTAAAATTTCTTAATTTCGTGTATTTTGAATTTTTTGTAATATTTAAATTTTAATTTCTTTTAATTTATGCAAATTTATTTTGTGTTTAAATAAAAATATATATTTAATGAAATAAAAAATTAATATTTCAACATCATCTCTACAACATCATCTCACCCTCGCAGAACCAAGCAATGAAGTTATCATCGCTGAACTTCCTCACACCAACTCCATCTCACCCTTGAATATGCTCTTACATATTCATCATGTCTTTTGATCACCTCGGTATGCATGCAAAACGGTAGAGCGTAATAGAAAACTAAAACAAGAGATTCATTCACTAGTCAGTGTAAACTTTACAAGAACCAATTCACATTTGAAAGGAGATGCTATGATGCACCGGGTGATCTTGGGCCCGGGTGCCCAATCAAGGGTAGATGCTGCACTGGATGAAGATCACCCGGTGTAGTATAGCCCGAGCCACATTTTAAAGTCTAAAACATGTCAGTAGAATCTTTCTTTCACCATCCAGCATCATTTAGCGTCTACATCCATCTCCCACACTACTATTATGCACTGAAGTAGACAAATCCTAAAACCACTTGATCAAGATTTTCCCGCAAAAATATGCGGAAAGGAAACTGATCATAATGTGCTATCAAGTCCAGACATGCAGAAAACACGAGCCTAAAGCTACTCTTTGGGCGAACATTTAAAAAAAAGTTATTATGTACTTTTGTTTACAAAATTTTAACGTTTACAAATTGAGTCGGATTGGATCGAAAATCCCTTTTAGAATTCTATAGAAAGAAAGATCATTGTTATTTGCGTTTTATTTTTCCCAATTATGCAACCAAACACACGAGCCTTTTATTATACGATGCAGAGCATGAGACATACAGATACAGAGTCTTCTTTTTCAAACTCGAAAACGAGCATATACACACAGCTACGTACAAAACATAACTCCGCTCCGGAGACGAAGCCTCTAAGACTGAGCTCACAGGTCGTGAGGAGGAGGGCTCCGGGGTCCGATCGCGCTAGCCCTCTCGTATGCGAAGGATGCCGATTTGCGCCTGAACCGAAAGGCTTCTCTTCCTCCGCCGGAGAAAGGGGAAACCGGCGGAGTGGATCCCGCCGGAGAAGCTGGCGGCGAGTCTTTTTGCTGCGGCTTAACTATCATAATACTTCTGGTGACCCTCGTCGCATCCTCGGCCGCCTCTGATTTTCGATTTGGGCCTTCGGGTTCCTTGCCGGAGTTAGATCCGAGGCTGAAAGTAGAGTGTTTCCTGAGTTTCCCCAGGCCGTTTTCCGGCGGGGGGCCGGCGACTGTGTCGTCCCAGAGGTGGTCCAGTAAACCCATGGGCGTAGGTTAAGAGATCCCAGCGCAGAGTAGGAGGCAGGAGGAATGGTTTCAATCAATCATTTCGATGTTATCCCGTCATTGAATACTATCCCCTATTTCAACAATCCACCATAGATGAAAACAAAAATTAAATAAATAAATATATACATATATATATATCAAATTTCAAAATTAATTCTATATTTTTTTGACTTTTAAAACTTTAACAGTGTATTTGAACTCAAAAATTTATATGAGATTTGGTGGAATTTGGAATTGAATAACTTAAATACACACATATATTTTAATTGGGGATTCATTCTAAGATGTCGAATAGCAAAAGATAAAAAAAAAAAAGAAATAAAAAAAAAAACGTCGAATAGAAATTTTTTGTGACGCCCTATTTCAATTAAATTATTTAGAAATAAAAGATTCCTTGTAATTTAGGAATGAACAAGAAATTTAAGATCTAATTACCAGTGTGTTTGGTTACGAAAACCAACTAAATTTTTTTTTTAAAAAAAAGTGTTTTGAGTGTTATTATAGTAATTGGCAGTTTAGGTCATCTAATCGTCGCTTAGACTGTTTAAAATCCGCGTAGGCGACCTCCAAAGCGTCTAAACGGTGAGTGACCATCTGTCAACAAAAAATATATATAATGAAAATATCACATATAATTATATATATTTCTAAACCAAAAATAAATCAAAATAAATTTAAATATTAGTAAAATAATATTTTTTTTTAAAAAAAATCAGGTTAGTTGGCTTTGGCCTAGCCGTGAAAATGCATCTCGGGGGACAAACCCTGTTCTTGTTGGTATTTCTGGGATCCTCCATCCCCCCTTATCACAAGCACATTTCGTGGTTGTCATATTTGTATATTTTCCCGTTTTTACTCTACAAAAATTTCTTCGACCCATGTCATATTAAATCTTATCTTTAGTGGATTATTGCTGGTGCATGGTGTGTAAACGAATTAAATATGTTTGTGAGTTTTTCGACTCGACTCGATAAATATTTGATTCGTATTCGAACTAATCGAAATCGAGCCGAATTTTCGAAATTTTTTTCGAGACAGCTCGAGCCAAAATTATTTTGTTCGATGATTCGCGAATAGTTAATATTTAATTAATATAATATAATTATATAACAAATATATATACATTTCAAACTTTTGGAACATTTTGAGCTTTTCGAACCATAATATTCGAGCAATAGTTCATGAATATGTTCGAACTCGAATATACTTATAACGAGCCGAATTCGAGCCTTAAAATTTTAACATTATTCAGCTCAATTCGGTTGGTTTGCACCCCTAGTTGTGGTTAAAAAAATATATCGTAAATCGATATTTACAACAATTATATAATGAAATTTTGTTATCATATCATAAGATTTTGTATTAAATTTATCGCGATATTTTTTTATAAATATAATTTTGTATTGAAATTTTTGTGTTATAAGAATTGTTATACAAATATTGGTATGTCTGTAACATGATTATGGTTATTTACAACTTATTTGATACTCTTAAGTAAAATTAATTAGTTGTAATATTCATCATTCTTAGATGGTCTTAAAAACCATTTAACTTGACAACTGTAATTTTTAATCTAAGATTATTGAATATGAATATTTATTAGTTTCAGTGACGGTAATTAAAATGGACTAGAAAAGTTTAAAATTTTAGATCATTTTATTAAACTTTGTAGACAAATGGAATCGAGAATAATTTCAGTAATTAAAATATACTTGTGATTTACAATTGGCAAGCATGGATCTCAATTCCCACATATATACAAGTTTGCTAGCAAGAGATGTCTAAAATCTAATTAACTGAATCTTTCAGGACCAATAACCATTTTCATTAAAACTAAATTGCATGGTTGGCCCTTGTCGATGAAACTTATATACATCAACTCTCCACAAGGTTCTGCTAGAATATGCTTCTATCTATATTATTCTACCCAATATGTACTATGTATTTTTATCTATATTTGATGCGATTCCAAAAATTTGCTCCTAGCGTATTTGAATTCTTCACCTGTATTTGCCTGAAAGTCATTAAAACCGATTAGAGAACGCCAAGATTTCTTCCGGCGTGACCCCTCCAATGCCTAAGTCAGACAAAAAAATGGAAGAAAAGATAGAAAAAAACATGGGAAACATCATGGGGAAGAAAGTGCAGAAATTCCCTTCCCCCATTTCCTGTAATCAAGAAGAAAATAGTATATATAATAAAAATTTATTTGTCCTTCAGATAATTGATAACGTATGTTCATGTCAGCCTACTGATGTCCGTCCATAATTAAGAGGGCAAGGCCCATGATCTTATGGGATGTGGCCCATGATCCGATAATATTGACAAGTCAAAGTTCGAGTGTAGATAGTGAATATTTGCGAGACCTATATCCAATAATAATTACAAGACATCACTTACCACCAATAACATGCTTGTTATCATAAATTCCGATCTAAATTCATGCAAAAAATAAATATATCCCGAGATATCAGACGATATCTCGGGATATATCCCATGACATCAATATTATTATTCTACACAATATGTACAAGTGAAATTGTAGATAATTATATAAGTGTAGATCTTGAAGAATGTAGAAAGTTATGGATGTCACCAAGCATCTACAGGGTACCATATTTAAAAATTTGTGGAATGTACATGAACGTGTTGGTTTGCGACACAATGTTATTTTCAAAATGTTTAAAGTTAATCCGTGTTGAATGAATATGAAAAAAAGTATAAGATGATCCCGAGGGTTTTTAAAAATGGCCTCCAATAAAATAAATTTGGTCTAATTTTAAGTTAATTTATTAAACCATCATTTAATTATGTTATATACTTTAGACCATATTACATCAGCACACATATGTATTATAATGAGCTAATATATATGTATGGAGCTGCTACTACATATTCTTTTTTATATTTCACTTATATATATTAATTCTTTGCATTTGTTTTTATATTCAATTTGTTTTTTGTTTAATTTATAAATATAATAAAATCATAACATTTTATTGAATATTAACAGGGACTAGACTATATAAATGAATTATCAACGAGATTAATTTGTAACCAATATTCATAACTCGCCTCGTTGCACAATGGAATGAGCGAGGAGTAAATGCGCTAGATTCATTTCTTTGCCTCTAACAATCAAAATATCTACCACGATGAATAGTAATTAAGCATTGAACAAGAAGAGCGGTGATTGATTGGTCATACAGTGGCAAATTCATAATATGCAATATAATTTCACTAATTGTGTAAATTAACTGAAACCATGAAATCAAATTTTATTTGCGCACTTGGATTGATATATATAATCTTCAAAACGTGATTTATTTGTCTCAACTATAAATTTTTAATATCACTACTTTGGGGTGTTCGAGAAACCGAACCAAACAGCATAGTTTTGGATCGGCTAATTAATTTATTGTAGATTTTAGCCCAAATAAAAAAAAAACCATAAAAGTTTAGGTTTTTAAAAGTTGCAAATTTCTATAACTTGAACGAGCGAGTATTTTTAATTTATAATATTTTACTCAATCATTCTGTTTCATGACTAAATAAAATATCACTACAGTTTTATCCATTGTCAATTGATAATTTTTTTTTTTGAATTGAAATTTTCATGTATTAATTCACTATATGAAACTAAAAAATTATTGAATTGCATCATTATTCAAACCAGAACAAACCGAAATTTATTATTAGTTTGGTAATTAAAAAATTCATGCTGGCTTGAAATTTTATAAAAATGACAAAATGATAAAACTTAACCAAATCACGTGGTTGAACAACCTGCGTCACGGTGAGAAGAGAAGACAAGCACATGGTGTTTATGAGATTAGAGATTTGGTGTTATTTATTGAATCTGGGAAAAAGCCCAACAACGGCGTATCGCACACTGCAAATATTATTCTATTTCATTGTTATCGGCATCACACATATTGCAAGCTCATGATAAATTTATTTACAACGTGTTTTTATTTGCACGTCGTTAAAACTATTATTTACAGCGTGCAATTAATAATTGCATGCTGTTATTTTATAAATTATTAATGTATTAACATCACACACAAATGCGCGTGCTATTAATAACCTTATCAACTACGCATTTTTATTGTACGCTATTGATGTCGCGAACTTGGATCATCTACAGTGGGGTGTCAAACATAAAATGGTGCTGTGGATTGTGGATGAAACGACAACGTTTCTTGCCAATTTTTTCCTATTTGTTTGATTGTTTCTCTCTTTTGCAACGTTTCTTGCCAATTTTTTTTAATCTTTTTTTTTCGTTCTTTAAAACGTGTTCCTTTCTTATTTATTGTTCTTCGCTATTTTTTTTTATTACTTTTATTTCATTCTTATCTTTTTAAATATTTTTCTTTTCTCTTTTTCTTTTTTCTCAAACTTGTCATTTTTAAGGAGTTATTCCCCGATGAAAATAATACAATTGCATAGACATTAATCAAAGTGGTGAGACTATCAAATCTAGTTTTTACCATCATATTTAACCCAAAACTACCGGGAATCATCTAGAATATCAAATTTGTACTAGGTTTAAACTCAATATTTAAACTAGAATCCATCGATAAATAATATTTTTAAACTAATAATTGTAAACAACACATTCGTCTAAAGAAACCGTCACTAAATCTCAAATATCTTCAAAATTATTCATCTTACAAAGAAAACTCATCATCTTCTTAAATAATATTCAAATTAGTTTTTAGAGTATTCATTTTTTTTATTACAAATATTTTGTTTGAAGTTTGAAATTAAAAAAAATGACAATATAATGGTTATTTTGTTGTGCTCAATTATTAACTTAGTTTTGAATTTCGATTATTGTTTTAGTTTATTTTATTTTTGTATGATTTAAGCTATATTTTATATTTTAAATACACTATATTATTATTTTTAAAATCGGTTTGAATCTATTTTCTAATATTTTTCATTAAAAAAACCGTAAACCGAGCGAAACCGATTGTAAAACTAAATCTGTATGTGCGTGGAAAAAACGAACTTTGTAGTCAAGTTTAGGGCTGGCGAAAAATACTGAAATGTCGTCATACCGCCTTTATCGTACCGAAAAAAATCGTATATACCAAAAATTTCGGTATTTTCAGCATCGGTATAAGATTTTCAAATTTTTGGTATTTTGGTATACCGAAAAAAATCGGTATACACGGTATCGGTATGATACCGCGTATACCGATATTTTTTTAAAAAAACAGTTTAAAAAAAATCGGTATACACGATATCATACCGATACCGTACCAAATTTCGGTATTCGGTACGGTATCGGTATGAATTTATGCCATACTACGATATCGGTATCGAAAATTTTGGTACCGAAATTTTCGATAGATATGCGGTATTCGATACGATATGCGATATACCTTATCCAATTACCCCTAGTCAAGTTTTCGTCGATAAGCATAAACAATGGAACGAAAGCAAGAGAAAAAAGGAGGCAGGATGGTGTGCCATTGAAGATGTGGAATAAGGGATAAAAAGAAAATAAAAAAAGAAGAAAAAATGATGCTGAAATTTTTATTTGATGAAAGCCACGTTTTCATTTAACAAAAGAGATACAAATGGAAAAAAATGACAAGAAACACCGTCGTTTCATCCACAGCACCATTTGATGTTTGACACCCCACTGTAGAGGATCCGGGTTCTGATGTCGCGCTACGAAAACTCATATTTGTTGTAGTGAAACAACCTGCTTATTAAAACAAAAAGTAAACTTTGTTTGATCAAAAAAATAACTATTTTAATTTTTTTAAAAATTCAATCATATTTTTAATGGTATTTTAAAATTTTTAAATAAAAGAGTTTATTACTTATAATATCATCTTTTTTTTATTATTTTTCAATATTATATTATCTATAAGTTTAAATTCAATCACATTTTTATTTGCATATATGATATATTTTTGAAATAAAACTTTAGGAGGGAAAAATGTCACTTTTCTTATTTTAATATATTTTTTTGTTTATATATATATATATATATATATATTAAAATAAGTATTATCATTACAACTCTTTGATTTTAGTGTCATCACCTATGTAGTAATGATTATGTTATTATACATAAATATTTAAATTATATGTTTTGATTTTTAATTTTTTTGTTTATAGATGAATAATCTATTTGAAGTAAGTATTTTGAGCGAAAAAACGTTAAGTTTTCTTTAGTTGAATTGCTTGGTTATATATATATATACACGTAATAAAACAAATTTTTTTAATAAGTTTATAATTTTAATGAATATTTAAATTTTTGTTCTTTGTTTGCAACAAATCTATATCTATCTATGTATATATAAAGCAAACAGATCTTCCAAAAAAAGAAACTTCAAATTTTCTGCTAAAAATAAATTACTTTAAATAGTATTATCATAAAATTAAAAAAAATAAAAAATGTATATCATTACTTTTTTCTCTTATCTTCATAATTTCAAAATATCTCATCATTGTCTTTTTTATTTCTGTGAAACTACTCTAATAAAATTTTATAAATTATGGGATGTCAATTGGAAAAAATTATCAATAAACATTAAAAAATAACTCAAAAATAAATAATTTAATTATTTTTATTATATCTATTAAATATTATTAATAACAAACCTTTATAACATTAATGAATATATAATTTAAAATAAATTTATCAAATGGTTGCGTCTTTGATTTTTGTAAAGTCTACTCAATAATTTTAATATAATATTTATTTGTGCATTGTGCACATTAAAAAAAACTTGAAACCATAACTCCTTTATTTTTTTACACTATTATTATTTAAATATCTATATCTATATCAATATATATATATATGTGTGTGTAGAAAAATCTGCTAAAAATGAAAGCTCAATTTTTTCTCGCCTAAAACTCATTACTAAAATCAAAAAAATGCAATTATAAAAAAACAACGAATAATCTATATGTGAAAAATATAATTAGTCATTAACACAGAAAAATATTATGAGATGACAACAAATTCAAATTTTATTTTTAAACAGATGAAATTCCGAAATAACAATAAATTCAGATTTTGGCTTTAAAAAGATGAAATAATATATTCATTTAGTAAATTTAAATTTTTACGAGAAAAAAAAAATTTAAAAAAAACGTTACCCAAAGAAACGAAAAATATATAACATCATATTTTAAAAACAAAACATAATCTTTTTTACGAGATAATGCTAAATTTTAATTTTATACTTATTTTTTAGATTATATATTCAACGACATATTTAATAATATTACGCAAAGATAATGTTAAATTTAAATTTTATAAACTGTATAATTTCTTTTTAGATGATATATCTAATAACAAATTTTAAAAAAAGTTACACAAATAAGACAGAAAAATATATAGATAATTAAAAAACCGCAAAATTTAATCTCTTTTTAGACGCACATATAAAAAAATGTTACGTAATAAGACCCAAAAAAAATAACAGAATATTTAAAAAGCAGCAAAATCCTTTTACGAGATAATGTTGAATTGAATTTTTTTTTAGTATAAGCCTTTTTTAGATTATATATTCAACATCAGATTTAAAACAATGTCACACAATAAGACAAAAAAATTTAGCATATTTAAAAACTACAGAATTATTTTATGAGATAATGTTAAGTTCATATTTTTCAAACAGTATAATCTATTTTTAAATAATATTTTGAGATTTTTTATTGTAAAAATTACAAAATACTACGAAGATAATATAAGTAATTGTATATATACAAAAATAGTTTTAAAATATTATCATAAATTTTTATATAAAAAATAAAATAAATTATCTTAGGTTAATGAAAAATATGAGTGACTGTTAATTTTTTAGTTAACGTGAAAATTGGGCGAAAAATTAACTAAATATACAAAGATAACATGAAAAGTAAAATATTGAAATAAGACATTTTTAAAAAAGTAGGAATGTAACGATTTTTTTTTATTATAAAAAACATCTTGGTAGATGTCAAATAGCTTATTTCGATAACTTAAAACTGTTTTATACAAATTTAAATAACATATAAGCTTTGTCAACATCCACTAACCACAATGAATTTAAATTGATTTCAATATTTTAATGATTAAAAATATATTGTGATTAGTTATATCAAGATGAATTTGATTTTTTTTAAGTTATCTAAATAATGAAAATACATTTAAATTCATAGATTTTAAATCATTTAATTAAAGCTCAATCTTAATTTATTTGTATTTAAATTATAATTATTTATTCATATTTACTAATTTTTACTAATAATTACATAACCATAACAATCAGTTCATCGCAAAAGAATGACTAGTTGAATTAAATAGACAAATAATAATAATAATAATAACTCTTTAAAAATCACCGGCGGGTGGGTCCGTGGATTTGTGAGTCCCGCCAACGGCCGCGGTTACAGTTCCCCGTATAAAACCCTAATCTTTTACTCTGCTTCACTCTTTACATTGCTAAACCCAAACTGGCAAAATGAGCTTCGCTGCATACAAGATGATGCACCACGCCACCGGCATCGAGCACTGCGCCTCCGGGTTCATCAGCCACTCCCCCGCGGATGCCACTCCGCGAGCCCCTGAACTCCCCGGTGATGGGCTGGACTCTGACTGGCCCTCCTCCACCAAGCTTGTTGGCCCTGTTCCTAACCTCATCACTGTAGCTGCCAACGTCCTGGAAGTCTACACCGTCAGAATTCAGGAGGAATCTTCTAACCTTATGAACTCCAAACCGGCCAAACGTGGCGGTGTCTTGGCGGGCGTATCCGGCGCCTCCCTCGAGCTCGTCTGCCATTACAGGTTTCTTTTTTTGACAATGTATTTGGAGGCCATCTTGTATCAAAATTTTAAATCATATGTGGGGTGGATTTGTATGGTATCAACTCCATTTTTAGTTTTGTGAACTGAGGAATTAAATCAAGGGCAAATTGAGTTGGAGCGAGGTTGCAAAACTTGAGCTTTGAAAAAATTAGGCACCAAATTTGATTTTTTTCCCCTTGTGGTGGCAATCACGTGCTTAGTTATACTGGTTTGTTAAACTGTTGTAGATTGCATGGCAATGTGGAATCACTGGGGGTGTTAGCAAATGGAGGTGTTAATGAAGGAAGGAGGAGAGACTCGATTATGTTGACTTTTCGAGATGCAAAAATTTCAGTTTTGGAATTTGATGATTCTTTACACGGACTTCGCACCAGGTGAGCTTTATTATAGTCCATGCACACATTTCAGATGAAGAAAGGCACTCGCATGTTGTTTCACTCGGAAATTAACTTATTAATGGATCTAAAAAGTTAGATTTAAGTAAAATTAATCTTCAGCGTGAACTTGCTAAAAGTCTTGAATGCTAAAAATTATTTTGGTAAACGGGCAGCCGGCAGCCAGGTTTGGGGAATTACTGGTTTTCAATTGCCACACAATGCACGTGTATAGTTATTTACTGTTAGTTGCAGTAATTTCATTGTGCTTCATGGAGCATGGTATGTTAAAGCAGTTCATTTTCATGTATTAGTCTATTAGTTTTTCTGACTACATATCTAATTCTGTTCAAATCATAAATGGCTTTTCATTTCATCTTACAGTTCTATGCATTGTTTTGAGGGTCCAGATTGGCTGCACTTGAAAAAAGGCAGAGAATGTTTTAGCAAAGGTCCACTAGCAAAAGTTGACCCACTGGGAAGGTGTTCTGCTGTTCTTGTTTATGGACTACAGATGATAGTTCTCAAGACAGCTGAGGTTTTCTTTTACCGTTTCCCAAATTTGATTTTATTTTTCTCGATAACAATGTTTATTTCAACGTGCATTAGTGCCAGTTATATTGTGTTGCTGTATTGAGCATTGATGATACTAGAAGGTTTGGACATAAGGTTTGATATAATACTTCAATAACCAATGTTAATTAGCATGGTGTGTGTTGTGTGACTTGATACTAGAAGTCTAGATATAATTTTTAGCTAATGTATCTTTTGGCTATGCCATGGAAATGACTGAATGAGCAAAGTTGGTTGGTAATGTGTCATTTGCACATGCCTTGTGCTGAGCCATACCCCAATAGATGTTTTTGGTATGTGTCAAATCATCCATCCGCGCATTTTTGGGTACATGTTGCTATCTCCTGTTTGTACTGATTTCAATTGTCCGTGCAATTTCACATGTTCAGTTTCAAAAATATTATAGACGCCATTGTCACATAAATTTCTATCAAAGTTCGGGAAATGCTCAACCTAATGATGACATGATTGTGTTGTGACTCGCAAATTGCTTTCATACCAGCATAGTTCATTTCAGTGAAGCATGATTTCATTCTGCTCATGAGTGTGAAACAGATGGGGATTTCCTGGGTGTATGGGATTTGGGTGATTGCATGGTTCTTAATCATTTCTTAACTCACCTAAAAACAAGATTTGATGCTCATTAGTTCTTTTAACTTGAAAAAGGATCCTTACCCAGTACATCATTGACAATGACATGTCACATAAGCAGGGTATTCTCTGAGAATCCATCCCAGATTGTACGTCCCCGTTTATAATTTTACATTATTAAATATTGGCAGTTGATGTGATGAGTGCATTGCCATGTGCTGTGGCTTGACAAATGCTTTGCCAGTTTCCGTGGTCAACAGTAATTGTGTGCATGCATGTGTGTGTGTCGTTTTTTATTTTTTATTATTTTTGGGAAATTTAATTATGAACTTTCGATGCTAGGCCAGTTCTGGTTTGGTTGTGGAGGACAATACTTTTAATTCAGGGCCATCTGTTGCATCTCGAATTGAGTCATCCTACATTGTTGGTCTGCAAGATCTTGACATGAAGCATGTTAAAGATTTTATCTTTTTACATGGTAAGAATTGACTTGGTTTCTTTAATCTGATAACTTTGATAACAATAGATTACAATGTGGTTAAGGTTACATTGCTTTCTCTTATATAAAAAATTCACATTTTGTTGCATGGAGCTTCCATAAACATTTATTTTCTTTTTTAAAAAATTTGTTCTGGAACCGTTCAAGTGTTACATTCTGATTTTTTTGACCGAGTTTATTTGAGAATCTGCCCACTATAGGGTCACACTCATGTCTTCTGCCCTTTGTAGTTAATAAGTACAAAATAAATATTCCCAAAGCCAGTAAGAATGAGATTAATGGCTGTTTACACTGTAGGGTCACACTCATGTCTTCTCCCCTTCGTAGTTAATAAGTACAAAATAAATATTCGTAAAGCCAGTAAGAATGAGATTAATGGCTGTTTATCATACTAATCGGTGCTTATCTCTGATACATATTGTGCACAAGTTATCCAAGCTTTGAAAATACAGTCTCGTGGAAACAACAGTTACTCACGTGTGTGTGTCTTGACCACTTCATACTGCATTTTATTAAATCATTTGTCAAACCTGTTTCTTCTCACGATAATCTATAAGTTTCTATGCTTTTAATGAACATTCACCTTATTCATTTCTATGCCAACTTTCTCTATGCTATGCGCAAGTGCAAGCTCTGAAAAGGCCTCGACTGAAAGATGTGTTTTGTTTAAAGATCTTGAGTATGGATAACACTCTCATCTAAGCTCGGCACTCGGCAGTTCCATGTCTCAGGCACAGAGCCAACTGCCATAAGTCTTAAAACTCTTTAACGGTTTCATTTTGATGAAGACATTTGCCGTGGGAAGAAAATGTGTTATGCATTAATGAGATTTACCAAGTGATAGCACACACATACTTCATGATACTTAATTTATCTCGAACATTATTTATTGGTTGAAGGCAAGTGCTGAAAGTAGGCAGACAGTAGTTTGATATCTGCTACCTGTAAACTTTTATAGGAAACCATGCTATCTAAAAGTTGCCAATGGATTACCTGTTTTTTTATCTGTTGAAAGTATTGAAATCGTGATCTTTTTGCCAGTTCGATGACTAAGATGTTGGTCCCTTGAATTCCTTTTCTTGCTATTTATTGCCAATTTCTGAGACAACACTCTCAGATACTATGTGAATAATTGCATTTCAGCCTGACTGTCTCTCATCTTTATATTTTACGGTTGTGGACTAAACCTTTGACAGGTTACATTGAGCCTGTTGTGGTTATCCTACATGAGCAGGAGCTTACTTGGGCCGGTCGTGTGTCATGGAAACATCACACTTGTATGATATCTGCGCTTAGTATCAATACAACTTTGAAGCAGCATCCTCTCATATGGTCAGCCAATGTAAGTTATAGTTTCATTTATTATGACGACTGTTAACTTTCTATTTACATGACATTGGAGCAACAGATTTTACAAGGTTCCAAAGTGTTCTAAGATTTGTGTCTTTTTTTCTTTGTATCTGCACTCCACTCATATTTCCAGGCATTCTCATGACAGCAAGGTTTTCGATTCACTGACCTGGATCAAGTACTCATTGTGTCGCAAATTTTATCTTCTCTCTTGATCTGTGAGAGTATATTTACATTCCAGTTACCTCAGGTGCACATGCAGGAATAAATGTGTGCATTCTTATGATGGGAATGCCTTTTTCTTTCCTGTAATTGTGAGCAAATATTCATTATCTCACTAGCTTTTCTTTTACCCGAGGTCCTAAAAGCTTGTGACATAATGAATACCCGAGGTCCTAAAAGCTTGTGACATAATGAATACCCGAGGCCCTAAAACCTAGCCACTCTTCTTTGATTTTGTTCTATATCTTTAATTAGTGGCAAATTATTTCCAACATTTCCAGCCTTAGTTCTGGATTCATGAAGGCTGACATTTTTTCTAGCTGTAGATTTTATTTAAAATTTTGCTTTCCCCTTTATCTGTTTTCAGAATCTTCCTCATGATGCATACAAGATCCTTGCTGTTCCATCTCCCATTGGGGGAGTACTTGTGATTGCTGCTAATACGATTCACTATCATAGCCAGGTTTACCTTAACTCTTTTCTTGATGTTTTGTGGTTTATATTTCCTGCTATTTATTCTTTATATTTCACTTGGGCAGTCAACATCATGCTTCTTAGCGTTGAACAATTTTGCCGTGCCTGTTGATGGAAGGTGAGATCCAACGGCTTGAATCTTTTATCCTTCCTCTTTCCCTTTTTCCCCTATCAAGATACTCGAGATTTTCAATATGTCCCTGTTTTTCCACCTTGTAACTGAAACTCTAATGGCAGCTCCTATACATGATTACATGTACATCTTTATCTTACCTTACAATTATTACGCTGTGATTAAACCTTTTCCTAGCTATTTGTCTAGGTTGATGAATCTTGGTTTTTTTTAAACGTAATGGACATTTTTTCTATTCTTAAGCGGATCGAGGTTGAACAATTTTCAGGATAGTGAAAAACTTGTAGCATAATTTTTTGAAGTTCTCTCTTTGTTTGCTATTTCTCATCTAGGTGAACTAATGTGTAAATTTAATAGAACGGGTTAATTCATAATTGTCAACAATTTTTTACAGGAATCCATCTTGAGGGTGTCCTGATGCTTCATTTTCCATTTCAATTCTGCTTTCTGTATGATTTTATTTTTCTGGACGCAAGTTTCCTGACACCCGTAGACCAGGCTATCAGAACCGGTTGTGACATGGCTGAGAACACTTGCCACTCCTTGCTAAGTTTTCTTTGGATATTTCAGTTAATGAAAATTTCAGTTATTGAAGTCAATAGAGTAGTTGAGCTAATTTGATTAAAATGCCACTGTGGTTGCGTGGGGAAATGTCAAGTGATACCATGGCCTGTTTTTTGCTACATGTCTTGACTCGATAGCACATAATGTTTCTTCTATGATATTTAGGCAAGGGGAAGTTTTATTGACAATTATGTATAATGACTATTGAAGAAAGTTTTAGTATGAAACTTTGATTCATGTCTCTATCTTATTTTTTTAATGAGACAACTAAGTTATTCCTAACATGAATTCCTTATCCACGGTTCAGTCAAGAGATGCCTAGACCTGGTTTCATTACAGAGCTTGATGCTGCCAATGCAACATGGTTAACAAATGACGTTGCCATGTTCTCGACAAAAACGGGAGAACTGCTTTTGCTGACTCTTGTTTATGATGGAAGGTTGGTATTGCTTTGCATTTTAATGTTCTTCTCTGTTGCATTTTACAGTTTCCCGTGTCTTCTAATTTGACCCACGGTATCCTGTTTCTCATGTTATTACTGATGTATATCCATTTTTTGCAGAATTGTGCAGAGGCTTGAACTTTCCAAGTCAAGAGCTTCTGTACTTGCTTCGGTCAGCTGCTTTTCAAGTTGATCATGCTTGTGTATATTACCGGATGAACTTTTTTTTAATTAATATCCTGCTCATTATTTTATTGATTGTTTTAGGATATTACAACAATTGGAAATTCACTATTCTTCCTGGGCAGTCGTTTGGGTGACAGTCTGCTAGTGCAATATAATTCTGAAGTGGGAACCCCTACTCCAGCTACTGGTGCGAAGGAAGAGGTTTGCCTTTTTAAACATTCAGTTTAACGTTAATGCAGCTCTTGTTTTATTCATCTGGGCTCTCGTTTTTTACTAAAGGATTGGTGCTGGAATTTGAAGTTCAAAATTTGTTTGGATTCACTACTTTTTTTCACCATTATGTAATCTTGGAAATTTTAAATTTTATGTTTTTAGTTAAATTTACTTGATTGATATCTTGGAAATTTCGAAAGACATTTATTATTTTTTATTTATTGATATCTTGTATTTGTCTTTCTTATTTTTCTAGGTTGGGGATATAGAAACTGATGCCCCTTTGGCAAAGCGGTTGCGGAGGTCTCCCTCTGATACATTGAAGGATATAACCAATAATGAGGAACTTTCTTTATTTGGCACTGGCCCAAATAATGCTCATCTAGCTCAGGTTAAACGTCTTCTGAAAATGTACTGAGCTATGTTATCTTACATTTATGTTGATAACCAATTTCTATGATGTGCTTGGGGATGTGTTTCAAATGTCACTCACCTTTATTTTAATTGACAGTAGCCAAATTTTATTTCCTCTTTGTTCTTTATGATATTATAATTACGAAACCTCTAGTCGAATCGTTGTTGATGAGAGATGAGTGGAAAGATCCAGTGTTTGTTTTGGTATATATATCCATGCTCTTTGTCAACTTATTGATATTGTTTGTTTTCATAGCCTGTTGTTGTGATGTTAGATCCCACCTTCAAATATTAAATAACCGGAGAACAATTGATAAAAAAATTTCAAGTTGATTAGTATAATTGCAGGAATAACTTTATTTTAATTGGAGAGCTACGATAGTGTTGGGAATCTAAAATTAAAGTAGTATATAACTTCTTTGCCCATCTTGTGTGCTTTGTCTTTGTTCATAACCTTATCTAGTAACTAATATTCGGAAATCATTTGATAAATATTTTGAAATTGTTTTCTAAATCCATGTCTCCATTAATCCATGATTCTTACTGCCTAGCCATTTCCTACGATATTTGCTTCGGCGACTCTTAACCCTGAGTTGGTATATAGTCGGGGGTCCAACAAGTGAAATATCCTTTTTAGGGTAAGAACTACCTTTCTTGTTGGAGCTCATGAAGAGCGCAATGAGTTTTACTTGTGGCATCTTGAATTATGTTTTATGCTTCCATTCTAAATAGTTTTTCATTTCTTATAATGCCATGTTCTTTGATGCATGCAGAAAACTTTCTCATTTGCCGTGAGGGATTCATTGCTTAATGTTGGTCCGTTAAAAGATTTCTCTTATGGTTTGAGAATTAACGCTGACCCAAATGCAACAGGAAGTGCAAAGCAAAGTAATTATGAATTGGTAAGTTATGATTTCATTATTCTATTATTTTTTAGTGCTACAAATAAACCGGAGCATCTTGTATTTGTCTGTGCCAATCATTTTGAATTTTGAATTGTCATTATTATTTATCTTAATACATCTATGACCCCCTAACCAAAAGTTCAGTTTTATTTCTTATTTCATGATGCATTTATTTCTTATTTCATGATGCACAAGCCATAAAAAATTTTGTTTTGAATCTTGTGCAGGTGTGCTGTTCTGGACATGGAAAGAATGGTTCTCTCAGTGTACTTCAACAATCAATTCGCCCAGAAACCATAACTCAGGTGGCATGACTCTAGATTCTAGAAATTTTGTGATTCATGGTTTTCTTGAACGTGGTGCTTGTTACCAACTTTTATGTTTAGGTGGTTGCTACTATCTGCCGTAAATGTCACATTATATCAATTTTATTGATGGCGTACTTGCAGTTAGTTTTGGTTTGATTGCCCATCTTTTGTGACTTTCGACTTTGGTGCAAACTTTTTTGTAGCTTTTACGTTTCAGATGTTAGATAGGTATAAATGTATAAGTGAGACTAAGAGCCCGTTTGGTTGGAGAATTCAGGAGATCAAAAACAATTTTTTTGAAAAAAAGGCTTTCTTAAAAGATTGTAGTGGTTGGTTACAAAAACCGTTTTAAAAAAGTAACTTAAAAGTGTTTTTTTAGAAGCTATAATTTCTAGCTTTTGGTCTCTTGCTTCTAATGATATTTAAAAATAATAACAAAAATACTTTTCAATATTTTTTTTTTATAAGAAACATATTTAATATTAAAATTTAATAATAGTTACATAGGAAGGTGGACCAGTGGTCCACTAAATTCACTATACAAGATCTAGGAAGGTACTAAATGAAAACCAAACTCCAGTCCCTATACGACTCTGAAACTGAAAACGACTCGAATAGAGGTGAATAATGTAACCAAGTTGCGACTCCCAACTTAATCTTGTCCCAAATCTCTTCCCTCGAAACCTCTTCTTCCTCAAAAATCCTCCTATTTCTTTTTAGCCAAACGAACCAGCAAATGCAATGAGTTATGGCTGCCCAAGGAATTCTCCCCCTTTTGCCCAGATAGCTCCCCAAATCTGCTGCGAACAAGTCCTTCGTAGTCTTCGTAGTCACCCATGACAGTCCCAAAGCTTTCAACGCTAACCACCAAAAGGATGATGCGAATGGGCAATGTACCAACATATGATCCTGACACTCACCCTCTTGCTTGCAAAGCACACACCAATTTGGATTAAGAAAACATTTTGGGAACCTCTTTTGGATCAAATCACAAGTCGGTATCCTTCCCAGAATTGCGGCCCAAGAGAACACCTTAACCTTTGAAGGAGTCGGAGCTTTCCAAATCGATTGAAAAAGATCAGATTTAGGGAACCGAGATTCCGGAAAAAAAGAATGAAAGAAAGATTTCACTGAAAACTCACCTGAGACATCCTAAATCCAACTCCTACTATCCTCACCACCCTCCCTAAGACTAACCCTTCCCAAAACTTCCAACAAATTGATTAAATCACCCATCTCCTCATCTCTGAGATCGCGACGAAAATGTAAATTCCAAGAGGACGAATTAATGGGAAAAGAAGATTCTCTAGAAATGAATTGTGAGATAGTCTTATTATGAGCTCTAGAAATTCGGAAAAACACCGGGAAAAGGGTTTTAAAAGAGCAATTCCCCACCCAAGAATCCTCCCAAAATCTAACTCTATCTCCCCCCTTGACTACGAACCTCACTGATTGCAAAAAAGTCGGATAAATCCTAGAGATGAACTTCCAAGGGCTACGAAACGTGTTATTCCTTGCCAATCCCGCGTCCCAGCCATTCTCTTGCATGCCGTATTTGCTAATAACAATTCTCCTCCACAACGTGTTCCCCTCCTTAGAGAAACGCCACCACCATTTGCCCAACAAGGCCTTGTTCCGCAGACCGATATTGCCGATCCCCAGTCCTCCCCTATTCTTTGGAATGATAACCTTATCCCAAGCTACCCAATGACAGTGCTTATCTCCATCCGGCCCGTCCCACAAAAATTCCTCATCAACTTCTCCAAGGACGCCACCACCCCCTTAGGAATTCTGAAAAACGACAAATAATACAACGGTATGGCGTTCATAACTGCCGAAATCAGCGTAAGTCTACCCCCTCTCGAAAGGAAAGATTTCTTCCAACTCGCTAACTTTTTTGACATCCTAAATAACACCGGTTCCCAAAAAGATGCCTTGATTGGATTTCCTCCCAGAGGAACCCCGAAGTATTTGATTGGCCAGGACTCCAGCCCACATCCAAACTCCCTGGCCATCTCCACCTCCACATCTGCTTCGTAGTTAATACTCAATAAAACACTCTTATCTAAATTGATCTTTAGCCCTGACATGTCACAAAAAGAATTCAGAACGTCCTTCAAAAATCTCAAGTGCTCTTGATCCTTCACAAAAAATATAGTGTCGTCTGCAAATTGTAAGTGAGAAACCTCTACACTATCTTTTCCTATGACCCACCCTTGAATGAAGTTCATGGACTTAGCCTTATCCACCAACCTAGCCAGAACATCCGCAACCAAATTAAAAAGGAAAGGAGATAAAGAGTCTCCCTGCCTCAATCCCTTTTCGCCTTTGATTTTTCCACACGGCCTGCCATTAATTATAATCGAGTAGCTAACATTGTCGAGACAGCCCCTGATCCATCTCCTCCACTGGTCTCCGAATCCCTTCTTCATGAGAACAAAGTCCAAAAATCGGAAATCCACGTTATCGTAAGCTTTCTCAAAATCTGCCTTGAACACCCAACCTTTCTTCTTTTTCAATCTAAAATCTTCTACCATCTCGTTGGCTATGAGGCTACAATCGAGGATCTGTCGTTTGTGTATCCACAATCGTAGTTCCTATTACTTTCTTCAAACGCGAAGCCAATACTTTAGCCAAAATCTTGTACAAGCTGGTTACCAAACTATTAGGCCTAAAATCCTTAATACGCAAAGAATCTTTCTTTTTCGGAATCAAACAAATATAAGTTTCGTTAGTCACTCCATTAATAATCCCTTTTTCATAAAATTCAGCAAAAACCTTCACCAAATCCCCTTTAATGACGTGCCAACACTCCTGGAAAACTTGTAACGAAAACCCATCAGCTCCCGGAGATTTAGATCCGTCACACTCAAACACTGCTTTTTTTATTTCATTCTTCGAAAAAGGAAGCTCAAGCTGAACCATTTCGTCGCGGCCAATAGGACTCCATTCCACCCCTTCTGTGCCAAAGGCCCTACTGCCCGATTTGCTGAAAAGCTTACGGTAAAATTCAATCAATTGCGCCTTTATAAGCTCGCTGTCCGTGCAAAAACTCCCATCTTCCAATTCCAACTTCTCAATCCTCGATCTACTCCTTCTTTGGATAAGTAACGAGTGGAAGAATTTCGTATTACAATCCTCCTCCTTCAACCATTTAACTTTTGCTTTCTGTTGCTCTTTTTGAACGTTTCTGCATACTATCTCTTCTAGTTCGCTTCTAAAAGCCCTTCTCTCAAGCACCATGCTATCTACCCACCGACCCTCACTCTCCTGAACGTCCAACTCAAGAATCTTATTCTCCAGCTCCTTTTTTCTCGCATCAAGGTTCCCGAACTTCTCTGAATTCCACTTCTAACGTCCGATTTTATGTCCTTCAGCTTTCTCATAAATTTGTATCCCTCCCAACCCCGTGAATGTGAACTCACCCACCACTTAGCGAATTCGTCTCTGAAATCCTTGTGTTTTAACCACATGTTTTCGGACCTGAAAGGTGTTGGGCCCCACTCCCCCTGAGTTGTGTCCAGAATCAAAGGGTTCTGATCTGAAGTTAATCTCGGCAAAATCGTCTGTCTACTAAACTTGAACATATCTCTCCAGCCTCCAGAGAAAAGAAATCTATCCAGCCTACAACAAATAGGGGATGCTCGCATGTTGGACCAAGTGAATTTACCGTTCAAGAGCGGAGGATCACACAATTCTAGCTCTGTGATTAAAGAGTCAAAACTTCTCATGCTTCTGGTCAAAGTACTGCTGTTCAATTTTTCACTCAAGAATCTCACCACATTAAAATCCCCTCCTACGCACCAATTAGGACCACATAAACCTTCAAACCTGCTAACTCATCCCAAAAATTTTGACGATCCTTAGGAGAACATGGACTGTACACCGCCGAAAACCACCACTCCAAACTACTGCCCTTATCTAGCTTAATCGAAACTGAAAAATCTCCAATCAAATTATCCGTCACTGACACCGACTTAGAGTCCCAAGCCAATAAAATTCCCCCTGATCTACCAATTGCAGGCAACTCCAACCATTCTACGAATCTTGATTTCCACAAACTAGCTATGAATCTCCTGTCCACCCTGGCTTGCTTAGTTTCTTGAAAGATCACTAAATCAGGTTTCTCTCTACGAAGAATCGTTCGAATCAAACTCCTCCTGCTGCTGGACCCTCCTCCTCTAATGTTCCAAGAGAAAATCTTCATAAAACCACTCCGACACCCAAATTTATCTCATTCCCAACCGGAATTCTAGCTGCTGAATAGGCCCCTGTTTTTTTAGAAGCGATTTTATCATTTTGGATAAATATTGAAAAGTATTTAAAATACTTTTCAATATTTATCCAAAATGATAAAATCGCTTCTAAAAAAACAATTAAAAAAGTTGCACTTATTTAAGCATTTTTCAAAGTTATTACCTCTATATCCAAACTTCTCTAAGGGGTATAGAAAGAGCACAAAAGATTTAGCCCAACTAAGTGAATTTTAAATTCAGAAGAGTTTGGGTTTGTATGCCGAAAAAAAATCCAAGAATTGTGTTTTAGAAAGAAATTGCTGAATCAGTAGTCTAGAAATTATATGTTTCCTATTTAAAAAAAATGTTCGTTGAAGAGTTTTATTTAGAAAGTTTGAAAGCCTCGAAATCCAAGGGACCAAGAATTTGACGTTAATGTATTGACTGTTTTTTCCCTTCGAGCGCTACTTATTCGATGCCGTAATTAGTTCTGAGTTGTGTGTCGTCTATACCCGACCATACATGCTATATAAATTTTGGTGTTTTCTGTCTTAGACCAACTAGATATTTAGTCTAACTGATAGACCAACTAGATATTGTGTCTAACTGAGAGGAATGATGTTTTTGTTACTTGTTCTTGTAACAGGTTTTTTTATCAAGAAATATAATAAACAAATGTCTGGTTGGAAGTTAAGACCTTTTTTTTAAAAAAAATTATGAAAAAGTAAAAAGACATTAATAAATTAGTGCATCGGGCATTATCTTTATGTTAGTTCAAAATTTTAATTAAATAAATTCATTATTAATGTACTTGAGTCCTTGACTAGATAATGAAATAGTAATATCATTAGTAGTGCATTTATAAGATAACAGCCATAGTGTTGGCTTCGAGATTGAAGAAGGTGATTTCTTTCACAATGGCACACTCAGAGTGCCTTTATGGAGGATAGACAGATTTTAGATTTCTGTTTCATTGCTAATGAATTGGTGGAGTATGGGTTAAAGAAGAAGAGAGAGGGTGTTTAAATTAAACTTTGAGAAGGTTTATGAGTTAGGACCATGTGGATTGGAGATTCTTGGACTTCGTGATGTTGAAAAATGGTTTTGGGGAAAGGTGGAGAAAATGGATCAAGGTTGTGTTCCAAACGTATCGTTTTCGATTTTTATCAATGGGAGGCCCAAAGGAAAATTCAAGGGAGAGAAAGGTCTTTGGCAAGGGAATCCTCTGTCTCGTTTTCTTTTCAATTTGATAGTGGATGTTGGGCAGAATGATGGACAAGGCAAAAGCGTTGGATATGACGTGGTTTGGATGTGGTAAGGATGGGGTTGAGACTTCCCATATTCAATTTGCGGATGATAATCTCTTTTTTGTGAAGGAGGAGGGTTATGTTGCATTTTTTTATGGATATTTGGAATTCCTTTTGTGCTATATGTGAGGGTTGAATGTAAATTTGGGCAAGAATGCTCTGCTAGGCCTCAATCGCGAGGAAGAGAAGGTGAAGGGGTTATCAAGGATTATCGGGTGTGGCGGTGAATCGTGGCCTATTAGATTTTGGGGATTCCTTTGGGAGGTAATCCGTTGAAACTTTCGTTTTGGGAACCGGTGTTAATGAAACTTAATAAGAAATTGTCTAGCTGAAAAATGCCTTTTGTCCAAAGGTGGGAGATTGACTTTGATTTCGGTGGTGTTGAATGCCCTGCCTTTGTGTTTCTTGTCTCTCTTTTCAGGATACCGTGTGGTATAGCGGGCGCCATGCAAAATATTACGAGGGATTTTTTGTGGGACGGGGCTGACGAGTAGTATCATTGTCACCAAGTTGCTTGGGACCAAGTTTGTAGACCTAAGAACAGTGGGGGATTGGGCATAGGTTTTATTTGTTTGAGGAATAAAGCCTTAGTTGTGGTGGAGGTTTTCTATGGAGAGGGATTCGTTATATTGTAAGCAAATATGGATTGCAAGGTAACGGGTAGGATGCGGACTGAGCCAAGAATGCCACTTTCAAGAGCCCTTGGAAATTCATCTCTAGGATTTACCCGGCTCTTCTTCTGTTTGTCAAGTACAATGTCAAACAGGGTGATAGGATTAGATTGTGGGAGGATCGTGATATGAATGAATTTAATAGGATTAAGGAAAAAGAAAGACAAAGGAATAGGAGGATTGAAACTCGAAATAGTTAATACTTCATTCGATAAGCTTCATACTATTTATATTAGTCTTACAATGAAGAAAATAATAACGTACTAATGCTAAAATTAGGGAATGTTTACCCACTAAGCTAAAGATCAGTCATCATGAGAGAGAATAAACAATTAATTAAAGATGCATCTTATTGACCAAATCTTCCACTATCTCCACTGATTTATGCCCCACCTCCTCGTACGTGTTAATTGTCTGGGACATTATGAATTTGTGATCCTGGGGGAAGATCCAATTTATAAGCCACCGTACCCACTTCGTCAAGAATCTGATAGGGCCCAAAAAACGGGGAGCAAGCTTCATATTACGCCTGATAGCAACAGAAGATTGACGAAACGGTTGAAGCTTGGAGTAAACGTAATCTCCGACAGTGAAAGAAATTTTTCTTCGATGTTGGTCGGCTTGAACTTTCATTCGATCTCTGGCCACCGATAGATTACGTCGTAATTCTCGGAGAATGGAATCACGAACACGAAGATACTCATTGACAGCTTGCACACAAGAGGTGCCAGGAATATAAGCTAGTGGAGTCGGAGGCGGAATCCCATAAACGGCTTCGAATGGAGTCATTTTGGTGGAAGAATGCACTGAAGTTATTTTTTTATTTTATTTTAACAAAATGTTTTATGTTTATGCTACACATTGGTTTAGTGCTGATAGAATAGGAAAGACAGGTGGAAGAATAAAAGGAAAGTTTTCCATTTTGGAGTATAGGGGCTATAAATGAGTCAAGCTCTGAGTGAAGATATTCAAATTTCTGCAATTAACTTTTAGCTCATATTGAACTTTCTAGTTTCAGCTAGCTCATTTTACTAACTCGTTAAACTAGTGAAAATTTGAGTTCAACCAGGAACATTGCCATTTGTGTTCTGAAGAAAAATTAGATCAATTTTCAAACTGTGGAGACAACAGATACGATTAAAATTTCAATATAGATAAATAATAGGAAAAAGCTTGGTAGTTTCTGAATGATATATAAACACAAGCCTGCTGAAATTTAAGCTTGAGTCAAGCTGCACAACAATAACTTCTGCTTCTTTAAAAATGAGATCTTTTTATGTTTCAATGTCATTGTGTATCCAAACTCAATGAAATATGTAAACCTTTACAGTGAGTAGCATTTGTTATTTACCTGTCTTGTGATATGTCAACTATTATATGAAACTGTATGTTTACCCAAATAGTGCCTTTACCAGCTTCTGCACATTCAGAATCTTATCATCCATTTCTTCAATTCCAAGCCGATTGATTTGGGTTGGATCACCTACCTGTACTATGTATTTCAAATTGAGTGACTTTCATTTGTGACTTTATTATTGATATGCATCAAAACATCGTGGTTTTATGCAGGAATCACTACCCGGTTGCAAAGGGATTTGGACGGTTTACCACAAGAATTTACGCAGTGATTCCTTAAAGGGAGCAGCTTATGAAGATGAATATCATGCATATTTGATAATTAGTTTGGAAAACCGTACAATGGTGTGTCAGTAGTATAACCTTTTCTGTTTAAAAGACGAGAAATTTTGGAAAATTTTTATTTGCCAGGTTTAGAAAGATGACTTATCCTGAATCAGCTACCGTGTTATCTCTGCAGTCTTTCTTACATGCACGTCCTTATGTTGCAGGTACTACAAACAGCTACTAACCTTGAGGAGGTTACTGAAAATGTTGACTACTATGTTCAAGGAAGTACAGTTGCAGCAGGAAATTTGTTTGAAAGGTCTTTCATTTATCTGGCTCAACCAGTTCATGCATATGTTCTGGAATTTGATTTTATTGTTTTCACCCCCTTCATTTCCCTCTCTATATCAGTTATTCAAATTGATAATTGAAAACACCAGTTTTATATTCTTTTCATAATGACAGCATATGGACTATTTGTAATCATTCAGACATGGAATTCATATGCACTATGCTGTAATGTTTATATGTTTGGTAGTGTTGGTGCTTCGAGAGAGAATAGTGTTAAGCGTTGGTGCTTCGGGAGAGAGTAGTGTTAGTTCCATGGAAATGACCTTTCATTTGGACTTGTAGGAATAGAAGGTGGTCGAAATTGGGATTTGTTTGAGCTGAACCTAGGACGAGACGACGAGTTTTGGGAAGGAAAGGAAGGACTTTCTGGAATACGGTAGCTCATTGCATTTGTCGGTCTGTGTGGTTGGAGCGCGAAACAAGAGGATTTTTGAAGATATAGAAGACTCGGCTGTAGATTGCTGGGAGAAGATTATGTTTAGGGTTCCTCGGTGGCTTCAGTCTACGGGTTTTAAATCTTTTTCGGTATCAGATGTGTATAGGGATTGGAGCATTATTTTGAGTTAGTTTTTTGAGTTGTTAGCTTTTCATAGTGTGTTGACCTCTGGTTCACACTTGTAATTATCTTCCATGTTCTTATTTATAAGATTTGAGTTTCTATAAAAAAAAAATAAAAATAAAAGGTAGTCGAAATTGGAACAACTCCTCTGCTAATATAAGGCTAATACACTCTGCTTGGGCCTGGGTGGAGTGGAGGACATCCGAGATTTGCTTGTAAATGCAGTCTCTAATGGGAGCTTGGGCTGATTAAATATTTAGTCGTCAGTCCGGCTTAAAATTTTATTTTAATCCTAGCGATAATTTATGAGGTTTTTTCAGGCACTGGAAGCATCGGGGTGTTAGGTCTTAGGTCCCTTTGCTTCAATTTGCTTTATTTAGAATAAGTGGTGACTTAGGTTTGGACGTTTGGTCTTCTTGAAGAGCATTGGTGCCTTTAGCAGATGAAAATTTTAGTTCTGTTTGTTCACATTTATCCTGTCCCTGCTTATTAACTGTTTTTCAGTTTTTTAACTGCAATGATGCTTTGATGTTGATGGTTAATATCTTAACAGATTATTGGTAATTAATGTTATTATTGAGTCCTATAGGGTGATTAACATTTTTTGAAAACTTTGTCATGCAGACGTCGAGTTATCCAAATCTTTGCTCGCGGTGCCCGGATCCTTGATGGCGCTTTTATGACTCAAGATTTGACATTTAAAACCTCCAACACAGAAGCTGTTGCAGGTTCTGAAGGCACAATTGTGTCATCGGTTTCCATTGCTGATCCTTATGTGTTGCTGAGAATGACTGATGGAAGTATTCAGCTTCTTGTTGGAGGTATGTCTTAGTACTTTACAAGCAATAAAATGGCTTCTTTTTTGTAATACATTTAGTATGTTATTTCTTTTGTACAGAAAAATAGCTTTTGATGTCATGTCACTTGACTATCGATATTCGATACGATGTAGGTCTTCCTTGCCAATTGTATAAATCTTGTGTTATGTTGTGATCTCTTCTTATACTAGAACTGTGAAATTTAATATGATGCCATAGAAGAATACTCATCTAGATTTTCCTATATCGTGTCGGCTAAAAATCTATCCGTGCAGATAAAATTAATGATAATGTGAACCATGATTTGGAAAAAGAAATCATGGTTACAGTAACTGTGTGTTGAATAATGGCTGCACTTACGATTATTCTGACTGTTTGGCTGCCAGGGTCACAGATTGAATCCTCTAGTGATTTTTATGTCCACTGGGATGCTATGTTTATCGATCCCATGTGGCCACGATAATTGGTTGTTGCTACTCAATGGAAGATGACACATTATATTTCTGCACGTTAATTATGTCTTTCTGGTTTTGAATATCATGTAGAATCTCCTTCAGCTTGAAGGAGAGTATCACAAATCAATCAGCATAATTTTGGACCAAATTTGACATTTTTAAAGATTATTGCGTGTATTTGATATGATTTGTAGTTCTATTATATAATTTATAGTTATGGGGATGATGTTCTATTATTTTCAGCTAGGCGTATTTTCTCCTACATAAAGGGGTGATGATTATTAATAGTTGGGCCAGCCTCTTCTTTCATTTACTATCTGCATGTTTAATTTTGGAAGAGCTTAGACAGTCAACCAGTCTTGTTAAATGCATTTCTTGACCTTAGGCACATTTGACATCAAAGTTGCATGCCTTGTGCTCTTGTATGTCCTATTATTATAATTACTATTTTTCCACAAATATAGGGTTAGGAATGTCCCACAATCCACCCACCCTAAATAACTACCCTCCAACTGAAACCTAGATCCTGCGGCAGTGGGGGCAGGATGGACGTGTTTCAGCGAGTTATGTATTGAATTTTCTTAGCATTTAGGGTGGTTTTTAATCCTTTATTTCTTTTCATTTAATACATTTTTGGTAAATCTCGAGATAAAAATCTCTGATCATTGTTTTGATGGAAATTTATGGGTTTGTTATTTATGATACTTCTTGCAAATTATTATGGTATGTTGAACATTTGACTTTAGGGGCAAAATATTCGTCACCAACTGTTTTGTTTGTAAAATTGTGGCTACTATGGCATTGAAGTATTTCCATTTTTTATGATGTGAACAAATTTAGGATTTCTCTAGTTCTTGAGCATCTTCTTGTGCTTCCTCTGTTGATCTCTGGCTCAAGGTTCCTAATGAAGCTAATTTTCATATTTACGTGTCTGGTAACTTAAGTATTCCGCGCATTCATTTTTTTGAACTAGTTATACATTGAAAGGCTGCTTGGGGTTGGCATAGATCAAAGGTTGAAGTGAATGAGTGCTTGTACTGTTTGGCCTGCAACTTGTGGAACTGAATTAATACTTGGCAACTTGAGAATTCACCTTTAGTACGATTTGATTTTTTTATTAGAGGGACAAGATATTGTTAACATGATTACCATATATGAACGCCTAAAAGCTTCCAAAAATTTCAAACGGTCATAAACACAAGTACACAACTGTTTCAAGAACATTATTCTAATTCCAGGCATTGAAAAGGGTCCATGTTGTTTGATAGTGTTTTTTATGTACTCGTGTCTGAACCATGATTTATGTGGTCTTTGCTTTGTGCTTCCTCAATTTCTTCGCCTAGATCCCTCCACGTGCACAGTGTCGGTCATCATTCCACCAGTATTTGAAAGCTCAGATAAGTTGGTGTCAGCTTGTACACTTTATCAAGATAAAGGACCTGAAGTATGGCTCCGGAAGACTAGTACAGATGCTTGGCTTGCTACTGGCATCGGGGAGGCTATTGATGGAACAGATGGTATGATGCATGATCACGGTGATGTGTACTGTGTTCTGTGCTATGAAAATGGAAATCTTGAGATGTTTGATTTGCCCAATTTCAACTGTGTTTTCTCTGTTGATAAATTTGTTTCTGGAAAGGGTCATATCTTGGACTCATTTTTTCACAGTCCGGTGAATGATCCTGTGAATCACGTGAAAAAAAATTCTGAAGCCAATGGACATGGTAGGAAAGAAGCAAATCATGGTATACAGGTTGTTGAGTTGTCCATGCAACGATGGGCTTCTGATCATGGCCGTCCCTTTCTATTTGGAATATTGTCCGATGGGAGTATTCTTTGTTATCATGCTTATATTTATGAAGGTTCAGAAAATGCTCCCGCTGTTGAGGATGTTTACGGTCAGAGTTCTATTAGTCGCAGCAGTACAAGTTCGTCTAGGCTTAGAAATTTACGTTTTGTCCGAGTTTTCTCGGACACTTATGCACGAGAGGAGTCAACATCAGGGATCTCATCTCAACGTATAACTGTTTTCAAGAATGTTGGTGGCTTACAGGGTTTATTTCTCTCTGGGACAAGACCCGCTTGGTTCATGATATTCAGGGAGCGCATACGCATTCATCCACAGGTTAGTTTGTCTCGGTTTATATGGTTCCACTTGTTGAATCAAGGCTTATAGTATAATGTCTCTTTCTGACTATGTAGTTTTCTATCAAGGCTAACCTTTCACAATTTATTAAAACCCATCAGCAATCCTCTATCCTTTTTTTTCAGGTGTGTGATGGACCAATAGTTGCCTTCACTGTTCTTCACAATGTCAACTGTAATCATGGGTTTATATACATAACTTCACAGGTTAGCTAAGTATATGGGTTCTTTTATTCCTTACATACGGAAAACTGAATATTTTTCCTCTTCTTTAGGGTGCTCTGAAAATATGCCAACTTTCAGCTTTATCATCCTATGACAGTTGTTGGCCAGTGCAGAAGGTAAGAAATCATTTTTTTCTGCTCTTTAGTGGTAATTTTTTTTATAGCAATATAGCACGAATTTGTTTCCAATAAATTCATACGCATTCCTTTTCCTTTTCTCTTCTTGGGTACCTTCTGTCCATGTATTTTATCTGTGACAGGTATCACTGAAGGGAACACCACATCAAATAACTTATTTTGCCGAGAAAAATTTGTATCCGGTTATAGTCTCTGTTCCAGTAAGTGCGTGCTCTATTTTATCAGTTTTTATAAATATAATCATGAAAGTACTTGTTTAATTGGGAATAGTACTTCCTTGAATCTGGTTGGTCCACGTGAATCTTGTTCTAGAAAATAAACATGCTTTCATAAACTCAAAACAATGAGGCACTAGCCTGCTTTCTTCGGATCCCTAGCAAGTAGGCCGGGAACAAGGAAAAAATTTAACAGGTAATTCATTCAGGTATTCTTAACAATTTTTATGCAGATGCTTAAGCCTCTTAATCAAGTCATCCAGTCTCTGATTGATCAAGAAGTTGGAAATCAATTTGAGCACGATAATCTGAATTTTGAGGGGACCTATCCGGTGGAAGAATTTGAGGTACGGATAATGGAACCTGAAAAGTCCAATGGGCCGTGGCAAACAAAGGCTACAATTCCCATGCAAAGCTCTGAAAATGCTCTAACTGTACGAGTTGTGACATTATATGTAAGTTTAACTTGTCACATCATACTGCCTTTTTTGCCTGAAATGTTCTAATTTCATCACCCATTTACCTTTTTTTTTTGGTTACGAGTTTTGACTATTTGGTTGTGGTATTATGTACTTCATAAACCTTATAATGTAATTTATTGAGTTACTCATGTTTGAATTGTCTATGTGTATAGAATACTACAACACAAGAAAATGAAACTCTGTTGGCGGTTGGAACTGCTTATGTGCAAGGGGAAGATGTAGCAGCTAGAGGACGTGTACTTTTATATTCTGTTGAAAAAAATTCTGACAGTGGTCAAGCTAAGGTAGCAGTATTCTGTTTTGCTTATCCACAGCTGCTTGATAACCTTAAATTTAATCATCCTTATTCTTCTCAGGTTTCAGAAGTTTATTCTAAAGAATTGAAAGGTGCTATATCTGCTTTGGCATCACTTCAAGGCCATCTGTTGATAGCGTCAGGCCCCAAGATTATTCTGCATAAGTGGACGGGTCTTGAGTTAAATGGAGTTGCGTTCTATGATGTCCCGCCTCTTTATGTCGTGAGCCTAAACATTGTGCGTGCCCCGTTTTGCATGCTCACATGTTATCCTTAACTAATCTTTGGTCTGATGAACAATTGTATGTGCCCCATTTTGCGTGCTAACATGTTATCCTTCATTAATCTTTGGTCTGATGAACAATGTTGCTGTATGAAATTCGTCAGATCTCAAGTTACCACATTCGAAATCTAGCGTGTTTTTTATGTTCGATTTCAGTTGTTTCAGGGGTCTTAGTACAATTTTTTAAAATTTCTGTGTATATGTATCTCTATGGCCGCGGATAGTTCAATGCATTAGATATGTGTCATAAGTGAAAAATGTCTTATTACTATTATTTCACTTTATTCTAGATCTTTCATTATCACTAAAAAGTAAAATCTGTATTGGGCCAGCTTCCCCTTCCCCTCAATTTCAGTTACATGTTAGCTATTCAAGCTGTGTCCGATACTGATATTTTTATTGGAGAAAGAAAACTACCATGTATCTGAGCACTTACGCGTTCACTCTGTTGTTATTCTTCCACATGTTTTACACTTTTTTCTAGAATTTCTGTTAATATTAGCATATAGGTCAAGTTATCATATTTTTTTTACTGTATACTGAACACATACTCTTATGATAACCTTATGAGCTTTTGATAGACTTTCTTTTGAGAGTGAACATTTTGCAGGTGAAAAATTTTATTCTTCTTGGAGATATTCACAAAAGCATTTACTTTCTTAGTTGGAAGGAACAAGGCTCTCAACTGAATTTATTGGCAAAAGATTTTGGCTCACTTGATTGTTTAGCAACTGAGTTTTTGATAGATGGAAGCACACTCAGCCTCACAGTTTCAGATGAGCAGAAGAATGTTCAGGTGTCCCCTTCTGCTGCTGTGCATGTTTCTTTCAAACATCAATCACTCATGGGTTATATAATTTTGGGCAAAAACGCTAGTGAACAACCTCAATTTTCTCAGTGTGGTGCCTGTGGCAATAATTAAAATAAGAGGTTATTTGAATTTTCTTTACTTATTGGCTGCTAGGTGACTTCCAACCCATGGAAAGTGTGGCAATTTACACTTCAACGATTTTCCTTTTGCGCCTGAATGTTTTAGACATTAGCGTCAACTTCTCATAGTACTTTAAGTTCATTCTTAAATTTCTAGTATTGGTTTCTTTTCCTCTTCTTTTTGGATTTTTCTTATCAAGCATCATTTGTTCTTGGAGCATTACTTTCTTTGGCCTGCTTTTTTCTTACCAGTTTGCTCTGCATACTTTTGGGATATATACTATTTCACTTATGTATAATTGGTTCAACCATAGAAGAATCCTTTGCCACAATCATCTGACATTGGCAGTTTGTGCAACAATTAGATATTCTATTACGCCCCAAAGCAGTCAGAAAGCTGGAAAGGACAGAAACTTCTACCAAGGGCTGAATTCCATGTTGGTGCACATATTACCAAGTTTTTGCGGCTGCAGCTGCTTGCTACATCCGCTGATCGAACAAGTGCTGGATCTGATAAGACCAACCGCTTCGGTCTACTTTTTGGCACCTTGGATGGCAGCATTGGCTGTATTGCACCTCTTGATGAGCTTACATTTCGTAGGCTGCAGTCACTGCAGAAAAAGCTTGTGGATGCTATTTCCCATGTTGCTGGACTAAATCCAAGGTCTTTTCGCCACTTCCGTTCATATGGAAAGGCTCATCGGCCTGGCCCAGACAGCATTGTTGACTGCGAGCTGCTTTCCCAGTATGTAGTTTCACTCTGATGTATCTGATATTAAAAGCCTAACATCCTTTTGTGCATTTGATCGCCATAAGTTGACCCAGATTTTTTTTATTATCAAATGTCAATATGTTGATTTGGTTGATCTGCCAACTTATGCATGTTTAGTCCGTAAAAATTCTGGTAGCGTGCGTGCAGAATTTCAATGGTGCAGCCAAAACCTGCTCTCCATTAGAAGTGCACCATTGAGTTTATGTTTTTAGATTGATATACTGCCATGATGCAGATACTATTGTCAAACTTTTTTGGCAAAATGTATCCTAATCTGACCATATTAGGTGCTCCAAACCCTTCAAGACTGATTAAGAAGTAGATGGTACTAGGTTGCTACACTAGATACTCGTTCACAATATTTGTTGGATTAATCTTTTTAAAAAAATTCTTTTAATTCTCGCTTATTATAATACGTCCATACCTACTACAGATTTTCTTTTACTGGCTTGCTTATTTGCTAATAAAGTACTTGCTACTGCCCGTGCGGACCTCCGTAAAAGTGGCTGAGAAATTATCAGAAATTGGTTTAATGTTGCGAAAAATTTCGATGTCTTAATCTTATTAAAGGTGGTTGTATGTGCAGGAGAGAGTATGTTTGAACGCATGCAAGTGGAATATATATTTTCTATTCTTGCATGCATCTCTTACCCATCCAGTTTTACGCAGCAGCTTAGATGTGAATGTTTGTACTAATAACATGTATCCAATACCCACAATGTTGCAGTTACGAGATGCTCCCACTGGAAGAGCAGGCGGATATTGCTCAACAAATTGGAACGACACGAACTCAGATCATGTCCAACTTGAACGATCTTACTCTTGGAACAAGCTTTCTTTGAAGAGTTTGCATCCAGTGACACGCTGAAAACAATTGGTGTGGTCGAGGCCAATTGGTGTGGTCGAGAGCTTGGCTTCATGATATTTGTCTGCTCTCTTGTTTCGTGCTACCAGCCATATCATCTGGATAATGCAGTCATTCCAGTAAGCCAAACCGGTTGTCTGATACGTCATATTACCTTCGTGCCGCTTTAACAATGAATTTTTGATTGCAGACCTTCTTGTTATTGTGTACAATAATAATGTATTTTCGGCAATTATTGAGTAAATTGTTAGCATATTTAGAAGGTACGAATGGCGGTAGCGTGCTGGAAATTTTGTTACTTGAATGTAATACGAGTGGTATTAAATATTAATTCATGTAGAAAACTAGAAATCACAAAAAAAAAAAATCATAATAAAAAAAGAGCAATTTTTGAAGTGGAATCCCTCCCATTTGGTCTCCACATATATTAATTCATGTAGAAAACTAGTAGTTGCCGCACAAAAAAAAAAAAGAAAAAAAAACATAATAAAAAAGAGCAATTTTTGAAGTAGAGTCCTTTCCATTTGGTCTCACATATAAATTCGTGATACATTAATTCGATTCATATTTAAAATAAAAAATAATATTTTTCAAGAGTCAAAATATATAAATAAGAGATATGTTTTTCAAAACAAACATGTGAAACCGTTTAGTAATTTTTTTTTTGATATAACAATACTAGCTATTTAAATACATGCAAAAAATATATAACGATTTCACATAAAAATTAAACGGCAACGAAAATATTATGTAAACGTGTTACTGAAAAAATTTTATATTGTTTTTCTAATCATAAAATTTTAATTTCTACATACTCAGGTTGTATATATAATTTATAATAAAGATAAATATCAACCATCTGTCGTCGGAAAAACTATTATAATGGATTGTTACATAAACCTAAAATAGACATTAAAATTTATACATAAACATTAATGAAAATATATTATTTAACAACATATATATATCTTTATCTTTATCTACTATAAAAATATGAATGTAGGAACAAATTTTTTGCATTGTGTATGTAATTGTTTAGCCTTTTGTTCCATATGAATGATATGTTAATGAGAGTTATATAAATAAAATACAAGAAATATAGGGACAAAAATGAGAAAATACACGAGATAATTGATTGAGTGTAGTAATTTCCCACATTTAACTTACATCTTAATAGAAGTTATTTAATTTTATAACTTCTATTTTTTAGTATTGATTATGTCAAATTGTCATCATACATAGATTTTATATGTTATATGAATTTTCCTTTTCATTTCATCCATATATTTGCAAGATTCTGATTCTAATATAAATTTTTGTAATATTATTTTATTAATATTCAATCAAAGAATGAATAAATGATTCAAAATGATAGTAAAAATTATGTAGTATTTTCACTATAATTATTTATTTATGTTGCAAAAATTTTCAAAATATTTTAAGTAACTAGGTAATATTCAATATTATGATTGTGTTTAATAATTTTATACTGATATTAGTTTGTTCATAATTATGATATTAGTTTGATTGTTTAAAAAATAATTACACTATTTCACGAAAAAACATTGGTCACGTCAATTTATTATTGTGTAGCTTATAAACCAATAATTATATATTTTTTTACGAAAAATACAATCTAATATAAAAATAAAGTACATGAAGACAATTCAAATAGTGTATTAATAAAAAGTTTTGCAACATACATAAATTATTATCGTAAAAACTATATAGTATTTTCAAAATTTTTCAAAATATTTTAAGTAACAATATAGTTAATAGTAAATAGTTAATATGTTAGATTGTGAATTACAAACAATATTGATTTTGATGATAACAAAATTTGTTATTGTGTTTATAACATATTTCATCAAGTGTTGTAGTTGTAGATCAAAGTTGAAAGATTTTGAGCTGGAATTCAAGTTACTCAAGCTAGCGCAGTTGGTTGAATCGAACATATCTTATAGTTCGGTCATCCAAACGACTTGATGCTAAAACAGTTGGAAAGCTTACTCATATATCTACAAGTCATATTTTAGACCAGATCAGTTAGTTCGGATGTTATCTAGGCGAAAATTTGGTCGCAACATCGAGCTGGATGCAAATCAGATCAATATTACAGTGACCAGATCAAATATGACCAGCTCTAGTATTTTGGCTATATCTTACAGCTCGCTTATACAAACGGGATGATTCAGTATGTGTTACGAAGCTAAGAAATTATCACAAATATCTTCAAAAGTCAATGCCTGAATCGGAGTCTAAGAAGCTGATAAATCGAGATGAAGTTTTTGATCCTACACTGGAATTCTGCAAAACAGAATTTCTGACACAGCTGAGCATTTCAAGCGTATCACTCTCGTACAAACTTGAAATTGAGTGATTCTTGATTCCGTAAAAATCCAAGAAAAAGAGTTACAACTTTTATGTTTACCACTTTGTGCAAAAACCAGTGGATCAAGAGCTAAAAACAAGTGAACAGATCATATTGAAACTGCTCCAGATCAGATCAATCAGATCAACTACGAACCAGATCAGATCAATCGAACCAGACCAGATCAAAGTTGGACCAGACCAGATCTAAGAACATGTACAAGGGACGATCAAGTTGAGCGATCAAGCCCAACTTGATCGCCCCATTTAAATATTGCCCCCTCCAAGGGGCAATGATATTGTACGAGGAAACTTCCTCGTGCAATCAAGATTGTGAGCCCCGCACGGACACTCTCCGCGCGGTGAAGCCCACAAATCTTGTCTTTCTTTCTTTTTTTTTTTTTATTTTTTTTTTCGCGCGGGCCCCACCAATCTTTTGTTTTTCTTTTTTTTTTAATTTTTTTTAAACATGGTAGGGAGTTGATCTATTATTTTAATTTATAAAAATGATTTTAATTAAAAATAAATTGTTAAAAAAATCAAAAAATTTAATAATAATTAATAAAAATATTTAAAAAGGTCAATGACTATATTTTTCAAAATCAATAAAATTTTATTTTTAGTGTCAAGTTTAATTCATGTGTTTTTTTTTTCATGTTTGTTTTTTATTTTGGAATATTATGTATGCTTTTAAAATTATTTTTTTTTATTTTTTAAAAAAAATTTATTTTTTATTTCTTATATTTATGTACATTTTTTTAATGTACTTTTTAAATTTAATTATGTTTATTTTTAATTTGTTATATTTATGTGTATTCTTATTATGTTTGAAAAACATTATTTAATTGATTAAAAAATTATTATTTCAACATCACCACTACAACATCAACACACCATTGTAGGAACAAACAATGAAGTTATCAACGCTGACATCATCATGCGATCAAGTTATCAACTTGACCACATCAACTTCCTCACATCCTTGTACATGCTCTAAGTCGTACCAGACCAGATCGGTCAGACCAGGTCAATCAACCAGCCCGATGAACAATAAAATCAGCTCAAGTTGAGAAAAATTCCAGCAACTCAAATATGACTGTTACAATTTCAGAAAGTGTCCATAAACTTCTCAAAAGATTATAATCTTGAATATAACGTTCATATCATTCTTGGAGATATAAATAAAACACTTTGAAGACAAAACAAGAGCAGAGAATGGGGAATTAAAAGCATGGACAGAATATAGAAGCAAAAGAAGCTAGAATGTGAGCAAGTCCAATGTGTGAGAAACAAAAAGAAGATATGAGCTTTCAACGTTAAATCCTCTACACCAAACCCACTTTATAGAACACTCTTCCGCATCCAAATGTTGTTAAATTTCAGTTGAAGAGAGGTCACTCACACACATACGAGAGATGTTTTTTGAAAGATTAGTTGAGTGAAAGTCTTAACACAAAAACGTTAAAGTTGTGTTTGTAGTCTTGACATAAGAGACGTTAAACATTATGCGGATTGTGATGCTGCGGCCTATAATCGGGTGGCTAGGAGTTCTTCTTTAGGCAGTGGGTAAGTCCTAAATTGGATTTTGTTTGTACAAATGGGTTTGTGTAAATCAAAGTCTTATAGTGGATCCTTCCGAGGAGGAAAAGGGGGTGACGTAGGAGATTGAGCTCCGAACATCCATAAAAAAATTCGTGTCTATTTGTTATCGTATTTACTTTCTTATTGCCACTGTTTTTAGTATGCATCATTGAAGCATTTTATATGTTTTTCATACACCAAAATATTGCATACAAAATGTTTGATAAAATATTTCAACCAAAATATTTTTATTATTTCAACTTGCATTCTTTCGAAAGATTTTCAAAATGTTTATTTGGTTTCTACGAAGGATTATTTCGATTATATTTCTCTTGGTTTGAAAACCAAACTCGATATAATTCATCGGTGTTTGGTTTATTTTTGAACATTTCAAGAACGAGCTATTGTAGCTACAAAATATTTTAATTGTGTATTCACCCCCCTCTACACACATATTTCGATCCTAACATAATAGTTAATCAAATATATAAATAAATTTTGAAAAGAACAAAAAAAAAACTAAAACTTACGATATTAATATAAAAAGTTAGAACTAAAAAAAAATTAAGAATATAAATCATGAAAAGAACAAAACTAACAAAAAATTTAGTGTAATAATATTAAAATTTATCTATTTATGTAAATAATAATAATATTCATAAATACATTATACATTTATGACATTCATTGAATTGCAACTCATGCATTCCTTAACATTATTACATAGTTTATTTATTTTTTAATTTTTTTTTTAAAAGAACCATCTTTCATTTTTCACAATTTTTTTTATTTACGATATTAATATAAAAGTATAATTAAAAAAATTAAGAATATAAATCTTGAAAAGAATAAAACTAAAAAAAATTTGGTGTAATAATATTAAAAGTTATCCATTACATGTAAATATTAATAATATTTATAAATACATTATACATTTATGACATTCATTGAATTGCAACTAATGCATCCCTTAACATCATTAAACAATTTATTTTTTAATTATTATTTTTTGAAAAGTACCATTTTTTCATTTTTCACAATTTGTTTTTATTTATTTTACACTTTATGTAATGTTAGAAAATATAAAAATATATAAGAATAAGCTAATTTTTTAGTTCGTGGATTAATTGAGTTGTAAATAATCAAATACATAAATAAATTTTGAAAAGAACAAAAGTAAAAACTAAAACTTACGATATTAATATAAAAAATTAGAATTAAAAAATATAAAAATATAAATCTTGAAAAGAACAAAACTAAAACAAAAAATTTAGTGTAATAATATTAAAAGTTAGAATTAAAAATATATATTTATGAAATTAATGTAGTAGTATAAATTAAATCTGTTACATATCTAAAAGTGTGAATTAAACGATAAATTTTACCATTGTGAACAATGTTGTCATTTTATTTACACTATAATAAGTAAGGTCATAGAAAAATATATACACATATAAAAGTAAATCTACCTAAAATAAATATTTCTATTATATTATATGTAAATATTAATATCCCTAAATATTAATGTACGAGTATAAATGAAACCCTTGATATTAAAAAAATATAAAAAATATTAAAGTAAAAGATATATTTTATTTTATGGCTTTAAGTGAGTTTCAATTAATAAAATATAAATAAATCTTAAATAGAACAAAACCAAAAACTAAAACTTACGGTATTAAGATAAAAGGTTAGAATTAAAAATACATATTTACAAAATCTGTAGAGTATAAATTAAACCCTTGATATTTTTATATGTTAAGAAGGAGAAATTTTAAATAATAATTATACAAATTTAATTAATGATAATATATATATATATATATATATATATATATATATATATATATATATATATATATATATATATGAGTTTGAAGATTATGATAAAAAGAATTAAATCCATAAATTTAATGGCTTAATAGATTATTTTCTTTATTAATATTAAGTGAACAAATTATATAATTGATACTAAGGTAATGAGTCTAACGACTCATTTCATATTTTCCATCTTGATTAGATAATGTAGCTTTTTTCAAACATATTAAAAAAATCATTAAGAAAATAAATTTTGTAAACTTATTACTTTATAACTTAATTTTAATGTATTAAAAAATGAATGCAACATTTTGATTCTTAGAGTCTAACTAAGACGAATTGGTCTTGCAAGATTACTCTTGACTCATTTCAGTGTCCCACGATGTTAGTTATGATTGTCAGAGGCAAATACATTTTTCTAGTTATAATTTTTAAATAGACCAAATTTCATTACGAGAAGACATTTTTAATCTGCAGGGAACTTCAAACATTTCAAGGGGAAGATAACATTTGAGAATGAAGTAAAAAAAGAGAAAAATATTTCAAACAACGTCATAATACACAATCTTAACTTCTGTGACACACGAACAATATGTACTTTTTCTTTACCTTCAAAAGATTTCAAAAGCTTACCCTTAAGATAGAACGTATTTCATTGCAAATCTTTTATTCAATTGATGATATGCAAGATACTCGTTGGCCTCAACTCAAAAAATTTCTGAAACAATTTCCTCTAATTCGAATTGTTCATATTGATTTCTTCTGTGAAGCTCCAAATCCCGACCCCAACTTCATTGCCTCTAATTCTCAGAATATGTACCATTCTCACATTATATATTGAGGAGTGTGGTTGTGAATTTGGTGACAAGAAATGAAGTGTCGGATGAAATATTTTTCCATAACTTATTGCGAAGCAGTGAAGTTTGAAGAGGATAATGGCGGAAGCTCCTCCAACTGCGGTTGATTCGATCCCGATCACTTTCTGTTTATGAACTTGGACATTTCACTATTTTCTCCAATTTTGAATAGGGATGGCAATGGGATAGGGCGGGTACGGCCCATCTCCGAAACTAAAACCCACCCTATCCCCGTCCCCATCATCGGTTCAACGTAATCGAAAAATCCCCGAACTTGGACCTACGGGGATTAAACTTCCATCCCCGTCCCCATCCCCACTATAGAGATGAAAATGGGGCGGGGATGGGGGTTGTTTCAACATTTTGATTCTTAGAGTCTAACTAAGACGAATGAAACTTGCAAGATTACTCTTGACTCCTTTCAGTGTCCCACGAGGTTAGTTATGATTGTCAGAGGCAAATACATTTTCTAGTTATAATTTTTAAATAGACCAAATTTCATTACGAGAAGCCATTTTTAATCTGCAGGGAACTTCAAACGTTTCAAGGGGAAGATAGCATCTGAGAATGAAGTAAAGAAAGAGAGAAATATTCCAAACAACGTCATGATACGCATTCTTAATTTCTGTGACGCACGAACAATATGTACTTTTTATTTACCTTCAAAAGATTTCATAAAGCTTACCCTTAAGATAGAACATATTTCATTGTAAATCTCTTATTCGATTGACGATATGCAAGATATTCGTTGGCTTCAACTCAAAAAATTTCTGAAAAAATTTCCTCTAAATCGATTTGCTCATATTGACTTCTGTTGTGAAGCTCCAAATCACGACCCCAACTTCATTGTTCGCTGAAAACACTGTCGCCAAAGGCTCATCTACCTATCTGCGCATAAGGTCATTCCTTCTTCGGACCACCAAGGCGAGAGCAATGTTGTTGGTAGCAAATATCTTACAAATGATAGAAGATATGTTGTCACTGCTTTTTTGAGAGATACGAGGCTCCACCATGCTATTCATTTGGGGTTATATAAAAATTACTGTGAACATTCTTCCTAAGGTAGAGAAATGCACAACATTGTGGATTATAGGAGAGAGGAGAAAATAATTCTAGAAGGAGACTTACTTGATATTATGGCAAGGAGATTGCGAGTACTTGAGGTGCAATTTGATATGAGAGTGTGGGTAGAACACCACGTCTGCGTACCATTCTCATTTAAATAATATTTTTAGACTTCATTCGATAAACTAATATATATATATATATATATTTCAGTATAATTAATTAATATTCATAATAATCTTCTCATCAAAAAATTTTCTCTTCATTGCAGTTGTTGCAACTCGTGAATTAAAAATCAAACCGACAAGCTTGTAAGCTAACAATTCTTGCTTCCACAATTTGTTTTTAGGTTTAAAAAACATAAAACCATTGTGTTTAGGTTTAAAAGCTTAGTGATTGGGCTACAATTTTTTAAGGACTATGAGCTACAAATTTTCGGGTAACTTTGCACACATTAAACGATGAAGATTAATTTAAATTTTTTGACTCTATTTTGTATTTCAATGTTTGGTTCCTAATTCATGTTCGTAAATTATAATTTTAAACTATAAAACTATATTAGTAATATTATAAAATCAAATTCACAGGGGGTGGGTTGGGGGGGCAGCTGCCCTCTCTTACGTATGTAGAGCCACCTCTGATTCTCAGAGTATGTACCATTCTCACAGTATATATTGAGGAATGTGGTTGTGAATTTGGTGACAAGAAATGAAGTGTCGGATGAAATATTTGTTCATAACTTCTGCGAAGCAGTGAAGTTTGAAGAGGATAATGGCGGAGGCTCCTCCAACTGCGGTTGATTCGATCCCGATCACTTTCCGTTTATGAACTTGGACATTTCACTATTTTCTCCAATTTTGAATAGGGATGACAATGGGATAGGGCGGGGGCAGCCCATCTCCGAAACTAAAACCCACCCTATCCCCGTCCCCATCATCGGTTAAACGTAATCAAAAAATCCCCGAACCCAAACCTACGGGGATTAAACTTCCATCCCCGTCCCCATCCCCACTATAAAGATGAAAATGGGGCGGGGATGGGGGTTGTTCCAACATTTTGATTCTTAAAGTCTAACTAAGACGAATGAATCTTGCAAGATTACTCTCGACTCCTTTCAGTGTCCCACGAGGTTAGTTATGATTGTCAGAGGCAAATACATTTTTCTAGTTATAATTTTTAAATAGACCAAATTTCATTACGAGAAGCCATTTTTAATCAGCAGGGAACTTCAAACGTTTCAAGGGAAGATAGCATCTGAGAATGAAGTAAATAAAGAGAGAAATATTACAAACAACATCATGATACACATTCTTAATTTATGTGACACACGAACAATATGTACTTTTTATTTAGCTTCAAAAGATTTGAAAAAGCTTACCCTTAAGATAGAACGTATTTCATTGCAAATCTCTTATTCGATTGACGATATGCAAGATATTTGTTGGCTTCAACTCAAAAAATCTCTGAAACAATTTCCTTTAATTCGATTTGTTCATATTGACTTCTGCTGTGAAGCTCCAAATCCCGACCTCAACTTCATTGTTCGCTGAAAACACTGTCGCCAAGGGCTCATCTACCTATTTGCGCATAAGGTCATTCCTTCTCCGGACCACCAAGGCGAGAGAAATGTTGTTGATAGCAGAGATCTTACAAATGATAGAAGAGATGTTGTCACTGCTTTGTTGAGAAATACGAGGCTCCACCATGCTATTCGTTTGGGGTTATAAAAAAATTACTGTGAGCATTCTTCCTAATGTAGAGAAATGCACAACAGTGTGGATTATAGGAGAGAGGAGAAATAATTCTAGAAGGAGACTTACTTGATATTATGGCAAGGAGATTGCAAGTACTTGAGGTGCAATTTGATATGAGAGTGTGTGTAGAACACCACGTCTGCGTACCATTCTCATTTAAATAATATTTTTAGACTTCATTCGACAAACTGATATATATATATATATATATATATATATATTTCAGTATAATTAATTAATATTCATAATAATCTTCTCATCAAAAAATTTTCTCTTCATTGCAGTTGTTGCAACTCGTGAATTAAAAATCAAACTGACAAGCTTGTAAGCTAACAATTCTTGCTTCAACAATTTGTTTTTAGGTTTAAAAAACTTAAAACCATTGTGTTTAGGTTTAAAATTTTAGTGATTGGGCTACAATTTTTTAAGGACTATGAGCTACAAATTTTTGGGTCACTTTGCACACATTACACGATGAAGATTAATTTAAATTTTTTGACTCTCTTTTGTAATTCCATGTTTGGTTCCTAATTCATGTTCATAAATTATAATTTTAAACTATAAGACTATATTAGTAATATTATAAAATCAAATTCACAGGGGTGGGGGGGCGCAGCTGCCCTCCCTTACCCCTATGTGGAGCCACCCCTGATTCTCAAAGTATGTACCATTCTCACAGTATATATTGAGGAATGTGGTTGTGAATTTGGTGACAATAAATGAAGTGTCGGATGAAATATTTGTCTGCGAGCGATGCAGTGAAGTTTAAAGAGGATAATGGCGGAGGCTCCTCCAACTGCGGTTGATTCGATCCCGATCACTTTTCGTTTATGAACTTGGACATTTCACTATTTTCTCCAATTTTGAATAGGGATGGCAATGGGGTAGGGCGGGTGTGAGACCCCGTTTTCTAATCATCTATTCAGGGACTAATCAATCAATAAGCATCATAAACGAAAGCCAAAAGGAAAGGAATTTTTTTTTTATGAACAGTGCTGCGATCGATCGCACGCCAATTGCCAAAGTTCTGCCCGGGAACAAGAGGGCTGTGCTCGATCCCACTAAACTCGTGCGATCGAGCGCACCCAAAAATGCAAGGATGCTGCCCAGAAATCCACAGAACCGAAAAGAGGCTAAACAAATCCATTCCATTCAAAGCTTCATAACATATACATGCTCTACGAATTCCACATGCATAATACAATACAGTACAAGTCGAAATACAAACTAAGTTTGACGATAGGGTTCGTTCGACTAAACAAAACAATACAAGTTCAACAACATGAACCTACAAAACACGGTGTCTCACTTCTATCAATTCTCACCCCGAGCTAACCCAAACGACTCGATCTAGCTCCTGATCCTCCTGTTGCCAAGTACACATACAAACAAAAACAACAGCCGGATAAAACGGTTAGAAATACAATTTCTAAGTAAAAGGGACAGTCATACAATACCAGTTAAACATCTCATATCGAAATGTAACAATCATCAATATCTCAAAAGAGAGTGAATGTATGCATGGCTTCAAAAGCTCAGGACTATCAAATCAGATAATCGAAATATCAATCGGTATTCGGTTGGGATCCCGGGGCCAAGTCACTACAACAACCCACCTAGACACCCATTCGGGGCGGATGTCGCATGACTCAAACCCCTAGACTTCAGAGCAACTATAAGAAGTATTCTAGTACTTGGAAAAACTCAAAATCCAAGACCACTTCAATATAGCTCCCTAAATCTTCTAATTTCAAAGCGAATCGAATATTCGGCTCAATATGAATGCAAGTGTAAACAACATAATCAATCAAGTTCAACACAAGCAAATAACATGCAGTATGTGATTTTTGGGGCTCGAGAATAAATCGAACTCGAGTATTCTACCCCATTCGAATCAATGTCGTCTTTTACCTTTCAAATTCGTCGAGGATTCCAATCTGAAAATAACAACGAATTCAATAAATAATCATTCGAAACAAAACGAATCGAATCAAAGAAACTCAATCAATATACCGTCTTTGATTCTCAATTCGATCAACTCCCAAGTTCGATCTATACCCGAAACTCCAATCCAAATCTGAAAATGAAGAATATACGGATTCGATATCAATCTACCAAGTCAATCAAACCCGGAAATCAAACCGAAACTAAACAACCGATAATCCAAATTCGATTTCAACGGCATAACGACTATAAACGGTCAAACCAAAAATCTCCAACAACAACAAACAATCCCAAACCATCAATATCATCTTCTAAACCAACCAAACAATACAAAATCAATCAAATCCATCAAAATCCAACAACCCCATTTTCGAATTAATACTCCAAAAATCATATAAAATCCAAACTTCAATCTTTTTCCAAACCGACTTCGAATACACGATATATGCTAGCTCAAGAACAACATACTCCAAGATTATCAAATTCTGACAACCCAACAAAAATCAAAGTTCGAGGATCGTAGCAAAACTTACGTCAAAACAAAGCCTTCGTTGCGGTGATCGTGAATCTCAACTCGGAATGAAAATCTAACGGTCGGATCATGCGAATCGGACGAAAGAAAAGCTTGAAGAATCGATCTCCATGGCTACCAGATTCAGTACGTACGAAATGGAGAAGGGACGAGGAAGGAGTGAAGGTGATGTGATGGTCAAGTTGCAAGATAATATATATAAAATCCCATTTTTTCATTTCGGTCCCTCAATTCTTCAAAGTTTGAAAAATGACCCCCTGCGAATTATCAAACGGCCCTCAAATACTGAAAACTCTGATTATCTCAATTAAACTCAATTATAATAAAATCGGGGCATTACAATTCTCCCCCTCTAAGATTTGATTTCGTCCTCGAAATCTGACAGATCACAGACTGAACAAGAAAGAATCAAACTGAAGAAAACTCACATCAATTGAATAATTTCGGGAATCGCTGCCTCATATCAGATTCGGTCTCCCAAGTCGCTTCTTCAACCCCGTGACGACTCCGCTGTATCTTCGCCAACGGAAGCGACTTGTTTCTGAGCTGCTTCTCTTTTTTATCGAGAATCTGAATCGGTCGTTCGAAGTAACTCAGAGTCTCATCAAGTTCTGCCTCGTCTGGCTGAAGAACATGGGACGGATCCGGATGATATTTCCGCAACATCGAGACATGAAACACATCGTGGATGCCTGAAAGAGACGGAGGAAGAGCAATCCTATAGGCAAGATCGCCTATCTTCTCCAGAATCTCATATGGACCAATGAACCTCGGCGACAACTTCCCTCTTTTTCCGAATCTGACAGTACCTCGGAACGGAGAAATCTTCAGAAACACACGGTCTCCCTGATCAAAAGACAGTGGTCTGCGTCTGACATTCACATACTTGGCCTGACGATCTTGGGCTGTCTTCATTCTGACTCGGATCAACTTCACCTGCTCTGCCATATCACGAATCATATCTAGACCCAACTCCGGTGATTCTGAAATCTCATCCCAAAATAACGGAGATCTGCACTTCTTCCCGTACAAATCTTCGAAAGGTGTCATGCCAATACTCGCTTAGAAGCTGTTATTGTACAAAAACTCCACTAGAGGTAAAGACTCCTGCCAACCTGAGCCGAAATCAAGCACTACTGCGCGAAGCATATCCTCCAAAGTCTGGATCGTACGCTCGGACTGACCGTCGGTCTGAGGGTGATATGCTGTGCTCAAGTGAAAACGAGTACCCAATGCCCCTGTAGACTATGCCAAAAGTGAGAAGTAAACCTCGGATCTCTGTCTGATACTATCGACTTCGGCACGCCGTGCAATCTCACAACCTCTCTGACATACAATTCGACCATCTGATCGTGATGGTATGTCATACGGTATGGAATGAAACAAACCGATTTCGTCAACCGGCCAATCACTACCCAAATCGCATCAGAACCTCTGACTGAACGCGGTAGCTTCGTGACAAAATCCATCGAGATGTGATCCCACTTCCATTCCGGGACAGGTAAACTGTGCAATGAGTCACCTGGTTTCTTCCTCTCGGCCTTCACCTGTTGATAATTCAGACAACGGGACACAAATCTTGCGACATCTCCTTTCAACTGCTTTCACCAAAACTGAGTCTTCAAGTCGTTATACATCTTTCGACCTCCTGGATGAACACTGAACCGACTGCAATGCGCCTCTCGAAGAATACGCTGTCTCAACTCAGAAACATCGGGCACAACAATACGGTTATTCACGAAAAGCATATCATCCCTGACCTGAAATTCTGACTGATGACCTGATCGAACCTTCTCTATCGAACTCTGACTGCTCGGATCGGATCTCTGTGCCTCTCTGATCAACTGAAACAACTCTGGCTCGGCCTGAATTGCAAAAATTCTGATGGATCTCCTATCGGTCTCAAACTCCAAACCAAAAGTACAACAGTCTTCAATCAATTGAGAGACATCAATCATAGTAAGAGATAAGGAATAAAGCTTCCGACTAAGAGCGTCTGCAGCTGCATTCGACTTTCCAGGATAATACTTGATCTCACAGTCGAAGTCCTTAAGCAAATCCATCCATCTCCTCTGTCTCATGTTAAGCTCGGACTGGGAAAACAAGTATTTCAGGCTCTTATGGTCAGAAAATATCTCAAACGACTCGCCATAAAGATAATGGCGCCAGGTCTTCAAAGCAAACACAATCGCCGCAAGCTCAAGGTCATGGATCGGATAACGAGTCTCGTGCGGCTTCAGTTGCCTCGAAGCATAAGCTATGACGTGCTTCCTCTGCATAAGAATGCATCCAAGACCTCGGTGAGAAGCATCACAATAAACGGAATAACCTCCCGTACCTGATGGAATAGACAAGATCGGAGCGCTGGTCAATCTCTTCTTCAGCTCAATGAAACTGGCCTCGCACTCCTCGGACCAAACAAACGGTGCATTCTTCTGGGTCAACTGGGTAATCGGCTTTGAATGGAAGAGAAACCCTCGATAAATCGGCGATAATACCCCGCCAAACCAATGAAGCTTTGGATTTCTGGCACTGATGTCGGTCTCGGCCAATTCATAACTGCTTCGATCTTACTGGGGTCAACAGAAATTGCATCTCCTGATACAATGTGGCCTAAGAAAACCACTCGGTCCAACCAGAACTCGCACTTCGATAGTTTAGCATGCAACTGTTTGGCTCGCAAAGTCTGTAATACAATCCTCAGATGCTCGGCATGGTCAGAACGGTTCTTCGAATAGATCAGAATATCGTCAATGAAGATAATGACGAACTCATCCAAATACCGCTGAAAGATACGATTCATCAGATCCATGAAAACTGCTGGAGCATTTGTCAAACCAAACGGCATGACTACGAACTCAAAATGCCCATATCTGGTTCTGAAAGCTGTCTTAGGCACATCCTTATCGCGAACTCTCAGCTGATGATACCTTGATCTCAGATCTATCTTCGAATACACTGAAGAACCCTGTAGTTGATCGAAAAGATCGTCGATCCTAGGTAGAGGATATTTGTTCTTGACCGTCGCTTAATTCAACTGGCGATAGTTGATGCAGAGTCGCATAGAACCGTCTTTCTTCCTCACAAAGAGCACTGGAGCACCCCAAGGCGATACGCTAGGTCGGATGTATCCCTTGGCAATCAAATCTTCTAACTGCTCCTTCAACTCTTTCAATTCTAATGGAGCCATCCGATAAGGTGCTTTTGAAATGGGCTGAGTACCTGGTGCAAGTTCGATGTTGAATTCGATATTCGAATCGGCGGCAAGCCAAGAATCTCGTCTGGAAAAACATCAGAAAACTCGCTAACCACCGGTATCTCAGTCAACTCAGGACTAGACCTCTGCACATCTAATGTATAAATCAGGAATCCTTCTGCTCATCTCTGAAGCAAACGAGACATGGACAACGCAGAAATCAAAGGAATCCTGGATCGAGAACCCTTACCGAAAAACTTCCAATCATATGCCATCTCAGGTCTGAAACAAATCACTTTCTGAAAGCAATCTACTGTCGCCCTATACTTGGTCAGAGCATCAATCCCGAGAATACAGTCAAAGTCAGATAATCTAAGTACAATGCAGTCAATCTCAATCGAATTCCCCTCGGATTCTAACACACAGTTACGGACCATTCTCACCGAAATAATTCCTCCACCCAAAGGTGAAGTAATCGAAACAACATCAGATAATGGCTCAGCAAATAAATCATGCAACACGACAAATCTTTCAGAAATAAAACAGTGAGAAGCACCCGTATCAATCAAAACAAACGCAGGATAACCAAAGATCGAACAGTTACCTGCTATCACATCATTCGGAGCTGCATTGGCCTGATCCTCTGTCAGGGCAAACACCCTCGCCTGCTGTCGAGGAGGTTGGTTCTGATTCTGGTTACCTCCCTGACGAGAATGTTGATAGGGCTGAAAAGAATGGACTGCAGAAGCTGATCTCTCGGGCTGAGCTGGCGGTCGAGAAGAACTGCCGCTCTGAGCTCTATCGGATCCTCGTTGAGGACAGACTCTAGCAAAGTGACCCGGCTGCTGGCAGATATTGCAACTATCAAACACGCCTCGACACTGATCACTTGGGTGGCGTCCTCCAAACTTGATACACGATGCTCCTGAAGACCCTGAATTCTGCCCAGAACTGAACTGTCTAGAGCCACTGGAACTCGATGAGCTGTTCCCAGACTTCTTGAAATTCTTCCCCTTTGGTCGATACTGATCTCGCCTGATTCTGCCACTGTTGCCTCCCTCAAACCTCTGAGGCTGATTCGACTGCTGAGAAGGTTGGTACTGATACTGGGATTGTTGCGGTGACTGAAACTGAACAGGCTGATTCGGAAAAGATCTCTATTGCTGCTGAGGAGCTACCTGATTACCTCGTTGCATCAAAAGTCCGACTTTGGCTCCCTTTGCCTGATCCATAGCATCTGCGAAGTTGTTGGGTCTCCCGGTATTGACCAAGGTAAAGATCTCAGGATTCAAGCCATTGATAAAGTGATCGGCCTTGGCTTCCTCGTGATCTGCAATGTGAGGTGCAAACCTCAAGAGACTGTCAAACTTACTCACGTACTCCTCGATACTCAGATTTCCTTGCTTCAGATTCGCAAATTCGGCACCCTTTTCCTTTCGATACGAGACTGGAAAGAACCGCTTGTAGAACTCGGCCTTGAACAAACTCCAAGTGATAACGGTGCCTCGATTCTCATTGGCCCTCTTGGTCGTGGTCCACCAATTCTTGGCAACACCCTGAAGCTGGTGAATAACTAACCTGATCCTGCGGTCATTGGTATAGTCGAGATAATCAAAGAGCTGATCAATATTCTCTAGCCAACTCTCACAGTCAACGGAGTTCTCGATGCCAGTCAAGGTAGGCGGTCGAAAAGATCGAAATCTCTTCAATAGAGTCTCCATCGGGGTCGCAGTTGCATCAAACTGATCCACTCCGGTACTATCCTGATCATTCGGAGGAGTTAAAGGTGGTGGATTCCTTCTCAAAGATCGTCGAGGTGCCATCTGATAACAAAGGTTAGGACACAATATCTCAAACTCAAACTCAATCTCAACCTCAAAACCTCGGTGTCCAAAACTCTGCTCTGAGAACCCATGAATCTCAATGATATTCGGAAACAGATAATAGCACATAATTCATGCTTTATAAATTAAATCACAACTCATGTAATTCAATTAATTCAAGAATTTATAAAGCATGCTCACACGTATTCAAAGTAATCATTTAAATAAATCAATCACATGCGAGAATTCAATTCATGCGGACTCGATCTACCCCGCTCACTCTAGTTCAAATCCAAGAATCTTATCGCTATGATACCACTTAATGTAAGACCCCGTTTTCTAATCATCTATTCAGGGACTAATCAATCAATAAGCATCATAAACGAAAGCCAAAAGAAAAGGAATTTTTTTTTATGAACAGTGCTGCGATCGATCGCACGAACTCGTGCGATCGATCGCACGCCAATTGCCAAAGTTCTGCCCGGGAACAAGAGGGCTGCGCTCGATCCCACTAAACTCGTGCGATCGAGCGCACCCAAAAATGCAAGGATGCTGCCCAGAAATCTACAGAACCGAAAAGAGGCTAAACAAATCCATTCCATTCAAAACTTCATAACAAATACATGCACTACGAATTCCACATGCATAATACAATACAGTACAAGTCGAAATACAAACTAAGTTTGACGATAGGGTTCGTTCGACTAAACAAAACAATACAAGTTCAACGACACGACCCTACAAAACACGGTGTCTCACTTCTATCAATTCTCACCCCGAGCTAACCCAAACGACTCGATCCAACTCCTGATCCTCCTGTTGCCAAGTACACATACAAACAAAAAAAACAGCCGGATAAACCGGTTAGAAATACAATTTCTAAGTAAAAGGGACAGTCATACAATACCAGTTAAACATCTCATATCGAAATGTAACAATCATCAATAACTCAAAAGAGAGTGAATGTATGCATGGCTTCAAAAGCTCGGGACTATCAAATCAGATAATCGAAATATCAATCGGTATTCGGTTGGGATCCCGGGGTCAAGTCACTACAACAACCCACCTACACACCCATTCGGTGCGGATGTCGCACGACTCAAACCCCTAGACTTCAAAGCAACTATAAGAAGTATTCTAGTACTTGGAAAAACTCAAAATCCAAGACCACTTCAATATAGCTCCCTAAATCGTCTAATTTCAAAACGAATCGAATATTCGGCTCAATATGAATGCAAGTGTAAACAACATAATCAATCAAGTTCAACACAAGCAAATAACATGCAGTATGTGATTTTCGGGGCTCGAGAATAAATCGAACTCGAGTATTCTACCCCATTCGAATCAATGTCGTCTTTTACCTTTCAAATTCGTTGAGGATTCCAATCTGAAAATAACAACGAATTCAATAAATAATCAATCGAAACAAAACGAATCGAATCAAAGAAACTCAATCAATATACCATCTTCGATTCTCAATTCGATCAACTCCCAAGTTCGATCTATACCTGAAACTCCAATCCAAATCTGAAAATGAAGAATATACGGATTCGATATCAATCTACCAAGTCAATCAAACACGGAAATCAAACCAAAACTAAACAACCGATAATCCAAACTCGATTTCGACGGCATAACGGCCATAAACGGTCAAACCAAAAATCTCCAACAACAACAAACAATCCCAAACCATCCACATCATCTTCTAAACCAACCAAACAATCCAAAATCAATCAAATCCATCAAAATCCAACAACCCCATTTTCGAATTAATACTCCAAAAATCATATAAAATCCAAACTTCGATCTTTTTCCAAACCGACTTCGAATACACGATCTATGCTAGCTGAAGAACAACATACTCCAAGATTATCAAATTCTGACAACCCAACAAAAATCAAAGTTCGAGGATCGTAGCAAAACTTACGTCAAAACGAAGCCTTCGTTGCGGTGATCGTGAATCTCAACTTGGAATGAAAATCTAACGATCGGATCGTGCGAATCGGACGAAAGAAAAGCTTGAAAAATCGATCTCCATGGCTACCAGATTCAGTACGTACGAAATGGAGAAGGGAGGAGGAAGGAGTGAAGGTGATGTGATGGTCAAGTTGCAAGATAATATATATAAAATCCCATTTTTGCATTTCGGTCCCTCAATTCTTCAAAGTTTTCAAAATGACCCCCTGCGAATTATCAAACGGCCCTCAAATACTGAAAACTCTGATTATCTCAATTAAACTCAATTATAATAAAATCGGGGCATTACAGCGGGGACGGCCCATCTCCGAAACTAAAACCCACTCTATCCCTGTCCCCATCATCGGTTCTACGTAATCGAAAAATCTCCGAACTCAAACCTACGGGGATTAAACTTACATCCCCGTCCACATACCCACTATAGAGATGAAAATTGGGCAGGGATGGGGGTTGTTCCAACATTTTTTGATTCTTAGAGTCTAACTAAGACGAATGAATCTTGCAAGATTACTCTTGACTCCTTTCAGTGTCCCACGAGGTTAGTTAAGATCGTCATAGGCAAATACATTTTTTTAGTTATAATTTTTAAATAGACCAAATTTCATTACGAGAAGCCATTTTTAATCTACAGGGAACTTCAAACGTTTCAAGGGGAAGATAACATCTGATAATGAAGTAAAAAAAGAGAGAAATATTTCAAACAACGTCATGATACACATTCTTAATTTTTGTGACGCACGAACAATACATACTTTCTCTTTAGTTTCAGAAGATTTGAAAAAGCTTACCCTTAAGATAGAACGTATTTCATTGCAAATATCTTATTCGATTGACGATATGCAAGAGATTCGTTGGCTTCAACTCAAAAAATTTCTGAAACAATTTCCTCTAATTCGATTTGTTCATATTGACTTCTGCTGTGAAGCTCCAAATCCCAACCCCAACTTCATTGTTCGCTGAAAACACTGTCGCCAAGGGCTCATCTACCTATCTGCGCATAAGGTCATTCCTTCTCCGGACCACCAAGGCGAGAACAATGTTGTTGGTAGCAGAGATCTTACAAATGATAGAAGAGATGTTGTCACTGCTTTGTTGAGAGATACGAGGCTCCACCATGCTATTCGTTTGGGGTTATATAAAAATTACTGTGAGCATTCTTCCTAAGGTAGAGAAATGCACAACAGTGTGGATTATAGGAGAGATGAGATAATAATTCTAGAAGGAGACTTACTTGATATTATGGCAAGGAGATTGCAAGTATTTGAGGTGCAATTTGATATGAGAGTGTGGGTAGAACACCACGTCTGCGTACCATTCTCATTTAAATAATATTTTTAGACTTCATTCGACAAACTAATATATATATATATATATATATATATATTTCAGTATAATTAATTAATATTCATAATAATCTTCTCATCAAAAAAATTTCTCTTAATTGAAGTTGTTGCAACTCGTGAATTAAAAATCAACCTGACAAGATTGTAAGCTAACAATTCTTGGTTCAACAATTTGTTTTTAGGTTTAAAAAAATTAAAACCATTGTGTTTAGGTTTAAAAGCTTAGTGATTGAGCTACAATTTTTTAAGGACTATGAGCTACAAATTTTCGGGTCATATTGCACACATTAAACGATGAAGAATTTAAATTTTTTGACTCTCTTTTATATTTCCATGTTTGGTTCCTAATTCATGTTCGTAAATTATAATTTTAAACTATAAGACTATATTAGTAATATTATAAAATCAAATTCACAAGGGGTGGGGTGTTGGGGGGGGGGGAGGGGGGCAGCTGCCCTCCCTTACCCCTATGTGAAGCCACCTCTGATTCTCAGAGTATGTACCGTTTTCACAGTATAAATTGAGGAATGTGGTTGTGAATTTGGTGACAAGAAATGAAGTGTCGGATGAAATATTTGTCCATTACTTCTGCGAAGCAGTGAAGTTTGAAGAGGATAATGGCGGAGGCTCCTCCAACTGCGGTTGATTCGATCCCGATCACTTTCCGTTTATGAACTTGGACATTTCACTATTTTCTCCAATTTGATTTGGTATGGCAATGTGGTAGGGCGGGGACGGCCCATCTCCAAAACTAAAACCCACCCTATCCCCGTCCCCATCATCGGTTCAACGTAATCAAAAAATTCCAAACAAAAACCTACGGGGATTAAACTTCCATTCCCGTCCCCATCCCTACTATAGAGATGAAAATGGGGCGGGGATGGGGGTTGTTCCAATATTTTGATTCTTAGAGTCTAACTAAGACGAATGAAACTTGCAAGATTACTCTTGACTCCTTTCAGTGTCCCACGAGGTTAGTTATGATTGTCAGAGGCAAATACATTTTTCTAGTTATAGTTTTTAAATAGACCAAATTTCATTACGAGAAGCCATTTTTTTAATCTGCAGGGAATTTCAAACGTTTCAAGGGGAAGATAGCATATGAGAATGAAGTAAAGAAAGAGAGAAATATTCCAAACAACGTCATGATACACATTCTTAATTTTTGTGATGCACGAACAATATATACTTTTTCTTCACCTTCAAAAGATTTCATAAAGCTTTCCCTTAAGAAAAAACGTATTTCATTGCAAATCTCTTATTTGATTGACGATATGCAAGATATTCGTTGGCTTCAACTCAAAAAAATTCTGAAACAATTTCCTCTAATTCGATTTGTTCATATTGACTTCTGCTGTGAAGCTCCAAATCCCGACTCCAACTTCATTGTTCGCTGAAAACACTGTCGCCAAAGGCTTATCTACCTATCTGCGCATAAGGTCATTCCTTCTCCGGACCACCAAGGCGAGAGCAATGTTGTTGGTAGCAAATATCTTACAAATGATAGCAGAGATGTTGTCACTGCTTTTTTGAGAGATACGAGGCTCCACCATGCTATTCGTTTGGGGTTATATAAAAATTATTGTGAGCATTCTTCCTAAGGTAGAGAAATGCACAACAATGTGAATTATAGGAGAGAGGAGAAAATAATTCTAGAAGGAGACTTACTTGATATTATGGCAAGAAGATTGCAAGTACTTGAGGTTCAATTTGATATGAGAGTGTGGGTGGAACACCACGTTTGCGTACCATTCTCATTTAAATAATATTTTTAGACTTCATTCGACAAACTAATATATATATATATATATATTTCAGTATAATTAATTAATATTCATAATAATCTTCTCATCAAAAATTTTTCTCTTCATTGCAGTTCTTGCAACTCGTGAATTAAAAATCAAACTGACAAGCTTGTAAGCTAACAATTCTTGCTTCCACAATTTGTTTTTAGGTTTAAAAAACTTAAAACCATTGTGTTTAGGTTTAAAAGCTTAGTGATTGTGCTACAATTTTTTGAGGACTATGAGCTACAAATTTTCGGGTCACTTTGCACACATTAAACGATGAAGATTAATTTAAATTTTTTGATTCTCTTTTGTATTTCCATTTTTGGTTCCTAATTCATGTTTGTAAATTATAATTTTAAACTATAAAACTATATTAGTAATATTATAAAATCAAATTCACAGGGGGTGGGGTGGGGGGCAGCTGCCCTCCCTTACCCCCTATGTAGAGCCACCTCTGATTCTCAGAGTATGTACCATTCTCACAGTATATATTGAGGAATTTTGTTGTGAATTTGGTGACAAGAAATGAAGTGTCGGATGAAATATTTGGTCATAACTTCTGCAAAGCAGTGATGTTTGAAGAGGATAATGGCGGAGGCTCCTCCAACTGCGGTTGATTCGATCCCGATCACTTTCCATTTATGAACTTGGACATTTCACTATTTTCTCTAATTTTGAATAGGGATGGCAATGGGGTAGGGCGGGGACGGCCCATCTCCAAAACTAAAACCCACCCTATCCCGTCCCCATCATCGATTTAACGTAATCGAAAAATCCCCGAACTCAAACCTACGTGGATTAAACTTCAATCTCCGTCCCCATCCCCACTATAGAGATGAAAATGGGGCGGGGATGGGGGTTGTTCCAACATTTTGATTCTTAGAGTCTAACTAAGACGAATGAATCTTGCAAGATTACTCTTGACTCCTTTCTGTGTCCCACGAGGTTATTATGATTGTCAGAGGCAAATACATTTTTCTAGCTATAATTTTTAAATAGACAAAATTTTATTATGAGAAGCCATTTTTAATCTGCAAGGAACTTCAAACGTTTCAAGGAAAAGATAGCATCTGAGAATGAAGTAAAGAAAGAGAGAAATATTACAAACAACGTCATGATACACATTCTTAATTTCTGTGATGCACGAACAATCTTTTTCTTTAGCTTCAAAAGATTTGAAAAAGCTTACCCTTAAGATAGAACGTATTTCATTGCAAATCTCTCATTCGATTGACGATATGCAAGATATTCGTTGGCTTCAACTCAAAAAAGTTCTGAAACAATTTCCTTTAATTTGATTTGTTCATATTGACTTCTGCTGTGAAGCACTAAATCCCGACCCCAACTTCATTGTTCGCTAAAAATACTGTCGCCAAGGGCTCATCTACCTATCTGCGCATATGGTCATTCCTTCTCCGGACCACCAAGGCGAGAGCAATGTTGTTGATAGCAGAGATCTTACAAATGATAGAAGAGATGTTGTCACTGCTTTGTTGAGAAATACGAGGCTCCACCATGCTATTCGTTTGGGGTTAAAAAATTACTGTGAGCATTCTTCCTAAGGTAGAGAAATGAACAACATTGTGGATTATAGGAAAGAGGAGGAAATAATTCTAGAAGGAGACTTACTTGATATTATGGCAAGGAGATTGCAAGTACTTGAGGTGCAATTTGATATGAGAGTGTGGGTAGAACACCACGTCTGCGTACCATTCTCATTTAAATAATATTTTTAGACTTCATTCGACAAACTAATATATATATATTTCAGTATAATTAAATAATATTCATAATAATTTTCTCATCAAAAAATTTTCTCTTCATTGCAGTTGTTGTAACTCGTGAATTAAAAATCAAACTGACAAGCTTGTAAGCTAACAATTCTTGCTTCCACAATTTGTTTTTAGTTTTAAAAAACTTAAAACCATTGTGTTTAGGTTTAAAAGATTAATGATTGGGCTATAATTTTTTAAGGACTATGAGCTACAAATTTTCGGGTCACTTTGCACACATTAAACGATGAAGATTAATTTAAATTTTTTGACTCTCTTTTGTATTTTCATGTTTGGTTCCTAATTCATGTTCGTAAATTATAATTTTAAACTATAAGACTATATTAGTAATATTATAAAATCAAATTCACTGGGGGTGGGTTGGGGGGGGGGGGGGGCCAGCTGCCCTCCCTTACCCCTATGTGGAGCCACCCGCTCACCCCTGATTCTCAGAGTATGTACTATTCTCACAGTATATATTGAGGAATGTGGTTGTGAATTTGGTGACAAGAAATGAAGTGTAGGATGAAATATTTGTCCATAACTTCTGCGAAGCAGTGAAGTTTGAAGAGGATAATGGCGGAGGCTCTTCCAACTGCGGTTGATTCGATCCCGATCACTTTCCGTTTATGAACTTGGACATTTCACTATTTTCTCCAATTTTGAATAGGGATGGCAATGGGGTAGGGCGGGGACGGCCCATCTCCAAAACTAAAACCCACCCTATCCCCGTCCCCATCATCGGTTCAACGTAATCAAAAAATCCCCAAACCCAAAATTACGGGGATTAAATTTACATCCCCGTCCCCATCCCCACTATAGAGATGAAAATGGGGCGGGGATGGGGGTTGTTCCAACATTTTGATTCTTAGAGTCTAACTAAGACGAATGAATCTTGCAAGATTACTTTTGACTCCTTTCAGTGTCCCACGAGGTTAGTTATGATTGTCAGAGGCAAATATATTTTTCTAGTTATAATTTTTAAATAGACCAAATTTCATTACGAGAAGCCATTTTTAATTTTCATGGAACTTCAAACGTTTCAAGGGGAAGATAGCATATGAGAATGAAGTAAAGAAAGAGAAAAATATTCCAAACAACGTCATGATACACATTCTTAATTTCTGTGACGCACGAACAATATGTACTTTATCTTTAGCTTCAAATGATTTGTAAAAGCTTACCCTTAAGATAGAATATATTTCATTGCAAATCTCTTATTCGATTGACGATATTCAAGATATTCGTTGGCTTCAACTCAAAAAATTTATGAAACAATTTCCTCTAATTTGATTTGTTCATATTGACTTCTGCTGTGAAGCTCCAAATCTCGACCCCAACTTCATTGTTCGCTGAAAACACTGTCGCTAAGGGCTCATCTACCTATCTGCGCATAAGGTTATTCCTTCTCCGGACCACCAAGGCGAGATCAATGTTGTTGATAGCAGAGATCTTACAAATGATAGAAGAGATGTTGTCACTGCTTTGTTGAGAGATACGAGACTCCACCATGCTATTCATTTGGGGTTTTATAAAAATTACTGTGAGCATTCTTCCTAAGGTAAAGAAATGAACAACAGTGTGGATTATAGGAGAGATGAGAAAATAATTCTAGAAGGAGACTTACTTGATATTATGGCAAGGAGATTGCAAGTACTTAAGGTGCAATTTGATATGAGAGTGTTGGTAGAACACCACGTCTGCGTTCCATTCTCATTTAAATAATATTTTTAAACTTCATTCGACAAACTAATATATATATATATATATATATATATATATATATCAGTATAATTAATTAATATGCATAATAATCTTCTCATCAAAAAATTTTCTCTTCATTGCAGTTGTTGCAACTCGTGAATTAAAAATCAAACTGACAAGATTGTAAGCTAACAATTCTTGCTTCAACAATTTGTTTTTAGGTTTAAAAAACTTAAAACCATTGTGTTTAGGTTTAAAAGCATAGTGATTGGGCTACAATTTTTTAAGGACTATGAGCTACAAATTTTTGGATCACTTATATTGTTTGTATTTTGCTTGACTCTTGTGTTTTATTGGTCGATTTTATGCGTTTTTCTGTTGTTTTTGTTATATGAAGGAAACGAGGCGTGAGAATCGAGTTGATGGATATAAGTGCAAAAGAGGGTAGAAAAGATCAAGAATTGAAGGCTTAAAGACTTGAAGAAAAAGAGAAATTCGAGAGCAAGGAGCGCCCGCCCTGCTGAGTGGCGCGCCCGCGCGATGATCTAGAGGAACATGGAATTTTTGCGTGAGGGTTGAGCGCCCGCTCTATACCAAGGCGCGCCCGCGCCATTGCTGAGAAGAAAAGAGGAGAAAGTGCGTAGACACTGAGCGCCCGCGCAGGAACAATGAGCGCGCGCGCCATTCTGAGGAATGAAAGAGCGTAGAGGTTGGGCGCGCGCGCCGATATATGGAGCGCCCGCCCTGTCGGTCGCACAGACTTATTTTTGGAAGAATTTTATGTTTTGGAAACTCTTGTTTTCATTCCTAGGCTTATCTTTGGACGATTTGCTACCAAGATAGGGAGTTTTTATTATTGAAAAAAAAAAAGAGAAGAAACGTAGAAGGGAGACTAGGTTTTTTCTAAGAATTCTAGAATTCCATTTTTTCTTATGATTTTTATCTTGTTCTTCATGAATTGTGTTGGCTAGTTTTTAATACTTGGTTAAGGAAGATGAAGCCCTTGATTAATTTACTCGTGAGATTTTTGTTTTACAGAGTTTGATTATTGTTGAGTATCATGTATTATTCTGATTTATTTCATGATTGTATGTTTGATTATTAGATTGATCACCTGATAATTCTTATATATAATCTACTGCTAAATTAGAGTTTGAATCCGTAATTGTTCGAATTATCTGATTTGCGAGGCAACTACAATTAATAATCGTCCGCTTGTGAGGTTAGGAATTGTAGGGATAATAATTGACTAAGCTAAATTCATCCGCTTGTGTATGAGTTGTCTAGATTTATCAGTTTTACTAGTTTGCATGCTATCGTGAGTTTAAATCTAATCGCTTGTATTGGGTTGATTCATTGATAAGGGTTATCTTAGAACGCTTGTGTCTAGTTAACTAAGATTAAGGTAAAACAGAAATTTAATTTCCAATGATGAATATTCAACGTGATTAAAGATTTTTAGATAATCGATGATCGAACGAATGAAATCAAGGGTGTAGTTGACCGAAACCAAGTCTCGTCTCCTATTGAATTTCTCCAATCTTTATTTAATTTTTGCATGCCAGTGAATTTTAGTTGCTTAAATTTCTTATTAGTTAATCCAAACTTGAAAACCCCTTTTTTCTTTTAAAGAACACTTTTAAATTTTTCTTTCCTCGTGGAAACGATCCCTACTCACACTACTACATTAATTTGTTTATCTGATTGAGTCGGGTAATTTGGGCGTACGCGATAAGCGCTACCAAGAAGCCATTTTTAATCTGCAGGGAACTTCAAACGTTTCAAGGGGAAGATAGTATCTGAGAATGAAGTAAAGAAAGAGATAAATAGTCCAAACAACGTCATGATACACATTCTTAATTTCTGTGACGCACGAACAATATGTACTTTTTCTTTAGCTTCAAAAGATTTGAAAAAGCTTACCCTTAAGATAGAACGTATTTCATTGCAAATCTCTTATTCGATTGACGATATCCAAGATATTCGTTGGCTTCAACTCAAAAAATTTCTAAAACAATTTCCTCTAATTCGATTTGTTCATATTGACTTTTGCTGTGAAGCTCTAAATCCCGACCCCAACTTCATTGTTCGCTGAAAACACTGTCGTCAAGGGCTCATCTACCTATCTGCGCATAAGGTCATTCCTTCTCCAAACCACCAAGGCGAGAGCAATGTTGTTGATAGCAGAGATCTTACAAATGATAGAAGAGATGTTGTCACTGCTTTGTTGAGAGATACGAGACTCCACCATGCTATTCGTTTGGGGTTATATAAAAATTACTGTGAGCATTCTTCCTAAGGTAGAGAAATGCACAACAGTGTGGATTATAGGAGAGAGGAGAAAATAATTCTAGAAGGAGACTTACTTGATATTATGACAAGGATATTGCAAGTACTTGATGTGCAATTTGATATGAGAGTGTGGGTAGCACACCACGTCTGCGTATCATTCTCATTTAAATAATATTTTTAGACTTCATTCGACAAACTAATATATATATATATATATATATATATATATATATATATTTCAGTATAATTAATTAATATTCATAATAATCTTCTCATCAAAAAACTTTCTCTTCATTGAAGTTGTTGCAACTCGTGAATTAAAAATCAAACTGACAAGCTTGTAAGCTAACAATTCTTGTTTCAACAATTTGTTTTTAGGTTTAAAAAACTTAAAACCCTGTCTGTTTAGGTCTAAAAGCTTAGTGATTGGGCTACAATTTTTTAAGGACTATAAGCTACAAATTTTCGGGTAACTTTGTACACATTAAACGATGAAGATTAATTTAAATTTTTCACCCTTTTTTGTATTTACATGTTTGGTTCCTAATTCATGTTCATAAATTATAATTTTAAACTATAAGACTATATTAGTAATATTATAAAATCAAATTCACAGGGGGATGGGGGGCTGCTGCCCTCCCTTGCCCCTATGTGGAGCCACTCATGATTCTTAGAGTATGTACTATTATCACAGTATTTATTGAGGAATGTGGTTATGAATTTGGTGACAGGAAATGAAGTGTCGGATGAAATATTTGTCCATAACTTATGCGAAGAAGCTTAGTACTGCGAAGCAGTGAAGTCTGAAGTGGATAATGGCGGAGGCTCCTCCAACTGTGGTTGATCCGATCCCGATCACTTTCCGTTCATGAACTTGGACATTTTACTATTTTTCCAATTCTGAATAGGGATGACAATGGGGCGGGGCGGGGACGAGGACGGGGACGGGGACGGGTTCCCCATCCACGAAACTAAAACTCATCCCATCCCCGTCCCCATCACCACTTCAACGTAATCGGGAAATCCTTGAACCCAAACCCACGGGGATTAAAATTTCATCCTCGTCCCCATGCCCACTATAGAGATGAAAATGGGGACTCGTGGTGGACTCATTTTCATCCCAAGTTATTTAAACATAAATACAAGTCTGTCTTGATTAATCTTACGATATAGTAATTATAGTAGAGACGTTTTCATTAACTAAAATTCATAATTATAGTAGAGACATTTTCATTAACTAAAATTCAGTTAATTGGCGAAATTTGAAATAATTATATTCTAACTTACTTTCCAACATAAACCAAATTATTAAGAAAAAATTGTCATTTTATATGACTTTCCCTTTTTTTAGGCATTAGATTTTTTTTTATTTACCAAAATTATACTCACTTTGTGTTTGGTGTTTTTTAAAAGAAAATTGTATTTTTGGTCCAATAAGCTTGTCTCTATAGATTTTGATCATATGTATTGTTAAATTTCAGTATTAATCTATTATTTTTGTTCTATTTACGCAGTTTTAATATTTTTTATGTTTTAATACCAATGCAACACTGATGTGTGTAGTATTACATAAACACTATAATTGAGAATACCGAATTATAAAAAATCATAAGAAACAAGATTAAGATTAAAATTTGAAGACCAAAATCGAAGAAAAAAAAAACTAGACAAAAAAATAAAATTGTAGAATAATATTTCAAATCTCCAATGTTTAGACAATTACTTACAAATAGATAGAATTAATTTTGGGATTTAAGTTAATGTGTTTTTGGTAAACTTCCAACTTTCTGCGGAGATGGAGAGGAGGAATCCTTGTACTGTCTTTGGCCCTAGTTGGTGTGTTTTATTTATGTAGGTAGGCAGAGACTCAGGATCATCTGCTCTTACATTGTCCTTTTGTTTGCTCACTGTGGAGCAACGCCTTGATGGAGTTTGATCTAGTTTGTGTCGTCTCGTACCTATATATATATATATCTAGTTGGGATCTTTTTGAAATGGATTTAGGACGAGATTTGGAATGGATTTATAATAACATCCTTTTGTGCATTTGATTGCCATAAGTTGACCCAATTTTTTTTTATTATCAAATGTCAATACTTAGATTTGGTGTAGATCTGCCAACTTACACATTGTTTAGTCCGTAAAAATTCTGGTAGCGTGCGTGCAGAGTTTCAATGGTGCAGCCAAAACCTGCTCTCCATTAGAAGTGCACCATTGAGTTTATGTTTTGAAATTGATATACTGCCATGATGCAAATACTATTGTCAAACTTTTATGGCAAAATGTATCCCTCGTTAATTTCGTGCTAGCAGCCGTATCATCTGTATAATGCAGTCATCCCAGTAAGCCAAACCGGCTGTCTGATACGTTATACTACCTTTGTGCCTCTTTAACAATGAGGTGCAATGGAATTTTTTAGTGTAGCCTTCTGTAGGGGTGGTTCGGTACGGTATACCGCGGTATTCAACGAATACCGCATACCGGACCGAAATTTTCGATACCGATACCGGACCGAAATTTTCGGTATACCAACATGAAATTTCGATATGTCATAAATCCATACCGATACCGTACCGAATTTTCAAAATTCGGTACGGTATCGGTATGATACCGTGTATATCGATTTTTTTTAAACTGTTTTTTTTTTTAAAAAAAAATGTCGATATATGCGGTATCATACCGATACCGTGTATATCGACTTTTTTTTTTGGTATACCGAAAATTTGAAAATCTTATACCGATACCAAAATTTTGGGTACGGTATGCTTTTCAATATATAATATTTTTTTTTGTACGATATAGATGGTATGACGGCATTTCGGTATTTTTTCTCAGCCCTAGCTTTCTGTGATAAAAGGAGTTAATTGCCCTCTAAGTGAAGAAGAACCACCTTGTATTTATATTGCAATGGTGTTATCCTGTAATTTTAGAAACCTTCTTGTAATTGTGTGCGATCATAATGTAATCATGAATTTTCGGCAATTATCGAGTAAATTGTTAGCATATTTAGAAGGTACGAATGGCGGTAGCATGCTGGAATTTTTTTGTAACTTGAAGGGAATCCGTCAATCCCAGTGGTATTAAATATTAATTTATGTAGAAAACTAGAAATTGCAAAAAAAAAAAAAAAAACACAGTTCGCATAAGAGCACTTTTTGAAGTGGAATCCCTCCCAAGTATTTGAAGGATAAAAATAATAATAGACTACACCAATTGGTGTTTTTGGTTTCATTTAACATATAATATAATAAAAAAAGAAAAAATTATAAAGTATATCATAACACGATATAATATAATAATAAAATATGGAGTATATGCCGAAGGAAATTTTACCGTCTTACAGCGATTGCTGTAGTCTTTAATGAATTGGTATTTTTCACCGAGGGTCCACGAAAACACCACACAGGTGAAGATTTGTTTTCTATTTTATTAGTTCCCTTTTTTACACTTATATATATTTTCCATTTGCATTAATTTAAAATCAAAATCAAAATCAAAATTTTAATAAAATACATGCAATGATTTACGAAGAATAACCATATGACTATGAGTAAAAATGATCATTATCAATATATTAAAATAACTTGTAAAATTTCAAGAAATTTTTGACTTGGATTTTCCCGCCGAAGAATCATACAACCAAAATAAGAATAGAACTATAACGAGCAGAAGTATGACTATATGTCTATAGGCAAAAATTTATATGAGACGGTCTTAATGGTCATTTTTTTGAGACGGGTCTTTTACATGGGTTATCAATTAAAAAGTATTATATTTTATTCCAAAAGTATTATTTATTATTATAAATATGGGTAGGATTGACCCGTCTCATTTGTGAGACCGTCTCACAAGAGTGTTACTCATGTCTATATCGTGTTTCTTTTTCCCGCTGTTAACTTATAATAATAATAATAATAATATGATAACGAAAGCATAAAATTATTTTTGTTACAAAAATTCTTCCTTAAAAAAAAAACGTATAATAACAAGAAAATGTAAAGTCTGCGCCAAAATGAAGTCTGAGTGTTTGACCGATTGTCCGAAATAAATAAATAAAATAATAATACTAAAAGTGATTTCTTGACCATTTACTATTATGGCTAAAGTCTTGATGAGGTCGGTATCTTTCCTCGGAGGGTCAACGTAAAAACCAAATAGCCAATAGGGTGACAAAATTAGAAAGAACAAAATATTTTGTCTTATATTTTGTTAGTTTATTTATTTAATTAATTATTTCGGTTATACCAAAACACTAGTTTTAATCTTTTCTTTAAAAAAAACAGTTTTAATCCCAAAAAAAAAAAAAGCTTTAACCCATTAAAAAAAGAGGAAAAATACTAGTTTTAATTATAATTTATAATAGATTCTCACCCTATAGACTTCAAGTAAGTTTTATTTCAAAAAGGGCCAAAATTTCTAAAGTTACAAGAAATGCTCAATTGGATATACTTGAAGTGTCCTGGCGAATCAAAACAACAAAATCGAGAATAAAATTATAACAAGAAAATTACGAGAGCACAAATTTTATAATACCCTTAAAACATATTCTAATTTTGACATTCAATTTCTTTAAAAAAAAATTATAATTATAATAAAATTTAAAATACTCCATGAAATTTTAATTTATTAGAACGAACCATCCATCAAGAAACACATGATATATAGTAAAGTGTCCAATACAAAGCGCACTATAAGAAGGAAATTGGCAAATAGCCACTAAAGCGGTAGTCCAAGATATTATTCAAATCAAACATTAGGTAAGCCTAATTTTCAAACAAAATGGTGCTGTTACACATGCCTAAATGATTTAGTTGGAGAGCTACTAATCCACTCATCCAACACACACATACACATACACATACATATATAGTTAATAACTATATATATGTGACAACATTCAAATCAAAACCTACAAAATATCCAATCAACTTATTATATTCAAATTTTCAAGATGGCAGAAAGACAAACCTCCAAGATTGAGAGGAAAAGAGAGAGGCAGTCCATTTCTATCCCATTCTTGTGGGAAGAGAGACCGGGGACACCAAAGAGAGATTGGAAACCAACTCCTCGACCAATTCGGCCCGTCGAAGTGCCCGTTAAGCTCGTCGTATCCGTCCCCTTCGGTTGGGAAGAGAAGCCAGGGACACCACTCCAGCTGCTTTTACCTCCTCCCCCTGCAAGCTGTGGCTTGGATCATGATGGTAGCGAATACAAAGGGATTTATCATGACCTACATGATTCTGATCAAATGGATGTGTTGTCCCACTCGGAGCTCGAAACGTGTAGTTTCGAAACGGACGAGTCCTTCAGCTCAGCTCCTTCTCTTCTGGCAAACTGCCTGATACCAACCGTGGAACGCACTCACGCTTTTCCTGCTGAAAAAACACGAAGAGTACTCGTCGACAACTGCCCCGGTTCGCCGGTTTCTGATTCGGAGAGTACTAGTACTGCTAGCAGCTATGAAACAGGATCCGCTAGCTTGGTGGGGACTTCTTTCTTGGAGTGGCTGTTTCCTCTACTAGTCCCCAGTTCAAATTCAGCCAACAAGCTGGCGAAAACAACTGAAAACGATGCGCGGTGCACGGAGTTTATAACATGTGAAAGAAACGGCAGCCAGGTTAGAAGACCACTGCTGACACTCGGAGAGATGATAGTGATGAGCCGAAGAAGAAGCTATCAAAGGAAAGTGATTAACATGCGTAAACAGACGTCTATGGTAAGTAAAGTAAAGTAAAGTAACCACATGATCTGTTCCTTCCTTTTTCTTAGTAGAATTAATTGAAACAATATCCTTGGAAACAACATATGTATACATGATACTAACAGATATGGTGACGATTTCATAAATAATATTTGATCAAAAGTCATTTTTCAAACTATCTCCGTATTATTTCGGGTGTTGATTTGTTTCGTTATTGGGAATTGTGGATGGCAGGATTTTATGAGGAGGAACGCTTTTGGATGTGGGATCTTTGGAGGTGGCAATGGCATCCATGTATTGCAGAAGAAGTGGAAAAAGCATTTGCAGCTAAAGCTAATGTAGATAGATAAACAAATTATAGGACAAGTTCTTTTTTCTTCTATAATAAAGTTTGTTTGGTGTTGAATATTAATGTACTTTTATCGGTATTATATTTATTTTCATCGAACTCATTTCGGATGAATGAGAAATTAAAGCGCGCGATACCACGAACTAATAGTAAAGAAGAAAACGAAATTTAATTTTAATGAATCTAAAAAGGTTCAATTATCAGACTTTAAAAAGTTAGACCAACGACTCTCAAATTATCTAAAGAGGGCTAAAAAGTCACGTTCAGATTTTTACAAGTGAGAATAGTTATTACATGTGAAGATTATTATAAAGTTCTAGAATTTTTAAAATCTACAACATGTTTTCGGTTGTGTTTGCAACCTTTAAAAATATATAATTATGAATTCTTTTCTTAACAAAGTGTTTGCAACCTCTAAAAATAAGTGATTGTGGATTCTTTTCTTAACAATTTGTTAATAAAAGAATCCATAATCACTTATTTTTAAAGGTTGCAAACACTACCTTCGTCTTAGGATATGTGAAAGTATTTATCACAAAGTTTTAGGTATTTTCTCTTATATATTAAAATATTCAAGACATTAGGTTTTTTCCCTTTATTTTTAGGCCTTTAACCTACCATACATTGATAAATTAAAACTAGAAATTTTTACTCGTAAAAAATTGGAATTTCGTGAAAGAATAATTTAGAATTTGTCGAAATATTAACTGCTATATGTACTTAAATTTTAAATTTTAAAATTTATCGAACACATTTAATACAAAATACTCATGATATATTTGCATATAAGTGATATGAATATAGATTAATGTGTTCATTGATATATTTACTCAAAAAATGTATTTACAAATGATTTCATCAATATTAACATCATCGTTCGATTAGTCTAATAATTTATTATATAGTTATGTTATAGGCAAATATCAATTTCCATTACTCGTGTGTACAATATCGGTTTGTGATATTTTTAGTCATATATCTTTTGTTAAATAAATTATACTCATATAACTATATTTTGACAATCAATTTTAATCATTCTTGTCAAAATTATATAAGTACAGATTAATGTTTTTGTTAAATTTTTACAGTTACAATGGTAAACACACTTACATGTCAAGAGAGAATTTTTTGACTCTGCAAAATTATAAATAAGATTGTGATTGAAAACAGTTTTTAATTAGTAATTTACTAATTTATAATTATTCATTGCATAGCAATATTTTTAATTATTTTATAAAAAAATAAAAAAATGTATTCTGGTTCTCAATCGGATATCGGGTAGGATAGATACCCGATTGTGTCAAGTCGGGTATCGAGTACCTGTATCATCCATAACATTGAAATATAGTTACATGATCATAATTGTTTCAATGAAAAACATATGATTAAAAATATCGCACTTTAATGCATATTGCACTTATAAAATTGACATTTTACCTACATGATATTTTGCATAACATTATTATTAATAAATATAGATCATATTCTGAATCCTCATATAAACTCTGTAGGACCAAGCTCTTGACCTTGAGTCTGATACTAATTGTAGGACCGAACACTTACCATTTTACCAAAAGTTATAATTGGTAGTAATGGTGCAACTCAAATTTTTTAAATAGTACAGCAGCTCAAACGACATGGTTCAATCGCTCTATCCAAAAGAAACAATTATTACACCCAACAAAATCGTCAATAATGACAAAATCTGTTTACAAAATCCCACAATATATTACATATAAAATCATTGAAATCCTAAATTAGTATTGTGTTTCAAATAAATAAATAAATAAATAAATAATAATAATAATAATAATAATAATAATGATGGAAATATATATATATATATATATATATATATATTTTGTAAATGTAAATATAGAAGGCTATCTCATCCAAAAAAAATAAAAAATACAAAAATATATAGAAGGCGAGACAGGGGACCCACAAATTCAAATCCCAACTGTATATAAACGACAGTTTGCCGTTTTCCCATTCCTTCTCCTCCTCTGCTTTTCAACGAACACGAAAAACTCGCAATTTCCATCACAAAAACACCAACAATTACCATAGATTCGTGCCTCGTTGTCCTCCTCGGAACCTAGGGTTTTGGAATCCCCAGACTCCGCCGCGAAGCAGGAATCCGATGATCTTAATTGCATGAGATAAGACGACGTTTTCACAGATCGCTGTGAAATTGAGATGGATTACGAAATGGAGGATTATATCGATGATTTCTACTTGGAGGCTTCGGAAATTGATGACGAATACGAGTTTGACGCGTCTCGGTTCTTCGATTTCTCGAGGGCGGAGTTTGATTCTGAAGTTGAGGAGGCCGAACGCTGGTTTGAAGTTTCCGGCGACTATCCCAACTCTCGTGAGTACCTTTTGTTTTTTTTTGTTTTTTTAATCGGGATTGGGAAGTCTTTGTTCGGTGCTAGGATTTGTTTCAATAAGGTGGTTTTGACGAAAGCTGCATGCATGTTCTTGTATGAAAGAAGCCATTTAGAACATTTGGTTTCTCTGGAAGTCAGAACTTCAATCATTCATGTTTTGATTTTCACATGACAAGTTGAAAATGAATTGAATACGTATCGAGATGATCATTTTTTGTTTCTATCATCATGAATGCAGTTGTGTTCGTGAATGTAATATAATAACATCCTTTTTATCTCCTAAGACCAAGGACACAAACAGGATGAAACATTTAAAAGAAAAGACAGAAGAAGAGTTTTGAGAGCTATATGAGATAATATTATACAACACGGAACTTGGCAACATTAGAAATTATTTTTTCCCAATTTTCCCTGCGCTTTGCTTATTTTCAGTTGTTTTCTTCCTGGTTATTCAGCTTTTATGGTGAAGTTGAATTTGGAAAAACTACTGTCTGTTGAAGCTGTGAATGACAATGCAAGCGCAAATGGTAGCTGCAATTTAGATATTGGCAGCGGACAAGGAGTTCCCGCCTCAAAAAAGAACTCCAAAGGTATTAAAGGGAATTTTGCTGGCTTTCCATATGAAAATATTGAAGAATATCTGTTACTTTTCCATCCGTTAACGAAGTTTTTGTTGTTAATGTTCAGTCATGACTCACGAGTGAATCTAGTGCTAGCCTCTAGGTAAAATTAAAGTAGCTAATATACTGATCGTGTGGCAAAGGCTACTCAATATGTTACTGCTTCATACATTTGATTCCTGGTTTTCAATGCAGAGTGTGCTTAAAGGACTTGGATCACTGTAACTCATACATTTTTTAGATGTTTCCCTAGCAAAATACGTTCTACAACTTGATATAATGTGTTGTCTCCTAGGCAAGCTTTAGAAGATGGTTTTAAATTTGTCTTATGGTTTGTCATTCATATTTTGCCATATTTTTACGAGTTCATTTGATCAGCGCTTACTAGTTTTCTGCCAATCTTAAGGTTTAGTGCTTTCCATTAATATTTTCCTTTCTGTGCATCTTCTTTATGTTAAAAGGTCCACGAGGTCATTATTTTGATTTTTTTTTTGACATTTTTCTCTCTGGCTCATATTATTTCATTCTGGTTTAACAATAATTACTTAAATGCAGTTGGTCTAAAGCAAAAGTATTGTAATTTATTGCTCCATTTTCGGATTCTTATCTATTGTTCTCTCTTTTAGAAAAATAGAGCTTTTTTTTCTCTGTAGGGAAAAGTATTCAAGTGCTTCAAGATACCCCAAAAGCTAAAAAAATGTCTGCTGGTAAATTATTTCAAGCACGGGATTCAACTTTTATGAAACCTACTGCTAGTCATCTGGCAAAACAAAACAAAATGCAAGACATGAATTCCAGCTGCTCATGTACAAGGTAAATCTTTCCTTTAAGAAGTGAATATTTGCTTATTTAATTTATTATCGGGACTTTATTTTTCTTCTTCGTCTTTAGAACTAAGTGAGAATAGACTTGGAAATTCTAGATTGGTATTTTTGGATCAAATCAGTTGCGTTAGTCTTGTTGATTTATCTAATATGAAACCCTCTATTTCCTTTTAGTGTAGTCGCTATCTTACTTTTATGCATCTTCTCTTCCTTTCTATACTAGGTTGAAGAATTCAACGATTAAGGTTGATGAACGACAGAGTGGATCTGATAATCTTGCTACCAAACGACAGAAGCTTGAGATTGGCTATTTAAGAAAGGTGCATCAGGGTTCCTATCTTTCATTGTGTCCATTATCTTTTAAGTGCTATGACTAGCTTGAATTTTCACCAAATTATAGTGTCATCGTAATTTTATCACGACATGCAAAGAACATCAATTGACTGATGAATGTTCACTGTCATTCATCATGTCTGCTTAACATTGTCTCAGAAAAAGGAGATCTTTGCTTTAGCAACATTTTTTTATTATTGTCTAGTGGTTTGTTCATCTTAACCATGATTTACGAAGTTTCTTAATAATCAACGTCCGAAACAGAGACAATGATTTTCTTATTTGTTACAAACATTTTTACGAGAATTCTTGACTTAATCTCATGTTAACCACTTTGCTTCAAATTTGGTTATTTTTTTGTTAACCAGGTTGCCCATTTGAAGCATCAAATTGCGTTATTACACAAGTCGTCAAAGAAGGTACAGTTTCTTGAGAGAGAGTATGAGCATATCCACTTACCTTTGTTTCATGCACTTAATTTTGGTAAGGCTAGGTGTATAGGCATCATTTTCTCTCTCAGAGACATAACACTTTGATTACATTTTATTCGGCAAAAATTTTTGGATTGACTATAACTCAGTTATCTCTTTTTTAAAAAAAAATTTAAAGGTCACAATTCCAAGAGAACCTGAACTGGAAACACAACTTAGAGCCCAAAGGCGAAGGTATCTCCAACAACTATTATTCATTTACTGCTGTAGAAATTCCAGATATTTGACTTATTGTCTTACGAACTAATCATTGCTCCTTCTTGAACGTTAGGTCCAAAAATAGTTCTGCACCAAGTGAAAATGAAAGAACGAAGGGAGAGTGTACCTCTAAAGTGCATCCATCGAACAAAAAAGTTGGTATTGGAAAACTAGCTTCTTGGAATAATACAAGTTCAAATATGTTGTGGAATGCATTTAATTTACCACCATTTAATTTTGTTCTTTTTTTTATAGATTCTGCGAACTTCTTCCTTGCCCAAACCATTAAAGAGCCAGCCACAAGTGCCACAGTTTCAAGTAAATATCTCAAACTCATTCAGAGCCGTTCTCTTTAAATACCGAGGCATATTAATCATTTGGAATTTTCTAAACGTAAAAATTATCTCCTCTATCTATTGTCAAACTTTTATGTGAATTTAGCATGCTGAAAAAGTCGATTAATCAAGATCAGAAAAAATTTCCCTTACAGTTATGAACAAGTGGTGATTTGATGAGGCATTACAGCCTCTATAAATTTTGACACAAACCATCTATGTTATCTATTAGTGCGAAGAATTTTAAGGTGGATGAAATGGATATAAGTGGAAATGTATAAGAAAAATACATGATTTTTCTTACTTGCCACACATTTGATCAGTTCTGTCCTTAAAATCAAATACAATGCAGAGCACACATCATGGGCCTGTTGAGGTCTTTAACTAGTTTTCTTCCTCTTGCTTTACTAAGTTATTTTTTAGCACCATCTTGTCTTTTCTTTTCTTATTTCTTGATTGCTAAAACAAAATTTCATAGACTTGAAACATTTATACAATTTTCTCTTTTCATCTATACTTTTCGTGGTTCTGGATTACAACTTCATTTTTATAAATGCTTATCAGGTGTTTAACTTAAGGACTATGCAGAGGGCCAGTCAACATTCTGGTAAGGTAAGTCGTTAATATTATTTTGCATGATATTTGAATCATTATTTGGAAGCTGTTTTTCCACATCAAAATGATCCGGTGCAAATGTTTATATATCATCTCATTCAGTGGCGGACCTACATGGTTCGAAAGCGTGCGACAACCCTCCTGAAATTTTTTTAAAAAATAGTATTATATACATATATCTCTTTTAAATACAAATTTAATTGTGAATTTGCTTCCTTGAAATTCTTTGCATGCCTTGTATTGTCCCATATTTTTTAAAAATAAACCTAAAAACCTTTTGGCTTGAATGTGATATATGAAAATTATTTCAGTTTACTCAGTTATATTCATTTGATGTCTCATGATGAAGTTAACATATAGAACTAATTTGATAACTTTATTTTGTGACATGCGAAATAGCAGTTAGATCTCTAAAATTGTTGGAATTAGCGATTTTATAAAAGAATGATTGAATCAAATAAACATAAATTATACTTCGGTATATAGATTTACTTTTAAATTTAGTATTATCAATGAAAAAAAAATCAATTCGTAATAGGTTGGGAGATGATATATTGTTAAATGACTGTTTGATATCATATATTGAGTGCGGTGTGTTTGAGACAGTTGATAATAAAACTTTAATCAGCATTTTCAAATTATGAAATCTCGATATGTATTATTGTAAAAATATATGAAGTTAATATATGTCATTTATATGTTGTGTTGTATTAATGTTTAAAAATTTGTTGAATTCGCTCCTCCTGATTGAAAATTTTGGGTACGCCATTGATCTCATCTCATCTGTAAAAATGTAAAACTGGAAATAGTGGTGCAAGTAGGGGAGGTCTGTATTGTCACTTATACGAACTTAATCTACATGGCTTTTTACAAAATTAGGCCAAAAAATTTCAGACTAGAAATGCAATTTATTCTTTTTCACCGTATTCAACTTTCCATTAAACAGGCATTTACTCACATTTGAGAATAACCTTCGAAGAGTGACTAGAAATTGTGGGTCTTGTAACCTTGACTAAATAAGAGCCACTAGAGCATAGTGTAGCTGGTCATCTGGTCCAGTATTGCATTTATGCCATCATCACGAATAAAATAAACTGAAACTAGTACAAAGTTACAGCATATTACAATGACAAAACATCAGCTTTCAAGAACAGAGACATGAATTACTTGCACGTACTTGATCTTTACAATCACATTTGAATGCATTTGGAGAAAGCTGTATAATTCATTTGTTTTAATCGGTTCAGCATGAAACTAAAGAGGTATTATTATGACAGGTATCATCGCCAGCAAATAAAACCAATCCACATGTGTCAAGTAGTGCCACAGATTTAAAGAGGTCAGAATGTTGCAATTGCTTTCTTTTAAACGTTAAACGAAAGAAGGGTCTTCTCATTCTATCACTTTACGTCAAGTATCAACTATGCTTCAATATTTATTTACTCTGGCCAGAACCATGTTTTCTGCAAATGATGCTTTAGCATGGTCTTTTGTGTAGAACCAAGTTTGCCTTTTTTGGCCACTTTTAAAAGTGTAGTTTGCTCTAATATTGTGCCTTTGTTCAGACCAAGTTCTAGAGGTACCCTGAAGCCTGAGAAACCTGCATCAATTATTAAGTTTAAAGGTGCTTTCCTCGGAGAGAAGGTCTGATTTCTTATTTGGACAGGAACACTTGAGCTTCTATCAGGACATTAACTCAGAACAAAATATTGTGTCTGCAGGTGTTCCCAATAGCAGCAGATGTTGATCCAATTCAAGATGTAAATGAGGAAACCACAACTCTAATGGTGAATTTCAGTACACTGTACACTAATAATCTAATATAAAATAAATTCTTTTACTCATGGAGTAAATTTACCCCTGTTAATATTAAAAACCATTTGTTTCAGGAACCTAAGTTTTCAACTAATAACAAGCTATTGGATATTCCACCGACAGAACAATTTAATAAGGTAAATTTAATAGGACTAAAAGCAATGTATATTTAGGGTAGTATTTAAAAACTTTTACGTGATTCCATGCATGAAATAATGTTTTAAAAACTGAGGTCATATTTTGATACTGAAATTTGTAAAAGTTTTCACACCTAATTTTTATCAATTGATGGGCTCTCCCACCAGTAATGCATGCTATATGGGTTTGGCCTCTCAGACTTTAGTCCTGGTAGATTTTGCGGACTACGAGGCCAAAATTCTGATTCAATTTGATGTCTGAATCAAAGTGATTTTTGTATTTTTGCTGTAATTTTTCAGCTCTCTCTAGGATCAGATATCAACAGCAATAATGCATCGCAGCTGCAAAGGCGCGTGTCCATCAAGGCAAGTTTAGAAAGGCTTTGCTAGGGTGATTCTTGTTTTGACAAAAGACTAATAATTAATTGTCAAACTTCAAATTTAATATAGGCATCGAAAGAAAATGCCCCTTGTTCTTTCCAACCTGAATTCTGGGTAAGAAAAGCTCTTTCATGTCAGAGCTCGGGATTTCATTTTTAGTTAAATCTGACTCTCAAAAATAAAACTGTAGAGATGCCATGGAAAGCCTAATCCATGTGGAGATTCTATGAAAGTTCATGAAACCGATAGTTGGTCGAACATGACTAGGTAAACTTATCATCTGTAACTTACCCAAAAATGCAAGTATTTTGAATCATAGATCATGCTATAATTCATTTCTTGAAGCACATTGTCTAATTTACACAAACACGGCATTGTGATATTGCATGAATCGTATAAATGCACATACTCTGAGGATTAGTCATAGTATGTCGATTTTTTATGTTCTTACGTCATTGTCTGACTCATTTCAGAAGCATGGGAATCCATTGAGAGATCATACTCCTACCAGAAGCAGCTACCGTCTGTGAATCACTTCAAAATCACATTGAAGTTCTTTGAAGGGCACATATTTTTATGTAGATACGCCCCTTTCGGATGAAGTGTCTTGGGGTCGTCGCTGAAATGAAAGAATGTCACATTAAAGTTACGCTGATTATAGGGATCAAAGATATTTTTTATACTCCATACCCAAAAAAAATAAAAAAAAATTGTAGGATGTTTAGAATCAACTCGATTATATAACAATTGGGAAGGGATTGAATCATATAATCATGCTTTCTTTTCTTCTTTAAAGGTATATAATGATTCACAATTTCACATGAAATCAAATATTTATCTGTTTTGTTACAATGAAGTATTGGATTATGTGCTAATAGTTGCTTTGGCTCTGAGTTAGGAGTTTATAGGAATATAATCTTGATGAAATTAAAGAAATTAGAATTCAACTAACATTGTTTGGTATATTTTTAAAGCTGGATATTAGAAAAACTCATTAAGAACACATAAAAATATATATTTGTATCTAGAAAGTTCTTATAACTATTAATAAAAAGTTTATGAATGTTATTTTTTTGTTTTTATTTAACGTTAACATATAATTTTCCTATTATTAAAATAAACATTGGAACATAGTGTTGACTATTTTTTTTAAAAAAAATCTTTTTAATAAATAAATAGATTGTGATTATATATTAAGTTAATTTATTCAATATAACTAAATCGATAATTTTGCTATTTATGTGAAAAAAATTTTATAAAGGTTCTATTATTTACGTAATGATTTTGAAAAAAATATTTTTACCCAATTTATTTTTGGATACTGTACAAAGAGGTTTTTTTCGAAAATAGCAAATAAAATATATAATTATAAAATAATAAAAAATTAACAACTTTCATAGTATAATATAGCAAATGTAGCATATTTTTAGAACCTTTTATATCGGGCACAAAATGTTTAATCTTTTTTTCTACGTAGATCAGATCTGTATGTATTTATTCATCTATTTATTTAATTATTATTATTATTAATTATTAATTATAATAATAATTATTATTATTATATAATAATGTATCAACTCAATAAAGAAAACACAGACAAAAATATCTTTACTTTGTTATTTAAATAAATTTATTATTTATCATTTATAAATATTGATATTTATTATTTTTTTCAATTTAAAAGTATTTAATTACGCAAAAAATTCACATATATCACAAGTGTCGCTTATAGATTATTTTTTTACAAATTCTATAAAAATAAATCATAATCATTTGCTTTTAGAATTTGCAAACGATATCTAAATTTTATTTTTAAAACTATTTTGATACGTTTATGTGATTTAACGATATAATATTTTGGATAAATAAAAGTTAATATTGGGCAGCGATGGGCAAAAGAGGAAAACGAGGAAGAAATATGTGTTTATTTTAAGCCCGTAGATCGAAAAATTTCGATTAACGCAGAATCTCACAAAACACAAAACTAGGGTTTCGAATGTGTTGAAAAAGAGTGCGATTCAATTCGTACCAAACTCGGCTTCTCTGATGGTATGCCTCCCCTTCTCTCTCCATCTGTATGCACGCGCGTGTGTGTGTCTATGTATGTGCTTTGCTTCTCTATTGATCTGTGGATCTATCTTTGATGAATTGTTTAGTTTTTTTTGTTCAATTCTGGAATTTAGTAGACCTAATTTCTGGTCTTTTTTGGAACGATTTGAGACGAGCTATGAGTTATCAAGAGTTGAGACATTCTTTTGTGTTAAATAATTGAGTATTTGGAATGATAAGTAGAAATAAGCCTATCCGATTTGGAATATGTTGAAATTATTTGAGTATCATTGGCTGAATTTCATGAGCCAATGGCTTATTTATGTTTACTTCACAAACTCAGGAAATTGCTGGGAACTACTACTCTCCACCTCCTATGGATTCACCAGAAGCTGCAAGCTTGCAGCAACCAGCTCGCAGAGAATCATCCAGCCCAAATTCCAAGGTATGTATGCGACTTTAGCAATGCCAATATTTCAGAACGTGTTTTTGAATGGACAATATGACATACAAGAAAGGCTATTGTATACTAGCTAATTGGGTTCGGAGGCTTAGTTATGTATTAGAATTTGATTTCTGAAAAGTTTGAATCTCAAAAATTTTTAGACAGCCTATTAATCCCTAATTTAGGCAACCATAAAAACACTAGCTCCGTGACTATGAAACAAATGTCAATCATATAGCATTTGTTAGTAGATTACCTATTCCTTTTAGATATCAATAATTGTTCCATCAGTTCATAATGTGGTGTTTCATAATCATGATATTTTTGTCTTACTTTCTCAACGATTGATAGAAATTTGTTGGGATGTTTGGAAAAAAAAGATATATATACTATTTATGGCTCTTTTCAATGATTTGTTTGTTTGACTTGTTTATGATTCATTCTTTGTGATGGTGCTTTATGCAGCATACTTCTCTCGACCATGAAAAAGATAGAGAGAGAGAGTCCTTCAGAAGCAGGGATAAGGATCGGGAACGAGGTCGTGATAAGGGCCGAGACAGGGACAGGGAGAGAGATAGGGAAAAGGACAGGGACAGGGACAAAGATAGATATCGTGATCGTGATCATCATCATCGAGACCGTCACAAGGATCGGAGTGAGAGAAGGGAGAGGGAGAGAACAAGAGATCGAAATGATGACGATGACTATTATAAAAATCGAGACTATGACAGGTGCAGAAATTCTAACTTATTGGTTGTTTTATATTACTAGTGGCTTCCGTCTGTTTTCTTTTATTTGCATACTGTTTTGAGTTTGTGAATCCAGTAATGCTTTCTATCTGTCCCCTGATATTTTAGCTGGGGGAAAGGTGTGGCTTATTCTTTTAGCTAACGAGTTACTTGAATTAGCTGAAAGTATTTTGTGAGGCGCTTTTGTTAACTGACATTCACCTTCGATGCTGCATTCCTGCTTAGATTTTACTATGTCTGTCTGTCTGTCTGTCCTTTCTATTAATCTTGCAAATATTGTTTCTAAGCCATAGATGTGTTTTTCTAATTCTATTATTGTTACGAGCTTGCAGGCGGAGAGACCATGACAAAGATAGGGATGACAAACCCAAGCATAGGTCCCGGTCTCGCTCCAAGCCTAGATCGGACCATAGATCAGGGTCCCGATCTCCTTCACGGTCTAAAAGGTAGTTTGTGATTGTAAACTTCCTCACTTTCATGTTAATAGCACAGAATTATTAAAACCTGCCATGTTATGGTCTGTTATGAGCTTGATGACTAAATTTAACTCAATTTACTTTATCTGCTATACACAATAGTGTACAAGTCCAGCTTTCTACCTTGCATCTTCATCATTGCCATCAAGTTTATTAATTGGTCTTAATTCACGAACCAAAATCTCCACTATTATTATTAATTATTATCTATAGCTCTTGGAATCTTGTCATTGATTGAATATATATTTACAGCAAAAGGACCAGTGGATTTGACATGGCACCTCCTGTTGCATTGCTTTCGAACGCTGGTGCGGCTAATGGAGGTACAAGCAACAATATTTTACCATGATGTCAATTATGATAACTATTATTCTTTCCCGTGATAGAGTGTGGAAAGTTCATATCAAATACATGGTTTCATTTTGGTAAGCGTACTCAGTTCCTAAATTTGTATATATCTCGATATGGAGCATTCTTCTGTAGATTGGCTATTCAGTTTTCCTTTAATTATTTGCTTGGTAATTGAAACTGAGAGGGTTTTGGTTTCTTGTTGTGTTTGGTGTTTGTTTGTTTGTTTTGTATGTCCTAAGTTATGTACTAAGAAGGCAATGTTGGGCTACTAGCCCCACTGTGCTGACAATGAGCGTGAGCAGACCTCTGTAGCTTTTTTGTACAAGGCAGAACGAATACAGGTCTTGTCCATCTTCAACCAGGATTTGCATGCTTGGTAGTTTTTATAAACAATTTTGTTAGAATGCCATCTTTTCTTCATAGTTACATTTATTTCCCATACGATAGTTGGTCTAAGAAACGATTTTTTTTCTTGCGTGAAGAAACATTATAGAAATCGTCAACTCTTGTTGTTTAAGAGTAAGAAGAGGGTATACTTCTAAAATTCTTGAGATGTAACTTGGTTTAACTTCTACAGGTCAGATGCTTGGGAACACCCCCGCCATTTCTGGAATGTTCCCCAATATGTTACCTTTGGCTGGTGGACAGGTTTTTTTGCAACTTTCAATGTTCTTGTTGCATGTTCTCAGTTCTATAATTCAGCTTCTAAGATTAATCTTGACTTCATTGCAGTTTGGAACACTCCCCCTAATGCCAATTCAGGCAATGACCCAGCAGGTTGCGTTCTCTTTATATTTTTTGCACGTGTTATATTGGATTTTAGTATCATGAAATATTGTCTTATCAGGCTACCAGACATGCTAGACGAGTCTATGTTGGTGGACTTCCTCCCTCTGCCAATGAACAAGTAGGGTACTCCACCTCAATGTATTTACTATTTATCATATTTGGCCACTAGTTGGATATATGCTCATCTGTCTTTGGCACTTTTTAGATGTTTTGTAAAGTGACTCCCTTTTTCTAGAACTTCAATTAATGAGGACAACGGGCTATCTTTTAGAGAAATGTCCTTTTTTTCTTTTCATATATATATATATATTTTTTTTTGGAGAGGAAACGAGGTATATTCTATTTCATTACTTGTGAATATGCTGTGGCAGTTGATTACATGTACCCTTGCTATGGCTCTTAGAGCTGTGGACTAATTAGCTTCTGTCATGTACATGTAATCTTGTCATGCTGCAGTTTTTTTGCCCCTTGCTGTTACTGAACTTTGAATTATTTGCCTCTTTACTAACTTCTAGTTTTGTGATAATGGCAGTCTGTGGCAACCTACTTTAGTCATGTTATGTCAGCAATCGGAGGAAATACCGCTGGTCCAGGTTGTCTACCGAATTTATTGTTTTTTTTTCTGTATTTGCTTATTCTGAAATGAGTCGCGATGAATAGAATTGTTCTATTTCATTTCAGGGGATGCTGTCGTAAATGTATACATCAACCATGAGAAAAAATTTGCTTTTGTGGAAATGAGATCTGTTGAAGAAGCTAGTAATGCTATGGCTTTAGATGGAATAATGTTTGAGGTATTGAAAGTCTTTTGTACTTCTAAGTTTAGTGGGGCCTATTAAATCGAGTTATTGAGTTCTATTTTGAATATCTTTTTCAATGGTATTCTTATATTTGATGCAGTACTTCTGTCACCCTAATACCAACAAAATATTGCTTACATTTTATCTACTCTTTTGTTCAGGGTGCGCCAGTTAAAGTTAGAAGACCCAGTGATTACAACCCTTCGTTGGCTGCGACTCTAGGCTCTAGTCAACCTAGCCCCAATCTAAATCTTGCAGCTGTTGGGTTGACACCAGGATCTGCTGGGGGTCTTGAGGGTCCTGACCGTATATTTGTTGGTGGCTTACCATATTATTTTACAGAAGGACAGGTTAGGGAGTTGCTGGAGTCTTTTGGACATCTGCGGGGCTTTGATCTGGTTAAAGATAGAGAAACAGGGAATTCCAAAGGATATGCATTTTGTGTGTACCAGGATTTATCAGTTACAGATATTGCCTGTGCAGCACTTAATGGGATAAAAATGGGCGACAAAACACTTACTGTTAGACGTGCTAACCAGGGTACAGCTCAACCTAACCCTGAACAAGAGAGCGTATTATTACACGCCCAACAACAAATAGCATTGCAGGTAGTGTGCTTTTATTTTGTTCTGCTTGTTCATCTTTTTTAATGATATATTGTCATCCTCAGAATTTGTCTAGTTAATTTGTCCAATTTACATGTTGAGACATTTTACAGTGCTAAACTCTACTTTATTATCTTGAAATTTGGTGGTTGTATGAAAACCGATGTTTTGTTTTTGGCATAGTTTACTGTCTTCCCTTACCGCTAGTGTTTGTTCTGTTGTGATTATTTAGAATAATAAATGGCCAGCTTAAATTATGGCTCGAAATTCTTTTGCAGAAACTCATGTTACAACCCAGTGTAGTGGCTACAAAGGTGCTGTGCCTCACAGAGGTGGTTAGTGCAGAGGAGCTCAATGATGATGATGACTACGAAGATATCTTAGAGGACATGAAAATTGAGTGTGGAAAATTTGGTAATCTTCTTCAATAACCGTTGAGACTTCTATAACTCACGAACTTGTTCACAATCTTCATCTACACTAAATATCTTTTCGTTTTGTGTTCTATTCTCTGTTTTACAGTGTTCTCGGGTCCTATATTCTGCATAACAGAAGCCACCACAAGAAAATTCCAGAACCTTATATATTTAAACAAAAACCAGCATACTTTCCTGTTTTATGCAAAAACAAATGTCTCAGCCCTTGATTTTAAATGATGCAGGTACTCTTGTAAATGTGATCATCCCACGCCCATCCCCCAACAATGAACAAGCTCCAGGTGTTGGAAAGGTTGGCCTCTGAGGTTTCCTTTTTGTGCATTCGTTGTCTGGTTGCATTTGTGTTGATTAAAATAAAACATCATGTTTTTTGTTCAGGTGTTCTTGGAGTACGAGGACATTGAAGGTGCTACGAAAGCTCGACAAGGGCTACACGGAAGAAGATTCGGGGGAAAAGAAGTTGTGGCAGTTTTCTATCCAGAGAACAAGTTTTCCGAGGGTGTGTATGATGGCTAGTTTATAGTCATTTGCTCTGGCATCTCAAGTCATATCGAGGTTTAGGAAATAATCAAAATTAATGTCCGATGCCAACTATTGCTTCTCTCTCTCTTTTTTTTTTGGTGCTACTTTTTTTACGGGAAGACCTTTTGTATTAATCAGCTCGAGGGCTTGACCTTTGCATAGTGTTTGCTTGATGTCTATTATGATAATGGTTTTACCTAGTATAAAGCTCTATTAATTTCGAATCTTAACTATATGTCTTGTGCGTTTTACTTTTGTTTATTATATTCTTTTTTGACAATTACAACACTAATATCTGCTATAATTTAATAACGTTCAAGCCTGCTAAATATCTAGATTTATTTTTTTAACATTTGAAAATATATTTGTCATATCAACTTACATATAAATCTTAATAAAAGACTAGAGAGACCAAAACAACTTAGATATGGTAATTCATAAGAACGAAGTAGCAAATGATTATTTGAATTTTGTGTGTGTGAACTATGAAATAAAACTGTATTTTTTTTAGCGTTACAACCTTGTGATCATTGAACGTTTTTATCAATCTCTAAACTTTTTAAATGTTATTTATTTATTATATGTATTCTAGTATTATAAAATTAATAAATTTATTTCACAGATAATGCCACAATAAAAATAGAGACCACTTACATATTTCCAATAACTGTTTACTCTTTGATTATCCATATTACAGCATTACGGAAAGGAAATAAATTGCATAAAATTAAAGATATTATGGGTGAAATTGTGTCTTCTTGCACAATGATCAGAAAAACTAAACTAAATTTTGCATGCACTCGAACAATTCTGTCAATAGCTATTCACTTTATATACTAACCCTTGAAATCCTCTCACCAAGCCCATAAAACAATCAAGTGAATCCACAATACATCCACTTTTTTCCTTGAATGGACCAAAAAACGCAGGTTAAACCAAATCCTTAAACACTGTTCTTGGATATCACCTCTCCAAATCTTACGTACCATTGGGCATCTGATGAATTGTTCTCCGGTTCACCTTGCCGCTGAGGCGTCTCTAGATGGGGTTGTCCTTGACCGATCACAAACTGTGCATAGTCGACGCTTTTTGGAAGAGTCGAGCGAGGTTTTGATGGCGGAGGCGGGGGTAAGAATGACAGAAGGACTCTTGAAACCTCATGCATAGTTGGTCTTTCGGATGGGTAGCGTTTCGTGCAAAGCAACGCCAGCTGAAATGTTTTTCTTACATGAGATAAATCCATGCAAGTCACTGATACTTCAGGGTCGACGGTTTCCATTATCGTGTTGTCGTCTGCTTTAGACAGTACCTGAAACATAAAACGTAGAAGTACAAGGTTATTAGTTAAAAGTTAAGTGGTGATTATAGCATAAACATGATCAAGTTATATAATTAAAAATGGTAATAAAAACAAAAACTGATAATATTACCAGGTGATGCAAGTTTGAGTCGTTGTCAACAGCCTTCTTGCCAGTCAATAGCTCGAGAAGCACAATGCCGAAGCTATAAACATCTGATTTTTCAGTAAGCCTAGAAGTCCTGGCGTACTCTGGGTCGATATACCCTATTGTTCCAAGAACGTACGTAGACGCATGTGTTTTTGCTGCAGGTAAACATTTTGCGATTCCAAAATCAGATAGATGGGCCTCGAAATTTTCATCAAGTAGGATATTCGATGATTTCACATCCCTGTGAATGATCCTGGGGTTGCAATCATGGTGGAGGTATGCTAGCCCTTGTGCAGCACCAACAGCAACTTTTAGACGAGTTTCCCAGTCAAGCTTTACCTTTTTCAATGCACCTGTCATGTAGATCACCTAAATATCAGAGCTTGAATCGTTTAAAATTAAGTTGAAAACATGAAATATAGACGCTAGTTGTGCTTTAAGACAAGATTTTCATGATCCTGATCATATTGATCAAAAGGTCAAGTGGCTAACAGGAAAAAGATTGACAACGTATTAATCTTTTAATTTCCAAGAACATGAGAGACAAAGGAAACCCAGATTTTTTATTTTTTTACGAACTTCAATGTTTTATTGCGAGTAAAATTGAAGAGAAATTACTAACCATGAAGGAGATCCCAGAGAGAGCCATTTTCCATGTAATCATAGAAGAGTAGATCTCCCTGGGGAGACAAGGAGTAACCATGCAAGCTGACAAGATTTCTGTGCCTTATACGGCCAATAGTCTCAAGCTCAGTCTCAAACTCGCGAGAGTTGTGAGGATATTGATTATAGAGTCGCTTAATGGCGATAGGCCTGGAATTTTTTAATTCACATTTATATACGGTGCTTGAAGCTCCATATCCTATTATGTATTTCTCACTCAAATTCTCAGTGAGTCTCATTATATCCTCATATGTATGAATAGCCATATCCATGTGAAGAACAACAAGTTTTGACGAACCTGTTGATGAAACACGCATGAAAACACCGAAGAAAAAAGAAAGAAAAAGAGAGATAAAAATAGTCCCACGTGACCTTGCATACTCTTATTAGAGCCCTTCGTGAATGGCTTCGGTTGGTTGGTTTTGTATATGGCAACAACGATCATTGATAACATAGTAATAAAGCCCAACGTGATGCAAACAACTGCTGTTCTTGAAAACATGGCTAGTATAAAGGGCAAAGGTAAACAGTAGGTGTTAAGATCGAGGGTAAGAACAAAATACAAGAATTGTGCAATAACAGCAACAGTATCAAATCATATGGTAGTACCTTTGGATTTTGGGGGATATGGATAGCATATTGAGCCCAACCAGTGACCACACAGTAAGGGGTTCCCAATGAAGCTGTATAACAAAAGATCAAGATGACCACAAAGACAACGAAAAATTATTATAAACAGTAAACTCCGCAGAGATAGTTCATTTTATCTTACCTATCAGGTGGAAAACGAGAGAAGTTTCTTCCAAGCGGAACTGAACCAGTAAAGTTGTTATAAGAAACATTCCTGAACAGAAGAAGCTTTCGTTACACCAAGAGACTTGGAAAAATGAAACTTCAAACAATGAAATCATAGAACTCGGTAACTCACAGTCTGTCAAGACTCAAGCAATTGCTTAGTTTATCAGGTATTCTTCCAGTTAGATAATTGTTATTTAGAATGCTGCAACACAGCAACTTGCCTTAGAGATAGAACCATTCAAGCAGTAGGTAAAAGTGATTGCATGGGAAAAAGGATGTAGTTAAGAAAACAAACATACAGAAAAGCAAGATTTTGCAGCTGCCCCAACTCTTCAGGGATGCTGTTTGACAACTTGTTGAACGACAAATCCCTACAAAATGATTTGCATGTAAAAGATATCACATCTAGTAAAGGACTGGTAATATTGGAGAAATTAACATTTACGATAAAACTTCTTTTTAAAATAGAAGCTTACAGAATCTGAATGCTCCTTAGGCTCCCAAATTCGGAAGGTATGGATCCATCAAGATGATTATGACTTAAGTTCCTATAAATTAGCAGAGTTTGCATATGATTTAATTCATACAACAAATACTATGACAAGAATAATCTATTTTTACTACTATATACATGACTTACAAAGTAAGAAGGTGTTCTAAATCACCAACAGAGGCAGGAAGAGATCCTGAGAAATCATTGTTCGACAGGTCCCTAAGAAAAATACCGTCATGCAAAGATTTCCAAAGCCATTAAATGTAAAAGGTGAATCTTAAAACTCACAATGTATCGAGATTGATAATGTGCCCAAGCTCTACAGGTATAGAACCATGAAACTGGTTGGAGGAAAGATTCCTGGAGATCAAGAACATAATTTCAGCATTTATACATGAAATACAAGATGAAAAAACTATAAGATGAAAACATACAGATATGTCAGGCTCTCTAGGTGTTTTAGCCCAGATGGAATGGATCCATTCAAACGGTTGCCATGCACATTTCTGAGAAAAACCAAAAAGATATATCACGATTCACTCATGTTTTGAAATGAGCATGTCTGAATAAATATGAATACAAAATCTTACAGTTGATTCAATGCCGTGCATGAACTGAGATTTTCAGGAATGGGCCCATCCAGATTGTTATTAGCCAGATTTCTAGCAGACAGCAATGCACAACCAATTGGCTCACAAGAGCAAAGAGGAGAAAATAAGGCAGTTTAATAAAAAAATACTCACAATTCAAAGAGTTGTTCCAAATTCCCAAGTTCAGCAGGTATACCTCCAAGAAGTTGGTTGTCATTTAATTGCCTACAAGTTTGCATTATTTAGCAATGCAAATAAGGAAAATATCAACACTGCTATGTTTTAGATTTAATAATTTCTCACAAATAGCTAAGCTTCGTCATATTTCCCAGCTCAGGTGGAATTGGCCCCGTGAGTTTGTTACCATGAAGGTACCTGAAATAGGTAAGTAAATGTTATAAAAAGGGGATGGGAAAGAGAGATGCTTGGAAATTCATAAACTCAGATAGCCCAGAACTAACAGCTTCCCGGTGTAAGTAAGATTTCCAAGAATTGCTGGAATAGGTCCAACTAATTGATTTTCACTCAGATCCCTGAAAAATATTCAAGAAAAACTTGTTATTTAAAAATGCCTGCAGAATTTATCAGTGATCTATTTTGTCGATGAAAAACAAGTTCTGATCGGAATGTCAATGCTTACAAGACTGCGAGTGCTTGCATCAGACCTATCACCTCAGGAATCCTTCCAGTTAGCATATTCCCTTGTAAGGACCTGTCCAGAAATCAACCAGTCGCATGGATCATCAGTCCAGCACTGTACAGATATATTTTGCAACACACCATTTTCGCCATGCAAGCATAGAAGATAAACTTACAGAGTAGCTACTTGTAAGAAACCGATATTGTATGGAATCTCTCCAGTGATTTGATTATATGAGATATCCCTGACACCATGAATATTTAAATCATTATTCCAAATTGTGCCAGTTAACTACAGCGTATCTTGTCGAGAACTTACAGGATCTCGAAGCTTGTGCAATTACCAATATTATCTGGTATAATTCCAGTCAGATTATTGCCCCTTACATCGCTGCAATAGTAAAAAGAAAAACTCAATCTTGGTTCTGGCAACAACTAGTTGCTTTACTATAGTTAAAATAAAATGAAAAATAAGTAAATAACATATGTACTTACAAATACCAAAGGCCGGTTAACTGGCACATATCAGGGGACAATGTGCCGGTAAGCAAATTTCCTCGCAAGCCACTGTCCAAATAAAATTTATGATAAACGAAACCTTGTAGGAATCTACTAGTGGGGGAAAAAAAGTAACACCAAAAGAAGAATGACTGGCTGGTAAAGAATTCAATCACAGTACTTACAGGTATTGAAGTACTTCATTCCAGTAGATTAATCTTGGTATCTCGCCTGTAAGCTGGTTTCGAGCAAGGTCTCTGGGAATACCCACAAAACAAAGTTTAACCTCGTTCCAGAGGCAACAAATAAAAATACCTTAAAGTTTCTGATTTCTAACTTTAACTGCAAATTTTCCAAACAAGTTTTTTTGAAGACGTAAATTTTTTGCTGCTGATAATTTAACAAGTAACCCACTCACAGTGACTTTAAGTTAGGAATTTGGGTTAATGTTGAAGGAATTGGACCGGTCAACTGGTTGTTCTTTAGATTCCTGTGAGAACATACATCATATCAACTCATGACCAACAATAACATCTCACGTGATAAACAAAAATATCCATGATTGCCATTTACAACTAAATACATGACATAACAGTTACTTACAGTACTTCAAGCTGCTTAAGCTTAGAGATTGAAAAAGGTACATCTCCATCTAGCAGGTTATCAGACATATCTCTGAAATACGACATTTTGAACTTCGGTAAAATTAATAAGAACAATCGTGTCTTTAAAACACCTTATCCAAACCTCAAAAATAATACCAAGAACCACATATAACTTACAGTAGAATCAAAAAAACACAGTCGCCAATTTCATCCGGAATCTGACCAGTTAATTTATTCCCCTGAAGATCTCTGTAAAATCAGAGCATACAAGCACATTAAAGAGTTAAATGACATGAAAAGTTCCCGTAGAAGAAGAGTTAAACTATTTTTATTGTAAAGATCTTACAAGGATTGAAGACTCCTCAGTTCCCCAATAGCTGGTGAAACTTCCCCACCCAAGTTCAGATTAGACAAATTTCTTCATACAACAATCCATAATACAAGTTAGATCCGGTAAAATTCATATGAAACCACATATAGCCGGGTAATATACATATTCATCAAATCGAAAATTAAAAATAAAATAAAAAACAACTTACAAGGCTACAACAGAAGTGCTGAAATTGCCACAGGATACGCCGCGCCATGAACAGAAGTCTTCGTTTTGAGCATAATCCCAATCCAAAAGTACGTTGACCACATTGCTAAAAGAAGCTTTAATGGACATCAATGCTTCACCTGTAAACATCAGTAACATATTTAGGATAGAACAAAAACTTCCTCCGCATATCAATTCAAAAATTACTAAAACAATATATTGAAAGCAGAATCCAAATTTAAAACAAGGGCAAATCAAATATATCCATTTTACACCCACAAAACCAGGGCCCAAAAATAACAATAAACAGAATTTTGCTTTATTCCTTTCCAACTTGGCAATATTTATGCTCCATCTCTCACGAACCTTATCATGCGTATCAAAGACTCGTTACGGTCAAGCAGTTGAATATCTTCAAAGTATTTAAAAAAAATCAGCCCAACAAAGTTTAAACAGAATTTACAACACCAATTGCAAATCCTCCACAAAATAATGAGAAAATAAATTTCAGTCGAGAAATGAAGAAAAAATATTGAACATTCGAAAGGAGTAAATATCGAGCATTTGGGACTTGGAAACAGCTTAGAATGTTCTAAATGCGCAAGTATCAAACAGTTCTCCAGACATTTCCGAAACCAAACAATGGAAATGGAAGAAAGAAAAGTAGAAAACATAAATATTCAGTAGCTAAAAGAAAGACAAATATCTTGCTACCAAAAAATTCAAAATTCCGAACTTTCAAATTATTTACGGAAAACAGAGAACATAAGGAGTACAACGAAAAAGGTAGAACACAGAGTAAAGTAACATTCTTCACAAGAAGAAAACTAAAGGCCAACTTTGCAAAGATTAAAAAAATGTTGCCCATCAAACTCCAAAAGGTCAAAAAAGACGAGTAAAAGAACCACAAACACAATATTCATAAAGAAAAAATAACCTTCATTGCTGAGAGACGAAACCAGAGGAAAGAGAACCAAGAGCACCGCCACATATAAGACCAGACCCACTTCCAGCTTCCACCTCTTCTCCATGAACAACCCTTTTCGCTCCTCCATGCTCCAAACCCACTAAGCAAAAAAAGGCTGAAAACCACAATAAAAATGCGTTCTTGCAGCACAACTTCAAACACCCAACCACCAAATCTCATCCATATCTCCCCTCAAAACTTTCAGCATGAATGTTTGTCGCCACAAAACCGCATCAAATACGTGCAAATGCGTACGAAAAGCATCCGTAAAACGCCAGGGAGAAAGAGAGAGAGAGAGCGCACTACCGGCAAGAAAGTTTTTGGGAGCAGAAGCGTTGCAGGAAGCAGGCGTTTAGCGTGAAGTGGAAGGCAGAGCAATAAGAGAAGAGAGCGAGTGAGTTTCTGTGCAGAAACAATAATGTTTTGTTTCAGAGATGCGTTTAATGTATTTGGCAACAACACACTGCAGAGACACTGTGCAGTACACAAAGGCTACGCCATTTGCGACATTGGCTTTAAGAAGAGAGATAAAGAGAGGATCCAGTGTACGGATGGTGACAGGTAAACGGCGGTGAAGCGACGTTAAATAGTGGTCGCGGGTCAAGGGCTGATAGATGGCCGCCGTCAGCCGTACCGCCGTTACCCAAACTTTTCTTGATTTTTTTTGTACGTTTTTATCATTTTATTTATTTGTTTTTTTTTTTTTTGAGAAATTTTATTTATTTGTTGATTATGCATATAAAATCCAAACTTGATGTATGTTTGTATTTTTTATTGATTTGATATATTAAAACTTTATTTTATTTAGAATTCCTATTGTTTTGGTCGGTATTTATCTATACTGGATCTGTCTGGTTTGGAGGATGCCAAGTCAGCTCTGTTTATTGATTATCTCGTAAAAATATCTTTTAACTATTTATTGTTATTTAATTATTGAGCACTATGCATGTTATATGGACAAACTGCTCATGGAAATAAAAATTGGTTTCAAACATATTTATACGTGAGATAGATGGATTTAATTAATTAACATAAAAATAAAAAAGGTTTTTAGAAATATTTATATATGAAACGGATCAACTTAATCAATAGCTGAAAAGTAATGTGTTTAACGTAATAATAATAATTTTGTATGAATCAGGTAATAAGATATATGTATCATAATATAAAATCGTGAGATAATCTCATAAAAATTTCATAAGTTTTTATGGAATTCGAAATTCAAATACGAAAAACAATTATGAAATAATTGTATTTAAAATTTTGTGTTTTTAAAAATTGGGAATAAAATCGCTAACAAATTATTTAAATATGTTTGAATTTTCTTAATATAAGTGTAGGACTGAGCATTTGTCATTTTATCAAAATTTATAGTTGACGGTAATGATACAACTCAAACCTTTTAAAACACACAGCAGTTCAAATGTCATGGTTCGATCGCTTTACCAAGCAGAAACAAATGTTACACCTCAACAACAATATATTAACATATTAATATTTTTAAGGAATTCTTTTTAAATTTTTAAACCGCTGATGGTAATAATGCAATTCAAATTTTTTAAACAACACAACAGTCCAAACGTCATGGTTCCAAGGACGGATTTAGCTTAATTAGGTCAGTCCTAGGCTGTAGCCCACCCCAAAAATTTTTTATTACGTATGTAAGTTTTTTACTTAATCCAAAAAAACTTACTTTTTCACATCGGAAGAATAGCCCACTTTCTTAATTCTAGTGCAAAACTTCATTTTTTAGAGGAAAATTGCATTTTGTTCTTGCAAATTTATATTTTATAATTTTGATTTTCTATGTTATCAAATTTCAGTTTTAATCACACAATGTTTTTTGGTATTAATTCTAGTCTTTTTTTTATTGAAAGTGCTAATGTAGCAATATACACTCCAGTATCATACCAGTACTACATTGTTTTCATGTCAGAGCCAAGTCGAAAAAAGATGAAAGTTGCCAAAAAAACAAAAACAGCGGACTAAAATTGAAATTTGACAACATGAAAGATCATAATCCTAAAGACAAACATATAGGACCAAATACACGATTTTTCTATTTTTTTAGTAGTACAACGTAATGTATTTTTTTATAATATATAATTTATTGATTAAATTCAAGTCCATCCCAACTCTAATTTCTAAATCCGTCCCTGCATGGTTCGATCGCTCTACCAAGCAGGAACAATTGTTCCATCCCAACAACAATATATTAACATATTAATATTTTTTTTTTTAGATTTTTCACATGCGTTTGAATCAATTAACCCCATGTCACAAAATCTTTAAATTTAATGATCCAAATGTAAGGAATTCTTTTTAGATTTTTCATATTGATATCTTGCTTGAGTACTAATATAATATGAAATAGACTTTTTAAAATTTTATTATTTATATATTATATATAAGGACTTAATTCGTTATTATTTTTCCAAAAATAAATCGAGATCATGTTAAAATTGTACAAATAATTTTTTTTTTTGAAACTAAATTTGTACATATAATTAATATAATATAAAAATGAGTCAAAGGCTAGCTAGAAATTTTAACTTTGACCAAACAGTAATAACTCCATGGTCCATAGCTCCTCGGTCTCACATATTAAAAAACAGTTGAATTAATTAATCTTCCAATCATTACATTGAGATATTTATACAAAAATCATGAGATAAACCAACAAATTACAATTGTTAGTCGGAAATTTCGCAAATAAATATATGTTATATGTTGATTAATAAATAAATACTCAAAAATAAACAACAATCGAGATTAATTGGATTAAATTTAAAAACATTTACATTTGAAGTTGGAAGTGTAATAAGAAGCCGCCAAATCGAGCTAAAGAATTTTAGCTCAGAATGAAGTGTTAGCATACATACGAAATTATTCAAATATCATGTTTTAATCGTTCTTCAACGTCTGTACTATACAAGACTACAATGCATACATCGATCCGAGTAGCAAATAACTAAAATATTTTAAAATATATTTATAAAGTTAGCTCAAATATTACGTTTCTATTGGTAACCAATAACTCGAGCCATTTAATGTTTGGTAGACGAAACATTTCTCGAGCTCATCAGTAATGCATGCATATGGAGTCATGGACTACGGTGGTCCTGTGGGGATAGGGGTGGGGGCGCGTGCGCTACACGGCCCCGATCTGCGCGTGTTTATGATAACTGGGATTTGCTTGGTATGGTAGGAGTCAGAAAATGGGTGGTGTAAAAGATACAGTAGAAATTGCTATTACCACTCTCCCCTCATTTTCTTCCTACCACAAAGGGCCATGGTACAAGTTATTATTATTTTTATATAATACAATATAATATGTAAATGTGACAACAAAATTAAATTGTGATAATTGCGAAATATCATTCAATTCCATATATTATCTCAATTTTTTGTCGATCTTTATTTAGTGGCCCATGTATGTCGTGCTAAATGCCTTCATTTACCTTTTAATGCCCAAACTAGAAGAATCTTGAAAGATCAAAATTTATATTCGAGAAGATCTTTATTTTTCTTACTTATATATACACAGTTATATATGTCTCAAAGTTTGATAATTCTTTGGGTTTTTTTTTTAGAATATGTTAAATTCTTTCTTTGAAATCCAACAATATATCTTCTAATAGCCCACTTATCCATTCATTTTTTAGACCATGATTATTTACGGTTCATTTGACATCAAAATCTAAAGTTTAGGTCAAATCATAACTAATTGCATGATCAAACTAAAAAAACACACATTTTGTACAAACATATAACAGACTTTTCAACAGGATACAAGAAGGCAAAATCCATTTTCTTGAAATCTTGAGAGAGAAATTTATTTACCCTTTTGAGTTTTGGCAGTGGACTATGACAATGCAATAAAGTTTTCGTAATTATGCAAGGAATCATTAAAAGGGTATCATTTAAATGAATTTTGCTTCGTTGAGAAAGGGAAATAAATAATATATGCACATAAATATGGTCAGAGAATATATTTTGTAACTTGTGGAGAAATTTCAATTTTGACTGCAGGCTGAATTTTTCAGAGTGGCCGTCCTCCACGTTGAGATTCTTTTGTTTACTGCACAGTAATTATTGAGATGCCAAAAGTACACCACTTTTAATTCAAGATCCCTTTCCCTTCATGAATAATGCATGTGAAAAAGGTCAATGTTTTCAATTTTGCTTGCCATATTTGTGATTTGGAGGAGTTGGCTTTTGCATTGTTACTTTGTGCATTTTGGGGTAAAGCTTATCTTATAAATTAATGGTAAAAAAAACCCTAGAAAAATTTAGGAACATAATAAAGCTCTTATCAACATTTGGATCGTAATTAAATTTTGGAAAAACTGCAATTTTCGTTCTTTTTGTTTGTCACTTTGCGGTTTTGGTCCTCTATATTTTCATATTTCAGTTTTAGTCCTGCATGTTTTGATTTTTAGCAATTTCAGTCTTTTTTATTCGAAAATATTTACGTGACACTATACACGTCAACTCCACGTCGGCACTGCATCAGTAACACATCAGAAAAATGACTAAAATTACCAAAAAAAATAAAGATAGCGGACTAAAACTAAAATTTGAAAATGTAGAAGACCAAAATCGCAAAGTGACAAACATACGAAATTAAAAAAAAAAACAATTTTTCCTTAAAATTTTGGACATTAGTCTTGCTGATTCTTTCTATACATTTTTTGTATTTATAGAAAGTGGTCCATGCGTACCTTAGATATCAATCTCAATCTATGATCATATCAGATAACAACTCCGTTTTTAACTAATCCGATGCATTATTTGAATCCAATTTCATATCTAATTATATGCTCAGAAATGAATGGTCCATACTTGGAATATTTATACCAAGCTATGATCGCATCTAGGTTAGCAATTATGATCACAACATCCTCCTTTTTGGAATTCATGTTGATTATTGAAAAGATCAATATTTTCTCTAGCTCCTAACAGGAGTGCAATGCCAATGTGAAAGTTGTTTTCGTTCAGCCTCCTATCTCTATAAATTAATTCCGATATGGAATATTCTGCAAATTATATTTTTAAGAACAACAAATATGATATGCGATTATAGGTTGCGAATATAAGTTGTGTAACGAATAAGTATAAAGTGAAGTGTACCATCACTATATCTATCTTTTGGTGGAGCAACCAATATTTGGTTTCATAATCGATTTTGGAGCACATGTCAATTGTCACGTGGTTGAATTCCATAAGCTTTTATTTGGAAAGGGTTGACCCCGAAGGGGACCCCATTCCACATGAGTTAGAGGTCCATTGGTTCATAAATTTTTATATGATCGACCGAGATGGAGATGGAGATGATTGGATAATGACAATTATCTTTGGGAAAAAGATATTTAAATCATGATATTTAAATTTTTATATATTTTAAAATATTTGAGTTGAATCATTAATAACTTAACCACACTTCGGATACAGAAGTTGTAGTTTAAAAGATATTTAAATAAATCTATTTTTTACTGTCTTATTTTTAAAAAAAATAAAAAAAGTTGTTTCGGTCTTTGGATAGATGTTAAAAGATATTGTTTTTATTTTTATTTTTAAATATAAATAGAATTAAAAACCTAACACAAAACTCTTATTAAACCGTCTCACATGTAATTTTGCGAGATGCATCTCCTACTCGAGCCGACCCATGAATTTTTTTATATGAATAGTATTATTTATCACTCTATATGTGGATCAAATCGAGTAGTTTTATGGATAAATATACGTGAGATTGTCTCATATATGACCTACCAAAAGCCTAAAAGCAATAAATTCTAAATTCTAAATTTTTTTAAAAAAAACAAAACAAAACACTGTAATTTTTAAGAAAAATATTTTTAAAAAAAAAAAGGAGTTTAATTTATTGAATTTCCAACCAAAGACAAAGAAACTCTTGGTTATTATAAATTATTAGTTAAAACTTCTCCTCAAAAAAATCGGATTATTCTATGTTACTTTTAGACTATTTCTCTCTCGTAATGTGGTCAAATGTCAACTATTGTATTATCAACACATGTGTTAATTTTCATAAAAATATAAGAGTCTCACGTGATTTAATAGTATTGAAATAAAAAAAAAAAACACTCTCAATGTAGCATAAAAATAAAAAAATCCTAGTTATCAAATGGTATAAAAATATGTGTGCGCATAGATGGATTGAAGACTCATCTATTTTAAACATTCGGACGGTAATTAAATTCTGGACATAGTATATTTTGTCTTATTGAATAATACGAACTTCAAATTTGTTCAACTGTATATATTTTTGTCATGTTTAGGTTACTTTCTCGTAATTCGAGTCATTCTTTAAATTCAACGTCACATTTGAAATTATACGAAAACTCTTAAGAGACGGTCGTATGCAATCAATTAATTTAGATTGTAAGCTTCATTTATGAAAAAACATTACTTTTTGTAGGTGTGTTGGTTGTGTCTCACATCGGTTAGGTGAATATCCCGAGAGTCCAATATATAGACAAATACAAACCTCTCTCTTGAACTAGCTAGTTTTTAGGGTTGAGTTAGGTCCAATTCCATTTCTTAACACTTTTTCAAGCCAAAGATATTATTTTTCATTATAAGTATGAGTCGGATTGACCCGTCTCATATACATAAATTTGTGATACCATTTCACCGATACATGACCTACTTATAAAATTATATTGTATAATAATTAGAAATTAGTGGTCGATGATTTGAATATTGATACGAGTTTATATGACACTCGAGTGTCAACCGTAACAACTCTTGAACCAAGAGAAGAAATCAAAGCCATAAAATTTCTTTCCCTCGTAAGCTAATTCTCGAGTCTTGGAAATAATAAATAATTAGTGTAATAATTATAGGTAGTTTGAAGGTTAAAGTAATTGTTTTGTTTTAGCTATATATAGATTTCTGTATTTAGAACAAAAAGGGACACTAAATATTTCATAAGTTATAATATATTGTGATTCTTTTCAAATATTTATCTCTTTGGTGGATTTTGAAGAGTGGCGAGTTTTTCAGCCCTGTGTCTTGAATTTTCTTTGTTTTCTTTCGGATGGTGTATCTGTATCCCGTACGAAAGATTGAGATGGTGAGCTATGTTCTCTATTCGTTAATTCATTCGAATTTGTTTCAATATCAGTGTATGGGAGTTGTCTATGCTACCATATTGGGGTAGTGTCCAAATAAGATCCAACGGTCCATTATTTTTAGTATTTGATACCATATGTATGATCACATATCTGTTAGTACTAGTCCTATTTTTGGGATTCATATTGATTTATATTGAAGAGATATTTTCTCTAGCTTCTAACACTAGAGCAATGCATTTGTGAAAGCTGTGCTCTCTATAATAACGTCTATGCTTTGTTTTGGCAAAAAGAGTTGAGTCTACATTTCTGAAAAGTTAGTTCCAATAATGTTCAAACCATGTTGTGTGATGTTGAGTAGATGAGGCTGTTACAACTCGTTATTTAATTAATTGTTAAATATGGCATCAATTTCAGTCATTTTGCCAATTCATGGAAGCAATTGGTTTGATTTTTCAACAAAAAAAAAAACAAAAACAAAATCATATTTCAAGTACAAGAGTTGATGTTACGATGGATGTTAATTAATTGATATAAGTTATATAAAGAATAAATGTGAATTTAGATGGAGATGGTTAGGGAATGACATGCTAGCTAAAAAAAACAAAGTGTTTGAATTATACGATTTAAAATATCCGAGTTGAATCGTTATGATCAGAAGTTTTTTTTTTCGTAAAATGACTAAAATTTAATCCGATGCTAACATTAATCACGTGCTCACCGGTGATCCAAAAATTATTTTAATTCAACACGTCTAATTGCATGTGTTCCTTTTAAATATCTCCATATGAAGAAACAACTCCTTGGAGATTGTTTCTTGTTTAGGGTTCGGATACCGTACCAAAACATCGAATTATCGAAATATCGTAACGAATTTTTTTTGATATACAAACATTTTTTGGTATACCGAATTTTTTTCGGTATCTGTATAGTATCAGTATGGATTTTTTTCATACCAAAATTTCGAAATTTCGGTATCGTTATCGGTATGAATTTTTTTCATACCGATATTTTTGGTACGATATACCGAAAACACATCCCTATTCTTGTCTGTTTCATATTGTTTCCTATAAAACACTTTCTAGCTAGGCATAGTATATTATTTATTCGTTCATCTAATTTTTAAATTTTGTGATGACGTTAAATAGTAAATACTTAATTTTATTCTATCGTCAAATTAATCCGCTGAAGTATTTCCTCAGTATATAACAACATATCATTTTGATCAACTAAAAAAAGCATAATATTTCAATACTGGATATTAAAATAATATGAATGCTTATAATACTTAATATTTATACATTTTAACGGGTTGAAATCAAATCCAATGGTTTTAAAAATTAAAATAATCTCTGACGTTTATACACTAGTGTGCAGTGCAGTGCATAGCCGACTCCAAAGGAGACCACCCAAGCAGCTGCCTTGGGACTTTCTTTGGCGAGGGTCTTAATTTTTTCAAAATATATTTTTATTTTTATTATGGTTTTTTTTTCTATTAAAACTTTGGAGAGCCTCTTGATTATTTTGTTTTAAATTAAAACATTGATCAGTTTTTTGTACCTTTTCCTTAAAAATCTTTTTATTATAATTTTTTTTAAAAAAAGTCTTTTTAACGTTAAATTATTCTACTTAAGTGAATTAGGTTGTCGAATTGGGTCAACCATCTGTATTTTTTTTATTGAATGTGATTTTCTTGTCTAGCTAGCTGTGTATTGTGGTTGATGTTTTTATTTTTAATCAATTAATAATTGATTTCGTTTTTGATATCTAAGAGTACTCTAGAATCTTGTGATTGATTAATTTGGCTCTTGGAATAATTTTACTTCATTCGATTATAATTATTTATTACATTTGTTAGTATTTAAATTATAATTTTTATTTTTTTGTTAGATAATTATTTATGTTTTTTTAGTTTGATTATTCTTATTCAATTTGTATTATGCATTGATTTATCTATGACCAATGAGATTAAGGAGTTCTTTGAGTTCTTTTTGTTTTTTATTCTTTCAAAGCAATTTTATATGTCATTATTTTTAGTTGCAAGAATTTAGAATTTGATTATTAGATGAAGTAATCGTTTCGATATTTAATATATAAATTTTTTATTGGACATTTCCCTAAAAATTCCTTGAAGTCTCCAGTTTTTTTGAGACGGTCCTAGTGCTATGCTCCATAGAGGTATTCAAGCAATATTGGGACACATTGAATCACAAATGTTAGCACTGGTTGAGAAGTATTCATCATGCCGTTTGTCAAGATTTTCAACTGAATTCTCGAAGACAAAATTAAAGCGTCAAAGGGTGGTAGAATTGAAAACTTGGACGAAAATATATAGTATATGATATGAATAAACTCTTTCACGATATAATTATCTTTAAATGTTTTATGCAAACTAGTGAAAAATGATACAGGTTTTTTTTTATATGTACTTTTTTTTAAAAGCACAAAATGGAGTGAGTGGGAGGTTTAGTGGGATAGTGGATAAAAAGGGATAATTAAGGAATAAAAATTTTGGTATCCTCAAAATTAATTAATATAGTAGGTTCATCGTTTATATAATAATATAGATTGTTCGTCCTAGAGTTACGAATAACTAATATGGTTGATAACTACCTTAGTTTTTTTTTGACGGTATAACTGTCTTAATTAATTGTACATGGTTATATATATTTATGAACTAACTTATTTAATATATATGTTGTAAGTTTAATTTTCTTAGACAATTGTAAACTTTGTATCGTTTTGAATTTTCTCGAAACAACATCTATTATTATTATTGTATAAAACGGGAGAGAGGTTAATAATAAAAACCATAATTTTATGAATTTTTTTCTATTCCCATAAATGCCCTCCACATACCATATTCCAATTTCCATGTTTCTATTTTTGGTTCGTCGCATATTAATTTCATCTTGGTTTTTTTTTTCTTCTGATTTTTTTTATTCAATATGAATTTAATTTTCTAAACAAAAAAATTATCTTATTTAACTAAAAAAATATATCATTCATAAAAATCGATTATACAACAACGTAGTGCATACTAGATGTGTTAGCTAGGAGAATGGGCCTTGCAATCTATTGCAACTCATAATTAAATGAGTCGGTGCGCGGACCAGCCAAATTTTTAGGCGTGTGAGGAAAACATCAACTTAACCCAACTATTTAAATGACGAATCGGCCAATTTAACGGATTTACGGGTAATTTAGCGGTTGAGATAGGCTGGCTCGTGATCCAACATTAGGTGAGACATGAAGATCCATCATTTGGTGGATTAGAAACTTGCCAATTCTCAAACCACTTTGTTTCCAAACGAACATAATCTATTTTGACACATTCACGCGCACATTAAACCGCTAAATTCCTTTGTCTTGTGAATAAAAATAAAATTGTTTCGAAAAGGGGAAAATTCCAAAAACAATTTTGTGAAGCAGCATAAAAGTTAGTACTTTAGGGAGGAGGGGGGCAGAGGCTACGCCTACAAGTAATAAATAAAGGAGAGAAATTAAAGAATCATGCACAGCCTTCGAAGAGCTAGTAGCTAGCGGTGGCAGGCAGCAAACAAACACCGCAGCAGCGGCGCATCCGCCGTCGGCCTGCGCTAATGGGGCGGAGCCACCAGCTTTGTCAGTCTGGGCCCCGCCGCTCTGCATCCTCCATTATTTATTTTCTTTTTTCCAAGTCCTTGAAAGGGATAGTGTTGGCTGTTGAGTCTCTTTCAATGGCTTCCTACACTTTGATATCCCCTCCATGCCCCTATTCTATTCTATATATTCCCACTCACCTTTATTCATACACAAAGTCTAGTGCCCACCACTATTATAAATTATGGGTCACCATTCCATTTGAATTCATCGCTTATCAAGTTTAAGATGAGATCTCGTATTTGAGATTTAAATATAACAAATATTTACTCTTAATTTAAAATGAATATTGTAAATAAGACCAAATAGATACACATAATATATTGGATTATTAATTAAAATTAAACACATAAAGTGATTAAATTTTAGTATATTGTTGAATATATATATATTAAAATTCCATGAATGAACGTCCATGTATCCTTTTTTAAAGTAAAGTAAAATAAATCACACGTTTAATTTGACATTTCATTATTTATTATTTAATTTTACATCAAAATTAAACTAACACACACGCCGCCTCTTTCCAATTTTGCACTCAAATAATAATCAGCCATAAAAAATTCACATCATCTTCTTTATATATACTAGCAGCGACACACCATAAACGAAAATGTACAATTTAATGCTAGAAAATGATCAAAGAAGAAGAATTTTAAATTAATGCATCAACCGTGCATGAGATAATGGGGAAGATGACAAAACCGCTCCACCTTAAAACTGCTATGGGAAGTTTTATTTTTTCTTAGATAAACTGTTATGAGAAGTTAGTGGAGAGTATAGTGAGAACGGTTCCAGCCTTTTTTTTTAAAATTTTTAATCTTTTTCATTTTTGGATTTTTCCATCCCAAACATATCAATTGATTTGCATGATGCCCTTATGTTTTATAAAATAGAGAAATATATATATATATATATATATATATATATATATATATATATATATATATATTTCTTTCTTATATATAAAAAATCGGCCTCTTATATACCATATTTTGTTTTACCAAAATTGTTCTTATATGATATATATATATATTACACTTTTGTTTTTGTTTTTAATTTCGATTTCATATTACAATTTAGTCTATCGATAATTTTAATAACTATGATATTATTCTCAATTGAATATAAATCAAATTAATTATAAAAATATTATACAAATACATAACACGTGCATCAATACATTAGTATATATAAACCATATGATCCACGTCGTTAATTTCACGACCCACTATTTTTTAATAAATTTGGTTAATTCGATTTGGTGTTCGGCTTTTTGTCGATTTGTGTAATGATTCAGCAAGACTTTTTCTTTTGACAGCAGATTCAGCAAGACTTTGGTCCGGGCTTCTTTTTTTTAAAAAAAAATTATTATTATCATTTGGCTTTATTGCCACGTGGTCTGTGGATTCAGTTTCCAAAATAGATAAATTCTCTACTTTCTTTTGAATTCCACTGTTGGATTGGAAATTATGAGTTAGTGACAACTCAGTAGTACATATATGTCAATATAAAAGCTTCCTCAAACAAGTATATAAAAAAAATCAAAAATAACAATAAACAACTTCGTTTAAAAAAAAAATTTGTTAAAAAAACAATATAGTTTTAAACTTACTTATTCTAAAATAATCCACATAAATATCGTGTTTATGCCATGCTACAAATTTATTTGTAGTATGGTACTTACATATATTTGTTAAAAGAATCGATACCACATTACCACGTTATCAAACTAGAAAAATAGGCAAATCTCGATGATACACGAATTTTTGTTTCAGCGTTTGATGCGTAAAATTTTATTTTCAAAAAAATTTCCGAACAAAAAAAAAAAAGAAAAGAAAAGAAGCACATAATCAAATTAACAATCTTTGTTTTCGTTCGATAACTTAGAAATCTTAATATATTTACTAATATTTTACAAAAATATTCAAACCTGTGCTTGAAAATTGAATGATAAAAAATATAACAACACTACATCCGTCCCAATCATATAAATTTATTTATTTTGCAATTTTATACATTCAGTTGTATTTTTTCTTGGATTTACTAATATATCCATATTAATCAGGTCATTGAAAATATAAAACTATTTTTTGAACAAATTAAAAATGGATGAGTTTGGGAAAAAAAAAACAAGCTTATATGTTTGAGAAAGAAAGACTATTTGACTCGATGGATTTAGGTACACTATTAGCTAACCATTACTCCAGCGCCTTAAATATTTACGTTTGTATTGTTTTTACAGGTATTAAAAAGATTATTGAAAAAGTAAATTTTATGAAGAAATTTTTAATTTTACTCTTATTTAATGAATGATTTAATAAGAAAACATAATTGAAAGTAGTTAGCACATTTAACGATGAGAATAGATTGGTAAAAAAAAAAAATAGAACCATTAATACTAAATATGTAAACTAGACCAAGGAAATGTTTTCAAACACTTTAAAAAAATTGATTATGCACCTTACGAAATTTTAAAACTTGAAAAGAAAAGTTTATAATAATATTTTTTAAGTATTTGTAAACAATATCTAAATATTTGAGACGAATGAAAAAAAAAAAGAGTGGTTTTCACATTCCGGACCGAGGTAGTATTATAACTTTAATTGACTTGATTGGATTTTAGGTACACTATTAGCTAGCAACTATTACAACTTTAAAATCGTTGGTTGATTTGCAATAAATGTTGGGACAAAATGGGCTTCTTTTTGTCGATAAGAAATTAAAGAGGGGGAATTTATTAAGGCATCATAGGACCCGTGATAGCCGTCATATCATACAATCTATTCTACATAGCCCTGTATATGTTTTTAAGACACATAAATGTGGCAGACATTCTTTCAACAATATGGCATCCTTTGTTTTGGACCCTTTCCATTACAAGAAAAACAATCGTCCCATGTGAAATCAAAGTTTCCATCAGATTTCGAGTTCGAGACCAACTGTAGCAACTACACCGAGAACCTTTTGCTCACTCTGTGATTTCGGTTAAATAAAGAAAAGAAAGGATTTAATAATTTTCATGGACAAATTACTGAACACAAACCCAAGCAGCATGGTGGTCGTGTAGTAGTTGACTGACTAATGGCAAAATATAATGAGGAAATCTGTGACAAAGTACAAAGATCCGAAATACAACTTGCTTCGAGTATTCAACTGGGGTCAAATGTTTGTATCAATATTACCAAGGGTGTATATGTACACAAAAAAATCTAAGCCAAGTCTCCCCCACGCTAGACACGCTTCGATGTATGCCTGAACCGTCGATCTTGCTGCTTGCTGCTTGCTGCTTGCTGCTTGCTGCTGCTCTTCCATAACAAAACTGTCTATATGATCCACTTCTAATGCTAAAGGGAGCTAGACAGACCATAAAGAAATCATGTAATTACAAAGATTTCAGGCGCTTCGAATAATTGAGACTTTCTCCTGCAGAAAATGAGTTCAGTCTTATATTAGTTGATTGTGTAAAGTCAAATATGAGAAATAAACCAGAGATTCTAGCCTAGACATTTAGACTCGTTGGCAGTTCGGATCTTATGCCCCGTAGATTTTGTTCATTCGAATAATTGCCGGCGTCTCTGAAATAACGGACCAGAAAGATTATATGATCACCTCGTTAGACAAGGTCTCGGAAGGAAACCAGTGCATAAGTACGCCTAGGTGCATTAAAGCAGGTATCAATTTGAATAAGATGGGCGTTGTGACCTGTAGTGAATTAGGTGAAGGCTTGTGAGCAGGCAGTCATGGGGATTCTCGGAGAAAATTTGAACATTTAAAAAACTTACGAGGCTGAGGGCTGTTGTTCCAAGAAGAAGAAGATAAACCTTACCCTGCATAGTTTTGAAAAGAATCCAAACTCAGAATGGAACGAAGAAAACCATCATTCAAGGTATAAATATATTAGCATCGCCAACAAGATTTTGACTCCCAAGTCGCATGTTCCTTAGATAGCAAATGAATGCACTTTCATTTACTTCGAAAAATGTGAATCTAATCATAATTCAACAAATGCACATCATGATAAAACCAATGCTGCTTATGCCTTGCATGTTAAACTTTGAAGGCCAAACTGAAAATGTTCACAAAGTGTTACACAGCAAATCTGAGTAAAATTTCGTTAAGGATGCACTTGGGGAGAGATGGATTTCAAATCCATGGATTCGATTATAGTTTTATTGTTACAATGAAACAATAGATCAAATCTTAAATTCACATCTTACTTATTTACACTATACAAAGTAAAATGAATTTCAAATGACATCATTATTGGATAAGCTTGAAATTCATCATGATGAACTTGAAATAAAATACAATATAAACATGTGCGGGAGTGGACTTGAAGTTTTTGACTTTAACTATCTAAACAACAAAAATACATTTGAATATATTTGAAATCTATTATTCTAAATGCAACCTAAATTAAAACTTGCAAGTCGCAACACTTTGAAATGCTCAAATTCAAAACACCATCACATTGAATCATGCTTGACAAAGGTGCAACAGAACAATCACGTGTCATCGGGACCATATCTGACTGAAAATAGCGAGATATCACCTCAACAAGATGTAAGTTTGATGCACGGCTAAGGAGAACAAATGCAAATTCCCCAATTTGTGCCAATAGCGCACCAACCTACAAATTACATGGCAACCATAAGTCATAGATCCTCGATTGAGAAAAGTATGAAAGGTCAGACTTACGATAAATGATGTCCTAATACTGTAGCCAAATGCCTTGGTAATCACTGTGGCTACCGTCGTCTTAACAACCACCACCAGAAGAACAGACGCAAGCAATATATCCACATGTGTCCAGAGGAACTGCACGTGTATGAGCATTCCAATGCTTGAAAGAAAGAGAGCAGCAAAGAGGTTACGAATCGGTTCGACCTACAAAAAAGGCATGCACTCTTAAGAATTATCAAATTATTCATTGAGAATGACTGAAAACTAGATTAGTAAATGGTTCATTCCTCAATAAAATGGGTGCATGAATAAGAAAAAAATTGTCGGAAAATACCTGGTCCAAGGTATGCTGTGCAAATTCCGTGGTAGATATCATGACCCCAGCCACAAAGGAACCCAGCTCAAGACTGAGGCCCAGCTTATCACTGCACTGAAAAACACATCATGAGATTTTTATTTCTCAATGACACGATTTACTGAAATGTCATGAAAGTCACGCATCTACCCCATGACAATCTGATCATCAGGAATTTCTAATTTTCTAGACATAACTTTTCACCTTACTCACCATAAATGCGAATTTAAAAAAAAAACTGTTTACTGGGTTAACCATATTAAACAGGAAAAATAGCAAAAAAAAAAAGTACACAAAAAGTCTGGATTACGCCGTCCTTACCCAAGCTGACATCAAGCAGAAAGCCACAGCAGCCAGCTGATAGAGTTCATTTGTCTAATAATCACATAAACAAACATGAAACATCACAAGTAAGATTCGGGCGATTCCAACAGTCAAATGGTATCTTAGAACCCCAGAGCGCACGAAAAATGAGAGCAAAAATAATCTTATGGTCTTTTTTCTTTTCTTACAGCCACAAAATTTGAAAACAACTTTAACTAGCACATGATTGACCCTACTTGAGGTTAGTATCTCTTTTAGTAGAGTATTTGCACCAATAGTTGATAACTATTCAGAGGATTACCATGGTAATGGATTAAAGCATAAGACATCAGAGCATCATTTTCTCCACTATCTACAGCAATTAAACTTGAGCATCACTCATTATTGTTGATTGTTTGTGAAAATTTCAAAATTTCTTACACAACAGATTAAACTTCTAGAATCAGATCATGTTTTCTCCGAAATCAAACACACAAAAAAATTTGTCAAGAATTGTAAAAAAATGCATGATGGACTAACTTGGGACGATAACTGTGTCATCAACTTCAAAAACCGAGGAACAAAAATCCAAGTCAACACAGAAGCCAGAGCAAGATATATGGACAGAGTGAGTAGCCTGAAATTAATACAAAACAAGTGAACAAGAAAGTAATGGTGTGGCAGACAAAAAGTAGTAACAAATGCTCTAAGATGAACTTACACTTTTCCCATTGAGACCATCCCATGCAAAATGCCACTGCTGCCGCCTAGAACAGGGAGCAAAGCAAATAACAAACCCACAGCACAGTCCTGGAATATTATTTGAAAAGAAAATAATGATATTCACACAATGGTCATACAAATAATAACTTAGCCAACTATATCGGAAGATTCAAATCAACCTGAAAAATAAGAGTTCCAATTGTCACTTGACCATGAAGGGCACTGTTACTGTTCCTCTCAACCAGAAACTTGACTACCTGCGAGGAATTATGACAGAAAAATTAATTGTTGCGTGATTACATCCTTCGTTACACAAACAAAGGCTCATGGTTGATTATTTGTAAAAATAAAAACATTAGATAAATACCACAGCAGTAGATGACATTGAGAGAAAACAGCCTACAAAAACACCATCTGACAATTTTGCTCCACATAACTGCGACCATCAAATCATGTGTCATCAGCATAAAATGCCAAAGCAAGTGTCCAAATGATATACAAGATGTAGGATATCAGATTTTTACCACCGCAGTTATACTGCATAAAAACATAAGAATGACAATCTGAAGAAATCCACCAAGGACAGCGACAGGTCCCACAACTTTAAGCTGCGTCAGTTATATATATATATTAGGACAGTCTAGGACTCTAGAATATAGATAGACAAATATGCCATTAATGATGGCATAACGAAAGAATTGCACCTTTGATAAAGAGAACTCCAGCCCTAAAGCAAACAAGAGAAAGACAACCCCAAACTGAGCCACAGTCTCACACTGAAATATGGATGGAAAACAAATTGGGGGTAATTGAGATATAGGAAAAAGTAGTTTGTGTGAAATTGACCCTAATTGAGATATAGGAAAAAGTAGTTTGTGTGAAATTGACCCTAACTCAGTGCCAAAAAAAAAAAACAAAGAAAGAAAGAAGAAAGAAAGAAAGGAAAAGAAGGAATTTGCTATTATAAATTATGGTAGGAAAACCACTCAGAAACAAAACAGAGACAACTCAAAGAATGCATGATAAAGCATATATTAATTGAGAAGGAATGAAGAACACAATAACTGATTAAAAATGATTTCAGACTGAGAAAAGGTTACTCTGTACTATTTGACGACAACTTAGCAAACAATTATTTGTAGAAAGAGACAATTGAGTTATATTAGACCACAAAGAAGAGAGATAAAGTCATCTTCAGAAAATCACTTGGCAACCAACCCTCTTGCCAATCTAATACAAGCAATACATTTGACAGAATATCAACTGAGTTTTATCTCCTTCTTCCTTTAAAAACCGAAAACTTAGAAGTATCAAGTTTTGAGACAAAATGTATAAAGGTAGGCATCTTGTTCAGTACCTGAGTAGAAAATCTAAACTTATCCGAAGGGTTCAGCAGGAAGGAATGAAATTGTCAGAGTGAAACGATAAAGTTCACTTTCTGCTAAAGATTTCCAACATCCAAACAGCAGAAAGGTTGCAAAATATAATACACTCTTTTTGGAAAATTCGAATTATTTTAGCGATAAAGAAACATTATATAATAACACACCTGTACCATCTCGCTGATGAATTTTAAACCACCAGGTCCAATTATTGATCCCGCAAGTAGATAACCAACAATAACCTATTATCCAAACCAATGAGAATATTCGTTATTCTTCAAAACACGAAATTTACTGTAGGGAAAAGTTTCCAAAGGCAAAATGAATGATCCAGAGAGCACGGGAAATAAATAATAAATGGACTAAAACAGTATTTAAAACAAGCAAAAGCACCAACCGGTTGTCCCAAACATGAAAAGATTATTCCACCAATGGCGGCAGAGACGATCACAACTACCAAGTCTGAAATCAGCCTGATTTCAACATTGTATATGATTTAATCTGTACTGTGCAAAGTTTGAACAGCAGTATTTACAAAATTCAAAACTCCCCAACTCCACCAATATGTGTTTGTGGGTGGGGAGGGCAGAGCACACAAACAATGTATGGTTGTATGTTAACAGACACTCTCTCTCTTGCATAAGTTGCTCAAGTATATTTACCTAAAATCTACTTGAAGCACAGGATATTTTGACTTCTTATTCGACATCACGAACACATTATCCTGCAATTAAGCATAGTGAATGCGGAAGGATTCATTCATCAATAACAACACTGAAAATTGGCTGCAGAATTCCTGTCTCAACAACGTTGCCCCATGAAAATAATTTCACCTTTTTATCAATCAGAGTTGTCATGTCATCAGAATCTTCATTCTCAAGTGAGAAAACATCTTGAAGCTGGAAAGCTTTGGTCCCACTGGAGCATGAGGGTAAAACAGGTTCAAAATACTGGCATTATTTTCTTGCATGACAACAAACTATATTATTCAATTCGAGAAGCAAATTTACTTAGCCTCTTTAGTTTCGTTCTTCTTTATCTTCTCATGAGTGATTTTGGCAACAGTCTCCAATTCAGCCTGGGCAGTCATGATAGAATCTAATGTTAGCAAAAAGTATAAACAGTGATCAGTACAAACAGAATAGTGCAAAGATGGCCTGAAAGATGAACAAGAATACAGTTAGTTCATAACCACCAATCCCGAAAGAAGGCTAATCAAAGCACATGCTGTCCAAACAATCACCAGCTATTTAAGAGATTGAAAAATAATGGAATGACCAACAAACCAACTTTCTCTCACAAAATATCACACTATCATTGCCTTCAATTCTTTTGCCGATAGTAATCCAAAGTATTAAGAGAAAGTATCACAAGTATTCGAAATGATGCACGAAAACACAAACCAGACGGATAAATAAACTTTTAACTCTTTATGATGAAGCAGATAAGAGAATCTATGAAGCTATAAGTCATAATTATAAATATATATATATATCCTAAAATGCCCACTTCAAAGCATTTAAAAAAGAATATCAAAAGAGGAAATAAACAGACCTGTTGATCAGCTACACTGCTATTGAAGCTGCTTTCGCCAGAACCTTGAAAATGAACAAGAAAATGAAAGCAGTAACAAAAGACTAAGCTTTACCACTTGAAGAAACTGCTTCATAAACAGTGTGTCGAAAAAAAAACATATAAAATTCCTCCGTATAATCTCAAAAACCTAATTTGACCATTTATTTCCCAAAAGCAAAACTTCAACCGAAATCAAAGTAGGAAAAACAAACTAACCTCCGGGCTGATCATTCTCGGAAAACTCTTTCTCCAAGACACGATCAAACATCTTCGCAATACTCCCGTCCCCATTATCAGTAGCCGTCGAATTTACCAAGTCCCCGTAAAACCTTTCCCTAATTTCCTTCTCCGATGTCGCCGAAACACTAAAACTCGAGACAAAAACAACAATCACGAGAATCAAACCCAAAACCCCATAACCCTTCACCATCCCCATTGCCGAGCAAGAAAAAATAAAAATGAATTCTTCAATTAAAATCCAAAAAACCCAACTTCATAAAATTCATTTTATCTCTTTCCGATAATGATATAGCTTTGGGGCAAAGGGGATTGGATTTGATGTGATCTTGTATTGAAAGGAACCCAGAATCCTCTGAGTTTGTTGGATTTTGGTTTGTTAATTAAAGGCGCGAGATCTTGAGAAACGAAAATAGGTTTTTTTGCTTCTGTTTTCAGCAAATCATTTCATGACACGTGTCCACTGCTGGAATCTTGCATGCAACCTAGGACCAATGATCTCTAAAGTCAATAAAAAATTTTGCTAATTATTTTTAAATATTCTAAACAATTTTTATTTTATTTTTTTTAAGTTAGGGGTCTCGAATCTCTTCTGATAGAGTTTTGTATGTATAAGTTTTTTAAAATTAATATTGATTTTTCCTTTCCAACGTGCTTAATATAATACTAGCAGCAACCGTCGTACACGTGTTGCGTGTGTAACATAATGCTTTTATTTTATGTATGGTGGAGTGCAAATAACCAAAATCGTTGAATGAATTTGTACTGAAGAGGTGGAAAATAGCAGTTTGTGGTTTGAAGTCTCATTTTGTCACCTACGTTCCGCAAAGTATTTGATTAGATTATTCATAAATGTTCAATTGGGGTTAAATATTTAAATATTGTAATCAATATTTGTTAGTCGATTATACATATTAAATGTTCAATTGCTATCGATATCACAATCAATATTGAAACATAGAATTCAATAAATTTGTTAGTTGATTATCACCCCAATTGAACATTTATGAAGAAAATATTTCTTCTTATAATTAGAGACATAGTTTTTTGGCAAAGATTTAATAAAATTTACGGTACAACATCAATTTATTAATGAAATTTATTTGAGTACATCAAAGTTCCATAAAAAATTGAAAGACAATGTCTTCCAAATGAAAAACATCCACCAATAAAAGGCTAATTGAATCATATTCCAAATATACACAATCTCTCTCCATGTAAACAACAATTTTGGAGGTTTAGTAGGTTGAAAAATAACAAAACAACCAAAACTTATCAATATTATAAATAATTTAAAAGCCAAAATACTAAACAAAGACCAAATATTAACCTATGTTTAACATATTTGTGTGAAATCTTCTAGGAATGCAAAACTGATAGTTTATATGGAAGCTCTGAACATGGATGGGAGAAACCTAAAGAGTAAGAAGATTTTCTTGATAATTTTGAAAGCGACGATGAATTATTGGTCTTCTTCGAATTCACAATACCATTATTTTGATATTGCACCGCATACCATTAGAAAACTCCCGATCTTTCTCCATTATATGACACCAAATCTCCTAAAGAACTCAACCATATCATTTTCGAAAATGAATAAAAAAACATGAAAATAAATCTCCAACATTCAATATCTTACCACCACTTAGTTAATTCACTTGATAAAGAGTTTGACAACAAAAACATGTTCAAAGAGAATTGTATAATATTGCGATGAAAGTTTAATTTGAGATGTGAGTTTGTAAAATCTACAAGAAGTTTGTACTCAATAAAATGTGCAGATGTTAGTTGCAGTTGGAGTTTGAGTCTAGGCAAAAAAAAATCGTCAAAGATTACGGTTTGAACTTATTGAAATAAGCACAGTAATTATCTGACAACAAGCAAGTGCAACTATAGTAGCTGCAGATATGTTGGTAGAAAATTTTAGAAGATAACAAAAAATACCTGCTTTGAAATCAATACAAACAATGACGAAAAATAAGGGCATTAATGTTAGTTACTTTAAAACATGGAAAGGAAGCAGGTTGCTACAAATCAACTGAGGGGATATCTTGTCAAAAGTTTCAAGTTACTATCCACACGTGATTGAACAAGTGAATACAGGGTCAAAAATGCATTTGAAGTTAACAAAAATCTTAATTCAAATATGCGTTTCTGGCATACTGATAAGTGCAATTTATGCACTTAATTTATATATGTTTTGACTTGGATTTTGTGATGTATCGAGTGGATATTATGCGCATTTGTTGTTATTTTTGTGAGATGCAAGAATTACAAGAAAAAAAACAAGAAGAAGGGGAATGATGAATTATGGAGTAGCAACTTCAAAAAATTACTGAGAATTTTTTAGACATCCAATTCCAATCTCCACCGTTCATAATAAATATTAGAATGTTTAAAGCTGCTGTCAAAATTTCAGCTCAATCCGACGCTTAGATTGTGAGATATGATTTTTTGAAAATTTTCGCGCGCTGCATAAATCATCTACGCGAGAAACAAGAGCTAGTTGCGGGAAGTGTTGCGCCTCTACGGGAATTATAAGCTTCTGCATGAATTATAAGCTTCTGTGCAAGAAGAAAACTTTTGCGCTTCTTTGGCAGAAAGTGAGGAAAATTGAGACAAGTTTCTGCGCAACATGTTGGGCTTCTGCGGGAGAGGAAGAAAAGAAGCCATGCGCTTATGCGCATCAAGTCACGCTTCTGCGCAACCAAGAAGAACAAAGTAAGCGTTTATGCGAGAATCTCACGCTTCTGCGTGAACTGATAAACATGGAAAAATAAAAGAGTTTGGAAATTTGTGAAGACATGAATTGTGGGCTTGATTTATGGGATTTTCATCCACATATAAAAGAGATCTTGAAGATGAAATTGGGGGAGACGCACAGAGAAACGCACAAATCAGCCGCACACTTTGGAAAGAATTGAAAGGAGAAGAAGCGGCACCCAAACAACAGAACCACAAACAACTACACATTCAAGTAGGCTTGGGACACGGATTTGAGACGTGGGAGCGAACGACAAGGGATAATCGAATCACAAGACAAAAGACATTCATCTGGGGACGGAGAATCAACTCTAATCTGTGATTTTTATTATCTGCCTTGATTTATTATGAGATTTTGAATATGTCTATGTGTTTAATTATTTCATTATAAAATTATTGGTTGTTTCTAGAGATTGACGGATCTTGATTGAAGTTTCATGTTTTAACTATTATTTATTCTTAACAATTTATTTGTGTATTTCTGTTTTTACTGTCTTTCAATTACTTGATCAATAATTGAATTGTTATATTTATTTGAAATCTGACACTCGGGAGAGGAGATTTTGAATAGGATTATAGGACAACACAACCTAGGATTTTGTAGAGTTCGGGAGGCTTACAAATTCCTTTGAGATCACTGAAAGAGAACCATAGAACTTGATTAAATTATTTTGTTGTTTGATTTCTGATATGGATATCGAAATTATCATTAAAATAATAACATTTACTCGGCACTCGAGAGAAGCGGTAAATAACAATTAAGGGTTCTTGACCTATAAATTGAAATAGATAATATAATCAATTGATATGGTTTGCATGAATGAAATCGAGTGATATCTTGTATCTAGAACTCGTCTCATAGCGTGTACCCAAAGCCATCCTTGAAATTCTAGATTTTTTATTTTATCTAGTTTATTGAATTTTAAACTTTGATTTTCTAAACAAAGTTGAGATTATTTTAATTATAGTATTTAGTGTGAATATAAATTTTCAATCCTCGTAGGAACGATACTCTACTCACACTCTATTAAAACTCGACACCGTGCACTTGCGGGCACAAATTTATGCAACAAGTTTTTGGCGACTTTGCCGGGGATTGATTCAATTTATTGTGCACTAATACTGTTACCAAGTGATCTTGATTTTGATTTCGAATTATTATTTTTTTATTGTCTATTTATTATTATCATAATTTTTTTGCATTAATTTATTTTGTTTTATCTATGCCTGCAGTTTATTCACAGATCTTAAAGTTTTAAAAGTGCAGACGCAGTCAGGCTGAGAACTATAAACTAAGCGCTGGTTGGGAGGCAACCCAAAAGTTTTTATTACTATTTATTTATTTTGTTTATTTTATTTTCATGTATTTACTTCTTAAATTTTTGTCCCTTGTCAATTTTTTTTATAAGATGTGTGAAGATGAATTTTGGTGGTGTTACCCCTACTATACCCCAATGCGCTGTAAATGACGATGAAAAGGATGATGACTACTGATAGTCGTTGTCACAGGTACGTGCATTCCTCTGCTATTTCATTTGTTTATCGTACATTGAGGATAATTCACAATTTAAGTTTGGGGGTGTTTAAAAATTTTGAAAATTTTTCATGTGTTAGTTTGAGTTAAAGGAATGATGTGTAATTGTGTTGGCCTATGATGAAAATAATTTTTTTTGTCAAAAATGTCAATGTTAGATATATTTAATATTGAGTTCTCACAAAATTGCACGAATGCTTTGATTGTTGACACCCTAGTTATTAGAGAAGCTTTGTGATTTTGTGAGTGGATTGAATGATTTGATTCGTAACTTTGGTAATTTATACTCAAGACCGAGATAGACTTCTACAAGCTTAGAAATGATTTAGGCAAACATATTGAAAGTTAAAAAGTTTCCAAAGCAACAAAGAAATTTTTTTTACAACTCCATCCGGGCCGCAAAACATACCGTTCATGTATCACAAGATTTAAATATATAAGGAATGTGGCATTGGTTGATAATACATATTTGACAGGAAAATATAAATGTGTTTTACTAATAGCCACAACAAAAGATGAAAATCACCACCAGTATCTTATTGCTTGGAAAAAAATTGATTCATAAAGTTAAGCATCTAAGACTTGGTATTTTTTTGAAAAGTTAAATGAATTGATACCGATGATAATGAACAAGCTTTTTTTTTCTGACATACATATAAAGGAATCATCAATGGTATTACCTCTGTGTACAAGCTAGCACGACCTGGGTATTGCATGTGACATCTTGGACAAAACATCAAGTGACGGCTGAAGCCCAAGATAGATGGAATTGCGTTGTTTATGTGAGCTGCTAAATCTTATGTGCAGTTTAAGTTTGATGATTGTACAAAGAGATGAAAAATAGCTATCCAAGCATCACAAAATATCTCGAGGGCATCACTGATCGAGAAAAATGACTCGAGCAAAATTTCTTGGTTCTCATTATACTATTATGACGACAAACGGATTAGAGTCAATTAATGCAAATTTGTTGTCTTCCATGCGAGCTATCAATGATTGATTTTTTGGATGCTATTCAAAACCTTATCTCATCGTGATTTAATAATCATCGGAAAGCTACAACTATTTCAACACGACATCTTTATTCCATGGGTACGTTCATGAGATGACCTTGCGATCAAGATTTATTGAGCCGCAGAAAATGAAATTTTTTTGGATACATACTTTTGAATACCATATCAACGGAGTTGGTCATGAATGGAAGAACATGTCGTTTTCAAGTTTTCGACACTGACAGACTTCTACGTGTACATGTTGTTGCGGCTGCTGTCACTATTGTATGAACATATAAAAATTATGCTCGCATTATTATACCACAAATGTATTGGTAATGACGTAAATGAAAACTATTTATCCTAATATATCTCTCTCGAAAGAACGAAACATACTTGTTGACATTGATTCTCTCTCATTGTAGTTTATTCTAAAGTTAAATTTCCCAAATGGAGAACAAAGAAAAAGATGATTCCTTCTATTTGAAAATTTAAAAGCAGAAAAAATAGACTAATTAATATAAGGATTTAATTTTTTAATTCTTGTTAATTTCTTGTCGAGGTTGGTATTTTTGAACTCATGTGCTCATGATTTTCTTTTGTTCTATTGACATGCTCCTTTAACATTTGCGCTAATGAGATTTTAATTTATTATTCAATAGACATGTTCTTTCTTGTGAAAACATTCTTCATTAAATCTTTGTTTTTTTTTTTGAACCTAAATCCCATCGGTTGAGCTGCTTGCATGTCATTGACAAAAAAACTTGTGTGTGATTTTTGTTGGAAGAAAAAGATAGTGGTTTGTGAAATATTTCATTGATAAATTCTTTTAATTCGCTCTGATATTTTAGTACGTTAATATATATATATATATATATATATATATATGAGTTCTTTTATGGTGCCCAACTCTATATGCCCAACTCCATGCCCACCATGTACAATATGTGATAAGTCAACTCATCAATTGTGTTGGTCAACTCACATATTGTACATGGTGGGCATGGAGTTGGGCATATGAGTTGGGCACCATAAAAGAACTCTATATATATATATATATATATATATATATATATATATATATATATATATATATATAGTTTCTTTTAAGTGCCCACCTATCATGCCCACCACCATGTCCACCAATGATGTGACACTATTCTATTGGATGTGATAAATTGTAGGTCCAATAAAATAGTGCCACATCATTGGTGGGCATGATAGTGGGCATAATAAGTGGGCACTTGAAAGAAACTCTATATATATATATATATTATAATTTGCAGTTGGCCTTCTATAATCAATTGCAAAATAATCATTTTCAAAGATTTAGTTTTTACATAAGTATTTCACCTGTGTGATGTACAATATTTTATTTTTATGTAATTAGTAATAAAAATTAACAAGTATGAATGTTTGAATAAATAATTAAAATACAACTAAATTAAATTTGAGTTTGAATAAAAAGATTTGAAATACATGAATTTAAATGTATATTTATTGTTTAAATAACTTACGCAAAAAAACCATAAAAAACTTACACGAAAAAAATAAAATTCATCTTTATTTATTTACACTATAAGTGAGCTATTCATATTGTATTTCAAATTCTTAGGACATTTGAATCATTTGAAATTCATTATGGTAAGAAAAAAATATATAAGTAAGAAATTGATTTGAGTTTTCATTGTTGAAGTTATTTAACAATGAAATGAAATTCGAAGTCCATATATTTCAAATGACCCAATTTAAATGTAACCTAAATTGATTATAGGCCATATATTTAGAAAACAAAAAATTAAATAATTTAAAAATGATGAAAAACTTCATAATACAACACTTATTGTTGAATTTTTTTTTAGTTATACCACATATCGAAATTTTAAGATTAATAGGATTCAAAATTTCGGACCCTTGTGATTCATAACTCTCCATACCACTGACCATGACAAAATTACATCGGCTCCTCGAAATAAGTCCACATGAGTCAATGATTGACTCTATCATAAAAGAATAATGTATTTGTTGGAATAAATATTTGTTCAAAGTTTTGATTAATAATAATAATAATAATAATAATAATAATAATAATAATAATAATAATAATATCAACACACAAATATTAAATGTACCAAAAAATCATCATGACATATTGAATAAAAAAAATCGAGAAAATATTTTATTTTTTGTTTTGTTTTTCAGATTCATTTAATATTTTATTTTTGAAAACGTATATAGTCATGAGTATGTAGTTTTTTTTACAGAAGTTTTTTTTCTCATACTTCTTTTAACTATCTATTTATTTTGATCTTGTACACATATTTAGGAGAAAAATCATTATATTTTGATGAATTTTTTTTTCCTTTATTATTTTTATGCTATTAAGTTCTAAAATCTCAAAACAATTTCATATCTTTTATTTTGTTTTGTTGCAAAAAAAATATCTAAGTATTCTTTCAAATATTATAAATTTATAAATATTGTTTATTTTTAAGAGATTTGTGTATCCAATAATTATAAATTTTACACAAGAAATACTTAACTCTCCCTATATATAAAGAATCTCCCCCTTAGACACCATTTTTTCATTTGCCGAAATTGCCCTTATGTGATATAAATATTACAATTTTATTTATTTGTTTTTTTTGAAATTTCGATATTTCAAATTTTCATATTTTTCTCAACTAAACATTATAGATATGATAACTTGATAAATAAATTTTAAATTTATTTTTATATTATTTTATAAATGAAAAAAAATAAATTTAAATATTATTGAAAAAATAATATTTATACATAACATACAATATTAAACATATGGTTTTATACACACACAACACATGTGTGCGATTATGTTAGTGTTCTATAAAAAAACAAATGATAAAATTTCTAAATGTTTAAATAAAATTTGTTAACTTTTAAAATGAAATAGCAAGATAGAAAAATAAAATAAAAAATGCTATTGCAATATACATCGCGCAACAGTTCGATAAGATGATGTTACCCTAAATTCCATACAATTATTAGTATAAAATATTCTTAATTAAATATAATAAAAAATTAATATGAAAAGTATATAAAATTAAATAAACAAACCAAAACAGTATGATAATGAAAAAAAATTATAACGTATATATCGTCTATGCATGTGATACAAAACTTTTATAGGTTGGATTTTCTAACACGCAACAAGTACGGTATTTTACAAAATATGAAAATATCATAAAATACTAATTTTATCAAATTTATATTTTACTCATAATGATACAATTTTTTCAAAACAACCACGCTATTAAAAGCAAATTAAATTATGTTTGATCATGAATACTATAAGGGCAACTTGTAGATAACTCCCTAAATCAAACATAACTTTCAATTTACTCTCTATATTTGTATTTCCGAAAATGCCCTTGTCGTTATTTTAATCATTATTATTTCTTGAATTATCAAATGTGGAATCGGATTCAAAATCTGATTCACTTGATTCATCAAAATAATAAATATTTTCATCATCGGATAAAAATTCAATTGTTTCTACGGGATAGAATCCAATAGTATATATTTCTTCAAAAAGTTTAATTTTATTTTTCTTTTCGTTTCGTTTTGGACATTCATTCGCATAATGTCCTTCTTCGTTGCACAACTAACATGTGCAATTCTTTCCTTTACCCTTTGGGCAAGGTGGTTTTTTGTTATCAAACTTTTTATAAAATTTTCTTTTATAAGGTTTTCTGAAGAAATTCTTTTTAAATTTTTTTTTCTTATAGGGAATAAATTTCTTATTAAAAGATTTATAAGGTTTATTAAATTTATTCTGTTTCTGTCGTTTTAAATATTTGTGTGACATGTTTGTTTTGCAACCGTATTCTTTTACTGTGAATTCCATTTTGTCACAACAAAGTTTATTGTTTTGTTTGTAGGATTTAGAGATTCTTTTATTTAGTGTTACTTCATGACATTTCTTTGTTATTATGTCTTTGATGAATTTAATAGCTCCTCCTAAAGTTTTAGCATAAGGACTAGTTAAGAATTCATCTTTACTGTGTATAGGTATATTAGGTATCTTATTAAAGATACTTAGTTTATAATGTTCCTTTTTATCAGCATCTATTAATTGATAATAGTTTGTTTCATAATCACAAATAAATTCTTCTAAGTAACATAAATTGCATAATTTAATATTATCTAATATAAAGATTGCTCTATTTTGTTCTATATTCTTAGCTACCAAATTAGCATCATTATTAGAAACTCCTAAAAATTCTTGGTACAAGGCATCAACAAATAGTTCAAAATATCGATGTCCTGTCATTCCTTGTGGTAGATTAGTAATTACTAGGTTTTCAGCCCAAGTTCTTACTGCTCCTACCAGTGTCATTTTTATCATCCCATGAGTTAAAACTTGAATATTCTCACTTTTGTCTAATAATGGTGTTAATTGAATTTGTACTGATAGTTCATTTGCCCAATGATCTATCTTTGATTTTCTTTCTTTGGCTGTTGAACATCCTAAATCTAAGATATTTTGTTTCACAAATCCTGATGTTTTTGATTCTCTAAGAATATCTCTAACATCTTTATAAGATCCAGAGTATTGGTCTCTGTTATATTTAAATTCTTCATCATCTCTTCCACCACTACCTTCTACATTCGTTCGTAGATTTAATCGTGGTCTAGAATCATCTTCAGATTCTGATTCTGAAATATCCATATCTCTGTATTGTTCTGAGTCCTGATGTGAATGATATAATTCTGAATGATATAATTCTTCTGTATTTACTTCTATTTGTTCAAAATCAGATGAGTCGGTTTCACTAAACATCTCCATACTTATGTTTGCCATAACTAAGGGGATTTCTATACCATGATTCAATTTTGAATGGTGGTTCTTCTTCCATTTTTCTTTTTTCCTTTATCTATTGGAAGAACTTCCTTAAGATAGTTTAATATTTCATTACTATGTCTTTCTTGTTCAATTATTAATCTAGTCGTTGCTAAATCAATATATTCTTTGAAATTCTTCTCTAATTCTTGTATTGATAGATTGATCTTATTAATATTATTTTCTAAATCTTCTAGATCTTTTTCTAATTTTATTAAGGACGTCATTGCGATGAGGTTGACTCATTAACAATAGCTTGTTTAATTTTAAGAATATTTTGATTCATGGTTCCAATCTTATCAAAAATATCTTCATCATTTCTAGCAAATGATAATGATCTTCTTGGTACAGACTGTTTTGTGATTTGGAGGTCATCTGAACTCCATCTTTTATAGGGATTTATTTCTTCAATAAATGCTTTTCGAGGGTGTTCAATTCTTGTAATATTTTCAAACATTCTTTCAACAGAAATAGTTGGTTTTGTTGAAATTATTCCTGTTTGAGAATTATTACTTATTGCTAACATAGTTTATATTGATCGGTTGGTTTCCTGTTAACATAAGATTATTTCTATAAAAGTAATAATCTAATGTTAAAACGTTATTTATGTTTTTATCAAAAAGAGATATATTGTATTGTGGATAAATACAAAATTTCATCTTTTTGTAACATAAATTTTCTTCAATTTTTCCAAGGATAGAATCCTCGAAATTACGTATTCTTTTGTCACGAATTGTTATTTCAATTGGTGTATCTATTCCTTCTCGGTAGTGAGCTGATATTATTATTTCAATTCCTCCGATATGAACATATTTCAGTTCAGATCGTTCTTTTTCACTGGCTTTTGCCATGATGGTATTAATATCTTGAGTTGTTAATAACTTCAGAGTATTAGACCTTAATTCGTTATTTATTTTACAAGATCGTTCTTTTATACGAATCGAATAATAAATTAAATTTTTCCTGGGATTAATAAAATTTGAAATCTTAATTAGTATTCCTGGTTGGTCTATTAGATTTGTTTTTGAATTAGAAAATCATGTTTTCTGTATTTCAGCAAACTTGCTTTGATTGAATATAATATTCAAATTATACTCTTGGTTTTATTCAGATTCTTCAGATTCATCGACTAGGTTGTTTTGATTTGGAATTGTTACTTCTTTCATTTTAACAGATGATAGAACTTCTTAATTTTCTTAAGAAAAGCCTTTTTGTCGAATCTATCTGTTCTAATAAATTCTGAAAATCTTCGAAACTATCAATTGAAGATTGATAATTTTTAATATGTTTCAAATTGTTTTCACACTTTTCTATATCAAAATTTATATTTTGAGAATATAAATTAAAGATATTCATTTTTGTATTTTCATACATTTTTTATTTAATTAGTAAAAATTGTTACTTTTATTATTTTGTTTTTGTTGATCAGATTTCGATAAAAAAGTTTGTTCTTATTCATAACATATTGTTATGTCTTCAATTTCATCATTTTCAGAAATTTGAATTATCATTTTTTAGTTGCTTGAAAAATGTTCTTTTTTATGATTTTTGAAATAAAAGGTTTGGAGATCTTTTATTTTATTCCATAATTGATCTATTTGACGTAAATCTTTTAGTAAGATTATTTTATCAAATAAATTTTTAATCTCAATATCTAAAGTTAATCCAGACATTAATAATTTGCTTTATTTAAGCTCTGATACCAGGTTGCGGAATTCTTCAAATTCTTATGAATTTTCTTATTCATGGATGTACAGATCTGATTCATGGATTTTCAGATCTGATTCATTTATAACAGATAAATGTTTTCATATTAGTTTGGTTCCATTCATGGATTATTAATACAAATTTTAGTTGATAAATTGATTCAAATATGGTTAAATCAGAAGTATTTAAACGATATTCACAAAATGTATCATATTCATGATCATCTTCTATTTCGAACCAGTTTTTTATTATTAATCTTCCATTTTTTATAAAGGATGATGACATGATTAATGTATTTTGACTATTTCTTTGAATTAAGGGCTGCAGGAGGTTTAGGAAGGTTACCTTGTTTGAATGAATCTTGGTTTTGAGCAGAGGCCAAATCCTTGCTTTCCCTTAACGATCACTTGATCAACTGGTACTTGCTCTATGGATCTCCAGGTTTACTCTTAACCATGAATATTCAATGATTGGTTTCCAACCTTATCCTCCTTATGCCCTGCTTGTTTAGTTATTAGCCATAAGGCTTATTTTGTTTCTGATTTTATGTTTCTTAGTTTCTGATAGTTTTCATACATCTTGTATGAATCAGATTGTAAGAAACTTTAAGAAGAGAGAGATACTCAAACTTCACTTACTATTTTACAGCACAAAATATCTCAGCTTTTGATTGAAAGGTAGCTCCAAGCCGAGACCGACCGAATGGGTCCACTTCGAGTGGAGTCTCAATCAATCAACCTAATAAGAAGAAAGGGGCTCAACTTCTTCGATTAGGCTACCACCCTGGTTTAGCTGAGGATGGGATTCAAAGAGATACGAGTCGGAAAGACGCCCCAACTCCATGTTTTATCTTTTTCCTATCTCTCTCTCGATATCCTTCTTTCATCCTTGCCATCCATTAGAATTGTGGCTTGGACGGGGTCGTCCAGCGGTTGAGGGGCAGCTGACCGAAAGGAAAGCAGCAACTCCATCATGAAAGAAGGTTCTACGAACTTCCCCGATTGACCGATGGCTCTTTAATGGCTGATTTTACTGCAGAGGACCTTTCTTGAATACACTGGACTTCGATGCCTCCGGCTTGTGTTTCAATGACGGGTAAGGCGGTCAAACTACCTGCGCCTGTAGGGATTAGTGTGTGAGACCGCGATCCACAAAATATCGCCATGCAGTACGAATTGCATGGCTGGCACAATTCTGACCGATCCGAAGGTTGATTGTTTTTTTCCGCTACTAATTGAGTGCCAGCACGTAGCTGTGCTGTCAGTAATAAGGTACCCTGTTATGCTTAATGAGTCCTGGTTGCAAGTAATCGTCCGTATTGGAGGATTTTTCTTTTTCTGAGGGATGGCATCCTCTTCAATCTCAATCCGCCAGGAGCAGGATCCATCAAATCGTCTGCAGGTACATAAGCCCTAACTTATTTCTTGGGCCTTGAAGTTTCCTCTTCTGGATCGCGAGGGCTAGCGATCAGAAAAAAAAATTTCTGGAATCTTTCTTCCGGAAACTCTCCCAGTCGATAGTAGGATCTGAGGTCGATGCCTCAACCCCAAGGTCATTCCGTATGGAGCCGGGGATCTTCTTGGAAATGGGAAGATCTAGGATCTCATTTTGTACATAGGAGTCTTGCACGAAGTTTCGAGGGAGAATGAATGAACGATTGCCCTCCCGGGGAAGTAGATCACGCACTCAAATACGAAGGAATAAAAAAAGCAGGCTGTTCGCAGAACGAATATAAAGTCTTTCATAAATGCCTCCTAACTCATAGGGAAGACCAACTCACTGATCACCTTACTTCCCCTTTCTAAGATCCTAAGGCGTCCCAGGCAGTCTGGGGAGCATTCGAAACTAGAGCTAGAAACGCCCTATTTAAAAAGGTGGCTGTGGCTTTTGAGCCTAGGATTTCTATATCTTCATTATAGGCGTGGAGAAACGCATACATAATTAAAAATAAAAGAAAAGAGGGGGATCACCCGACACTACATAATGGAAAGAGCTCATTTTACATCTGAGTGGATGCCTTTAACATGTGGTGTGGTCCACGATTTCATTTGTTTTTACATTGTGTCACTCTCTGAATCACTGGTGCATTCGGACCATTTCTTTATTGGTTTGTCTTCTCTGACAGCTGGTTTGTCCTCTTTGACATCTGCTTCTTTTGTCTGAATGAGTTGGCAATGTCCACATTTGTGAGTAGATATCATTGTTCTTAGTTTTTGACATAACATTTGTTGGGTTTCTCGGGTCATGTCAACTCTTGCTTCATAGATTGGAGCTTCGAATTGAGCTAACATGGCTTGTTCTTTCTTTTGGATTGTCTCCTTGTGTCCAGTGGTTAATAAAATTTTACTGGTTGCAAAATTATTTTAACCTTTGAGTTTCCATCAATCTTTTCTGTCTTTGAGATCATATCAATCAATGTCTTTATTCTTATATCAGGAAGTGTTGAGATATCCATTACTGGTTTTTCTTCATTTGATCCTTCGAATAAGAACTTATCTTTTTGTTTTCGACATTGAATATATACCATTGGTTGATAGAATTTGTTATCATCCCAATCTGGAAGGATTGAGTGAATACTCAATGTTAATACTGGATCGTCCTTAAAGACTGCTTTCTTGAACTGGATGATACTATTTCTCAACTGATATGGAAATAGTTTTATTTCTTGATTGTTGGGACTGATTTCAAATCCACTTAATAATCCATTTGAAAAGAATCTTGCGACTTCATGCGCTGGAGCACCTTACAATGTTCTTGCTCTTGATATGCTCTGTGTGTCACAAGTTTGTAGTCAAGATTCTGCAGATGGTTTGGCTATTCTCAAATAGTTTAGTGTTTCAAAGAATTCAGTCTTGGGTTTTTCTGAAAAATTTGTTTTCTCAAAAATTGGTTTTTGTGGTCGCAGATTGACCATCTTTATTTCTTTCTTTTCAAGGGCACTTTTAAACGTCCTTTCTTCTTTTTTATTTTTCTCGGTGCTGGCTGTGTCCACCGGTTCTTTTTTCTTTTCTTTTTCTTTGTCAGTGTTGGCTGTGACCACTGACTGTTTCTCTTTTATCTCCATTATTTTGTCAAATGGAGTTGCCATTTTGATTGGTGTTCTTGGTGAGGATGATGATGATGAAGTTATCATCTTTTCTTCTGTCCTTTGAATTTTTCTACTCAAATTCATTTCTTTTAGTTGAAAAATTTGAATTTCTTCCTGCAATTCAATCAATTGTTCTTTTAATTGACTTAGTTGCTCCATCTTGATTATATTCTGTACAAGAAAACATATTTATATATATAATGGTTAGTAAAATAACTCTTTTCGTGAGTAATTCAGATAGTTTTATTATGCGTATCATTGCATTTATAAATTCTTTTGCAAGAATTGAATCAATCTTAAATTGATTATTTTACTCAAAGAGTAATTTATGTTTCTGAATATAAATCTCATTTCATCAATTTATATTTCCCATGCTTTCTGAGGCATGTTCGGATGACTGAAAGTCATAAAATAATTCATGTTTCTGAATATAAATCTCATTTCATCAATTTATATTCCCCATGCTTTCTGAGGCATGTTCGGATGACTCACAGTCATTTTCTGGATCACTTAGGATCTCCTTTATTATTCCGTTACTACGGATAGTATAGTTTGGATGAAGTTCTCTGGTTAATGCGTCGGGTAATGAATTATCCGTTCCTTTGACATGTTGGATCTCGAACTGATAATGGTTCAATTCCAATTGCCATCTAATTAGCCTTGCCGCATTTCTCCATGCATTTCTTGATATTTTCCTTGTTTTGAAATATGTTAAATTCATATTATCTGTTCTTACTAAAAACGGTTTAGAAATAAGATAAATTTCATAAGTTCTAATTTTGAATATTAAAGCTAATAATTCTTTTTCATTCGAATGATAATTTAATTGTGCACCTTGAAAAGTTCCTGATGTATAGTTGCATAATTCTTCATTATTTCTAGTAGCTGTTTTAGTAAGTTCTTCTAAATTTCTTTCTCCAGTATAAGCTTTTAAACATGCTCCCTAGTATTCATTTGAAGCGTCTGTTTCAATTATTATTATATCTTTATTTGAAGGAAAATATAATTCAGGAAGATTACTAATTATTTTTTTTTTAATAGTGTCTATGTAATTAGTATCTTCTTTCGACCATTTCCACTTATAGTCCTGTTTAAGTTTTACCTGAAGAGGTTTTCTGATTTCTGCAAGTTTTTTAATGTAATTTCCAGAATAAGTTAATAATCCTAAAAATCTTATTAATTGATCTTTATCCTTGATTTCACTAGGAAAATCATGAATTTTCTTAAGTATATGCGGTTGTAAATAATGTTTTCCATCTTCTATTTGTAATCCTAAATAATTTATTTTTGTTTTGAATAATTGTGCTTTATTTTCAGAAAGTATAATTTCATCTTTATGACAAATATCTAAAACTGTCATGAGATCTTTATAATGTTGATCTAGTATTTTTGAATAAATTAATATGTCATCTATATAAACGCAACAAAAATCTATATATGATTTAAAAGATTCATCCATATATCTTTGAAAGATACCTGGTGCTTATTTAAGTCCGAAAGGTAATACAGTCCATTGATACTGTCCTTTTGGACAACTGAATACTGTAAGTAATTGTGTTTGTGGTTTTAGTTGAATTTGCCAGAATCCTGATTTACAATCTAAACTGGAAAAATATTTCATTTCTCCTATATAAGATAGTAAATCATTCTTATTTGGGATATAATATCCATCCATAATTGTTGATTTATTCATCTTTCGATAATCAATTACCATTCTTTTCTTATCAGTATCTTTCTTACTGACATAAAAGGCTGGTGAAGAGTGTGGAATTTTACTAGGGATGATTATCTTAAGTTTTAATAATTCTTGAACTTTTTTTTCAAATATTTTTGCATCATCCATGTTACATCTTCTTGGTGCTTCACGGATTGTGATATTAGGGTCTTTGAGTTTTATTGAAGCAATGAATTGTTTTCTTTTCTTAATTTTGTCCTGAGGATTTTCAGAACATATATCATGAAATTTTCTCATGATTTCTTTTTCAGGATTAATCGTTAAAATATTTTCTATTTTTAGTTCTATTGGATTTGTATTTCGTTTATGAAAATTCTTTGTAAATCCTTCATTTCCTACGCGAAATGCTATTCGTATTTTGGGAATGTAAATCATTGATGATCCTTTGTTTAAAGTTATGTGATCTTCAAATTGTGTAAAGGGAAGATATTCTCTTAAAAAGTTATTTCCTATTATAATGTCCATTCCTGATTCTATTTGATATATGATGGGTATTACAAATTTTGTTTCTTCTATTTCTATTTTTAATTTTTCTGCTACTGTGTTAAGCATGATTATTGATCCATCTCCTATTCGAACTTTTAATCCTTTATCATATTTCTTCCAATAATGATTTGGAAGTATATGCTTGCTTCCTAAACACATACTTGCTCCTGTATCAACATAAGCATGTATATGATATGGTTTATGTTCTTTGATTTTAATTTGAATTTTTATAATATACTATTTGGATTAGTTTTGTTTTTATTATCCATTCTCTCATTTTTTTTAAGAGATAAGGGTAAAATTGGTATTTAGAAACAAAAGTTTCTCTCTTCAGGGAGTTGAAAGTAAGTTTTATTTATGTAGGGATTTATAAATAAGTTATAAAGTGTTTTAGGGAGTGATTGACAATTAACCCATACTATAATGTATTAAATTAAATTTTGTTTAAATGCAATCATATTTTCATCTATGTTGAAATTTTTAGTTTATTTCCCATGATATTTAGTTTTTACATATCTACATATATGAAAGCCTGCTAATTGTTAAAATGGCCAGTTTATTCCCGGTCTCCCGTTTCCCCCAAATACACGCGTTAAGTTTTCCGATTTGCACCAATACACGTGTCTTCTCCACCGCTTCACACAAAAAGATGGTTTAATATTATTGGTTGGGATGAGAGGCGACAACCGGTTGTACGCATCAAATTTCTTTCGATTCTTCCATTGTTTATCTTTCGTTCTTTACTGTATTTTTCGCTTCTCCTTGTGCTTTTCACGATCTGCTCACTGCCGGGTTCTCATCCTCGAAGACGCTAGGTGATTCATTCCATCGCTTCACTCATCGACACTGCGTTTTCCTTTTACCATTTAATCCGGTTATAGGTTAGCAAAATGATTATTTCATTGTATCTCAAGGGATACTTTTTGGTTTAAAATCGCTGGGATATCTGATTCGATCTCTGTTATATGTATATTTATTTTTTATTTTTAAGATCTGTAATTTCTGCCATTGCCAAAGTACAAAGATTATGTTTTTTCTCTTAGATATGTGTTTTATTTCGTCCAAATATTTCTGGTTTTTCAGCATTTGCCATATCGTAGGTTTACTAAATTGTTTTTGTTGCTAATAAGCATACACCAAAATTTTGTTTCATAGGGATATCCTTCTGCATTAGTTTCTGCAAGTATGTTCTACCTTGGAGGGTTAACGTAGTTTTCAAATTGCCAAAATTATTATTCGATTGTATTTGAAGGGATACGTTATTTATTTTACTGATTGGATTGTGGTACTTAAGAATGTTTCTGGAAGCATTACGTGTGTTGTATATTATCCAAATTCGAAGGAGATTTGCTATCTTGGTAATTATTCTGTTGAATAATTCATTACTCTTTTTTTACCAAACCTGAGTTTCTCTTGTACTAAACAGATTTGTATGATTAGAGGTTATTCTCTGTTTTTTGTTCTCCTATTTGCTGTTCGTAATTTACGTTTTGTTCTCTTCTTAGATTTTTGCTCTCCTGTATGTTATATTTATATTTTGTTTTATTTTCTCAGATCTATAATTTTGTTGTCAACGCATCGTTTGTAAACTCTTCCTCTAGCTGCTGATCTGTGTACTGATAAATTTTTTTTTCCTTCGAATCGCTGGGATCTCTGTCTCGACGTTCGTTATATGTATATTTTGTTTCTATTTCTAAGATCTGTAAATAAATGGTTTTTCGCTACAAAGTATAAATGATTAACTACAAAGTTCATAGCATGGTGTAACTTTAGTTTACAATACTATCAATTGCTACTTGCTTTCCCAGCCGATTTTCATTCCCCTGTCATGGTTCGGAGTCTGCAAAGTGGAAGATGATGTCTTCTTTTCCAACTTTAAAACAAACACAGTTAGATTTATTAATTTTGAAATTTATAGGTGATACGGTATATGTTAAATTCAAAATCCAAGACTTTTTTTATTAAAGCGCCATTGACTTCCGAGAAATAAATTTTATTAATCTTGCTATCAACCAGCTGGTTGCCTTTGATAAAAGTACTATATTTCCACAGCTGGTTTCTCAGTATATATTATGCTTTTCGATTTCTAATGCTCTGTTTTTTCTCATATCTCTTAAACAGATTCAGTGAAATTTCTTACATTTCAAAATTCATGCGCCGCAAATCAGTCTATTTTTCTTACTTTCCTATCTGCTACTCTTACATTTCGTTTTGTTTTGTTCTTGAATATCTGTTACTTTTACATTTTGTTTTTGTGTTTTTTCCTTGAATTTCTGCTTTCTGTCTATTATAAGTATTTTTTTCCTCTTAACTATTTATATTTGAAATCTTTTTTGTTAACATATCATTTGCTCAGATTTCCTTCATCTACAGATCTGTGTATTGGTAAATTATTGTGCTTGAAAACGATGGTATTGCTGTTTCTACGACTGTGATAATTATATTTTGTTTTAATTTCTAAGATCTGAAATTTCTGTCATTGACAAAGTGGAAAAATTCTTTTTGTTTCTCAGATCTTTTGTTTTTTCCCATTCTCTTACTTCTGTTTTTTCAGCATCACCTTTGCTTATTGTATGTTAGGTGTTTTTAACTGATGCCTATGACAACAATTTAACGACAGCAATAGCCCTAAATCGTGCTATGCCTTTGGAGCGTGTGCTTTATATCTACTATTTTGTTTGTATAAAGGGTTTAATATTTATTTTCTCCCCGCTACTTTGTATCTCATATCTACTGTTTTCGAACCTTAGTTGCTAACGTTAAATGACTTTTTACATGAAACCGAGTTTTTTTTAGGGCTCATAATCTGCGAAAAACTTATACACGTGATCTCATTTATGCATGTTCTAAATTTAGTTTATAGTGGTATCAATGTCTTTTTCTGCAGCTTTTAAAGAAACATAAACTTGGTTTAATTAACTTTAAAATTCGGAGGTAATGCGACTGCTAAATAGTGCAATCTTATTATATGGAATATTCAGCTACCATTTCACGGTGTCTTCACTTTTCATTTTCTCAATCTAAAATCAAAGGACTATTACAGACCGAACCATTAACTGGTTTGTTATTTAAGATTACGATAAAATATAGATACGTAATAGTTGTCTTTTTGATTACTAACTTCTGAAGTCTGATATTAAAGGGACTACGAAATAAAGACATGCAGACTGATTTTGTATCCTATGTTTCATTAAATTGCTTAAATTTGACTACTAATACTATTAACCTCCAGTTTCCAATTATAGATTACCTTCATCATTTTCTTATAATGATATTTCTGGTTTTATTTTGTATTAGGAACACTTGTTCTTGAAAATTGTACGAAAAACATTTATCGAAAATTGGATAACGCAATAAATGGCAAGTTCTTCTACTCGACCGGTGTACAGGTTCAGTCGTTTACTTGAATTTAACTACGATTAAATGCTTTGTATATATTTTCATCTTTTATCAGCTTCGTATTTAACTAAAGTATTCAATTTGCTGAATTTGAATAGTGTCACGATATCTTTTTAACAACCATTCAAACAAACATAAAACTGAAACAAAAGTAGACTGATACATGTTTTGATCTATAATTGCCTGCAAACTTAAAAAAATAAAAAACTATACCACCAAACATATTTAGCACACTTTATTGTACCCTATATTTCCTGCTACTTAGGTATTTAGGTTTCTGTAGTTTGTTAATATATGTTCTTATAGATATTTAATGGACTGTAATTGAAAAAAAAAAATAAAAACAAATTGTTTCCTTACAGCTTTAGTCAGTAGCTTCAATTATGATTATATGTAGGGTTACTTAGATTCATTGAACTTTATCTTGTACTATTCTGTTAACTTTTTTTTTTTTGTGTATTTTACTTAGCTGTAAAAAAAAATATATTTAGTCTTAGAAAATCACAATACTTGAATTTTTACTCGCATAATATACAAGTTGCAAAATAACTAGCTTATCTTGTGATACTTTTTTACTTCCTAACGTTTGTGATCATGTCAACAAAAACTCAAAAACGAAAATATAATAGCTTAGAAGATCGTAGAGTGGCTAAAAACAATCGACGACAAAAACAAAAACAACTTTTAATTTCAAATACAGTGGACAAACAAAATGTTCATGTGAACCCATTAGCATGCAAAGTCAACAGTCCAGATTTGTTGCCTGATGTTCCAAACTGTCAATATTGCGGTGCATATCGTGTTTACTTGGAACCACCTACATTTTGTTGCTCATTAGGTGATGTAAATCTTCTAAACACTGAAATGCCTACAGACTTGGTTCAATTGTATCTTGGTAATGATCAGGATGCTAAAGAATTTATTAACTACATCCGTAGTTACAATAATATGTTTGCATTCACATCAATGGGTGTACATTGTGACAAATCTTTAGCTATAAGAAATGCTGGGATTTACACATTCCGTGTACAAGGCCAAGTTTATCATTTTTTGGATCAACTAATACCATCAGACAATCATAACCCTAAAAATCTGCAGTTGTATTTTTTTGACACTGAACACGAGATCTTGAATAGAATGTATATTAGTTCTAAATTTCAAGAAACTCTCGTACAAAAAATTACTCACATTTTAGAAATGAATCCATACGCTAATTTCTTCCGAAGTCTTAGTACAATTCAGAACTTAAATGAATATAACATTGCTTTACAAGCCGACCCTATTGTTGATCAACGTGTTTTTAACAAACCTAGCGTATCCCAAGTTGCTGGAATTTGGTTGGAAAACGATGAAAGCTACCAATACTCAAGTCAACACATACAAATATATCCAAAAAACAACCAACCTCAAATAATTAAACATTACTTTACTTGTTATGATCCTATGCAATATCCTCTTATTTTTCCAAATGGAGAATCCGGGTGGCATCGAAATATTAAAAGATTGAATGAAAGACAAAAAAGAGTTACTCCAAGGCCAACATGTAGTGGTGAAAACATTTACGATATTCAAGATTCCACAACTACGAACTCCTCCAAAAAAACTGAAAACCAAAGGTCAACCGTGTCTTGTCATGAATATTATTGCTACAAATTGCAGATACGTAAAAATGATAAATCTTTGTTGCTACATACTGGTAGACTTTTACAACAATATGTAATAGATATGTACATTAAAATTGAAACATCAAGACTAGAATTTTTTAGAACTAAAGACATGCAACACCGTCTACGCAATGAAATATACTCTGGATTATTAGATAGTATGGCTTAAGGGTTTGAAATGGGTTCTGACATTGGTAAACGTATGATATTACCTGCCTCATTCATTGGAGGACCTAGATATATGCGTAAAACATATATGGATGCTATCACTTTAGTACAACATTACGGAAAACCTGATATTTTTCTCACAATAACTTCAAACCCAAATTGGCCAGAAATAAAAGCTTTATGTCTACCCTCTGATGAAATATAAAACAGACCTGACTTGATTGCTAGAATATTCCGTGCAAAACTTCAAGTTCTGAAAAATGATTTATTTAAAAATTCCATTTTTGGTCATGTGATTGCTTACACTTATGTTATAGAATTTCAAAAAAGAGGGTTACCACACGCTCACTTTCTACTGATTTTAAGCCAAGCATCGAAAATGTTTTGCCCCGAAGCATTTGATAGAATAGTGTGTGCAGAATTACCTGATCAAATAACACATTCATATTTATTTTCATTGGTGGTTAAGCATATGATACATGGACCTTGTGGTTCTCTTAATCCATCATGTCCTTGTATGAAAAAAGGCTCGTGTAAGTTTAATTATCCTAAAGATTTCTCAGAAAATACCAATTTGGTATAAATTCATATCCAATATATCGACGCCGAAATGATAACCATATACTCACTATTAGAGGCTCACAACTTGATAATCGTTGGGTCGTTCCATATAATCCATATCTTCTTGCTAAGTTTAATTGTCACATCAACGTTGAAATATGTTCAACTATTCAAGCCATAAAATACATATACAAATATATTTACAAAGGACACGATAGGATTTTCTATACATTAGCTAATGATGAAAAACACTTACTGATTGACGAAATAAAAAATTTCCAAAGTGCAAGATGGATTTTACCTCCTGAAGCAATTTGGCGAATTTTTGGTTTTGATCTTCATCATGTTCATCCATCTGTAATATGCTTACCAATTCATTTAGAAGGCCAGCAATTGGTAACTTTTACTACCACCCAATCATTATCTACTATTGCGAATAATCCTATGATTAAAAAAACTATGTTAACACAATTTTTCCACATGAATAAATATAATGACTACGCTAAAAAGCTTGCTTGTTTATATGTTGAGTTTCCAGAATACTTTACTTGGCACCATGATATAAAAGAATGGGAGCCACGTAAAAGAAATGAAGTTATATCTAGAATTTTTAGCTGCCATCCAACAGATGGCGAAAAGTTTTATGTAAAGTTGTTACTTATGCACATTCGAAAGCCTACTTCATTCAAAGATTTACGAACAGTCAATGGAAAAACCTATGCTACATTTAGAGAAGCAGCTCAAATATTAGGATTAATGGAGGATGATAATACTATTGACAACTGTATGGAAGAGGCAACTTCCTATCTAATGCCTATTGCTTTACGACAATTGTTTGCTACTGCCCTCGTCTATTGTAACCCAAAAAATCCCAAACAATTATGGTTGAAGTATGAAAAGTTCTTATCGCAAGATTTTGAACAAAATAAATCTCTGAATCCTTACACAATTAAACATAAAGTACTAAATAACATTGCGTATTATCTATACTCAATGGGCAAAAGATTAGAAGATTTCTTCTTAGTAACCGATAATGTACTTCTAAGTTTTGATGATAATTTGACAAAAGAATTACAAACTGAAAAAGATATAACTATACCTTATGAAGATCTGATTGCTGTTGAGCAATTAAATAAAGAACAAAAATATGCTTACAACCAGATTTTATATTGTGTTAATAATAATTTGTCACGAGTATTCTTTGTGGACGGTCCTGGTGGTACTGGAAAAACATTCTTATATAAAGCTATTCTTGCCACAGTTCGTTCTGCTGGTCACATTGCTCTTGCTATAGCTACTTCAGGTGTCGCAGCATCTCTGCTTCCAGGAGGACGCACTTCCCACTCACGATTTAAAATTTCTTTGGACGAAAATAATTCCAAGCCTTGTAACATAAGTAAACAAAGCACAATTGCTCATTTAATAAAGATATCAAAATTAATAATTTGGGATGAGGCTACAATGGCTAAACGCAGTATTATTGAAAAATTTGATGAAATGCTAAGAGACATAATGAATACACAAACAATATTCGGTGGTAAAATTATTGTCTTTGGTGGAGATTTTCGCCAAACATTACCAGTGATTCTTAAAACTAACAAGGATGATATAATAGATTCGTCAATTGTTATGTCACCTTTATGGAATCATTTCGAGAAATTAAAACTACAGCAAAACATGCGAGCATTACTTGATCCAAAATTTTCTTCTTATTTATTAAAAATTGGGGACGGTGTTGAGGAAACGAACGAGAAAGATGAAATCTTAATTCCACCTGAAGCAAACATCCCATTTACAGATGAAGCTACATCTTTAAATATATTAATAGATACAGTGTTCCCAAATATTGCCAGTGCTAATTTAGATTTCTCGTTATTTGTTAAACGAGCAATACTCACCACAAGAAATGAGTTTGTCAACGATATTAATGATGTATTGATTACGAAATTTCCCGGAGAGGAAACCACTTATTATAGCTGCGACGAAAACATAAGTGCTTGTATTATACCTGACCAAGAAGAACTATTTCATTTTTTAACTCCTCAAGGACTTCCTCCGCATAAACTAACATTGAAATTAAATGCACCAATCATACTTCTCAAAAATATTAATCCAACCGAAGGACTTTGCAATGGCACACAACTTCTTTGTAAAGGTTTCAACTCGAATGTAATATACGCTGAAATATCAGTTGGTATACATGCTGGAAAGGCAGTCTTTATTCCTCGTATTACACTAGAAACTCCTCATGAAAATTTTTCTTCCATTCCATTCAAAAGAAAACAATTTCCAGTGCGACTATGCTTTGCAATGACAATTAATAAAGCTCAAGGTCAAACTCTTGATTTTGTTGGCGTTTATTTAAAGGAACCTGTTTTCTCATACGGACAACTTTATGTTGCATTGTCAAGAGCAAAGACTATGGATCAGTTAAAGGTGCTTATTAGACCATCAACACCATTGATCCAGAGTACTAATTATACAAAGAACGTTGTGTACCATGATGTTTTACAGGCAGCAAGCTCTCTTTGAGATAAGTAACTTCTAACCTACTGATTGATTTTTCATTCGATGGATTCTCAATTCTTATACTCATTTAATTGTTATCAACTCTATCAAGATTGAATTAGATTTCTCAAATTTCAGCAAAGTTGTTTAATGTTGTTTCAAAACTACAGATAAAATTTTTTGCCTCGCATTTCTGCAAAAAAATACATAGGCAACTACAATGTTTAAATTTCAAAACTGCACATAACATTTCTTATTAGCACACATTGATTTTAACCATTAGTTATATATGATTATTTGCTCCCAAAATTTTGTTCATAAATATCTAAAAAATAACAGATTGTTTCTATCTTTTCTCCCCCATAAGCTCGATGGAAGAAAAATGCACCACACTTGGACAGCTCAATCCTAATTCTCACAACTGGTTCGTGAAAGTATTAGTTGCAGAGAAAACTCCAATACGAAACACAAGATGGGGTAGACATATGAAACTTGTATTTGTTGATAAAGAGGTAATATCTACTCAGTTAAATATATCTGTTGTTGCACCAATATACTTTATATCTATATTCTGTTAAAACATAATGGAAGAATGCAGAGTATTATTTATGGCCAAGATCTTGAACAATTAGACAAGTTACTTGACTTGTATAAAACATACTTCATGGGAAACGCAAAAATTAGACAAATAGCTGCGAACACACCAATTTTGGCTGCTTCAGAGTATCAAATGGTGCTTAATAGAAGCACTTACATCAAGCTTTGTAGCCAACAGGAGCAGCTCCCAATCACCAACATTTACCAGCTTACACGTTTTGCACAATGCTCTGAATTTGCAGATGTCGCAAGCAAACAAATCAGTTAAGTTTTTCTCCACATTTTCTGTTTTTGTTTACTTATATTATGACATATGTTTCTAATTTAATTTATCTAAATTTCCTATTTCCAGACTTACTTTGTGCTGTAATACATGTGTTTCCACCACGGTTCGTGCAAAGAACCAGAAGAAATTTGCAGGACTTTGTTATTGTTAATGAAGAGTAAACCACTCTTGCCTTTAAAAAAATTAATATCATTTGATGTAGTTACAAATTTCTTACCCAGTTTTATTGTATTCAAGAATCCATATTTATCAAACATGCAGGCACCGTCCTATGCTGCTGACATTGTGGGAAGAGTTTTTGCAAAACGAAGGTCCTCGCTTGTCTGAAAACGTACACAAAGTACCAGTAATTTTGGGGATCAGACTGTCGGTCAACACCTTTTATGGTAAAACAATCTTTTTCTTGTTTCACAGGCCAAAGAAAATAATATTCAGTGCAGTATATTAGACCCATTATGACTGCTTTCTCTCATTAAAATTTATCAAAATAGGGTTATCTGTCGGAACAATGCCAAACAGTACATTTTTTTTTGACCCTCCCATAGCACAAGCAGCACACTTAAAACTATGGTAAGCCAAAACCTATAACTAATGTCATTTCAAAGCTTTATGAGCAAATTTTCTTTCTCTTTCAAATAATCTCTTACATGCATAGCATAAAATTAATTGCTTTAATTAATTTTTTTTTTTACACTTGCTGTTTAATTGCACTTTTTGTTTAATTATACAATATTACAAAACTATGTCCCAGAATATAATGTTTCTACACAAACTATATTTCTTGTATGTTGCATTACCCACAGTCAAAATTTATCTCCAAAAGAAATAAATTATGTCATAGTATTGTCAAATTTACGTAGGAAATTATATCAAATGATTTTCTCAAATTTTGATTATGTTTTACTTTAAATTTAATTCTCTTTCTTGTGTAACTTTTCTTCCTATATATTTTTTTCCCAAATTCATGTGTCAAGAAAAACACACAAAATCTTTCGAATCCAGAACATAATAAATTAAACATTAACTTATTTTTGCAATACTAAAAAAATGTAAGTTTGTTACAAATTATTTCTCTTACAAAAAATAGTCTTCATACCATCTTAGGTTTATTGTGTTACATTTTATAATAATTCCCGTGTGTTAATCATTTATTTTTGTTTTAATTTATCTGCATTGTATTATGACATAAATTGAATTAACTAATATTTAAACCAATATCTAGGATCAAAGACAACAAAGACTATATAGAAAATGTCATCTCTCGGAAGTTATATGAAAAATCATACCAAAGTATAGATCAGCCAGCAGACTCCCAAATTCGAAAGATAACTCAAATCCTAAGTGTGACTGAAACGGTAATTTTCATTAACAATTTAGTTTTTGTTTACTTAAATCTCATAAACAAACATTAACATAACTACATTCTCACTTGCAGGTAAAATCTTTTTGGGTGAAAGCTACACTAAAAGTCTCAGAGCCACAACATTGTCTATACGTTTTAGCCTGCCCAGATTGTTCAAGAACTTGTGGAGCTGTATATGGATATGAATTCACATGTCTATATTGTGGTAGCAATTTCCCAAGCCCAAAACCACTGTAAGTTATTTAAATAGCTTGGAAAGTTAAACCACAACAGTTACAATGACCAAATATTTTTCATAATTTTCTTTAAAGCTAAACCATTACTTAACATATGTGTAGGTTACGTTTCCAGGTAGATTTATTTGATGGAACATGAAATTTGCCTGCCTATTTAGAAAATGAGGAAGCGGAAATATTATTAGGATCATCGGCTGAAAAAATAATTGAAGCAAAGCATGAGGTATTGTAGCTTAAAACTAATTAATTGTAGCTAAAAAATTTCCATTGACTTCTACATTTTATTCCCCTCATCTCTCACAGGAAGAAGATTTGAACCCTTGTATGATCAACGAAAAACTCAAAGATTTACAATTCCTTTTTCAAATCAGAACATCTAGGAATGAAACTAGAGGGAAAACCTTTGTAAGAAATACCATCGTAAAATGCCTTCAACATGAATCGTCATCAACAGTGCACACCTCTAAAGAACCAAGTTCTTCTGCACAACTTGATAAAAATTTGCTGACAGACTTGCCAATGATTGAATCCCAAGAAAGCTCTTCTAAGATAGAAGAGGAACAAGCCGCAACAAATCCAGTTCAATGTCAAACAAGTTCGACCGGGAAAAGAGGCTTGGACTGTAAAGAAATGACAACACAGAAAAGCTTCAAACATCATAAAGAAGACTGAGAAACGTATCATATCACAATTCCACTACTTTTTTGGTAAGCAATTTCCTATACGTATTCTTTTTAAATACATAAAAATATTATAATTCAAAGAAACAAAAATATAAGAAACTTACCTAATTACATTTTCTCATTTCTCTTAAATGAAAGTATAAGTATAGAAATAAACTTGTATATATATTTGCACGTACTTTAGTTTATGCTAACTAAAATTTTCCTTCCCTCATTTTCTCAGCTTGAAGTTTTTGTCTGTTCAAAAAGTACAACATCAACGAATATATCACCCAAGGGTAAGCGCTATCTCCCTAAGTTTGAAACAGCCCCATCAGTATATTATGAAAATGAAAATAAGGCTCAACCAATTTATCTGAACTTAGTTTCAACCTGTGATATTTTCGTTTATTTCATTTTTTTCGTTCAGTTTGTGTTTTACTTTTGTTTGCTATATAGTTCTTAGTTGCATTTTGAATAACTGAAAGAAGAATCTTCACTGCAATGTATGACTGACTTCTGTAAATATCTATCTATTTTGCCAATTTTTGCATTTTCCATAAAAATTCATTTTGCTATTTTCACGTTTAATTTTAATAAATCTATTGTTTTCCTTGTTGTTCTTTTGCTTCATCTTTTGTCAAACATAATAGTGCAGTTTTACCCAACATATTTCAAAATACATAATGAGGTATTTTTTAACACTTCATCGAATTAAAATCATCAATGCCCCACACTACGTTTACACTATCATTTATTACTGAAAAATATTTTTCTTTCACTCGGAAAATCTAATAAATACATTACTCTGCTGGATTTACCCTATTTTATTCACCAAATTTATACTTTGTCAAAGGAATAATTCGTCCGATTATGATATATATTTAAATTAATCGCATCTTTCATTCCACTGTTTTCTGATTCTTGCTCAGATTCTTGCAACATAAAATCTAAGGTGACTAATTTGTAGGTTGAATAAAAAATGAAAAATAAATACGATTCGTATAATGTAATTCCACTTTAAATACTCCTCCACCTACTAAGTTGAAGAAAAAAACAACAAACAAAAAAGATCATATGTAAGCAGGTACTTTAGTTGCAACTTTGGAGGAAAACGTAGAAAGCATAGCAATGGTGCCTACCATCGTCCATTTTCCTACCATTGCTGCTACTGGTTCTTTTGGGAAAAATAACGACATTTTCTCACTGAATGACAAGTATGATGAAATCTATGCGATAGGCATCAGAGGATTGCGATCCAGCTACTATCGATCGTTCGAGGTTTATTCGTAAGTCTCTCTTCGCTTTTTTTCTTCTATCGTGAATATTGGCGAGCAATAGCTTACGACTGAATTGATTTGTTGCGATGAACTGTATGATTTTGCATGTTCTGTTTTGCTGTTTTCAGAAATATTTTGGTGGTTTTTGATTAGAATGTCTGGTGAGATCTAGGGAATATAATGACATTGTTGAACATTAAGTTTATGAAGATTTTAGGTGTTGTAGTGGAAGAAATGTATTGTTTCCATGGTCTATTACGGAATAATTTATATCCTTCACTAAGGCAATTTCATCAAATGTTTTTTTTGTGTGGGTTCAACAGTTGATTTATATATTTTGAAGCTCAATTTAATTGCTATAAACTTCATACTAAGATGTTTTTTTTCTGTTATTCACAGCAGCTCTTTCTTTCTTTCACATTGATTTTTAGTTTTGTCATGTATGCATTTTTTTCCACTATATAAGAATTATTGAATGAAATTCCATTGAGATAACTACAGTCATTATGAACCTGATTTCTGTACAAATATTTTACACATTCCTATTTCGACTATATCTTACAGAAAAACCCAGCTCATCAACTTGATCTTTTGCGAAACCTGCACCAAAGAAAGCATCAGGTAATATAGTATACTCAAATTCTAATTTGTTTAACCTTATGCTGTAATGTTTCGACAATTCTTATTTTCTGACTGCTTGAATTACAATGATTTAGGATGCCATTAACTCTTCTCGCAAACTGGAATTTGAGAGGCCGCTTTATACAATAGATGATATCGACCACCATAAAAGCCAATTTAAATTTTTACAAAACATTAAATAGTTAATTAATTTATTATAAACATATTATAAACTAAAAATTAATATGTTTCCATTACTTTAGTTAAGATACTTTGACACTATATAAATAAAAATAATCTAATAAACACAATTTTTTTTAAAAAAATTCAAATAAAATAACGAACTAACACTTGTCATAACTAATCTATTAATATGAAAGAAGACAAAATAAGTTCAAACACTTGTCACAAATATTCAATGACTCAGCCTATTTTCAAACACTTGTCATAAATACTTAATGACTCAGCCCATTTTCATTACTATATAAGCATATCAGATACAATTCCAATTTGGATAAACTAAGTTTACAAAACTGAGTCAAATGGAGAACAATACTTTTTGCACTTGTTGTATTGATTGTACACAATGTTATTATAATTACATATTTCAAAAAGAAGTTAACGAACTGTTTAAAAGAATTCATTCCAATCCAGTGTGGACCATTATATTTCGAAGAGTGTTGCAGATTGAACCAAAGCTTACAATCCTGCTAGAGTATGATCATAATATGTAAGCAATTCAATGTATGCATGTATGTATGTATGTATGTATGTGTGCGCGTATGTGCTTACTCATCTTTTTAGAGTATGATAATATCTTAAGAATATGATAATATGGAATCAATTATTTGTTATAATCAATTCTATGTTGTAATAATATATGTGTACACGTATGTATGTATGTATATACTCATCCTACAGGCTACAGATGGAACCAAAGCTTGCTGGCATATGCTGCCATGTTAGAATATGATAATATGAAAGCAATCCTATGTTGTAACTTATAAGCAATCCTATGTTGTAATGATATATTGATATATATATATATATGTGTATGTATATACTTAGTCATCCTACATCCTACATGTCATGTATAGAATTTATAACTTTTATTATTGTTACAACATATCAATAATTTCTTTTATTACATTAAATCTCAGTTGCAAATTTAAATTTTTTATATCCATCTGAAACATACAAATTATTTAAATATATTGCAATTCAAACAGAATTAAGCAAAAATAATATATGTAAATCATCATACACACAATATAATCTCCCTACCTCACTAAAACCTGGGTAAACACCTCAATTATTGAGGTGTCCATACCTAGTATTAAATAACAACAACAATAACAAAATCTTAAAAGCACAAAATAGTTAAAATTAGTGGTGCAAACGAACTGAGCCGGTTCGTGAGCTTTACGAGTCCGCTCGATAAATATTTGATTCGTATTCGAGCTTATCGAACTCGAGCCGAATTCGAACATGTTCGAATTTTTTTTCGAGCCGAGCTCGAGTCGAATTCGAACATGTGCGAATATTTCGAGCTTTTTCGAACCATAATATCCGAGCAATAGTTCACGGCTCGAAGCATTCGAGCGAACTCGAACTTCATTTCGAGCAGAGCTCGAGCCAAAATATTTAAAATTATCGAGCTTCGAATCGAACTCGAACTCGAATATAATCTTATCGAGCCAAATTCAAGCATTGAAATTTTATCATATTGAGCTCGATTTGCTTCGTTTGGACACATAGTTAAAATAATAAAATAAATGATTTTTTTTTAAAAAAAAGGTTTAAGTGAGATTCAGAAAAGAAGCCAAAGGCATCGGAAATTAACGATGATCATGGTGATGATGAAGAGAGGAGAGAGACTAGCATGGAGATTGGCGAGGCGATGAATGATCTAAGAAACAAGAAAAAGAGGATGAAATTGAAAGTGGATGAGGATGAGGAGGAGGAGAACCCCAATGCGGTGTCTAATTTCCGTATATCGAAGCCGTTGAGGGACAATTTGAAGGTTAAAGGGATTGAATCATTGTTTCCTATTCAAGCAATGACGTTCGATATTGTTTTTGATGGTGCGGATTTGGTTGGAAGGGCGCGCACTGGTCAGGTTCGGGGTTTTTTCGGGTTTAATAAGGATATTTTTTTTTTTTTAAAAAAAGTGAATTGCTGCTACAATTCATGCTACCTGACTTCTGGATTTATGGGTTTTTTTTAAAAAAAAAATTATTTGATTTTCTCTGGTTGAATTCACATCGAAAGGTTTTTCATTGATACGATTCTCTCCAGTGACAACATGAACGCATGATGTTAGTATTAGTTAGTAGCTTGTTATTAGTGGATTCTATTTTCTGGGGATCGCATTTTCCTTAAAACGATGGCTTTTATAATAAGTATCGTAGTTTCTGCTGGAAATTTTAGTACTTGAGCTGGTGAAATTGAGCTGATGTAATCAGTAAATGTACAATCTATTGTACTTGATCGAGATGAAACTTCTTAATGAATGTGGATGTGGGCTGTCAGTTCTTACACATTCTACTGTGCAACTATTGTTGAAATCTAATACTTCTGATGGCAATTTCTTGACCTCTTGTCTCTTGATTCTGGTGGACACCTATTTATATCTGAATAAACAAATATATATGATTCACCTCCTTTATATTTTATGAAAGTTTTATGTATTGATTATGCATTCTGCATCTTCAATTTTAAAAGTATGATAACAGGGGAAAACATTGGCATTCGTGTTACCCATATTAGAATCGTTGACAAATGGGCCCGCAAAAGCATCCCGAAAGACTGGATATGGAAGGGCACCTAGCGTTCTTGTGCTTTTACCCACTAGAGAACTGGCCACACAGGTATTTATCTTCTATATTTGGTTAACTTTTAATTTTGTGAAGAAATGTTGAATAATATTTTTCTTATTTCCTTGCTTTTTCAAAAGAAGTTTCAATGTTCTTTTCAACTTTATTGAGATAACTGAAAAAAATTGTTTTGCCCTCCTTTTTCATTTTTGATGTGTGGAATCCTAGTCCGAGATCTAAACACATATTCCAGATTCCTATGCAATGTCTCTAGTTTTCTTTTTCTTTTTCAAGATTCTTCTGATTATTACTTTTCTGAGTATCAATGTCTTATATATTTTGGTCCCTACATTTCTTTGTTAATATGATCTTAGGTATTTTCTGACTTTGAAGCCTATGGTGGGTCGTTGGGGTTGAATTCATGTTGCCTGTATGGGGGTTCTCCCTACCAGCCACAACAAATTCAATTGAAAAAAGGTGTTGATATTGTTGTTGGTACTCCTGGTCGTATCAAGGTATACTATTATTTAATGAAACTTTCCTCGTCCTGTTTGATGGTCAATTCTGTACAGTTTTTATATATATGGTGAGTTTGGAATTTATCTTGAAGGATCACATAGAGAGGGGGAATATTGATCTTAGGGCACTAAAGTTCCGAGTACTTGACGAGGCTGATGAAATGTTGAGGATGGGTTTTGTTGAAGACGTTGAACTTATTCTCGGTATGTTAGATTGGTAAAATTTATTTATATTTTTCCCTCTTGCTGCTGCATCATCGACGAGCATTTGCATTTGTGTGTTGGATGCGACCTTATTCTTCATTTATAGACTTTTTTAGAGTACTTAGTTTCATTCCTAATCTTAAGTTAGTTTTGCTCTTACTCCTAAGTTATTATAATTCCATTTCATTATAAATTCGAAGGCAAGGTAGAAGATGCAAGTAAAGTTCAAACTCTCCTATTTAGTGCCACTCTACCAGCCTGGGTGAAGCAAGTAAGTTTTCCTTATATTTCTTTGTTTCTTCTGGGTTTTTCTTGAAGCAGAAGATGTCGAGATAATTTTGTTATTCAAACCTTCATTTTGTTTAGTTGTCCTTTCCCTTTTCTAAACGAAACTTATATTTGTGATGCCAGATTGCAGCTAAATTTTTAAAACATGATAAAAAGACCGCTGATCTTGTTGGAAATGAGAAAATGAAGGCTAGCACCAGTGTGAGACATATCGTTCTTCCTTGCTCAAGTTCTGCTAGATCCCAGCTTATTCCTGATATCATTCGCTGCTACAGCAGGTTGGTTTTGTTCTATCAACTGTGTCCAATAAGTTTGCACGATATTTGGAATTTAATTGTTTGTATAGTCATCCTTTTTCCTATCTATTTCTTGTCTCGTGTTATAATCTTCTCACCCGTTTTCCATGGGATAATTTCTATAGTGGAGGTCGCACTATTATTTTCACTGAGACCAAGGACTCTGCTTCTACACTAGCTGGATTACTGCCTGGAGCACGAGCTTTGCATGGGGACATACAACAGGCAACACGGGAAGTAAGATGTTATCCTCGAGCCCTTATGGGTTCTATCTTCATTGGTTAAAATAAGAAAAATAATTGGTTTAAAATGTGTCCTCTCTTGTCATTAGATTTTATTCATTGTATAGAAATTGTGTCCTATAATGACTTTACTGTCCATATCTAAGCTAATAAGACCACCGATTTTCTAGCATTTTGATTGAATGGTAACTAGAGATTTCAGTCGCAATGAGATTTTTTAGTAAAGGGTGGTGTCGCATTTACAATTAGGCCTAACAAAATTGAAAGACACCCATGGAGATCCTTTTAAAAATGTGTTCTTATGTTTTCAGGTTACACTTTCTGGATTTCGGTCTGGAAAATTTTCTACACTCGTAGCTACCAATGTCGCCGCACGTGGATTAGATATCGATGATGTTCAGTTAATAATTCAGGTATTATTTTGTTTTCTTCATCACACAACAAGATTCAGCGTACACACACACACATACACACACAACGCTTATGATGCTTCCTCGCATGGCAATCTAATGATTGACAATATTTGTTATGCTTTAGTGTGAGCCTCCTCGTGATGTAGAGGCATACATTCATCGATCTGGAAGAACAGGCAGAGCAGGTGATTTTCTAATAATATGATCTTTTGCATTTTAAGTTCATATTTTGGTGGATGTCCGTTGAGGAAGTATTTGAAACCTTTTTAGGCAAAAGTGGTGTTGCTGTGATGCTTTATGATCCAAGGAAGTCAAACTTTTCAAAGATCGAAAGAGAATCAGGTGTGAAATTTGAACACACATCTGCTCCACAACCAGCCGATATAGCTAAAGCTGCTGGTTTGGAAGCTGCAGAAAAGATCACCGAGATCTCTGATAGGTATGCAGCAGTATGCCCAAAAAAACTTGAAGTAAATGTGCTCTCCGACATTTAAAACGATATTCATTGCTCTGAGTTGCAGTGTTATTCCGGTGTTCAAGGCTGTTGCTGAAGACCTACTAAACTCATCTGATTTATCACCAGCAGAATTGCTCGCAAAAGCTCTGGCCAATGCCGCTGTATGTTTTTATTTATTCTTTCTATATTACTTGGAAATGACTTTCTTTGTTGCCTCAAGTTTTTCTGTTGGTTATGCAGGGCTATACCGAGATCAAGAGCAGATCACTTCTCACTTCTATGGAGAACTTTGTAACGATTTTCCTCCAAAGTGGAAGGCCCATATACTCACCATCGTAAGTTCAAGTCATTATCTTTAGTTGATCTATTTTTCCAGTGTGCTGGGGCACATGTGAAAGGTCACCACGTATACGTGTATCGTGTTGAAAATTCGAAGTATTAGCCTACTTTTCTGATACACTATATGACAAGTTACATTTTAAACCTAGCGAAATTTTGCAATTTTGTAAATATTTTGCAATATATTTCTTCAACACGAGTGTATCAGCTGTGGCAAGACTTCTGCACTGAGATCTCCTTCCAATTTTTGGTGACTCCTAATAAAGCAGAGGAGAATATATTATTTCAATATGAGGTGTGGCAAGATTTTTTCTCCGAGTATTTTCGATATTTTGTATAATTGTATTGTGCATGTGAAAACAAACTATGGTCTTTTTTCTATGCAATCAAATGAATTCTTGCAGTCGATTTAGTACTTCTATAGTTTATGCTCGATATTTTAATGTAGCTTGTAGTAGGTTTGTGATTAGCGGTATTTATGAATGCCTATTGCCTGGAGATGTTGGTTGAATTTTACTAGCTCCTATATAGTTTGTTGGTATGTTCTCTACCTTTTTCCATTCTTACTGATGTTGTGACGTTTCAGCTATGTTTATGGGATTCTACGGAGATTTTTACCTGAAGAAAAAGTTGAGTCAATCAAGGGACTTTCTTTAACAGTTGATGGAAAAGGCGCAGTGTTTGATGTGGCTGCCAAAGATCTGGACACATTCATTGCTGGTGAGTTCCTTCTAGAACTGTTAGATGGCCAAAAAACCTACCATTTGACGGGACGTAGTGGGGCGGTCCGTCATCTCGGCTGGCTGGAAATCCCGAACGGTAGGTTGCGGGTTAGGTGGGCTGAGCCAAAATAAATAAATAAACAAAAATAAAAAATTATTATAATTAATTACAATTTTCATGTCATAAATAATTTTTTGTAAAAAAATTATCAATAAAATTCTTAATTAATGATTTCACACGTGTACTTAATTAATGCAAAAAAATTCACAATTTTAACTAAAAAATATATATCATCATAAATTCGTAATATTTTTTTTTATTTCCCTTCCAGACCTGCTGGCCAACCCAAGCCCGCACGAACCGACCCATGTGAGCTGGCCCATGTAGGCTTGTGTCATTAAATGGGTTGACAAAATTTCAATCCAACCCACATACATTGTCTGACCGGGCCGACCAAACCGAAGATGTAGACTTTATAACGTACACATTGTGTGACGGGGTGTCCTGTACCATTATTATTAGAAAAAAATGTAGATGCACACTTTATAATGTACACTTTGGCTTACATTAACTTACATGCTCTCTTACCAAATACAGAACTATCTATGAAAATAAATAAATATCTTGTTAGTCAATGATAGTTTTTTAAATTGGTAAGCAAAAATGTAAGCTGAAACTGAGGTGTATATCATTACTTTTATTATCACAATCTCTTTCTTTTTTTTTTATTTATTTTTATCACCACTTCCAGAAAGGATAAGCTGTATTTGTTAGTCAATGATAGTTTTTTTTATTTACACTAAGATATGATAAGCTGTATTTTTAATTTTAAAATATCTCACAAACACAAACTAAATTTTTTTTAAAAAAAAAATAACTCATTCAAATAAATGGTTGAAACTTTAAATTTGAAAATGTAACTTCTGAAAGGACTTGTAAAGCCCAATTCATTTTGTCGAAACACCAGAAACTGAAGACATTTCCTTGAATATCAAATAGTTTTTGTTCACATGCTTTTTAATCTGGATTCCTCTGAACTGTTACATAGCTGATGTTTACTGCATTTTGGGGTTGTAGGCCAGGAAAATGCTGCTGGAGTGAACTTGGAGGTGGTTAAAGCATTACCCAATTTACAACAAAGAGAGCCAGCTAGGGGTGGAAGATTCGGCGGTAGTGCACGTGGTGGATTCCCGGACAGGCAAAATGGTAGATTTTCCGGTGGAAGAGGAGGGAAAGGAGGGTTTGCCGATTGGCGAGGCCGCGGTGGAGGAGGTAGAGGTCGTGGCAATGCCAGCCACAAATGGTGAAAGTAATTTTGTTGCCAGTAATTCAGCATGCTCCGCTGGGGCATACAAATTTTGTTGCCGAAGAAAATTTGTACGAGTGCTAAATGGCTCTCATAAAATTTTGTTCTTTTATTCTTTAAACTAGCATATTTGCACACACGATGTGTATGACGAATTTTTTTTATTTATTATGCGTAATTTCAATTAAAAAAATCTAATCAATTTATAGTATAAAAAATAACTTTTTTGGGTCAAGAATAGTAACCAAATGCATCATTACTTTTATTAGGTATTTTTCACTCCATTAGTTTTTTTTAAATAATTTGGAATTTGAAAATAGATAAATAAATATAAATTATTATTAATTTTCAAATAAAATGAATGTACTATACGTTGCATACAAAATTTGGGAGAAAAAAATGAGAGAAATAACTAAATGAAAAAAAGAAAAAAAATTGAGATAGTGGAGGAAAATGGTTTATTGTGTGTGTTTTTTTATATTTATTTTATATTTTTATTTGGCATATCAATAGACCAACTAAGGGTATTTTGTATAATAGTAGTAATAGATAACAATAAATGTTTAATATAATTTGGGTGGATTTACACAATTGTTTCAACTTTGTCGATATTATTGTGAAAATTCCTCGCAAGCGTACGAGTGTCAAGTTTTAATATAGTGATTAAATCAGATATCGATCTCACAGGGAGTAAAATGAAAATATTCAGTGCTTGTAATTAAAATAGTCTAAACTTTATCTAGAAAATCAATACTTGAGAAATTTGCAATAAATAAAAATAATCAGGATGTTTTTGATAGCACGCACACAACTTGCAGATATAATCAATCAGAGAAAATTGGTCTAGAGGTATACATTTCACCTGGTTTCAACCACAGTCAATCCTAAATAATTAATCTTCATGAATTTCAGTCAATTAATAGCCAAGAACACTTAAGTTTATTATTTCCCTCTCCCGAGCAACAAATAATGTTTATCAACTACAATTCAATTTCAATATTCCTATTAAGAATTTATCGCAGTGATCTATCACAAAACAATGTTCTTTTTAAAAGCTCTGTTAAAATCATACACTCTCCCGAGCTGTATAAATAATTAACAGTATAGTTTCTAATGTCCTATTCAAAATCCCCTCTCCCGAGCAATGATTTCAAATAAATATAACAAATCAATTATTGATCAGATAATTGAAAAGACAATCAATTCTAGAAAAAAAACAATTAATCTAGAAGAAACTCAATTCAATAAAATCAAAAATTCATGAAAGCGTCTACACCAGGTTCCATCTGACCTCTAGACTCTAAAAATTTAGTTCATAACTGAATTCTGAATAAAATAATAATTCATAAATTCAAACATATTCAGAATAAAATAAATAAAAGATAAAGAAATCAAATCCGTCGTCGATGCCGTGTCCGGTCTATCAAACTCCGTCTTTATTCTTCAATTAAGCTCCAGAAAATCCCAGAAAAATCTCACAATCTCGATCAATCTCTGATGTTCTGTAATTGTGATTGTGGCGGCCCCCCTTCCAAGTCTGATAAGAATTTTCTTTTATACCATGCACAAAAGCCCACTCAAAAGCCCATAAAATAATTGCCCGAAATAATAAAACTTTCCAATCCAGCAACGGGTCGGGCGCTCAAGTGAAGGCGCGGGCGCGCCTTGATCTCGTAACTGGACGATCGAACCGGAAAACCGTTTATATAATACAATATAATTAATAATATCTTTTAAATTTTATAAATCTAAAAGATGTATATAAATAAACAAAAATATATTTATCATAGTTTAAAAAATAAATAACTATATAAATATATTCAAAATATTAATTATAGTTATATATACTATATTTTTATAAATAAATAAATTAATTAAAAAAATATAATAATAGAAAAATAATATTTTTAACGAAGTACAAATTTCAAATAATCATGTGTATATATATAATAAAATATTAAATTTAAATTTTAAAATTAAAAAAAACAATTTTTAAAAAAAATTAAAAAAAATTCGAAAACCGGTTCAACCGATTTTCTGGCCGGTTCTTGGGACTGGTTCTTAGCCGGTTCTTGGCCGGTTCGACAGGTTTTGACCGGTTCTTGACCGGTTCTGAGCGGTTGAACCGTTAAAACGGTTTTTAGGGGTATTTCGGACCGGACCAGCGACCGATTCCCGGTCGAACCGGCCGGTCCGGTCCGGTCCGGTTTTTAAAACACTGATGAAAACATCGGTCATGAATTATGAGAGAGGGTACGGATATACATGTGTGTGTGTGTGTATATATGTGTTTTTTATTTGTAATCTTAGAATTTTTTTGAAAATTAATGTTGTATAGTTTTCTACTGTCAGATTTGAAACCACTGTTGTTCTGTCACCTTATTGTTATTGTCGCCGTGCTACGTTTCTGATACCGTCATCATTGTCGTTGCTGTCTGTCGTTGTTGTAAATAACCGTCAATATATGGTGTATACACACATGAGAGTTGTATTTAATTGTTTATTTGCATATGATTTATTTATGTAAAGACGGATAGTAACATAAATTGAATATACAAGTTATAACCAATTAGAGAATGGTTTCATAGTAGTTGAGTTTTTTTTTGTGGGTGTAGAGTCATTTGTAGAGTTTGCGAAAAGACAATATTTAGATGAGAATATGAGTAAAGTGGGCGACATGAATTTGTATCAGTCTATGCCTCTTGTGAATGTTTGATTATTTTCTTTAATGCGGGCTCCTTCCTGCCGCGGTAAGAGTGAAAACGTTTGAGAGAGAGAATTGTGTGTCGCGGTTAAAAGTTTCCCATTGGGATTTGTGGAATCAATTGTATACGTTCTTGAAGAAGGCATACATCACTCTCTTCTCTTTGGTTGTTTATTTGTCTTCAGCTCTACTATATCCCTGGCTCAAGGGCAGCTACTTACTAGCTTGAGGAATCGAGCTAACAAAACGCCTAGAACAAGGGATAAAAGAAGTTTTTTTTGTAGCTTAGGTTAGCTCTAGTTCCTAGCCTGCCTGGTCCAGGCCCCGAGTCCTTTTACAGCTTCCAATGAGCTACCAGAAGGTTTAATGGAATACATTCATTTTTCGCTTTGTTAATTTCTCCGAGGCTCATTCTTCTTCCCGTCGTAATCGAAAAATTCCAAATTTATAAGATGGTTTGGTATGCCTTACACTCTAGTAAGTCTGAATCAACTCCCCAATATATCATACAATTATTCACATGAATCGATATTCTCTAATTGCAACCCTATTTCTCTAATTATTTTTTTGTGCTATAAAACTATATGATACATTGTTTTCCTTAGGATAAAACTTTGTCACTGACCAATACATTTGATCAAAATTACCCTCCGACATGTGCCACTTCACTTTCAGTAGAAGGATTTTAGAGACAAGTGACAACTTCATTAGGCTGTGCGGATTGTCTTCCCATATCTCAGCCTCAATGGATTTAAGTTTGTCAAAACATTTATTTCATAATCTTTTGAACTTTCACATGCATGTTCTTCATTGGTAGTATTAGTTGCATCAAGATTATTGTTCTCTTCATTTTGATTCTGATGGGAGGGAAGAAAGATCATCAGTGTAATAAGTAACATTATGACTAGACATTTGAAGAATGTAATTATGGTTTAATACACATAGTTGTTATTAAAGAATAAATTGAGGCACTTCAAAATTGGGGTTAAATAATAATAAAAATAAAAAACCTTAACCAAATATATAATAAAATATTTTTTTTTTAAAAGCAAATTTTGGTTATATAAATGCTGTTTCATTTTCAAACCTCGGTCTCTTTGGAACCGGGTGATGGAAATTTGAACCCGACATCTTTTACTTTTTACTTTCTTCATATTATTCATTTAGATCATATTTCATCCGTCTCAAATATACAATTTAGTTTTCATATTTAATTTTATTTCTCTTATTTTTTTTACAAGTTTACCCTCATTAACTACTTGTACAATTTTTTTTTATTCTATTAAAATTTTCATTAAATAAGAAAATTCGAAAATTCTTTTCTAAAATTTACTTTTCCAAATAAGTTTTTAATATATGTGAAAACACACACTTACATATTGATATGAAATGGAAAAATTATTGTTTTAATTAATTTAAAGGTTCGAGGTTCGTCACTTAAGTTAATTCTTTAATTTTAACTTGAAAATTTAAATAGTTTTATTTCGATAAATATAATTATTTTTTTATATTATTTAATTAAAAGGTAAAATTTATAATTTTAGTTTTATATGTTTATTTGTTTTCTATTTTGATCGTATATGTTATCAAAATTTATTTGTAGTCATATATATATATATACATATATATATATTTTTTTATCTTTGATAATTTTAGTTTTTTTTAAGCATTAAAACTTGACACTACTGAACTCATTCAACACCCTTGTCATGTTGATATTAAATCGAATAAATGACCAAAATTAAGAAAGAAGATGGACTAAAACCTGAAATTTATCAAATAAAACGAACAAAAATATACAAATCCAAAAATATTATTTTCCAAAAAAAAGAAAATTTTCAAATGGAAATTGTTCAGGCCCGGTTTATTATCCGTTGACACTTGGCAACCTCATTCTACACCGAGTCGCTCAAGAACAAGAAAACTCTGGGGTCATCTGCTGCTCCATTCCTTTGTAAATCTTCAAAGAACTCAAGCTCTTCCGCCCCTTGTGTATTAGGTGGAATCATCATCTAATTCTGGATATCTTCGATGTTCCCACAATTTTCTGTAGCAGCCATCGATCGTAGGCCCCTCTGATTCAAATCTCGACCCCCCAAATCCCTATTTTCATTGTTAATCACCTTCTTTGATCGATTTACATAATGGGATGGCATATAAGATCGTCGAGATTGATTTATGATGCTTTTCGTAGTTTTAATTCGAAGATTGCTGTACCCAGAAACCCCATTAGTGAAGCTCTCTCGCGAACCCATTTTTCCACCTCTTGTATCAGACCCACTTCTCGGAATTCAAGTATTTGTGGAATTTCTCAACCACTTCTCAGAAACTCTGCTCTACAAAATTTTATGCAACAAAGCCAATGCAAGAGTCCTTTTTTTAATGGGGCAAAACGATTTTACTACGTAGATAGGAACCAAATTTACCACTTCAAACCCAGGGGGTATAATCGTTGGTCTCAGTTCTCTCCAAGAAATGTTATCATTGTGGTTTTGGTTGGCTCTGGGGTTGCTATCACCATATACTTTGGGAATTTGGAGACTGTACCTTACACAAAAAGAACCCATTTCGTGCTTTTGTCTAGAAGTCTAGAGAAAGAGCTGGGAGAGAATCAGTTTAAGCAGGTAAAGAATCAGTTCAAGGGTAGAATCTTGCCCCCCCTTCACCCGGAGAGCATCAGGGTTCAAAGAATATCCCAAGATATTATCGAGGCTTTGGAGAGAGGATTCAAGAAAGAAGAGGTGTGGAGTGATATTCGATACTCTCCTGAAAGTGTAATTCAGCCTAGTGAGGCTAATCCACACGAGACAGTAAGGGCATTGAGTGATAAGATTGGAGAAGAGGAGATATGGCAGAGTGAACATAAGTGGCAGAAGGATGATGAGATTCTTGATGATCGGTGGGTTCAGAAGAGTAGGAAAAAGGGTCAAGAGAAGGGGGTGAAATCCGAAACCGGACATTTGGAGGGGTTGAAGTGGGAGGTTATTGTGGTTGATGAGCCTATGATTAATGCCTTCTGTATACCTGGTGGTAAGATTGTTGTTTTTACTGGATTACTCAACCATTTCAGAGCTGATGCTGAGCTAGCTACTGTTATTGGGCACGAGGTACACATGTTCTTGTGTATGTGTTCGAATTGTTGACTTCATACATTTTGCTGGGCTACCTTAGAATTAGATATATAGTGGTTAAAACTTATATTTTTAGAAAAAAAATATGAATGAAGATGACTTTTTTTCATTTGAGGGTGACTGCTCTGCCCGACTAGTGGGTTGCTTCCTGTGATTATATTTATTGGTTACTTATTTTGTTTATTATTGAAATAATCTGCATTGTTTTTGACTCTATAGGTTAGTCATGCTATTGCAAGGCATTCGGCTGAACAGATATCGAAAAACCTCTGGTTGACCATATTACAGTTGATTCTTTATCAGTTTTTCATGCCTGATGTTGTGAACACAATGTCGAATCTGCTCCTAAGGCTTCCTTTCTCTAGAAGGTATTTTGAACTTGATGTTCTCTATTGTGGGAATACTTTGTTTCTCCATTTGTGACTTTGTGCTGCTGTTATGTGTTGGTCTGAGTAAAAGTTAAGCTCGCCTTTTGTTACCTCATTTGAACTTCTAACAGTTCGGATTTTTTCAACTCTCACATTTTTTCTGCTATATCGTTCATCGTCATGATTCCTCACTACTTTTTTTTGTTGTCATTTTAAATGCTCGCCACAAATGCTTTGTGAGATCATAGCAAGTGACATGTTACTTGGGGCAAGTAAGTTCCTGTTAGATGAGAAACAAAATTCATTCACAATAAAGACATTATTTTGGCCAATCTAATGGAAAAACAAATAGATGAATGATTACCCACATGGATATTTAGTCTCAGCATGACCATATAACACAGCTATTAATTATTTAATTTAGGCTGATTTAGGTTGCCATCCGAGAGCCAATTGCGGTTTTCTTTGTGTTCTTCAGAACAAGCAAGTTCCTTAATTCTCACAAGCCGGCTGTTTTATTCTTATTGACTGCAATTTGTGTGATTGGAATATTATTTGAGCAATAAAATGCCTACTAAATTATATCATGAATAAAGATTCACGAAAATATTTGGAGAACATCCAAGCATCGACTTTGACAGCAAACTATCAAGTTGTTCCCGTCTTGTTCTTATGGTATTTCTCGGAAGGCTTACCTCTAACTTTATCTGCCAGTTCAATTATAAGGTTGCTTTGTTTAATTTGATGTCTCGAAAATGGAAAGAAAATTAAACTAAAGTTTTCTTTTTGTCTAAATCCCAGAATGGAAATGGAGGCTGATTATATTGGAGTGCTGCTGATCGCATCAGCTGGATACGATCCACGAGTGGCTCCCCAAGTCTACGAGAAGTTGGGAAGAATAGTGGGCGATTCGAAATTACAAGATTATCTTGCTACTCATCCTTCTGGCAAGAAGAGAGCTCAAACATTAGCTCAGGCTAAAGTTATGGAAGAAGCATTCGACATCTATCGCGAGGTGCAGTCAGGACGAGGGGTTGAGGGTTTTCTTTAGCGAAATAGCGATTTTTGTTGGACACCTACGGAGAATTGTATACCTTTTGATCTGCAGCAAATGTGTGATTTTGCTGAACGCTTGAAGATTCAACTTGGGCTTTATTTGGTTCTCAACTGGTTAATTTTTGCAGGTAAAATGGTTTGCAGTACCACGTCTCTTCATTACAAATAAGGATACGTACATTTTATCATTATATACTGAGAACAAACATACCTATTTGTACCTCTTGAATTTATTTGGGAGTTTCGCAAAAAATTATGCTTGTTAAGAATAGATTATGAAAAAATAAAAAAAATTAGAAGTGAGTCCTTTTGGAAACAGGGATGACAATGGACTCGACCGTGTATTAAACTTGTCTCGACGGGACTGGTCTAGACCCGGCTAAGCCGATTCCATATCGGGTTTGGCTTGGCGGGATGAATCAAGCCAAGCCCGCTCTAGACCAATCCAGCCAAGCCAAGCCCGCTCTGGACCCATCGGCGTATTAGCCAAAGACCTATATCCATCCCGCCAAAGTACGCTAAAGTATGTATATATATGTATAAATGTAAAATATATATGTAATATTAATAAGAGTAACATTTTTGTGAGACGGTCTCATTCGTGAGACGGGTCAATTTTATCCATATTTATAATAATAAGTAATACTTTTGACATAAATTGTAATACTTTTTAATGGATAATCCATATAAAAAATCCGTCTCATAAATATGACCCTTGAGACCGTTTCATAGAAGTTTTTGTCTATTAATAATGTATAATTATATTTTTATACTAATAATTAATATTTTATCCATAATTTGAGTTTATAATATTTTTTGGGTTGAAATGAATTTTTTTATTATGTTATGTTTAATATGAAAATATAGCAATATAATTTTTTTTTATAATACTTATTAATTAATACAATTTGAAAAATTTTAACTTGTAAGAATATTTTTTTGTCTTAAATATTATCAATGTAAAGTTGAAATTAAATTTAATGTTTTTTGTAATTTTTAAACTTTTAATTTTTTATTTAATAAATTTAAAATTATATAAATTGTGACGGGGCTCGAGTTTGGTCAGACCCGTCATAGACCTGTTGCTCTGTTTCCATTCCTATTTGGAAATAAAAGTGAAAAACAAAAAAACTAGAAGTTGGTAGTGTTGAGATTACCGAGACTTGATATTAACTATTTTACTAAAATCACATTTGGAGAATACAATTTGAAAATTTTTAACTTGATATTAATTAAGTTAAGCAGAAGCTAACACATAATCTGAATTTAAGAAACACACATTAATGATTTTTTAAGCCAATATTTAATAATCAAAATTTTTTAATGATTACAAACACTCTTTAATATATTTCGATCCCTAGATATATGCCGTGACATAATCTTTCACAAATCAACGGATTTCAAATGTATTTTTTTTATTGTTTAGAGAAGCAATACCATAAATTTCAAATCCATAAGTTATATGTTTATAAAAGTTTCGTTTGGATAAGTATTTATATATTTTTTAAAATTTATGAAAACGTTAAAAAAATTTATAAAATGGTTTAAACGTTATTTTAAAAATAAATATGTGTTTGTACAACTATTTTATAAAAATATTTTTAAAGTTGAAAGTATTGTGATTTGATTTCAATAATTGCCTTCAATTTTAAAAACTTTCAAAAAACATATATCAATTGTTCTTTCGACTCTATTTAGATTATTACACTATTTAAAAAAAATTCAAAAATCTTGTCTAAAAATATACTTCAAGTTTTTTTCAATTATAAAACATTAAAAAAAGTTTTTAAAGTACTTGACTAAATAAAACTTTATTATTTTATTTAATTAAAATACATTTCAAGTTCACTCAATAATTATATTATTTTAATTTAATTTTACTCAATATTATTAATGTTTAAATAAGTAAGATATATATATCTCATTACAAATAAAAAAACTATAATCGAAATGCATGAATTTCACCGATTCAAAAACAACTTAAAATGAGTTTAAAAAAAAAACAACTTAAAATACCCAACTCTTAAACTAAATTGCATCTTTGGTTTGTACCATACACTTGCTAAATCTGACGTCTCATGCGTCCAAAGAGCATGATCGAATTTTACATGCAACACATGGGATTGATCAATATTGATCATGCCAATGTGCCCAAAGTGATCAAAATTTCAGTTTAATGGTTAAGTGCGATATCCTTTTTGTTTTTTTTTTTCCTGCTCTGTGTTTCTAGATAATGAATTTGTCGTGCTCTCGTAGATGATAATTTCCTAACATAAAAACTATAAAGAAAACATCTCACAAACTAATTTTACTTATTCGAAAAAATCCATGAAAAATATTATTTTCAACTCTCTGCATATAGATAGATCGGATGTGACCGGATATCTACCCATCTTCTAATGCCTCACCATCTTTTCACATTGGGGGTTTTTTTTTAAGTACATTGGGGTTTCTACATTTGTGGATTATCATTTTTGAGAAAAGTATTTTTCACGAAATGATATAATTTCTTTCGTTTTTATACTCCAACCAAATTTATGTTTTAGTATTTGAGTGATGAGTACTAGCGTACAATGTTCTAAAAAGTGATAGATGGTAGACGAGCGGTTATCTATCGCTTAGCGCTAAAACGTTTAGACGATCGTCTATACGATTTTTTTTAGCCTAAATATATAATTTATCTAGATGTTTTTTGTCTAAATATTCAATTCATCCTACACGATTTTTTTTTTTTTAGCCTAAACAATAAATTCATTTTTCAAGTGAAGATATTGTGTGGTCTTAAGTTAAACCGATTTTCACACGAGGTCTCGATGTAATGTTTGATTGACAAAAAGACGAGTATTCGAACTCATGTGATCGCGAAAAAAATACTATTGAATGTCTTAAAGAAATATATTATTAATGATTATTATTTATCATTATCTTATCGGGATTACACCACCGGCCACCGGCTTGAGCTCTCCATTTGCCGGTGGCAAATCGACTGCCTGAACGATTAAATTCGTGGGGGAGAAAACAAAAGAGACCGGGACCGTCGATTTGATAGACACTGAAAAATGTCGACACTGATCGCCATCCGGGAAGCCGCCGTGAGCGGTGGCGACTACTCTCCGGCGAAGGAGAAAGCATCGAATCGAGGTGTCTACGTCGGCCGCTCGACGCTCCTGCACCGCCGCTTTCGACTGTTTATCGGTGGCGCAAAGTACAAGCTCCTCCTACTGTTCTGCTTCTTAACTTCTCTTTATTGGCTTAGCTCTAGACTGTCGTGTCTCATGGGATGGAACCATCACTATCCTTCGTCCGTCTCTTCTAATTCCAGGTACTCGATTCTCCTGGATCTGACTGAAAATGAACTCTATTCTAGTTCAACGATTTTGGAAATTCGTGTTATCGATGCTGTGTGATTGTGCTTGTTGCCGTTAAAGTTAGTGAAGCTGGAACTTTGAGCTTTCACAGTATGACTGTGATCTTGGAATCATGTTATAACATTTACAAATTGCAACAACATTTTTGAAATTGGGGAAATGTTCACCTAATATGTGTGACGGCTTTGATATTCACAAAAACGGGTTGCTAATTATAGTGTGACAGATGTTGATATTTCTTTAAGAGGGGTAATCTTCTTCTAAATTTGTAAGACATGAAGTGAAATGTCGCCTTTAACTAATTTCATTGCATTACAGCCTTATTAGATACTTAAATTCAGCTCCAAAGCCCTTTATAATGAATCAATTGTTAACTTTAATGTTGATTTTGCCAGAGGTGGGTACACCGTTCTTATCAACACTTGGAAAAGGAATACTCTGCTTAAGCATTCTGTTGCTCACTATGCATCATGTGGGGGGACTGATGCGATACATGTAGTTTGGAGTGAAAGCAATCCACCTTCAGAAGAGCTAAGAGCTTATCTTAAGAATATTGTGTTGACGAAGTCACAAACGGCTCACAAACCAAACTTTAGGTTTGACCTTAATGAGGAAGATAACCTAAATAATAGATTTAAGCCAATTGAGGATCTCAGAACTGTAGCGATATTCTCAGTGGATGATGATGTAATTGTTCCATGTCGCACCCTGGATTTTGCGTTTGCTGTTTGGCAAACTGCTCCAAGAACGATGGTGGGATTTGTTCCTCGCATGCATTGGCTGAATGAAGAGGTTGGATGCTTTATGAATTTCTGAATATCCGCCCTCCCTTGTTGCTTTTTTTTTTTTAAAATCATGGACAATTGGACCTGCATTCATGTCACAGTTGATTTTCCATTGCTCCTTCACTCCTCTTTTCTTTTTTTGAAGATGTTTTCATCTATCGTTTTATTTTCACCTGTCTGAGAAAAGTGATGTAACCAAATACTACTCCATGATTTTTCTCCTATAAGTCATCTGTAAAAAGGCTGGAAGTTTGGCAAAAACTCGGCCATAGATTCAAGATATTTGAACAATATCTGTGATAGATTTTAGGATTATTGATCGGAGTAGTTTGTGAAATGTTGCATCATGCCCAAAATTTTTTGGGATGATCCAGCAACAAGGACCTTGACATGGTTCTCAAGATTGCCATTTTAAAATAAAATGATGGTCAGAATCTTTTACTTTCCCTGGCTTCTCTCATTGCTTCTGTAATTAACTGTTGGCCAATAAAGCTGATGGCCTTAACCAGGTTTCATTTAAGGCGCTCTAATTTCTTCTTTATGGTCTGTGCTTATCGTTACTCGTTCTTCCTTTAGCACCTCCAAAAAAGTAGTTTTAATGATTGGGCAATAATTCCAGATGGCCACACATATCATTTCCTGTAGTAAGTAGTTGTAGGTAGTATTTGAAAATGCTCAAAGAAAGTGATTATGAACTTCTTCTTTTTTTTTGACTAAAGCTTGTTAAGAAAAACTCATAATCGTTTTTTAAGCATTTCCAAACACTATCGTAGTTATGTTTACCCAAAGCTCTACTCGAGAAACATTTCTATAAATTTAATAACCAACACAAGGACTTGTCTGCCTTTTATATGCGTCAGACATTTTCTTTCAGAACTCTTTTAACTTATAAAAAGTCATATGCTTCTGATCAGGCCAGATCCATTGTTTTTAGATGAATCTTGCTTGTGTATGTAACATAAATATTTTTATCAGCTATGATACTGATTTAAGAACATAAAGCAGTTGATTTTTGTAGGAATAAGATTCTGGTTCAATATTTGTGGGTAACTTCTATGCTTTTGTCCGGATAGATGATCTTGTTTTACATGAAAAATTTCTCTGTTTCTAGAGCAACGGTGTGGCCTATTATGGATATGGAGGATGGTGGTCAGTGTGGTGGACGGGGACCTACAGTATGGTTCTCTCAAAAGCTGCATTCTTTCACAAGAAGTATTTGAACTTGTACACAAGCAAAATGCCTTCATCAATTCATCATTATGTGAGCAATGAAAGGTACAGCTAATTCCTATGCCATCTTACATTTATATACTCAAACTTTTTCTGATTCAATTAACTGCTGGCTTGTTAATTGCTTGTACATATCTGGTGTGTCAGAAATTGTGAAGACATAGCAATGTCTCTTCTAGTAGCCAATGCCAGCGGAACTCCTCCGATATGGGTTAAAGGTGCCATTTTTCTTTTCTAGAAGTAGGATAAATACATGCATGTTTTTTGATTTTCTCCTCTAAAATTAACACAATTCTATCCTCCTGTACATGGGAATAAATTGCAAAATTTTAAATTTTAGAAATTTATACACAGTGCATTAGCATTTCAAAATGACCGTATACGTCAACTACGTTCTTGCTTCCATTATTTCAATCGATCATTTGGTTAATCTATTGGCTTGTTTGATATAATGGTACTGGTCATGACTGGTGAGTAAATCCTCAGTACTTGGAGGAGCATCAGTTTGTAGACTTGTAGTAGCCAACTTCATAATTAACAAAGCTCGTGCCATATGCTTTACTCTTTGAGAACATACCAACTGGATGACTGCCATCTTTTATACCCTTAGATTAGATAATCAGCAAAACATATGCAGAATGTATAATTCCACTTCAACGATGAGTCGATGAGTTTGATGCGATTTCATCTCTGAAGTTAAACATGAAGACTAAGACTTATAATATAATTTTGGGGCTTTGGGACTGCTTTAATCTGAAAATTCATTGAGATGCTAATATGGATTCTGAAATCCCGTTCGGGTACCTAATATTTCAGGGAAGATTTACGAAATTGGTTCATCAGGAATAAGCAGTCTAAAGGGACACAGCTACGCAAGAAATAAATGCCTCAACGATTTTGTTTCCCTATATGGTGCAATGCCTTTGATATCGACCGACGTGAAAGCTTTGGATGCAAGACACGAATGGTTTTGGTGAATTTGGTAGTTCTCCGTACCACACCATCTCTTCTTTTTCGTTCTATTTTTTTGTATCTGAAACTCATGGTCGTATCGAGTTTTCAGTGTATAGTATGGTTAAAGATTATGCTACCAAAGCCAGTTTACTAAAGACTATGATTTTCTTAGTAATCTTAGAATAAAATTACATAAATTTCGAAAATTGGTCTATTTATTGATTGAAAATGCGAAAATCGAAATGGCATCCTAATTGCATCATAACTCGTCTCTGTTAGATATTAAATTGCAACTGGGGAAAAAGAGAAAAGAAAGAAATCAGTTGCAATCTCTAGAGCTAGACCTGGCCAAGGGCCGGGTTGGGTCCGGAACCGGCCCGTGGTCAACGTGCCGGTTAACCGGGTCAACGGGTCCAACCCGGAACGCGGTCCGGTCCCGGTTTTCCAAAGGAAAAACCGTCAACCCGGCGGGTTGGACACGTGGCGCCCATATGATCCAACGGCCACTAGCAAGTGGCACGACCACGATTTCGTGGCCGTTGAAACCTGGTCGACCCGGGCCGACCCGCCGGGTCTACCGGAATTTTTTTTTTAATAAAAAAAACCTATTTTTTATGATTTTATCTATAAATACCCCCAACCTTCTTTCATTTTGTTTACACAATTCTCTCTTCATTCTCTCTATTCTCAATTCATTTTAATTTCTTGAATTATCAAAAATATCAAGTTTCAATTATTGGTTTATTGTCAATTGTTGATTTATTTTCATATTTATACAATTACAAATGTCCGAAGCGGGATCAAGTCGTAGGGGTGACAAAGGAAAAGGAAAGGAAAAGAGCATCATACCACCCGAGGTCGAGTATCCTCAATTCAATGTCGATGGCTTTGATCTTGAATATTCCGATGATGAAATTCAAGAAATTCGACAAGAGGCGCAACAAAGACAACAAGTTGAACAATCACCACCACCACGTCATCATGCAAGTTAAGAAAGAATGAATGATCCGGCGGCCTCTCAAAGACAAACTCGAGCGGTGCCTCGCCCGACATCCGATATCTTCACCAAACATTTCGACAAGGTGACGCTTCCCTCCGGTGATTTGCAAGCCAAATGCAAATATTGTTCAAAATTTTACAAATTTAAACAAGGAGGTGGTTATGGAACTTTGACCCAGCATATCGAGAAATATCATCCGGTGATCAAACTCAAATTCCGGCATTCTCTTCTCAATCGGGTAATGAATCTCAACTATTTAAATATAACGAAGCTAGATTTAGAGAAGAAACGGCTAAATTTTGTGCGGTTGAACAACTTTCTTTTACTTTTAGCGATAAATTATCTTTTGAAAATTGGCTTTCTACAAGTGCAAATCCTTCTATTAGACGTATTCCAAAAAATAGTCTCAAACGCACAATGAAAAAGTTAGTCGTTGATCAAAAGAAAGAATTAATTAAGGAATTTTATAGTTTGAATAATAAAGTTTCTTTGTGTTGCGATATTTGGAGTGATCATTGGCAAAGTTGTTCATATATGCGTATTACATGTCATTGGATTGATAATAATTGAAGCATTCAAAAAAGGTTGCTTGCATATAGATGTTTCAACGAATCACACATGACACAAAATATTTCGCAACTTATATTTGTTATTTTAGAAGAATATGGTCTAACTACCAAAGTTTTTTCAATGTCTTTTGATAATGCTAGTGCAAATACTTCTAGTATTAGTGAGCTTATTGAAATATGTAAACCATCACTTGGTGGCAAATTTTTTCATATTAGATGCACATGTCATATTTTAAATGTGTGTTCAAGATGGGCTAAAAAATTTAGGCATACATATTCAACCAATTAGGAACGCTATTCATTATTTTTGGACGCATCCTCAAGTTATGAAGCAACGGGGAAAATTTTGTAGAGTAAATGGTATGAAGCCTAAGCGGTTTGCACGAGATGTTCCAACTCGTTGGAATTCAACATATAAATTGTTATTATCCTCTTTTGAATATAAAGATTTATTATGTACATTTTTTCATCAATTTGTTCAAGCTCGTGATATTTATTTGTTTTCAAATCAATGGAACATATGCACTAGTATTTGTGAAATTTTAAAAGTTTTTAATGATGCTAGTGACCAATTATCCGGTGTTTATTACCCTACTTTACATTTAGTTTTAACACATTGTTGCAACATTGCTTGTATTTTTCATGAACATGTTAAATTTAATGATAGTGTTTTATCTCAATGTATTCTCGTCATGAAAGCAAAATGGGAAAAATATTTTTTGCTCATTCCTGAAATTTTTTTATGTGCTTTTGTTTTAGATCCTAGACTTAAATTAAATGGCTTAAGCGACATGTTAACATTATATTATGAATCTTTGGAGCCTATTGCGAAAACGATTCCTTCTATCTCATTGATTTTGTTTAATATTAAAACTCATTTACTTGATATTTATAATGAATATAACATCAAATATGGTGGACAAATTGTTTCACATGAAACACAATCCACTGCAACTATTAATGTTACTTCTAAACTTACTAAAGAACAACTTTTGATAAGGGAACGGACGAAACGTCCACGAGGATTCTCAAGTTCCAGTCAGGAACTTGAGAATTATTTTACCACTACTTTTGATTTTAGTGATACAGATGAGGAAAACTTTGACATTTTGAGATGGTGGTCGCAAAAAACACAAATATATCCAATTTTGGCTATAATGGCAAAATAAATTCTAGCTTGTCCAGTTTCAACAGTTGCAGTGGAGCAAACATTTAGTATTGGAGAAAATACATTGGACGAGAGACGTTATAGCTTAAGGTCGAAAAATTTAGAAGCCCAATGTTTGCTCAATGATTGGTCAAAAGCCGCTACTCGAACACATCATATTCAAAGTGATGAAGAAGACCAAGATGATACCGAAGGAACATCCGGAACTACGACGGGAGGAAATGCGAGTGAAGTAGAATAAAATGTAATAGATTTGTAATATAAGTCATAAGATGTTGAAATTCTAATATATTGTTTATTTAATAAATGTAATAGATTTTTATTATAGAGATATGAAATATTTGATTGAGATTATTTAAAGAATATGTCTTATTAAAAATTTGTTTAAAAATTAAAAAAAATTAAAGTTGCTCACTTGCGGAGTTGCAGTCTTGCCCCTTCGAATTTAATTCGAAGGGGCAGCGCCCCAGCGCTGATTTTATAGCGGTGGGGCGCTGACCCTTCGAATCCAGCACTGCAAAATCAGTGTTGGGGCGCTACAATATATATATATTTTAAATTTCACGGGTTAGCCCGAACCCTGAACCGGCGGTTAACCGGACCTGGACCCGGACCGGAACCGCCGGTTCACCAACCCGGACCGGAACCGCCGGTTCACCAACCCGGACCGGAACCGGCCATAGTCGGTCCGGTTAAGGGTTGGATAAATGCCAACCCGGACCCGGACCGTGGCCAGGTCTATCTAGAGCACACAATTATGACTGGAAAAACAAAATACAACCTAATATAAACTGTGTCTTACCATTTGATGGCAAAGCTGAGCACTCCGCCAAGCCATAATTTCATCATATATATGCGCTGAAACTTAAGTGTCTCATATAAAATCTCGGGTTCGAGATTCAATTGTATCAATTAAGTTAAATTATTTGTTTAAGATTATTCTGAGATTGCATGCGTTTTGGATTGATGAATTCAAATGTATTCAAATCCATCAATTCATGTTTATATAATATTTCTTGTTAATTAGGCGTGAACCGATGACATCCTTAATCTTCTATATGTGTTTTTTTATTATTTGTATTTTCGTCATTTTTTCAATGTGTATCATGATGTGTAACCGATGAGGTCTTGACTTGATGTCAATATGATTCTCACGTAAACCTCAGTTTGATAATAAAGATGACCTCCAAAATTAGGATGAAAAAAAAAGACAAAAATTGCAATGTTTTTCATAAATAAATGGAAGACGAATTAAAATTAAGCATCGAAATTACGTATTTAGGTACAAGTAAATTTACTCTATACTACATATATTTAAACCTGAATATTTATTCCAGCCTTATCTTAGTTTCATGCATCCAAAATCCAAATATGTATATTTCAACTCGCGTCATTATCAATACAAAAAAATTAAATATTTGGGGAAAAGGACCCGTCTAATATATATTTAATAAAAAATAAAATAGAGTCCCACTGCCACATTCTTTTATGTATATTTTAAACGTAACGTGTCCATATCTCATCCTAACGAAGTAAAAAAAAATCGCATTTGTCGTTTCCCTATTTTTATATTTGCACATTGTACGTAAGCACATACTTAAAATCGTTATCACCAATAGAAGTTGCTAAAACAAAAGACAAATGGAAGAAACCAAATAAAATATTGACCGTTTTATATGTTTGACATGGTGGCACCTAATTATAATTAATTAATTAATATTTATCACTTAGAGACTTAATTTTGTGTTACAGCTCAAGTTTATCGTTTTATGATAAATTGTAATAGATGAGTTGGGTTGCTAGTTTCTCAACATGTTCAAACGATGGGTCATTGTGCTCTGTCAACTGATGAGATTTTGTAGGTTGTGGGTTTGCCCACCCCACCGATCGATTTTGACAACTCTATCCATTGGAGTCTATATTCTAGGTAAAGTTTCAGGCTTAATGGTGTGGTCTACAAACCACGTCAGTTAAATAAAATTTTACCAGATAATTTAAGTGCACGTTTATGACAACCGAACTTATAACTTTTTGACTTATAGTGCTCGCGTATAATTCACCAACTCTCTCGTTCTTGAGGTTGTAGTACGACTGCGTTGTTAATTTATTATTTATGTTTTGATAAGTCTATAATGTATATTAATACACCAGTAGACTGGAGGCTAGATCATTTTCTTTTAATTTTTTTTGTTTGTTAATGTTTCAATCAAACTATTAATTTATCTTTGTTTCATTTTTGTCTTTTATATATATATATATATATAGATGTTAAGAGTACTCATACTCATACTCATACGTACGACAAATATCATGTGTCATTTCGGATCAGTTTTAAACGAGTTACCAGATATTTAAATAATATCACAATTATTACACATCGACACATGCAACTAAATGGCTGCTGTATATCATGTTCCAAACAGTATTATTGGTAAATATCAATAATTCTTTCTAAACATAAATTATTACCTCAATCATTTGTCTTGAGATTTCCTCTATTTATTAATAAATAAAGTGAAGTTATAGAGGTTTTTATTTCGAAATGTATCGAAGTTTTGGTAGGTAAAAAATAAAAAATAAAGTGGGAGAGATAATTCTATCAATGTCTCTCATAAAAAACTCCAAAAAACCAAAAGTACCTTATTTAAAATTATTAACATTCAGATTTCTTGTTTTTAAAAAGCATGCGTAAAATCGTTATTAATAAAGATGAAATGTGTTTGATTTTAAAAAAATAAATGATGTATTATATTCTATGGGCAATTTGCTCAAAAATCCCCAAATGCAAACATGTTTTGCTTTGGGGTCCCTAGTCATAAGATGTGGTACAAAACCATACAAAATGTGGTACAAATTAACAAAAAATGTGATACAAAAAAGTGGCTAGAGAGTGCAGAGCAAAACATATTTGCATTGGAGATTTTTGAGCAATTTGCACTTATTCTATTTTTCGGGCTATTAATATTTTTTAAAAAGTGCATATATGTACGACATAAAAGAAAATTCAGGTAATATAATTTATCGATAAATTTAATATCACAAGGTTTTTAGCTTAAATTTTTTTTCATATCGTAGATTTAAAAAATAACACGGGGTGGCTTGTTGGCTGTGGGAGGTGGGCCGGTACGCTAACATTTAGTTATATTATATTTGATGGTTTAGGATGGGTTGATTCACAATCCGCCACAACCTATCATTTGTCGGGACCGTCCCGTCATTTGAGTGAGTTGAAAATTATTAACCCAATCCACTTAGTTAACAGAATAAACCAAGTCAACGAGCCTAAATCATTTTTTGACAGCTCTACCTACGAATGCATTCTCATCACCGATAATAATAAGGAAAATGAGACTGTTCATGTTGCATGCCTATTTTATTCTAAAACTTTAAAAGATTATATGCTTCAAAACTTTAATTTATTTTTTATTATCTGTACATATTCTATTACTATAATTTTTCCCCCATTGTATTTTTGGGTGTCATTAATCAAACTGATTCATTTATGGGAATTCGTAATTCATAATCGTGAATGGTCCAAATTATACAAGATTTTATTTGTCTTTTTTCCAAGCGGATAAAACAAGAAGTTATCAAGGGCAGGTCAGACCAAATTCATGTGTTAGGGACCCATTCGTGAACAAAATCTATTGCATGCACAAAATCCAATGCAGCTAACTCGAAATTTACCAAATTATTTTATTATTTAATTAGACAGTATAAATAATTAATTTAATTAGCTCATGTTTTATAATAGTCTCCTAATTAAATTGTTAATATGCTATTTATAGACATACATACCAATAAGTAGGGCTGGTAAGGCGGAACAATTTCTTATATGTTTTAGAAGTTCGGAAAATTGTTAATCCAATTCATCTATTTATATGATACTACAGGACAAGTCCGTTCGGACATAACCCTAATACACACATATTTATTTATATATTATAATTTTGATGCATTTATGAGTCATATTAATTATCTAAATTTGTTAGCCATTAATTTGATCCTAAAAAAATATATTAAAATATACAATCAATTGCCTCCACTTGGGTCCATAAACAAATTCTTTGGATGCTGTACAAGATCAACAGGCATATGGCTTTGCTGCCACAATCAAGATCCTAATTAATTATTGTTAAAGATTATGTAAAATTAATTAAGATTTGATTCTATTTAAAAATCATGGCCACTAAGGTCGCTATTGTGTCCTTGTTAATGCCACTAATCGACTTGCATTAATTAACGTTTATACAAATCATCAAAGAATGGTTGTAAAAGATAGTTCAATTTTTATATTTCATATGTTTTTTAAATTGGTATAATTAAAAAGTATATTACTAAAAAAACCGAGAAATCGTACATATATCCATGCGAGAATAATAACTAAAGTTGAAGCATCGAATAATTTGCGACATGAATTGCTAAATCGAATTTATTAGAACAATTTATCAAGTATCTATTTCACGAGTCTTCAACTATATACATTAAAATTTCACGAGTTTTTATTTTTTATTTTTAACCAAAATTTCTAGAGTTCAGAATTAAAAAAAAAAATCATTTATTAAGAGAATTTTAGCCTTTAGGACATTAGCCGGAGGAAAAGACTCGAACCTAGTAATTATAAGTAACTCTAAAATTTCTTGTAGGCTAGTTCAGTGAGGGATTGTATACTAACCATCATGCATAGAAGAAAATTAAGATGTGTGTTTTCACAAAAAAATTAATTTAAAAAATAGTTTTACAGATAAAACTCTAATTTTACGTTTATTTAATGAGTGCTTTGTATAATATAAAAGTAGTTGGGACTGACTGATTTATTTAATGAATAGAGGTAGATTGGTAAAGAAAAATTGAGAAAATAATATATATTAAATACATTTAAAGGATGAACCACATTGTATATAATGACCTGATATAATATATTCATCATCACTTTTAAGCCATAGCCTTGAGAGGAAAATTTGAATCCAAAAAATTAGTATATTTCAAAATTATTAACCATTCAGAGGCTTTGGAAAAATATTTATAAATGTTTTAGTGTTATAAATGAAAAACTCAGGCTCTGCTTGGATGGAAGTATTTCAAATCAATGGATTTCAAATGCATTTTTGTTGTTTAGAGAAGTAGTACCACAAACATCAAATCCACTTCTTTTATGTTTATATGGTAATTCATGGTAGTTATGATGGATTTCAAGTTCATCCAATAAAATGATGATTTAGAATCTCTTTTACTCCATCTAAGTAATGTGTAAATATTAATTAAGCTATGAATTTGAGATTTCTCTATATTTCATAGTTAATACTAAAATTATAATCGAAATCCATGGATTTGAAATACTTTAACCCAAACGCAACCTCAAGGTATGTGTTTGGAATTGAATAAGATGTTTATAAAACGTTTTTGAAAGTTTTTAAAAAATGTACTCTAATTTATAAATATATATAGTTTTTAAATAACAATCGACACGTGTTTTTTTAAATTTTTTTAGAATAAAAAAACGATGGTTACACGAAATTATTAAAAAAGTTTTTATAGAGTAATTGTCCAACACAATCTTAATCAATTTAACTATGAAATCTGTTTTTAAACAAGTTGTCGAGAGTCGAGACACTTTGTCAACTATGAAAACGATTTTTTTTTTTATAGATAGTTGTTTAAACATAAATTTATTCTTAATTTTTTTTAAAAATATTTTATAAATATATTGTAAAAAATACTCTATAAAAATGTTTTATAAGCACTTATCTAAATGAATAACTTTGTGAGGTATATATCCATCTTATATGGAAAAATCCAATGCCAATTATAATAATAATTATTATTTTATGCATATATTTCAATTACTACATCCATACTTACATATATATATATATATATATATATATATACATATAATATTTTAAAATTATGTATTTTCTTTAAAAAAAATCATTTGGCTTGTTCTAACCGAATTTTCTGACTCCATCTTTATTTGAACATATTTAAATCCTCTGTATGTGTTTAGGCTCGATGGGACTTAGGGTTTAGGGTCTCGATTTGATCAATCATCATGAATTTTCAAAAAAATTTTATATCCCCACAATTTAAATAATTTGTGTGCTTAATTCCTCTTTTATTTATTTATTTATTTACTTTTTTGAATAAAACAAGTGTAAGAATAGGTGGGATCTCTGACAGAATCCTAAGCAGTGTCTTTTAGTGTTAGAAAAAAAGGCGGAAACCAAACAAATAACACACGCATAAAGTTTTACGATCGATGCTGCCAGTTTGCAAACTATGCTCAAACAATTGAGAAATTTGAGATGGATGTGTCCCCTTTGCAAACCACGTGAATGAGGGTCTTGGACTCATGGTTTCGGCTCGAATTAACCGGTCGGAATATTCACTCCAATATTTAGTGATCGATCAACCACACATGGACTCACCCGATAATGTTATTTTTGAGACAAATGATTTATTGTATTAATTTTTATTTCTTAATTGAAAACTAGTTTTATTAGCAATCGATGTGAGTTTTACTGTTTGAGTGATTTTTCTCCTCGAGCCCGAGTACTTCGGGATATTATTTAGCATTACAAATTAAACACTAATTAATTAGTATATTTATGACATATATGTATTTTAAAGTAATGATCAATAATTTAATTTCTTGATAGAGAATTCATGTTTTTTACTTCATAGTTTTGAAATATACATACGAATTCATGTCAGAAACCGAAAGATAAATCGAGATAGTGTGTATAAAATTTCAGAATATTTTTGGTCGGACCGAAACTGACTATATATATTTGAAGTCCGTTGAGCAAATTTATGAAAAATAAAGGGTCTGTGTATATATATCTATTACTATTAATAAAACAAGAACATGTTATAGTAGGTAGATTTCAACCTACCATATGGGTAATACCCTAATGATAGATCTAATGACACTTTTGGTATTTCTAAGTGAACTTCCAAAAATAACCCTATCCAACAAATAAATATAATATTTAACAATTTCAATTTATTTTCATACAACTTTTCCACCATTTCATACTTCACGTGTGACATATTTTAATTTCACAATTCAAAAACTAATCCTCACATATATTACCTACACGGTTTTTTATTTTTTTAAAAAAAATTACAAATTTTATCATAAATTATTTTTTAATATGATAATTTGATAAACACACGCATTGCGTATGTAAGGCGCTAGTATATAATATATGTATGCATAAGTGATTTGTACAGGATATATATATAATATTTTTCTTCTCTTTCATTTTGATTATATACGTGGAAGAATGATAGAAATTAGAAAATAATTTAATTAATTTGTCTCTTTTTATGTAAGTTAATTATGTTTTGACCGATTTTAGCAATACTTTTTTCATATCTACATGTATTATGTAAGAGCCACAAGGGTGAAACAATTTTAATTTCTGATATTTTTTCAAACTAATCCCACTATTTTCTACTTTTAACCGTACGATTCAAAGGGTAAAAGATACTATATCTCGGCTTCAAAATTTAATTATAACAATATCTTCTGATGCTCAATCTAAAAAAATAAGAAATCCATATATTCTTTATTTATATTTTATTAGTTGTAATGGAGAGCCAAGTGTGTGTTTGTGTGTATTTGTAGTTAAATTTAGAAGATAATATAATTTTTTTGAATTCACATGGAATTTTATTTGAACTAAAAGCCAAGAAAAGCGACAGGAGTGTGGGGCGACATTTCCAAAAAATATTATTTGTAGTTATGTGTATGCTTAATATGATTCATAGGAAGAATTTTGCAGCACACAAAGGACAAACAAAGAGACAATGTCGCTTTGGTATTTTATATTGCAATAAACTTCCAAAAATTCAAATTATATAGATAACATTGATAGTAATATTTACTCACGACTTATTTTATTTTTTATTCTATAGTTTCGTACATAATAATAAAATAAAACAAACACTTGCACTAAAATCCATTGTATTGAAAGCTCTGTCAATTCGTCATGGATCCTAGCTAGCTAGCTCAAAATTATTTTTAATCATGATTAATTATGTGGGTCATGTTTTTTCTCCTGGATTTTTCAGAAGTCTTTAAATTTCAATTTATCCCCATTTTATATATGTACTTTTGGTCCATGAAGTTTAAAGAATTTTCAGTTTGACCTACTTCTATATATTTCAAGCTCGGAACATTCTCATTCATATATGAATATCACAATTAAGGAGTGTTTGCAATCTTTAAAAATAAAAACTTCTATGAGATCATCTCAAGAAAACCACTTTTTTTTAAAATGAATATCTTATCAGGAACCTGATCTATGAAAAAATATTAATCCAAAAATATTATTTTGCATTCCATATATGAACCATCGGATCGAATCTACACATCTCATAGATCTGGCAGGAGACCAACTCTTTTCCTTAATTATAACAATTTCACAATTTAGAATCATTATCGAAAATTAAAGGTTGCATGGCATGAATAGGACGACATATATAAGCAATCATTTTATAAAACTATAAAATGTTATATATCTTATTCCATTATCAACAATTCGTTCTCTCTCTATATCAGCTGACTTAACAACATATATATCCCACTTCAAGTATTTGCATCCATTTAGTTACCCCACAAAACATATATATCTTAATCATATATTTATTTTATATATTATATATATCTTATTTTGTTACAAATATTATTATTTCATGCCTGTGGATGAGCGACACCCGCAAACAAAACAAGTCATCCCTCATCGAGAAATATTATCAAACTTTAACTTTGGATATGAATCAAGAAACCCTAACTAGCTAGCTAGGGTTGAAGAAGAATTAATCGGGATCGGATCGTCTTTTCCCCGTGGTTCTTGTTGTTGGATCCAAAGGGAGAAAGTGTTGAGTGTGTTCACGTCGGCTCGGTAGTGTTTCTGCGTAAACTCGAGGAGGTTTGGCCATTTGAAATCAGGATATATTCTGGGATAATTTGAGTCCACCAATTCAGCCGGTGGGCACACCACCTTATCCTTTTTTGGACACAGGAAAAAGGCCAGAGATTTCCTAGTACATTTGTCGTTCACCACTGCCCTGTGCAAGCAACTTTTGTACCTCCCATTTGTAAGTGCCTGTCTCAAAAAAAAAAAAAATATATATATAAAAAAATTTTAAACCCACAATTCTTTTCAAAAAAATAATCCATAACCCGAAGGGAACTCATTTCACATAAGTCACAAGCCAGGTTATATTTCGGGTACGTGTAGCTGAGTATACATTAATTATATTATATATATCTTGATTAATTACGTACCATGAAAGTGTCGCCTATGTTGACGACGAAAGCGTCGAAGTTGGGAGTGATGGATCGCCATTGTTGGTCGACGAACACTTGGAGTCCAGTGACTTTGTCTTGGTGAAGAATGGTTAGCGACGTGGGGTCGCAATGAGGCCCCGTGCCCAGCGTCTGATCCGGCTTTTGGCACGGCGGGTAGTAGTTTAATCTCATTATGGATTCGTTCTCTTGGAAGAATTCTTTGAAATGGCTCTGCTTCACTCCCAGGCTCATCCCCAACAGTTCCATGATCCCTAGAGAAAGTTTGCTCATGGCATTGCAATACTCTTGGTACACTTTCCTAAAATTATATATATATATGTTAATAATTCAACACTTAATGATTGAAAAAGTGGGAGCACATATAAATATAAATAAATTGAATGGTACTCTCACTAATTATTGTGAGACAACAATTATTGATCCATGCTGGTGACATATTGTAGCAATCATTTCAAGAACTTGAAAAAAAAGGGAATTAACATTAATTATGAAATATTAATTTGAAGTAGTCTCGATCAGTACCCTAGGTGTAGGAAATCGTCGCCTAATGTGTGTTGAAAGTATTCCTCGACGACGTGCGATGATGAGTCCGCGGAGTAGTGAAACGACAGCGTTTCTTTCCACGGGAGCTTGGACGAAAATCGTCCCGTGAAGCTACTAGCGTAACCACAATGGTCGCCGAGTTTCCTTTGAGCCCTTTGCTTGTGATGAAGCGGCTGGTGGAAGAAAGAATCCATGCAAACGTGAGCATCCGATATGAGATTAGGGTTAACTCCATGATTCACCACTAGGAAGAAACCGTGCTTTCGGCACGCCTCTCCCACCACCTCGGATGCTTTGGCGGAGGCGGTGGGGTCCCCGGAGAGGAAACCTCCGAGGTCGATGAGGGGGACGTTCAGCTCCGGCGGGGGGTTCCGGCTAGGCTTCTCGTGATCGGGCCATACGAATTGTGATGGTATGTTGGATTGGTGTTGTAGCAATGATGCATCGAATATCATCACTTGTTGCTCCTTCATGCACTCTATCGTCATTGCATATAAGAAGAATTCACGTAAAAATTATTATATATTAACCGATGATATATATATAAGAAGAATTAATTTGTCGGAATTAAGAGGAGAACAAGCTAAGAAAACTAGGGAATGGGATTCAGAAAGTAATTTTAAGGGACGTTAAGTGATAAAGGAAAAGCCAAAGGCCGCTCGTTCAAGAAAATAGGTGAACAAATCTTGGAATCTTTATAGTCTCCCTCGTGGTGTCCCCAACATAAACAACAAAAAGGTAGTTAATTTGCATGGAAGGGCTTGGTGAGATTTTTTTTCGAAAAGAGACACCTAATCTTGAGGAAATTATGATTTGGTCCATCGTGCATTAATTATTAATTTTGTGTGAAAATTTGGAAGGTGGGCATTCCTTGATGGCTTTTGGCGTTTCTTTTGGTGGTAATTAAGGAATGCATGATTGATTAGCCTTATATTTCGGGGTACCCTAAAAATTTAATTTTTGGGTTATATGAAATATTAATTTTTTTTAAATAGACATTAATATATAAGATATATCTGAAAAATGCATTTTGGTTGATCATTCAGAAAATGAATCGAAATTATAAATTGTTTGTGAGTGTATGAGAAAATCATGTTCTTAAATTGGATAAATTAAAATTGACGAAGATCAAACTTACCTCCGGCCATTGAGATGTTCGAGCAAACTCGGGATGATATTTGTGTATTAAATCTTTCTAGATTTTTATTAGCTTGTGTGCAAAGAGACTCCTCAAATGTCACTATTTATAGGCATACTCATTACTATAATCCATTAAAATTTTGGGATTGTAATGAATCAAAAAATTAAATTATGATGAGATTATATATGGATATAATATGAGAATCAAAAATTAAAATTATGTGACTCAAAAATAAAAAAAAGTAAGATTATGATGAAATTATGCATATGAGGAGAGACTTGTAATGAGATTATGCAATGAAGATTAGATTATAACAACTTTATGCCTAGCGAAATCTCCCACAAATATTAATATAATATTAATGAGTAGGTCTCATGTGAAATAGTTTCACGGATATGAAACAGATCAATCTTATCCATATTTACAATAAAAATAATATTTTTGACATGAAAAATAATATTTTTTAATGGATGACTCAAGTAGGAGATCATTTCTCACAAAATTGACTCGTGAGATCGTCTCACACGAGTTTTCGAAAATATTTATAGAGCAAAACAAACTAATGGATAAGAATTGGGGATTTGGATTAAATGATTGAGTATTTGAAACATTACTCTGCAACAAGATTACATTATGTGGATTTAAAATCCACTATAATGATACATAAACAATAAAAAAAAAGTAAGATTATGATGAAATTATGCATATGAGGAGAGACTTGTAATGAGATTATGCAATGAAGATTAGATTATGCCTAGAAAAATCTCCCACAAATATTAATATTAATGAGTAGGTCTCATGTGAGATGATCTCACGGATGACAGATCATTATTCGTGAAACAGATCAATCTTATCTATATTTACAATAAAAGTAATATTTTTTACATGAAAAATAATATTTTTTTAATGGATGACCTAAGTAGGAGATCCGTCTCACAAAATTGACTCGTGAGACCGTCTCACATGAGTTTTCGAGAATATTTATAGAGCGAAACAAACTAATGGATAAGAATGGAGGATTGTGATTAAATGATTGAGTATTTGAAACGTTATTCTGCAACGAGATTACATTATGTGAATTTAAAATCCGCTATAATGATCCATAACAACGAGTTGAGATATAAAACACATTGTTAAGTGGATTTTGCTAAACGATCTACATATTTGAAATCTCTGACTTTAAATTCGTTCATCAAATTGCAACTTTAGCATATGTGATACATATACCAGAAAAAAGTGTATGTGCTATTTGGATCAATATATTTTTGGAATTTTAAGGTTTAATGAATTGTAATTAAGTAAATGGAACTCGAACGAAAACAGTAGATGTTTAATTGTATACTATTTTCGAGTTTTCTGAAATTCATTCATCTGATTGGTGTCTTTTGATGTTTTGAATCAATTTTTTGGACAAAGAAACACGCCATTCAACGATCAAGAAACATGCCCCTACAGAGAACAAACATTAAAAACTGGAGATCCAAGTCATTTTAATTTGATCAATTATGTTCAGATTTTTTTAAATCACACTTGCATTCCTACTGAAGAGTCTTCCTTTTTCCTTACCAAAAAGAAATTTATATTAATTTCTGGCTTTTGAACTTTTGATTTGTAGCTACTATTACAAGTTGGAAGTCGTTCTATATATCTTGGTCGACGATTGCCATATCCCGTGAGCAGCATGTGCGAAACAAATTTGTTTTAAGAACATATAGTTCTCTCTTCAAAATTTGATCTTCTATATTGTGAAAAATTAGGCAATCTTTGCCCGGTTTAAGATCCATTTCACAAATTCAAAATTCACTGATAAAACGGTCTCCGTCGAAGTTTTTGTACTTGTGCGTGCAAGTATATATATATATATAATTTGACTATTTTTATTGTTTTTTGAGCTTTTAAAGTCAGTCATGACATGACGAACTTCAAGTCACTCATAGAAAACGTATAGTATCAATTGTAACATATGGAATTAGTTAATTAGTATATTGGATCTAGATTTCATATATTAATATTATATATGAAGATGGATGGATGGATCTTGACTAGCTAGGTAGGTAGGGTATCCGGAGATATTTTGTGTTCCATATGATAGTCTTTTCAAGTGGCCATATTTGTTTCCCCACAATGCTACAAGGGTGTACCATTGGAGCAACTATATGTTACCAAATTAAAACACAACAATTTTGCCATCAATCTTGTCGTGGATAATGTTATAAAATTAAGCCCCAATTTGTATAGTGTCACAGTGTATCATTCTAGGAACCAGACAACTTTCCCTATTTATCCATCTATGGGATCGAATGGATGGTTCGATATGCATGTGAGTATTTGTAGGCTCGAGCCGGGCAATGTATCAATATCAAAATAGTGTATGTAGAGCATTGGTCTAGACCTATAAACGATCTCTAATTTTTCGTGTTTATCTACGACTTCTCACTGGTGAATGCATCGCTATATTATTTCATTTTCAAACCAATCTGATCTAAAATGACGATCAAGTTATATTTCATTATGAAAGTAATTTTATCGCAAATATTTTTATTAAATTTTTTTTTTCGTAACTTTGGTCTTATATATCTATATATCTTCAAAATTTCAATCCTTTAAGTCGTAAAATTTTAGTCTTAACCAATTATTATTTTTATTTTCTTTATTTTCAATATTAGATTTGATGCTGAACACGTTGATCTAACACTCATATAGTCACATGTGAATAGTACAATATCAGATATCCCGGAAAATTAAAAAAGAGTAAAATTATCAAAAAAATTGAAATACGTAAAACCAAAAATCATTTTGACAAAACTATAAATCAAAGTTGCAAAGAGATAAATCTACGGGACGAGAAATGCAATTTTCCCATTTTTTTTTACACGAATTATGTTTTATTTCTGCTAGATGAGAAAAGCTACACGTTGAAACTTACGTAAATTTATAATTGAACAGGGATTAACTATGATTGTGTATTTTACTTGGTGCATAATAAAATATGGTTAATTTGAAGCCTTTTGGTGCGATGTTAACATCACAATAGACAATAGTGGAACTCTTAGCATGACCCGGCCCCACAAACAAAATGAAGAACACAACATATAAAAGAATTTCACTAGATATGAATGATTCCTTCATTATTGTTAGATCACATTATTAATTGGATTATATTATAATAGACAGTGACAGACCCAGGATTTTCGACTCCATCAAATTGGAGCATCAAAATAAAAATCGAATCCACAAACCCATTCCCCTAAACTTAATGTAGTGGATGTGTATTTGGAAATGAAAATGAAAACGATGGAGATTAATTTGAAATTTGTTGGTGCTTTTTTCGTTATCTAATTATATACCTCCACTTTATTTTAATCCAGTAGCCAGATGTTCAATTTTTCTTATCAACACTTTTTGTATTAGCCTGTTGCACAAAGCTTTTCCTATGCAATTTATCTGTCTAGCGTGGTTTGCAAAGTATTGCGTTAATCTAATGGTTTACAACACATTTTATTGGGCAATTGTGTATTTTAGTGGGATAAAGTCCGAGTTGTTGTCGACGACATAAAATATGATAGTATACGCCAAAATTTCCCCCTCAAATTAAAGTTGAAATATACAAATTTTTTTATATTCTAATTGATAAAAAAATTGACCTTCGTATAATAAATTAATAATTCTTATTTTATTTTTAGTCCGATTATCAATAGTGTTTTATTTATGGACTTCACACTTGGATAAAAATAAGAATATGTATATGTATGTATATTGAATAAGATCAAAATTTGACTAATTAAATTATAAATTTACGAGATAAATTTCAAATTTTGTCATCATTTTTTTTTATATACATGCATTATGAGATCCATGTGGATTAATAGTTTACTTTATAACGCGAAATATATATATAATTTATAAAGTACAAACTAACCAAAAGACAGAAGAATTTAGACCTTCCATTCATATAAACTCCCATTTTTCCATATCAAATCAAGATGTCACATATGCTTCCCGCAATATAAACTTAATTATGTTTAAAGATTCTCTTCCTTCATTGTGGATTCCACAATTATGCCTAGTAGAAGTAGAAACTATCTTTTATAATATTTCACTCTTAGCGATTTTAATATTTATTATTTATTAAAAATAAATATAACCAGAGTCTTATAATCATATCTCCCCGTTTAACAATGAATGCACGATTTGATACCAGCTGTTCCCAATAAATGCATGATAAGTAGTCATTTATACGCAAGTGCAACCCGATGAAATAAGGCATGAAAATATTTAAATAAAATATCTATAAATATTCATAGAACATAGCCAAGTTTATGCCAAATCAATCAAAAAATTGAAATCTTTATTCAATCAAAAAAAATATTCAAATGGTTTCCACTGAATATGGTCCAATATGATATCGACACATATATATTCGATTAGACTATCACTTTGAGATCTTTCCCCAAAAAAATTATATGATTTGATTTATAAAAAAAATGCACTTTATCCTTTTTAAACAAAAATATTCCTTTTAGGTTGGTAGCCTTTTTAATCGCAATTCGTATTCCGTTCTTCTTTCTTCTTTCATACATACATACATATATATATATAAAGTAAGTGAAAACTTGTAATTCAAAGCATATAAATATAACAAAATAACGACGAAATTAAATATAGCTCGAGCTCAAGCTTGAAATACCATATTCGAATTAGATGTAAAATGGCACCTTACTTACTCGACTCAAACTCGGTTAAAATCATGTACTCGAATGGAGTTTTGATCGGTCTGAACTGCTTGGCTCAATCATACCTAGCTACACAAAACCGGCAAAACCATTGAGGATATATATTATGATCATTATTGCTACAATTAGGTTAAAGTGTAGCTGCTTTTCATACATTTTCCACTATTTTTTAAAGTGTGATTATTTACCTATTTTTATCATGTCTTTGAAAAGGACTTGTTGCATTAGAAACACAAAGATAATGATAATGATACCTCAAATTAAGAAAATAGTACTATTTTGCTTTTGTTCTTTTGGCACTATTCTGGACAAGGCTGATCATGTGAAAAATAAAGTGTCATGCAAACTCCCTTTTAACCCAAAAAAAAAAAAAAAAAAAAAAAAGCCTAAATCTTAATACACTTTTGCAGCCTAAAGTAAAAGAAAAACTTGTATAACTCCAAAAGTGAGTTTTAGTCTTGTATACCTCTGGTTTTTTTTGTTTTTGTTTCTAATTTTTGTTTTTTTTAAAAAAAAATGATGATACAGAACCAGTAACTGCAATTTTTTGATTCACATTACATAAAACTTCAAAGTAACATAGTTATTTGCAAACCATGTCCATGTTAGCCAGAGACGGAGCCCCCTCAACTAGTCGGAATTTCTTCTAGTTAATTACCTTTGTTTCATTAAGAAATTTTAATGTTTTAAAATAATTTTAGCACCTTGACACCATTTATTTTGCCAAAATATCAGTCACATTAATTCTATATACTGATTTTTTTAATTTAATAATTATTTTTTTAGGAAAAATTGCAAATTTAGTTCTTCATGTTTGTCACTTTGCGATTTTGGTCCTCTATGTTTTCACATTTCAGTTTTAGTCCTGCATGTTCTGATTTTTGGCAATTTCGGTCTTTTTTATTCGAAAATGCTTACGTGGCACTGTACACGTCAGCTCCACATCAGCAATGAATTGGTGCCACATCAGCGCCACGTCGGAAAAATGACTAAAATTTCGTTTTACTCTGAAACTTTTAACGCGACAACGAGTCAACGATCATTCTCGTTCCATTTCGTCCACATATCAACCATGGATTCAATACCATGCATGTCGGTCACATGTCAACGTTTTTAATGATCAGTGACATGCGCGAAAAATGATTAAAACGACCAAAAAATTTTTTTAAAAAAAATCCAAGATATAGCATGCTAAGAATAAAATAATTTGACAGTATAGAGAACCAAAATCGACAAGCATAAAAGACCAAAATAGCATTTTTTCCAAAATCAAATAAGATCCGAAGTTATATATGTCCGAAGACAAAGAAAGAGGAGGTCCACAGGTGCAAACAACTAACATGGTGATGGAATGGCACCATCTTCTTGCAGAACAAAGGTGGGGCAAACGAGTACACACGATGAATTAATCCCAAACAAGATTTGAGTCTCACATCGCAAAAGTAAAAATACAAAATATTAATAAGATCCATTTTTTTTTTAATCAAAAAGTATATATTATTTGAGAACTTACACTCTTTGAATTGCGATGCTTACGAGCTTAATTAATGTCATGGGGGCGTGGGCTCGAAACATCAGGAACGGAACGGAACCAAAAATTCTATTTAGGGGGCACAATCTAGGCAGGAACAACGTGTACGTTGGCTCTGCCCGAACAATTGCTCGGGTGACCAAGTTTTTTTACTTTATTTTTCATATATTCAATTTAGTCCAATTTTTCAATATTTCGTTGATCCAATTTTAAAAATAAAAGGATACGAGCTCAATATATATATATATATATAAAATAGAGGCTTAGAAAATTCTAATCCATGTAAAAATAAAAATATGACTTCATTAGTGGACACAATTAACATAAAATCACAAAAATATAATTTATATCAAGAAAATGTGAGTAAAAAGATTAAAACATTACATCAGTTCATAATAATTCATCGTACAATCATTTGATAAGTTGCTAAATGTATTTTTTAAATATATATCACCAAATGTGATTTATAATTGACTTACATGATTTTATTTTATTAAATAAATAATAAGATATTATAATAAGTACTTATATAAAAAAGACTATGCAATTTTGTTACAACTTGTCGATCCTAAGAAGAAAAAGAAAAAAACGATTCATAATTTATTCTCTTTTAAGTCTCATTCCCATTATTTATTAGTGGGTTAAATGAGATATTCGATTTTTTTTTATTTTAATTTAAAATGGGGAGCAAACGCAATCTTTTTTTGATTTTGGATGTGGATTTTATAGCCTTACAAGAAAAAAAGAATTTCTCCAAAAAGTGTGTTTCTAATGTTCAAGGGACTATTTAGTTTGCCCATAAGGTGGTCATGTGATGTTGTTGGGCTATTATGAGACGAACACAGTGAGTCCTAAAAAATTGTCTTTTTTCTTTTTATATGCTATCAAAAGCGGTCGGATTAGGTCGAGCTTAAGCAAAAATATCTTTCGAATTTAGAAAATTATATAAATATATTTCGACAATTAATTTAAAAATAGGAGAAACTCACACACATCGTGTGTGTGATACGGTTACTAATTTTTTCTTTTGCGTATTTCTAATTTTTTTAGTGAAAATGATAGAGGTATTTTTGTACATTAATCATTATAATGACCGAAACGGTTACTATGGACTCTTACAATATTATACTATTGCATAAATGTGTATGAAACGTGCCATTCACATCGCTAGACTTAACCTGATATGAATCGAGTTGCGCTATCGTCTTGGACCCAGGTTTAAGAGTGGGCCCAAAAAAATTTAATTACACGGTACTTTGTTTCTGATCCCTCACTTTCATGATATATATATCTTGAAAAATTATTTAAATATATTTTAAAAGGTATCCTTAATTATGATTATTTTCATGAATTTCATATATATATATATATATATATATATATATATATATATATATATATATATATAACATTTTGTTAAGTATATACTCGGTAAACAATGCAAATTATTTTTTGTTTTCGTATTTGATTCAAAAAAAAACACGTTAGTTTAGTTTTTGAAAAACCCTACTTTATTGGCTGGCTGTAGAACTAATTTTTAAGTTTTAGTAAGGGTCAGTTTGGATACAGAAGTATTTTATTTTAAAAATATTTTTAATTTGGTTTTTAAAATTATTATTTTTTAAGTAAAATCTGTAATAATTTTGTTTTTGGATAAATATATTGACATCACTTTTTTAAATTTGAGTTTTAAAAAATACATTTGAAACTACAAATATGAGCTTTTAAAAAATTATTTATTTTAGCTTAATTAAGTGCTTTTAAAAGCAGTTAAAGCAGTCACAGCTGGTCAGGAGGATCTTGGTTATATCGGCGTCCTTGTTTCAGATATTAGTGAGCGGCTGAAGAGTCCTATGATCTCAGCATTAATATATGTTCGTAGAACAGCTAATAAAGTACGTAGCTCATAATTTGGCTCATTTTGCTTTTTATTCCCACTCATCGTTTGTTTGGATGAATGACGAATTTTATTTTTGGCTGGTTAGTCTTGTAATGGAGGATGTTAATCAATAAAATTATAAGTTTTCCTTTAAAAAAAAAGCACTTCAAATCTATCCAAACACATTTGAAATAATAAAAACACTTATTGTTTTTTTTAAAAAAAATAAAAAAATATTTCTTTTGGTTTCTAAATCCAAACGTACTCTAAAACATTGAAAATCTCAGATACAACATTGCACAGAGATCATTGTGTCTTGTACCTTTTGCAGCCTGGGCTGGTTCAAGAATTACCTCGTTCATATAAAAGATTGCACGAAATCCTCCGTATAAATTATATGCATTAATTTAATCCATGTCTTTTAGAGAGAGCATAACATGCCTTACATAAAATTAAAACGATATTTTCATTATGATATATTATTTTACCTTTTTATTCCCTATTTTACTCTTCTAACTTTTTATAGAATAATAGATTCGAAAAAAATTTATAGATTAATAAATAATTATCCTCTTTTCAAATACTTTACCCTAAAATTCTAATTCATGAGAGGAAGCTTAGGCGTAACAACCTTATTTGTAATTAATGATATTATTTTCTTAAGTAGGGTATGGGGAAAGTTGTTTTTTCATAGTAAGGTTATAATTTTTTTTATATATTAGTAAAAGTCATGTGCGATGCACGTGAGAACATCTTTTATTTTCGATAAATATTGTTAAGTAAATTAATTGAGATGAGAAGATATTAACACGCAGTTAATAAATAATTTTCATTGTAATAATGGTTAATAAGATCCTACACTAAAAGGTAATACTCAAATCATGTATCTAATGGTTCGTATTTTTACACATAGGCGTAATTAATGATATATTGTTGACATGGCAAATAGTGGAGACATTAGATATATCATTGGGATAATCAATATAATTTTCGACATTGCAACTAATAAAAAAATTTGCAACATTTTCGAACAATGTAACACTTGCAGTTTCAATGTTTGTATTATTTTACGGTCATGATTATTTTACATCCACATTAACAGTTTAAAATAAGACATTATCAATAATTCATGTAAGCTTAAAAATATAAGTGTTACGTTTATTGTAGTTTATATTAACACTATATTGATATTAAAACTTTTTTAATTATTACAGCTCGATCAAATTTTTTATTTTTTTTTATTAATTTTGAGAAATTATGACATGCTTCGTCGTACCATGAATTTTTCTTATTTTCTATCTCATGTATGCATGATTTATTCTTTATTTGTTAATAAGTGAGATATGTTAATAAAATTATATTAAATATGATTTTATAATTTTCTATGTTATATGTTGATCACTATTGATTTATGGAAAAATAATTAGTATAGATAATGCATTCTAAACTTTAATTTAAATTATTGCGTCAAATATTTTTTTATTTTTTATTTGATATTTTTCTATCTTTAACGATTTTTCATATCATTGTTTTTGTATTCTCCATGAAAGAATCATTATTTCATGATCTTTAATAACAATTCTTGTGATACTATCGTCATCAATCATTTGAATTTTTCTATCGTTATTATTTAATCAGACGGTCTTTTTTTATGCTAAAAATATTTACTTGCAAAGAATAACAATAATTTCATCATTCCCATTTACATTCTGGTATGTTATCGTCTTCAATTACTTGTATGTCAGTATCGTTAACGATTAATGTATTTGTTGGACATCCTCTTTTCTTTTTGATTTCTCGTTTTTCAAAATTTACCGATCTCTTTTTGCTTACAATGCTCTCATTGCTGAAATTTTTGATTAAATTTTGAATGTATTTAATTACAAATGTTAACATTCCATATTTTATCTTTAATTTAATGTGAGACGTGTCATCCATAATTTTTCTAGACTTTTTTTTTTATTTATTAACTAACCCGTAGTATATTGATTAACATAGATATATTTACAAAATTCAATGATATTTAAATAAAATCAATCTTATAGTTTTGCTAAAAATAATTGTTGGAAAATTTGGTTTTGGTGTTTATAAAGTTTAAAAGAAAGTCAAACTAATTGAGCAACTAAGAAGCGCTAAACTGATATTCGGAACTAAACTAAGTCACGATCAACGACCGCGCTCAACTGGCTAAGAGATGCTAAACTAACTCCATCAGTTTACACTCGCTAAACTTACTGCATCAGTTTACCCGCATCAGTTACCTTTCCATTTCTGGATAAGATCATCCGTACTTTGATACACTCTGCAGAAGGAAGTTCCGCGATACCAAGGGCAATGTCGGCTCCAGAATTCGTTGGTGATAGTGACAAATCCAACGGGAATAATTTAAACCCTATCTGAAAAACAATTTGAATTTATGACCGTTAGCAATACAAAGGATATAAATAGAGAACTTGATCGATCAAAGTATGTTACTCACGCGAAAAACGCTTTGCTATTTTACGAGAGTACTCAAAGCTTTACACGCTCAAGGTTTTATCAAGGAACTCGAAGCACAAACGCCGAAGTGTTATTATGATCGTTGTAGGATCAATTTTTGTGCTAAAGATTTCGAGTTGTATTCACTCTGTTCTATCATCAGTCTAGGACTGAAACTAAGGTGTTGTACTAAGAGTTCTTGTTTAGGCAGTGTCTAAGTCCTAAACTGGATCGGGGTTTTTGCAAATTGATTGTAAAATTCAAAGTCTTCTAGTGATATCATTTCGAGGTGGAAGAAGGGGTGACGTAGGAGTGCTTGAAATCTCCGAACATCCATAAATAATTGATTGTGTTATTTCAGTTTACTCACCATCACCACCCAACCTAAACTGATACTCACTCAGTGTTTCAAATCTTTAATTTGACATATTTCCGCACATATTTTGTTTGTCAAATTACATCTGACATTAAGATAAGCCTCGAAATCAGTCACTAAACCGATCGAGTTCAAACATTTTTACTAAACTGCTTGAAAGTATATTCACCCTCCTTTAAACTTTCAACCGATCCTATCAAGTGGTATCAGAGCGATTCTTATTTTATTCTTAAACACTGTATGAAAATGACCTCATTTAGCAAGATTCCTATGTTCTCCAAATAATATTTTGATGATTGGAAGATTCGTATGCAAGCACATCTATCAGCACTAGATGATGACATGTGATTTTTTTATCACTGATGGACCTCTTGCGATCACCAAAATTAATACTGCTATAGCTCTTTCTGGTGGTGGTCCACAGTACATTGATAAACCAAGAATTGAGTGGACTGCTGAAGATAAAAAGAATGCGAATCTTGATAATGTGGCTAAAGACATCTTGTATAAAACTCTTGACAAGAACACTTTCAGCAAGATCAAGACGTGCGAAACTGGGAAAGAAATTTGGAAAAAACTGATTCAACTCTGTGAAGGAAATGAACAGACTAAAGAAACAAACTGTCTGTTGCTACTCAAAAGTTTGACAACATCGGGATGAAACCTGGTGAATCAATGACAGAATTTGATGAGAGAGTAAGCAACATTGTTATTGAGCTTAATGGATTAGGAAAGACATATCCCAACAGGAAAGTCATTCTCAAAGTTATTCGAGGCCTTCTCAAAGAATGGGATGTGAAGACAATGGCTGTGAGGAAATCAAAGGACTTGAACAAACTGGAGCTGCACGATCTGTTTGCAGATTTGAAGGCCTATGAATTTGAGTTGCAAACTCGAGAGGAAGATCAGTCTACCTCTCAACTGACCAAGGCCTTGACTGCAGTCAAGATAGAATCACCAGCTCAATTAGAAAAAACAATAGAACAACTGAGCAGTTGTCCTATGTCCTTATTTGTGAAGAAGTTTGGCAAGTTCATCAGAAGAAATCAGGAAGGATCTTAGAGAAGAAACTTCCAAAAGAAAGATGCAGTCGAAGAACCAAGAAGTTGCTTCAAATGTGGGAAAACAGGACACTTCATAGCTGACTGTCCCAAACCGAAGAACTTTCACAAAAGAAAAAGCTCAAGGGATGACAGACACACTTCGAGACAGAAACATAAAGTACTGGTTGCATAGGATAGCAAAGCAAAATGAGCGAAAACAGATAGTGATTCAGAAGGATCCAACTATTCCCTCAGTTCCAGTGATGATGAAGAGGAGGTCAAATGTCTAATGGCAAATGACCATGAGCAAGCTTCCACCAGTGAACATGTATTCGAATTTAGTTCTGAAGAGTTCACTAGAGAGGAACTAATCACAACACTTCATGACATGGCAAATGAGTATCAAAAACTGTCCCTCGCATTTGATGAAGTCAAATCAAAGCAAGAGAACCTACAAGATATTTCAACTGAATCCCACTGGGAACAATCAGTTGAGAAAAATTGTCTTGAAACATAGATTGCTAAATTTAAGGCTGAGAATGAGCAACTCAAGATCAATTTCATGAATCTTATGATAGAAAAACAAAGGATGGATGATCTAGTAAGTTCATGGAATAGATCCTCGAGCACGCTGACAGAAATGCATGATTTACAAAGACCTTCGAATGATAAAATTGGTCTAGGGTATGATAAAACAGTTGAAACTGGTGAATCGAGCACTCTACCCAAACTGAATATGTGCAAAGGCAAGTATATAAACTTTGTACGAGCAGTTAGAGAAAATGGAAATGATAAACCTATCCTAATGACTTGGCAGCAAATAGAGCAGATGAACAAAAAAAGATTTGGTATTGGCTTCATTCCTTAGGAGACTAAAGTTAAACTGCTAAAAGTCCTGAAAGGACTAACGCATATCAACCTAATCCTATGAGAGGAACCCAAGGTCAAAATCACAATCAACGTCCAGTTCAAAAGCGATATAGGAATTTCAAGGATACTGAAAGAGGAAAAAAACATATGGTATCACAAGCACATCACACTCCACAATCTAGGGCACATAATTTAGTACGCACTTATAGGAACACTAAAATTGGTAAACTAGTTAAAGTATTTCAGGTTTGGGTTCCTAAAGGATTAATCCCTCGTGGACCCAAATAGATGTGGGTACCAAAATTTATCAACTTTGTGAATGCAGGTAACAGGTACTAAAGAAAAAATATATGAATCATGATATTTAGACAGTGGATGTTCAAGACACATGACTGGAAATTATAAACTACTATCTGAACTCATTAAATGTCATGGTCTAACTATCACATTTGGTGACAACTCAAAGAGAAACATATGTGGAAACACATATAAAGTATGCTGGAACATTCAGTCTAGCAAACCAGTTTGCCTTGTAGCTTCCAATTTTAAGCGCAACTGGATTTGGCACAAGCGACTGAATCACCTCAACTTCAAGTCCACTGCCAGTCTGAGTAAACTCAGGCTAGTAACAGGACTGCCTAAAATTGATTTTTCCAAAGACAAAGTATGTTCAGCTTGTCAATTTGGGAAGCAAGTTAGATCATCTTTTAAAAACAAAGTTATAACTCATCTTCCCGATGCTTGGAACTATTGCACATGAATTTATTTGGTCCAATACCAGTAACAAGTTTAGGAGGAATGAGGTATACTCTTGTCATCATTGATGATTACTCATGTTTTACCTGGGTCATTTTATTAAAATCAAAAGACCAAATTGCTTTTCAACTGATCAAGATTTTTAAAAGACTCTTTAACGAAAAATCGAGTAAGATTGACAAAATCAGGAGAGACAGGGGAACTGAATTTGTCAATAAAACTTTCTCTTCATTTTTATAGCATTATGAAATCAAACATGAATTCTCAGCAGCTAGAACGCCACAAAAAAATGGTGTTGCAGAAAGGAGAAACCGTACTCTTAAAGAAGCTGCGAGAACCATGTTAGCCGATTCCAAAGTCTCTCAAAGGTTTTGGGCAGATGTTGTGAACACTGCTTGCTACACTCAGAACAGATCAATGATATGCAAAAAACTTTTTAAAACTCCATATGAGATCTGGAATGGCAGACAACCTAATGTATCCTACTTTAAGATTTTTGGGAGTAAATGCTACATGCACAACGATGGTAAAAGTCATCTGACTGCATTTGATGCAAATTCAAATGAGGGTATATTTCTGGGATACACTTAAATTAGCAAAGCGTATAGAGTTTTCAACAAAAAAACTTTAAATGTTGAAGAATCAGTTCATGTAGTAGCCCGTAACAAATTAAAAATATTAAGGAACTAATCGCATTTGCTAAACTTTAGTTCTGAGGCTCCGAAATGGAGGATCGGAGGCTCCGAACGTGATCGGACGATCCGAAGCCAGGATCGGAGGCTCTGAACGTGTTCAGACGCTCCGTCGGCAGGTTCGGACGGTCCGATCGGAGTCCAGTATTACGTCATTGCTTACGTCAGCAAGATGACATCACGGCTAACGTGTTGATGGGACATCGGACGCTCCGAAGTGTTTGAAGGCTCCGAAGTGGGGTTTGGACAGCCCGAACTTTGTCTATAAATAGGGGTGCCGAGATTCACTTTCAGACGCACCAATCACCTCTCATCTCTCGATTCCTTGGTCTTACAGCTTAGATCTAGGGCTTTATAGGCGTTCCGTTGGGAACTCGGAAGTGGCATAGAGGTCCAAGCGTCGTAGCGGAGCTGTGACCTAGTTTTGAGGCAATTGACATCAAATGGCTAACGACGGACGAAGGTATAGCTTTTGATTTCTAAAAATATTTAGGAGTATGCAATAACTCAGTTAAGGCTTTTAGAGCACTTTAATGATATTAGTATCATTTGGCTTTGTAGCGCGAATTATAGGCATGGACTTAGAGCTGGTAGAGCTTGCCCACTATTTGAGGTACGAAAGTACTGTTCGAAATATCCTGACTGAGTATGCATGTATTATGTGACTGCATGATTTATATGACATGATTTTATGCTGCATACATTTGCATCTTGAGCTATCTCTTTTGAGATGTCTGTTAGTAGGGTTTTACCCTATCCTATTAGTGGATGGACTTCTATCGATTTGAGTCCCGTATCCACTGGTATTTAGATATATGAGTCACCTCCTGAAGCGACGGTACAGCGTGCTACATACCAGGGCCCGGTCTATCTTTGTTATCTGATTCTTGACCTCTAGTCAGTAGGCGGTACACTTGCATTCATGTATACTCATACTCTCATGTTGAGCGTTTTATGCTCATGTCTCATGCTCTGTGTTTCTGGACACCCTTTTCCATGGGGCAGGTTTGCGATTGGATGAGGCAGGTGGATCCAAGGGGGGCTAGGCAACGGATGGCCAGTTGGAGCTTTGCCTAGGGTTTATTCTTATTTGTATTGGGTTGATACAGTATTCGATTTGGTTGTATAAATTATTTGGGTATTTGCAGATTCCTTTCCTTGGGATTGTATACCATTTATTGCTTCCGCAGTTTATTTCTGGTTTACTGTTTGTTTAAGTTAATTGCATGTCTAAGTTATGATTAGTAGGTGATCTCGGTAAGGGTCTCTACAGTTCATGTCATATTTGATGAGGATTTAACTACTGACATTCCAACTAATGCTCATCAAATCTCAGATCCATTTCAGGAAATTCAATTGGACAATGACGGTGTAAATAACAGTGAAGATGACAGTGAAGATAACTTTTCACCACCCATCAGAACACTTCAAACTCCTGAACCTGAACTAGTGAAACCAGCAGTCGAAGGTCATAACATTAATCAATCAGTTGATATCCACCAAACTCACCCAGTTGTGAATAATTAAGAGCAGCAACATGAGACTCAAGAACATCACACACACATTGAAGGCACAGAGCTTGAACAAGATAACATGACTAATCAAGATCTAGAGACACATGTGAACAATGAGAATCAGCCTAATTCTAGACTCAAATGGTCCAAGAAGCATCCACTCAGTTTGGTGATAGGTAATCCTATAGCACCACTAAGTACTCAAGGGCAAATGATTAAAGAACTTCTTCATTCAGCCTTTATATCTCAAGAAGAGCCAAAAAAAATTGAAGATGCACTAGCTGACAGCTGTTGGATAGAGACTATGCAAGAAGAATTAAATCAGTTTACTAGAAACTCGGTCTCGGATCTTTTTCCAAGACCATCACACCAGTCAGCCATTGGCACTCGTTGGGTCTTCAGAAACAAACTCAATGAAGAAGGAACTGTAGTCAGAAATAAAGCAAGACTAGTAGCTCAAGGTTATAGGCAAGAGGAAGGAATTGACTATGATGAAACTTATGCACCAGTAGCTAGACTGGAAGCCATAAGAATATTCTTGTGTATGCATCCTTCAAAGACTTCAAAGTTTATCAACTGCATATCAAAAGTGCTTTCTTAAATGGCAAACTTCAAGAGGAGGTATTTGTTGAACAACCACCTGGTTTCACAAATCATCAGTTTCCAGACCATGTTTATCATCTAAACAAAGCTCTATATGGACTGACACAGGCTCCTAGAGCTTGGTTTGACACCTTAACCAAATTTATTTTTGAACACGAATTTACTATAGGCACAGTTGATAAAACTTTATTTAAATTCACAAAAGGTGATCACACACTACCGGTACAAATTTATGTGGATTATATTATCTTTGGGTCAACTAACCCCAAACTATGCACAAGATTTTCTAAGTTAATGCAGGAAAAATTCGAGATGAGCATGATGGGTGAACTGAATTTCTTTCTTGGGTTGCAAGTTCGACAAATGGAAAATGGGACACTCATAAGACAAACTAAATACACCAAAGAACTAATCAAAAAGTTTGGAATGGAAAACTGCACAGTTGCAACTACTCCCAATGGGTGCATCTATTAAACTTGACAAAGGCGAAGGGGGAATACCAGTCGATGCAACGATGTATCGAGGACTTATTGGATCTCTACTGTATTTAACAGCTAGTAGACCTGACATTGTGTTTGCAGTTTGCTTATGTGCTAGATTTCAGTCTAATCCAAAGCAGTCCCACTTCATAAATGCCAAGAGGATACTAAAGTATCTTAAAGGAACTCAGAATATTGGTCTGTGGTATGCTAAGCATAAATCCTTCAATCTAGTTGGATACTCAGATGCTGACTATGCTGGATGTAAGCTGGATAGAAAAAGTACAAGTAGATCATGTCAATTACTTGGGGATAGACTAATCTCATGGTTTAGCAAGAAAAAAACATCCATTGCTACTTCTACAACTGAAGCTGAGTACCTAGCTGCAGGCAGTTGTTGTGCTCAACTGCTCTGGATTCAACAACAATTAAGGGATTATGGAATTGAAGAACAAGAATCACCTATATATTGTGATAACACCAGTATCATTTCAATAACTTACAACCCTATTTTTCATTCAAGAACAAAGCATATCAAAGTTAGACATCATTTTATCCGTGATCATGCACTCAAGAAGAATATTCAACTGGAGCATATATCAACGGAGCAGAAAAACTGCTGACATCTTCACCAAATCACTCCCAGAGTCTAAGTTTTCTTACTTTCGAAATATTTTAGGGCTCATTGAATTGACTTAAATTTACATCGATTAGTTTATGCTTTGCAAATTTTCTAACAGTTTCGCTTGACCTAAACTGAATTTTTCTCAAACCATTAAACTGATATTTTTTTATTTCATCCGAGATATTTCATTATATATATCCAAGTTGATTTAAAATTCTTTATCTGTTTAAATTCTGTTTAAGCATATATTAAGGGGAAATATTGTTATCTTATTTTGTTTATCTTTTTGTAGTTTACCTCTAAGACGCATCACAGATATCATATAACACAATATAAAACAAAAGGAGAATATTTAATTAATTATAAACGCCCTTTACAATATTTATTTCACACTCCACAGCTAGTTTCCAGAGGAACAGATGCTCCTCCAGTGGACCATCCTCCAGCTCCTCCAAGCCATGGAGAAGGGTCACCACCCTCAACTCCTTCTTCAGGAATAGCAGCTTTATGCCCTCTCGGTCGAGGACATAAGCAGGGTCGTTGATTCCCAACACCTGCTTGTATTTATTAAGAAGACGCCTCTCCACAAGACTGAGGGCTTCCAACCCTCGAAACTGCATACGAACGAGTTTTGCTTGAAGACGAGCAATCTTTTCTTCCACGAAGTTTTCATGGGCTATTATTCAACTCTCCATTTTTTTATTGTTTCGTGTTTGCTTGATACTTAAATGATCTAACTTCGTCTCCTTCTTATAGTGCAGAATATCAGACATCGAAGCGTTGCTTGCATTTAATTCATTTTTAATATATATTTTTAAATATATATATATATATATATATATATATATATATATGAAGAGTCACTTACGTGTATTTCACGAAAATACGACATCTTTTATGATAAAATCTCTGAAACTTGATCGCATGTATTAATTACCTGATGTCTTCGATATTCGTGATATTTTTCTTTTGTATTGCAGTTTATCTTCTAGTATACTTAATAAACTAAACTGAACTAGTCTTAGTAAAAAGTTCATACACATACTCAGTTTAGTAACATCTTTTATTTTATTCATAGAAAGCTAAACTACAATTACATTTGTTTAATATTCCTTATCATAAGAAAAATTTCAAAACTTCAGTTCATCACCCATACTCGAAGAGGGGCAACTGAAGGATCCATAAGCTCATCTGATGCAAGGCGAACCAGTGTGATGTACTCTTTTCTAAGCATCATATTGAGAATATTTTTATCCTTAAAAATGTCTCTGGGTTCAAATGTGTCCAGTGCTATCATGTAGAACATTTCTCTTTGAGCTATCTCCTTCGCATCTTCAAATTTCCTTGGAGGAAACTGAGCATGATGATACATGTGGAGTTCTTCTAACTTCAACCAAACCTTCATCACTTTTTCATACACCCTCTCCTCTATCTTCTTCTTTTCAGCCTCAAAGTAACTCTCTCTGCATGCTTCACATGCCACATATGGACTTTGACCAAAACCGAACAAGAGAGTGTTGTTACTCATATTTTTCTGCACAACTGAAATTATGGAATTGTTTATCATACTGTAGCTCATTATTTATAGTCAAAATTAGTAGTATTTTTAGAAAGAAATATGCGTACTATCTCCCACTTTAATGTACTATTCATTTTGAAATTCGAACTTTTATGTGTGCCACGTCACTCACTTGTCGTATTGACCAAGTCACACATCATACCACCATTTCAGTTTATCGTAAACCCTAAGCCTATACTAATTTCATTTGAATTTCTCTATTGATCCACAGAAACTACTTCAATGACTACTTCATCTGCAGTTTACATTCTCAATGTTCTCGCCGTTGACTTTGAATCTCTACATGGGATGGATAAACCAGACATAACCGAGATTTGCACAGCTCTTGAACAATATGGGCTTCGATCCTTTTTGGATATCAAAACTCTGAATATCTATCAAACGGAATTGGTGTCATTATATCACTACTGTACGCTCAAAATTCTTTGCCAACACTTTTAGTTTACCTACTTCAGGTACTACTGACTTCAATGCTATATCAACTGCTGATATCACTGAAATGCAAAGTACATTTTCTGCCTCAAGTCAACCGATATCTCTGTCTGGATTCAAAAGAGACTTGAAGCCTGAATATCAAATGCTAACTGATATTGTTGCTAAGAGTATATTGGAAAAAGTAGGGTCCTTCGCCAGATTAACTGTCGAAAAATTCAAGGTGATGACTGCTATCATAAAAGGTGTGAAGATCAATTGGAGTAAAATTCTATTCAATATTTTTGTTCAAATGATGACTCCCACAAAGCAATCCTTTGGATATATACTGCAAGCCAGTCAACTCCTTGAAACTCTAGGAGTTACTCTTCAAGCATATTCTCAACTGCACAAGCTCCGAGTCCTGAATGTTGAATATCTGACCAAATTTCACTCCAGGGAATCAATTGATTTAGTAATTGCAAAAGTACACAAAACACCAGTCAAGAAACCAGCCAAAAAGAAGAGAAATTTTGTTATATATGACAGTGAGGAAACTGATAGTGAAGAAATTGTGAAGAAGCCCCAAACCAAGCGGACAAGAACTCTACAGACAAAGATTATTTCATCTCCATCTAAACCGATCATCTCTGTGATTCCTAACAAGATGGACGCGACCTCAACTGAAGACACACACTCCTTTTATGAAACAGTTGAAGAGCTAAAAGCCAAAACTGATTTCAAGGGAAAACAACCCATGATGGTTGAACCAATTCAGAGTCTCCAACCTTCTCAAGAAACTCCATCAAATGAAGACTTGGAAACATTTGTTAAAACTCAGAAGGCTCATTTGCAATTTATCTCACCGATCATAATTTTGCCTTAAGCTATACCAATCGGTGTTTTATGTTCAAAACAACTTGTTGAATACACTCATTCAGGCCTGGACTTGGCAACAAAAAGTTCTCAAATTGCATCTTCCTCAAATCCTGACAGGCCATCCAATGTCATTCAACTTCAAATTGACTTGACCATGGATGAAGTACTTGAATATGCTAAGAAGCGCACTGATGAAATTTTTTATACTTGGCACAAATACAGGACCTCTACATTGGCCAGACATCTTACAAAAAAAAAATGAGTTGTCTAAATTTGTCAAACTTGAAGAAATCGTGTTGAGGGTAGTCAAGACTGCCAACATTCAAGAAACCTTGACAAGAATAAAATACTTCTATGATCTTTTGAGGATCAAGAAACTGAGTGAATTTGTTGATGACTTTCAAAGGAACTATGATACACGTGCCAGAACCTCTTATGAAGATCGATCCATTTTTACTCAACTTCAAACTGATCTCATCAATATACAAATGGGAGTACAGCTTTGGGAGACTGATCAATCTTTGGAAATTCCAGAATCCTTTGTTTGGAAGAAACAAAAATCTCATTCCAAGTCCCGATCAAAACACAAGAAAAGCAAAAAAGGTCACTCTACTACTGAATCTTCCAACCATTCAATTGATCAGGTGTTTGAAGAACTTCAGAAAGAAACTTCAGTTGCTCACAATACAACAGATACATCTATTGAGCAGCAACTTCACATTTCAGGCGCAGACCTGAACTGCAATTAATGAACATTGATGAAGTAATTTCTCACATTGAAGATGATAATCAACAACTTTCTCTCGTAACAGACACATCTATAGGAGAAATTGTATCTTCACTCTCTCTTTAAGAAGAACCTGAAGAACCTCAACCAATCACTATGAAAGCACCACCTTCTCCAATTATTGACAATGAAGATGAGACATTAACTTTGTCTCATATGGAATCCACAGAACAGCAAACTTCTCAGATAGATGAGTTACCTTCTCCAACTCCTACTGAACAAGCTCTGAAAGAATCAGTAACTTTGGAGATTCCATCTCAAATTGATGACATTCCTGCTCCATCAAATTCTCTTAGAAAAGAAGTACCTCAGTCATCCAGTCCAACTGATGATCCATCAGTCACACTATCTCTTATCACTGATGACCAGCTGCAAGAATCAGTACATGAATCACCAACGCATGCACAAATCGCCAAAGATTCATCTATTGATGATAAAGCTATTGAGATTGAGACTTTGTCTCAAAATCTAACCATGGTTGTTCATTCGGCCCCTGGATCATCATCTCATCAGCCCAAAGGAAAAGAAGAAATTGAGATGATCTCAACTACACCTTCATCTCCTCCTAAAGGACAGAAGATAGACTTTATCAAGGAAAATCTTTCATCCAGCGGTAAAGGAACTCCATCTCCCACATCAACTTATGATGATGATTGGTATCAGGTGATCTCTCAGATCGAAACTTCTGTCTATGCTATATCTAAGACTGTCACTGGTCTCAAGAAAAATCAACAAGCAACCAACATCAACATCTCTTTTTTGAAACAGTCAATGAGTGCAGAACTAGTTAAACTTCAAGAAAAACTTGCACTATTGGACAAAGTCCTATTGGATTCAAGTCAGCTGACAAGATCATTGTCTCAACTGCAAAATTCTCATCAGTTTCTGGAGACAAAAGTTGACCACTTGAGTGAATTTGTTCATTCCTTCCATACATCAGTACAATCAAATTTTCAAGGACTTTCTCGGCAACTCAATACCTTGGCAAGCCTATCTTAGAATATTTTGCGCACTCAACATGAAACTCAAGCCTCAAATCGTCTTACTTCAGCAGCTCATTAACCATCTCGCAGTTCCTCCTTGCACAGATCTTCTTCCGATCGAATATAATCTACTTTTTATTGTTTCAAGATTATTATGTTATCTACACTTGTATCTCCACTTTCGGATCTTTATTATCAGTTTATCAAAAAGGGGGAAGATTTACAAACTGAATATCTTTGCCAAAAATCAGTTTACATTGAATATCAGTTTATCACGCAAAATCTCAAAGTTTTGATAAACACCAAAAATGAGAAAATTGTTGGGAAATTTAGTTTTGGTGTTTACAAAGTTTAAAAGAAAGCCAAACTAATTGGGCAACTAAAAAGCGCTAAACTGATATTCGGAACTAAACTATGTCACGATCAACAACCGCGCTCAACTGGCCAAGAGATGCTAAACTGACTCCATCCGTTTACACTCGCTAAACTGACTGCATCGGTTTACCCGCATCAGTCTACTACCTTTCCATTTTTGGATAAGATCATCTGTACTCTGACACACTCTGAAGAAGGAAGTGCCACGATACCAAGGGGAATGTCGGCTCCAGAATTCGTTGGTGATAGTGACAAATCCAACGGGAATAATTTAAACCCTGTTAGAAGAACAATTTGAATTTATGACCGTTAGCAATCCAAAGGGTAGAAATAGATATCTTGGTCGATCAAAGTATGTCACTCACGCAAAAAACGCTCTGCTATTTTACGAGAATACTCAAAGCTTTACACGCTCAAGATTTGATCAAGGAACTCGAAGCACAAACGTCGAAGTGTTATTCTGATCATTGTAGGATAAATTTTTGTGTTAAAGATTTCGAGTTGTATTCACTCTGTTCTATCATCAGTCTAGGACTGAAACTAAGGTGTTGTACTAGGAGTTCTTGTTTAGGCAGTGTCTAAGTCCTAAACTAGATCGGGGTTTTGCAAATTGCTTGTAAAATTCAAAGTCTTCTAGTGATATCCTTTCGAGGTGGAAGAAGGGGTGACGTAGGAGTGTTTGAAATCTCCGAACATCCATAAACAATTGCTTGTGTTATTTCAGTTTACTCAACATCACCACCCAACCTAAACTGATACTCACTCAGTGTTTCAAATCTTTAATTTGACATATTTCCCACATATTTTGTTTGTCAAATTACATCTGACATTAAGATAAGCCTCGAACTCAGTCACTAAACTGATCGAGTTCAAACATTCTTATTAAACTGCTTGAAAGTATATTCACCCCCCTCTAAACTTTCAACCGATCATAACAACAATTGAAGATATTCATTTCCAACTCTTGTAAAAATAATATTCCTTCGTTAATTGTAACATCATATCATAAAATAAGTTTTATAGTTTTTAGATTTTTTAAATTTTAACTTTTACATATATGATATTTGTGTGTTGGTTTGTTCTTTATTTATTATTTTGTATTAAAACTTGAATCCACATGAATTGATTATTTCAACACCGATGTGTAATTTAATTTATATATATATATATATATATATATATATATATTAATAACGTTTAAAAATATGATATTTGTTATATTTATGAACTTATGATATAATTATTTAGTTCAATAGGTTCTTACGCAAATTAAAATACATAAGGATTTTTGTTAAAAAAATATGTCATTCCATCTATAAACAAATAAAACTAAAGTATTTTGGTGTTTCAATCTTTTAGAAAATAAGTATTTAATTGAATTAAATTTTTTGTGAAAAAAATATGTTCACTTTATCTACAAGAAAATAAAAACTAAATTATTTGGTATTTCAATCTTTTTGGAAACTGGAACCTTATCTAATATATATGCACACATTGTCAATTTTGACCATATAATAATAATTGATTTTACAAAAGTATCCTCATAGAATTTATCAAGTGTTCTAACCAAGGAAAAATTTGAAAAATACACAATGAAAAACTTTGATCTTGGTTCACACTTTTATAATTGGTATATATAAGTAATACTATGTCCTAGCCAATATTTAACTTTTACATTTATATCCTTATATTATATGTATTAATTTTTTACATAAATTTGTGTAGAGTAAAAGGGCAAAGTTGTAGATTCACAATTGTTAATATTTTACCCTTTTATTCACATTTTTAGATAGCCAATAGATATGACTAGTACTTTGGTGCATGCATTGCGTCTTTTACAGTCTTTTTTTTTAACAAAAAAAAAAAGAAATTGTAAAATTTAAAAATAAAAAATATATATCATTTTCCTAAACAAATAGTCATCAAAACCCAATAGAAACACAAATTTTACAAAGGTGGCAGTAATTTTTGTTAAAATAATAAAAAAAGAACAATGGGCAAAAATAGGTCAATTTGACAAATAAGAAAATATCTAATGGTTTAAAAATGGAAGCCATAAGGACTAATTTGCATATTACCGTTGGTTTGGTTGAAAATTAAGTTAGAATACAATGATAATTTCATCTCAAGTTTTATCAATTAGTTGAAAGTTAGTTAATTAAAAAATCTTTATTATAATAATTTTTTCGTTAATTAATTGAAAATTATTTAGTTAAATAATCTTTACTTTAATAATATAATAATATAATAAGATTAATGTTTTTTTAACTTACAAACAATATTAGATAATAGAGAATATGTTAGTAAACCAACCAGATCAATAACAAAATGAAAAGGGCGGCTGGCATGTAGGTGTCTGGTGTCAAGCCAGTACTCGATGTTGTCTTACGACCATTATTGTCTTCCCTCTGTGAATGTAATGTCGGCTCGATAGTCGATACAATCCTCAAGATAAAAATAAACAAAATGAAAATGATTTGATACAAAGTTTATATTAAAAAAAAATCCAATCCAAGCCGAAGTTTATATATATAAATTTTTCAGTTATAAAAATATTTTATTTGATTTTTCTCGATAAAGTTTTTGTAGTTGGATTTATTTATTTCTTTCAAAAAAATTTAAAAGTATTTATTTTAGCAAAATTTTCAATTGATTTTTTTATAAATATATTAATTTTTTTACAATTTATGGATCATATAAAATGGTAGATGCGTGAATATATCTTACTATCTTAATATCTTACTATATATAATAATGCCCTCTACCTTCAAATTTCAATAAATTTGTTATTTATCTTTCTAACTATCATATTTATATTTATTTTGTTCAATTTAAAATAATTATAATATCCATTTATATTTAGATATAATATAGATTATTTATGCACGTGACTTTTCGTATGTATAAATGACTAATATGAAATTATAGGAGTATAAGGTTGGTTACTTGCTTACACATGCATAAGATCCAATAACATAAGGATCATTAAAATGCATATAAATTTTTCATAGAACTTCAATATGTCACGAGGAGATTGGGTGCACTTTACCCTCCCGTAGATAAATGACTTTAATAACAGGTTAATTGAAAACTAAAACCAAGAATAATTTAAATTTCCAATAAGTTGTAAAAGTGGCATATATGTTTCTTCATTGCAAGTGATATGATCAATAATAGAGTTTGTCTAGCTAAGTGTAACCCATTCACATGGCAGATAACTTTTTGGAGGGCTCACTAAGATTCTTGAAAATCCCCTGGCTTTATGACAAGGAAATGACTTCTTGACAAATGACAAACAACTTAATCCGGCCAGCTTTCAATATTCGAAAAGGGGTGTATCGAAAACATACGAGGTGATGGCCGGTGATGATCCTTTTGAATACATCCGAATTTATCGATACCACGAGAAACTGTCTCTTATCGTCCAAAATCTTAGGTTCGTCACTGATCTGACCGAAAGAAACGACGTATTCGCTGTTGGGGTAATGAAAAAATAATCAGCCTATTATCTATTCCTAAAAAATGTAGAATGAGGTACCATATGATATTCTTTGGGGGGGGGGGATAGGCCCATTCAACATACTTTTCAAAGGTTTAGCTAGCTACAACTTGGAGTTGAAGTTGACTGAGATATAATTGAACTCGCATAGTTCAATTTCTGTCAGATTTTATTAGAATATGTACTTAGGTTCGACACCAATTTATAAAGATAATGAAAGTGACATTATGCCAAAAAAAGAGGGGACACTTGAAGGACATATACCCTAGAATGAGCATGAATATTTCATAAGCTTGTGCCGACGAGTATTCTAAGTGCATGGTATTTAGTCAAAAATGTAAAAATTTTAGAATAAGAATTAAAATATTTAGTAATTCTTCACAAGTCATTCTTAAAATATGTGTTCTGAAAATACAAATGCAGCACAATTCAAGGAGGGCCAACGCCATCTTGCTAAATTTTTTTCAAAGAAAACAGTATCATCAATAGTAACGACCCGCACTTATATAAAGCCAAAATCAAATCCCACGTATAACATCGTTAGAAAACATGGTTGATCATGTAACCACAAAAACATAGTTTTACCAGAGAGATTGAGCATATAAAAGGTGAGTATTATTTATTTTGGTACACGAATTATTGATAGAATGTCAAATTAGTATATGAACTATTGTAAATGATTTAATCGATACATAATCAAATTATAAAGTCGAGTTTACCCTTAACCTAAATTGCTATGAAGTCCAATTACTATTAATAAAATTTGATCATGTACATAATTTTATTTTCAATGTTATTTATTGATTAATTTTAAAAATATCATATTCATTTTAAAATTATATCATGGCAAATAATTGTCAACTCAAATTATACAACAAAATTTTTTGTTAAATTGAGAAAAATATAATAAAATAAATATATGTCACTGGAGTCTGTTGATCTTGTTTTTAAACTGTTGAAGCTACAAAAATAATCAGTACTGTTTTAGTTTCTCGAAATGTGGTATTGTTTTGTTGAGAATTCAAAAAAAAAATTAACATTAAAATTTTAGATCATTAACAAACAAATCTCATATAAAAAAACTCATTCATTGTCTCGATTTACGTGATTTTAATGACATAAAATTTCTCCAATTGATTTCATAATTTATAAGTTTATATTTTTTTACTCATTTTTGAATTTAAATATAAATAAATAAATATTTATTTTATTATATTTTTATAGATATTAAATATATATTATTCGTGTATATGATTTATTTATTGAGTGTGATTTATTTATTTATAATTTATTTATAATTATTTTTTTCAAAAAAATGGATAATAATTTAATATAGATGTAAAAAATACCATTTTATTATATATTTACTAATAATTTAAATATATATTATATTTGAATAAATAATTTATTAATAATTAAAATATACAAATATTATACAAATAGTAACTAAGATAGTTATTTCTTATAATTTTTAAATTAATATAAATTCATTTTTACTCTTTTAATCAATAAAAATTACTTTGAAAAGTAAAATGTGCATTGAATTTACTAAAAATAATGATAAAGTCGACTTTTTAGTTGATTCATGTATCAATTAAGCCATTTTCAATAGTTTATGTATCGATTTGATCTTTTATCAATAATTCGTGTATCAAAATAAATTTTACATAATTAAAAGGTAAAAGGAAAGGGGACATTTGCTTCTAACAATATTAACAGTTTTCTTGCATGTGTTTGATCTTGTAGGAAATGGTATATATGCACACTAATTAATAATAACATAACCTCTATACTAACCTAATTATTAATAAATAATTATAATAGGTTTGTTTGACCATGATTTGGAAATATAACCTAATTCTCAATTTTTCCCTTTGTTTTGTTTCTGCATTTCTTTTGTATTTGAAGGTTATTTTGCAAATTTTTTAAAGGAAAGTCATAAATCAAAAAATTTGGTTGACCAATGTCGTTTTTCAAACTCTCTCATAATTAACCCCGGACTTTATAAAACCCCGTCATAACGTAGTATGCACAAAAAAATAAAAAAAAATAGTGTGATCTTTGATTTGTGTTCTTATATACACATGTAACGGTAGAAATAGTATTTCTCTAGATGGAGGATTAACTAAATCATCTAATGAACTAGTGTGGATTTAATTAATTGAATTACATGGATCCTGATTAAAATTTATTTTCCATCCAAATTGTTACATTGTGCGTTGAAGGAATTCATGTGGATTGCTTGGGCATGAAAAATAGTATGATTGCTAGAGGCTGAAATTCCAGGACCGGATTTGATTCATACTAATCATCAATACACGTATTTTGAGTCCAAATCTTATATTGGGCCATTAGCCTATATGGTCCTAGACTTACTATCTACTAGAGTACTGCCTAGTTTGTATACTTTTTTCTGACCTCGCATACAAGTTCAAAAATGAAAAAAATTTAAATTTTTTTCATTCAATTATATTGTCACTTTTTTTTTTGGTTTGAAACTTTAGTTCACCGACTATTCAAAATCAAATTTGGTGTAGTAAGCCACTAATTTTGATTTTTTTATTTAATTTAATTTAAACCTATATATTAACATTGAAAAATATTGACATATGTTAAAGTTGGTGGGCAGAACTAACATACCAACACATCCCCCTCACGCCAAACTATAAGTTGTTCAACACATGCGGTAGAATCTGACTCTGATACTATGTTAAAGTTGATGGACTTTGACCTAACTCAACAATAAAAGATAGCGCTCAAAGGAAAAGATTGTACAAGACCATATATATATATATATATATATATAACTCTCAAAACTGATTTTTCAACCGACATAGGACATCTTAAGAACAGATTTGATGTCATGATGTCAACAGTTGGACCAAATTAAATTTTAATCAATAAGTTAATGAAATAAAACCCAAAAAAGAGCCAAGCAAGTTAACTACAAAAGTCATTTTCCATTTATAATATTCGAGTAACTGATGTCGTAAAATTGGCTACCGTATCAGTTCGTCATTTGCCCCAAGTCATCACTATTTAATTTTGTGCGGGTTTTCAATTTTGGGATACTATCTCATGTCCAACGGTCTACGTACATTAATAGTATATCTGTCTCAATTAGAAAAATCATATTTGAATATAATTTATCAATGATTTTTCTTAATCTCTGCATAAAACGTACAGATAGCAGGTTTATATTATCCAGCCACATGGAGTATGTAAAAAAATATTCTCAACTTAATTTATAGACAAGTGATATGACATATGTGTTTCTCTTTCAAAATTTCAAGAATAACCAAGTGAAGCTGTCGCAGCTTCCTTTTTGCAACTGCACATCTTGTACGTAAACCGGCCACGGGTTCGGTTCGTTCGCTCGAAAGATCCGACTGGCTATCTAACTAGATGCACGAATGAATCTATTCGAGTATTTTGTGCGTAAATAATTGAACTTCCATGGCGTTTCGCAGGCAAAGAAATTTAATAGATTGCTGAATTTTGTACAATTATTTGCGGTTATTATTACGATGGAGTGCTGAGACATTTCTGCAGCGGTAAATATTGAAAAAAAAACATCATTAACTGTCTTGTTTCCAAATTCAATACTTTCTGCCATTCACATGGTTTTTGGTTGTGGCAGTAAATTTCATGCATCTTCAGTATTGTCAATACATTAATTTCCAGTACTTTTGTTTGGTGAATCTATTATTTCCCATCTATACTAGTTGTGGAAACCTATTGCCCATGCGTAAAATGAAACCAAAATAAAATTGAAAAGCTGAAATGTCTATAAACTTATATTACGACTGTATCCAAATTTACTCGAGTACAATATCTATGTACACTCGGAAATTAATCAGGAAAATCATATATATATATATATATATATATATATATATATATATATATATATATATATATATATATATATATATCGGAAAATGATCAATAAATACCTAATAGAAAGTTAAAATTTTCTCTCAGTCCCTGCGTCAGAAATTTGTTGTTCTAACTCCCTGATTACATACTGACAATTGTTTGAACTCCCTAAATGAAGTAAATTATAAAATTGCCCTTAAATATAATATAAACTAATTAATAATTTATTTTTTAATAATAATTCTCTCCCCTTCCAATCTTCCATCTCTTCAACGTCTTTCTACTTGAATTTCATTGCTTAAACCAGCCACGATCTGTACTTTTTCGTCGAGCTTTGGTGCAAAAAAAAATGAGATGAATGGAGTTTAAAGTGAAGAAGCGTCTTATTTTGAAAATTTATGTGAAAACCGACATTGAAACATCAACTTCAAGGTAATTTTTTTTTTGCTGGAAAATTAAAAAAAAATTTAGATGAAATTTCATCTTGATGATTGTTTCTTTTTTTAATCTTTTCCAATTGACTGATTCTTTGATGTTTTGTGTATATTGTGTGGTGGTTATGTGGAAGTTTCATAAAAAAATTAAAATTATACAGATTTGATGACCAATATTTAGGTTTTATGTATCTCTGTGGGTTTGTGGTTCATGTCAACTAATTATAGGTTAATTATCTGAAATTTGTTATTGTTCTTGATTATAACGATTTTATTGTCAATTTTTATAGTTTAGTACTGGATTATAAAGATTATATGTGATAGTTTTTATAGTATTTGAATATTCTATTTACAGTTGTGATTTTGTGATATTTTTGTTGCGGAATGGGTTATGAATAAAGTCATGATCTTCAGTGCTTATCTTATTATATTGAATGTTATGTTATTTATTATGTTCAAAATAAAATATGGAAACCTTGTGTTTTTTGTTGTTGTTATAAACGTAAAAAACATATGTTTGTAATTTCAATATTCTATAGTGGGTGATGAATATATTTGTGAGTCTCAACAAATTAGCATAATTTTTTCGGAATTCATGATTATGCAATACATAGCACCACATCATAAGATGTTTGTGTTTCTAAACGATGACGATAATGTCCTTATTGTGATTTATCTTTATATATGAATGAAACTCACAATGATATTGAGGGTAGATATAGCAAACATGAACATCTAAACATTTTATTTTGAGAGGTATTCTACTTTCATATCATTGCATTATATTCGACGAGTTCAATTTTTCTCGGACAGACATCCTGAGATTATCAAGCACCTGAACGACTATTTATGGGGAGTCATCATGTTATTGCTTGTAACATTTAGTAGATAATTTTGTGAATCTAATAATACTAAATTATTTATTATTATCTAATTTTATTAAAATTTTCATACACGATTTTATATTTTTAAGCTCAATGTAAATTATTTTGTTTTTATTTAGGTGTTGAGAAGTTATCGTCGACATAACAAAAAATATTGGGCTTTCATAGTCAAGAAAACAATGTATGCTCCATCTTCACACTTGCACAGGAGAAAGCGGTTATGAAAGTTGGCTCAGCACATACCTTCGAGGAGATATACATGTTCCAGTGGAAGCATTGTTGGTTTATGCTTGATTTGATGATTATATGGAACACACAGTTGTTTTATATTAATTTGAGTTTTGGTTGTAGTGTACTCTTATGTATATGATCTCTTGTGTTGTTCCAAATATATTTGAAATGATCTCGAATCGAATACAGTTGAAACTAATTTACTATCACTTAGAAAGATCGGTCATAATTACCCAAAATTTTATTCTGAGAAGTAGAACTTTATGTGCTCAATTAAGATTCATTTGTACTTTTATGGCTCATGTGTTGTGCCACACAAACATTGTGGTGCAATCTTCAATTCCATTCTGCAAAATTAAATTTTTTTATAAGGTAGAACTTGAAGGAACAAGTGAATGATAAATGTATTGTATCAACAGACTCAATATTGAGAGGTATGTGATAGTAAACGCCTTTGATTGGTCAATGTTATAAATCTATTGATTTTTGTTTTATTGTGAGGGTCAAAAGAGTAATTTAAAGCAGATTGCTCAATGTCGTCTTGTGTCGGAAATCAACTATATTATCCCTAATCTTTTTTAGAGTGTTCCAAATACCTCTCATTTAAAGGCGAAATCTTGTACGCTAGAAAAGAGTGATCTTGATGACCCAAATGATTGTTCTTCAAGTTGGAACAATGTATGCTCTATTAAGGCTAATGTATTCTATTAATGCGTACATGTTGTGTTGGATCTCATAGTCTCATATTCTTTGAGATTAGTGGAGTTGAAATACATGCGTTGTCTTACAAATTGATGTAATATATTATAAAAACTCAGATTCAATAACTTATGAGTTTGAATGTTTGAATTATTACTTAATTTTAGTCATTAAGAGACAATTGATATCAACAAATGTGATCTCATTGAATAAAGATTATTGTGTTCCTCATATACCTTAGACAAAGTAGTGTACAAGATATTACATGACAAACACTTGGGTAATTGTTCTACCAATCTTGAGGTATTGAAAACTCTTCATAACGTTTGTAATGAGACATATTGGCCCTGTTTGGATTTGACAGATATTTTTTAAAAAAAACACTTTTTTAAGCTATAATTTTTGGCTTTTGAAAAAGCTCTAATTTTGACTTAAAAAAGTGCTTATTTAAGCACTTTTCTGGTCAACCAAACACTTTATTAAATGAAAAGCACTTAAAAAAGTGCTTTTTTGGCCTGGCTTTTGAAACCAAACGGGGCCATTGTAGCATCTTGGTGCATCTGCAAACGATAAATCTCAAGTTCACAATGGCATGTCCTATTGTGCCAAAAATAAAAAGTATTATCCCTGATATTGTTGGATTGTTCCAAATACTTGACATTTAGAGCCGAAATATTGGACGCAAGGAAAGAGTGATCTTGATGGTCAAAATGATTGTCCTTAAAGTTGGAACAATTTATGCTCGATTAAGGCTCATGTATCCTATTTATCCGTAAGTGTTGTGCCGAATCTCATAGTTTCATATTTTTTGGGATTAGTGGAGTTGAAATACATGCGTCGTCTTACAAATTGATGTAGTAGATGATAAAAACTCAGATTCAACAACTTATGAGTTTCAAAGTTTTAATTATTACCCAATTGTAGTCATTAGGAGACAATTGACATAAAAAAATATGACCTCATTGAGTAAGGATCATTGTGTTCCTCCTAAACATTAGACAAAGTAGTGCACACGACATTACATAACAAACTCTTGGGTAATTATTCTACCGATCTTGATGTATTGAAAACTCCTCATAACGTTTGTTATGAGACATATTGTAGCATCTTGGTGCATGTGCAAACGATGAATCTCAAGTTCACAAGGGCATGTCCTATTGTACCGAAAATTAAGAGTATTGTCCTTGATATTGCCCAGATTGTTTCAAATATCTGACATTTAGAGCCGAAATCTTGGACTAACAACTTATGAGTCTGAAAGTTTGAATTATTACCCAATTGTAGTCATTGATAGACAATTGACATTAAAAAATGTGATCTCATTGAGTAATGATCATTATGTTCCTCCTATACCTTAGACAAAGTAGTGCACAAGACATTACATGAAAAACACTTGAGTAATTATTCTACCGATCTTGAGTTATTGAAAACTCCTCATAACATTTGTCATGAAACATATTGTAGAATTTTGGTGCATGTGCAAATGATAAATCTCAAGTTCACAATGACATCTCTTATTGTGCCGAAAATTAAGAGTATTATCATTGATATTGCTGGGATTGTTCCAAATACCTGACATTTAGAGCCGAAATCTTGGACGCTAGGAAAGAGTGATCTTGATGGCCCAAATGATTGTCATTCAAGTTGGAATAATTTATGCTCGATTAAGTCTAATGTATTCTATTAATGTGTATGTGTTGTGTCGGATCTCGTAGTCTTATATTCTTTGGGATTCGTGGAGTTGAAATACATGTGTCGTCTTATAAATTGATGTAATAGATGATTAAAACTCAGATTCAACAACTTATGAGTTTCAAAGTTTGAATTATAACTCAATTGTAGCCATTAAGAGACAATTGACATCAAAAAATGTGATATCATTGATTAATGATAATTGTGTTCCTCATATACCTTAGATAAATTAGTGCACAAAACATTACCTGACAAACACTTGCGTAATTATTCTACCAATCTCGAGGTATTGAAAACTCCTCATAAAGTTTGTTATGAGACGTATTGTAGCATCTTGGTGCATGTGCAAACGATGAATCTCAAGTTCGTAATGACATGTCCTATTGTGCCGAAAATGAAAAGTATTATCCCTGATATTGTTGGGATTTTTCCAAATACTAATATTTAGAGCCGAAATCTTGGACGCTAGGAAAAAGTGATCTTGATGGACCAAATGATTGTCCTTAAAGTTGGAAAAATTTATGTTCAATTAAAGTTAATGTATCCTATTAATGCATACGCGTTGTGTCGGATCTCTTAGTCTTATTTTTTTTGGGATTAGTGGAGTTTAAATACATGTGTCGTCTTACAAATTGATATAATAGATCATAAAAACTCAGATTCAACAACACATGACATAAGTTGATCAATACCAATGTAATTGGACGACAAATAATGTCACAATGAAATCTTATCATAAGCATCATAATGTATGTTATGCATCAAATCATATCATCTTCGCATTGGTGCGAAAAATGAATTTTTTATAACCAATTTCTTCTCTATTTGTTCCGTAAATATCCGACATTGTTTCAAATTAATATGGAATGATTCTGAATCCAATAAAATTTGAAACTAATTTATTTTCACTTGGAAAAGTTTATCTTATTGGTTCAAAATTTTATTCTAGTAAGTAGAACAACTTATGTTAAATTAGATTGCATGTGTACTCTTATTTTCATGTGTTGTGCCAAACACTACGAACACGCATGTTATTTTAATAGTGAAATTCAAATACAAGAGTCGTCTTACAAATTAGGCTAATCGATGCTTAAATATCATATTCAATAATTTTTAAGTTTATAATTACATCTAGTTACACAACTGTAACATTGGACATTGAATGGTATCACCACATATGATTTCATTCTATAATGAGCAATACATTTATCTTCTACATTAATAAAAGTAGCACACATGACATAAGTTGATCAATACCAATGTAATTGGGCGACAAATAATGTGACAATAAAATCTTATCATAAGCATCATAATGTATGTTATACATCAAATCATAACATCTTCGCATTGGTGCGAAAAATGAATTTCTTATAACTAAGTGCTTTTCTATTTGTTCCGTAAATATCCGGCATTGTTCCAAATTAATATGGAATGATTCTTAATCCAAGAAAATTCGAACCTAATTTATTTTCACTTTGCGAAGTCGATCTTAGTGGTCCAAAATTTTATCCCGATAAGTAAAACAACTTATGCTAAAATAGGTCGCATGTATACTCTTATTGTTTATGTGATGTGCCAAACTCCATGATCAAGCATCATCTTTTAATAGCAAAATTCAAATACAAGATCCGTCTTAAAAATAAGGTTAATCGATGTATAAATATCATATTCAACATTTTTTTTAAGTTTATGATTACATTTAGTTGCGAAATTATAGACATTAAGTAATGAATGATATCACCACAAGTGGATCTCATTAAATAATTAGCAATTCATTACTCTTCTATAATTTTCAAATTAGTGCACATAACATTAGATTATCAACACCAATGTAATTGAACGACAATTCTTACGACAATGAAAATTCATCATGGACATCATAATTATGTGTTATTCACCAAAATATTACATATTCGCATTGGTGCAAATAATGATTCTCTCATATCCAATTACTTCTCTATTTGTGTTGCAAATGTCCAAGATTGTTCCAAATTAATATAGAATGATTCTGAATCCAAGAAAATTTGAACCTAATTTATTTTCATTTGGCAAGATTGATATTATTAGTCCAAAATTTCATCCCGATAAGTAAAACAATTTATGCTGAATTAAGTTACATGTGTACTCTTGTTATTCATGTAGTGTATTAGACTCCCTGATCAAACAAGTGAATCCTCGTCTAAAAAATAAAAAGCAAAAAACAAAAAATTTGCATGACTTATTAATAATAATTTTTCCTCCAATAAAGTTTAATGTTGGTTGTCATAGAGTGTGTTTTCTAAGTTAATTTCACTAAAGTCTAATTTCAATAAAATTTTCTGTTGATTAGTCGTTTGAGACTTCAACGATTGTGAATATGAAAAATGACTAGAAATTAATAATCAATGCTAAAAATCAAGAACTTGACGGTTTATGTAAGAAATGTCATATTGTTCGTGGTATGACAAGATGCCTGATTACCACAAAATTTGAAGCTCCAATACCATCATCTAAGTATTTTGTCTTCAAAGTGTCAATATTATACCACAAAATTTTAATTTTTTTCTTAAGATCATCATCAATACCTTACAAGTTTATGCATTGTAAATTATTATTTTTCCACCAAATTTCGTTTTATCTTCATTCCATTGTATTGTAGTTCCACACACAAGTAAATTTATTTTTAACAAATTATTTACAAGTTTATGATAAAAATTAATTTCGATCATAAGTAGTTAAAATATATCTTTCAACTTCCAATTTTAAAAATAAAAAACCTTCATTATAAAATCCCATCCATACATGGAATTTATCGAAGGTCTGTGATTATTTTTTCTTTCGGAGTTCGAAAATAGAGTAGGCAATAAATTAAATATTGAAAAAAACAAAAATTGAAAAAAAAAAAAAAGGGAAGGAGAATGATCGACGAAATAGCAACGGCAAAATAAAAGATGTAGCCTGCGATTTCTATAATTCTCACTCACAAGGTTGGAAGAAATCCAACTTTAGTTTTCTAGACTCTAAAAAAAATTTTGGCCTTCTTGATTGAATAATCACCATTACAAGAAGAGCCAAAAAAATCTTTTGAAGGTAATAGAGAAATTATATGTGAAAATTTGCTTAGATTTATACGATGAGTTTTTAAAAAAATTTAAGTACCTGAAATGAAGAAGTTTGTTGGAAGAATGCGAGGGAAGAAGAAGGTTGACTTATGATTGAAGAGAGAAGAATGACAAAATTGTGAAAATGTTGATTAGGGAGTTGAAACAAATAAATAGGTTATGTCAGGAAGTGTAAAAACAATTTCACTGACATAGGGATTGAGAGAACATTTATATTTGCTATTGGGGATTTTACGGCAATTCCTCCTATATATATATGGGGATTAATTCGAAAATATTAAATAGAATTAGTCGAAAAATTCTATTAATTGCTCGATATCGATCCCCTCCTCCACATTCTATAGTTTTACCTTGAAAGTGACCAATTCTTGTTGGTACAATTTGTTTCACTCATTAATGTAATTTATGAAAGTATGGTATCAAAATATTGAATAGAAAAGACACCCAACTCCCCAAATTTTATACATAATTTCAAAACCTGCAGAGGAAAGGGAACATGAAAACTCCGAGTTGGTGTCCTTACACTTGCCCTATTCTGGAAATTCTTCCATTTTAAGAAGTTTATTTTGGGTCTATTCCCATGCTACATTATTTCAGATATATATATAATGTTATTATGTTTGTGTCCGTATAATAAGGAACTTTCTCAAAAAATTTCCAGCTAGTTTTATTGAATTTTTATGGTTGGTTTGATTTTCACCAAATTGATCCAAAAATTTAACCAACACGAATTATAGAAGTCGGAATATCCCCTCCAATTTTCCCTTGTCGAGATGGATTTGAAATTCTATGAATTTCGATTCTAGTTTTCAGTTTTCTTTCTTATAATAAAACAATATTATTTCAAATCTTAAATTTACACCTTATTTATTTACATATAAATAATATATAATAGAATGAATTTCAAACGGATATAAAGTAGAATGAATTTCAAACGAAACATTTATGAGATGAACTTGAAATAATTCATTTTAATTATCCATCAATCTAAACACGATATCACGAGGCTACATCTTTATTTACATATAAAATAATACAAAATATAATGAATTTAAAAATATATCTTTATATGTCGGATGAACATGAAAATTCATCATAATTACCTATCCATCTAAACACAATATGGGGCTGAGGTTATGTTTCACTACAAAAAATTCGCGGATTAGTAACGGCTCTAAAGTCGGAAATAAGATTTTGTTACTAAATAGTGACATCAGAATATATTAAATCTGTTATGTTTCACTACAAAAAATTCGCGGATTAGTAACGGCTCTAAAGTCGGAAATAAGATTTTGTTACTAAATAGTGACATCAGAATATATTAAATCTGTCATAAATATTTTGTGACGGAATAATAATTCTGTTACGCATATTTGTGACGGAATTATCATTCTGTGGCAAATTAAATTTGTAACGGATTAATTTTCTGTCACAAATTTTTCACGAAATATGCTTACGTGTCTAATTTATAACAGATCTTGTAATTTCGTTACTAATTTGTAACGGATTAAGTTAGAAATTGAAGCAAACAAAATATATTTTGCTAACATAAGGATTTAAACTTTCATTCTAATTTTAAACTAAATGGATGCGATAGATTTGATGTGTGAATTTGAAATTAAATCCACTCAAATAATTCAAATCAAGCGCAACATAAATTCTTTCATAACTTCTAGTTGTGTTTTTGGGTACCATAGTTTCAGGTATCTCTGTTGTTTTATAAAAGTGTATATAAAATAAATTATAAAACGTTCTAAAATTTGTCTTAAAAATAAGACATTTGTTTGGACAACTATTTTATTAAAAAAAATTTAGAGCTGTAAAGGTGTTTGGATCGGACGAATATTTTAAAATTAAAGAACTATTTTATAGTTAAAAGGAATTAATATAAGAACGTGTTTGAAAAATTATTCTATTAAAGAACTTTAATTTTCGTTTAACCAGTTGTTTTGATTCCAAAAAAAACATCAAAAAAATGCATCTCCATTGTTCTTTAAAATATATATTTGGAGAACAATTTTTTAAAACTAGCTTTAAAAAAATATTTACAAAAATTTTATCTAAACACATACTTTAAAGATTTATTTTTTAACTTGTCCACACAGAGCATATTACAAGCTTCAGTAACTTATGAATTTTTTGGTCAGCCTTGCTCTCATGATTATCGGTGGGAAAACATATCGAAAATTTTGATATACCACATTTACCGTACCGAAATATACCGCATATATCGATATCAATGGTATACCAAAAATTTCTGTACGATATTATATCGTACCGAAATTTTTGATATTGATATCATACGAGTTCTACAAAAGTTATATATTCCTGAAATATCGAACTAAATTCTCATAAAGATATAATAAATATATTTATGGTACATTTTCTTTATTTCTTGTGAATTTTGGATGTTAACACTTCTTCGGTATAGACGGTATTTTACCTATATAGACGATATTTTGGATATTTTTTGGTATGGATGGTATTTTTCCGACACCGTACCAAAATTCGGTATACCGAAATTTCGGTACGATATCAGTATGAAATTTATACGGTACCAAAAATTCGGTACGATATCGGTATTTTCAATAACGAATTTTTTTGATACGGTATACGGTATTATTTGAAAAACTCGGTATACCATACCGAACCACCCCCTACTCACGATTGACAAATACTATTGACGTGAATCACGGGAGTTGGTTTTTGTTTAACTGAGTAATCAAAACGTGATATTTATGTTACAATAAGATTTAAAAATTATAAATTATACTTTTATCACGGAATATAAATCTATACTATATATAAAAGTTGAGCACCTTGGAGGAAGGACATCATATTTTTTTTCCAAAATTACCCTTTACATTACACACATATATATAAATAAGTAAAATAGATTTTATTTATATATTTACATATTTTTGTCAACTAACCATTATAGATAGGATAGAATGATAAGTAATTTTAGAATTTATTTTTATATTATTTTAGAAATAAAAAAACATAATTTTAAAAATTATTGAAAATAATATAATATTTATATATAACATATATACTAAGTATATTGTATTATTTCATACACACAACGCATATACGGCTATGCTAGTTTTAATAAATGACGCGATAAACCTGCAGCTTTGTCCTGCCATTTTTATTACCCATAGATCAGACTACTCATATAGGCAAATTTGTCTCATTAATAGTATCGATTATTCGTATAAGTTTTTCCTTTTTTATTAAATAAAAAAAGACTATTCATCAGCCAATTTATCATTTGCACAAATGATGATGGCATTTCCCAAAGAGCCCAGCATTATTTAAAAAAGTCAGAGCCATCATATCCTGGTTCTCTTTTTAAAGCATTAATTTTGATCCATCAACCAATTTATTATTTTTGGCCCAACAACCATAGGTAATTGATTGCATCACTGCCCACATTTAATTCAAGATTCCACCACTTTGTTTTATTTATTGCATCGAGATTAATAGTCTCCCATCCAATGATTTTTCCACCACATTGTATTTAAATTTTGGAAAATAATTTTAAAATTTTTTATTTGAAATCCAACAAAGTCAATGTTATCTAAATATATAATATAAAGAAAAAGATATGAAGCATGGTTTTTGAGTTTTTTCGAGCTCATATCATTTCATTCACGCATAAAAATGATGTGAAGAGTCAGCAAGCAGAATTAACATCATTGTGTATAATTAAATACGTGAAGTAGGTCTATTTGGACTTGTACTTCAGTCGCACATGACTTGAAAAACGTGGATTATCTATCTTAGCCTGGTTTGCGAGCTACTAATCCAAAGGTAATTCTCATATATATCATGTGTATGTATGTATATGCACAGGGGCGTATCCATGATTATTTTGTCGGGAGGGCTTAACGTATAAATTATAAAAATATTTTTATAAAATATTTGTCTAAATATATATTTATTTTTAAAACAACATTTTATAAAAATATTTAAAAATTATTTTTATAAAATTATTTTATAAATACTTCTTCAAACATGCAGAACTTTAATTTTTTAAAATTATTTCACCAAATAGAGAATTGAATCGATGGGATAGTTTAGATTTTTTATGAATAGCATTTTTTATGAATAACGTTTTCTTTTCTTTCAACAATTATATATTTTTTCGGACTCTTCAACCCCATTTAATTTGTTCAACCAAAAAATTTGATGAGCTTGTTTATTAATTGGACCAAAATATATCCATACAAAACTTTTAAGGTAGGGGTTGGTACGCCCCTGTATATGCATGTGTGTGTGTGAGTATAGGATCTAGGACGAGATAAAACAATTATTTTTTGGTTAGACAGTAATTTTTTTATATATAAATGTGCATTAATGACAAATAATTACATTTTATTATTTATAGCACAATTTTGATCGCTGAATACGGTTAGCTTGTAGCTCAAAAGTCTTTGGTTTAACATGTAGGCAGTATATTTTACAGATATAGATCATATAGATTAAGATAAATTTATATATGATTTGATTTGTGAAAGTATTTGTATTTTGATGCTGAGAATAATTATAATTAGTTTAACTTATTGTCGTACAATTAATACATTATTTTATTTATAAGAAAAAAATTTAAACTTATTTGTTAAATATGTGCCGTAGAAATTTACATATGTGATGTGATGAAATACATTATTGTGAATAAAATAGTCCGAATATTCATGCGATTTGTGTTTGGTATACAAAATATGTGCTAAAATAGAAATATTGGTTGAATAAGACCTGAGATTGTGGTCCATCCTAGCCAACCCATTCTGTCTCGCCCGATTGGGAAATCAAGAAATTAAACACTATCTATTTAGCTTTCAAAATATCGATAGTTTTTGGTTGGTGAGGTTAAAACATTGCAAGAAATTAAACATAAGTTTCATCGTGAGTCGGTCTTAAAAATTCGGTCGATTGAACAAATATTTATATTGAAAAATAATACATTTTGACAGTCAAAACGACAAATAGGATATCTATCTTATAAAATTTATCTGTGAAGTTTATTATGTTAAAAAAATAGATGTGGATCAAAATATATACAAGGGAAATGTAATAGTATTTTCATAAAATAAAAAAAGGAAATATAATAAACCTTGAATTCAGAAAGAGGACCAGGCTATCTGAATAATAGAGAGTGTGTGTATATATGGTAATAATATATTGCCAGAATCACTGCAGTTTATGTCTGGTGGCCTTATCTGTAATTTTAAATATTTCTGCCCATTTTTCCCTCTTATATTCCTCGATTCAAATTAGAAACACTCAACGGCTTTAAAATCTGCATTTTTACAATATTTTAATTTGGTTTAATATTTTTATGGATATTATACTTTTTTATTGTCTTTAGGCTGTATTCATGCAACTTAGGCTGTATTCATGAAACTTTGGAATATGGTTTTAAGGTTTTTTTTTCTTTCTTCTTAATATTTGAAGCGTATATTCAACCACGGTTCGATGAAATTGTTCACATTTTTACAGGGTTTTAAGGTTTTTTTTTTTTACAATATTATAATTTAAAAAACTTAATATAGTACTATTTAAAATTTTAAATTACTTGATTTACAAAAAATTACGTTCAACTTCAAGTATCACTTTGTTCGAGGCAGATATTGGAATCAAAGCCTACAATTTTCCATTACAACATATTATTCCATCTATAAGAACCATCAAAATTTATATTGCAATCTCACGTCGATACAGATAGTTTCAGAATAAAATTCAACAGAATTTGATCTTCTTTCGATTCGAAACTACGAAACTGTTCATAAATCATTCAATTGACATCGTTCAGTCTAATTCATTGACAGTTTAGACTTTAGAACAAAGAATTCTATCACATCTGTATTCATATCTCAGCTGCTAGAATCGATAAATTCTATAATTGTTCAAATCAATCATCTAGTCAAGACAAAAAGATAACAATTCATCATTGTGACCTTATTCAATTTCTGAAAATGAGCACAAAATCTCACTGATCTGTATTTCTTTCAATTCTTGCAGTTCTGTTGGTGCCATTCTATACGGTACTTTAAAAATCAATAATATACCTGGCATCATTTCAATATGAAATCCACTCACAGACTGAACGTAATCCCGTAATTTCATCTGGAAAATATCAGTAATTCCCTAACCATTGACAGATCAGTCAATTTTGCACTAGCTTTCATCATATCTATTGCATAATAAGGAATTTCCCTTGCTCTTTTCTGCAATAATCGAATCATAGATAGAATAGATATCAAAGGAATTCGAAATTTCAAACTCTTGCCGTAGAATTCCCATCCTTCTATCAATTCAATTCTGAATCTCATAATTTTTTGAATCAGTCCACGACATCCCTATACTTGGTTAACATATCTAAACCGATAATTCAGTCAAAATCTGACAAACCAAGCACAATACAGTCTATCTCTCTCACATTACCTTCAAACTGTAGTATACACTTCCTGACAAATCTGACAGAAATAAGACCTTCCCCCAAAGGTAAAGAGATTACAATTACAGAACATAATGACTCAGAGGGTAATGCAGGTAACATGACAAAGTGCTCAAATATAAACATATGAGAAGCATCCGTATCTCTCAATTTATAAATATGCAATAGAACAATTACCTGCTAAACATCATCTGGTGCTTGCCTTTTCGGCTGAGCCACAGATTTCGAAGACCCTGCACCTTGTGATCTTCGAAAGTCTCGCTGGGGACACACTCTTGCAAAATGGCCTGGCTGACGACATATGTTGCAACTACCAGAGACTCATTGGCATTGCTCAGTCTGATGTCTTCCTCCGCATCGATTACAATACACACCGGTATAATTTGAACTCATCTGTCTTCCACTAGAACTGGAGAAACTACTCCCTGCTTTCTTGAACTGTTTCCCTCGAGCTTTCAGAGATTTTTTCCTCCCATTATTGCTGCCACTGCTCTCATATCTGGGGGTGGAGATTGAAACTGAGTTGATTGTTGTGGCTGTAGTGGTGACTGTGAGACAATCGGTGCTCTCCGTTGCCTAAGTAATCCAGCCTCTGCTCCCTTTGCTCGATCAATCACATCAGAAAAGGTATTCGGTCTCCCCGTGTTCACCAAAGTAAACACATCAGAATTTAGTCCATTAATGTACTGATCAATCGTTGCCTCATCATTGTTTGCAACATGTGGCGCGAATCGTAACAATGTAGAGAATTTTGCCACGTATTCTTCAATATTCCAATCGCCCTGTTTCAGATTTGCAAATTCTACCCCTTTGTCTTTTTTATACGACACTGGAAAGAAACGTTGATAAAATTCTGTTTTAAACACTTTCCAGGTGATAATTGTACCTTGATGCTCCAAGGCTCTCTTGGTCGTAAACCACCAACTCTTTGCAACTTCATGCAATTGATGGCCTATCAGTCTGACTCTTCGCTCATCACTGTAATCAAGAGAATCAAACAGCATCTCTATATCATCAAGCCAACTCTCACAAGCTACTGAATTCTCCGTCCCCTTCAAAGTCGGCGGTTTAAAATACTGAAACCGTTTCAACAGGATTTCCATAGGTGAAGCTATAACATTCATCACATCATCGGATGTACTGCCCTGTTCTATTCTCGGTGCTTCTGGTGCTTGTGGCACTGTCGGGGCTACATTCACCTGTTCTGGCACTGTCAGGGCTACATTCACCTGTTCTGGCACTGTCGGGGCTACATTCACCTGTTTTGGCAATGTCTGTGTTTCATTTGTCTGTTCAGGCTGAGGAACTACCACTGTCTGTCTAGTAGCTGGTCGTCCTAGTCGTCGAGACATATCTGATTATCAAACTAGTCAGAATACAAATACATTAAGTCTGCCTCAGTCCTCCTCTGATCATCTTACCTCTGATCAAGAATCGGTTTTGATTCAATCTTCAAATAAATAACTCAATGTACAAATACATAAACATGCTTCCAATCGAGTCACATATTCGGGTAAGCATGTCATAAAACAACAGAACACATGCTCCCAATCGCTTCAGATGTTCGGGTAAGCATGCTTCTTTAACTATATTAAAACATGCTTTCAAATTCAAATACAAAATCATGTAATCAAGTACTAGAAAGCAAAGCATGCTTCCACAATTCAGAACAGTAGCACTATGTTCGTCAGATAGCTGTAACAGAACTTACAATATTCAAGTGGCAATATAAGTCAGCTAATACCAAATCAGGTATTAGAATTATGAGCATCTCCTCAACTTTTGGATAGTCAATTCAGACAATCCATCGATAAGAGGGTGGTATAATGGAATCACATACAACCAATTACTCAAAAATATCTGACAATCGATGCCACAATCTATCAAATAAATCTAAAGTCTTAAACTCGACAAGAGATTTTAGTAATTCATGTCATCTCATCATGTCATTAACTTCTTTTACAGCTATCTTGTCATATCTATAGCTTAACCAATACAACATATTCTTGCATTTGTTGAATTCTACTTCAAGCAAATCGCAAACTCATAACGATCAGTAGCACAAGAGTACTATACAACTCAAAATAGTACTCTGACACAATAAATTGCAACCTCTCTACCATATCATCGAGTCATATTAATTCCAGAATCAAACTCCTTTGGTGATCTTTCATAACAAGGAATAACATTTCTCGTATAAAGAAAATTTGCCTTCTACCCGATAAGTCCATTACGGATCTTGCTAGGACAAAAAAGTGAAGTTTGTGCAACATTTTCACAATTTTGTGTCATCTGCTTTATTTTGTTTTTCGTCTTTTGATACTTGTGGAAATTTTTTTATCTAGGTTCGAATTTGAGAATCATTTCGAGACATTATGTGTCACAGGGCCAAGAGGCTTGTGTCACGCCTCAAGCTTGAGACTAGGGGTGCAAACGAACCGAATCGAGCCGAATAATGGTAAAATTTTAAGGCTCGAATTCGGCTCGATAAGAGTATATTCGAGTTCGAGCTCGATTCGAAGTTCGATAATTTCAAATATTTTGGCTCGAGCTCGGCTCGAAATGAAGTTCGAGTTCGAGTTCGGCTCGAAATATTCGAACCTAAAGCTCGAAATGTTCGAAAAAAGTTCGAAATGTATATATATTTATTATATAATTATATTATATTAATTAAATATTAAAGTTCGCGAACTATTCGTGAACTATCGAACAGTATAATTTCGGCTCGAGTTCGGCTCGAAAAAAAGTTCGAACATGTTCGAATTCGGCTCGAGTTCGATAAGCTCGAATACGAATCAAATATTTATCGAGCATGCTCGTAAAGCTCACGAACAGGTTCAGTTCGTTTGCACCCCTACTTGAGACGTTGTATCAATGTTGTTTTTTTAAAAAAGAAAAATCAAAATCAACAAAGCCCCTATTGCATAAACGTGAATATTAATTTAGGAAAAATTATTTTTTTGGTTATGTATGTTTGTTATTTTGCGATTTTAGTCTTTCATATTTTCAGATTTCAGTTTTAGTCCCCTATCTTTATTATTTTGGCAATTTTAGTCTTTTTTTCGACGTGGCACCAATTCAGTGCTGATGTGGAGTTGACGTGTACAGTGTCACATAAGCATTTTCGAATAAAAAAGACCGAAATTGCCAAAAATTAGAACATGCAGGACTAAAACTGAAATATGAAAACATAGATGACCAAAATCACAAAATGACAAACATGCAGGATCAAATTTGCAGTTTTTCCTATTAATTTATAATTAAAATATGTTCTTGCATCCAAACTTTAAAACATAATTTGTAGACAAACCGTTCGAACTTAATACATCAATGGAAGCTAAGCCTAAGACATAACAATAGCAAAATTAAATGTAAATATAAAAAAAAACGCAAGTATAAAAATTCTCTTCTTTACCAACCCCAAAATTAGGTCTGCTCTTCTTCTGATTTATTTTCTTTCTTATCTAAAGAGGGGAGATAATGAGTGAGTGCTTGGAAAAACATTCATCAAATAGGGTCTCAATCGGACATAATATAAGATATATAATTTTTTTTAAAAAAAGAAAGAAAAAACAGAGACATATATAGTAGAATGAGAATAGTTCTAATGACTCATATTATGAGTATATAGGGGAGCCTTCTCAGCTCATGTAGCATAACTTTTGACCGCTCGAGAAGGCATGTTGTTGGCTTCTAATCATCGTTGGACTAATGTCATTCTCGAGTCCGATGCTAGCAATGTGATTAGCTTCATCAAGCTTTCTATCCAGTATGCTGATAATGAACCTATAATCTCATACATTCGCCTGCTTGGATCAAATCTTATTGGATTTCAAGTCCAACATTGCAAGCGTACAACTCATGGAGTTGCGCATATTTTGGCCTTGTATGGTATTCTCGGGTCTATGGATTTCAGAGATTGTTGTCCTTTGCTTATTAGTAAATTTGTAAATTGTGACCTTATTGGATCTTTATGAATTCTATGTAATAATAATAATAATAATAATAATAATAATAATAATAATAATAATAATAATAATAATAATAATAATAATAATAATAATAATAATGGGAACATATAATAAAGCCGTTTTACTTTGGGGATTATATTTTATACGGCATTCCAAATTGGTGGGCTCTGTTCCAAGAGACCATTGACTATCATATACTTGAATTCACATAATTAATTTGTGTATTTCTTCATGTCTAAGGACAACTTACATTTTACAAAAGAGTATATTTTTCGAATTTAGAGATATTTTTTTCAAAAACATTAGCTTCTTTATAACTTTTGTATGTAGAAATTATGACGTCCGCAGGGCGCTACTTTGCGGGTGATGGGTAACCCCATGATTGATCAAAATTAATGAGTTTCATGTGGGGTCCACTGATTTTAACCAATCATGAGCCGACACGTCACCCACAGGACACTATCCTGCGAGTAGCATCTACTCAACCTTAATTAAGATTGATTTCCAAGCAGCTCACCTTTCCAAAGCATGGAATCATATCTTTTGATTTCTCATGGTACCTTTTACTACGTACTTAAAGTGATGACCCAAATTCTTTTCATTGTTGAAGCCACGTGAATAAGTGGGAGTTTATGGAAGTTGGCATAAATGCCCCCTTCACGCAGTTTTTGACATAATTTTTTTTAAAATAGATGTAAATATCACATCGAAAGTTATATATTTTGACTTTTTGTTGCAAGTACTAGTAATAGATCACTAACAGATGACACGTAAATAATTCTTTCCATTTTAGAAAAGATCACTTTATTATTTTTTATGATTACGGAATAAGGTGAAACTATTGTTTTTTTTGGTGTATATTAGATAAATTATTGATTCTTGAGTTAACGTGCACATTATATATCATGTAAACAATGGCGTAAGTAAATCTATTAGACAAACTCGCACCATAAAATATTGGTGAGCAGAATTGAATCCAATATCATTTAGTCGAACGCTAATTTAAAAAAAACCACCTTACCACACTATTAGGATTTGATTCTTATTAGAATTATTTTTGGATTGTCTTTTATAATTTTTTAAATATATTTCTTAAATATTTTTTATATTTCTTAAATATTTGATTTTATAATTTTAAGGACTCGGAGCCATAAGTTTACTATCATATATTTTTATAATATTTTTTACTACATACAATGAAAATTATTTTTATTTGTTCACATAAAATTAATGTCTTTGGATTAAATACACATAGATTATGATTAATAAGATAAAATGTAATAATTACAAGGAAACATTGCTTAATTTCAGAGAAAACAAGTACTCGTAGAAACATTTCCCAAAAAAAAAATAAAAAGAGAACAAAATTATATACTAAATGGAATAAAATCCCTTCATGTGGACCTCACTAATTCCACTCCCTTTTCACTGTATCCAAGGAAGAGCTCCCCTGAAATCGGGGTCCGCTAATATCAACCAATGGCATCTTGCCACTTGGAAGCCGCCACATGACATCGGCCACCCTTTGTCTAGAAACGTCCGCCGTACCGGCACCCACTTCCGCCACCGTTTCACGCATCAAGCACTCCGTAATTTCACCCGCGATCTCACATACTATGTTGTCGCCTTCATCCTCGAAGGATCTTTGCAATGGTAAATTACACAAATCTCTCTCAACCAAGCCATCGATATCTTCAAGAACCTCACATTTCGCCGCCGGAAAACACTCGATTTTCTTGCACAATTCATCGACCAGGGAGGAATGATCATTAATGGGGGAAGCCAATTTCATAAAATCGAGACGGGGTCTCAAGATTTCGCCCAAGAGTTCATCCACCAGCTGAAAAATAAGCTTCCGGTTGCTGCGGCGGCTTAAAACGGTGGCGGAGGTGGTGCTTGTGGTGGGCTGGAACAGTTCGAGGTAGTGGAAGATAGTTGGGTCAAGGGGATGGGAACAAGAGTGCCACTTTTTGCGGGTGCGTCTGAGGATTTTCTGTATGTAAATTTCGTACTCGGCGGCGGCGGAGGGAGCGGTGGCGCAACCGTTAGTGCTGTCTGGTTCGACGTTTTCTAGGACGTCGAATATTTTATCTGTGTGCAGCTGCAGCTTGTACGAATGGCTCGGTTTACTAGATAACTGTGTGCGCCTTTTCGATGCAAGAGCATCTGAGACCTGTGACTGCATTTTCACCCACAAGAAAAACATATTTAAAAAAGGGAAATTTTTAATTATAATCTGGCAAACAGATGACAATGACGCGATTCTAGATTACAAAATCATTGATTTATCTTCAAGATGAAATGGGTTTTTAATATTTTAAAATAATGTAAAGACAAAAAGAAAGTAGAAGTCACAAGTACCTGTTTTTGAGGTAATTTTGTGACCAGGGGAGATGGATCTTTCTTGACTGGTAAAAGAATTGGGGAACTGATATAAAAAACATCGCTCGAAAATGGAGTTTTCTTGCACTTTTTATCACTTAAACTTGCTTTACTTTTAGCTGGTGAACGCACAAATGCCTCCTCTCTCTTGTTTTTGATGCCATGATCGGAACCAGCTTGAGGGGGCAAACATTTCTTCACACTTGATGATTTACATCTTCCTCTACTAGCTACTTTCTTGCAATCCTTCTGTCGCTGTTGGTCTTGAAATGTTTGAATCTTTGGAGGCAACGAATTCGAAACCTCTTGTGATGGACTATTATAATCAGAAGATGTTGAGTTTCTTGGACTTTTGGTGTTTGCCTCTGCGAGTGGTTTGTTCTTGGTAGATTCTGAAAACCTTAGCTTTGGGGAACAAGATGGAGTTGAATCATCTCCGAATCTTGAAAAAATGGTGGGATTCTTTTTATTCGGCTTGAGGAGCACAAGATTTTCATCTCTTCTAATTGGTTCCGATCTGTTTCTGTTTGTGATATCGACTCCAACTCTTCTGCTCACATTTTCTTTAACTTGCTTCACAATTTGCTTAGCATAGTTACCTGGACTCGTAGCACTCTCGTCCAGAACTTTGAATCGTGATCCCCTTCTGCTCCTCCCTCGTTCAGCCGAGTTTCCGAATTCATCACTCGCGTTCTCTTTGTTCAACTGAAGGGACAATCTGTGAATCTCGGAATCCGACCTTCTGGACGATGAGATTCTCGGTGTCTCCGGCAAGGACCGGGCAGTGCCTGTACTCGAGTCATCGTCGAAAAATGTTCGGTTCGACCTGGACCGGAGAAGGATTGTCTCTGTTTTCCCGAGGTTTTTGAGGAAATGGGATTTAGTTTTCAGCTTGGGATTCGAAGGAGAGGTGCATTCTGGGAGCAAATCAAGTCCCATGAGCCGGGCCACAAGATTTGGAGTCTTTGTTCCCGGGGAATAGCTGCTGCATTCTGAAGAAACATCAATATCTGAACTTGATTTCAATGAAGATGTGGGGATTCTTGATTTCGGTGTTTTGATTTTCATTCCCACCTGGACAAAATATTGCATTTCCATAATCAAGAAAGTTGGGAGCGTAAACTTTTTTTTTTTTTTTTTATTTTTATTTTTTATCTTTATGACTTTATGCAATGAAAAAGCAAATTGCCCATATAAAATTGAACACTTTAAATGAATAGATTACAAAATATAACCACCACCATTACTTACAGGGAAATTCAAATTCTCTTCTTCTTGTTTCATAGCTAATGACAGAGAAATCGAAGCTTCTTTCATGGCGGCTTCAGGCTCCTCTAATTCCAAGCTGTTTCTTGGGGCTTCCACTCCTACATCACATCAAAATATACAAACAAACAAAAAACTCATCACCAACTCAAGAGCATTATTAACAGTAAATGCACCTAAAAAAAGGGACCCTAAACTTAATATATAGATAAATATATTTTATTTTATTCTGAAAAAACCTTTAGATATGGTGGCTTCTTCTTGAAGAAAGGAGTCATCAGGCTTAAACTCAGAGTGATGCGCAGTCAAAGGGAGCTGAAAACTATTCAAATCAAACAGCTGAAACACAGCACACATGCATCCAGCAGAAGCTGCCCCCGCCGCCTCCTCCTCCTCCTCCTGCATTCCTCCGGCCATTCTTACTCTCCTGCCGGCGGATCCGCCACCTCCACCGACCCAAAACAGCCACTCTTTTCCCATACCTGCTCCTCCGCCTCCGCCTCCTTCACAACACCAGTTATTTTTATAATATAATCAACAAGATATTAAAGAAAAAAAAAAAGAATGACCAGTGAAAATGACGCAACTGGTACTTGTTGCTTCTTCACAAGATGAATCCCTGAAAAGGGGTCAAGAAAAGGCTGCAAATCAATGGTCGTATGAAAGCGAAAAGTGCGGTGGGACGAAGGAAAATCTGGAATATATTAAATTTTTATTTTTCACAGAATTGCAATTGCTGAGAGATTTGGATCAAACAGTTTGATTATGATCACTCACTCCCAAGAATTAACAGAACATGGCAACCCAAATTCTCTCTCTCTCTTCTCGGGAATTGAAAAGGATGACGAAATGACGACGCGCTCTCTCGTTTTTTTATAACAGTGTTTGTCCACCATGTTACCCTCTCAAATTCGAATATATATAGAGTTTTGTTAGTATGTTCATTAATTGTCTTAACCTTTGTGTCTATCATATGTAATAGTTGAATGTTTTATATATGGTTGACATGGTTGGTGGACATCATAGCAAAACTGTATATATATATACCAACCGTGCCGATCTCTGTATCCACCATGTATAAAACACTCAACTATTACACATGGTGGACACAGAGGTGGGCACGGTTGATGGGCAGTATAACAAAACTATATATATATATGGTCTTTCTTTCTTTACTTTAAAATTAAACTATTCACTCTCTTTTAATGCAATTTCACGGATTCGGATCGAACTTGTTCATATTTATAATTAAAAAAATAATAATACTCCACAAACTCGATCCCTCTCTTACAAAAGTTTTTTGTGAAAATTAAAAAGGGTAATTGCATACATTACTACTATGAAATATCGAGATTGCTAAAAACTTCCTATGAAAAATAATGATCTACTAGCTCCCTGTGTTTTTTAATCTTGAGCACATATCTCTTTGTGTTTTTAAAATTTGAGAACATAACCTCTTGTCCGAAATTTTTCAAGGGTATTTGTGAACAAAATTTGAAAACACAAGGAGCTTATAGTTATATATATTACCTCAAATTAATATATATATTTTTATTTTATTTTATTCAGCAAAATATACTTTTTTTGAGGTATTTTACTACTCCCTGATAAACATTTAATCAACTACATGTGTTCTAACACGTAAGTCAATTTCTTTAGGAAAAATAATTTGATTATCCACTACCTTGCCCTATTTTCTTCTTAGATTTTGATTATATTTTAAAATTTAATTTTCAGCTATTGTGTTTTCGTTATCGTATCTAGTCACCCTTGCCCTATTTTCTTCTTAGATTTTGATTATATTTTAAATTTTAATTTTTCAGCTATTGTGATTTCGTTATCGTATCTAGTCACTCTTTATTTTCATACGATGCATTTATATTTTTCTGTATCACGTTAATATTTTCGATAAGAAAATATTAAGAATAATCAAAGTTACCGTAATAAAAGCAAAATTTAATTCTTATAAGTGGTGAGCTATCACGCTTTTGACAATAAATGGGTAATTAATTGAATTTTATATTAGGAAAATTAAAAATAAATTCTTTTCCTACTAACCTTTTCTATTTAATGTTTTGATTCGCTTAATATTCAAAATTTGGTCAATGTGCAGTAAATTTGATTTTTTTCCCCCTAGTTTATTAAAGTTATTATATGAAACCTGAAAAATACTAACATGAGACTGAAACTTTTGCTTGAAAAATAACGTGTTCGGGCATCATGTTAGTAATAAGACCAAAATAATCGAAAATTAAAATTTACTATGTATTAAGACGAAATTTTAAAAAATTAATGGATTAAAACTCAAAAATTGGAAAAATTAGTTGAAAAAAAAAAATTCAATTATTGGAAGGAAAAATATTTAGAATAAACTATTTGAAGAAATTTAACCGCTGTATATATATGGGTTAATTGTCAATCACTCCCTAAACCACTTTACAACTTATTTATAAATCCCTACATATATAAAACTTACTTTCAACTCCCTGGAGAGAGAAATTTTTGTTTCTAAATACCAATTTTACCCTTATCTCTTAAAAAAAATGAGAGAATGGATAATAAAAACAAAACTAATTCAAATAGTATATATATAAAAAAATTCAAATTAAAATCAAAGAACATAAACCATATCATATACATGTTTAAGTTGATACATGAGCAAGTATGTGTTTAGGAAGCAAGCATATACTTCCAAATCATTATTGGAAGAAATATGATAAAGGATTAAAAGTTCGAATAGGAGATGGATCAATAATCATGCTTAATACAGTATCAGAAAAATTAAAAATAGAAATAGAAGAAACAAAATTTGTAATACCCATTATATATCAAATAGAATCAGGAATTGACATTATAATAGGAAATAACTTTTTAAGAGAATATCTTCCCTTTACACAATTTGAAGATCACATATCTTTAAACAAAGGATCATCAATGATTTACATTCCCAAAATACGAACAACATTTCGCGTAGGAAATGAAGGATTTACAAAGAATTTTCATAAACGAAATACAAATCCAATAGAACTAAAAATAGAAAATATTTTAACGATTAATCCTGAAAAAGAAATCATGAGAAAATTTCATGATATATGTTCTGAAAATCCTCAGGACAAAATTAAGAAAAGAAAACAATTTATTGCTTCAATAAAACTCAAAGACCCTAATATCACAATCCGTGAAGCACCAAGAAGATGTAACATGGATGATGTAAAAATATTTGAAAAAGAAGTTCAAGAATTATTAAAACTTAAGATAATCATCCCTAGTAAAAGTCCACACTCTTCACCAGCCTTTTATGTCAGTAAGAAAGATACTGATAAGAAAAGAATGGTAATTGATTATCGAAAGATGAATAAATCAACAATTATGGATGGATATTATATCCCAAATAAGAATGATTTACTATCTTATATAGGAGAAATGAAATATTTTTTCAGTTTAGATTGTAAATCAAGATTCTGGCAAATTCAACTAGAACCACAAACACAATTACTTACAGCATTCAGTTGTCCAAAAGGACAATATCAATGGACTGTATTACCTTTCGGACTTAAACAAGCACCAGGTATCTTTCAAAGATATATGGATGAATCTTTAAATCATATATAGATTTTTGTTGTGTTTATATAGATGACATATTAATTTATTCAAAAACACTAGATCAACATTATAAAGATCTCATGACAGTTTTAGATATTTGTCATAAAGATGAAATTATACTTTCTGAAAAGAAAGCACAATTATTCAAAACAAAAATAAATTATTTAGGATTACAAATAGAAGATGAAAAATATTGTTTACAACCGCATATACTTAAGAAAATTCACGATTTTCCTAGTGAAATCAAGGATAAAGATTAATTAAGAAGATTTTTAGGATTATTAACTTATTTTGGAAATTACATTAAGAAACTTGCAGAAATCAGAAAACCTCTTCAGGTAAAACTTAAACAGGACTATAAGTGGAAATGATCGAAAGAAGATACTAATTACATAGACACTATTAAAAAAAATTAATTAGTAATCTTCCTGAATTATATTTTCCTTCAAATAAAGATAAAATAATAATTGAAACAGACGCTTCAGATGAATACTGGGGAGCATGTTTAAAAGCTTATACTGGAGAAAGAAATTTAGAAGAACTTACTAAAACAGCTACTAGAAATAATGAAAAATTATGCAACTATACATCAGGAACTTTTCAAGGTGCACAATTAAATTATCATTCGAATGAAAAATAATTATTAGCTTTAATATTTACAATTAGGAAAATTAAAAATAAATTCTTTTCCTACTAACCTTTTCTATTTAATGTTTTGATTCGCTTAATATTCAAAATTTGGTCAATGTGCAGTAAATTTGATTTTTTTTCCCCCTAGTTTATTAAAGTTATTATATGAAACCTGAAAAATACTAACATGAGACTGAAAATTTTGCTTGAAAAATAACGTGTTCGGGCATCATGTTAGTAATAAGACCAAAATAATCGAAAATTAAAATTTACTATGTATTAAGACGAAATTTTAAAAAATTAATGGATTAAAACTCAAAAATTGGAAAAATTAGTTGAAAAAAAAAAATTCAATTATTGGAAGGAAAAATATTTAGAATAAACTATTTGAAGAAATTTAACCTCTGTATATATATTTATACATATATAATGTTTATATATAAAACTATATATATATATATATATATGTATGTGTGTGAGAGAGACATAAACATTGAATTGAATATAGGACAGAAGCAGCTAGGTGATATTATAAAGGGATAATATTTCAGATTTGAAATGGTTATTAATGGGGATCTCTGCAATATTATTGAAATGTGATTGTGACTCCTCATGTATATTCGAGATGTGACATTATATTATTATTCTTTTATTACCATTTATTCATTTATATTTTTTTTGAACTGCCATTTATTCATTTATTTACTCAAACCTATATATACGAAAAAAATATTCCCATAACCCAATTTGAATCTTTTACATTGAATAATACTATAATTTAATAAATGTTACATCCATGACCAGACGGATATATTCATGAAATATGAAATTTTCATTTCAGAAATTAGATTTGGAAAATTTAATAATGACTTTATTCATGAATTGAAAGTAGGGGTGGGAAAAAATACCGAATTTTCGGTATACCGGGGTTATTATAACGAAAAAATATCTAGTTTACCGAATTTTCGATATACCGAATATTTCGGTATGGTACGGTAATGATACCGAATATTTTGATACGGTAACAGTATGAAATTTGAAAATTTCGGTATATGCCGGTATACCGATATACCGAAATATTATATAAAAATTTAAAAATATATAATATTTTTAAACAATAAATTTTAAAATTTTAAAAATATAAGGTTTTTTCGATATAAAACGGTATGTACCGATACCGTACCGAAATTTTGGTATAATCCGTATGCTAGTTATAGATACCGAAATTTTTGGTATATCGAAAATCGGTATACCAAAATTTTTGATACTGTATCGATATAAAATTTTCTTATACCGTAATTTTTGGTACGGTATACGATATGCATTTTTTGGTACGGTACGGTATAACACTCCTAATTGAAAGATTGTTTTCAGCTGGTTGGATGTTTGACATGAATTGTTTCATGAAAAGTTACGAATAAATCAATTAACTTCTGATCATTAGTACTCAAGCATTCATCTAATTTATCAATTAAAACACCTTGAAAGTTTGAGACGAGAAATTTTGTTATAGGATATGTTGTACCTCGTACTATATTACTATACATATTAAAATTGACCAAAAGAAAATGAACTTACAAAGGAAAGAAGTGCATTGATTGGTATAATTATTTTGAGTAATATGAGCATTCACTGTCGTAAAACTAAAAAGACTAACATAAATTGGATTTAGTCGATGCTAGCATATGAGTAGTTTTTCTCTCATGGATAGTTTTTATCTTGTTGATATTCGCACAAACATTTTGGGTAAAAAAAAAATTGAGCCCTTAGATGCACCCTTCGGACACTGTCTGAAGGGTAGCATCGACCTTCTCATAAAGTGTATGCTATGTTACACTAGATTTTGAGCACGTTTAGATTCAAAAGATAAAATATAAAATGGTTTTTTTTTTTAAAAAAATGTGTTTTTATCGTTTTATATGTGTTTGGATAGGTCTTAAAATTCTTTTAAATGCACTTAATTAGTTACACTTGAGCTAAAATAAGTGTGTTTTTTCCCCCTAAAAGCTCAAATTAATTGTTTCTCTTTCTCAATGATTTGTGTTTTCTAAATGCCTCAAATAAGAAAAGTGTTTTTCATTTATTTATATAAGCACAAAAATTTTAGCAACTTTCATTTTAAATGAACTTTTAAAAAGCCCTTTTTTTTTAAAAAAAAAAAAAAAAAAAAAAAGCTTTTATATCGAAACACACCCATATCTCATGAAACTCGTCTTTGAACCGTGATTTTACTAGAGTTGAAATTATCACCTTACATAGAAACTACAACAACCACTTTTGACCTATGCAAAGTGGTCAATGTATGAGCTAAGCTAACTGAATTTCGGCAATTTATTTTCACTAGTTTTCTGCAATCTTAGTTAAAGTGTATGCAATATGTGGTGGTCTTTTTTTAGTCAATAAATAATTAATTATAATAAGATCTCAAACTCGATAATATGAGATTCGAAATATTGGAGAAAAAATTATCTTTTTAAAATTATGTGGGGTATTGAATCTCGCTCATATGAACATGTGATGGATGACTTGTAAATATCATAAATTAAATTAAAAAAAATCATTTACTCACTATGTGTTGGGCCATCGTAGGATGTGATAGTCAAATTTTGTCATCAAGAAAAATTGAATTCATATGAATATCAATGTACACGTCATTCACTCTAATGTATTCAATTATATAATTTTTTGTTAATAATAATTAATATTATATATATATATATATATATATATATATATATATATATATATATATATATATATACTCCACTTTATAAACGGATTTTATACGTGAAATCAAGCATATATAATATAAAATGGAATGCACACAACATCGATATTTTATTCACATTGTATATATATCAGTATCCGGAATTTCGATAAGTGTTAATAGTTTATAAACAATATTTTGGGAGTCCACGGGCTTGAAATATAATGATATTTAACTTCATGAATATATTAAATATTATATTAAATTAAATAACAAACCTGCAAAAATAATAATATTAAAAATGATCAATGCTGATGCCTGGAGGATTCCCGACAACACAGGCCCTCCATGAATGGACATATTCGCCCCTGATAGATACATGGTCCATATTCATATCCATATCCCTGAATTTTATTATTTTTTCAAACTATTTTAGATGCATGTATTTTCTAAATTCATTGTTGCGAATAATTTAACGATTCCAAAAATTATGTGTACTCATGGTATAGTGGATCGTGTCACACGTAATGTGTATGTTGTATATAAATTAAAAATTAATAAATAAAGACATTAATAGTTTGAATTGAAATTGTAGTAAAGGCAAATAAAATATAAAAAAATATTATCATAATATTGAAAAAATATGTAGTTAGTTTGAGAAAACGGATGACATTTTAGAAAAATCTATGATATCATAAAGAATATATAAAAATAATTATACAAAATTTATAGTGATTTTTTGAAATAATAATTTCCGTACGAGGTATGTCCCATCATACTCTTGAATATCTCGTTTTGTTGGTTGGGGACCATTTTCGATTGTTTCTTTTATAAGTACATTTTTTTCTCCTTAAAGATAATTTTACTGGAAAATATTTGCGGGAAAAATGAATAACACAGCTATTATTTGTTGGGAAGTAATAATTGATCTAGTAGGAAAGTAGGAGGATTTCTAAATGTGATAATTTAGTTGTGTAAAGATTTAGAAGGAGAAGATAATATTTTTGATTCCGTAATATGCATATTTTCGTTTTTATCATCCTTTTGGTCAATTTAATGTCTTAGTCCGTTAATTTATTTTTTTTCGATTTTAGTCATTTTTCATTTGAGGGCTTACGTGACAACATACACTTCTGCGTATTTGATGCAACGTGAGATCTTTGATGAAAAATTACTAAAATTTTAAAATAAAAATTATTCAATAGATCAAAACTAAGATTTGATCGATGACGAGACAAAAAACAAAAAAAAACATATAAGTTAGGGTGAAAAATTTTAATCTACCTGATTAAAGAGCATTTGATTGCACAACTAAATCATCGTTATTTTTTTTTTAATAAAACGACAAAATTCAATCTTATAACTTGTATCAGAGTCAACATTATGTTTATGGTTCTCATAAATTATAAGTTGGTGCAACTATTGCAAGAGACATCATTGAGGAGCAATAATTATTTACTAGTCATCTGGCACACGCTTTGCGTGTGTAACACACGTATCTTTAAATTTTATTTTTAAATATTTGATTTTTTAATATATATATATATATATATATAATAAATGAGACATAAAAGTTTAAAAATTAAGAAACAAATATAACGTGTAATGGGGGGATTGGGGGGAGAAAATGGGTGAGAGTGGCTTAGGGGTAATTTAGTCCTAACACATAAAAGACCAAACAGTTATTCTAAGGCATGGAGCTATTATAATATAGAAAGATGATGTAAATTGATCAAAATATGGCGTTGTAGTTGTTGTACAATTAAAACTTTTGAGTTGTACTATTATTATCGATAATATTTTTGTTAAAGCGCCAAATGCTATATCGTATATTATAACGCCCCGTTTTTATCTTAAATGAGTTTATTTGAGTTAATCGGAGATTGCAGAGTTCACGAGCCGACTTGATTTTGATCAGGGTCCTTTTTGCAAATTTTGGAAATTTTAGGGACTAAAACGCAAATATTGATTTTTATATATTATCTACAACTTGATTGGATTGAGAATAGTCTTCACCTTCTTCCTTCTTGCACGCCATCTCCATTGAAGCCGACCCAATGAGTTTCCAAGCTTTGTGATTTTATTCCAAGCTCGATCCGACCGTTGAAAATTATTTCTGAAGGCAGTTTAGCGATCACGGCTGCGAGAGCTTCGTTCTATCGTAAGTTTTTTTACGATCAGATACATTCTAGTTTTTGGATGTTGTTAGAATCGTTCTAGATTCGAGTATGTTGTTCTCGACAGAGTTCTGATCGTTTATTACCTGTCGGTTTTGAAATAGAGCGACGTTCGGATTTGTTGTGATTTTTGGAAGCCATTTTCGAAAATAATGATTTTGAGATTTGTTGGGATTGCCTTGTTAAGGTTGTATTAGCATTGTTATGAGTTGTTATCGCTATTGAACTGTTGTCTGCGTTGTCGGTTTGTTCAGTTTATAGTCGTTATGCCGTCGGTTTGAGTTTTGGAGATTTGAACCGTTTTTGAAGTTGTTGAACTTGGCTTGTAAGTTGATCTTGGTTATTGATCTTGTATTTCATCTGGACAGATTCGTTTGGAGTTTGTCAAGCCAGAGTTAACAGCGTTTTGATCGTCAAGAGTTGGACGAAGATCGGTAAAGAGTTTTACCTTGAGCCTTGTTGTTGTTTAGATTGGTTAGACTTTGATACAATCTTTTGTTGTAGCTTTCCAGAGATTGGAACTACTTGCCTTGAAAGGTAAAAGCAGTCATTGTCGCGGGATAGCATACTCGGGATTGTTGGTTCTCGAGTTTTCCCTTTTAAATCACATATTGCATCAATACTTGTTCTAGCATGTGAAACTTGTATTTGTTGGTTGATTGAGTTTCGTTATGTGACTTTTGCTTATATTTATGCTATGCATTCATCTTGAGCCTACTTTGTTTACAACGGGCAGAACCGCCCTTTTTGTTTTAGACGTTTGGAAACTATGATTGAGTGGCCTAGGTCGTAGTCCTTTCGCCTAGTGCTAGCATACTCATTATGGTTGCTCAAAGTCTAGAGGAGTGGGATACGTGACACCACCTCGATTGGGAGAGTCGGTGAGTTGTTACGTGATCTCATCCTCGGGATCCCAAAAGCACAGCAGCAATCCCTCGTTTATCAGATTTGATAACCCGTTTTAAAGACATGCATTCATTACGTTAACATTGATTACTTGTTACATTGAAAGTATGTTTATTGAATTTATTACTTGCTATGTTGCTTTTACTGGGATTATCTTTCTCACCGGTTTATCCGGCTGTTGCTTTGTTTTGTATGTGTACTTGGCAACAGGTGGAGCAAGACCAAGTCAGCGAAGGCCTGGTTAGCAACAAGAGAGAGAGCTAGTAGTGAGACTCGGTTTAGAAGTCGTGTCAGCATGTCTACCTAGTTGTATTTGAACATGTTTAGATATCGAACTTCATTATGTTATTGTATTGTTTATGCGAGCTGTGTTGAAAGTTTGTCGTTACAAATCCAATACTTTTGAGCGGTTGTGTAACCCTAGAATTTCTTGTATTAGTTGGAGAACTTGTGATTGTAATGCATGATAAAATGTTGTTGGTTTTGGACTCAAGTTCTAGCATGATTTCTGCTGTTTTGCTCTGTTTCTGTCACCGCTCGATCCGCAAGATCTTGCGGATCGAGCGAGGGCATTTTGATGCATTTGGAAATTTTGTGGCTCGCTCGATCCGCAAGATCTTACGGATCGAGCGAGGGCTGGTTTTTCTCGGGCAGAACCTTTTAGGTTTTTGGCTCGCTCGATCGGTAAGATCTTACCGATCGAGCGAGGCACTATTTAAAAAAAAAAATCTTATTGCTTTTAACCTTTGGTTATTGTATGACTTATTGTTGTTTAATCCCGAGATTAGTTGTTTGGAACTGAGGTCTCACATTAAGTGGTATCAGAGCGTTAAGATTCTTGGTTGAACTAGAGTGAGCGAGGTAGATCGAGTCTGCATGTATTGGCTCCTCGCATGTGTTTGAATTATTTTAACTGTGTACTTAATTCCATGCGAGCATGCTTTATTATTGAGAATTATTGAATTACATGGTTATGTGATTTAATTTATAAAGCATGATCTACTTGAGATATAATTGTTTCTGTTATCGACTGGTATCTGGTATTCCAAGCGGTTGTAAGGGCACTGACAGTAGCGATTGAGATATCTTGTGTCCTAACCTTTGATTATCAGATGGGTCCTCGTCGAGTGATAAACAGAAACACACCGCCAGTTATTCCTACGACTGAGCAAGCTAGCACTGAAGTTGATCAGTTGGATGCTTCAGCGACTCCTATGGAAACCTTGCTGAAGAGGTTTCAGTCGTTCAATCCGCCGTTGTTGATGGGTTTCAGAAAATTCAGTTGACTACGAAAGTTGGTTGGATGATATGGATCAGTTGTTTGATTCCATTGACTACACCGATGACCGCCGAATCAGGTTAGTAATTCATCAGCTGCGTGGTGGTGCTAAGAGCTGGTGGATCATGACAAAAAAAGCGTTTGAGAGTAGAGGTACGGAAGTTACTTGGACTCTTTTTAAATCTGAGTTTTATAATCGGTTTTTCCCCATCTCGTATCGTAAGGATAAGGGAGCAGAGTTTGCAAATTTGAAGCAAGGGAATCTGAACATCGAAAAGTACGTCGCCAAGTTTGATAGTCTGTTGCGTTTTGCACCACTAATTGCCAGAGATGAAGAAGCTAAGGCAGATCAGTTCATAAATGGGTTGAACCCCGACGTCTTCACGTTGGTTAACACCAACAGGCCTAACAACTTTGCGGATGCCATGAATCACGCAAAGGGAGCAGAAGCAGGCTTGTGGAGGCAAAGAGGTAATCAGGTGGCACCTCAACAGCAGAGGTAGTATCAGAACCAACCGTCTCAGTATCAGAATCAACCATCTCAGCATCAGTACCAGCAGCAGAGTTATGAAGGTGGTAGCAGTGGGGGAAACAGAAAGGATCAGTACAAGGCAAGAGGTAAACAGTTCAAAAGGCAGCGGAACAGTTCGTTTAGTTCCAGTGGTTCCCGACAGTTTGGTTCAGGACAGAGCTCTGGATCATCATCCTTGTACTGTAGCAAGTGTGGAGGAAGACACTCACCGGATCAGTGTGTGGGATTCTTTGGCAATTGTAAAACCTGTCAGCAACCGGGACACTTCTCTAAAGTGTGCCCACAGCGTAACAGAGATAGAGCTCAGAGTGGGAGTTCGTCTAGACCTGAAGCTCAGCCTGAGAGACAGTCTTCTGTAGTTCACTCTTTCCAACCTCAGCAGCAGCAGAACAGATAGGGAGGTAGTACCAGTGCAAATCAGCCTCCGAGACAGCAAGCACGAGTCTTTGCTTTGACAGAGGATCAGGCTCAAGCAGCACCTGATGATGTTATAGCAGGTAACTGTTCGATTTTCGGTTATTCTGCTCATGTTTTGATAGATACAGGTGCTTCCCATTCCTTTATCTCTGAGAAATTTGTGTTATTGCATGATTTGCCTACTGAGTTATTGCCTAAAGTAGTAGCTGTTACTTCACCTTTGAGTGAAGAAATTGTTTCTGTCCGATTAGTCAGGAACTGTGAACTGTGTTTTGAAGGAAATTTGTTAGAATTCGACTGTATTGTACTTGGACTGTCAGATTTTGATTGTATTGTCGGTATAGATGCTTTAACCAAGTACAAGGCAACAATCGATTGTTTTTTGAAAGTTGTCAGGTTCAGACCTGAAATGGCAGACGAGCGGAAATTCTTTGGTAAGGGTTCTCGATCTAAAATTCCTTTGATTTTAGTGTTATCTATGACTCGTTTGCTACAGAGAGGTGCAGAAGGATTTTTGGTTTATGCGGTTGATGTACTGAAATCTAGCCCAGCTTTGGTAGACTTACCGGTGGTTAGAGAATTTGCTGATGTGTTTTCGGAAGATGTTCCAGGTTTGCCACCTATTTGAGAGATCGAATTCAGTATTGACTTAGTGCCAGGTACTCAACCTATTTCAAAAGCTCCTCGTATGACACTTTTTGAATTGAGAGAGTTGAAGGAGCATCTTGAGGATTTGATTGCCAAGGGATACATCAGACCTAGTGTATCGCCTTGGGGTGCTCCTGTTCTATTTGTGCGGAAGAAGGATGGTTCGATGCGGCTCTGTATCGATTACCGCCAATTGAATCAGGCTACAGTTAAGAACAGGTATCCCTTACCCCGAATAGATGACCTTTTTGATCAACTGCAGGGTTCTTCTGTCTACTCTAAGATTGATCTGAGGTCAGGTTATCACCAGTTGAGAGTGCGAGAGGAAGATGTTCCTAAGACCGCATTCAGAACGAGGTATGGTAATTTTGAGTTTATAGTCATGCCATTCGGTTTGACTAACGCTCCAGCGGTTTTTATGGGTTTGATGAACCGTATCTTTCAGCGTTATTTAGATGAGTTCGTCATTATCTTTATCGATGATATTCTTATCTACTCGAAGAACCGTACTGACCATGCAGAGCACTTGAGGACCGTATTGCAGATTTTGCGAGTTGAGCAGTCATTTGCCAAGCTGTCTAAGTGTGAATTCTGGTTAGATCGAGTTGTCTTTCTCGGTCACATTATTTCTGAAGATGGGATTTCTGTCGATCCCAGCAAGATTGAAGCGGTTATGAATTGGCCTAGACCTACTTCAGTGCCGGAGATCCGAAGCTTCATGGGTTTAGCTGGTTATTACCGTCGTTTCATCGAGGGTTTCTCGTCTATTGCCAAGCCTATTACCCAGCCGACTCAGAAGAATGTGCCTTTTGTCTGGACTGCAGATTGTGAGGCTAGCTTTGTTGATCTGAAGAGGAAACTGGAGGTTTCCCAGTCTATTTTGATGCTTCTAACCGAGGCTTGGGTTGTGTTCTTATGCAGCATAAGCATGTGATAGCGTATGCATCGAGGCAGCTGAAACTGCACGAGACTCGTTATCTGGTTCATGATCTTGAACTAGTTGCGATCGTCTTTGCTCTGAAGATCTGGTGTCACTATCTTTATGGTGAGTCTTTCGAGATCTTCTCTGACCATAAGAGCCTTAAGTACTTGTTTTCACAGGCAGAACTGAATATGAGGCAGAGAAGATGGTTAGATCTGTTGAAGGATTTTAACTGTGAAATCAAGTATTATCCGGGAAAGTCAAATGCAGTTGCAGATGCCTTGAGCCGAAAGCTATGTTCTTTATCTCTTTCTACTATTGGTGTTTCTCAGTTGATCGATGATTGTTGCACTTCTGGTTTAGAGTTTGAAACAGATAGGGAGACTATCAGAGTGTTTGCTATTCAAGCCGAGCCGGAGTTGTTTGTTGCAATCAGAGAAGCACAGAAGTCTGAGCCGAGCATTCAGGTTTCAGTAGAAAAAGTCAGATCGGTACATCAGTCTGAATTCCAGGTTAAAGATGATGTTTTGTTGGTGAATAACCGTATCGTTGTGCCTGATATTTCGGATTTGAGACAGCGTATTCTCCGAGAGGCTCATTGCAGTCGGTATAGTATTCATCCCGGAGGTCGTAAGATGTACAACGATCTAAAGATTCAGTTTTGGTGGAAGAGAATGAAGAGCGACGTAGCAAGGTTTGTATCTCGGTGTTTGAACTATCAACAAGTTAAAGCAGAACGGAAGCGACCAGGAGGTCTGTTGCACAGTCTATCTGTTCCTGAATGGAAGTGGGATCACATTTCCATGGATTTTGTCACGAAGCTACCACGATCCGTTCGAGGATGCGATGTCATTTGGGTAGTGATCGACCGATTGACGAAGTCTGAATGTTTTATTCCGTACAGAATGACGTATCGTCATGATCAGATGGCTGAGTTGTATGTTAGCAATGTTGTGAGATTGCATGGTGTGCCGAAGTTGATCGTTTCAGACAGAGACCCTAGATTCACTTCTTACTTTTGGCACAGTATTCAGGGGCATTTGGTACTCGATTGTATCTGAGTACAGCTTATCATCCTCAGACCGATGGACAGTCAGAGCGGACTATCCAGACGTTAGAGGATATGCTGCAAGCGGTAGTGCTAGACTTTGGCACTAGTTGGCAGGATTCTTTGCCTTTTGTCGAGTTTTCTTACAACAACAGCTTTCAAGCGAGTATCGGTATGGCGCCTTTTGAGGCATTGTACGGTAAGAAATGCCGATCTCCGTTGTTTTGGGATGATTTGTCCGAGCCACCAGATTTGGGACCGGAGATGCTTAGAGATATGACAGAGCAGGTTAAGATCATTCATAACAGAATGAAGTCAGCTCAAGATAGACAGGCGAAGTATGCGAACGTCAGACGTAGACCTCTGAGTTTTGAGCAGGGAGACCGTGTATTCCTTAAGATTTCTCCTTTCAGAGGCACTGTCAGATTCGGAAAGAGAGGGAAGTTATCTCCGAGATTCATCGGGCCGTACGAGATTCTCGAGAAGATAGGCGATCTTGCCTACAGACTTGCACTTCCTCCGTCTTTATCTGGTATTCACGACGTTTTTCACGTCTCTATGCTGCGAAAGTATCATCCAGATCTTTCTCATATCCTTCAGCCTGATGAAGCCGGGTTAGACGAGACTCTGAGCTATTTTGAACGACTGATTCAGATCCTTGATCGGAAAGAAAAGCAACTCAGAACCAAGTTGATTCCGTTGGTGAAAGTGCAGTGAAGCCGTCACGGAGTCGAGGAAGCGACTTGGGAGACAGAATCTGACATGAGACAGCAATTTCCGGAGTTATTCGGATGACGTGAGTTCTTCTTACTGTCTTTAGTTCTTTATTCTATCTTATGAGTTGTGGTTCTTGTTGATTTCGAGGACGAAATCTCTTCTTAGTGGGGGAGGATTGTAACGCCCCGTTTTTATCTTAAATGAGTTTATTTGAGTTAATCGGAGATTGCAGAGTTCACGAGCCGACTTGATTTTGATCATGGTCCTTTTTGCAAATTTTGGAAATTTCAGGAACTAAAACGCAAATATTGATTTTTATATATTATCTACAACTTGATTGGATTGAGAATAGTCTTCACCTTCTTTCTTTTTGCACGCCATCTCCATTGAAGCTTACCCAATGAGTTTCCAAGCTTTGTGATTTCATTCAGAGCTCGATCCGACCGTTGGAAATTATTTCTGAAGGTAGTTTAGCGATCACGGCTGCGAGAGCTTCGTTCTATCGTAAGTTTTTTTTACGATCAGATACATTCTAGTTTTTGGATGTTGTTAGAATCGTTCTAGATTCGAGTATGTTGTTCTCGACAGAGTTCTGATCGTTTATTACCTCTCGGTTTTGAAATAGAGCGACGTTCGGATTTGTTGTGATTTTTGGAAGCCATTTCGAAAATAATAATTTTGAGATTTGTTGGGATTGCCTTGTTAAGGTTGTATTAGCATTGTTATGAGTTGTTATCGCTATTGAACTGCTGTCTGCATTGTCGGTTTGTTCAGTTTATAGTCGTTATGCCGTCGGTTTGAGTTTTGGAGATTTGAACTGTTTTTGAAGTTGTAGAACTTGGCTTGTAAGTTGATCTTGGTTATTGATCTTGTATTTCATCTGGACAGATTCGTTTGGAGTTTGTCAAGCCAGAGTTAACAGCGTTTTGATCGTCAAGAGTTGGACGAAGATCGGTAAAGAGTTTTACCTTGAGCCTTGTTGTTGTTTAGATTGGTTAGACTTTGATACAATCTTTTGTTGTAGCTTTCCAGAGATTGGAACTACTTGCTTTGAAAGGTAAAAGCAGTCATCGTCGCGGGATAGCATACTCGGGACTGTTGGTTCTCAAGTTTTCCCTTTTAAATCACATATTGCATCAATACTTGTTCTAGCATGTGGAACTTGTATTTGTTGGTTGATTGAGTTTCGTTATGTGACTTTTGCTTATATTTATGCTATGCATTCATCTTGAGCCTACTTTGTTTACAACGGGCAGAACCGCCCTTTTTGTTTTAGACGTTTGGGAACTATGATTGAGTGGCCTAGGTCGTAGTCCTTTTGCCTAGTGCTAGCATACTCATTATGGTTGCTCAAAATCTAGAGAAGTGGGATACGTGACACCACCTCGATTGGGAGAGTCGGTGAGTTGTTACGTGATCTCATCCTCGGGATCCCAAAAGCACAGCAGCAATCCCTCGTTTATCAGATTTGATAACCCGTTTTAAAGACATGCATTCATTATGTTAACATTGATTACTTGTTACCTTGAAAGCATGTTTATTGAATTTATTAATTGCTATGTTGCTTTTACTGGGATTATCTTTCTCACCGATTTATCCTGCTGTTGCTTTGTTTTGTATGTGTACTTGGCAGCAGTGGGGCAGGACCAAGTCAACGAAGGCCTGGTTAGCAACAAGAGAGAGAGCTAGTAGTGAGACTCGATTTAGAAGTCGTGTCAGCATGTCTACCTAGTTGTATTTGAACATGTTTAGATATCGAATTTCGTTATGTTATTGTATTGTTTATGCGAGCTGTGTTGAAAGTTTGTCGTTACAAATCCAATACTTTTGAGCGGTTGTGTAACCCTAGAATTTCTTGTATTAGTTGGAGAACTTGTGATTGTAATGCATGATAAAATGTTGTTGGTTTTGGACTCAAGTTCTAGCATGATTTCTGCTGTTTTGCTCTGTTTCTGTCACCGCTCGATCCGCAAGATCTTGCGGATCGAGCGAGGGCATTTTGATGCAGTTTCTGTTTTGGAAATTTTGTGGCTCGCTCGATCCGCAAGATCTTACGGATCGAGCGAGGGCTGGTTTTTCTCGGGCAGAACCTTTTAGGTTTTTGGCTCGCTCGATCGGTAAGATCTTACCGATCGAGCGAGGCACTATTTAAAAAAAAAATCTTATTGCTTTTAACCTTTGGTTATTGTATGTCTTATTGTTGTTTAATCCCGAGATTAGTTGCTTGGAACCGAGGTCTCACATATATATTTATGTGTTATTAGTTATTAATTCAAATAATATTATGGAGGACATGACTACATTAATGCGTATAGTTGTTGCATAGTAAAGATAGGTATATATGTTGCGACAAAATAAATCTGATAAATAAATCCCTATTTATATAATGTCTTTTGTTCGTGAAAACTTGAAACAAAATTTTTAATATTAATATTTACAGAAATTTTAATTCACATAAATTTTTGAAAAAAAACTATTATAAACTAAATTTACTGGCGAAAATAAGTAATCAATATAAATTAAGAAATTCTAGTTGAATAATAGTTTTGAAATAAATTATAATCACGACAACAATTATAAACTAAAATTACACAGTAAATGGTACCATGATATTAAAAAAAAAAACAATTAATCTTTAAGTTTCGAAATGAAGTGAAAGAATACATACTTTTTGCGAGAGTCTTTTGATATTATGTAATTTACGCTCAAATTTTGTTCACATAAGGAAAATTTCAAATTTGATCCTTTATATTGGTTTTTTTTTGCAATTTTAGTTATCTATTTTTATCAAAATTCAGTTTTTTATTATAATATTTTTTTTTCAAGTTTTGTCATTTTTCTACATGTCGTTGATGTGTCAACAACCATATAAACACTTACATAAAAATTGAATAAAATTGCAAACAAGGACCTAAATTACCAAAATAATAATCATAATATAGGACTAAAACTCAAATTTGACGACACTTATCAAAATCACAAAAAGCAAAAAATAAATGACGAAAAAATAAACTGTCCCTTGAAAATAATCTGGGAGTAAAATTAGAGAAATTGGCGTAATCAAAAGACAAAAGTATGTATAACATGTCTACTGACTAGATTCAAAATTTCAAGTTGGGAGTTCCATCTTGGTGACAAAGACCCACCAAAATGCCAATAATTATTATATACATATGGACGCACAACGAGTCACGGAACTCTGCACCAGTTTTTATGTTGGGACTAAGACATTAATATTTCCTTTAATCCAATATATATTTTCTTTTTTAAAAAAAATTAAATATAAATTTTAGATTATGTATTATGTAACTTATCATAATTATTAGTTATAACTTTAGGTAAATCCTACATTCTATCTAACGATTAACGTCAGAGTTAATTTCACTCATTCGATTTTCTTAAACTGTATGTTGGTACGTAAAATTATCGGGTGTAGTAACCCTACTTTCATTTTACGAGATTAAATGGTAAAGCATGGGTAAGGGATCACCGCATTTATTTGATGTACTTCTGATGGTATTCATCGATCGACATCTCCCCTTACTTCAAGCTCAACAACTCCATTAATGACTTCATCTGACGGAGTGTTGGAGGAAAATGCAAGTCCATAAGGCCTTGCGGAAAATCTGCGCCGAATAATAATGGGAAAAAAATGACCTCCTGCAGTGTATTTGAAATACACTAAATGACGAGGTTTTTTTTTTTTAAAAAAAAAAGTTGACCGAGATTAAAAAAAAAAAATATCCCCGGCCAGTAACAATCCTCCTCTCATGCAACACAGACGCGAAAGCAGATGTCCACCACTTGTGTTCTCTTCCCTCCAAACAAAGTAGCCTCCATCTTCCGCTCCTTCGAGCAGTGGATAGATCGGAAGCATTGCTCCATACTCTCAACCAATAAGCTACATCAAGGTCTCACTACGAGTCAACGACTTAAGTCCCAATGGAATAAACATGTTCAGATCAAATCTATGATGACCATCCTCATGCCGATGACAATGATGCCTTGGCTCATCATCGATCACCCCAACGTCTATCACTTTCATGACTCTTGTCATCATCATATTCGGTCATCTCTAAAAGAAACAACAAATATTAAACCAAATCTGCAGCAACTATGTCTCAAAAATTTTATGCATGCTCTGATAACATAATGTAGTACTAATCCATTTATAACTATGTTTTAATTAATCTCGTAACACGAAACTAAGGTTACTACATCGGAAGAATGGTGCATGACTGGAGAGTAACAATCATATCTTCCGAAACAGCAATGGAAACGATCTTATGTTGTGGTGACGATTAATAAATAAAAATCCACTTCAGAAGTTAGTCATTCACTTTTGTAATCAGGTGAAATTTGAATTTTGATGGAATTTGTATTCCCATCTTCCATGATTTGTTGATTGAATCTTTGGCAGCTAGTGAGGACACTTGGTTTTATTTTTTAAAAAAATATTTTTTTGGGGGACATTTTATCAATCAATGAAAAATCTAATCAAATAAAGGTATCTATAATTATATATTTCAAAAAATTATATGTACAATATATTAAATCAATCAATTTTGAGTTTCTTCTCATTTCTCAATGTTTGGTTCGTGTGATGTACGTAGTACTCTCCGAAAAATTGACTTGTGCTATGTCGGACGCAATAATGTACAAACGGGTTGGATATGGGTCTTATAACTTGTATTCGTATTTGTATACGGCTATACGTCATGTGGTGCATGTGTCTGTATACATGCAATATATGTGGTTTTTCCTATATAAAAAAAACAAACAAAAAAACAAAGAAAAATTATATTTTGGTCTTATAAGTTTTAATTTTTATTATATTTTTGGTCGATTCACAGTTTAATTAGTCCACTTATTCGCATTATTTGTCAATTTTAGTCAAATTTATTTATTGGTGTGAATTGTGATGATTGATGTTGCATTGGATTCACCGATGTCTAACATCACGACATCAAGTTTCGATAACACGTCATCAGTCTCCATTGCCACATTAGCATTTCGATTAAAAGGACTAATTTTAGAGGGAAAAAAACTACAAATAAATGTATTAAAATTTTAAATTGACAAACTACAAGACAAAAAAACAAACAACGTGCAAATCACGGGACCAAAAATGCAAATTTCTCAAAAAAAAAATAATAAAGCTTATTGACGATGTAGATTGAGTGAATTCCCTACTTTGCCACCATGACAACCATTTTCTTTTTCAAGCACCATATTCTCCATTTTTGGATTTCTTGTAAATGCATTTTTAATAACCTAGCTTTAGAGAATATTTGATCTTCCTCAACAAAGAATACAAATCAAATTGCTGTTTCGATGTCTTCAAAGGGTTTTTCTCTTCGTAAATGAGGAAAAAGAATAGCAAATTGATGTATTACTCGAGTCAAAAGACCCAATAAATGTGGAAAAAAGTAGATGATTTCAAATATTGGTTTTTAATTATTCTACTTTGTATTATTTGAATTTAAGAATTTTATTTATTATTTCATAGTAAACAATAACACTATAATCGAAATTCACAAATTTCAAATCTATATCTTCAAATGCATCTAAGAGTCTTGTTGATTAATTTTGTAAATTAGAAAATATAATCTATGTAATATTTCATGATCACTTGAAGTTGTAAGAAATTTTTGGTGAAATTTTTTAAAGGATATAGTATTTTTGTTTTAAAAACTTAAAAAAAAAGTTGTGATCTTAAACATATTTATTTTTTAGGAAAACACATTATATCTACTTGCTTTTTAAAATGGTGTATTTTTAATCAAAATTAACCCAATATTTATTTTATGACCTATTTTAGGTTTAATATTAATAAATTATATTTAAATAGTGTTTGCAAGAGTTTATTTTAAATTCTTCTCAAATTCTATGTAAAATTTCCAAATATTTTATTGGCTAAAATCTTAAAAATGCAAAAAATAAAATCTCACAAACACTACCTTAGGCTATGTTTGGTAGAATTATTAATAATTCATGCATAAATTTATCCTCTTTAATCCCACGTTCTTCTCATCATATTATTTATCCATCTATTAATTATAATTTTACTTCAATCAAATCATTAATTATTTATAATACATCAATCAAATCATTGAATTTAAATTACTATATTACCCCTTATAAATAATATGATTTATATTTTATTTATTATTTAAAAGGATAAAATGGTAATTTATAATTTTTATATAAAATTTAATCAATCAAATCAAATCAACTATAATTCATCAATCAAATCAAATATTATATCCACTATCATTTTTTATTTAATTTTTATTACAATACATTACTTATCTATATATTATTTATCCCATCATTCGTACCAAATATACCCTAACAATACAAAGTTCGTTCTTACCTGATCCTTTAGGACCAGGTTAGCATATAATTAATAGTCTCTCTCTCATTTAACAACCACGAAAAGTAGGTTAGTAAATAATCAATCGTCTCTCTCTCTTAATTATTTAACAACCATATCCCAGAATAAAAAATTATGAAAAATATCATACATAAATAATTATAAATGATATACATATTTGGAAATCCATTATTAATTATATATAGATCATTATAATTTTCAAAATAATCAATTATGCATAAATTATTATAAATCATATAAATTTTTTAAAGTTTATCGATCATATATAAATCATTTCAAATAATAATAAATCATTCCAAATTTATTGACTATAGATAAATTATTAGAAATAATAATTATATAATATAATTAAAAAAATTGTAAACAAAAAGTGGTGTGCACCCACTGTTTCGGCCCGCCTCCAAATAGGTCACTAGAAACACAATGCGACCTGCACTTTTTTAGTGGCATGACAGGTTGTTTCGACGGACTAAACTCGAATTGACGATTCTAATTAAAGATTTTTTTGAGTCAAATACAAAAAAATTTTAGAATGAAAAACTTCACATTATATGCTTCAACGAAGCTATTAGTTTAATTTTTTTTTTTAACGTTGACCGATTGATATCTAAGAGCACTCCCAAACGACGAAAAAAACGTGTGATCAAGTGCATGTGTTTTCTTCGCCCTACAATGAGCGAGGATATCGCATGCCAAAGTCTTCCGCGTGCGAGAAAGAAGTGGGTCCAGCGCGGACCCAGGGGCGGGTAGGGCCCATGCCCAGGTGGGGTCCCAAATTTATCAAAAAAAAAATTATTATAGATATATATTATAAATATTATGTATTAATGTAGTTCAATTAATTATTATTATTTTATAGTAGTTATTAAAAAAATCGAAGCATATTTATACGTCATCAACAACAAATTAGCTATCACCCAAATTAATATGTTTAATTTTCGCTTTGTTCACCTCTCAATTTGACGTTGTATCGTCGACCATCACTTTTCATTGTCTCTCCTTGATCATCGACATTCTTGGCATTGAGTTTTATTGCTTGATGTTCGATCAAATTCTTTTTAATCTCCGTGTGCGTTAAAATTTGACTTATGACTCGTTCAATTTATTTTTGATTTAATGTTGAATTTTAATATTTATAGTTAATTTCATGTCGTGCTTGAAAATTATGGATTGAAATTTGAAGGTACGAATTTCGAAACTTATAATTTTGAAAATTGGGACTTTTATTTAATTTATCTTTAATGGTTAAATTAACTGCTCCTAAATTAAATTAGCACTTAAAATTTGATGGTTCAATGTGATATTTTTTTGGATAATTTCATAATTATATTAACAAAATAGGAAGATAATTTCGTATAACTCGATTATATTTGATTTTTTAAATGAGATTTGATATTTTTAGTGTATTTTGTGTTACCTACACTCCAATTTATGTGTAAAATAGAGTGAACATTTATTTATAAATTGAGTGCAAATAAAAAAAAAATAGAATATAAATATCATTTTTTTAAATTAATTGAAAAAACTCTTTCTTTAATCTTCGCCCCGGATCTCATTTTCCTTTAGACCCGCCCCTGCGCGGACCTTTCGCACGGATCAGCCCACCAATGAAATTTTTTATTTTTTATTTTAAAAAAATAAACATTGAGATGATCTTACCGTCGATCACACGGTTCATCTCAACCAATATTTTTATTTCAAAAAATGATTTTAATTAAATAAATTGTAAAAAGTTCAAAAAAACATAATAATAAGAAATAAAAATGTCCAACGGCTATAATTTTCAAAATCCGTCAAATTTTCTATAAATAAACTCAATTTTTTTTACTTTACACACATTCTCTAATTTGTTTATACAATCTCACACACAATCGTCAATAAGTTTCAGCGTATACATGAGTTCTTCATCATCAGACGATGAAATTATTATGCTACATGATCCGATGATGGACAAATTTCTCTTCCCACCAACACTTTCATTAACTCAGAATCTAATCATTAATGTTTGTGCGCTTCAATCGAGAGAGTCAAGTCGTATACGTGACTACAAACAGAAATAAAAAAATCGAGAACGTGCATGCTTTCGGATCTAAAAGATTATTTAAAGATTGCTTCGTCGAAGAGCGAGCATGATTTTCAAACGCGATTCCGAATGAGAAGACCTTTAATTTATTTTTTAGAATTGTGGAAGCTCTACAACCAATGTGGCTTACTTTTTCCAAGGGAGGGACGAAACCGATAAACTCAAGTTGTCATCGATGCATAATTAAGGTTACAGTCACAACAAGAAAAACTCTCATTGACAACGGTTGTCGTACGTTCTAAAAAACTATTGTTAAAAGTCGTGTTGTTAAAAAGGGCACTCAAAAATCGTTGTCTTTGAAGGAAAAAACAACGGTTTTACAACGGTGAAAATTGTTGTCTTTGCCTTAACCCGTTATCTTTGAGCATGCATTTTTAACAACAGGGCATTCAACAACAGTTTTAAATTACCTATGACAACGATGAAAAACCACTGTATTTTTTCGTATAATTTTTTTTTAAAATTTAATACAAATTTTTTTTAAAATTTAATACAAAATTTTTCAGCATTAATATAAATAATTTAAAATACAAAATCCAAAAATAAAATTTAATACACAAATTTTCAACATTCGAAAATAATATTTTCAACATTTTGAAGAAATTTATAAGCAACCAATAAAATGACAAATAACGACACTAACAAAATAAAGGTAAAACAACACAACATATGAGATTTTTTTTAGATGCTGGTGAAGAGGCTGCACTCCAGCTCCTATTGCTCCTTCACCTGCTGAGGTCCTTCTATTTTTTTCGACTTTCCGACGTTCTTTCCAATACTCTTGGAAATGAAAGCTAACTCATTTTGATCACTTCAAAAAAAAAAAATCCCAACAACATCTTTTCCCCGTTGTCGTAGGGCATTTAAAATTATTGTTAAACCCCTTTTGTTAAAAGGTGCACTCAAATACAACGGTTTTTTACCTTTGTCTTTGTATGCAAATACAACGGTTTATAGCAGTGAAAAATTGTTTCTTTCAAAGATAACGATTTTAAACAGTCTAGACAACATGAAAAATCGTTGTCTTTTAGCATGTTTTTTAAAAACAAAATTTAACAACAGTTTTAAACAATTTAAGACAACAGAAAAAACGTTGTCTTTTTTAAGATAAAAAAACAAAAAAAATAACATACAATTTCAGCATTATAAATCATTCGAAATTCGAAAATAAAATTCAATAGTCAATTAAAATTCAAAAAATAAAATAAAATAAGTCACTTAAAATACAAAATTCTAATTCTAATTCCATACACATTGAAAAATAAAGATGTACATTAATCTTGAATATTCTTGATAAACTTGGAATCCCCCATTCAATATAGATTAGCATCCGACTCGAGCCACAACTAATTACTTCATAACTACAATTTCTTGACCCGAGATTTTTCATGAAAGCCGTAATGATTTCTTTTCTATTATGTTGTATATCCAAAATGTAAATTATTCGACAAAAACAAAAATCATTAACACAATTCAAGTAATGAATCAAACTAAATACCTAACGAATAATATCTTCAAACTTTAACTTAAATAAATATATTTTGAGAAATAATATATTCGAACTCCTACGATTCATTTCTTCAAAGCCCCAATAAACTAATTAATTAATGACCACTTTTACAGACGTCTTGTGACTATAATGAATTTAACAATATATGGTCTCATTCCTATCAAATTCATTGCAGTATTCCTAACATATGTATTATATTACAAACAAGTTAAGAAACAACTGACTAATTAATTCAAAATTCACTATTCGCTATGATTGGTTCATCCTCTTTATCACTAACGAAAATAAAATGATCTTTAAAATTTATATTATTCTCATACAAGCATAGTTATTTGAAAAAACGGCCAAGTATGAAAATGTAAAAACTTCACCTTATTTATATAAAAAAACATTTTGTTTTGTCACGAGTAAGAATTATCCAATACAATTATGAAGCACATTCAATCCACAAATATTTCAAAGTTCTTAAAAGTCTTATACACAGAGATATAAACATACGCAGAGCTAAAAACTTAATGAATCGAAGCTAGACCAGGATGGAAACCGAACAACACTTGTTCCACGATGGTTGAGTGGCAGCAGGTTGTCTGAGAACCTAAAATTGCAGCAGAAATGAGCAGAAAGTTATGGTCTTGGCTCAAATACTAACTTAAGCTTTGAGACCAAGCTAGGACAATAAGAATCGAACAGAAATCGGCGTTGAACTCATCGGAGAAGTTGCACGGAGCAGCACGTCAGGAACATGGCTCGGTTCGGGGAGAAACGAGCATAAAAACAATTATTAATGGTTCAAATCGAAGCTACTGATCTAATTAACAAACAAAACCCCTAAAACCATTCGAATTTATGGTGGCGGGCGGAGGAGATATGGATATTTAAATTTAGAGGATTTGAGGGAGGCGAAAATGAAAGTTGGGAAAAGTGTTTCTTTTCTTTTCCCTTTCCTTTCACAAGTGTGTATATAGTACATTTTTAAAAAAAACACAATAAAGAATTAAAAGACAACAATTAAAAAAACATCGTCAAAACCATTGTCGTATCTCTCCAAAATCCGCTCATAGACTACCCTTTTAAAAACCATTGTCTTTTACATGTAAACAACATTATTACATAAAAGTTGACAAAAACTATTATCGTATCCCCCAAAAACTCGTTCAAAGATAACGGTTTTTCAATTAAAACAACCGTTGTATTATACCACCAAAGACAACGGTTTTTAAAAAATGTTATCTTTTTTTATTAGAAAAACACCTAAAGACAACAATTTTAATTAAAACCGTTGTTATATGATAAAAGACAACGGTTTTGGGATAAAACTGTTGTCGTTTGAGTGTTGTGAATAAGAGTTTTTCTTGTAGTGGGTTGTGGTCCGGGTGCTTGCATATGATGTTGTAGGCGATAATGTTGACGAATATTTGAGTATAGGCGAATCGACAGCATTGGATTATTTGAAAACATTTTGCAGCGGGTGTATGATATATTTTATGAGCAATATAAGAGGCAACCAACACACTTGAGGACGTTGTTTGGCTAATTGCTGAAAATGCTTGAATGACAAACACTTGGAAGCATTGATTATATGCATTGGACTTGGAAAATTTGTGCGATAGCTTGGACAGGACAATATCAAAGTGGATATAAAAAAGAATCGTAAATCATACTACAAGTGGTTTCATCAAAATATTTGTAGATTTGGCATGCATATTTTAGCATACTAGGATGCAACAATGACATCAACGTAGTCCAAATTGTTCTTAAATCTTGCAAAGAAAGAAGCCCATCCAGTGCATGCGCAATTTGAGGTTAACGAGAATAAGTACAATATGAGATATTATCCCACAACGGTATTTATCCACCGATCACTCTCCTAGAAACATAGAATTTTTTTGCACGATATCAAGAGGGGTGAGAAAAAATATTGAGCGAGTCTTTGGTGTACTCCAAGTATTCTGGTATATAGTGAGAGGTTTATCTTGCTTGATGGATTCAATTGAATTGGATTATATAAAGAAAATATGTATCATTCTATATAACATGGTGGACAAAAGGGAGGATATATTCGAAGGCCATGATTTTTTAGCTAGAGATAATGAATATGGGACACCAATTATATTATCCCTTCAAGAGATCTTACCGTAGAGTTCAACACCTTTATGAAATGATGTGTCGGCATTCGTAACCGAGACTTGCACCACAGGCTTCAGAAAGACCTGATCGAACACGTCTGAAATTTACATGGGACTGAATAGTGGAACTCGTCCACTTATATTTACTTGTATCAATTTTAATTCATGTATATTTTTTTTTACGTATGTGCGTTTTTTTTTATTTTCGAATATTATGTAATGTTTTTTAAATTATGTGTAATTTTTTAATTTAATTATATGTATTTTTAATTTGTTATATTTATGTGCATTTGTATTAGGTTTAAAAAAATTAATGGAATAAAAAATAATATTTTAACATCAACACACCAATATAAGAACATATAATAAAGCAGTGTTCTAAAAACCAACCTAGGCAACCCCTAGGCACTAGACGTTGGTCGACCACACCGAAAAAGTGCTATTAGGCTAGCCTATGTGGGCTTGGGCGGAAATGTTTTTTTTTTTTATTTTAAATCATAAGCCTAATAAAAAAAACTGACAAAAAAAATTTATTCACATTTGCACGAAAACCCTTTCACGCTATTTCCAAAGAGAAAGAAAAGAAAATATGTAGAATACTGGGTAGAGAAATTTATTGATGATAAGGAGCGTAATTTATGGAATTATATTAGTTACGTACTTTTGAAACCATTTTAATTAATTAATTTATTTTTTTTAGATAAACTCATTTTAAATTTGCTGTTATCATGTCAGAGTTATAACTTGTTAATTATTATGCTATACTATGGAATTTGTCTAGCGGCTCCTAGTCTCCGCCTTGGAAGCCTAGGCGCTGCGTTGGTCTGGAGTCCGACTAAAGTAATACGACCCGCTAAAGCTTATTTGGCCACAGGAACACGATGCAGGGCATAGCATAAATGCTCTTGGGATCTTATCCGTTTCGGAGGTTGGAGGCCCCGGACTCGTAATTGATAGTTTCTGATGAATGGAGATGGTTTCTTTTCTCTGACAACCCCAGTATTCCTTTAACTATATTGCGCAGGCCTACTGGACAAGGATGTTAGGGGCGGGCTCTCTATTTTAAAGGTGCAGCTCAGGGCTGGCGGGAAAGTTGCATCTTGCTCAGGATGAGAGAGCTACCTTTAAGGGAGTTAGAAGGTCGAGCCTAGATAATTTTATAATTTTGCAATTAAGCTATCAACACTAGCATTATCATTCGATTAAATTATCAACTTTAATACATCAATTATTTCATATCGTCGAACATGCTTTAAGACATGCAAGCCATCATTTGAAAACACCTTGAACACTACGCATCACGTCACGTCGTCAGCTAAGTCCTATCAATATATTTGTTGCAGAGTATACTAACCCCGCGCGATCGAGACCTAGCCGACATACCAAAATGCTAAGTTCGAAGATAAAATAATTTGCATAAAAGGGCGTGTTGATGTAGTTTAATTGTAGAACAATCAATTTGGGGCAAATTTTGTCACTCAATAAAATAAATTAATAAAATTATTTTGTGAGAAATTGAGAATCATATTTAAATTATGAACATTTTTTCTTATGCTCCAAAATTATAGAAATTACGCTAGGGGCCCAGTATCAAGCCCAAAGAAGGCCTAATTCACAATTCTTGGGCCTAATCTATTGGCAACATCATAAAAATAATAATAATGCGACAAATAGCTAGTAATTTAACTCTTTATTAAACCTTAGTGATGATGATAATTAATATTAAATCGTGTATCGTATATTTGTGATAATTGGACAAATAATTCTCAAGGCCCATTTCGTGTAACGGGGGGCCCAATAAACAAGTCCGTGCTAATTGTACTTCGGCTGCCGCTCCCAATTTCTTTATGCTTCACTTGGGCCTGCCTATGCTCCAACCCACTCTGCAAATATGAAAATATCCACCAATCAGGAAAAAAGGACTACATTTGCCAAAGTTTAAAGGATATATAAAACTCAAATTTGTTAACATAGATAACCTAAATCACAGAGAAACAATGATATCATACCAAAATTACAATTTTTTTCAAACTAAGTGATTATGGATTTTATGTTAACAAATTTGTGAAGGAAAAATCAATAATCACTTAAAGTATAAAAAGTCCAACAGCTCCAAAAAAGGGCTGCATCACAATTTCACTCACCTTTTCACATAATTTTGCATTTTCTTCTAGCAGAAGCTTCTCCTGATCAAATATGGTAAGAAAGCATCAATCAATAACAAAAATAGCCAAAACCTATGATGTTACTAAATCATAGTGAACAGAGACAGAGACGTAACCAGAAATTCATCGAAAATATACTTGGTGCAAAAATTACGCTTAAAAACCAAAGTTTTTAGCACGACTATCTCGGCCTTAGCTAGATCTGTTGCTGAACACCATATTGCACGTACGGAATAAAAAGGGCGAATAACGCTTGCTACCCGAGATGTGACCATTGGATGATTATAAATTATCATGTGTATGTATGTATACCTTGGTTTGTAATTTTTCAACTTCCTCTTTGTACAGTTGAGCCTGGAAAACAAACAAGAAAATATCGTCATGTTATTGTTTAATATTTCAATCTTCATATTTTAAATCTAATTTAGGTAGTGTTTGAGAGAGTTTCAAAAAAACACTTCTCAATTTTTTTTTAACAAAAAATTGAAATTTTGTGAAAAAAAAAGCTCAGAAGTGTTTTCTATAAATTCTTCCAAGCACTACCTTAATGTCTCACAAAATGGATTGTGCTTGTGTGTTTGAACGTTTTAAGGGCGTCGAAATTTTTAATTCAGATCAGATGTAAGGTCCACATGATCCAACGATCATGCAGGTCATTGTGCACCGCATAAAATCCAACAACAATATTTGAGCTCAAATTTATGAACTTGGTCGATATTGGTAATGAAATTTTGGATCGAGAATTCGAAGGTGAATTTACCTTTCTCTCCCTGATGTTCCTTAGACTTTTTTCCAGCTTACTGTCAATTTCTTGAAGCTCCTCCAACGAACTTGTTCCCAGATTATGCCCCAAAATCTTTCTATCAAACCCATAAATTCAATCAAATTTAGAAGAAGAAAGAAAAAGGGAAACAACACACATATGTTAACACTAGTTATTAGTTTTTAAAAAAAAAAGAAAAAAAAAGAGGACCTTTGGGCATTTTCTAGGAGCTCTATTTTCTTTGAGATGAAGGCTGCTTCATGCTTCAAGTGCTGCATGCAACAACTATTAGCTTCATTCTTAATTAATACCAATAGTCTTTTGTAACTTGAAAAAAGAACATATTTTTTTAGTGATATTATATCGAGACGAGTTAAAAGATTTTTTTAGTTTTTTTAAAACATGAGTAATTAGTAATTAAGAAATGTTGGTTACAAAAAATCACAAAAATTTATATAAACATAAGTATATTAATATTTATAATAACAAAGTTTTCGCCTCATTGCACGAGTTATTCATTAATTTCCAATATTTTTTCTCGCATAATATCCATAAGTTAAGCCTGATTCATGAGCACCATAGACAAGTGTACAAAATTTTGGAGAAATAATAAGATCATATCCACTTGTTCATGTTTTTGGGGTGTTTTCATGGTATGGCAACTTTCGTACGAAGTTAGGTTTAAATTGTAAAGAAGATCAGGCGATGACTTATAAACCATCTGACACCAATGTTCTAAATTTGGGACGATGTATCGGCTTCGAGACTCAATTATAACACACCGAATAAAACATAAATAACAGCAGCTATAAAATAATTAACCTGCATTTGTAGTTCAGCTCCATTGGTAATATTTCTGTCTTCTTTAGCATGCTCCAGGTATCTCTCTATTATCTTTTGCATGCTTAATTAATTCAATCAGATTTTACTAAAACAATTAGCTACCTTAAAAACTTATGGCAATCAATTTTACAAATTTACAGGTAAACAAAAATGTATAATTACACGATATATCATTAATTTCTCGATCGACTATATATGAATTAAATGTTCGAAAAAAAATATTAGGTAAATATATATATGCACATATATATAACACACCCATTTGTAGCTAGAACGTATGTAGTATACAAGTTATATATGCTTGTATATTTGTTATATATGTACATTAACATAATTAAAATTATTTTGTCGGTTTACGTACGTAAAAGATTATATAAATCAGCATAAAAAAGAGATATACCGTATACGTACATCTAATGCTACACGACCAAGCCATATAATAAAATCTTAATTGATTTGTTATATAAAAAAAAAAATTGAAAGCGTCCTTTCGAGGATCGATCGAGACACGAAATAACAAAGAAAACCTTACCTACCTAGTTTTTATGAAATTAGTTGTAGAATGATCAATAAACCGCAGTATTCATAATATATCTATGCATAAAAAGCCATCATTAATTATGTGTAAAAGCTTAAAACACACACTCACGTACACAACCTAATTTCCAATTTCTTGAACAATAACTACATGCACCCCAAAAAAATCAAAAATTTCACAAAAAACCATCGAATTAAAGGTCGTAAATAAATATTTAAAAAATCTACTTATTTCTGTTCATGGATTTGTATAAAAGAAGAAACCGTGACCAATCTCCAAAGAATATAGGGTAAAAGGTACGTATATATATAGCTCGTTTTCCAAGTATCCAACAAGCTAGAAAAATGGAGACGACTAATCAATGATAAAGTTTCTGTTAAAGAATCAAATGATATAGGAGAAAAAAAAAAAAAAAAAAAAAGACCCTAAATTGATAATTATTTTCTAATCAAACTAGAAATTAGTGTGTTTAATTAGTACTTCATGGTACTAAATGGCCAAAGAGTACACACACAAAGGCTACCAAAAAGCACACAAGAACAAGTAGTACATGTACACATTGAATAAAGTGAAACTTGTTGATTAAAAAAAGTTATCCATATGGGATTATTTTCATGGAGATTGATTGAGAAATATGATCGGATTATTTTTAAATCGAAACATAATCACCTGGAGCTTGAGAATTCATAGAGTCTCCCCTTCTGAGAGAAAACGATCAAAGCCACTTCTGCATCACAAAGAACTGAGAGCTCATAAGCTTTCTTCAAGATCCCATTCCTACGCTTGGAAAACGTTACTTGTCGGCTCGTCGCGTTCTCGATTCGTTTCATTTGAACCTTCCCTCTCACCATTTTTTTCCTTTTTTTCTTGCTGCAAACAATCAAAATCCCAGATTAAATCCCTTTTTCCAAGATTAAAATGAATATTATATACATAAAGCTAGCTCATAAAAAAAAAAAAACCCTCATCAAGAATTACCTTAAAATAACCTCAGAGACTTCCTAATCTTACCAAGAGCCAATAAATATACTTCAAGAATCTTGATGAATAAGATGTAGCCAGCCAGCTAGCCCCTTCGGCTCAGAACTAATCTAGTAACTTGCCAAACTTATAAAATAAAACAAAATAAAAAAAATTCTAGAAAAGGAGAAATTTTGAAGATTTGTACTGATAAATCCACACGACCCCCAAAAAGAAAAAAAAAATAAAGTTAAAATAAAATAAAAAGAGAGTGATTTAAATGCCTGTACGTAGTGCTCAGATTTATATCCACACACACCAGAAAACTCCCCACAAAACCTAGCAAAATCTAGTGCCAAAAATTTCAAAATTTCACTTCATTTAATTAAGGAAAGCTACAACCTACAAACCCTAGCTAGCTCTCGAGGATTTAATTACTCTAGATCGAAAAGGCAAGATATTAGGAAAAAAAAAAGACGATAAAATAAGAAACCCAGAAAAAATCTTGAGCTCTAAATTATGTATATGACTTTGGCATATAAATTAATGTATATTTGTGTGTGTATAAAAAGGAAGAAGATGAAGAAGAACTAGGGATCTTTTTATCTTGAAATTGAAATAGTAATTGATGCAACACTCTCTTTTTTTTCAGGCCACATGACCCAAAATTATTTCCATATTGATCACAAATCTGTTATTCTCTCTGTCTTTTTTCATCGAGTCTTACCCACAAAAAAGGCAAAAAAAAAAGACACGCACAAAAGTTTCACTCAAAATAATATCGTTATATATATATATAAATATAAATAAAATGACATTTTGGTATTATTTCTTGTTAAAGAAATTGGGAAAGGTGGTTGCTGAAAAGGGTCGAAGACTACAGCTAATATTACAAATTATATATTGAGAAGCGCCGTCGTCGGCAGAAGAGGAAATGTTCATTAAATATTATTTAGAGACATTAAATTTTATAATTATTTGCTCCAAATTTTGTTCAGAAGTTGTGATGGGTCGTTTTCTAGTTCCCGATCACATGGGCAACCACCATGAGCAACTACGTGAGCAACAGCTGACGTGACAATTACTCATTGGATGTCCAAGGTGTCACGTCAGCTGTTGCTCACGTAATTGTCCATGGTAGTTGCCCATGTGATCAAAACTCTATATATATATATATAAATCATTTATATATTCGTCACATGTACAATAATAAGATTAATTAATCGTTAAAAATTTATTTGGGCAATGACATTTTTGTTTGTTTGTTTGTCTGCGAATATGTTCTTTGTGTTATCAAATTTTAGTCTTAATCAAGTATCTTCTGAGTTTTGGAAAATTTTGTTTTTTTTTCATCGTGTGTTAATGTGACTATATATATATATATATATATATCAGCACTAACAGATGAATTTCACGCAGAAAAAGTTAAATTTGTATATATATATATGACAAAATAATGAATTTGACAATATAAATGACAAAAACTGATATAAAAACCAAACATACGAGAAGAAAATTGTTATTTTCTCGATTAAATTTATTATTTTGTGGCTACGGGATTAAATTTACTATATTGTGATTACGAAACGATACCATTTATATATTACATTGGTGTAATGAATTGAATATCCCTTAACTATAGTTACAAGTAACTTCGAGTATAATATTAAGTATTTTTTAATGTAAATAGTTATATATATACAAAAATAACTATAAGAAAACTATATTAAAAAATAAGATTATTTTATAATATTAATTTATAAAATTTGATGTTGAAAAAAAATTAAAATAATATTTAATGGATGGAAGAAATGTTGATGATTTATTAAAAATATGCAATGGTATTTTGAATAAATAAAATATTGAGCAGCTTATTTTGTCGCCCTTATTTTTTTTATAAAAAAACAACTTATGAGTTGTCAAACAGGTTATTTTGACATCTTATTAGCTATTTGAAAAAAAATTTAGCAAACAAATTTCAACAACTTATAAGTTTCAAAACAACTTATAAGAGTTGTTTGGAAAAAAATAATTAAAAAAAAATTAACAGTTGTTTTATATAACTTATAAACTCTGCCAAATACCTTCTTAGTTAACTTCTCACATATAATTTTTTTAAAAAAATATTTATTAATGTATTGATAATTTCAAATATTTGAACCCATAAAAAGGGAGTGCTTAATATGGACAAAATTTAGTTTATTGTTTGAATAAATGGGAATCCTAGTGTTAACATCATCGTACTCTGACGTAACGTGTCCACAAATGGAGTGGCGACAACACATACAGCTTTTATTAGACAATACTATTTACCTCGACCAATGGGAGGAGTGCAGCTTATACGTATTATGGCACAAATATTATTCAACATTATTATGACAGAATCATTTACAAAGTTTTTATGAAATTTGAAATTAGCTAGGTGAATTAAATGTTCTCTTTTTATGCGTTATACGCAATTATTATTCACTCACAGAAAGTGCTGGCAATTGGATTAAATCCATTGTCGGGCATAGCGTAAACAGGAAAAAATGTAAAAGCTTCATGAGCATTTGGGTCCGAGAGGAAAAGAAAATTTAAAAAAAAATGTTATCGGTTGGTAATTTCATTGCATATTGATGTCACCCATTATAACTTTATCTCATTGTTCTATTATTGTGAGATGATGTTAAAATATTAATTTTTTTCATTAAATATATTTTTTATTGAACACAAAATAAATTTGCATAAATAAAATTGAAAAATAATTAAAATTTAAATATTACATAAAATTAAGAAATACACTAAATCAAGAATTACAAATAATTAAATCAAATTAACTACAACTAAATAAGTTACCTACAACGGTCAAATTCATTCATTTTTTTTATATTTTTTCTTAAAAATGTTTTATTATTAATTTTATTTTTTAATTATTTTTAATAATTTAAAATGACCAGATTAACTTGACCGTTGGATGTGATAATAATAGCTAATTGCATCCACACCCCCTGTGAAAAGTCTAAAAGTCATAAAACCCCATGTGTAAAATTAATAGCATATTAGACCCTATGTTTTAAAAAAATTAGCATAAAAACTCCTATGAGAGGGTATAAATGTGCCCGAGTTTGTATAACATAGGGGTAAAATGTGCTACATTTTAAAAAACTGAGGGATGCATTAGCCTATTAATATTTTTTAAGGGGTTTTATGTCTTTTAGATTTTTCACAGGGGGTGTGGATGCAATTAGCCCGTGATAAGCATTATAAAAAAATAAAAACATTTTTTTTTTTAAAAAAAAATGGAAGGCAGACTTACTGCGCGGAAGAAATTTGCGCGGGACTTGCCTAATTACACGAGGACGACTATTCATCGTGCAACATTCTCGTCCCTTGAAAATTGAAATGGGAAAGAAGCCTACTTCATCGTCCATTGTGAATGACCTAAGGTTATAAAAATAGAATACATGTATATATGTTCACTATATGAACAGGATATTTGTATTTCATAAGCAATTTTTCATGCCAAATCATTATCAAATACAAAAATTAAATGCAAGAAGCTAAGGAATCCAAAGTTTTTTCGAGTTAAACAGTCGAACGAAGCATTTTGCATGCGTTTTGTTCCAAGTATATAATCAAATATCTATGCTTTATAGTAAGATTTAATTTATCTTATATGGATTAGATCTCTATTTAACGTGCACGCTTGTAATTAATTATTGGGATGAAAGACGAACAAAACACTCATTGAATAAATTAGGTCAAATAGAAAATTTATTTGTATGATTTCATTTTTAAATTATATTTTTAATCGGTATAGGAAAACAAAACAAAACAAAACAAAATATATGTTGGATACGAATTTAAGGTACAATTTTGATTCACGCACCCTAGGGTTTAGAGATTCATGGGCGCCAGCTCTCCATTGTCGACGGTCGCTACTCTCTAGGGGTGGGTCGGAACGGTATACCGAGGTTTTTAACAAATATCGTATATCGTACCGAAATATTCGGTATTGGAAAATATGATACCGATACCGTACCGAATATTCGGTATACCGAAACTTTGGTATACCGAATGTTTGGTACGATATAAATTTTCAAACCGATACCGTACCGAAATATCGATATACCAAAATTTCGAGACGTTACCGATAATATACCGTTCATACCGAAATTATATGTAAATTTGTTCATCCTCTTTCGGTATGTTACCGGTAATATACCGTGCATACCAAAATTGATTGAGCCCAATACAAAATTATTATTATAATTTCTAATATAAATAATTTTTCGGTATACCGAAATACCAAAAATATTTTAGTGTCATATCGATATCGATACCGAATTTTTCGGTATCGATGTCATACCGTACCGAATTTTTCGGTATACCGTCAAATTCGACATGTGCGGTATTCTTCGGTACGGTAAGTACGATATACAAGAGTTTTCGATATTTTTCTCCAATCCTACTGCTCTCCATCACCGTGAACAGGGCGAGACATCCAAGAAGGTCAATAGAAGCCGCCAACCCTGCAGCAGTAGTAAGCACCTTGTTTTTCGGAATGTTTGTGTTTGAAATAGGACAAACTCTAGATCTAAAATTGCTGGTGGACGAGGCCAATATTGAAGGTCTAACGTTAGGGCTGTTGTTTGTGAGGTACTTGAGCGCATTAGAGATCGGGTTAGCAAGTTCGAGTAATTCTCATATCATAAAAAAATTTACTTAGATGGGCAAAATGGGAGACTTCGGGGAAAATGAATTAATATATTTTTGTGTGTAAAATTTTTATTCTCGTGATTTATAATATAAAAAATAATCTTTTTGGTTTTCACTTTTTTTTTTTTTTTTTTTTGCACAAAGTTTATGTGAGACGCTTCTATATGAGTCAATCTTGTCATATTTATGATAAAAAAATATTTATTATCCACGAGATCGTCATACAAAATATTTAGTTTTTTCTAATAGAAAGAGGATGAGAAATTTACCCAAATCTAAACTTAAAATGCATTTAATTTTGATATTTATTCATTAAAATTTAACCCATCTGTTTTTCACGACGTGATAATCTAAATATGGGACAGTGAACACACAGTTGACTTATTAACTAGTTCTAGAAAAACATAGTACTATATACAAATTATAAATACTAGTTCATGAAAGGTTTAATAAAAAGACCGCATTTATAAGTAGATGATAACAAGAATTTCTGGAAGAAAACTTACATATGTATCGTAATATTTTAAGAATATATATCATATGGTTTTTTAAAAATCCATGTCAGTTTCTACGGCGTCACATGGAGTAAATTTCGGCGGATATAATGGATTTTGGTAGAGAAAAAACCAAAAAAAAATAATGGAAAATAAAAACAAGTAAATGCAAATTCATTTGTTAGGATGATCAAAATTAGAAAATTTGTAAATTATAAGACCAGAAATGTAATTGTTCACTAACATTAATGTAAATTTTTTTATTAAAACGATAGGAGAATATTATTAAAAAATAAATTTAGAATACACAATTGGATGATTAAAGGGTATTTTTTGAATAAAAAAATTTTCACCAGTACCATATTAAAAATCAGATAATCTAGAGGGTTTGATTTTAGTTATAGTACAAGCGACAGTGCACACATATCGTGTGAGTAATGTAATACTTGATTATTATGTATTCACACAATTTATTTCAAAGTTCTTGATTGAATATATTCTACAAATAAATTAAATATAAAATCAAATAAAAATAAAATAGTTTTTTGTTATTATAAAATATGAAAAACCAAGCACGTACGTTAAATAATTTATTTTTGGTGATGATAACTAGTAGCAGTAGAAAAACAAATCGAGAAAACTAAGTAGACTACTTTTCAGTAGTCACCTCATTTAATTTATTAGTCGTTCTGCCTTCATAGTATATTTCATTAATGTATTGTCAAAAAAAGTATATTTCATTAATGTCGCGGACTAGCTAGCATTAATGCGGTATTTATTGCACATCCTTTGTAAGTATGAAAGATGTGATGTACTAAGAAAAACACATTCCTTGATTACATGTAAATAAAAAATAAATGAAAAAGTTAATAGAGTTGTTTCCTAATGTTGGATCAGTAGCTGTAAAAACACATTGGCTCATTGAGTAGAGATATGAGAATGCAAAGAAAAAAATCAACCATCAAGTCTTAAATAAGTTACAAAAATATAAATTATGTTTGACTGTAAGGGCCATTTAATATATTTTCCGTGCAATAAAATTTTTAAAAATATAAATCGAATTAATTTTTCAAAATTTAAAAAAGCAGTGGCCCATACCCGCATCTACCCGGATTCTATCCTTCCTTAAAAAATAACTAAATTCAAACTTGGGACCATTTTGCCTAAAATAATGTAGGTCGGCGAATTAATAAAATTTAAAATTTTTGGTTTGGGACTTGTAAAGATTGTACCCCCCCCTAGAGTGATTAGGCATTGGTTTTTAGGGTTTCCCATATATATTTCGATCAATACAAGATTACCATTTAATATCTCCCAATTTAGTTCCACATTTCATTAATTGATAACTAACTTTCCTATGAAATAAAAACAAAAAAACAAAAAAAAAAAACAACGCCGTTTGTATCTCTTATACAAGCAAGATTTAAAATAACTTCATCATTTTTATTTTGCAATATTAGATTCGAATTTTCGGTTATCTGATTTACACATTCCGAATCCAATATCCAAACTATTTTATTTCGGTTCGATTTACTTTTTTTTTAATAATATGATATGATTTTTTTCTTTGGTCCAATCCGTAAATTGAATCACGAATTGAATTGCTCCTAAAAATTATAAATGAAAAAATCGATTAAAACCTTTAGAAGAATTAAAAGTTTTTAAAATTTTGAATGAGAAAAAATAAAGTACAAATATTAGTAATTTGAAAAATCAGCACGTTCATGTTTTTTCTGAGCTACAACATGTTGGGTTCATTCATACCAAAAAGGGGAGAAAAGAAAAAAAAAAGAAAAAAAAGAAAAAGTTAAAAGAAAGGTAAAAAAAAAAACATAGTAATGAAGATTTTAAAATTTTTCACTTTTCGGTTACTTCGATTTTTTTCTCTTAAAACCGTAAACCGTAACTTTCTTATACTCAGAACCAAAACCAAAAAAAATGTAATTTTTGGTTATATAGGTTATTTTCGAGATTGAACCGAAATTTGAACACTCTTACAAATATCCAAGTATAAGCTCGTAAAATTAATCATCAATTTTTGGGAAACTTAAAGTGAGATTATGATTTTAATTTTGCATTTTGAAATAAAATTCTGAATGTCGATGTCGGCTCTTTATCTCAAAATCCTGACATTTCAAGACATCACGATATGTTTGTTGAGATCTTCTAATTCTATACCAACAACATTTGCAATATTCATATTTTCGATTAACTTTATTCTGTAAAATCCTTCAATAAATTCTGTTATATTTGTTAGGTCAACAATTTTTTAGTGGAGAGTAATATTGAAATATCTTCTGGACAGGTATGTTTAATTTGTAGGTGGCGTGATGCCGTGATGGCATCGTACGGTTAATGAAAGCTATATGATATTATAGTTGGTCCCAGGTGCAGCATTACGAGATAGAAACTATGAAAATTGAATAATAAAATAGACAACAAGATTTACGTGGAAAACCCACAAAAATTATTTGGGTAAAAACCACGGGCAAGACCAAAAGATTCCACTATAATATTTGGAGAATTACAACCTCTCTCTGTGTTTTCAAAGAGTCACTCACTCTCTTATACAGGAGAAAACCTATCTCACAAATATATAGAAATAACTAGGGAGAGAAGAAATGCACTCAAGAACATAAGAATGATTGAGGCTGAGGGATAATCTTGAAATGCCGAGGGAAGACACCTATTTATAGTGAGGATTCTCGTCTGAACACGGCATAGTCATGAGAAAGGAAATTCATCGTGAATTTCCTTCACACTTTCCGTCCATTTTCTGCCTACCATATTTGAATATGTAACACATGCATTTAATGCATGTCTTCCATGTGTCTTTTGCCGACATTTCTCCCACTTGGAGATTTGATTGAGAATCAAACACATCTCCACACATCCTTTCAATCTTGCCATTCCCGCTGCTTACGTTTCTGCTAGGCCACTTGAGGATCTACACCACTCAAAATTCTCTGTACTCACTGGCTTGGTCAGAAAATCAGCTATGTTATCCTTTGTATGGATCTTCAGCATGTCCACACTTCCTTCCTCAACTACTTCCCGAACAAAGTAAAATTGAACTCCAATGTGTTTAGTCCTGGAATGAAAGGCTGGATTCCTTGCAATGTGCAAGGCACTCTGACTGTCACAAAACAGAGGAATCTTTTCTTGTTTGTGCCCAAGCTCCTCCAATAACCTTTTAATCCATATTGCCTCCTTGCAAGCTTGAGTAGCTGCCATGTATTCTACTTCCGTTGTAGATAATGCCACAACTGTTTGCAGTTTTGAAACTCAGCTGACTGCACCTCCTGCAACTGTAAACACATAACCAGTAGTAGATTTTTTTCTTATCTGGATCACCTGCGTAATCTGAATCCATATAGCCCCTGAGTGTAAAATCTGATCCTCCAAAACATAATGCAGCATCCGAGGTACCCTTAATATATCTAAGGATCCTCTTAACCGTGCTCCAATGCTCTTGTCCAGGATTCGCCATATATCGACTGACTGCTCCCACTGCTTGTGCAATGTCTGGTCTAGTATAGATCATAGAGAACATTAAACTTTCCACTGCTGATGCATACGGTACTCGAGACATCTCCATCTTCTCTGCTTTACTGCTAGGACACATCTCAGAAGATAACTTGAAGTTAATAGGAAGAGGGGTTGAAATTGGCTTACTATCTTGCATGTTGAAGCGCTGCAAGACTTTCTTCAAATAATTTTTCTGGGAAAGCCAAATCTTCCTATTGCTTCTGTCTCGGTGAACTTGCATCCCTAGAATCTTGTTTGCTGGTCCCAAGTCCTTCATATCAAATTCCCTAGCCAACTGTGCCTTCAATTCTTGGACCCGATCTTTGTTGGGGCCTGCTACCAACATGTCGTACACGTACAACAGCAAAATGATATAATCATCATCACCAAACCTCTTGAAATACGTACAAGGGTCTGCACTGAGTCCGTTGTACCCAAGGCTTATGATATAGGAATCAAATCTCTTGTACCAACACCTCGGCGCCTGTTTGAGACCGTACAGAGATTTGTTCAACCTACAAACCAATTTCTCTTTGCCTTTTTCTGCAAAACCTTCTGGCTGGAGCATATAAATTTCTTCTTCAAGATTGCCATGAAGAAATGCCGTTTTCACATCTAGCTATTCTAGATGTAGGTCAAACACCGCACATAATGCCAATACTACCCTGACTGTAGAAAGTCGAACCACAAGAGAAAATATCTCATTGAAGACAATACCTTCTTTCTGAGCATACCCTTTGACAACCAATCTCGTACGATACCGCTCCACTTGGTTATTGTCATCACGCTTGATCTTATAGACCCATCTGTTACTGATAGCTTTCCTCCCTCGTGGTAGTGTAACAAGATCCCAAGTTTTGTTTCTGTTCAATGCTTCTAATTTTTCCTGCATCGCTGTCATCCACAGGGATACATCCGAGCCTTGAGTAGCCTCATGGAAACTCGATGGCTCACCATCCTCTGTTAATAGACAATATGCAATATTGCTTTCAGTGACATAATCTGAAAGCCAACCTGGTGGTCTTCTCTCTCGAGTTGACTGCCTCACTTTGGAAACCTCTGACTCAACTGGTTCTTGTTTCTCGTGCTCCGGTACTGCTTCACAAGAAACTTGATCTTCGTCTGTATTATTTTCCACCTGAGTGATAGTATTTTCTGAATTCAGTGTGCCCTTGTCTCCCTTCACTTTATCTTCCTCGAAGATAACATCTTTACTGATGATAAGCTTGTGGACAGTAGGATCCCACAAGCAAAACCCTTTTACTCCATCAGCATAGCCCAAAAAGATACACTTTCTGGATTTAGAATCCAACTTTGATCTTTCTTTCTCATTGTACAACACGTACACCGGACTTCCAAATGTATATAACCGAGAATAATCAGCTGGCTTGCCAGTCCACACCTCCATCGGAGTCTTCAAATCAATCGCCACTGAAGGAGAACGATTGATGATGTAAGAAGCGGTTTTAACTGCTTCTGCCCAAAATGACTTTGGTAGCCCGCAGTACTCAACATGGCCCTTGTTCTGTCCAACAAAGTTCTGTTCATCCGCTCTGCCACTCCATTCTGCTGAGGCGTGTACGCCGTCGTGAACTGTCTTTTGATGCCCTCATGCTGATAGAATGCATCAAATTCATCACTGGTATATTCTCCTCCATTGTCAGTCCTCAAACACTTGATTTTCTTATCAGAATCAAGTTCAACCCGCGCTTTGAAAACTTTGAAGACTTCGAAAACATCTGACTTCTTCTTGATTGGATACACCCAACATCTCCTAGAGAAATCATCAATAAACGAGACAAAGTATCTCGCTCTTCTTAGGAACACTACCGGTGCTTGCCAAACATCAGAATGAATCAGCTCCAATATGCCTTTGCTTTTGGCAATAGATGTGCCAAACTTCAATCTGTGTTGTTTACTGGTAACACAATGCTCACAAAATGGTAGAGTCACTTTTGTAAGCCCTGGCAACAGCTTCCGTTCTGAGAGAATCTTCATTCCTCGTTCTGACATATGCCCAAGCTTTCTATGCCACAACACTGTTGATTCTTCCCCCGAACCAATTGATGCAACAGCTAGTTCCGCCTCTTTGTGTGTTTCCCCCAACAATACATACAAATTTGCATCAACCTTTTCAGCCTTCATAACCACAAGCGCGCCTTTCACAATTTTCATGATCCCTTTTTCGATACAGGTTTTGCACCCAATATCATCCAATTGCCCCAAAGACAAAAGATTTTTTGTCAGGCCCTTCACATGTCGTACCTCCTGTATGGTGCGAATAGTACCATAAAATATTTTGATTTTAATGGTACCGACCCCAGCGATTTCCAAGGCATGATAATTTCCCATGAATATAGATCCTCCCGAGACTGATTCATACTGTTCGAACCATTCTCTCCTTGACGTCATATGCCATGTCGCTCCTGAATCCATAATCCATGCATCACAAAATTTGTGTCTGCCTTCCGCAACTATTGCTGCTTCGCTGAATAATATTTCACCACCGCCTGAAGTACTGGCCACATTTCCTTGAGATCCCTTATCAATGCTCTTCGTACACTCTCTCTTGAAGTGCCGTTTACCGCCACATTTAAAGCAGTAAATATTCTTCTTCTTACTTCTTGACTTGGATCTACCATATCTGTGGCTCCCACTGGAGTCACGCTCCGTCAATCTTCCTCTCGTCATCGGTAAAGCCTCTGCTTGCTTCGATGTTGTCAACCTATCTTCCTTGTTCCTTCGACGACTCTTTTCTCCAAGAACCGCAGTTAAGAAGTCGTCAAAATTTAAATTATCCGAAAGAACATTGTTGGTAACATTGATGATGAGCTGATCGTATGAATCTGGTAGACTCTGAAGTAGAAGCTCCGCACGTTCTTTTTCCTCTATTTTATGCCCCATAGAGGTGAGCCGGGAAAATAGAGTATTCAGTGTGTTGATATGTTCGGTCATCGATAAGGATTCCGCCATCCGAAGAGTATAAAGCTTTCTCTTTAGGAAAATTTTGTTGTGTAGTGACTTGACCTCGTACAATTTTGTCAGAGTATCCCAAATAACTTTTGCGCTTTTTATTTCAGAGATACTTGACAAAACTTCATCCGCTATAGCCAAGTGCAAATTGACAACAGCATTGTGATTCATCTCATTCACTTTTGATCGTCCGTGACATCCACCGATCTATCTCCAATAGCTGCCAAGCAACGTTCCTTTGTTAGAATTGTTTGCACCTTCAATTTCCACAGCAAAAAATTGCTCCCGTTGAACTTTTCTATCTCGTATTTTGCCGTCATCTTGACTACAAGAATCCTGCCTTATAAAATCTTCAAAAAATCTTTTCTGATGTGGAAGATCAGTCAAAGCTGCAACCACAGAGCATACTCAAAATTTTAAGAAATTTTATGCCAAGGCTTTGATACCACTTGTTGGTCCCAGGTGCAGCATTACGAGATAGAAACTATGGAAATTGAATAATAAAATAGACACCAAGATTTACGTGGAAAACCCCCAAAAATTATTAGGGTAAAAACCACGGGCAAGACCAAAAGATTCCACTATAATATTTGGAGAATTACAACCTCCCTCTGTGTTTCCAAAGAGACACTCACTCTCTTATACAGGAGAAAACCTATCTCACAAATATATAGAAATAACTAGGGAGAGAAGAAATGCACTCAAGAACAGAAGAATGCTTGAGGCTGAGGGATAATCCTGAAATGTCGAGGGAAGACACCTATTTATAGTGAGGATTCTCGTCTGAACACGGCATAGTCATGAGAAAGGAAATTCATTGTGAATTTCCTTCACATTTTTCATCCATTTTCTGCCTACCATATTTGAATATGTAACACATGCATTTAATGCATGTCTCCCATGTGTCTTTTGCCGACAATTATGTGAGTAGGAAAAGAGAGACATCAGATATTAATGGGTTAGACCGAACTTTGGCGAAGATATATATATATATATATATGAAGCTAAAAACAAGAAAGTGATAAGAGATTATTCGTAGACATGAGACAAAATCACAATTATTCCAAACTAATTTGTGAAGAGAATCTCCATAATTACTTATTTTTAGAGGTTGCAAACACTACCTAAATGGGCTAAAATAAACCGACTCATTGACACCCAAATAGATACACAACCCCTCATGTTCACTAGTCCTTTGTATGAGGCTCCACGCTATCATATTATAAAGAAATAAAACTTTGCCTCTGTTAAATAACTATAATTGTCTCGCCGATGAGGCCTTAGCCATTAAGGCTAAGGCTCAGACTCTGAGACCATTTGGTCTCAGGTTTGATTTTTGTTGACTGCGGGTAGCTGCCATAATTTATTTAGATAGATTTATTAATTTGTTTTGTAATTTTTTGGCTCAAGATAAGCAAGTCTTGAGTCCTTACTCAAGCCTCGTCGGTTGTGCGGACAGTTTCATTCTATAGTTGATATTTGAATCTAAGATTGTACTTGTACTCTAAAAAAACACTCTAATTGTCTTGGTTGCTCGTCCGACATAGAAACAAATTTGTTTTAGCATTCCACAAAATTCTATCCGAACACTTTAAATTTTTTAAAACTTATAAAACATTAAGGTTCCGTTTGGACATGCACTTTAAAAACGTTTTTAGTGTTTTATAAGTGAAAAAAACTTAAAGTATGTGTTTGGATAAAAATTTGGTAAAATGTTTTTGAAAACTATTTTTAAAAGTGTTCTCCAATTATAGTTTTTTAATAATACTTGAAAGGTTTTTAGATGTTTTACCAAAGAACCATGAAAGACAAAGATGAAAAACATGACTTTTGAAATGTTAAAATATTTTTATAGAATAGTTGTTCAAATACATATTTATTCTTAAAATAACTTTAAAAACATTTTATAAAAAACTTTAAATAAATATTTTTATAAAAATGTTTTATAAATACATATCCAAACGAAACCTAAATATATTTTTAGAGTACGTACTTATCCAAATGGACTCTGAGTTCTCTCATCTCTATATCAAGTTCGAAACCAAGACGAGCCTTCTAATCCTCATTTGATTTGAAATAAATAAATAAAAATATTTGATAAAGTGGTCCGCGTGAGATAAATTGCACTAAATAAGTCCTTTAATTGGGAAGAACCAACAAACCATATTGATTCGTGTTCATTTTGTTTTTTAATATAGATCGAGTGTATTTTTTACTTACAATAAATTTAGATATTTGTCTTTAGAAACCGTTGATGTTATATATTACTTTTAAAATTATAAAACTATATCAAACGTATTTTCAAAAGAGTTTTTTTTTAATTAAAATGCATTTGAAATAATTTTGTGATTTCAAAAATAATGTTAACCGTGTATACGATCTTCATTCCACATATAGCATAACTCTTTTGCTTTTTTCCCGGTTTGACTAAACCAAACAGGACGGTGATTGATGAAAACAGTATGTAAAATGAAACATTAGTATTATATACATTATGCATACACGTGTATATAAATATACGTGTATGCGCATTTAATAGCTACAAAGTCTTGATAAAAAAAAAAAAAAGCTACAAAGTTAAGGAGGGATCTAGTAGAGGGAAGGAACAATTAAGGTCCGTAATGAAATATTATAATATAATATAATTTTGGAGATATTCATATTTCGACCACTAAAATACGTCAAATTTCTCTCCTTAATTACGCCTTCTAAATCAATTTGTAGTTGTGGCTATTCTCAAAAGCTAAGTGCAATAATACATATTCAAGATAAGACAATTAAAGATATATCCATGTAATGGTGATTAGAGGAAGCTATATATATTTAATATAGATCGGTTCTTAAATGGAACCATTGGAGGATATTATTTTGGTTTTTGCATGTAAACCTTTTTTTAATTATTAATTATTAACCCAGGCCACACAATTTTGTAACTGAAAATTGCTTTTGGCATTTTTGCCGGCATGTTTGCGAAATATTTTGGTTTTTTATGTCGTCGAATTTCAATTTCAATATATCTAATTTTTTCAATTTTTTTGTTTTTTTACGTGACAATTATTCTAGTCGGAGAGATCACCCAAACTTGAGAATATGAGAGAGACAGAGAGCGTGTGTGTATTGGATAGACTGAAGATCATATTATGTATAAATTTTTTCTTTAATTACGATTAATAAAATTGTGACATAATTAGGTATCGACGTTTGTTTTGGCAGATAAGATAAGTAATATAATGTAATAAAAAATAAATAAAAAATAAAAGTTAAAATATTATTTGATTTGATTGATAATAGTTTGTTATATTTGATTGATTAAATTTTTGATACAATTTTGTCCTTTATTAATTAAAAAATATAAATAATGTTATTTATAAAAGATAATATAATAATTTAAATTTAATGATTTGATTGATGCAAAATAATTAATTAATGATTTGATTGATGTAATATAAATAATTAGTAGATGGATAAATAATATGATAAAAAAACGTGAGATTGGATAAGATAAATCATACAAATATTACTAATATGCAACCAAACATACCCTTAATAAAATAATGATGATAATGTTTTCGGTCCTGCTCTCCGATCCAGACGGATACATTCTATATTATTATAAACAAGGCCCAAAATATTGTTTATTTAACATTTTTTTAAAGGCCCAAATAAGGGTAAGGGAAACTGATTCAGTGAAGGCCCAGTTGAAGGGAAACAATTTTTATTTCGTACAATTACTTTGTACGAATAATAAATATGATTCCAATAATTTCAATTATACGGGGAGCAATATCAATGTGTAAGTCAATATTAAATATGTAATTGAAAATTTGAATTCACCCCTTCCAATTATGAAGGATCATAAAGCCAACAACAAATATAAGTAATAAAATGAAATTAGTTAATAAATTAGAATATCGATTCTTCTAGTTTTATTTTAAATAAATGTTTAAGTTTTTTTAAATTAATAATGTTAATATTAATACTAATAAATCAAAAAGTATGTAAGCAAAATAAATACAACTTCATCCATTACCAACTACAAATAAGAGTAACAAAATGGTATATATTATTGCATATCAATTCTGTAAGACGTGTTTTTAGTCGATATATATGTTTATCACAGATGTTAATTTATAATTTTTTTTATTGTACAGATATATATGTTTATGACAGATATTAATTTATAGTTGTTTACTTAGGGATGACAATTTTCTCCGAACTCGATGAAGAATTCGATATCCGACCAGAATGGAGGAGGATATGAAGACATTTTTTGAACCCGATTAAATAAATAAGTAAATGGGTATGGGGATCTCATATATGAGGATGGAGGAGAATCTAGTAATATCCTACTCATATCCGACCCGATACCCGATTAAATATATATATATATATATATATATATACATATTAATTTATATTAAATAAATCATCATTTAATTTTTTTGTTAAATTATGTTAGTTAATGGAATAATAAAAATTATTAGTATAAAACTAATGCTCTTTTTTTAGTAGTTTTATTTTTTATATAATATATAATTCTTAGGTTGTAGATTTTCTTTTATGTTTTATTTTTTTATTGTTTTCTTAAAAATGTTGGTATAAAATTTATTAAATAAGCATAGTTTTATCAAAATAATTCAAATTTGAAAAAATATATTTTTATGGAGTAGATACAATAAATGAGGATATGATTAGGATATGAATATTCGATCCTCCAATAAGTATGAGGATGAAGATGAAATTGAATACCCGATGAGTATGAGTATGAAAATAAATTTAATAAATGCGTATTAAAATTGAGATACAATATCCTAACCATACCCAATCCATTGCAATTTTTACCGTACACTATCGTACTTATTCTTGTTTGTTGTTATTATTAATCTCCAAAACAGTATACAAATATGAAACAAATATTATCTTTTTCGGTGTATTTAATTCCTAGCAAAATAACAAAAAATAAATGATTGAAAATAAATTCAATTATTTAATGAATCGAATCAAGATGAGATCGACTTAAAACATCGATTTTATAATTTGCCGATATTTATGAGGTTAATTTTATTAAAGAGCCATTGAGTTTACTTAAATATAAATTATAAGAAAATCCAAACGTTAACTTTGATTCCTAACTATAGCTTTTATAGCTTAAAAAAAAACTATAGCTTATATATTTCTTATGATAATATAATATAATAATTTATATTGTATCATTTATATAATATATTTATATATTGTTAAATTAAAATCACTATTACTTAAAATTAAATGTCTAGCCGCATATCCAGGCTGGCATATTGTCCCCGAAGCAGCAGCCTGTGGGGACCACCACGCGCCTATTCCTAGAGTGTCTCGCGGGGTCCACTCCCCAAGGAAATACGGAGACTTTCTTTCTCCCTTCCCCTTCCTTTTGATTTTTTTTTTAAAAAAAATAATATTTTGGTTTTAAAAAAAATAAATTTTGATTATAAACGAATTTATTGATTGGTGTGGAATATAAATGAATTAAAAACATTATATTTATTAGTGTAGAATTCAAAATTTTTAATCACTCGTGACCTTTGATTTATATAAAATAAAATTAAATTAGAATGATTTAAATAATTTGCATCGATTCATTCGTATCTATAATGAAAATCAATAAATTTTAAATACAAAATAATATTTTTTATATGTACATACATCTTATAAAATTAACTCATGAAACTATATTATAAATTTTTTGTTTTCATGTTTTAGATAAACTAAGATACCATATTTTTAAATGTTGATACCTTTAGTATTTAATAAAAAGAATGTATATAATAATAATATACGTTTGTATTAGGAATCCATTTTGTGATATTGATTTTCGAACCGTCCGATCATAAAAAATCCATTTTGTTTATAAATGGCTCGTCTTAATAAAATTCTTGAGTTGGTTTGACAAGAGACGGACTTTGTTGTATTTGAATTAAATGAAATTTTTTTTATAACAAACCAATGTCATGAATTTTTAATTTTTTTTTTCCCTGAAATTTTAAAGTAGCGGGAACCAATTTGGAGCTTTATAGATAATGTTTATCAACATCCACGAGGACCCCCACCCAACAGTGGACCACACAACTCACGTGGGGGGTCCACTTTCCACGTGCACCCCAAAACTCACGTGCAGCTATTAATTAATTTCACATCACCGGCCACTAAATTATATTATCTTTTAATTTTATGGGCAAATCCAACTTTTCAGACCTCCAAGGAAAATGAAAATCCAACTTTTCAAAAAATTTTACTAATAATTTATTTTTATGTATATAAAAATATATCCTGGGATTTGGCTAGTCGAGAAGTGGAGTTCAAATGAACCTATTTTAGTTGTAATTTCACAAAAATTACTAATTAAATTGATGACTACTTGATAAGTATGAAATTTTCTTAAATTTTGTTTATTCAAACTTGTTAAAGAATTTGATAATCGTTCTAGACCATTAATCCGAACACAATCTTAGGGAGTGTTTGCAATCACTAAAAAAAAAGTGATTGTGTTAGATTTTAGCTTAAAAAATCACTTTTGTGTATTTTTTAAACTTAAATTATGTGTAAGCTTATGCTTAACTCAATTGAAATCTAAAAACTAGTCATATGATGATTATGATTTCTCCAAAATTAATTCTAATAAAAATGTAAATGTTAAAATCACTTTAATCACTTATTTATCAAACACTACACAACTTTGATTTTTAGATTTTCAAATTTTTTTCAAACACTACCAACTTTTGATTTTTCTTAACTTTTTGTAATTTATAAATTTAATCACTTTTACAAAAACATAATTTTTTACAAACACTCCCTTAATCGACTCTTATTCGACAATGAAGTATCTCGAGCAAGGCAAGCTACAACGAAAACATACAACGATTCAAGTCGACCCATCAAATGGGTGAGACCCAATTGAAATTACACTAGTTACATTTCTTCTGTTGAAGTTAGCTCAAAGAACATGAGGACTAGAGCCGTCAATTTGGGTTAGACCCGTCCGATTGGCCCGACCCGCCACATAATTTAAGTGGGTTGGGTTGAAATTTTTTCAACCCAACAAAAGGTGGGCCTAGATGGGCCAATCCGCCTAGGCCCGCGACCAGCGCGGGTTGGCCTGCGGGCTTGTAAAATTAATAATTTATTTTTAATTTTATTGTTATATATGAATTTTTTAATAAAAGTTGTGATTTTTTTTGTATTAATTACTTTATATAAAATTTACACACATGAAATCAATAATTAAAATTTTTATTATTATATTTCTATTAATATTTATTTATGAAATGATATTTATAATTAATTATAATATTTTTTATTTATTTTTTTTGTCGTGATCCAACCTCTGGGCCGACCCGCCTAACCCGCAACCCACCTTGGGTTGGGTTGGGTTGAGGATTTCCAGTCCGCCAGGATGGTGGGTCGGCCCGCCATCGACCCGCCAAAAGGTGGGTTTTTGGTGGGACGGCCCGCCCCGCCATGGGTTGACCCGTTTGACAGCTCTAATGAAGACCAAGTGGATATGAAATTATCCTAAGATTTAGGAAAACCTAACTATATAAATGAATCCAAATAAATATGATAACATAATCGAAAATCACAAGAATCAAAATTTACACCAAATTCATTCACCTGTTTTGGTGGGATTCATCCAAATGTAATGGTTGACAAAAAAATTCACCAAAAGAAATGATCTCGATATAACATAGATGTGATTCATTTTACGCTATTAGGCCACTATCATTGTAAAATTATATTTGACATTAGTGCAAGTAGAGATACTCACAACTTTTGGCATATATTTGAGTTTCTTTCCAAAAGGTAGCATAACTTAAATTCATGTATGAGATATTATTTTATCATAAATGCATTAATTTGATGTTTGATATAATAAGACTTGTAGAAAAAGTGTCACATCTCAATCACACGAGTGTTGTAGTTTTAAACTTTTTAGATCTGAAAATTAAATTTGTCACATAATAATAAAAAATATTTAAACAAAAGAAGAAAGATAGATGAAAACTGAGTAAGAAAATGTCATTAGTAATTAGCAAAATTGTTTAACAATTGGACCAAAACATGACAAAAATAAAAAAAGACTATGACCAAAAACCATAGTCTAATCTCACCCAAGTTCAGTTCTGGTTTAGGGTTTAGAGGAAGGAATTTGTTCAAGAGTCCTTGAATCAGCAGAGCCCACCATGAACTGAAGCTCCTTTTTATCGTAAATCTCCAACGAAAAATCCCTCAGGATCTGCGTACCATTTCTTGTACCATTTGCTGTATTCGGTGCCATGGTTGTTGCAGGTTCCTTTGCGCTGGATTTTATGCTGTTATCCGGCAAAACTTGTGTCTCACCGCCGCCGTAGGCGATGGCGGAGGTGTTACCGACCGTAGGAGCGCCGAACGTCATGAAATTTGGAATGGGTCGAGCGGAGACGTTGAAAACTGGAGTTGCCGTGGCTGGTATGGCCCAGAACTGCGGATGACTGGGCGGTGCGGCGGAGGCGCCTGTGGGGGGGATCATGAAGAAGGTTCCGGTTGGAAATACGGGAACAAGCCCTTGGGGTGCAATGGGTGCGACGGGGGCGAAGTTTGAAGAGTCGTTGACGTCGCAAAACTCGCTATTCGAAGCCCTTTTCCTCCGTTTTCTCGGGGATTCTGGGGCGGCGGCGGCGGGGGAAGGGGTGGTTGGGATTTTGAGTGTGCCGTTCACCGAGACAGCTATGGCGGGGATGGTGCCGGTACCCGTTGCCTCTATGATAGCTGGCTCGGCGCGCTCGAGGAGCCAACGAATCGTCTCGCCGTCGGACTTGTGGCCCAGCTCCCGCGTCAGCTGGAAAATCCTCGCCGCAACCGCAGCCGGCATCCGGATTCTCCGCCCGCGTCCCTCCACCTTCGTGTGCCGGTCCTTACTCGACCTCTTCGGTGGCGCCGCCGCCGCCACCTCCTTCGGCGGAGATGCCCTCAACCCAACCGACAAATCCCCCCTCAAATCCCCGTCATCCGGCTCATCTTTCAACAGCGGCGGAATCTCCGAGCCTCTGGGAGGAGATGGGTCGGTCTCCGCCGTTTCCAGGGCCGTAATAGTATACTCATTAGGGAGGAGGGGATCGGAGGAGAGGGCGGCGACGTCGTGCTCTTCTTGAGGTTCAAGATTCTCGAGGCGGAGGTGGTGGCGGAAGATTGAGGCCATGTGTATAAATTTCTTGGAAGAAAATATTTTGGTCCCACCTTTTATCAAACGGGTGATGGGAGAAAGGGTGAGGGTCCCTCTCGGTGGTGCCATTTCCTATATATTTGTTGGGCAAAGGGAATCGATGGTGCATATTTATTCGGAAGTTCACAACGCTTTCAGATTATGACACGTGGCGATGTTGTATATTATAAAGATCTGTAATTGTGATTCATTTGGTCAAACTTTTGGCAGTTCTATGAATTTGGTATACATACATACATGAATTGAGTTGAGACTTTCAATGGATTTTACAAGAAAACTAATTCAAATCAAATATTGGTTTGAATGGTATTCAAACTATAAAATAATCTTTTTATTATATGTTCTTGCAAATAATGTATATGTTATATTGGAAAATGCAATGGGGATTGCAAGATTGAAAACCAGTATTAGTATCCATGTACAATATCAAGCAAAGGACACCTAACAGGCCTCGTCCATGACCCCTATTCATCCTTTTTTTTTTTTTCGACAACTCTTCTGCAACCGGAGCGACCTGATTCTACAACACTGAAGCACCAAACCGTCCGACTAGATTCAGCCTTGTCGCAGCAGATGTAACATCTCACATCACATGTTAACAAACATGCATGATGTAGAGCAACCGCGGGTTTGAATCCAAGAAGCACATAAACGAATCCAAAAATGGCATCGACGCATCGTGGTGGAAAGCAATGACCCCAATTGTCAAAGTGGAACTCCTCAACGTTTTAAGCAAAGGGATTTCGGAGCCGCAGGTACTCTCACGAGGACTGATCTTTGAGACATTGATCGATTGACTCCTTTTTAGGAGTTCATAAGTTTGTGCCATGTAAGTTCGTCTGGTGAAATGGTTATTTTTTTGTAATTACTTTTTTTTGGAGTAATAATATATTGTGGTATTGAAAAAGTTAGACCATAATTTTTTGTTGTTTGCAACTTTTACATAATAATCTATTTAAAATATGCTTGTTTGATAATTTTCAATTGACAAAATTTCTGTGTTAGCCAAATGTGGAACAGAGATATGAATTTGGATAGTCATGATCTTTTCATTTAGATTTCAATGTGATTCATAGCAGTTTACAGACTACATTAGTTACAAATTTATACATAAACTTTGTCTATAGCTCTTTATTAAACTTGAGTAATGTATAGTTAACTCATTTGGTTCTTCAATGTGACACTAAACTCCTGCTTCAACTAAACTACATACGAGTATTAAGAACGAATCTATTGACAAAACCGATGAATAAGTTTCAAAAACTGATTTTCCAAAACCAAACTGTACTAGCAAACAAATCGTGTGCGACTTTGTCACTGGTATTATTTAATCCTCAAGCAATGTATGCATAGAGTGTATCTCCAGCAGATGAAGCATAGGCTACACTGCAAGGTATAATGGAGACCGAAAGAAAGAAAAAAAGAAAAAAGAAACTTCAAGAACAAAAGAGTCTTGAAAACAAGTATCCATGGCACCCCTGCACAATATCAAGCAAAGGACACACCTGACACGCCTCCTCGACGTCCCGATTCATCCATTTTTTCGACAACTCCTCTGCAACCGAAGCGACCCGATGCTGCAACACCGCAGCACCCATCGGTCCGACCAGATTCAGCCTTGTGGCAGCAGATATAATGTCTCGCATTGTAACAAACATGTATGCTCTTTGAGCAATCTCAGGCCCAAATCCAAGAAGGGCACATACGAGTCCAAAAATGGGAGCGTGGTGGAAAGCAATTCCCCCAGTTGCCAAAGCAGAACTCCTCAACATCTTAAGCAAAGGGATTTCGGAGAAAACTGCTGCAGCTACTCTCATGAGGGCTGATCCCTGAGACATTGATGCCTTACGACTAACATCGTTTGTGAGCGTGGCATTTAGGAGTTTATCAATTTTATGCCATGTTTGTTCGTCTGGTGAAATGGTCATGGCATATATGAAAGGAAGAAGTAGGCTTCCGGTGTTTTCAAGTACATGGATGACATAAGTTTGTAGGTCTTCGAGATGAACGACCAATCGTGCTTGCGCGGCTGATTCGAGACCGAAAGAATGAGCAAATCCACCGGTGGGGAGCACGGAATCTAGGAGTTGCCATTGACTCCATAACTGAGCAAAACCAGTGGATGGAGACGGCTCCTCGTCTCGATCATTTTCTTGACCTTCAACCTCCATATGAATGCCAATTTGCTCTAATCAATGATACAGGGCAGGATCCCAAATCCGGCACGAAGCTATAAATGTTCTCCTGATGTCTTTACCAAAAGTTATAGCGAGTATATCTGTGTACTTCAAATCTTTTAAACACAAACTATCACACTACTTTTTGATGCTTTGCACAAGCAATCGTTGCCACCAATCAATTGTTCTATTCACTGCTGTGGTCTCTTAGCTTCGAGTTCATTCATCTATGGCTTACCAAGGGGTCGTTTGAATTGGATCCACAAAAGTGAGCTGCATCACATCGCTTATTCACATAACTGTTCCATTCTTGTTGATCCAAACAAGTCAACAAACTAAGAAGAAAATGGGGGTAAAAAAAATGCAACAGCATGCTAATGAAATTACCCATTTAAATCAGAAATTAATTCTGTGATTTCGCCTTAAACAGTTGCATAACAGATTATACAAATCCAAGAATTAGAGAGCAAATAACATCACCGCCAAGATTAAAAATCAAGTCTTTCACATTTAATGAGATCAAGAATTTATTGAAATCATGAAAGTATTTCTCGCTAACAAATTTTCTCTGGTTTAAAGCATGAAGAAGTACCTCATATCGGCTTCTCAGGGGTTAGCCATTCCAGCAAGGATATTGTAAAAGGAGGCGAAAAAAATGCAAGAATTGAGGAAAAAGGGTTGGGTTATCACGTTGACCCTAAATGGGAGTTTAATTTGCGGAAGAAACCTTTTTGGATTTTTTTGGAAGCTATAAAGCAGAATAATTTTTATATAATATTATACATAAACTATATATATATATATAGTAAACGTAAGTATTAATAGTTTAACTTGCGGAAGAAAGTTTTTTGGAATTTTTTCAGGAGGACGTTGAGATCGGGGTAATTTCCCTGTAATTTTTTTGTTCTGGGAAAATGATATAACGCTTATTTGATCGTTCTTGAATCTTGAATTAGTTTCTCTCCGTGACTTGTACAACTGCAAAACTTTTTGGCACTGTTCATTACATGTTTGATTAAATGCGTAAAGAGAATTTTGAGTAATGGAGCAACAGGGGCAACATAGCACTTTCAAACAAGAGAAATGTTGAATTTTCACGACTCCGAAATATAAATTTTGCCTCAAAATGTTGTGTTTGATAAGTGACCTATGTTGACAAATGTGCAAGATGGGAATTGAAACTGTATGTATTCCTTGACCAATATTGCAATATGATCACTTCAAATTCATTGTGAAGTATGCATTTCTTTGCATTCTCGTCATGTAACAGCTTCAAAAGTAAGATGGTGCAAACAAACAAAAAAAGTTGAATTTCACACTGAAAGGTTATAAAAACTTCACACAATGAAATGATCCCAATCCATAACTTGGATCAGGTATACATTTTTGTTTTCTGTTCCAATTTAACAATACAATTTCATTCTCAAATTTCAATGGTTTTCTGATTCAGGGCCGTGTACCTCCACCGCTCCTTTTCTACAAAATCTGCATCCAAGAATCTTGCAATGAATGCCCAGAGCATATATACATCATGAAAGTTGGTCAAGAAAGTGAATGCAGCGGTCACCACAGTAATTCCCTGTTCAATTTTGCAGTTCTTGATTCTAAATGTTTCTTTTTCTTTGATGTTTCTTGATATGATTCCGTGTTTATCCTCTTCGTACTTCTCCGGGAACCAAATGTGGCGCAAAAATCCTTGGCTTACGGAAATATTGTTTCTATCTGCTAGCTTCTGTACAAGAATGGGATCGATTTTCTCTCCTTTCCAGTCGTGTATATTGAACGCTAAAGCCTGTCCGCGATCAAATTTTACATTTGGGCCGTATATTGTCACCAGAGGGCAGTTTTCGAGCCTATTAGGATGTTGAAGTTTCGTGAGTGAATTGACGAGCCAATTTATGAGATACCTCCCTCTGCTACCTATCATCATTAATCCTAACGAATCCACCTGATCCAAGCATCTGCATTCCATTTTCGAGATTTCATTGTCCTCGGAAATTTTACGGACAGAATCTCCTTCTGTCCAACGTTTTGATATTTTTTCGAGCTCTGTATCTGTGCCTGAAGAATCCTCAACGAAGCTGAACAGATCCTTTGATGGTGTGATAGATACAATGCCAGCACCAGTTGAATCTTCCAAGATTTGTGCTGTACTTTTCTTGACAAATAGGCATCCAAAGCCAGTTGGGTTTTCCCCGAAAATCTTGTAGAATGAGCAGACGAGGAAATCTGGTTGGAAAAGTGACAGCCCGAAGCTATCCATTTCTTTCGGCCCCAATGAACAGGCATCAAACAAGACATGCCATCCATGTTCCTGTGCCATTGTCATCCATTGATAGGAATAGCTAACTCCTGTCATTCTTGACTGAAGAGGGAACACGAATAGCCCTCTATTCGTCTTCTTCATCTTCTTTCCGACAATCATGTTTTGAAGTTTAAGTGAGCGAATCCTCATCCTCGGCCACTTGAACTCCGCTGCCATGACACGAGCCCCTCTCTTCTTTGACACATTGATCATCCCCTCAATTGCCTCGCTCTCATGATCGTATACCGTGAGTAGTTTTCGACTAGATTGAAAAGGGTAAGATTCTGCCACAAGTTTGTAAGCACACGACCTATTAGCTGTGAAAACCATAGAATAATCATTTTGAGAGATTTTAAGAAAATCCATTATTCTTTTCTTGAAAGCAGATTCGAGGCCGGATCCTTCCCCACCATGAATCAGCTGTGACTTGAGGTTTACTGACTTGAAAGTCAAACAAAAAAAGGGAAAACCAGACTCTTGAGTTTGTGAAGAAGCTGCAGATTCGATTTCAACCGACTTAACCTGAGACTGCGAAAAGAGGCCAACACCGATATAGTCAAGGCACACATGGTTAGAAACGGCGAGTTGGCTATACTCTTGGGCTCGAATCTTGTCAATTCGATCAGCTTCTTCATACTTGGGATAAACTTTAGCAAACTGCGTGTAGGCTTCTTGCAAAGAAGGGATAGATTCATGGTTTGTAAAATGTGTGTTCGGGAAGAAGGAAGACTTTGTCACGGCTGCGAAATTGTGGCGACAAACTGAAGAAGTGGTGCTTCGAATCCTTGTAGTTCGTTCTCGTTGCGGTTCGCATGTATTGAAGATGGGATTAGAACAGCAACCTTGAAGGCATACTTGTGTTGCCTCCTTCAATCTAGGTGGATTCATCTTTTCTTTGTTTCTTGATGTATGTTTTGGGCATTTGATTCATTCTTTTTAATGTGCTTCGGATGCTTGCTTTTGAAGAGAAGTGTGAAAAAAGTATTGTTTTTCAATATTAAACACTTTGATTGGAAAGGGACATTCAAATGATTATATTCAATAGCACAAGCATTGACTTCTTCTTTTGAATATGTATAAGTAAAAATTACATATATCATAATTATGAAATATCGAATTTGTTGATAATCTTATATAAATTTTTTTTTAGCTAATAACCCTATCTGATTTTAGATTTGTAGCATATACAGTTTTTCCCATACTTCTTCCAACTAAAAAATGACAAAAATATTCCTACTTAAATAAATAATTAAATTAATTTTGTTTTATAATTTTATATTTAATTAAATAAAATAATCAAATTTTAGTTAAATAACTATGAAAATTATATATAATTATTTTATCTTAATATTTGTTATACGTGAAATATTTTTTAATAGTAAATTATATTATTACATTAAATAAAGTAATAAGTTTAATTATTTTTTAAATAAAATTTAATGTTTAAATAAATTAAAATGATTGTATAAATAAAATTAATTGAAAATATAAGTAAATGCAATGATTTTTAATTTAAATTTTTAATAAAGGGTGGTAAAAGAGTTCATAAAAGTCATTTAAGGATAGTTTAGTTATTTTTTAGTCGGAAGAGGTGTGTATGCTACAGATATAAAATCACAAAGGGCTAGTAGCTCAAAAGACTTTCATAAAAAGTTATCAGCAAACCCGAGATTTGACAAAGATGATATATGTCATTTCCTCTTTTTGTATAATGCTTGACTTGGCATTATGACGAGTCGTTGCTTTAAATTATGAAATGTGAATGGTACGTTGTGTATTTTAAAAATAAATTTAAAAATCATATAAATACGATTATAATCGTTTTCAACAAAGAAAATTATCATAAAATACGAAATATATTTTGTGTTATGATGAAATAAAATATCAGGAAAAGAAAAAATTTCGAGTTTTAAATGCAGAAATCCTTAACACGTGACTTTGGGACCATTTTGCCCATTCTTGGACCCTCAAATTTTGGTCATCATTAATGACATAAAAAATTTAGTTTCCATGAAAAAATAAAAAAAAAGTGAAATGAAGAAAAATAAAGGTTCTTTAGTGGCCGGCATCAAAGCCAAAGGGTTGACAAAAATATGTTTGAGTATATGATTTATACTTTATTTGACATTAAAATTTTAAATTTGAGACGATATCTTGGTTTTAAGATCTATAATACTCATCTCCAACTGAAATCTAGGATTTTATTATTTATATTAATTATTTATGTCCTAAATATTATATATTTGTAAAAAATAATATGTTAAAATACTGATTTGATATGATGGCTTTTCGAGAATATGAGTATATTTTTTATATGGATGTTTTGGTAGATGAAAATTAATACATTCACTAAAAGACAAAATAACCTTTTATTTTATGCTAGGACTTGGATGTCATTACTCATTACTGGCACCATTAACATCGATAGTTAGAATTATTTATTATGTCTTCTGATTAAAAATTGACCAACTTTATTATTTAATTTGCTTAACGTACATTATGTGAAAATGATTGTATTTTCATGAAAGATTACACGTTGATAGTAATGACTTTCTCATGGGCCTAAGCCCAGTTATTCAATTCATTTAGGTCTCATATTATTTGGTTATTTATTTGAACATTTTATCAAGATCCATAAATTTTTAAAAGCCAATAAGAGGCTCAAGTCTATAAAACTCTTAAACTATCTACAAATTGCTCAAGTTTTTTTTTATTTTTAAAGTACGCTCTTTATAGTCAATGTTCTAGTTCTCTAGAACTTTTATTGCACAAATACTGACTTGAGCGTTGGAGTGTCTTCACATGACAACCCCCGACGCTACTCACTTTGCTTTGTGATTAACGATCCACAAAGCTCGTTCTATAGACTTGTTCAAGTACTAATCCGGCCGTTCGAATCTCAACGGATTACCCGGATTTTCTCCAATCGGGTAACGTCATTTTTTTGCTACATCACACACATAATTGTATTATTCCCTTTAAAACCTTTTTTTTAAAAAAATTATTGTACTTGTAAACCTTGAGTACAAAAAAAAACATCATATAATATGCAAGTGAATGAATATTAGTTGGGACATGTTCAACATAGGCCTTTTAAAGATCGATCTCTAAGAGGAAAAACACATGAATCAACAAAAAGAAAAGGATATGTCCGCTTTATTTTATTTTAATTTAATTTTCACCCTTAACTTATTCAAAATCTAGCCAAATACTAAAGTTAAAACTAACCAGCAACTATTTTGAAGAAACACTATTATATTAATTGCCTATGAATTAGTCTTCGATTGGGATTTCACATTTAAAATCATCTTTAATTTCTACGAGACATGAGAATTAAACTGATCATAAAACATGCAATTTGAGGTTTTCTTGCATTTTGCATCTTCCATTTTCTCTCAATAGCAAAAACATATCAAATTTCGATGATGATAATTCTTGCATTGTATCGTACGTATAAGGGTATAAAAAAAACCGATTACCGATCCTAAACAGAATATTAACATTGAATTTCTACACACACAAGAAAAAATGTAACGATTTCTCATTATAAAAAATCGAATATCTGCTTACCTCTCGTAATGTACACGACTCGATTCCTCGTAGAATCAAATTTAAAGGGTATTTCATTTATGGACCAAAGGCAAGAACGGCAGTATGCCATTGAACCAAAAGGAAATGGTGTATACTATGAATATACACCATAAGTTTATAAACAGAAGCATTCACTGGGCAACTCTCCTTTGGCATGTATATATATATATATATATATATATATATATATATATATATGTAATTGTGGATAAAAATTGGATTATAGAAAATACAAAACCCAAAAAAAAAAAAAAACCTTTTGAAATTCATGCCAATTAAGAGTAACCCTATAAATGATTCGCTTACACAAACCAATTTCTTGGATTTCTCTCTCTCTCTCTCTCTCTCTCTCTCTCTCTCTCTCTCTCTCTCTCTCTCTCTCTCTCTCTCTCTCTCTCTCTCTCTCTCTCTCTCTTTTTTGGTTGAATTAATACTAAATTTTTAGTGTTGCTGTATAAATAACACTTTACTAGTGGAAAACAGAGGAATGGAATATACTTAAAGTTTCTCTCACATTTTACTATCTTTTCCTTTCTTTTCTTTCTTTCTTTCTTTTTTTTTTCCCCAAGAAATTAATGTAAAGTCTCTATAGAGTCCATAGGATGATACTAGATTCCTCCTTTCACTCCTCCATGAACTTTATTGGCATACATTTGCCCTTTTTGGAGAAGGAATACCTAGAACTTTTAAAAAGAATCCATTATTGATTCTTGATGTATTTACACACTAGCATATATATACATGTATTTGTATCATCCTTGTACTCTATATTAATAGTAGCTATGAATTTTAATGTTTAAAATTAAAATGCTATGTTTTGACTATTGTAAATTCTTTGATACTCGCAATTTCAATTTTAACAGTGATTATACCAATAAATTACATTTTATATTAAAATTCTAAATTTAAAATAAAATCTCGTGTTTGAAATCTAATTATAAGAAGTATAGAAACTGAAAAAAAAAATATTCCTTCAACTGATCAAATCTTTAATGCACTTGTGTAAGGTCAATATCTAAGTGGGGGAAAAAAAGTAGAAGTGGAATACATAGGCAAAATGGAGCATATCATGATACATGACATGAGTACTCGGCCCACATATATATATCAGGTGAAGCAAATTTTGAGCAAATATATAAAACTAAAATTATGAACCAAATACAACCAAATAATAATAACAATTTCATCTCTCGTTCAAAATCTTCTGCCCCATGTACCTTCCATAAAAAAAAAAATTAAATTGAGTTATTAAAATTAATCCATTAATTAATAATATCACTTTAGTCAAATTGAAGTCACTGTTTCTTACCTTCCAAGCATCATAACAGTAGCCTGAGGATTAGTGCCCGGAGAATTATAAAACGTCGAACCGTCGATCACGCGTAGTGCGTCGACACCGAGTACTCGATAGTCTCGATCGACGACCCGGTTCACTTGGCATCCTCCATGATAATGCCATATAGTCATCACAGTGTCGATACAATACTGTTCCATCGAATACGTCGACCCAAGATGTTTTCGCCTCAAATTTATTGGTACCGACAACATGAAATCGATGAGGGATTGGAAAGAAGCGAAGGGGTACCGAAACGCGGAGAAAGAAGGCGACTCGACGACTCGTTTTATGATCTCCATGCCTTGAACACACCTTTGGAGGTCTCTAGGGTCTTGGAAGTAGTTAAACGTGACCCGTGGATTGTCTTCTGGGTTGCGGGTTTGGAGCTCCAGATAGCCTGTCGAGAATGGTCCGATCACCTTTTCTAGGATGACTCCGGCTTGTATATTTCGGCTCCGGGTCGGGTCAGGCTGTTGGATTAGTTCTTGGAAGATAGTTGAGTTGGTTGGGAGCGTGAACGCATCCATAGACTGCACAATGTTTGCAATAAAATAGACATAACTTTATAATACCGATAATTAACTCGATATATATACTCGTTAATTAGTTTGAGTTGCATCGAAAACTAGTATATAATTTTTTTTAAAAATAATAATAATAACGTACGTACTAACCTGATTTGCCAACTTAGCAAAATCTTGTGCGATTCTATATGCCCAAACCAGCTCAAAGAAACCACTAGCAGCCTCAACATAGCTGCCTACTTCAGTAATGCCCACTACTTGAATGAGAGATATTTCAACGGGCCGGGGCGAAGGAACAAATACCACATTCATTGGGTTATCCGACATCCCTTGGCCCACCATGGGCTGGTCCAATATCACTCTAATTCCATGGGCTTCAAGATTACGGGCTGGCCCAATACCACTCAACATCAGCAGCTGTGGGCTGCCCAATGCCCCAGCTGAAATAATGATCTCGTTCTTGGGCCCATAGTTCAAAAAAGCCACGTGCCTTAGACCTTTTGAATCTTTAAAGAGAACACCATAGGCTTTTGGTCTTCCTCCTGCAAATATTATTCTAATCACGTTATAATATAAGCCAATCGCGATTATTATTATCATTATTATTTTTAAAAGTATTATGTTAACTCTAGCTGTCCCATAATACATAAAACCTATAAAATATATATATATATATAGAGTTTTGCTATGCTGCCCACATCCGGTAACCACCTCCATGTCTATCTATGAGGCGACACTCATCCATTGGATAAACCAATTGTATATGATTCATCTCATCCATTGGATGATTGACACCTCATAGGTGGGCAGCATAGCAAAACTATATATATATATATATATATATATATGACACTAATATTGAACTTTGATTCATTAATTCTTAATGTTACGTGATGCAAATTTTACGCGATATAATTATAGATGGACCCATTAAAAAATCGAACTGTTTTCAATCTACCCTTCTTCGGTTTGCATCTTAATTATGTCATACATCTAGCCTAGGTTTAAACTGTACAATGTGCATGGATAGCAACTATCGTGTATCTATCTCATCCTTCTACACAAATAGCTAACACAATTTGCTCTATAAATACATATATAATAATGCTCACATCTAGCGTGACTGCAAAATGTCCAATTAATTATAGCAACTGTAATTTCAAAATCATGATATACATACAGAGTTTTGATATCTTGTACGCCCAACCATCGTGCCCATCATTGAGGTAACACTCAACTATTGGATGTCTTAATGGTGGGCACGGTGAGTGGACAACATATCAAAATTGTAATACGTATTAAAAAAAAAAAACAATTCCAAATATAATTTAAGAGAAAAAACAATTTTCATATCAAGCAATGGAGTTGATTTAGGGCAAAGTTTGTTACCTAGAGCAGAGGTAAACAAGAGTCGATGAACAGTTGCATGCAAATATACACGAATCTTGGTTGAATCAGCGTACTCGAGCAAATCCGCCGCCGTATGTCGGTGACCATTTTCGTCGAAAATGGACCCTCCCACCTTCGTCCCATGAAGATGCTCGAGCGTGAACCCCCTGTACGGCAAGATCCCGGCGTCCAGAAGGCCGTCCCTCACGGCGGCTTGCCACGCCGCCACCCGCGGCTGGAACGCCACCTTCCTCTCGGCCCACTCGTAAGACTCGTTCGCCATGCGTGGGTCCCACCCCGCCTCCCGGACGTACTCCGCGCTCGCCCTGGTGAAGAACCCCGCGTTGATGGCGGAGCTGCCGCCGAGGACACGGCCGCGGTGATTGAAGACCCCGTCGGTGGAGATGAACTGCTGCGCGGCGGAGGTGGGGGAGGTGTCCGCGAGGGAGAACGGGAAGCCGCTTATGTTGGTGACGTTGGGGTTGTCGTAAGGCAGGCCGCCTCTTTCAAGTAGGAGTACCTTCGCGGCGGAGGAAAGTGTTGCCGCCAGCGCGCAGCCGGCCGTTCCGCCACCGACTATTATGTAGTCGTAGTACTCTACCGGCGGAGCCGAGGTAGCATCTCTGGCAAAAGAGTTGTACGGTGCTAACAAATACAAAAATCCATGTATTTTATAATTGTCGGGCATATATACTTTAAAGCTAGAAAAGAGGAAATAAATTGAACTGTAAAATTGTTATAATATTTGGGGGGAAAAATCCAAAAACTTTGTTGAATTGTAAAATGAAACTTACCATTGATATTCTTTTTTAAAAAGCATTTTTATCACATTTATATACATATATATACACTATCTTATTAAATCTGAGACGTCTTAGTATATTATTTGTCAAAAAATAAACAAATTTGGACTATGCAAGTATTACGTATCAAAGATACTAGTATGTAGTTAAGTGAACGACATGGAGAAAAACATAAAAAAAATTAATTATTATATATACTCCATCCGTCTCATATATATTGCCCTCTTTAGATTTTCACACAGATTAAGAAAAATGTATTGGGAAAACAAATTCAATATAAACTTCCTATTTTATCCTTATTCAATGTATTAAAAAATGATTGCATAATTTTCAAGGTGTAGTAAATAAGGGTATATTAGTAAAGAAGTGTAAAAAAATATTACTAAATATGGTATATGACTATATATTTGGGATAAACAAAAAAGAAAACATAGACAATATAATTGGGACGGAGATAGTATAACACAACATAATTAGCCCATTATAATGCATTTTAGATTCAAAGTAAATGCAATTCATCGTACATACACGCATGTTTCTTCAATACTGTGAATTGTCATGGTCATAAATATATATATATATATATATATATATATATATATATATATGTATATAAATTAAATAAAATCAGAGTAGAAAAATATATTAAAACAATTCTCTATACGGCGTATGAATGTACCTTGTTCTGCAGCAGAAGAAGTAATGAGCAAAAAAAGCCGAAAAGCCAAAGCAACACTGCAAGACAATCTTCTCGAAAACATATTATAAATCCCAATAATACTCAAACAAAAGCAAAATATAAACTCAGAATGAATTTAAATAAACTCGGGTTCCTTTTTTCTGCATGCACTAAAACAAATGAAGAACCCAATTCTTTTTATAAACAATTAAGCTATTTAATCGGCAAAAGCATTCTTTCATTTTCATGATGAGTAAGAGTACTGAGAAAAAAAAAAAAAAGAATAGCAGTTCAGCGGAAGGCGTAATGGCCACCAAATTTTCATATAAAGATTCTTTCTGCTGTACCCATTAAATTAAAGAGTTTGTTGAGGGAATTATTTAATGCATGCGGGCAGTTTTTGGTTTCTTTTACCTGTTCATAACATTTGGCAATTCTTTCAAACTTGTAATAAAGTTGGGAGTGATGCATATATATATGCTGCCTATTTATTGCTTTCATTTCTTGAGGTTGGCGTTTTTTTCCAAATGAAAAATGTCAAGTCAACTTGATAGGCATGTGGCGCACAATATCGTATGTGTCTTCTTTCTCTATCAACTTGAATGAAAATGATCACATCTGTCTCATTTATTGTACTGACTCATTTCGAATCACCTACGAGACGATACATAATAATAACATGCAATTAACTTAAGATAAGCATAAACAGATAAAACAACCGAAAATTAAATTATTACAACTCAATCGAAAATACTGCAAATTAATACTCAAATATAATACAACTATATATATCGAAATAGTACGAATACACCAACTAATTAAACTGGAACAAAATCACTCATCCTCGGAAAAAGCTGCAGCCATCGCCTCCAACAGCCACACTTGCTGGGTCCGTTCAACCTAAGTTATGTCTCATACATATTTTATAAGTGTGTTAATGCAAATGTACAGGATATCGAAAAACTATCTCGGTCAAACTCTTGCACAGTCAAGAAGGTGTCATGACAAGTAGCACACTGAAACGTCTCATCAAGAAGTGGCTCACACACCCAAATAAATTACTGTGGATATAGGTGATCTGATCCCGTACTAGCGGGTCTAATCATCTACTCAAGGAAAAAAGGGGATCAGTCACCCCCACTACAAGTTATTCAAGGGTATAGACTCAATATGAAAATGTATGTACGTAACATAATAATCGTGACATAATATATGCACATAAAACATGCAAGATAACATGCAAACACATCGAGCATGCATACTCAACCAGGATATCTCGGATAGTACTTATGTACCTCTAACAAGCAACCTAGCAACATTGGTCAAACGTCCAAGTCTATAATGAAGTAACTACCATCACTTATTTCTTACTAAAATTTGTGGCTAGAATAATAGCTACTCCCAAAAGCTATTGAGAGTCTAAATTTTTACATGCGTTCGTTGTCAGCCTTTTGATGTCAAAGGCTCTGTCTCTTAGGCACTGCTCCGCTGCTACCCCAGAAGCGCCCCACTAGTGACCGGACCTCGAACAAGCGGCTAGAACACACAAGAAACTAGAGAGTAGGAGTGGAAATTAGCAAGGAAAACCGATCTCGGATGGCCTATTTATAGGCGGATCAGAGTTCGGATGGTCTAACCCCAGCTCGCACATCTCAAGAGGTGAGGGTTGCCCTTGTCAAGGGCACCCATGATATTTATCTAACCGATGTGGAACATAAACTAAGACACCAACACACCCCTCTCACGCCCAGGAATGAAACGACTGGAGCGTGGATATATTAACGGGTGGCCAACTATGGGACGGGTAAGACCAAATATGGGTCGTTCAACATATAACGGTGGAACTGGGCTCTGATACCATGTTAGAAATTTATTAGGACCTAACTCACCTCAAAAGTTAGCTCAAGAGGTGAGGGTTGCCCTTGTCAGTGACACCCAGAATATTTATCCAACTGATGTGAAAAATAAACTAAGACAACGATATTACGAGTTGCGCATGTGATTTCCCCATTCCGAACTGTTGACCCCAGACATTTTGGTCTCCTATTCGGACCTTCCGATCGCATGCATATAGTGACGTGTCTGAGGTCTCTAATTGACACCTAAGTGTACGATTGAGTTCGGATCTTTCGAACTCCCACGTATCCGTGCAATATTTCCACCTCACACTTTGCATGTTATAACACTAATTGGACCTTCCAATCATGGTTTAAACCTACTGTACACGTATACTGTATCCAAACTCAATATTCACTCACCAGTTCGGTGCTGGACTTCGGATCTTCCAAAGCCCATTTTCTAGGTTCTGACCTTGATTGTAGATTTGAGTTATTTAAATTAATAATCCTTAATCATGTTTAATATTTAACCACCTTAAAATGGTAATCGAGTTACTCCATTTATATAGAAATCAAAATTTTATATTTAATAGCATTTTTTTCTTGTCCTTACTAATATGTGCATTCCTGCTAATTAAGCTTGGGAAATTACATGCAACCAAATTTGAATGAATCAAATTAAAAATAGATATAAAACAGGATGAATGTTTTTTTTTTTTTGGAAAACTTTGATTGTCTGATGATTTTTTAATTTACATGAAAAACGAACTTGATTATATATTTAAGACAGAGAGAATAGTAATGTTCATGATTTCAAATAAAAATACATAAAAATTAAGAACAACGCCATGTTTCTCAATTCTCACATCTCCTGATTACGTAGTGGGTGACACCTAGAATGTTCATTTTCCCTAATTCATGATATCTAAAATTATGATAATTTAAAATTTCCGAGCATGTAACTTAGTCATTTTATAGTCATATTAGTTTTCAAATTACATTTTTGGTCGTCAGCTTATAGATAGTTATTTATTTTCGATTTTGATAATGTTTTTACGTGAGAGTCCTGACACAAAATATTGATGCATCGGACCTTCTTACATTCCTTGTTAATGTTCGTAGTCCCGTTTTTATAAAATTTCTGAAGCAGAATTTATCTAATTGATAATTGATTGCATATTTTATAAAATTTATTTTGATAATGTGGTTGATTTTTTAATTGGATAATTCATGTTGATGTGATTTCGTGTGTGATTCTCTTTTAACTTTTAAGTGTTTTGCAATATTAAATTGATAATATTTTAATTCTCTTTGTATGATTTTTTTTTTTAAAAAAAATGTTATGAACTTTTTTTGACCAAGTTATAAAATTATATTTTGATATTTAAAAATATTAAATTACTTACATAATCACATGTATGCAGTTAAATTATCTTTAGTTTTGCAGTTTATATGTCCTTTTTCCTTTTAGTTTTTATTCTTTTTTTATTGGAGTACATTGTGCATGATGTTAGTCCGAAAAATACTTAAAACACAAATAAATATATATACACGAGTAAAGCACAGAGAATTTAAAAAATCAAGTTATAAATGACTAAAAATGCACTAAAAATGGAAAAAAAAAAAAAACACACACACACACACACACACATCCGATCTACAAGATAAAAAAAAAAAAAAAAAAAAACCCCACATATTCATCGTTAAAAAAACTAAAAACAAATGTAAATTATAGGGAAATAATGTAATTTCTCCTTAATTATTTTGCTTGTATAACACCCTATAACATTGAATCGTGATAAAGTAATATTATTTATTTTTATTTTAAATTTTTATTTTTTAAAATTTTAATATATCTTAAAAGAGTTACCCCAAAAATGACCTCATTTCACATGAATCAGAGTCATTGGCTCATGCGAAGGTTAAATCGAGGGATGTGCACGAGCGGCAGGGGAGCAACATGGTAAACCCCAGAACATACCCCACAATATTTCAGCAGATCATAATATGCTCCATACGAGGATCGAACCTGCAACGCTGAAGAATCTCTTTTCACGTCACCTTAAGCCTTACCAACACGCCTATGTCATGTGGCAAAAAAAAAAATCTATGACTAAAAGTATTCTAACTTTTATTCATAAAATACAATATAAAATAATGAAAAGGGAGGGCATTATGGTATGGGATTTCTGGGCCCCATGACGCATGTATTAGACCATTTTGTATAATTATCTAAAGTCCAAACAAACCATTAGAATTTTTTTAAAAAAAATAATTTCTACTTGGGGTGAGAAGCTGGGAGGATAAAAATAATTTTTTTTAGCAAAAAACACTTTTTTAAAAAAATTGTTGCGTTTGGTTACAAATTAAAAGTCATTTTAAAAAAAACTTACAAAATGCTTTCTTTAAAAGCTAGAATTTCTAGTTTTTTTGGGTTTTTGCTTCTAAATATTTATACTTTAAATAAAAACATTTTTTAACATTTATCCAAACGCAAAAATCGTTTCTGCTTTTTTTTTAAAAAAAATAAAAATACTTAAAATAATTGAACTCATTTAAGCGTTTTTTTTAATCTTCTATATTTAAACTAGCCCATAATATATTTGGAGCAGAGAAATTTTAAGTTCAAATTAATTTTTAAACCAAAATTTATATTGTAAATAAAAAAATAATAAATATAAAAGAAATATGAAATTTGATGGATAATTTATTATAAGATAGTCTCTTATGAGACGGTCTCACGGATCTGTATCTATGAGATGGGTTGATCCGACCCAAAAGTAATATTTTTGCCTTTTTGGGATGAGAACTAATATTTTCTCATGGGTCGAGTGATCGAACATGAGACTCGTCTCACAAAATTAATTTATGAGACCGTTTCATACGAATTTTTATGTTTTATTTAAAAAACAATTCCCATGGATACAAAAATAAGGGAATTTTTTTTAATTCACTAACTTGTTTCATAATTTGTTTACTCCAGTGTTTTCATAACCGGACCGGTGATCGAACCGGTCTATCTAAAAAAAATGATCCAACCGGTCGTACCGTTTTAACCGGACGGTCGAACCGGAAAACCGTTTATATAATATAATCTAATAAATAATATATTTTGAATTTTAAAAACTCAAAAATATATATAAATAAACAAAAAATATATATATTTGTCATAGTTTGAAAGCTAAATAAATATGTAAATATATTCAAAATGTCAATTATACTTCTAAATTATTTAAATAATTAATTATTTAATTTTTAAAAAATCAATAATTATTAAAATAATTTTTTAATGAAGTACAAATTCCAAATAATCATGTATATATATAAAAATATATTAAATTTAAAGTTTTTAAAATAAAAAAATTCAAATTTTCAAAAAAAAAATAAAAAAATAAAAAAATCGGTTCAACCGGTTGAACCGGTTTTCCGGTTATTGACCGGTCCAACCGGTTCTTGACCGGTTCTGATCGGTTGGACCGGTTTTCTGGTTCCCCGTGAAGTTCCGAACCGGACCGACGACCGGTTCCCGGTCGAATCGACCGGTCCGGTCCGGTTTTAATAACATTGGTTTACTCTACTAACTTGTCAAAATTTTCGATGTCATATCAGCATTTTTCGGTGTCCACAATAATACGATGAAGTTAAGCCTAGAAAAAATGTTTGGTCCGATCGTTTAGCAGCCCTTTCTAAGAGACGAGAATGTAAATAGAAAACATCTCCTTAATTGAGACCTGAGAGAAGTAAGGAAGCGAAAGCGAGATCAGAGGATCAAAGTTATTCTCATCATCATCATTACTGTTTGATCATGCATGAAGTCATTAGAGCATGTACAAGGATGTGAGAAAGTTGATGTGGTGAAGTTGAAAACTTGATCGCTTGAAGATGTCAGCGTTGATAACTTCATTGTACGTTTCTACAATGGTGTGGTGATGTTGTAGTGGTGATGTTGAAATATTGTTATTTTATTATATTTAATATTTTTCTTTAAACATAATAAATTTGAACATAAATATAATAATTTTAAAATACACATAATTAAAATTAAAAACTTAATTGAAATACAAAAACACTCAAAATAAAAATTACACGCAATAACAAAAGACAAAAAATAAATAAAAAAAAGACAATAAATTTAAAAAGATTACAATCGAATAAAATATAATGGGATAGCACTGAAATAAATTACTAATTGAATCTTTTTCGAAGAATTTGTTCTTGCATCTTCATGTAGTACTGACGTTGAATGTCATTGAGTCTTGGATCATTAACATCTTTTTTCATGATTTGATTTTTTTGTTCTATCTCCATTCTTTCTGGCTCCCTCACCCTCATCTCGTGCTTCATCATTCTCATTTCGTACTTCTTTTCCATATTTTGAACCATTGTTGCATAATGCTCTTTTGTCAAAGCAGTCCTCTCTTCATCTTTTTTTTTTCTCTACTTCATGTATTGTTTTCAACATTTCCACCATGTTTGCATCTTTCGATCCTTCTCCTCTCATTGCCCTTTTGAAGGCCTTCCTTCACGTCGGTCTAGTGGTTTTGCTCACTTCTTGCACATCATCTCTTTCTTCGCCGATTTGTGTATCAGATGGTGTGGAGAAAGGAGATGGAGAGGATTCACCATCAATATTCTTAAGCTTCTTCGTAGCATTCGTCGAACTTCCTAAGAATTTATCGAACGATCATATCTTTCATTTTGGTTGATCCTTCAACACTAACCAAGCTTTCTCATCGGACCATGGATGGTTATGATATTGCTCGTACATCGTTTGAGCTTGAGCATACTAAAAAATAAAAATAAAAAATTTCGAATATGTTGAATTTAAATTTAAAAAAAATTTATAAATTCATACATTCATATCAAATGAAGATCCGCTTTGGTTGAGTGCTTCAAGTTCGCTCATTTTGTTTTGGAAGGCGAACACTCGTTTTGAAACATCATTCCAATGCTGCCGCATGTTGTCCGGTGAGCGTATTTTCCATCCATTTGGTAACTCATGGTTATATTCACTCCAAATCAATCCCCAAAAACTCGAGTTGCTTTGATCATTGCCGAGTGCCGGATTGGTGGAAGCGTTGCACCATGACTTTGCGAGAAGTTCATCTTCAACCTTCGTCCAAGGTTTCCTTCTTATGCCTTCACCACCATCGCCAACAACAATATTTTTCCCTTTCCTTCTAGATTTAGTAGATGGGGCTTCAAAGGTAGGAGGCGAGACTTCGATGGGATTTTGGGAAGAATTGAGTTTGGTTGAACATAAAACTCAACATTTGGTCGTCGGTGAATTGAGAAGCATTTGGTGAAGGAGTATTGAGATCATTATTTTTCCATGAATCCATTTTCAAAATTGGATTGAAAATATAATGAAAGTTGGAGAATATAGAATTTTTGGAATTCAAGTAGTAGAAATTGTGAATTTTATGAGATGTATCCAAACATATTTATAGAAGAAGGCTTGAAATTTGAAAAATATTACCGTTTGTACTTTTTCAGATTTTTTTTAAAAAAAATTCGAATTTTTTTCAAAAAATTTGATTTTTTTTAATTTTTTTAATTTTTAATAATTTTTTTTAAAAAAATAGGCTGGGATTGATCAATGGCCAGATCATCCCAACCCTTCATTTTTTTTAATTTACTTTTTCTTTTTTTTTTTAAGACCAAAGGGCCAGATTTTTCTGGCCCTTTGATCTTCAAACGGCCAGAAAGATCTGGCCGTTCATTTAAAAAATAATAATAATATATGGTGGGCTTCACCGCGCGGAGCCTCTTCGCGCGGGGCCCACCATGAGGAGCGCACGCGGAAAGAAGGGCGAGGAGTTAATGGGGCGATCAAGTTGGGCTTGATCGCCCCTTGGACATACTCTTAGAAAATTACTCAGATCATTTCAATGAGTGGACTTAACGACCCATCGGCCCCCAAGGGCCAAGGTGAATGAATATCGTGTCATTCGTGTGGCTTATTGGGTAGACCTTGTTTTAACTTGAAAGACTCAAGTTCGAATCAGCTTGTACCAATTTTTTTTCCCCCTTTTCCCTATTTTGTTAAAATATGTAAATTATTGTTTAATATATATATATATATATATATATATATATATAATAAAAAATTACAAACTAATAAAAAAAAATTTTATTCATCTTGAAAAGTAAAAACCCCTATTCTAATAATATAAATTTTTTATTTACTTAAATATTTAAAACTTTTCCTCTAAAATTATATAAAATTAAAAATTACACCACTAATAAAAAGAAAAAAAAAGGGTTATTCATCGTGAAATGTGAAAACTTCTATTCTTTTATTTTTTTTTCTTCTAAATTTCTTCTAAAATTATATAAAATAAGAGATTTCAAAATAATAAAAATAAAAAGGGATATTCATCATGAAAAATGAAAACCCTTGTGTTTTCTCTAAAATGAATGATAATTTTCTCTCGAATGCATTGATATTATTTTTATAAAAAAAACATTGCCAAAAAAATTTGTATTGATGATATCATTGAAGATTTTAAAAATTTTATAGAACTTCAAATTTATTTTAGCTAAAAATATATTTGTTAAAAAAGTGTAATTTTTATCTTTTATTTTTAATCTTTTGTTTATATTTTGTAAGCGGTCCCCAAATCCAAAACTCTAGATCTTCCCCTGCCTCCATTTTTAGTTCACTCGACCGGTTTTTTTTTAGCCTGCTAGAGATATAAGAGCAACTAAGATTAGTGCGAAAATAACTCTCAATATGCTAGATGATATCCATGGAATGATGCAATGCAATAACGTAAGTAAACACATATATGTTTCTGGATGTTCGGAGCTCAATCTCCTACGTTACCCCTTCTTTCACCTCGAAAGGATTCACTAGAAGACTTTGGTTATTACAACGTCTTGCAATACACCCGATCCAAGTTAGGACTTATCTAATGCCTAATATGGAACTCCTAGATTCATGGTGATAAGATTTTAAGCTCTTATCAAACTTTTCTTCAGATGGTGATGATGATTGTCTTAGTCTCTCGAGGACTTAAGACTTCTCAAATCCTTGTATCAGGTAGCGTTCTTCAAACGATATCTGGATTTGAGCAACCCTTGAAAAGATCTCTTCGAAGATCGTATAAGGCTGTTTAAGCTAAGGGTTTCTCTTAGAGCGGTCGAGTATTCAAGATAGGTTCGAGAGCTCAGATAGACAGATTCTCAATAAGCATTGTTGTGTCGTATTTTCTGTCTAGAGAGGCTTTGATATATATAGCCTTTGTCTTCAACGTCTTTCTTCTTTTGTCCAACGTTAAGATTGCCCTACTGATAAAGCTTTCTGAATATTTCTTACTGGGAGCGCCTTTAATTGTTTATTCAATGTGTCGCTCACATTAAATGCTATTTAAGACTTTCTCACTTTATCAGATGAATCCTTAAATGTTTCGTCCTTTGATTTTCAGTTGTCTTGTCACTTTCTGAGATCTGGGAAACTGTAACTTCGAAATGTAGCGTGTAGCTTTTTGTATTTGAAGTTCGGTAGATATCTCAGTCGGTAGATATGTCTTTGTTCCGTTTGACATACAACTGTTTTGCATTATTCGTTGGTTGACAAGCTTTAGCTGACGTCGGTAGATGAGTTCTTTGTTCGGTTGTCGTACAACTGCTTTGCATGCTTTGGCTGACGTCGGTAGATATGTCATTGTTCGGTTGACGTAGCTGCTGTTTATACAAATAAATGGCGGCCGACTAAACAACAAAGTATTGTTTTGTTATCAACAAAAGTAAGGATTCAACAATTTCCCCCTTTTTGGTGATGACAAAACCTAGGCCCCAAAAATCATTTAAAGAAGATAGTAGTAAATGAATTCATTGCGAAGATGAATTGCATTGAACAATTAATGTTACAAGCAATCATTGATAAGTAGCAGTGAAAACTTATTACACCTACATTGCGTTAAGTAAATAAAATGTACATAAAATGTACCTTACTTCCTTTGCATTCTCTGTGGAGAGGTGTCAACTGATTTTCTGGATACTTTCCCCTTTTTGACATCACCCAGGGTGAGATAAGAGATGATCTCTCCTAGTTGAGCACCGACAGTGGTTTGAAAAGTGTCAATACGGGAGTCGATATGAGCGGTTAAGTCAGCCTGAAGAACTAAGATTTGCGTTGAAGTATGCTCATTCGTGCGACGAACAGTTTGAGAAACCTGTTCGGCAATAGTACCCATAGCTCGAAGATTGCGTTCTTTGTAGTTTTCAGTTCAGTGATGCATCTGCCGAGTTCAGAATACAAACTGTTAAGACGAGACATTATCGCTGATCTTGTGTTGTCAATGTCAGCATCTTGTCCTTGTATGCGATTGCTGAGTCGCTGTATGGTCACGCAAAGATCTTCTACGATGCGTTCCAAATAATAATTCGCTGGTTTGGAGTCAGCAACTGAAGTTGAAGCAAGTGTGGCAGTTTGATATTTTGGAGGCGAGACTTTGGTGGTCTCGATTGATGAACGAACATCGATTCCAATCACCTGATCTGTTTGGTGAATTGGACTGGAGGGCTGCGAGCCGTCATTCGTCGGTTGAGGCGAGTCTTCAGAATGGATCTCCAGAAGAGGAGATGTTGGTTGTTCATCATCAAAAATTGATTGCATAACATCTGAGACTGATGTGAGTGGGATCTCAGGAAGATTATCACCAGCAACTGTTGTGATTGGGTCAATCAGTTGAGGGTCTGTGATGAGATCAGCACTTGATGTAGGTTCAGCGGCTGATGAGGAAGCAAACGGAAAGTATGCCAAGGGACATTCGTCTTGTGCCGCAATAAATTCCTATTCCTCTGCTGAGAATACGAAGTTAGATGCTTCCGAGTTATCATGAGAATCTAGAAGAGGGATCATGGCCTGAACTTCGTTGTTATACGCCTGTATGTATTTATCGTCCGATAGTGGGATGGAATATTTGAGCCGATATTCTCGTAAAAAGGTGTCAGTGACATCAACTGACTGCTTAAGGCGTAAGATGACTTCAGTGTCATCTTTGGCAGTTTTTCTCATCGGCTGATAGTGCTCTTCTCTTTTGTCAAGAATATATCGGGCGAGACTATCACGGAGCTGAACGTCCACTAACTTATATCTGCCGAGTGCTGTTTCAAGACTTGATGTGGCAGTGAGAATGAATATCTTGTCTTCTAATTTGGAAAGGTATTCCATTTTATTCTCAAGCAAGATCTGAGAATATGAAGCATTCAGACGATAGTGCACCCATTCATCAAATTCCTGTAGTTTGAACCGCACAGCCCGGAGAATGCTAAAAATTATGATAAGAACCTTCATTTTTCCTACCGATTGGGCTTTTTGAAATGGTATGAGAGGTGCTTTTCCTTTGCCCTGAGGGTCGATTGAAGTTGTGGTCAGTACAGAGAATGAGGGTTCCTGGATAGTGATTTTTTTTGGTGGAGGAATCTGGGTCTTCACAACCAACTCTTGTGTTCTCAAGATTTGCTGACTGATGATGGCAGCAATATCAACTGATGAAGTCGGTCAGGGCACATAAATGGGTAATGTGGTAACAATGGTGTTGTAAATTGGTTCGGAAGTTATTTGGAGAATTTTGATTGGGTGAGTAGGTAGTGTTTCGGATGTTGAGACTTCAGTGGTTGCTGTGGCCAGTTGAGACGTTGGGGTGTGAACTGTAGATAGCAACTTGATCCTCTTTGGTTTCGGGTGAGATGGTTTGGGAGCCATTTTTGCCTTTTTGGATGGAGAGGGGTGAGCGAATACTTGAACTAAGGGAGCATTGTCACTAACCTTATCCTCCAGATCAAAGTCCACTTGAATAGGTTGTCTGATCGGTCGAGTACGCTTGCCTTGGGGAGCTGCAGTGCTTTTGGCAGTTTGTTGATCTGCCCCAATTTCTCGTTTGATAGTCCTGAGCTGGTCAGAAGTCACCTGATTCTTGTTTAAGAACAGAGGGATTGTGACTGCATTTAACCATTTGGATGCATGAAGGACTTCATAGTCTGAGGAGTCAACGTCTAGAGCTGCAAGTAGATAACATATCTGTAGTGACCCTTACCCGAATCACCTACTAAACAGAAATTAGGCATGCAATTAACTTAATTAAACAGAAATCAGAATTCAACTGCGGAAACCATAACATTTATACAATCCCAAGAAAAGGAATCTGTAAATATCCAAAATAATATAAAACCAAATCGAATAGCTGTATAAACCCAAAACAACAGAATAAAAACCTAAACGAAGCTCCAGCTGATCAACCACTGCCTAGCCCCTCTTGGATCCACCCGCCTCGTCCAATCGCAAACCTGCCCCTTAGAATAGGGTGTCCAGAACACAGAGTACGAGACGTGAGCATAAAACACTCAGCATGAGAGTATGAGTATACATGCATGCAAAGTGAACTCCCTATAAACTCGAGGTCAAGGATCAGATAACATAAACAGACCGGACCCTGGTATGTAGTACGCTGTGCCGTCGCTTCAGGAGGTGGCTCCCATACCAAAATACCAGTGGATATGCCGGACCCAAATCGATGGAAGTCCAATCACCCCTACTATAGACATCTCGAACGAGATAGCTCAATATGAAAATGTATGCAGCATAAATCAATGACATATAAATCATGCAGTCACATAATACATGCATACTCAGTCAGGATATCTCGAATAATACTTTTGTACCTCAAATACTAGGCAAGTTCTATCAGCCCTAGGTCCACGCCTATAATCCGCTCTACACTGCCAAATGATACTACTATCATTATAGCACTCTAAAAGCCTTAACTAAGCTAAAGCATACTCCTAAATATTTTTAGGAAGCAAAAGCTATACCTTCGTCCGTCGTTAGTCCTTTGATGTCGATTGCCTCAAAACTAGGCCACAGCTCCGCTACGATGCCTGGATCTCTATGCCACTTCCGGATTCCCGATGGGACGCCTAGAATTTCCTAGATCTGAGTTAGAAGGCTAAGGAATCGAGAGAGAAGAGGTGATTGGTGCGTCTAAATCTGAATCTCGGCCCTCCTATTTATAGACGGAATTCGGATCGTCCGAACTGGACTTCGGAGCGTCCGAACATGATCGGACCATCCGATCTCGACTTCGGGTCGCCCGAACCCAATAATACGTCATTGCTTACATCAGCACAATGACGTCATCCATGAAGACTGTCGGCAGCACGTTCGGAGCGTCCGAACCACTCTTCGGATCGTCCGAACCCTGACTTCGGACCTTCCTAACCCTGAGTTCGGAGCCTCCGAACTCGACGGCCCTCGAACCATTTTCGAGCGTTCTGAATCCATTTTCGAACTCTGTTAATCCATCTGGGACTCCCTTAATCATGTTTTATTACATCTAAACATGATCATATTATTAATTACTCATAAATCATTAATTCTGGATACGGGTTACTACATTCTCCCCCACTTAAGATATTTCGTCCTCGAAATCCGATCTTAAGTACCGAATGTAAAACAACAATCCAAAACATTCTTTATTCAAATCAAATGTTTACATCTGAATACAAATCAAAAATGAAATCAAAATAACTCAGGATGTTCTGCACGCATCCTATCTTCAAGTTCCCAAGTAGCTTCCTCAGCGCCTCGGCGCTGCCACTGAACTAAAACCAAAGGAATGACTTTGTTCCGCAAGACCTTATCCTTATGATCCAGGATACGAATAGGTCTTTCAAAATACGTCAAATCCTTATCCATTTGAACTTCAGACCGCTGCAGAATATGAGACGGATCTGCCACATATCGTCGCAACAGAGATACGTGAAACACGTTGTGAATACTGGACAGATACGGTGGCAAAGCCAAACGATAAGCCAAATCGCCAATGCTCTCCAAGATCTCAAACGAACCAATAAATCTGGGAGACAACTTGCCCTTAAGGCCAAATTTGAGAATCCTGCTGATAGTTATGTTTTTATTGCATTTGTTAGTGTCATTTTGTTGTTGTTTTGCATTAGTTTACATGTTTTATTTTTGCATTTTGTTAGTATTGCATTTTTTGTATTTGCATGATGGGATTCTCGTTTTTGTGGTTAGGTCGCATATTTTGGGCGGACTAGGACGGAGCTTTGAAGCAATGGAAAAACTGAAATTTCTGAAGATCTCTTCGCCGCTCGATCCACAGGATGTAGCTTATCCTGTAGATTTTGTTATTCTTGACATGGATGAGGATTGTGAGGTTCCGTTGATTTTAGGACGCCCTTTTTTTTGCTGCTAGTAGAACGTTAGTTGATGTTGAGAGAGGAGAGTTAGTTTTGAGACTGAACGATGAGCAAGTTATATTTAAAATGTTAAAGTCGGCTACTGAGAGCCCAATTTTAAAATCTTGCTATGCGATTTATTTGGGTGATATGATTCATGATGTTGGTGAATGTCTGCAGGTGCATCTCTCTGCAGGAATTAGTCATTTGCACAATTTCTTTAATGGTGTGGCATGCAAGTGCAGGACTAGTCTGAGTTGTTCCAAGACGGTGGATAAACCACCTTGAATGTCGCCACTCAAGAGAGGAGTAGAGTCGGGCTATAGACTATAAATTTAGCGTTGACTGGGAGGCAACCCAGTGTTTTTTTTTTTTTTGCTTTTTATTTTGTTTTTGGTTTTTATCTTTATTTTTTATGGAGTTTTGTTTCTTTCCCATGCCAGTTGGTCGTGCTCGCCGATATATCTAGACTGTTGATACCGTCCCAGCAGATACTGTCAAGAAGGAAGAGGATGAATTGAAAACCAGGGGAGTGTTATTTTCGTTTTCATTGTGTTTTTGTTTGTTTTTCATTTTGTTCATTGTTCTGGAGCATTGAGGGCAATGCTTTGGATAAGTATGGGGGGGTAGACTAGTATTGCATTATCTATGTGTTTGTGTTGCATCTGTCATGTTTCGTGTTTGTTTTCATATTTTTGTTTTTGTTCATTTGTGTTGTCTTGCATGAGTTGGATGAGTCATAATAGCCAATGATGATGAAGTTTATTTGAAAAAATTGGGTTTTTGAAAAAAATTTAAAATTTTTTCTCTTGACTGGACATAAGAAGTTGTAGGTTGAACCGTGAATATTTTTAAGCACTAATATTAGACCAGTGAATTGTAGCGAAAGATTTGATGAAGTTTCTGTCTGTTTGATCATTGCACGACAATAGGTGGTTTGTGGATCTTGATTGTGTTCTATGAGTTTTGATGAGGCTCTAGTAAGACACTTATGATCTTGGGCGCACCTAAAAAAAATTTTAATATACAATTCCATCCGGGCCTTGAAAGGATTAAAATCCTATAAAAGATTAAATTTAAGGCTAAGTATGCAGATTAAATGAGATTGATGCTCCATACGGGCTATAGATGAGGGGATTAGAAAGAAAAAATATAATGATTTTTCATATCCTAGCCAGTTATAGCTAAGTTTGCGGGTAATTATTGGGGCTAAAAGCAATACCGGGTGCAAAATCCGAAGGTGTAATTCATTATCTCAAGGGAGGTGAGTTTAGTCTAGAGGTCGTTGGAAGGAATGGATACTTGAAGAGTGAAACTTGCACTAATTTGTCATAGGTTGCTAAGCAGATTTGAGACGAATTCTGTCTAAGTTGCATGAAATTGGAATGACATTTCACACACACGCGTTCACGTTAAACTGAAGGTATATTATGAAAAGTTGAGAGCATGTCGGTGATTTTGTTTTTGTGATTGAACTTCTCGGAGGTTGTGCACTCTCATGAATCGTCCTTACTTATGTTTTGCTTGCATTTTATTTTTGCATGTCTTGCTCGAGGGCGAGTAAGAGTTAAGTATGTGGGTGTTGATAACTACATTTTGTATGCATTTTGTTATGATGTTTTTATGTCGTTCTTGCATTAGTTCGTAATATTTTATATTTGTTTCTGTGTCATTTTATGCATTTTATGCTCATAGCATTTCTTTTGGTTTATTTACAGAAAATTGCGAAAACTTGGTATTTTTGGTTAAGAAGATAAGCTGTCGCTTTGGAGATGGGAGAGTCGATTTGCGACACATTAATTGGATCAGCTTGCCGATGAAGAGAATGGGATTTAAGGGACTGTGTCTCGGCGCATTATTTGGAACGCTGAGCAGCTGTGCATGAGATAATTCAGCGGCACCTACATTAAGAACATGATTAATGGTCATAACTATTGTGCAAGAAAGAGACGCGCATCTAGGGGTGTTCATATTTCGGATAAAACCGAAAAAATCGGAAATTCAAACCGAAAAAATCAAAAACCAAACCGAACCAAAAAACGTATTTTGTAATTCGGATTTAAATATTAAAACCGAAGTTTATTTGGTTCGATTTTGGATTATATATGTCAAAACCGAACCGATCAAAAAAATCGAAATTGAATTAAATTAATAATTTTATTTATATTTTATATGTTATGAGATGATATTTAGTGAATGAATAATCATTTTGAATAATTTTAGTTGATTGTTATTTATTTATTCATTGTTGTCGTTTATGTAATTTATAGTTGATTAATTAAATTTTTTTTATTTAATTTTTAGTTGATTGTTGTTTATATAAGTCATTTAAACTTTATTTTTAAAGTTTTTATTAAGAAATCATGTCAAAAAACATATTATATTTTAAAATGTATTTATATTATTAATTTTAATAATTGTATCAAAATCGGAATAACCATATCAAAATTTGTTTTGTTATTTTTAAAATATTATAAGATTGTGGTTGGATCTTTGTGTTTGTTATTTTTTTGTTTCTTCACTATATGACTATAAATTTAAGTTGTGTGTTGGTATATTTAAATTATATGTTGAATGAAATTTATGTTTCTTTTATTATGTTATGTATTATTAATGATCAAACCGACCAAACCGAACCGTATAAACCGGTCCATTATAATACAAAAACCGAACCAAACCGAACCAAAATAGAACGGTTTGACTTCGGATTACATTTTTTATAAACCGAAAACCAAAAAACCGAACCGAAATTAGAAAAATTAAAACCGAACCGACCGATGAACACCCCTACGCGCATCAACAATGATGAAGAGCAGCTATGCAGAACCTGAAAACGAAACGAGATGTAGCGCGGTTGGCAATGGAGGGAGCAGCATGTTGTGCTATCGCGCATGAGAAAGCTAGGAGCAGCGCTGTTGGTCTTGCTGTTGGCGCATGGTAGAAGCGCCATCGCGCATCAAGAATTTTGGTTAGCGCTAAATGTTAGCGCAAGGAAGAAGCGCAAACACGCTAAATATTCGCGCAAGGAAGGAAGCAATCGCGCAAGGATTTGTGTGTGAGTTATTTTTCGGGCAGAATCATGCTCGCTCGAGCGAGAGCTTGTGCTCACTCGAGCGAGCGAGACGGGAAAATAAATTCTTCGGAACAAAGAGTCTTTCGCTCGAGCGAGAGGTTGTGCTCGCTCGAACGGTACGTTCGGGATCAGGAAAAAATCAAAATTTTGGAAATTAAAAAGTCTTATTTTACAGGCTATTTTTCATGGGTTTTTAAACTCATATTTAAAGGACTTGTTCAGACGTGAAAAAGGGTTCCAGAATTCAGAAAATTGAGACGCAAGGCGGCTACTGCTACCAGGCTTGGGAGATGATTTCTTCTTCTTTTCTTTTATTTTATTTTTATCAATTCATGATTAAAGCATTGTTTGAATTATGAATTTGATTCTTGAGTAGTTTTTCTTTTTCGATCAAGGCCACGTGATTGGATCAGACAATTTATGTAGAAAACTTGTTTTGTTTATTTGATATTTTCAGACTTGATTTGATTTTATTGATTATCGAATTTATATTTGTCTTGCAAATTTCTTGGCCAGTTATTTGTTTGCTTGTTAATCGATTCCAAGTCGACAGAGGAGGTTTCGAATTCGATCACTTTGATAGTCAACATAGTGTAAAACTGACTAGAAATATAATTTGGTTTCATTATGCGGTTTGGGTGTAAACTGAATTTTCAAAGTTATTCATGCATTCAAATTTTATTAGAATTACGAAAGATTAGTTCATCAATATTTGAATAGGTTTGATTGTTCTAGAAATAGTCCTTCGAACAAATTAGGAAAATTCCCGTGAATTAAGATTAAGTCTGATGTTTTAGATCGATTGCTTGTTACATGAATTGTCTGGTATCTACGTGAGTCCTTGATCGAGTTTTTCCCAAATTTGAGTTAAATCCAATTTTTCCAGCTGTGTTTTAGCTAATTTTATTTTAATTGAAATTTTTAGTTATTAGTTTAAAATTTGAAATCTCTCTCTTTGATTAGTCTTGATTAAGTAGAAATAAATATATTTTGGTATTCATATATATACAGTCCATGTGGGTTCGACATCTGGACCTTTGTCCACTATATTATAATTTGACCTGGTGCACTTGCCAGTTGATTTTTAATCATATCGATTTAGCCGGTCAGGGGGTTATCAGCAAACCCGAGATTTCACAAGGGTAATATATGCAATTTTTCCTATTATTAATTTGAGGTAACAATATTTTTTTTTGCATTTTTGGTCTTATTATTAATTTGTATTTTCAATCATGTAACTTGCATGCATTTTTTTTTCATTTGTTGTCATGTTAAAGAACAAAAATTGACCTTTTTATGACCGAAAAATACGGTAGATCCTGACACAAGAAAAGATAAAAATAAAAATAGCATATCAATTGAAGAACAAGAAACGATAACAAATCATAAGTTGCAGGGCTGAAAATGTAAATTCACCGTAATCTGGACCAAAATTAAAAACAAATATGCAAGTTACAAGACTGAAAATAAATTTATTATGTTGACAGGACTAAAACGAAAAAAATACAAAAAAATATGACAAAAAATTGTAGTTGTCCATTATTATTACTAGATACCATGGCACATGCGTTGCATGTGTAATATATGTTTACCTTTATTATTTTAAAACATCTATTAGACATAAGGTTCAATTTCATGTTTTTTTTTTGGTAGTTATGTAGAGTGCAAAGATTTGGAATGACGAGCACAAAGTGCAAGGGAAGAGAAATAGGGATTTGAAACCGTCAGTTTAAAGTGACTATGATAGTAATTGAAGTAAATGTGGGAAGTTGAGGAGAAAATGAGAGGATAAAAGTGGAACGTTAACCAAATCAATTAAAAAATGACATGGGGTAAAATGAGGAGAAATATTTGGTATGTCCATGATATATCAAAACAGTTTTTATATAGTTTTCGGCCTTAATTGAATATATGAATAGCAAAGATATCAGAGATAGTAGAGATTATTTTTTTTTTTTATAAAAAAGAGGAAACTTGTTTTGATTTTTTAATTACTTTTCTTGAAAGCTATTAATTAAAGATGTAGCCCTGCATGTTGTAAATGTTTCTCTTTGAGTCACCTATGAAACTCGGAGGATCTATTTCCCGCCACTCCTCAAGAATCCCCAAATCTGTTCCATCAGTGAGCGTTTGGATTCTCGATCAATCCATCAAGGAGCAACATGCTCACTGCTTCAGAACCCACCAGTTCCGAGACTCGAATGCCATGTCGAAAATCATCAGACATTATGCTCTCACCCAGACGTCTATGGACAAAGCCCGTTCTGCCTTTATCGATGTTCTGCGGCCCACGTTGCCCATTTGGAATCACATGATTCGTGGGTTCTTTCAAAGCGAGCGTCCTGAATGTGCGCTCGATATGTTTGATGGAATGCTTGGGTCGGGAGTGCTCGGGGATAATCTCACTTTGATATTTGCGTGCAAAGCGTGTGGTAGGCTTTCTGATGTTTTATATGGGAAAAGAATTCATTGTCATGTTTTGAAACTTGGGTTTGGGTCATATCTTTATGTGTGTAATGCTTTGATTCATATGTATGGTTGTTGTGGGGATTTGAGATTTTCAAGACAAGTGTTCGACGAAATGAGTGCAAGGGACTTGGTTTCTTGGAACTCATTGATTTGTGGGTATAATCGATGCGGTGATTATAAGGAGGTTTTGGACCTTTTTGACGCCATGAAAATGGGAAATGTGAAGGGTGACGAGGTCACCATGGTGAAAGTTGTGTTAGCTTGTAGTTATTTAGGCGAGTGGAGACTGGTGGATTCTCTGGTGGAGTATATTGAGGATAATTGTGTTAGAATCAGTGTGTTTTTGTACAATACATTGATTGACGTGTACGGGAGGCGTGGCTCCATTGCAGTGGCTCGAGGTTTTTTTGATAGGATGACAGAGAGGAATGATGTTTCTTGGAATGCGATGATTATAGGGGCTGCTAAATCTGGAGATTTAGTTGCAGCTAAAAAACTTTTTGATGAGATGCCAGAAAAGGATGCCATTTCTTGGACTTCTATGATCACGGCATATGCTCAAGCTAACCAATTTGACGATGCTATATGGCATTTCCAGGGAATGATGGCGGCTAATATCAAGCCTGATAAATTTGCAGTGACCAGTGTGCTCTCTGCCTGCGGTCATTTAAGAAGAGTAGATGTGGGTATTGCAGTGCACGATTTTATTTGCAAGAGTGGTACAAAGTTGGATACTTTTGTCGAGAATGCTTTAATAGATATGTATTGCAAGTGTAAATCTATAGACAAGGCGTTTGCCGTATTTCTCAAAATGAAAGAAAAGGATTCCATTTCATGGACTTCAGTCATCTGTGGCCTAGCAATGAGTGGAGATTCGGACAAAGCTCTTGACTTTTTCCAGCAAATGTTAGGTGATGGCATAAGCCCCATTCATGGAACCTTTATTGGTGTATTGCAAGCTTGCGTCCATGCAGGTTTGGTGGAGAAAGGATTTGAATTCTTCTGTAGTATGCGAGAAGATTATGGATTAGTACCGGAAATTCGGCACTATGGATGTGTGGTAGATCTTTTTTGTCGTGCCGGTGAGGTTCTTCGCGCATATGAATTTATAAATCATATGCCTATTGTTCCAGATGTTGTCATATGGAGAGTACTCTTCTATGCTAGCAAATTACACGAAAATCTTGCTATAGCTAAGATTGCGTCAGGCAAGCTATTAGAATTGAATCCTAGTAATGGTGGGAACTATGTGCTCTAATCGAATTCATATGCCAGTGTAGAGAGATGGGATTGTTCCATACAAATGATAGAAGTACGGTGCCATTCTCTGTCAAACAGATCGGGAATTTCATTTTTTCGTGGAGAGGACAGGACTGGATTCATGCTCTCTCATGAATTTCATAGCTGGACAAGAAGATAACTTCCCAGGATTCAGTTTGGAACTTCATCAAGTTTGTCACTCATAACTGACCGAAATCAACTGACTTTGGCTGGAGATCTTATAATTAAAACAACCAATCTTGTCATTTTAGTGCTTAATTCTGCTTTCTCTGGCAAGCTTCATTGAATTGCTTGCTCACTTGTGGATTTTATTCAAGATTCTCCTGTCGGGCCGTCAGTGCTTACAAAAGAAAGCAAAGCAACATTGCTGCTAAGTTTTGATTCTTTCTGAAACATTATAGGTAACTGTCGAGGTTTATCTTCTATACTGTTCCCGTTCTTATTGAATTTCATCTGTCGGTGACATAATATGGCTTGTAGGAACCTGAAGCAGATGCTACTTGTTTGAAAATTGGACATGTTGTCAATTTTCATCAAGAAAGAAAATTGTGTGGTCTTTAACTGGTGCCGATCATCAAATAGAAAAAAGTTTCCACGTGCAGCTTCAGACTCTGCGAGTTTCTGAAGAGGCTGGAGTTATGGTTTTCTTGGTTCTTATATTCTTCATGGAACGACCAATGAATTTTCATGCTTTCAAAAGTTATCTGGATAAACAGAAACACAGTTCAGTCAGGTGCTGGGCCTGCTGGCCAATATGAACCAACAGCCAGCTTGGACTTCAGGTCTGTCTAGTCAACAGCTAGCAAGTCAAGATTTTGATGAATGAGTAGCCACCATGCTGTATAAATTACTAGGAAGAGGTTGCAATCACCTCCAATCCTGGGATTCAGGAATAACTCATTTTACTAGCTTGATTTGGGTGATCTCCCTCAAGCAAAACAGCACGATGCGCAAATTCTGTTGAAGGCACGGAGATGAACACACAAAATTGAGTGTATATTTTCATTAGCTTAGCATGCATTTGTGCTGAGTTTAGAGTCTGGCAGGTAAGTGATTTCGGATGTAGCATGACTGTTTACTTATGGACGCCAGAGGTCTATGTGACGTGGCACACTTAGCCTTCATGATGGGACATCATTGACTCATTCTGAATGAAAATCACCAAGCAAGTGTTGGGTTCCTTTATTGAAGATCGTTCATTGTGTCCATGGATTTATGAATTATGATCGTTGACGAATGTATTGAATTTTTTTTTTTAAAAAAAAATAAAATTTTGAGGATGTGTTCTTCATCTGAATTTGCCTGCATCTGTAATATATTCTAACTTTTTTGTTTGACAAAAATTTTTATGAGACGGTCTCAAGGGTCATATTGATGAGACAAATTTTTTATGTGAGATATCCATTAAAAAATATTATAATGTTAAAAATATTATTTATTATTATAAAAATGGATAGAATTGATTCGTCTGTCTGACGATGAGACCTCTCACAAGAGTGTTATGCCTTTCATGACTTGAATGATGTGCAACAGATATCTATCTAGTATCTACTAACATCATCATCAATAAAATAAATGTCAGCGAACAATGAACAAACGACATAAAAGCTGGACAGAGAGTGACGAATGAATAATTGGGGTTAAAGAATCCATCTTTCTTTATTGAAAGATAATCCAATAAATATTGAATCAACCTTGTATTTTGCTCACACAATCAGAAATGGGCAAAGGTGGGATGTCTCGTGAAAATGGTGAAGAAGAGAACATGGCAGCTTGGCTTCTTGGTGTTAACAATCTCAAGATTCTACCTTTTAAGCTCCCGCCTCTTGGTATTTTAGTGCTTTCACTGATCTCTTTCTCTGTTGTTTCTCTTTGTGATTTTAGTTTTATGATTCGCGTGAGCAATTAACTGTATGCGCTATTTGATTCGGTGTCTCAATCTATATGTTCTTGTTTGTTCGTAGGTCCCCATGATGTTAGAATTAGAATGAAAGCTGTGGGTATCTGCGGAAGTGATGTTCATTATCTCAAGGTGAAACCCTTTCCCTATTCTGGAAAAATATAATTTTTCGGTCACACTGAAGGCAAAGTAAAAATCCGTGGGGTCTGCCTTTCTATGTGACTTGAATATAGACTTTTGTCTTTTTGGTGTGTGGATTTCTGTCTTTGGTATGCTCTGATTTATGGGGAATCGAATTTTGTATATGAATTTATTAAATTGTTTTAACATGGTCTATTTTTCTTAGAGGTCATTGCTTTCTCATGTTGTAGGAGATGAAATTAGCAGATTTTGTTGTCAAAGAGCCTATGGTAATTGGGCATGAGTGTGCTGGTGTAATTGAGGAAGTTGGGGCTGAAGTGAAGCATTTAGTTGCCGGAGACCGTGTGGCGGTCGAACCAGGGATCAGTTGTTGGCGGTGTAATCTTTGTAAGGAAGGCCGGTATAATCTATGCCCCGAGATGAAATTTTTTGCTACTCCCCCTGTTCATGGCTCCCTTGCAAACCAGGTATAGTTAAAGTTATAGTTTTAGATACAGTTGTTTCCATTTTATTCTTTGGTACTGCTACGAGCGATTAGATTTATATCGTGTCAAATAATCTGTTTTGACCCAACTGCAGATTGTGCATCCTGCAGACTTGTGTTTTAAACTCCCTGATAATGTGAGTTTGGAGGAGGGTGCGATGTGTGAGCCCTTGAGTGTTGGGGTTCACGCATGTCGTCGTGCCAATGTTGGTCCCGAGACCACTGTGCTGGTGATGGGAGCAGGACCAATAGGGCTCGTAGCGTTGCTTGCGGCACGTGCTTTTGGATCTCCAAGAATCGTCATCGTAGATGTCGATGATCATCGGCTATCTGTTGCGAAGGACCTCGGAGCTGATGAAACTGTCAAAGTTTCAACTAATATAAACGTTAGTATCTCTTGCTGTTTTGCAAATGAATTTCGTTTATTCAAGAACAAAAATTCATGGTTTCTTGCTACTCGAAAAATGAAAATACATAATGTTTGGTGGCTATTGCCTCATCCGAGAAAAAAACTTTTGACAGTTTACATCAATTATTCAAGATTTGAGTTTACATCGTTACATCTAGATTTTGTACAATAGCAGACGTGTGATCCGACACATACATTCTATTGTATTAACATCCGGAAATAATAATTTTAAACAGGATGTATCAGCAGAAGTTGAACAAATCAAGAAAGCTATGGGAGCAGAAATCGACATCACTCTTGACTGTGCAGGATTCACCAAAACCATGTCGACAGCGTTGGGTGCCACTTCATCAGGTGGCAAAGTTTGCCTTGTGGGTATGGGTCACACTGAGATGACTGTCCCCCTGGCTCCCGCTGCTGTAAGGTATCTGATCACAGATCCTTTTTACCCTCAAAATAATGCATCTACCATTTCTTTTCATTTTATCTATCTTGTCGAGACACATAGGATAATTGATCTGCTCAAAATTTAAAATTTGCAGGGAGGTCGACGTGGTGGGAATATTTCGGTACAAGAACACATGGCCCTTGTGCATAGAGTTCCTGAGGAGCGGAAAGATAGATGTGAAGCCATTGATCACCCACAGGTTCGGATTCTCTCAGAAGGAGGTTGAAGACGCGTTCGAAACGAGTGCTCGTGGCGGTAATGCTATCAAGGTCATGTTTAATCTGTAGAAAGTTGTGTAAAAATGGTGTCAATAAGATAATAAAATAACTATACTCCATTTGTGATGGAGCTTGGTTCCTCCCTTTTTCTCTGTGTAAGCTTGAGATAAAGTTCAGATTCTGAATGTGAAATTTCTTGGTGTTTTGGAAATCCAATTTTTATATGCTTCTTAATTCTTATGCAGGAATGGCCTTTTGACCTAGAATACATATTTTAGGGTTAAAAAATATGTTTATATATTTAAAGTTTATTTAAAATTCGAGAAAAATAGGTTTGTCAACCACTTTTGTCAATGAGGGGGAATTTAAAGTTGTCCTAGCTTCCTGTCCACCTTCTATCTAAAATTACAAGTTAATTTTGTTCGACAAGATCGATATGATAAGAGTTTTATCAATGTAAAGAAGTGACAACTTGATTTTTTTGTGACCCTTGTGTGTGAAATTTATTCATTTTCCTTGCAAGGAAGTGACTGTTTGAGGTCATACAACGTTGGTATTAAGATGAAGAGAGAGAAAATAAGATGAGCAAAGCATCAATTATTCATCACTAAACATTACAATGGCTCAAGTTCATAAGCCTGAATGAGACCAAACACATTTACTATATTCACCTCGCATTTAGGTAACATAAAGATCACTCAACCAACCTCTAATCAAACTACCAACTTTAGGACCCAAAAATTGGAGAAAAATGGAAAAATGGAAACAGCCATCCTCTCATCTCGCGTTTGTTTTCTTGAACTTGTACAGCGAAAAATGAAGGAGCCAAGATAGCGTTAAAAGTGATTTGATATATGGTTAATCATCTGCATCTCATGATGCTGCAGCTGGTTCAGTCGACCACTTCCATACTCGCACCAGGCCGGATCCATCTCCGATGAAGAATAAACCACCAGGACCAATTTGAATGGAGCGAACCTCTTTCTGGGAAAAGATCTTCCCTCTCTCGGAAAATCTAGTAGAGAAAAACAACCAACATGAAAGGATTAATATCAAAGTTATCATGCCTCAGTTCTTAAAGTAGAGTTGAGGCCGACTAGAATTCAGTGAGATCTTATGAAATCAAAGCCTGGATCATCATGTAACAAGAGACAGGTATATCAGCATATGGGACTCACGATGGTAAATCATAAACTCGGATGGAATTGTCATTGCCAGAGCACATCAACACTGGCTTGCCTTCTGAATCATGCATCCCACAGAGTGTGAGTAAACCCTGCAGAAAACAATTGCAGTTAAAAACCGATATTTTTCTAGCAATATTAAAGGTGTTGATCTATATGGGGGTATTTTAGGAAGAACACATAAAAACACACCAAGAGCCCAAGATGGTTATTATGTGGTGCTTTTTCTTAATAATATAAGTAATATTACAATTACAATTATAATATAATGAAGTAATAGATTAATATAAAGATGCGGTTGCAGTTGTGCTCATAATGATTCCGCTCAGACGAAGAAGAAAACATGTGTAAACAACAAACGAAAACATACATATTCCTCTGTATGGGTATATGTTACATCCAAATTCCCAGTCTCCGTTACAGCCCAAACCTGCGCAAAATAGGGAAATCAACAAAAAGGCAAGACAATTATCTATTACAGATATATTTCCAAGTCAGATGATACAGATGGGAGCAGCATCAAATTTTAGGAAGAACACAAACCTTTACAGTTTTGTCCAATGAAGCTGACAAAAGAAACTGATCCCAGCATAGAACGGACATCACAACATTTGTATGCCCTGTTAACGTCTGTAGGCACTGTAAAGTTTCCAGACTCCATACCTGAACACAGAGCATATAACATATAACATTCATAGAATAAGAACGGCCCACACAGACACCTTACAGCAAGATTTTTAAGGGCAAAATTTAGTACGAAATGATGTGGGAAAGAAATGAGTGAACTTATCTCAGGAGTCAGGAGGCCAACTTACTTTGATAGAGTGGTCCATGGAACCAGAGTACATTTTGTTTCCTCCAACAACTAGCGACAAAACTGCACGAGTGTGCTCCTTGAGAGATGCTGCTGGTTCAAAGCAATTGGAAACCATATTGAATTTCCATGCCAATATTGCCCCATCCTGCAGTAGATGAGCACAATCAGATTAATACAGTCTAGTGGTGTACGCAAGTGCATCCCTATCTATGACTAGGACAAGCAATAAATCACTTTCAGTTCATGCACATTGTCATAGCCCATCCCTCTAGGCTCTAGCAACTCAAATTGTGAGATAATATTTGTGCATGGACAACAAAACAGCTGCAGACAATTCATTAACGTATAGAAAATGACAATCGATTTTGTAATCCCAAAAAAAGGCTAAAATACCTGTGTACCAGCAAAGAGGAACTCATAGCCAACAACAAGGGAATAAACTTGGCCAACTGGTCCATTTAAACTGAGCTCCGCAGAAGTTTGAGTATTCCATGCCTAGCACAGCACACAAAAAACCAGTGACTAAAATAATGGGACATTAATGAAGCAAGTGGATAAGGCCTTATTTTAGACAAGTAAGAGAATAATAAACATAGCGGTACAACGGTGAGCCAAAACAAGGGTAATTGTGGTTGCTTGCATTTAAATTTTTATCTTACCTTGACAAGATTTGTTAAACCAACAAATACCCAAGGGCCTTCACTTAGCATACATCCAACAGCAGCACCTAAATTCACTACACCTGCTAGCTGTGGTAAAATAGAAAGGAAAAAGAACCACAAATTGGTTAAGTACAACTATTCATGTCATTGAGAATCCAGTAATCAAAAGACCAAAGTGAGTAAGAAAATATCTAAACCATGCAATGTAAGTTGACACGAGTCATAGGAGTTGATATGAATCAACCCAATCCAATAGTTTCTGTATCTTGTGCATTTATTCATTATCTATGTACAACACCTCCCAATTTTACTTAGCTCAGAGTATCTCAACCACATTAACATATGTCAAGTTGATAATTGATTCTATTTAAATTTAGGTTTTAAATTGTGAAATCATGTAAACAATCATCAGCAAGCTGCAGTCTACACTTCCAATATTCGGTCTCTAAACACAAGTAATATATGCAAATCAACTGTTAAGGAAAGAAAATTGAAATGTAAACAACCTGACCAGACTGGCAGTCCCAAACTCTAACAGTCTCATCTTGACTCCCAGTGTACAGCTTATCTGACCCAGAGGGCAAAGCAATCCCAGTAACAACCTGGTTGAAATTTTTTTGTTTCAAGACAAAAGTAAGACAACGTTTAAGACATATTGCAACGAGTAATGCTAACTCAATAACATGCCATTAAGAATTTTTGTGAACGAAAATGCAATAAAATAAACTATCCATTATACACCAAAGCACCAAAGAACACAACATTTATCTAAGGAAAAACAGCAATATCAATCATATTAACTAGGTCATGTTTTTCATTAAAACCAAGATGGATCAGAGTCTTAAATGGTGGTCGAGGGGCCATTGCCCCACTGCCTTAGCCTTAGGCAGTTTTTTTGGCGGTCAAAAACTTATTTTTAATGCATTATACAATTTTGTTTAAAAATATAATAGCCAACTCAATCACCAATATTTAATGTATACATGTATTGCATGATTATATATAATTATATATATAAATAGTTAAAAGAAATTCGACTGCCCAGGCAGTACCTAGGTGGCCGAGGCGGTGAATCGCGCCGCCACCGCCATTTTAACACAGATAAATCAATGGCAACACCGTCTGAGAAATTGACAAACCAAAGAATTCCAGGATATAAAATTATAAATCCACATAGTAAAACATCGCATAATCTTCAGCTAAATAAAATAATTATACAATCCAAGTAAAAGAAAAATCCAACAATGACTTCAAACTCCAATTCACAACAAACGGCGATCCTTTTGTAACTGTGAGAAACGTAGCAAAGATAACCTGCTGATGGCCTTCAAGTGGCGTCAAAAGCGAAAAGCAATCTCCCGTAGACCACTGATGCAAGTATTTACAAGTATCCCCAAATCTACAGCTCCCTTGCGCCATCCAATAATTACACAATTTCTCAATCTTCTTTATCGCCGTCCTATCGCCACTGGCAGGCTGCCGCGATTGCTCTCTGCCCCACGTGTTACTGTTATTACTAAAATAATTATTGTTCCCGGTTCTCCTCAATCCTCCACCGGCTCGATACTTATCGTCCGTACCGAACCCCTGATTCGCCGCCCTCTTCCCATTCACCGCGGGCGGCAACTCGCTGTGCAAATATGGGCACGGGAATTTCGCGCACTTCCCTTGTCTCCAAAAAAAACAGACTTTTTGCTGCTTGTTATTGCTCCCACTATCGCTCGAAGACGACGGCCCGAGTCTACTGAAAATCCGTCTTCCTCCATCCACATCCATGATTAATTACACGGCAGAAGGTCGAACTACAGTGAAAATCAGGAAATGTCTAAGTTAATTGAAAGAAACAAGGGTTTTTTATGAGATCGCGCGCGATTGGATTCAGGAAAATCGTTTGATCTGGAAAATTGAATATTTATGGGGATAAGAAATATGGAATCCACGCTCGGGGTGGATTAAAAATTACAAACCCTAGTATTTGGGGATTGCAAAAGGATTTGGAAGTAAGAACTCTGATAAGTGAGATTTTAGCGTAAAAAATGAGCTTTATAATTATTTATCTATTGCTACGATTGGTGAATGGTGACTTCTATTTGGATTCAAAGTAATTCTACTATTTTAATAACTTTATATTAAATATTTTTTTAAAAAAAATTTATATTAAATAAAAATAAAATTATTAATTAATATGTTTATTTTATGAAATTTTATTTGATGCAATTAGAATATCCAAATTAGTTACTACTGGCATATTCTATTTTATAAGTAGTATTTCTGATCGTATCATAAATTCATGGACAATGAACCTTTATATATACTAGTGTTTTTTTAATCAAAAATAAATATATATATATATATATATATATATATATATATATATATATATATATATATACTAGTGTTTTGATGCGAGCACTCAACCAGTATTTTTTAATTAAATTTGATTTATATTATAATATGGGTAATATCATAATTATAAAAAAAAAATTTAGGGATCATGTTGCAATTTTGATTTTGACAACACCAATCTACAAACAATTTGTATAGACAAACAAAACAAAACAAACAAACACGAAAATGAAAAATTAAAGAAAAGAAGACCAAGACACACCACCCTACCAAATAGTCGGTCTAGGGAGATGAGACTTAGACGGTGTTTGGCTGAGTTTATAAGCTCTACAAAACAGCTTATAAGTTGTTTTACAGCTTATAAGCTATTTGTTTGGTAATAATTTTCCAAACAGCTTATAAGCTATCAAAATAAGTTGTTTGACAGCTTATAAGTTGTTTTTAAAAAAGTAAGGGGGTCTTACTTTTTTTTGAATATTTTAACATTCTATCTCTCCAAAATATCCTTGAATATTTTCATAAATCTCCATCATATCCTGCGCCCATTAAATATTAAATATTATTTTAAAAAAATATTCAAAATCATATAAAATTTCCTAAATTAAAACATTAAAATAGTTTTATTTTTTTAATATAGGTTTATTCTAAAACTATTTTCGTATATGTATAATTCAAAACATTATCTTCATAGCATTATACCTTTTTTGATAATTTTGACAATAAAAAGATCTTATAATACCAAACATATCAATATCTTTAAGTTTTTTAAAATAGTTTTACCAAAACACTTTAACAGCTTATTTTTAAAATAAGTCTTGACAGTTTATAAGCTCATAAAACAGCTTTTAAGCTCTAGAAGCTTATAAGCTTTTTTTAATAAATTTAGCCAAATACCCTCTTACAGTGTGTTTGGATACCTAAAAAATAGGATTTGGATTTGGAATTGAAATTGAATTTGGAATTGGATTTTAAATATATGGAATTTGAATTCCATTTTGGTGTTTGGAAAAAAATTAAAATATATTTTGGAATTTGATAGTATAAATTTTATATAAATGATATTTTGTAAAAAAAATTTGAAGAAAACTTAAAATTTATAACCAAAGTATATATATTTATTATTAAAATATTTTTATTATTTTTATAAACCCAAATCCCGTGAAATCCCATGAAATCCGACCAATTTTATAAGGATTTCAGTTAGTTAAATGAAATCCCATGAAATCCCATCAAATACCAATTCCGTTTTGAAATTCCGTTTTGCCAAACACTAAAACGGTATTTTCAATTCCAAATCCCACCAAATCCAATGCAATTCCGTGATTCCAAACACAGTGTTAATATATTGGTGTGTGTGTATATATATATATATACTACTAGTAAACATATGTACACGATGCGTGCAAATAAATTAAATATTTATCTTATAAACTATAGTTTTATATTTGTGCATAACAAATTTTAATATGAAATATAATAAGGTTTGAGTAATTTATATTTAATGTTATGTTTTTTGTTGTTATTTATTTTATTTAAAAAGAATTATGGTAATTATGAATAAAGGTATTTTGGAGACAAAAATTGGCAAATCGGTTTCTGTCCAACCTATAATATAGAAGATAGAAGATATAAAAGATATTTAACAAAAATTGGTAGTTATTTAATAATATAGAAGATAGAAGATATAGAAAATAGAAGATGTACAATGAACTTTTATATATACTAGCAACGAAAACACAGTATATATACTAGCAACGAAAGCACAGGCGTTGCGTATGTAATATAGCAAATAAAAATGTTATATATTGTTGCATGCATTTATGTGATAAACATTTATTTATAGATTATTATTTTAGTTTGGCAAATCGATTTCAGTCCAACCCCCAAACCTTAACTCAATTTACAATAATGTACGATTTTGATTGGCAAAAGAAAAAGGAATAAACAACAATTTGAAGCAAGATATATGCTAAATCAAACAAAATTCCTGATCATGTGCATACTCTCCAGTGATGAGGGAAGCCTGGTGTTGGATACTTGTTGCTCGCTGGATACTTGTTGCTATTTTTACATACCAACTTCAGCCATTGTGCAAATTGTTAGATGCAGCCGACAATTATATCTCGTAGCATATGTAACACTTGAATTTCTATATCTTAAGGTATAATCGCTCATTTGTTAAATGCATTGAGACCATTTTTCTCGTAATTTTCTAAAGTAATATAATAATATAAAAGTACAAATAATCGTAAATTACGAACATTTGAAATGATAGTGAATGACAACAAGACTGGTTGCGCATCATTCCCCACATTTTAATAATTTTCCTCCATTGTATCCATATACATAAACAAATAAGCATATATTAACATGGAAATCTGTTCAAAGTAAAATTATTTTCTATGATTCTTTCCCCACGAAGAAACAATAAAAATTTTTGGAGAAAATTTCTGGATCTAAAACACTTTATGCATTAAATATTTATATCCTCTGAAGGAGCAATGATTGAAAGGGAAAAATTAATTAGAAAATGTTTTTGAAATATGTCTGCATCTTCATTTTGATCGGTATCCGTTCTTCTTCTCTACTAATTTGATAAAAGATTTTTAATTTAATCCTAAAAATTCAAAACATTAACCATTTGAATTTATATCTTTAAACTAGGGATATATGACAATTTTTTTCGCGGGTTCGAGGGTGAATATTCGGGTATGAGTTCGAGTTCCGGGATTTTTAAAAATACCCGCAACTTATTGAAGCGGGTATGAAGATGTTATTCACATTCCGAACCCGCTCCGATAATAATAATAATAATAATAATAATAATAATAATAATAATAATAATAATAATAATAATAATGAAGTATATAAATATTTTATTTATCAAATTTTATTAAATCTAAAATTTTATAAAAATTATAATTAAAAGTATTATTATTATTTAGTTTATATATATTTTATGTATTATATATAATATATACTCTTATGATAACATATTTTTTTATAACATAAAACTATTATTTGAATCTCATTCATGTTACGTACGTAGACATATAAACTATTAATATTAATCTATGTATATATTTTGTTATTTATTTTGATAAATTTAGAAAAAATATATATTCTTAATAAATTTTTGATATATAATATTTTATTTAAAATAATAAATTTTATTGGTAGCGATATTTGTTATTTAAAATATTTTGATTAATTTTAAAAGTGAATATTATAATCAAAATTTTTACCCAAAATATTTAATGTATTTTATCATAAAATTGAATAATAATTTTTATTCTTATAAAATAAAATTTACTAATATCATATATATATATATATATAATAATATAATTTATTAATAATATATATTCTCGGGTAGGGGTGTAATCGAGTCAAGCCGAGTCGAATAGTTTATATTTGACTACTTGAGCTCGAGCTCGATCGAGTAGTTAATTTCGTACTCGAGCTCGAGCTCGAGCTCGTCTATATCTCGAGCTACTCGAGCTCGAGCTCGAAAATTATATATAAATATATATAAATAAAAAATTATATGAATAAATAAATAAATAAAATATTATATGCATTAAATTTATATATATATATTTATATTATATATTATATTTATATGTGTTATCGAGTAGCTCGCGAGCTACTCGAACACATATATTTGAAGCTCGAGCTCGAGCTCGTTTGTATATTCTCGAGCTCGAGCTCGGTCAAATCGAGCTCCAGTCAAGTTTGACCGAGCTACTCACGAGTAGCTCGGCTCGTTTACATCCCTATAATCTCGGGTATGGGTACGGGAATGTGGACTTGATCCCCGCGGAGATGGAGACGGAGTTTGAATTCGGGGACGGAGTCTCTAAGCTTGTAGACGTAATTGTTGTTATATTGAAAAACCTCTAATCCGTGTCCACCGCCATGTCCACAGGGGCACTTGAAATGGAGAACTAAATCCTGCTCCACCCAAAGTGCTTGCTCCGAAGGCTTCTCAGTTTCGTCCTGCAATCAATTCGCTAAAACTCAAACGACATAACATCAATATTGTATATGTAATGACATTGCTAGAAGTGAAAAACCAAAATATCATTGGAGGAGCTAGAGCTGCAGAATGAAACTAGTTCACAGAGCTACAGAAATTACATGTAAAAGAGAACAGTATAAGCAAATGCAGAACATTATTGGAGGAGCTAGAGCTGCAAAATGAAACTAGTTCACAGAGCTACAGAAATTACATGTAAAAGAGAACACTATAAGCAAATGCAGAACATTATTTCCCTTTAAATTTCTAATAAAACTAGTTCACAGTGCTACATAAATTATATGTAAAAGAGAGTGTTATAAGCAAATGCAAAACATCATATCCCTTCAAATTTCTACAAGCAAAACACAGCTGCAGAATATACACAATGCACTTATTTCCAATTGACAATTACTGAATATTTGAATACGAGAAAATGAATACTGACGTTGAGATGGAGTGTGCCTACGACCACCCCACCACCACCAGTGTCGCCGCCCCAGCCGAACCACCAGAGAACCGCCACAAAATTGCAGACCGTTGGACGACCGCATCCAACACGGCAGCCTCCTCTAAACACAACAACCCTTCGTTTGGTTTCAACGCTCCTCCACTCTCGCTCTCATTTACCAGTATCTGCCTCACTACTGGTTCCCTACCGAGCCCACCAATGGTCATAACAGAGTCTATCGGCGTGAGTAGTTTTTTCATTTTTTTTCCCCAAATCGCTTTCATGATTAAATCTCTGGATCAATTTCAGAGATCAACCAGTCTAGAAAGAGTGAATAAGCGCTTGAGCCAGTGGAAGAAAGAATGGGATGCCTTCATTTGGAAGGGGAAGAGGATGAAGAAAAGGATGACAAGGTTTCACCGCTTCTGTATATTAATTCTAACATTTTAATTTCCAATTAAATAGGCTTAATTTGGATTTTGTGTTTTGAATTGGGTTTTTGAAATTAGGATTAGGGTTTGATATGTTCTTTTAAGTAAGCCTAATTTTCATTGTTGTGTTTTGCTTCTTGCGTTTTAATTCTTCCCAATGTTGATAAATATGGCTAGGAGAACTATTAAGAAAAAAAGAGCCAACATTTATGATTTTGCACATCATAACATAAGTTCGATCCGGTCATTGATTCAGGAATCCAATTCAAAACATAAAACACGTTTAGTTTGAGGAAGAATATGGTATAGAAGTAGCAGAGGAAGAATCTGATATAGGGGTAGGAATATTAGTTTCATCATGAATCAAAAGATGACGAGGAAAAACTAGGAATGACAATTTTTCCCGTGGGTTCGGATACCCACGGGGAAAACCCGAAATGAGGCGGGTTTGAGGGAGCATTTTCGGGTATGGGTTCGGGGATTTTTAAAAAATCTCCGCTACATATTGGGCGGGTATGGGGATGTTATCCCCATCCTCGAACCCGTCTCGATAATAATAATAATAATAATAATAATAATAATAATAATAATAATAATAATAATAATAATAATAATAATAATAATAATAATAATAATAATAATATACAAATATTTTAATTATCAAATTTTATTAAATCTAAAATATTATTAAAATTTAAAATTAAAATTAAAAGTATTGTTATTATTTGGTTTATATATATTTTTATGCATTATATATGATACATTCGTTTTTTATAACGTAATTTTTTATAACATAAAAATATTATTTGAATCTAATTCATGTTACGTACACATAAACTATTTATATTAATCTATGTATATTTTTTTATTTATTTTTATAAATTGAGAAACAATATATAATCTTAATAAATTTTTGATTCATAGTATTTTCTTTAAAATAATAATTTCGATTGATAGAAATATTTTTTATTTAAAATATTTTTATTAATTTTAAAAGTTAATATTAAAATAAAAAATTTGACCCAAAATATTTTATGTATTTTATGAGAAAATTGAATAATAATTTTTATATTCTTATATAATAAAATTTACTAATATCATATATATATATATATATATATATATTTTATAATAAAATTTATTTATAATATATATATATATATATAAAAATATATATTTTCGGGTATGGGTACGGGGATGGAGACTTGGTTCCCGCGGAATGGGTATGGGGAATCCCCGATAAGAAATTATGGGGATCGGGGCGGGTATGGGGATGGGGTTCGAATTCGGATACGGGGATGGGGAAGGCATCCCCGTCCCTAGGGGTGTAATCGAGTCGAGCCGAATCGAGTAGCACACTACTCGAGTTCGAGCTCGAATCATATTTAACTATTCGAGCTCGAGCTCGAGCTCGTTCGAGTAGTTAATTTCATACTCGAGCTCGAGCTCGTCTATATCTCGAGCTCGAGCTCTAAAATTATATATAATTATATATAAATATATATAAATAAATAATTATATGAATAAATAAATAAATAAAATATTATATACATTACATTTCTATATATATTTATATTATATTTTATATTTATATGTGTTATCGAGTAGCTCGCGAGCTACTCGAACACATATATTTCAAGCTCGAGCTCGAGCTCGATTGTATGTTCTCGAGCTCGAGTTTGAGCTCGAGCTCTGTCAAATCGAGCTCGAGTCGAGTTTTGACCGAGCTACTCACGAGTAGCTCGGCTCGTTTACACCCCTACCCGTCCCCGCCCCGCCCCATTGTCATCCCTAGAAAAACTGGAGCAACAGTAGAAGCATTGGCAAAGGGAAAGATGTGCTCATGAAAAACAATGTCACGTGAAACAACGTTTATTTGGAAGATTCTAGACCTTATAACCCTTTTGTGTATTGGAATATCCAAAAAAACACAAGGATTAGCTCTTGGCGAGAATTTATGACCCATAGGAGTTTGTGTGACGTATCAAAGACATCCCAGAGTATGCAAATGAGAAGAATAAGGGGTTGTACCGAAATAAGCTCATAAGGAGTTTTATTTTGTAAAAGAGTACTAGGCATTCTATTAATTAAATAAGTGAAAATCAAGACACAATCACCCCAATATGGAAGTGGAAGGGAAGCCTGAAAGCACAAGGATCTAGCTATATATAGAATATGCTGATGTTTGCGCTCAACCATTTCATTTTGTTATGGAATATATGCACATGAACTTTGATGGACAATCCCAAGTGTAAGTAAAGAGATCAATGCATTCAGATTTGAAAAAGTCAAGGGCATTATCAGTCCAAACAATTTTAATTGTTTTGGAAAACTGATTCTTGTCAAGAGAAAAAAAAACTCTTACATATAATATCCGCTTCTCTGTTTTACTTTTAGAAATTTGAAGATATATAATGTTCTGCAGCTCTGCTTTGCTTATAATGTTCTCTTTCAAATATAATTTATGCAACTTTGTAAACTAGTTTCATTCTGCAGCTGTGTTTTGCTTGTAGAAATTTGAAGGGATATGATGTTCTGCATTTGCTTATAATGTTCTATTTTACATATAATTTATGCAACTATGTGAACTAGTTTCATTAGAAATTTGAAGGGATATAATGTTCTGCATTTTCTTATAGTGTTCTCTTTTACATATAATTTCTGTAGCTTTGTGAACTAGTTTCATTCTGCAGCTCTATATCCTCCAATGATATTTTGGTTTTTCACTTCTAGCAATGTCATTACAGATACGGTATTGATGAATGTCGTTTGGGTTTTAGTGAATTGATTGCAGGACGAAACTGAGAAGCCTTCGGAGCAAGAACTTTGGTGGAGCAGGATGAGAAGATTTTAGTTCTCCATTTCAAGTGCCCTCCATAAAAATTTAAAAGATTTTTTCATTTGGTCAATTTATGAATTAACATTGTCTTACCCAACACTGCCATGGATGATATTCTTCAATTTGTCGATGTTATTCGTTCAAATATGTCGAAACACCAAAAAAATGTAAAAATTGTTGTTAGGAAATCAAAACTATTTAAAAAAATACTGATGGGAAGTGAAGTATGATTAAACACGAGATACATGGAGTTTCAACAGTATTTTTTGAATCAGAATAAAAATAAAACAACAAACCTAGTTGAAATTGATGAGGGGGAGAGCCAGGAACATTATGGGAGAGAAGACATTGACGGGAGGGAGAGTAGAAGGCGTGATGGAATAAAAGGGGCCGGAGAAGTTGTGGGGAGGTTCAATTCTTTCATTCCTTCATACCCGGTTTTCCTGAGAACAAAGATAAATTAATTGACATTGATAGAACCACATAAAATAAACAAAAAGAACATGAAATCAAAACTATATGTGAAAATACTGAAAATTATCTCTTGCGCTCTAAATATCTTAATAGTATAATATTGAATGAATCGAAATGACATGGATTCATCAAACTTTACAAATACATTGAACAATATTATTTATGAAGAAACAGTAACAAATAAGAACAAACTGGTTAATAAATCTTTTGTGCAGTGAATCTCTACCTCAATCGCAATGTGCTCTTGTAGTCCGCTAATGAAAATCGACACTTCTTGCTCGCTCGCTTGTGAGGGAGGAAGCTCTTGCCGAAAGATGCTCAAATTGACGTATTCTCCTACGGTACCTGTTTGTGGCAATTTCGATAATTATCCAAGTTTGTTGGTGCGAATCGATGGTCCAAACCTCAGGTTGCAGTACTGTGTGAAAAACACCCATGTAAGATCTAGATGATCTCGCTCAAGCTTTAAGAACCAAAGTTGAGTGTCTCCTTCAAGGTGAAAAGACACAAGCCCTACGCGCTGGTCTTCTGGTGTGCGTTGATGGCGGATAGAATATTCACATCGGCTTATCCAAATTATGGGTCGGTTGATCCATTATAGGTAGGAAAATCCATCCTCGAATATTTGGGAATGAACTGATTTGAGTCTCTTATTTCATTGGATTGGCGTTGATATTTTGTGCGTGAGTCAGATGCTCCGCTGCTCTCCTCTCCGTCATTGCTGTTTTTGGACACTTGAGTGGCCAATTCTTTCAGCCTTTTATTTAGATCATATTGATTGTGTTCTTGTTTATCTTGTCTGCATGATTGGCTTTCTTTATCAGACTTGAAATGTTGAAAAACATTGTAATTTGCTGTTGGTTTGCTTTCAAATCGCCCATAACGTCTGTCTGGTACGCGTCCCAGACCGCGTGGGGTGGCTGTCTCAGCCCCCCACGTGGTCTGCACAAATTTTTATTTTTTTAAATTTTTTTATTTTTCTGACGTGTATATTATATATTTATTATTTTTTATAATGTATTTTATTAAATTTGAATTAATTTTAAAAAAAATCCAAAAAATTTGTAACGGCTAGTTTAAAACTCCATGTAGAAATACCCATCAATTTTTACACATATTTTCATTTCAACACATTATCTTATATCTATCATATCTACACTCTCCAATTCTACTATCTACTATTCTCACCATCTATTTTTTTAAATTTCTACAATCATATTTTCTATCCAAAATGGATGAAAATAATAGTGCATTTTTTACAAATTTCTTGAATTCTACAAACACCCCGCATGAATATTCATCTTTCCAAAATTCACAAATTCCTCCAAATTATCAATATCCACATCAATTTCCAAATATCCAGTTTGCTCCACAAAACTTCAAAATTTCCAAGGTTTTGGAAATTCTATGAATCATCCGAATATTTCCAAATATCTAGTTTGATCTACAAAATCTTCAAAATTTCCAAGCTTTTGGAAAATCTATGAATCATCCGAATTATGCCCCTGAGGTCCATATCAACCCCTTCCAGCCGAATATTGGCAAAACAAGAGTCATCCATATTTCATGCAGCCAATTGTTCATGGATATGGTATCCCACACACAACTGGTATGCCTTTTACATCTCCGATATCGAATGAACTTGCAACTCCGACTACTGTCCTGGAGAGTCGGAGACTCAACTTTTCGACCGTGAAACCCCAATTGAGGTGGTCAGTTTAGAAAAAAAAAACGGTTTCAAATGCTGAGGGTATGGGAAAGAGGTCAAGTTGGACAAAGGTTGAAGACGAGGTCTTAGCGAGAAGTTTTGTTACTATTAGCGATGATCCAATCATCGGCAATGATCAGAATACGAATGCTTTTTGGGGACGTGTTGCAAGCTACTACAATGAGAATCGTCCTCCAGGTTCAAACACCAGAAGTGCAAATGTTATACGGTCACATTGGCACAATACAGTTCAAAAGAAGGTATATCGATTCAACGCAAATTACAATAGTTTTTAGAGTTCATATCGAAGTGGTCACAGTGATGAAGATATATTGAGATTTGCGTACGAAAAATATCGCGACGAAAATAATGACATTGCTTTTAATCTCGAGCATGTGTGGAGAATTGTCAAAGATCGTCCAATGTTTACTCCACAGTCCGCTGATCACTTTGTGGCCACAAAGAAGAAGAGAACCTCAGAGTCGGGATCAAGTAACACCTCCTCCAACCAAGATGTGAGTGTATACCTAGACGACGAAGATACTCGTCCAATGGGTCAGAAGGTAGCAAAAAAAAAGGGAAAAGACAAAGTAAAATCGACCATGAAGGATATGACAGTAAATTACAACAATATTTTTGCAAAGTTCACTGAGTACACAAACGTAAAGAAGCTCGAAGTCGGTCTGAAACAAAAACAACTCAAAGTAGAGGAGATTAAAGCAAAAGTTGTATTGTCCAAATCTGAAGTTAAGAATCGTCGCTTGAAGTTGAAGGTGTACGAAATCTTGAACAAAGACACCTCGAAAATGAAAAAAGAGCAGCTTATCGCATATGAATGTCTATTCCAAGATATTAGGTCGAGATGAAATATCTAAAATGTGTACTCAACGTTCAATTTCTAGTATTATTTTATTTGCTGTTATGTAATTTTTAATTATTGTATTGCTCATCTCGATTAATGATTTTCAATTATTATAATCCTTAAAAAATAGCCGTTGTAAAGTAACCATTAAAAAGTAGACATTGAAAAGTAGCTGTTGCAAAGTATCCGTCGCAAACTAGCTGTGGAAACTAGCGTGCCCACGCCTTGTCTAAATAATTATTATGTCGTGGTCTTTATTTCAAAAATCTATTTTGAAAACTTCAAATGTGAAAAAAATAACTTTTTTAGCCCAAATGTTCACCGATATCATAAAACTTGCTTTTACTATTAATGACACGATAGAAATAAGAAAAAATAATTTAAAAATATTAATATTACTTTTTTTAAAAAATAAGATTATTTTTTAAAAAAGTAATTTTTTTATAAAATAATAATCATTTAAAGATTGTGAATAAAATTTAAAATGTATTTATTTAATATGAAAAATAAAGACGATTGAGTGGACAGTGAGACCTATAAAGACTAAGTATTAATGTTAAAATGAATCTGAGTGAAATTATCCTTTAATATAATGAGTATGTGGCAATGGACCCCATGTTATGAGATGGTGGGTTTTATAATAAGAACCAATGTGGATACTCTTATTAAAAAAGTAACACTCTTGTGAGACGGTCTCATTCATGAGACGGGTCAACCCTACCCATATTTATAATAATAAGTAATATTTTTAACATAAAATGTAATATAATTTTTAATAGATAACTCATATAAAATACCCGTCTTAAAAAAATAACCCTTGAGACGATTTTATAGGAATATTTATCTATTAAAAAAAGTAAATAAAATCTAATCAATACATTCCGTATTTTCTGAACTTCCACATGAGTAAATCTTTGATATACACATCCTTGATTTTTGCTACATGAACTTGTTTGAATTGGGCTGGGCTGGGCTGCATGGATTGAGTTTGATTTGGGCTGACCTGCCTGGATAGTGTTCCTAACAGTATTGCTCATTTTCTTCATGGTTTATTTATCTACCGCCGATGTAAAGAAAGTGCAGTAATCTTGCAGTGCCGTATGAGTTCATCTCAATTTCTTTCTTCCAGGGAATTCATATTGGTCAACATCCATTTGCCAAAATGGCAAATCCTGTGACTCTATCTTCTCTTGGCCTTCTCGGATATGGTATAGTTCCTAAAACGGGCATTGCCAATCAGAGGCCGGAAACTTATGTTTCAGGGTCATCCTCCAAGTTTTCCCGAATTCGAGCTGTGCAGGATAACGAAGGGCCTCGAAGATTGGTCGATATTATACGAATTATCCCCGAGGCATCAAGAACCTACTTCAGAAGTCCTTCAAGAAGAGCACTTTTCGGAGGTATATCTCTTCTGGGTGGTTTCTATGTGGCACAAACCATATCTCTATCATTTGGGGCTTTAGGTGTGAATGATGTATTTGCTGCAGTGTTGTGTGTTCTCATAACAGAATACGTCACGAGGTTCTATTATAGCCGGCCGAAAGTCACTTTCCCTATTGCCCTTTTGAACAATTTCAAGATGGGTTTCACTTACGGTCTCTTTATTGATGCTTTTAAACTTGCCAGCTGAAGCTTTATTTTGTGCGGTCGACGTGTGTATTCGTCTATTCGAGTGCAAGTTTATACAGGTTGTATTTAAATTTCTTCACAAGGTATAGGATAGTGGAAACTCATGATTCACTCAATTTTGCACATTCTTAGCTCTAGTTGAAATTTGATGTATCTGATTTGTTCAAGGAACGAAGGAATCATTTTATTATTTACTTGGTTAGTAGAATTGTTTTGAATCCTTTCTACAGATGTATTACATTTAATGTAACCTTATTTTCCATGAATTTGGGCTATCGAGATTTTGCGAACTTCATCGACCATTCAAAACACGCCAAAAAGGACAATTGTAATGTACTGCATTAGAAAGAACTGTGGAGGATCCAGGAATCGCTGTCCATCAATCTCCTGCACAGTTCGCCTCGTTCTTCATTACATTCATGTCCTTAGACACTCCAAAAACCAAAAAATTCAATCCAATGGAAATCAGAGTAATCGAAAGATTCAATTTTGATGCAGTATTTTCCCAACCCTATTGGGGTGTTGATCAATAAGTATCGACTCTTTCTGTGGAAAAATCTCATCTTTCGAAAGCCCATTTAGCAAATTGACTTTTACATCTTCTGTCTCGGTTCATGTCGCTAAAGGTGGGCACAAATCTGATGGCACGACATTGTTTTGCTCTTTTCTTGGCATCCCTCTTGTGCTTTACAGGATTGCTCTGCCCAAGCCCTGGTGACGCTGATCCGATTTACCGGTAAGCTATAAAAATATTGTATTAATAAGCTTCCCTTTTCGTGTCTTAGATCTTGATTTTCATCCATGTTTCGAGTTGTGTGCAATGTGCATATTCTTGGGTGGTGTACATCATTTATTTGTAGTATCGAATGTTTGAACTATTGAGTTTGGAGTAGACTCAGTGAATCGAGTTATATAGCTTGTAATTATAAGAGTTGCTGGAGCTGTCGAAAGTGGGGCTATTTTCTGGGTTTGCTTGCAGCAGATTGCTAATGAAATTGCGGCTGTCTCATTAGAGTGGCAATTTTGGAATCCTGGGAAGTATAAATCTAATTAAACTAGTTGGTGTGGCTGTTTCCTGCCAAGGTGTTCTTTGTGCGCTCTTAAATTAAGATTCAAGGCATTTTTTCTAATTAAGTCTTATATGTAGGTATGACATATCCAAAAAAAAAAAGTTTAAAATAATAGTAATTCATTTTCTTTTATGATAATGTCATTTAATATTTATAAGCACCCTCTTTATTATATGTGATTGAAGTCTCTTAAGACATTTGGGGTTCTATCTTACCATCTCAAGGCACTCTACTTCAATAAAGTACGTAGCGCGTACCTTGCCTAGTGACTATGCTTCAGAATACCTGAATATGTCACTGCATCTTGCAATTATAGTAACTGTGGGCAGATGGACTTGCAGAGGATTTGAATTAGCTTGTCAAGTAATAAAGACTTGATCTGGGAATGCTTATTTGAGTTCAAATTTTGGCGGGCTTTTCTGAATTTCATCTTTTTTCATGTGAAGGTTTGTGGGTTGGGGAAAGACTTCCGAATCATTGTTTAGTTCATGTAATTGCTATCGAGTTGCGTGCTTGAAGGAAACTATTTTAGATGCCCACCAGACTGCGAATTTGAGTGATCGGTATAATCTCGGACAACATTTGGGCTGGGGACAATTTGGCATCGTACGGGAATGTATCGATCAGTTTAGTGGCGAGTTTCTAGCTTGCAAATCTATTTCAAAAGATCGGTTAGTCACTCAAGAAGACGTGCTAAGTATCAAACTCGATCGAAATTATGAGCACTTTATCTGGGCACCCTAACGTGGTTGACCTTAAAGCTGTTTACGAGGAGGAAGATTATGTGCATCTAGTGATGGAGCTTTGTGCTGGAGGTGAGCTTTTTCACAAGTTGGAGAAGCACGGCAGGTTTTCTGAGTCTGAGGCCAGGGTGCGTTTCCGACACTTGATGCAAGTGGTGATGTATTGTCATGATAAGGGTGTCGTTCATCGAGATTTGAAGCCGGAGAACATCCTCTTAGCAACAAAATCCTCTTCTTCACCGATAAAAGTGGCTGATTTTGGGCTTGCAACCTATCAAACCAGGTTGAGTGCCGACTTACTTGGCTTCCCTGTTAATTCTGGCTGATTATCATGTTGACAAATATTTCTTGATACTTTTGTTTTTCCTTTCTTGAGAACAGAACAGAAGTTACATGGTACGGTTGGTAGTCCATTCTATATAGCCCCAGAGGTTCTTGGAGGAGGATATGATCAGGCTGCTGATGTATGGAGTGCTGGTGTGATTTTATACATTCTTCTGAGTGGGATACCACCGTTTTGTGGGAAAACGAAGTCTAGGATCTTTGACGCTGTTCGGGCTGCAGACTTGAGATTTCAGTCGAATCCATGGGATTTCATCACTGATTCAGCAAAGCAATTGATAATAGGAATGCTTTGTAGGGACACGTTGAATCGGCTTACTTCGCAGCAGGTTTTAGGTAGGTTTACGTATTCTCTTTTTCTTAGATTGTTACTCATCCCTCTTGTTTTTACTATCTCAAATATTTTAGCCCTTTTACGGAGTATTTCATCCTTTTTCTAGAATACTAGAGATTATATTTAGATATTTGGAGAAGCGAGTTCATCGAAATGTGAGATCTGAAGTAATCAATGTAACTACCATTAGTGCACACGTGTTGCATGTGTATAATATAATATATTGACATTATGTTTTTTATGAATAATATATTTTTATTTTTTAAATAATTAGTTTGATCATGGTTTTTTACTTTTAGATAGATAAACAGATTGCAAATTTATCCATCCTAGGAACTAGTTGAGAAAAAGATGGAAAAATTGGTGAAATATGCTATAAATTATAATTACTAATAGGTAACATATTATCAAATATAATTTTCATGCGAAATTGGAAAATTTTGGTATCTTATGCCATGCCAAATGTAGTTACTCTGGTAGGCTCGACAATTATATTACATATATAGATAGATATGATTGTTGAAAGGATCTTGCACTCAACCTTATAATCATTTGTAAACTCTGTTCATTCTATGACGTTTTTTTACAGATCATTCTTGGGTGAAAAACACAATTCCACTTTTCAGAGATCTAAGTAAAATAGGTGAGCAACAATGCGGACTGGATTCTGAGAATGGCCGTATTTCCCCATATGCCATGACAAGAAGTCAAGATATTAGTTTTGGAATTGGATCGTCCAACAATGGTGAAATTATGTCCCCAACGTTCACGAGCAAGTCGTTGTTTTCTTCTTTCATGGTAGACCCACCGACGCCTTTGTCGGAAACTTGTGGGTTTCTTTCCATGGTGGTGCCGGAACAAATACCGTGGAATTTTCTGACTGTCATCGCACTGCCATGCTTTGCTTTTTTCAAATCGAGCTTTGTGGTTAAGCATGAGGGTGAGGATTTGGGTACAGCGGAAAATTCATCAGGACTTCACTTATTTCTCGAGGTAATTGTTTAGTCTCTTTACACGGAGTAAATGGCTTGACAACACCTTTAGGATTGCTCTAGCCTCTAATTACAACCTGCTAAGGCTGAATAATCACGACTTGCTGAGATTTTGTCTGATCAAACACACTTGATATTTGAATAGTTATGACTGGATAATCTGATAAACTCCCTTCCATGATATCCCCCTCAAGGTTCAACCTTAATGCGGGTCTACTATCTACACTAATAAAGTAAGTGTTAGAGGGTGTCGGTGTAACGTGCCAATTGCCATAGAAAGATTTGGCATTAGCAAATCTAGTGGAGTTTTCCCTTACCCCAATCTCTTCTTACTACTTCTTGCAGATGGTAACATGGACTTGAAACTAGTTGAGGTCAGAAAGAGTGCATCTGATGGGGCTCGAACATTAGGGTCTCCACAGCAGAAGGAACCACAGAATTACCCTCGGTGAATTCGAGCAAATTGATGTCATGGTGACGGAGTCAGTGATTCGATGGGCATCGTGCACTCATCTCCCTACAGCCAACTCACTTAGATCCTCACTTGTTTGTTAAAAGATCGAACCAACTAGGTTTCAAGGAAGCTAAACCCCAGGGGTAGTGGAACCAAGATAACACGAGTAATGTTTCCTTTGCTGATGAAAGGTTTTAATTGTTTAAACAAAATTCTTTTTTATCAAGTAACTGCCGCATGTACAGTACAGAACTAGTTCATCTAGCTAGTTCCCTACTTCACTGTAATTTTCTACCAGGTGTCAAAAACTCTTTCTTGAAAACATTCAATTCAAAGGAAATCAGAGTAATCGAAAGATTCAATTTTGATGCAGTATTTTTCCAACCCTATTGGGCATTGATCGGGCCATCTCCAATCAGACACTATCTTAGCATCTGATTTTCTCCTCCAACCAAGCGCTATGTTGGAGGAGAGCTAAATGTTGCAACATCGTAACAATATTGTAAAGCTTTAGCTTTTTCTTTTTTCTTTTTTCTTTTTTTATTTTTTTATCCTTTTCTTTTTAATAGAATCTGTTTGTTGTTGTTTTTTTTTTTTTAATTTTTTTTATATCTTTAAATTATAATCTATTTGTTGTAATTGTTAATTATAGGATATTTTGATCTTAAATTTTCAATAATCTGATTATATTATTTTAATAAATTTTGTAATTTTTTTTAAAAATTATTTATAAGTAATTATATCACTTAATTATTCTTTTATAATACTATATTTAATTAATAAAATGATAATAAATATATAAATTATTGTGTTTATAAACATTTTGTGGAATAAATTAGTTGTTAAATAAAATAATAAAGAATATTTTAAAATATTTTTTTTTAGTGTAGAGTAAGTTTAGACTAGATGGGTTGGAGGGGAAGTTCTTCCAAGGTCAGATCAACGGCCCAGATTGATCTGCGTCGTTGATCTGCAGATCATTTGGGAGCCGTTGATGTGTGTCCATTTGCCAGCATATAATTTTTTGGATTGGAGGGTTTGGTCGATGTTGGCCTTATAAGGCACAGCCCTAGCCCAGCCAGAGTTTGACACTTGTCACACCTAGGGGTGGTTTGGTACAGAATACGGCATACCGTATCGAAAATTTCGGTATACCGATATTCGTACCGAATATCGAAATTCGGTACAGTATCGGTATGATACCGTATATACCGATTCTCTTAAACTGTTTTTTTTAAAAAAAAATATCGGTATACGCGGTATCATATCGATACCGTGTATACCGATTTTTTTTGGGTATATCGAAATACCGAAAATTTAAAAATCTTATACCGATATCGATACCGAAAATTTCAGTACGGCCAGCCCTAGTCACATCCCATGAGTCACACACAAAAAATTTGGTTCTACCCCATGAGTTCTACCCCATGGGTCCTACCCCATAGGATCGAAGTTACCCACGACACACCCTTACCTTTAATTTTATTTTATTTTAAATTTTAAAAATTCTGAACTATGTTTAATTCGAATTTCAAATTAAAGTGAGGCATAAAGGCGGGCTTAAAAAATCGTCAGTATTCACAGTATTATACTATTTTTATACATTTCATATAAATAAATAAAAATATATATATATGCATGTATATATATTTATAAATTATAAATAATAATGTATTTAAGTTTTTTTAATAAATTAAAAATTAATGGGTTCGGGTCCAAACCCGGGTTGGACCCGTCAGGTTTTGGAACGGGTCCAGGTCCTATTTTTTCTTGGCGAGACGGGTCTCGGGTTTAACAAAATCCGCCCCACTGTCATCCCTAGAGTTGCTACTTATCTGAGAATTTTATCTACTTTATGTTTGATTTATACGTTTATTTGTGGTAAAATACCATTGTTGAATTCAATTCCCATAAATTGTTAACAACATACACAAAAGTGCGCTAACATGAGATGTGACAAGAAACATCACTAAAATGGATTTGCAATGAATTTGAAACCTTAAAAGAAAGAAAATGGTGTTGTAATCTTTCTATATGATAAAAGTTGAGGCCTTTAGCGGTTCGACTTAATGACACCAAATAATTTTTACAAAAATACTCATGTCTACTTAAAAAAAATCTGTAACTTACTCATAATTATCACATCTTATCCATTTTCAAAAGTTCAAAAATTGAAATATTATTTTTGACAAATCAAAGATTCATATATTATATATTTAAAAAAATTATATCTTTCCTATCTTTATTATTTTACACACACAACGCGTGTGCTCCGTCGCTAATTTTAATAAAAGATTTGACAAGAACACGAGTGCAATGCATAGAAACCAAACAACAATATATAAGGTTGTTTACATCAATTTGCATTGACTAATACTCGGACCAGCTGGCTAACACTTCGGCAAAATATAGGGATAATGCCCATTTTCGTCCCTCTTGTTTGTGACTTATCCAAAAATAGTCCCTCGACTTATCGGGCCGCTTAAATGGTCCTTCGTCTTTCATAAATTTTCCGCATTTGGTCCCTCCCGTCAACTCGACGTTAAATTTTCACGGTGATGAAGGCCCACATCCATATCTCACATTATAGCATATTTACTTCTCATTTATCCCAATTTTTGTTCCTCTCGTTTTTCCCCAATCAAAACCCTAGAACACAAAATCCAAATTTGAAGCTCCCAACGTTGAATCACGCAAAGGTAATTTCCAGAAGACATCACGCGCACTGCTGTCTAGTTGTTGTGGGCGAAAGAGGAGGACAAATCCGATCTATTTCTTCCAAGAAAAACTTCAATCAATGGTGGTAAATTTTTATTCACATTCGATTTCATAATTATCGGTTAATTATATTCTTAGGGCATGAAAACAGGGAGCAAGCTCTAGTTTTAGCTTATTGATTGATATTATCCCATTGCCAATGAACAGAGAAAGGGTACGACCCACCCCATTTTAAATGAACATATGTTTTTATTAATTATATAATCTGAAATTTTGGTTTTTGATTTATTGGATATTTAGAGAAAAACATATGTTGTTTTTGTTGGACGCAAACCTGACATCTACGAGAGTTGGGATGAAGCATACGCACAAGTTATTAAATTTGAAGACAATGCTCACAAATCATACTATAGTAGAAGAGAAGCTGTTGAAGCGTATGACGCATTTTTGAAAAGACAGGTTGCCGCAGCCGCTACTGCTATTGCTGCCGCATCCGCTACCGCTGCTACCGCTGCCGCCGCCGTCTCTTCCTCTAGTACCGGGAATAAGAAGAAATATTCAAGTTCAAATTCGAGACATGATGAAGCCTCTTCCTCTGTCTCTGGTACCTCTGCCTCTGGTACCGATTATGAGAAGAAGAAATATGCAAGTTCAACTTCAAGCCATGGTGAAAAAGTAGCTCAGCTACGAATTGCTCGACTGGAATTAGAACAGGAGAATCGTAGGCATGCTTCTCGAATTTCGGAGATAACTGAAAAGATGCGGCAGATTTCGGAATCCTTCTAGTTTATGTGTTTATGATGGTTGAAGTAGTTGTATGGTTATGTTTTGACAAGGTACTTGGTAGTTGCTCGAGCATATGTGGTTATTTATTGACTAGGTGTTTGAGAATTTTTTATTTTATGTAGTTGCTCGAGCATGTGTTTATGCTTGATGAATATGATTATTGACTTGGTACTTTGAAATTTTCAATTTGTATTGGCATGATGTTAGCAAGTTTAAGAAACTATGTTGTTATTGGTATCAATAAGCTTGGTGATTCACATCTCATTCTTGTCTTTCCAGTTGTTGTTCGTCTGCAACTTGTCGAAGGCAGACATTTACGTATTATGCTTGATGAATATGGTTATCATTGTGACATATTTTTTTGCTACAACGAAAAAAATATGTTGTGTGCGAATGTTTTTTTTCTTTCTGAAATACATATAAATGAGGATGTGACTTCAATAACAATTACCAAAACAAAGAAATCGCAAAATCGCAACCAAAACAATTAGAGATGAAACTGTCTTCTGGGAAACTGAAATCCAAGTTTCACAAAAAAGTACTAGTATCAAGTTCATACATTAACTTATGCAAACGTCTTCGCAAACGATGTAAATCGAAGTACAAGTTTTGACAAAAAAAATACTAGTCCCAAGGTAAAGACCCTCTTCGTAACCCATCAATAATCTTGGAACGATGTCATCACATTCACTGGATTGATGCTGTTGTTTTCTCCTTCGTAACAGGGTGATCTAATCGAGATCCGCTTGACTTTGTTGGTGGTGTCTTCTTTTTATCATTCAATGAAGCTCTTAGATGAGATAATGTCACGAAATTCTTTCCATTTTTCACAATGAAATCATTCTTCACCACTGAATTCACCTGGCACATGAATTTTTTTTTAAAAAATTAAATATAACCAATGAATATATACATAAAATCGTAGCATTTATAGCCCGAAAAAAAACAACATATTATGGTCCATTCTGGCACTGATCCTGACATGCTCTTTTCGAACAAAAATAATCAGCAGATTGATGTTGCTGTCCATTCCATCTACACCTCATTTTCTCAATGTTGAAACGGAAAATTCAAGTCTAGAACATGCACAAAGAGTATAACATCAATCTAGCATGATCCTATGTCATTCTTACATTTCATTCCTAGTTCAATCATCAAAGAACTAAGCTATAAACTCAAGCTACATCAAATATACTATTTACATCAAATTCAACTCATTCTTACATTTCATTCCTAGTTCAATCATCAAAGAATGCTCCTAGTTCAATCATAAACTTCAATATATAAAACACTTACATTGATTGAAAATACGGCCTTCGAATTACCAGAAATATTGATCCCACTTGCTTGTTGTCGTATAACCTGTTATCATCGATCCATACAGTAAAAACAGAAAGGAAATAAAATATTAGTGTCATATAAAACTAAAAATTCAAAAACACATCAACATAAAAACCTGTAATTTCTTTCGTTTCTTCGACGCCAGTTCATCACGCATTGCTGCCTTATCAGATATGAATCTTTCATCACCATCTCCTTCTAAAGCTTCATCCCAGCTCTCCATTTCATTGCATCCCTGTGGAGCTGACTGCATCTCACCAATATCCATTTCATTGTATTCTTCCAATGTTGTTTCATTTTCGTTTTGCTCCATTTCATTGCATTCTTGTGGGATTGCTTGTTCCTGTTCCACAAATTTACTTTGTGGTGATCTAGGTCTGGTACAACTTCTCTGGTTATGGCCAAATCCACCACATCGCTTGCATTTGTTGTTTCTTTTTATCTCTTTCAGCTTTGTTTGGTTTGAAGCTGGTACTTCATCAGGTTCCCTTCTTCACAACTTCGCTGGCCTACCAACTCTTTCCTTATAAACTGGTGGTAAGGGGGGGATTAAGTCACATGAAGGCCACAACTCTGGTCCATTTATTGGCATGATTGACCTTGCATAACATCGTTTGTATGCTTCAATGCTATAATAACGATGCACATAAGCCTCTGGATTTTCTCTTTTGCACCACATAGCACATATAGCATGTGGACATGGAATCCCAGTCATTTCCCATCTTCTACAGCTGCAACTCATTTTACTTAGGTCAACAGAATGCTGATTGCGTGGACCAGAGATCTGAAAATGCATCTCATCAGCCATCATCGGTCTAAACGTAGTCGCATCCTTGCAATTCTTTGCCATCACTACTTTAATCTTTGGGCATATTGCACCATCCCACTTCTCTGCCTTTGACCTGTTCAACTGAAATCTGACCATCAACATATTTCTAATCGATTCGAACATTGGAATTATTGCCTTCTCCCTAGCCTCTAAAATCATACTGTTGAAACATTCACACATATTGTTCAAAAGTATGTCACATTTGGGGATGGTGCTAAAGAATGCCTTGCACCAGTGATGTTCAGGTTTTTTGGCCAACCATGCATATGCATTTCCATCAATCTTCTTCAAATCTTCCATGCGTCTTTTGAACTCTTCAACTCTTGTTGCTCTTGCTGCAGCCCAAAGAGCATTTTTGATTGCCACACCTCTAAAACCAGCAGCTTTCATGTTGCTCAAGAGATGCCTAACACAAAATCTGTTTTCAGCATCGGGATACAAACTCTCGAAGGCAGGAATCAATCCTTTTTGTTTGTCGGACATAAATGTCCAGCCATGCTGATTTTCAAAGCCGATATCTTTATCTAACAACCGAAGAAACCACACCCAACTGTCCTTACTCTCTCCTTCAACCAAGGCATAAGCAATAGGAAAAATATTATTGTTAGGATCTAGGCCAACTGCCGCTAATAACTGCCCCCCTGTCTTTGTTTTCAGAAAACAACCATCCACACCAATCACGGGCCTACATGCATCCTTGAAACAATCTTTGCATGCCGAGAAACAAACATAAAGTCTTTGAAATCTTGGCCCATCATCATCTTCTGTCAATTTCAGAATTACAGAAGCACCTTCGTCAGTCCTCTTCAATTCAGAGCAATAATCTCTTATTCGGCTAAATTGTTCTTGTATGCTGCCCTCAACTAGTTTCATTGCTTTTTTCTTAGCCAAATAAGCTTGCTTATATGAAATAGTTGTGTTCAAAGTGTTTTCTACCTCGACTTTGAACTCGCTGGTACCTAACTTAGGATTTGACTTGAATTTCTTTTCAAAAGTAGATCCCAACCAGCCTGCTTTGATGCTTCTGTTCTTGCTGTGCCAATAGCAATTGTCATGCTCGGGGATAAATGTTTTTATTTGCCAACATGAGTCTTTATTCATTGGTGAACAAAGAATACACCAATTACAACCTTCATTGATGCATATACCACGAAGTCTTTTGTTGTCATTCTTTACAAACTTCACTGTACGTCCTCGTCTGATACAATGACTCTCTATTGCAAATTTGGCCTCATTCTTTGAACTGAATATCATACCGAGCTTCAAATCAGGATTTTTAGAATCTTCAATAGGGTCATACATTGGAAAGGTTGGTGCATCGTCCTCATCAGATTCAAGAGCACTCCCAAAACCATCACTTTCTAGACAGTCATAATCCCCTTCATCCTGCCCCATCCTAGACAGCAAGTCATCCGAAATTCCAACATCTTCCACTACATTTTTCCCTTTCAAATTTTCAGCAGCATGATTCTTCAGATTCTCCGCTAACTGAACTTCTTCCTCAAATTCAAAATCACTATCATGAAAACCATTTGCACCGTCTTGAGTGGTTGCATCTTTCTGATTATTTGTAGCTACTTCAACATGTTCCATGTAAACTTCAACTTCAAAGTTATGTGGGATATGATCCTTAATTTCAAGCACACCAACATCATTTTCCAAATATCTCCCTTTGGTTAAACTTTTCCCGAGCTTGTGCCAGAGCTTGAAACTATTCTCATCTGTAAATCCCAACTCTTTTGCATACCCACGAAGTTCAATTATCCCCAACTTATCCAGATCAACGAAGTCGAAGTATTCAATATTACCACCTTTGTACACTTTTTTTTTGCGAATTGTTTCCATCGTACCACCGTAATATAATTTTAGTGTGAAACATGTAGGTTCTCCCATCACACCTGGAAAAAATACAGGTACTGAATTTCAAACCATAATACAACGGATAAACTTTTTTTGCTAACTAAATTAATACTGTGTATAATAAAGTAATACAAAAATTAATATCGTGCAGAAAAAATTACCATAATTTGGCGTGAAACTCAGAGAATGGGTGCTCCGTCTAGCCATAATTTTGCAAATGCTGCTTATAAACTATTGAGAGATGTTTGCCTCCATGATATTCAACAGCAGATTGTTTCCTCTCATGTTGAAAATAAGGAAAATCACCTACACCGTAAACAAACTATTATTTTATATCATATAACAACAATTTAATTCATGAAATTTTATATCATATAACAGGCTGCCTAGAACATTTTTTTTGGCATAAACTAATACTAAGCCACAATTTAATTCATTAAATTTTCATGTTTGATATTATTCTCACTTATTACAATAACGGTTGTACTAGATCAAACATAGAGCAAAAAATACATGAATTTGATAGAAAACAGAGTAGAACAGTGAAAAAGTGGGTATCAAGGGACTCAATTCAGCAACCACCTCATCACCATTTCCCTTCAAGATGTATACCTATGGTAGTTCTGGGCTTCAATTGCCATTTTCACAAAAACCAAAGAAATCCTAACTCAAATTTCCATCAAGTAATTTCTGACTCGTGAGGTGTTAGCTAGAATATTCATCTCAGTCAAATTTAATCTGCAGCTTCTACCAAATAATTATATATGCAAGCATTTACCTTAAGCGAGATTTGGATTTGAAAGAGATGACCCGATCTTCTAACTCAGCTGGAAGAAATGGTGTGTTCTAGGGTTTTGAATTGGGGCAACACGTGATAAGAGTTAGAATTTGAGAAAAATGATAGAAATATGGATGTGGGCCTTCATCACCGTGAAAATTTAACGTCGAGTTGACGGGAGGGACCAAATGCGGAAAATTTATGAAAGACGAAGGACCATTTAAGCGGCCCGATAAGTCGAGGGACTATTTTTGGATAAGTCACAAATAAGAGGGACGAAAATGGGCATTATCCCGCAAAATATATCACCAAAATGTTTACAAAATTTCCAAAAAGTTCATCAAACAAAAGTAACTATATAACATTGACAGAATATAAATCACCAAAACTAAATAACAATGTTCAATAATCACCAAAACTAAATAACAATCTTCAGTAACGCAATTCAATAACATATCACCAAAACGCGTACATAAATAAATAACAATTAACATAATTCGATAATCACCAAACACCTTCAAATCCACAACCATCGGTTATTATCATCATGTCCCAAAAAATACAAAAAAGTGAAAGAGATCAAATTGCACATTCCGGTGTCAAAAATAAAACTTCTCCAACTAAATACACAAACGTTTGATAATTTATCAATAGTGAATATATGATATCTCAACTTAAATTAATATATTTTATAGACAACAAAATATAACTGTTACGAGTAAGGATGTGGAAAATTGATATCAAGAGAATAGACCCACATTCATGATAAAAAAAAAAAAACCATTTATGAATTTAAGAGTTTCATTTGAAAATCGAAATGCATTGAGTAATCTTGAAAAAAAATCTAGAATTAAAAAATAGGAACAAAACTGGTGAAACTAATACAGAAAGAAAGTATTTTTCTTTTAACTTATTCAATATTGTTCCAAGATTTGTTGTATAGATGTTGGAAAATAAAAACCTATCAGCATATTAATTTATTTATTTACTAATTCTTTGATGAACGATATAGACAATTAGGCGTGTGTCCCACATCGAAAAATTCGATCCTATCTCATGAGTTTTACCTCATAAAATAGATGGAAACATGTGATTGTCCAAATGATATGGACCCCACATGATTGATGTGGAACCCACATAATTGGATCAATTTTCAAATAAAATTTAGAAGTAGTTTCATTACATAATAAACTCGACGGATTAAATTAAAATAAGATAAATATGTTACATTAAGTACCTACGGTGACAGCGGCTGGGTCATGGCCTCATGGGTGGGTTAGATTTCATAGGTCATGGTAAAAAATTATTATTGTTTTTAAAAAAATAACAATTTTTTTATTAAAAAGATTGTGACACGTGTGTCAAACTCTGGCTGGGTTAGGGCTCTGTCCTAACTAGGGGTGGGTTTTCGGTATAGCGTATTAAAAATATTGGTATGAAAAAAATTCATACCGATATTGAAATTCTAAAATTTTGATATCAAAAAAATTCATACTACCTCAAAAAAATTCAATATACCAAAAAAATATCTATATGTCGAAAAAAATTTGGTACGATATTTCAAAAAATCGGTATTTTGGTTCGGTATTCCAGCCCTCTCTTAACGCGACCGAACCGGGTTCGAGATGAATTTTGTATTTAAGATATAAATTACACTCTATTTAAGTTAAGTATCACACCAAAATAAATATAATAAATAACGTATTGGGTTGGAGTCTTGGAGATGACCTCGTTCACTATCGAATCTTTGTGGAAAAATCTCATCTTTCGAAAGCCCATTTAGCAAATTGACTTTTTTACATCTTCTGTCTCGGTTCATGTCGCTAAGGGTGTGCACAAATATGATGGCAAGACGTTGTTTTGCTCTTTTCTTGGCATCCCTCTTGTGCTTTACAGGATTGCTCAGCTCAAGCCCCGGTGATACTGATCCGATTTACCAGTAAGCGTTAGAAATATTGTCTTAATAAGCTTCCCTTTGTGTCTTAAATCTTGATTTTCGTCCATGTTTCGAGTTGTGTGCATATTCTTGGGTGGTGTACATCATTTATTTGTAGTATCGAATGTTTGAACTATTGAGTTTGGACTTTGGAGTAGAGTCAGTGAATCGAGTGAGATAGCTTGTAATTGTAAGAGTTGCTGGAGCTGTCGAAATTGGGGCTATTTTCTGGGTTAGCTTGCAGCAGATTGCTACTGAAATTGCAGAGGATTTGAATTAGCTTGTCAAGTAATAAAGACTTGATCTGGGAATGCTTCTTTGAGTTCAAATTTTGGTGGGCTTTTCTGAATTTCATCTTTTTTCAAGTTAAGGTTTGTGGGTGGGGGAAATTTTTTGCTTTCGTTTTTTCGAATTTCTCCTTTGTCTGTCCATTTGGCTTTGTCTCATATTGGGAATTTTCGATAGTTTCATGTTTGCGGTTTTCTGTACTTGATTTAGTTGGTGTTGTGTCCTACAATGTTCTAAATGCTCCAAGAGTTTTGGTTAATTGAGTAGTTTAGTTTTAGTTTTTATCTTTGCGATCTTAATAAATTAAGGCTTAGCTTTAGTTTTGCTTCTTCTTTTACCCTCAGTTTGGTGAAATCGTGGTCTTACTCCAGAGGTTAAATGCCTTTGCTCTTATGAAATTTTCAGATCCAGTTAAATTGGGAGGAGATGAAGATTCTCGGGCTACGGGTTTTTCCTTTGGCTTTTTTAAGATTGATACAATGAGTATATATCTCATGTGCAGAAGCTAAGTCATTTCACTTGACCATATTGAATTTCTGGTCAGGGCACAGCAAATTCCTGTGGTTTAGGTGATAATTAGAGCTTTCAGATATTAAAAGCTCAGATCTTGATAGGTGTTGTGTGATCGATTCGAGGTCGAACTTTTGCATGGCTGTTGCCAATAGCAAAACCGAATCATTGTTTAGTTCATGTAATTGCTATCGAGTTGCGTGCTTGAAGGAAACTATTTTAGATGCCCACCAGACTGCGAATTTGAGTGATCGGTATAATCTCGGACAACATTTGGGCTGGGGACAATTTGGCATCATACGGGAATGTATCGATAAGTTTAGTGGCGAGGTTCTAGCTTGCAAGTCTATTTCAAAAGATCGGTTAGTCACTCAAGAAGACGTGCGAAGTATCAAACTCGAGATCGAAATTATGAGCACTTTATCTGGGCACCCTAACGTGGTTGACCTTAAAGCTGTTTACGAGGAGGAAGATTATGTGCATCTAGTGATGGAGCTTTGTGCTGGAGGTGAGCTTTTTCACAAGTTGGAGAAGCACGGCAGGTTTTCCGAGTCTGAGGCCAGGGTGCTTTTCCGACACTTGATGCAAGTGGTGATGTATTGTCATGATAAGGGTGTCGTTCATCGAGATTTGAAGCCGGAGAACATCCTCTTAGCAACAAAATCCTCTTCTTCACCGATAAAAGTGGCTGATTTTGGGCTTGCAACCTACATCAAACCAGGTCGAGTGCCGACTGACTTGGCTTCCCTGTTAATTCTGGCTGTTTTTCATGTTGACAAATATTTCCTGATATTTTTGTTTTTCCTTTCTTGAGAACAGGACAGAAGTTACATGGTACGGTTGGCAGTCCATTCTATATAGCTCCAGAGGTTCTTGGAGGAGGATATGATCAGGCTGCTGATGTATGGAGTGCTGGTGTGATTTTATACATTCTTCTGAGTGGGATACCACCGTTTTGGGGGAAAACGAAGTCCAGGATCTTTGATGCTGTTCGGGCTGCAGACTTGAGATTTCAGTCGAATCCATGGGATTTCATCTCTGATTCAGCAAAGCAATTGATAATAGGAATGCTTTGTAGGGACACGTCGAATCGGCTTACTGCACAGCAGGTTCTAGGTAGGTCTACACATTCTCTTTTTCTTTGATTGTTACTCTTCCCTCTTGTTTTTACTATCTCAAATATTTTAGTCCTTTTACGGAGTATTTCATTCTTTTTCTAGAATACTAGAGATTATATTTAGATATTCGGAGAAGCGAGTTCATCGAAATATGAGATCTGAAGTAATCAATGTAACTATCATTAGTGCACACGTGTTGCATGTGTATAATATATTGACTTTATGTTTTTTATGAATAATATCTTTTTATTTTTTAAATAATTAGTTTGATCATGGTTTTTTACTTTTAGATAGATAAACAAATTGAAAATTTATCCATCCTAGGAACTAGTTGAGAAAAAATGGAAAAATTGATGAAATATGCTATAATTACTAATAGGTAATGGAAGAGATCTACATGTTATCAAATATAATTTTCGTGCGAAATTGGAAAATTTGGTATCTTATGCCATGGCAAATGTAGTTACTCTGGTAGGCTCGACAATTATATTACATATATAGATAGATATGATTGTTGAAACGATCTTGCACTCAACCTTATAATCATTTGTAAACTCTGTTCATTCTATCACAACTTTTTACAGATCATTCTTGGGTGAAAAACACAATGCCTCTTTTCAGAGATCTAAGTAAAAGAGGTGAGCAACAATGCGGACTGGATTCTGAGAATGGCCGTATTTCCCCATATGCCATGACAAGAAGTCAAGATATTAGTTTTGGAATTGGATCGCCCAACAATGGTGAAATTATGTCCCCAACATTCACGTGCAAGTCGTCGTTTTCTTCTTTCATGGTAGACCCACCGACGCCTTTGTCGGAAACTTGTGGGTTTTCTTTCCATGGTAGTGCCGGAACAAATACCATGGAATTTTCTTTGCCTGTCATCGCGCTGCCAAGCTTTGCTTTTTTCAAATCGAGCTTTGTGGTTAAGCATGAGGGCGAGGATTTGGATACAACGGAAAATTCATCAGGACTTCACTTAATTCCTCGAGGTAATTGTTTAGTCTCTTTACCCTGAGTAAATGGCTTGACAACACCTTTAGGATTGCTCTAGCCTCTAATTACGACCTGCTAAGGCTGAATAATCACAACTTGCAGAGATTTTGTCTGATCAAACACACTTAATATTTGAATAGTTATGACTTGATAATCTGATAAACTCCCTACCATGATATCCCCCTCAAGGTTCAAACCTTAATGCGGGTCTACGACCCACATTATTAAACTATGTGTTAGAGGGTGTCGGTGTAACGTGCCATAGACTAAGTGAGGAAACAGAATCTTGTACTAATCAACTCAATACTTTAGCAAATCTAGTGGAGTTTTCCTTTACCCCAATCTCTTCTTACTACTCTTTGCAGATGGAGACATGGACTTGGAACTAGTTGAGGTCAGAAAGAGTGCATCTGATGGGGCTCGAACATTAGGTCTCCACAGCAGAAGGAACCACACGATTAGCCTCGGTGAATTCGAGCAACTTGATGTCATGGTGACAGAGTCAGTGATTCGATGGGCATCGTGCACTCATCTCCCTACAGCCAACTCACTTAGATCCTCACTTGTTTGTTAAAAGATCGAACCAACTAGGTTTCAGGAAAGCTAAACTAGGGGTAGTCGAGCCAAGATAACGTGAGTAATGTATCCTTTGCCGATGAAAGGTCTTTAATGTTTAAACAAAATTCTTGTTATCTAGTAACTGCCGCATGTACAGAACTAGTTCATCTAGCTAGTTCACAGTTCACTATAATTTTCTACCAGGTGTCAAAAACTCTTTCTTGATCTTCAATGGAGTTGGTTCATTTATCGCCATTACTGCGAATCTTCCATCTCTTCATGATTTACAGCTTCTTCATTAAACCATGCAAATGGTTGAAGATGGCTCAAGTAAATGATCTCCCACTTGCATGGTCCTCCCCATTATGCATTCCACCTAGCACACTAAGTGGACAATACATTATTTTGTTTTTCCAGCAAAAAATATGCTACCCTAAATAATTACATCCGAAATTTCGATTTCTGTTTTCTTTTTGAAAGAGATGACGATCTTGATATAATTGAAACAACTAGTATCGAGATGATGTTCGTATTCAAACTTAACTTGTTTGATTGGAACTATATTATGGAGATTTGTCGAATACCAGCTCGAACTCATTATCGACTCATTTTCATATTGATTATGAAGTGTCATTCCTTGATTTCTTTATGGATAGTGGAACTATACAAATTGTGGTTTGAAGTGAATCTAAATCTCTAAGGGGCTTGTTAGCCGCAATAAAGGATAGTTGGACATTAGGAGTGGTGGTTGAAATGGATTATGATGGGTAGCTACTATTGTGTGCGCAATATATAAGCCACATAAATATTGTACTTTAATGCCATAAAGCTCTTGGTGATTTTAGGCCTTAATTTTGTGCACTCCATTCCCATTATGAGGAGGAAGTTCAAAATCATCAATTGGAAACGATTCAATGAATTTGTGATTACATCATTTATATTTGAAATTATCGAATATGAGCTGATGTTTGAATGTATTTTGTACATAAATTTAGAGTTTGATTGTTTTGAATGAGCTAAAAAAATTAAACCGAAGCGCAAATATAGACTATTAGCAAACATCGAACTCAAATTTGAACTTTTAATCAAGTTGAATTGAATTTGAGCTCAAATTGCTTCATTATTAGGAAATTAAAGATGGCTAGAAAAATGTCTTAATCAACTCAAACATAAAAAGAACAGGTTCCGTCCCAATTATTTGCCAAAAACCCGTGGCCATGTTTATTTTTGTTTTCCACAAACCATTTCTTTAATAAAATAAAAAAGTTAATTGACAAATTCCCACTTATTTGATTTGACAACATATAAATAAAATAATAATTAATCATGGTTGAAGCATTACATATTCTAGATTTCAACCAAAAGTTTAATTTCACTTGACACCACACCACTTGAAAGAACACAATTTGCAATCTTGCGCTGTATACAATAGAACACATCCTCTTGAAAATAAACATTCTAAATGATTCCCAATCATTCAACTTATAATGCTAAATGAATGCTAAAAATTACAATTTCCATAATATTAACATGACAAACAAATTTTGCCACAATGTCATCAAGCAAGAGTGTATATTCATACTCATACTCATACTCATTAAAAACTAAAAATCTAATCCCATTATGTGATATTCGAGGCAAAAAAATATTCGAGGAAAAAAAAAACCTTATATTTAACTTAAGAGTCTTTTGGCAGCACAAAATTTCAATAGAATACATCATAGAATATTGAATAATGATCACTCAAATGCAAGTCTTTGAGAGCCAACCAAAGAAGCATACTGACCATTCTTTTCTAACAGCTCAAGGTGTGTCCCTAGTTCCGAAATCTTCCCATCCGAACACAGAGCAATTTGATTGGCATTCTGAACCGTGCTCAATCTGTGGGCGATTACCAACGTTGTCCGTCCCTTCATTAGGACATTCAAGGCATCCTGAACGAGGCGTTCACTAACGGTGTCTAAGGCACTTGTTGCCTGCAGCAAAATCAAGAAATGTTTGAATATGGTGCCGTATAATATGTTTTTTGAAGACTAATTTAGAAGAAGGATACTAGAAAATTTTGGTCACATATATGTATACCTCGTCAAGAATTAAGATTGGAGCGTTCTTCAGAAGGGCCCTTGCAATAGCAATCCTCTGGAACATAGAAGTGGGATCAATTCTATAAATGTTTCCAATGTGAGTGGATGTTAAGCGTGCCTAGTAAGCCTGATCCCTGCTCGATTAGTACTCGACCAGGGCTCATAGTTTTTGTTCATAGTGAGCTTGTTTATTAGTGTTCAAGCTGCAAGACCTCAACCTCAAGTCTGAAAAATCTTACACGAGCTTGAGTTTGAGGTGAAAATGGAAACTTATAGAACCCAGGCGGGCGGCTAGGCTCTAGCTCAATCCATTCACAGCATTAGCATAACAAGTGACAGTTTGTGCTAGAAAGAGAATGAATCAATGGTTATACCTGTCTTTGTCCCCCACTTAACAAACCCCCACGCTCCCCGACTAGTGTGTCGTAACCCTTAAGAAAAAAGAAGGATCAGAAAAAACCAAGAATATAAGTAAGTACACTGCAAGGCCAGATGTGGCTCACCAAAGGCAATGAGATTATAAAATCATGAACGTTTGCAGCCTTGGCAGCCTTTATCACGTCCTCCTGGGAAACGTATTCGTCTGGGAGACCATAAGCTATGTTTTCTCCAACAGACACAGAGAAAAGAACAGGTTCCTGTAGCCCCAGTTTAAAGTATTCTTAAAGTTCAAACTATATCAGAAGCAACCATAAAATTTCAGACACCTGACTAAAATCAGATGAAACTCAGAAAAATTTAACTAGAAAAGATCCAGAGAGATACTTGATTCACTATGGAAACGACACGAGCCCATTCACTTTTATCGAACGATCGCAGATCCTCCCCAGCAACAGTTATGCGGCCACTGGTTGGCTGAATAATCAGAGATCATTCTCCAGTTATTTATGCATTTTTGCATACATAAAGTGGTATTTTAGTATAGTGTATACCGTGGATCTAACCTCATAAAAGCGAGATAAGAGCTGAACGACTGTACTTTTGCCTGCACCACTGGGGCCAACTAAAGCAGTCACCGTGCCACATTTTAACTTGAGATTGAGCCCTTTAAGTATTTCCACATCCGGCCTTATAGGGTAAGAGAAATGAATTTCTGAAAAATGAAACAAAATTTGTTGAGAGTCGAAGGAGTTTGAATTTTACCAGCATAATAGTATGCTCACGCATGAACATGGAGTTACGAGTTTTAAAGGAAATTTCTTGTTATTGAGAGAAATTTGAGGCGTGATAAGGTGTAAACAGGGGTGCAGAAGAATTGAGTCTGCATGCTAGTTCTCTAAATAAGATCAGCTATTATTTGATTTGTATTTGAAATCACAGAACTAGAACTAAACAAATTGAGCTTGAATTCAAACTCTAAGAAGTCAAGTTGAACTCGAGCTAAAAGCAATTCATTTTTCGATCTTCAAACTGAGCTTCGATCAAGATTAAAAAAGATTCAAGTTTGTGCACAAATGTGAAAAAGGGAGTATGCCCAGCTCAATTCAGTTCCTTTCAACTGCAGGCGTGAATGTAGCATGAAAAACATATTGATAATACAAAAATGCATACCTTCAAGGCAGATGTCACCGGAGAATGCTAGACTACGCACATTGCTAGCAGATTTTAAGGAAGACATGTACCCAGAGCTCTTGTTTTGTGTCATCTCAGTAGAACCATTGAGCAAAAGAGTTTCAAGTTTAGAGTCGTGCACTTTCGTTCTCTTCAAGTCTTTTTCTAAAGCATAAGCTAGAGCTTCATCAACTTGGGCACGGGATAAAACAGAGTTTATTCTTTCTGTAGCAGCAAAAGCCCCACGAAGATCTCCATAGGTGTTTACCACCCCTTGAACCTAGACAACATTATGGATAATCAAGTAATCCAACGGCTGGAAAAAAGATAAGTGAGCATACTCACAGCAAATGTCAACGTGAAAGTGTATCCAATAAAAGAAACCATGGTTCCCACAGCTAGTTCACCCTATAAGAAACACATCAAACTTATCAGTGTAATAACTAGCAGGATGTGACTCAATTGACAAGAAAGGATGAAATTCTTACAGATTTTACTTTGCTTCCTCCAAGACAATACAAGGCCATTAAAGAGACATAAACAGCAACCCTAGTTAGAGATTCGTTGACAGACTTAAATAGCCCTAGAGTTATACCACTACTCTCGTATTCAAGAACCTGTCGAATTCAACACATAGTACCTCAATGCACCTGAGATTCAATATAGCAGCATTCAAAACAATAATATGAACAGATCCTACCTGCCGTCCAAAAATTGACATTTGACGTTTTTCTCCCCCAAAGGATCTTACCTGAAGTATGAACATCATTATTCATATCACATAAACTATGTACTAGGCACTACTAAGGGAAGAAAACAAAACCAAAACACATTTATCTCTAGCATTCAAAGGAGTCAGCGTACTGTACGTATGGCAGCGAATGTCTCATTAACACAGTCAGCTATAGAGGCTTGGACTGATCCATGAGCTTTAAATACACTCACAGTCGTTCGCTTGTACACAGCTAAAAATGTCAAGTCTATTAGTGGAGTGCCCGAAATAGGATAAGCAAAAGAATAGAAATATGAAGACAGAATTTAATTCCAAGGTCAAACAAATATGATCAATAATTAACAGAATAGATGTATGAACAAAGTGTCACTTTGTTCATTTTACTAGCAAGAAACTTGGAATCCACCTAAAATTCTACATCTTTCCAAGCCAATAAAGGTAACCCTCTAATCAAAGAAAGAACCCCATTTCAGGGAGAAAAAATAGAGAAACACTTACCAACTAATAAAGAAACTGTGAGCATGAGCAGGCCCAAAACTGGAGCAAGCTGAGGAGATAGAGAGAAAAGTATGCACATAGTCCCAAGGAGCTGGATAAAGGCAATGAAACATTTTTAAGGCACAGTCAAAGCTCCATATAAAAAAGTTGAGATAAGTTCAATATACGGCTAGTGGTTATAATGTCTATATAGTTTGGAGAATACAATCAGAAAAGTAATGAATACTTACGCCAACTCCATCAACCAATCAAACAAAGTTAAGAGGTTTTATTTACTTTGACATAAATATCAAGCTCGAGTAAGGAAGGGTAGCTTGCCTCGGAAAATGCCCTGAAACCTCGATCTCTTGATATATTTTCATTAACAATGTCATTAAGAGAACTCAAATCAGATGTCAACAGAGCAGTTAGTTCGCCGACCTAAAAGGGGTACACCAGAGTCAGCTACCAAAACAAGTGGATGGCAGTGGAAATGAAGTAGAACATTATAAGTGGAGAAAATTTGAAAGCAAGCAAAATATAAGATATTTGGAAGTAACTTGAGTGACCAATGGATATCAAGTATTAATTACCAAAACCATCATCTTAAAGATAATGATTTTCAACAGAAGATTGTAAATATATACTAGGAATGCAGTTCACTAAAATGTTGTGTGTCTATATATATATATTTATATATTTTAATATGTCGTATAAGATCAGTTGAATCACCAATTGAATAACTGAATGAATTAAAAGACATGACATTGAAGAATCATGCATGTGTACCTTGTACCTGTCGAAAAACTCCGTCTGCAAATACAAATTAAAACATTATGAGAAATTATATAAGATATATTATTTCATTTTTTCGTTAAATACTTGAAAAAACACTTCATTTAAGGAAATGCAAATGGTAGAATCTTGTTCAGCAAGCTAATCTGAACACATGTGAGAGTTATCACAATAATAAAGGATTATGATTTACCTTCTGAATCAACACCATTTGAAATATTTGAGCTCTTAAGCTGGTCAAAACCTTCTCCCATATTGCACTCATGTTTATCACAAAAATGACCGTACAAATCGGCTCAAATATGTATAGGATTCCTACTCTACTCAGCAATTTCCAGATAGACTCCTGTCTTGCCCCTATCAATACTTCGAAGAATCTCCCTGAAACAACATCCCATTCAATGTGCCCAACATTTATAACTTTCAAAGTTGATACCTCAATCTATAGTACTGTAATCCACGCGTCTCTTATTAGTCATGACAAGAAAAAAAAAGCACAAAAATAATTAGAGGAAATAACTAGCAAGGAAGTATTTTACATCTGTCCATTTAAGCCTCGTGCGAATTTGTGTGTTCTATTGATTTCCATTTTCTAATGATATAGAAAGCAATATATTTGAATAAAAGACAATATCATAAAATAGTAATAGAAGTTCCGGGAAAATGAGTAAGCCACAAGATAATCAAGATCAATAATCAATATTACCAAAAACTGAAATGTGCTGAATAGTTCACATGATTTATATGAAATGACTCTTAACTAAACAATCATGTGTACTAAATACCATATTCCAAGAGTCCCTTATGGATGAACAGTCAAGCAATGCATTGCCGTTTCATACTTGCTTCTCTATTATCCCCGAATAATCAAGACAAGAATCGTCATTAATATAAAATTACATATCCGAATCCTAAAAATTCCATTATACCTGAAAAAACAGGCATAGCGAGCATGCAAATAGTGCCACCCAAAAGAGTAACAACAGAAGCCAAAACTCTCCATTTATGCCGCAGAACAAGGTTCAACAGAAGCCCCCAGCTTATCACATCAATGGGACGGAGCTCCACAACCTCGGATTCCTCGATTCTTGGTTCATTTGCTGACACGATTGCGTCAAATGCGCCCGAAACATAGGCGTGGCCGGTGATTCTTGACTGCTTTCTTGATCTCTGACCAGCTTTTGACCAAGAAATCGAAATGGGTGGCGTGGAAATCCTCCGAGGATTCAGATTCTCGTTGAGTTTAAGGTTGATCTTCGGTGGTTTATGGGTGAGGAAGTGCTTCGCGGTGGAGTAGTTGGGGGAAGGAGCCAAAGGAGCAGCTGCCATTTTTGGTTGGTGCTGTGTTTCACACCTCCAACGGTAATTCTATTTATAATTGTATTTCTTTTTTTAAAAAATAATTATTTATATAAAGACAAAAACTTCTATGAGACGGTCTCAAAAATCATTTTTATGAGACGGGTATCATATATGAGTTATCTATTAAAAAGTATTATAATTTATGACAAAATTATTACATATATGGGTAGGGTTAATCCGTTTCACGGATGAAACCGTCTCACAAGAATGTTACTATTATATAAATTGTATTTATTTTTTCATTTTTTTAAAGTTGATTTAATTGTATTCCTAAGCAACTGTTTTCACAACAAAACAGCTTAATTTCCACTTGAAATATATAATTCATTTTTAAATCACCAAAATGCATATCAAATCTCTTAAATCAACATAAATTTAAACATCACATTTAACATTTGTTCTCTAAAGATAATTATTACATTCCAACACAACTATTCAGATTTATTGTAATATTTCGTTAAAAAAAATCAAGTTTCAATTCGTGAATTCACTAATAAATTACATATTAATTTTACCTTTAATAATTCATAATGTATTCCCATTATGGAATAACTAAACAATTTATTTAAATAAGTAACTAAAATTAATCATTTTGACAAGCCATTTGTAATCGGGTGAAGGTACCGTTTGATTTGGGTTATTAGATAAATAATACATTGACCTGTAATATAATGTAATAAAAATTAAATAAAAAATTATAGTTAATATAGTATTTGATTGGATTGATAGATTATAGTTTATTTGATTTGATTGATTAAATTTTATATAAAAATGATAAATTATTATTTTGTTCTTTTAACAATAAATAAAATATGAATAATATTATTTATAAGGGGTAATAGAGTAATTTCAATTCAATGATTTGATTAATGTAAGATAAATAATTAATGATTTGATTGATGTAAAATAAATAATTAACAAAAAAATAAATAATATAACAAAAAAACTCAAAATTGAATCAGATAAATTATACATAGATTAATAATACGACTTACAAACGGTATTCTATTATTCATTCCCAAGTCAACATTCAATCACTTTTGTCCTATCATGCAGTTGAAATTTTCTTGGTCATTTTTCATGTTTCATGTGCTTATTCACACACACATAATATTAAATAAAAATTATTTAATTATTTTAAATTTTAATTGTAACTTTTATTGGGCATCATTTTAAAATAATGATAAATCACTGCTACAAATTATTATTGACAAAAGTTCGAATCGATGACATGCATGGAATCAATTATTTCTTGTGTTTGGATAAAATCATTTGATTTTGAAAAATGGATTTTATCAAGTGTAACGGATGTTAAGTGTCGTAGAAATAAATATAATCTAACTACCAAACCCTTGCACACAATAATTCATATACAGTTTTTTATAACTTAATTAATTATTTTGTCAAATTTTAATTAACTAATTGTGATTAACAAACTATTTAGTTATTAACAATTGGATGAAAAGTTATATTTTTGTCGGTTTTCTGAAATAACCAAGAGAGTTACTCTAAAAAAGGTTGATGCATTGTCATATAGTATATATTAATATTAATTTTCCAGAGAAAGAATCTGAAATGAGCTCATTTAAATTTATCTAGAAAAATAAAATATATTTGAAATTATGGCTTTGGTTATGTCTCAAGGTAATCCATATTTGGGTAGAATTATTTGAATTGGAGAAAAGATTTGAGAATTAATAAAATCTCACAATTTTTTTAAGAAGAAGAATGTAATTCTTATTAATTGAAAACATTAAATTCTAATACCTTCTAACTGAGTAGAAATATTCTCGTTATAACAAACAAACAAAGAAGGGGAAGAAAAAGCAAAACGAAGTAAGTAATGTGCAGTCAAATTCACTATGCGTCTAACATGATGTAGATCAATGATTTGCGGTGTATCCATGAGTTTTTTTTGGATTAATTGAATTCGAGCTCATGTATAACGAAGATCTTCGTCAATCCTTATAACTGATTGCACGAAAATTAATGAGTTAAGAATAAGATAACTCCGAAGTCTCATGTATAGGCAAACTTCAATCCTTCATGAAGGTAACGAGTTCACCATTGGTCACATAGGGTGGTGCCGAATTACGCATCCCAAAAGCTTGTAACTTTCTAACATATAAATTGGACTATATATTTGAGGTGACTAAAAATCTATACTATCTATAAATATGTGAGTTTGATTTGTGAATAGTCTTAATTGCCCTTGTTTAAATTATTGCTTCATTTGTAATATGAAAAGCCAATGGGGTATTTTAAGTCATTTTCCATAATTTAATAAAGCTAATTTAATTGTTCATTGTTGCATTGATTATATTCTTACTATTACTATTACTACTTAAAAAATACACATTTTAAACCATATTATCGATCTACACTATATTAATAATAACTATTACTATTGGTTAACATATTATTATTAAAATTTGTTAAATTGTCTTTTAAAATTATTTTAATATTTAGAATTAATATTATTACGAAGAAACGTGATTTGCATAAAATACAGATATTTTTTCTCGGATGAAGATTGTTTCAAATATATTTTTCTCTTATCTAAAAATGTCATCCCTAATTACAAAGCATTTGTGTTAATCTATTAACTTCTTTTGTATTGTAATATATCTTCGATTAATTAATTTTTAGATTGAGTAATTATATTAACTTAAAATTTTCACATACAAAATTGAAGAGCGTTATTTTTATCTTAACAGTAAATTTTAAACACTTATTATTTTTGAGAAAACTGCATTTTTTATCCTATTATGTTATTTTTGTAAATTTGGTCATTTATGTTATCACATTTCAGTTTTAGCCCTAAAACTTTTATATTTTGCAACTTTCGTCCTATTTCATTGGTAGTGATAATGTAACATTTTACAAGCCGACGCTTCATCAGCAGTATATTTGTTCCATTTCAGTACTATGTCGAAAAAATGATTAAAATTACCATAAAAACAAAGATATCAGACTAAAAATTGAAATTTAATGCTCACATGAAATTGAATATTAATTCACAAAATATCTGTTCCAATATATCTATATCTATACCTATATCTATATCTATACTATCTATACTATCTATAAATATGTGAGTTAGATTTGTGAATAGTCTTAATTGTCCTTGTTTAAATTATTGCTTCATTTGTAATATGAAAAGTCAAGGGGGTATTTTAAGTCATTTTTCACAATTTAATAAAGCTAATTTAATTGTTCATTGTTGCATTGATTATATTCTTACTATTACTATTATTACTTAAAAAAATACACATTTTAAACCATATTATCGATCTACACTATATTAATAATAACTATTACTATTGGTTAACATATTATTATTAAAATTTGTTAAATTGTCTTTTTAAAATATTTTAATATTTAGAATTAATATTATTACGAAGAAACGTAATTTGCATAAAATACATATATTTTTTCTCGGATGAAGATTGTTTCAAATATATTTTTCTCTTATCTAAAAATGTCATCCCTAATTACAAAGCATTTGTGTTAATCTATTAACTTCTTTTGTATTGTAATATATCTTCGAGTAATTAATTTTTAGATTGAGTAATTATATTAACTTAAAATTTTCACATACAAAATTGAGAGCGTTATTTTTATCTTAACAGTAAATTTTAAACACTTATTATTTTTGAGGAAACTGCATTTTTTTATCCTATAATTATGTTATTTTTTTAAATTTGGTCATTTATGTTATCACATTTCAGTTTTAGCCTTAAAACTTTTATATTTTGAAACTTTCGTCCTATTTCATTGGTAGTGATAATGTAACATTTTACAAGCCAACGCTTCATTAGCAGTATATTTGTTCCATTTGATTACTATGTCGAAAAAATGACTAAAATTACCATAAAAACAAAGATATCAGACTAAAAATTGAAATTTAATGATCGCATGAAATTGAATATTAATTCACAAAATATCCGTTCCAATATAAAATTAACTATTCATAATATGTAATTCTATGGCAAACCAGGAAAGGTACCCAAAATCCAGAAGAAGTTATAATTTGACGAAAACATAATTAAATATCAAATTTAATGAATAATTTTTGTGGTTTTATTTTGAATTACTAAGATAATTTTGTTACATTAGATAATTTTAGTTGATAATCATTTGTCACTGTTTATATTTTATTTCTATATATTGTGGTGGTTAGCGTATTTGTCAAAAATTTTATTTTTATGTGAATTTATTTTATTTTTTTCTCATGGATGGAAAAATGTAATTTATTTGTCAAAATTTTTATTTTTATGTGAATTTCTTTTATTGTTTTCTCATGAATGGAAAAATGTAATTTTGATTTTTAAACTATACATGTTCTAATATATATATATATATATGTCAGGATCGATTTATCGTTGATTGCTGCTCTATTTCTACTGGTGTAGACCTCTGTTGGAATCTTCAGTGGTGAGTTCAGTAGGGTTAGCAATTGAGCTATGGTCTTTCTCGCGTATCTCTGTTAATTGACCAAGAAATGCACTTGTGCAAAAATATGTCAACTAACAAAGTGAGTACTTATCAAATGGATACTGGTTTTTTGTATTTGTGTTCAATAGAATGTAATCGACACAACAATTTGTTTCCACTGTGGTTGTGCATAAACAGATATGTGGGTGATGTGTATGATATGCATGTATATGATTGTGTGTGCATTTGAGGTGTCTGTCTAGAATGAATTTGCAAGTTAGGCCTCCAATATCTCTTCTAAACTGATGTATTTTTGAAATAAGATGTCAATGATGTACCTTCACAGAGCATTGTTTGATTTGACCAAATCTAGACCAAGCGGGTTTGTTCTTGATCCAACTAAACTTAGAACTCTCATGTTCTTCATATCCCAATCTACGATGGTAAAGATTATTTGATTGAGATATTGTCAAACTTACATGAATCTTGGGTTCTAAATTTTCATATATCATGTTGGACCTGAAAATTTTCACTTATTTTGAAGTGTTCTTGTCGATCCAGATATGATTGAGTACTTGTCTCAACTGGTTTGCAGTCCTTGTCACCAAATCCGAGACCACTTATGTCTCCAGAAGGCTGTTGGGACTCCTGCATCTCAGTTAGCATGGCTGAGGACTTATTCCAAGTGTTTATCAGTTCAGTCAGCTTCAGATTTTCTAATTTTAACTATTAACTTTCCACTTGTATCTCAGCATTTTCATTTTTGATCTTAACAATCTATGCATTAAGATTTAGTATATCTATTGAATTTTTAGTCATGGTGTGTGGCAGATCATTTTGCTTTGCTTTGACTTTCTCAAATGTTAAGCACAATCTTTGGTACTCATTGGTCATTTTGTGTAGTGCATTGACTCATTCTTCTCGTATAAATTCATCTGAGTTAAAGTCATATACCTGTCCACTTGAAGAAAATTGTTCATATGCTTTTTCATTGGTAGATGTTTGATCATCATTGGCCAAGAGACAGCTATCTTCATCTTCAATAGAAGAGCTGGATGAGCTAACTGAACAACAAGATTCTTCAACGAAATCAATCGGTTCAGTTCAACAATCTTTGAGTGAGTCAAGAGGCAAGATTTGTTGACTCGTGCTCTCCTCATCTTCTAGCTTGTAAATGTATTAGCAGCAAAGTTTTTCAATATCTTCACCCAGTGAAGTTTTGATCTGCTCATTTTCCTCATCGTCGCCTAGCTTGATCAACTGCTGCCAAATGTTCTTTTCAGTAGAACATGTCTCGATGGTTTCGATAATACAGTTGTCCAATGTGTTGTACCAAAATCTCTTTGCAATTTCACTGAATACAACCATTTGAATCATATACAGAGGCGAGAAATAAGCCCACTTTTTAGGATCGATTATTGTTGATTGATTGGATATGTTTACTGGTGTAGACTATTGCTGGAATCTTCAATGGTGAGTTCAGTAGTGTTAGCTACTGAGATCGGGTTTTTCTCGCGTCTCTTTGCTAATTGACCAACAAATGTACTTGTGCGGAAGTAAGTCAACTAACAGAGTGAGTACGCTCATCAAATGGCTACTGGTTTTGTATGTGTGTTTAACAAAAAGTAATCAACACAACAATTTGTTTCTAGGTGTTCGAAACTAAACTCTCTTACGTCACCCTTTCTTCCGGTTCTATCAGAAGGTATCACTCTAAAAGTCTTTGAGTATTACAATCCTTTTCAACACCCCATGTCAGTTAGTACTTACCCCACTCCTACAACTGAGACTCCTAGACTCAACTCAGAATAAATCAGCCCTCAATTGATTCTACAATAGTATTTTGGTCAGCACACTCAACTGATATGTTTGCAATGTTTGTACAACTCAACACTTCGCACCATATAATTCTCACTTGATCTGATATGCTTGATGCGTGTGCTGGTGTTTTTCGGCTCCTGATATAATCTTCAATGTGAGCTTTGAACTCTTATACTGAAATTGTATACTGTAAGTGTTTGCAAGTTCTTGATTTTGCCAGATTCTTCTTTTTTTTTTTGCAGCCAATGGTATCTATTTATAGGAGTAAGACAATAGTTATGTTGATTCAAATATGTATCCGTTGGATTGTAGTCGTTGTCTTGTCTCTGACATGAAAGTACACTGTAATGCTGTTTCTCAGTCTGAGTGTAGCATGGTACGGAAGTCTTTTTCCAAAGGTTAAAGACTTCGACTGGTTACTTGGTGAGCAACTTCTGATCTCCTCTCTCTTTTGCTTCTGCTATTCTACTCTTGTCCTCACTTATGTTTTGCTTTCTCTGTTGCTTCTGCTCTTGTTCTGCTACGTTGTTTCTGCTCTTGTTCTGCTTTCCAATTTGTTGATGTGCAAATTTGTTTGTCAAACGCCGAAACTCATATATTTGATTTTCTAACAGCGTGCATCAAATGATTATTACGTGTCAGAGTAATTTTTTTTCAAGGAGAAATTACACTTATTTTATTGAACTTTCTCAATTATAAATTCTTTGAATATTATTGTCTACTCTCAATTAATGCCTATCTACTTCATTTTATCACAATAGTTTTTTTTAATATATTAATTAACCGATTTTGAATTGTCATTTAGATTCACTTACTTTTTGTGTCAAACACTTATATACATAATTTTGAAATTATTATGTACATTTATTTTAATTACATTATTTTTTCAAGTGTTTTAATTAAAATAAAATTTTTTGGCATTACCTACGTTATTAATTAAAATGGATCAAGAACTTTAGACTAGAGAGTACATTTTTTTAAAAAAAATTATTATTATCCTACATATTTATTATATTAGCATATTATATTTTAGGGGAAATTATTTTTTTCCTGTAAATTGGATTGTTTTGATTTTTTTTATATTACTTGTTAAAGTTGAATTTCATCCTACAAGTTTTTTTTTTTTTGCTTTTTTGTTACTTGAAATCATTAAATACATTAGAGAATGTTTATTTGACACCGATGTTATCTTACATTTCTAATGTGATAAAAATGAAGCTTATGTTTCACATTAAAAAATTTAGGAAAAAGTACAGTTTTAGTCCTTATACTTTCACATCAAAATATTTTTGGTCCTTAAACATTTCAAAGCAACACTTTTAGTCCTTAAACTTTACAAATTGCAACACAATTAGTCTTTATAGTTTTTTATGGTTAAATATATTTTTGGGGACTAATTTATTATATTTTTAAATTATAGACCTAAATAAATAAAAAAAACATGAAAAATAAAAATCATAATATCTACAATACAAACATTTTTTTGAGTAACATATTTATTCTTTTTTATGATGTTATTATATGTAAATAAAATTTATTACGATTTTTTTATTAAACATAAAATATTTACTTTAGAATATAGATGTTTTCATAAAAATAATCGAATATGTTTTTAAAATTAAATATCTTATAAATATTTTAATATGCACATTTCTTAATGTATTTTATAATAATTTTTTAAAATAAAATTTATTTAATATCTTTGATACTAAATAACTGATTTGATATCAAATTTAATTAAGTATTTACTTTTATTTAATAATAAGATACGAACTAGATAAATTTTAATTTTTTTAAAATATCAAATATAAATATGTAATATATATAATTATTTTTGTAAATATTAAACATCAATAATAAATTAAAACGAATAAAAAATACATATGGTATACAAATTAATCTTGAAAGTTGAAACTCTAATTTTAATTTTAGTTTTTAATTTTTTTAAAATTTTAAAATAAAGATAAAACATTTTTTTAAAAAAATATAGTTTCATTTACTATTTTTATGTTTTTTTTTCACAATATTTTATTATTAATTTTATTCATTTTTAGACCCTAAAATTTAATAATATCATAAATTAGTCCTCAAAAATATATTTAACTATAAAATAAATGGCAAGAACTAATTTTGTTACCATTTTTAAAGTATAAGAACTAAAAGTGTTTTGTTGAAATGTTTAGGGACCAAAAGTGTTTTGATATGAAAGTATAAGGACTAAAAATGTATTTTTCCCAAAAATTTACCTAAAGTAAATTAATTTTGTTACTTTGTGATTTTGGTCCTTCATATTTTCATATTTCAGTTTTAGTTTAGTATGCTAAGATTTTTAACTATTTTAGTTCATTTTCGTTGAAATGATGTTACATTGTATATGCTAGCATGCAATTTTCCCAAACAAAAATAAGGAAAACAACAAAATTTTCCCTTTTATTTTGATGTTTTGAGGATAATTTTGCTTTATTTTCTTTTTATTTTTTAATTTCGATGAATTTTAATGTGTAATATAAAATTTATTTCAACACACGTGCTATGTAAAAAAACCACCGATTTCAAATAAATCATATTCTATATATTTAGATGTTTCAGGCAAAAAAGGACAAAAAATTAGAAGTTATTTGATAAAAATCATATTTTTACAAGCCACATAACTAAAAATCAAAATAGGCTAACTTATAAAACTAGAATTGTAATTTTTTCTTATCTTTAGTGTTTGAGTTTATTTTCCTTATGTTTAATTTTGAAACTTAAATCTATAATGAACATTATAATTTTTCACTTATTGAATTTATATCTTTTTGTTTAGTTTGAAAATAATGTCTATGACCAACATCAGTCAGATATCCGTAAAATTTATTGGATGTTAATTCATAACCATATATATAATTCTAGGTTCATCACGTGCATCGCACGTGTACCTTCCTAGTAAAATGAAATATATGTCATTCATTCAGTCATAAAATAACTTTAATAGATCTCATGTGAAACGGTTTCATGGATTTACATTTGTGAAACCAACTCGATTTATATCTATAATATTAAAAATGTAATACTTCTGATAAAAAAATTAATATTTTTTCGTTACTCGGATCAAATGAGAGATTTCTATCTTACAAAATAACTATAAAGACCGTCACACATGAATGTTCGTGATACTTTAATTAATTTAGAAAGACTTCGTTAAAGATTGTAATAAGCAGAATAGAGTTTGTTAGATACATCTCGGATAGAGCTCAAAAGATATAGCCAAAACCTATTTTTATTTTTTTTTTCTTACTTTTTTTTTTTTTTTTTGCTAGATGTTCACGGGCTTCATGCAACCTTATTTTCCACAAATTGGGCAATCGAGATATTTCGAACTTCATTGACCAATCAAAACACGCCAAAATGGACAATTGTAATGTACTGCATTAGAAAGAACTGTGGAGGATCCAGGAATAGCTGTCCATCAATCTCCTGCACAGTACGCCTCTTTCTTCGTCGCCTTCACGTCCTTCAGACACTCAAAAAACCAAAAAAATTCAATCCAAATGAAATCAGAGTAATCGAAAGGTTCAATTTTGATGCAGTATTTTCCCAACCCTATTGGGGCGTTGATCAAGCAGTATCGAATCTTTGTTCTTTCTGTGGAAAAATCTCATCTTTCGAAAGCCCATTTAGCAAATTGACTTTTACATCTTCTGTTTCGTTTCATGTCGCTAAGGGTGTGCACAAATCTGATGGCACGACGTTGTTTTGCTCTTTTCTTGGCATCCCTCTTGTGCTTTACAGGATTGCTCAGCGCAAGCCCCGGTGATGCTGACCCGATTTACCGGTAAGCTATAGAAATATGGTATTAATAAGCTTCCCTTTTTGTGTCAAATCTTGATTTTCGTCCATGTTTCGAGTCGTGTAAGTATTCTTGGTTGGTGTACAGCATTCATTTGTAGTATCGAATGTTTGAACTTTGAGTTTGGAGTAGAATCAGTGAATTGAGTGATATAGTTTGTAATTAAAAGAGTTACTGGAGCTGTCGACAGTGGGGCTATTTTCTGGGTTAGCTTGCAGCAGATTGCTTGTGAAATTGCGGCTGTCCCATTAGAGTGGTAATTTCGGAGAATTATAAATCTAATTATACTAGTTGGAATGGCTGTTTCTGCCAAGGTGTTTTTTGTGCGCTCTTAAGATTCAAGGCATTTTTCTAAGCAAGTCTTATTTGTAGGTATAACAAATAAAAAAAAAAGGTTTAAAGTTATAATAATTCATTTTCTTTTATGGTAATGTCATTTAATATTTATAAGCACGCTCTTTATTATTCGAGATTATAGTCTCTTAAGACATTTGGGTTCTATCTTACCATCTCAAGACACTCTACTTCAATAAAGTACGTAGTGTGTTCCTTGCCTTGTGACCAGGCTTTAGAATACCTGAATGTGTTAGAGCATCTTACAATTATATTAACTGTGGGTAGATGGAGTTGCAGTGGATTTGAATTAGCTTGTCACGTAAGAAAAGACTTGTATACAAAGCAATGTTTACATTATAATCCCAGTTAAATTTTTGGATGGATTTTTGGGTTATTGACGAAGCAAAAATCATACTTGACCAAAATGTCCTTTTATAAAATGTACCTTTTGAATAGCATGGCACTTGCTCAAGTGTTTCAGGTAGTAAGGTGGCTGGTGATTTAGTTCCGGCATCTTACTTGTGACCCATTCGAATCTTCTTTGATGAATTGGTGATAAGTCATAACACAGCCTTGTCTTCCATTTTCTGCTTGATCTTCTAACAATCTTTCGTTCCTTGTAAATTTTCCCCTCCTAAATCTTCAGGTTAATACATCATTGAAACCATTACCCTTAGGCCTTATGAGAATGAAGGATGGAGTATTTTCGTTGCCTCTTTTCTTGAACCACAAATTCAGTCAAGAATACCTGAAGAACTATGAACATGTTTATTAACACTCACCTTTGACTAGGCACAAACCATAGACATAGGTGTGCCTTATAAGTTATAAGACACAAGATATCAATGAATACATAGGAGAATATTTAATCAGATCAAAACTGCTGCATGGGTATTTTATATTTCACAATTTGGCTCGTTCTTGCAATTCGATTGATCACTTTTGGGTTCAGTTTTGGACTTTTTGGCTCAAGTACAAATGATTTTATTCACTTAAGTTTATAGTACTAAATAAATAATCTAGAGCCTAAGACATTTAATTCTTGCATGCATGTGTTAGCATATTGACAACTGTTGTTCTTTGTATAGCTTCTTGAAGCCATGCCTTTTAATTCTTTAAATTTAATTGAAATTTCTAGGGAATGTGTCGAGAAATGTGAGAAGACTGGATGTGTGGGGGAGAAATGCTTTCAACACTGTAATTTTTCGTCCGATGGAAACAGTATTGATGGCCCATGGTATCTGCAGGAGCCACTTTATGTACAGTGGAAGCAGTGGGACTGCCTTGGTGACTGCCGTTATCATTGCATGCTCTCTAGAGAAGAAGAGAGACAGAAACTTGGATACCAGCCTGCTAAGTACCACGGGAAATGGCCTTTTCGACGCATTTATGGAATTCAGGTAAATTGACCCTTTTTAAAGCTCCCACGTTACCCTCTATTTCTAGCTGATCTATGATCTATATATGATCAGGAACCAGTTTCTATGGCTCTCTCTGCTCTTAATCTTGCTGTACAGTTCCATGGATGGGTGTCCTTTTTCATTCTTGTAAATTACAAACTAGCATTCAGGCCAAACAAGACCACTTACTATGAATACACAGGCTTGTGGCATATTTACGCCATTATCGCGATGAATGCCTGGTTTTGGAGTGCAGTTTTCCACACTAGGTGAGCATCTTTTCCTCTTTTTGTTTCTTGTACTCGTGAACTAAGGACGAGTTCTAATTTTTTGGGATTTTTATTTCTGAATGCATGACAAATTTGACGAGGCAAGAATTATTTCCTAAAGCATTATTTACTTTTGAACCAGTGCGGATAAGTTATATATATATGGATGTTGATGTAAGCATTTATTAAGAAGTTAGAATCTAATTAAATTCAAGCGTCTACATCATTTATTAAGAAGTTAGAATCTAATTAAATTCAAGCGTCTGATTAACTTTATACATTAAATTCTTCAAGAGAGAGATGAATTTAAAATGAACTGTAAAATTTGCCGGGGGAAAAAAGGAAGTAGACTAATTGTAGTTTTTGGTCAACATAATGGAAAAATTAAATAACATTTAGGTGAGGACGAGTTATGGTTTTAGCATCACAGTAATGTGAGCGAATCTTTCATAAACAATTGCAAAAAGTTACGAATAATTTTCCCTCCTGCTTGAAATTATGAATTACAGAAAGATACCTCTCGGTGAATTTTGTTAGACATTTTCCAAGTGTTTGAGACATTTTTTCGGGATCTTTCTCGAGAACTTCATGCGGCGTAGTTCCGGCATGTGTTTTCTAAGTTATTGAGGGGAAGTTGCTTCTCATTATCAGTCTCGTTTTTGATACTTGCTGGTTTGGACATTCATGTTTAAATAACATCAAATCATATGCAGAGATGTGGAATTGACAGAGAAGCTTGACTACTCGTCTGCCGTGGCATCACTCGGATACTCCCTTTTTCTAGCCATAATAAGAGTTTTCAGTGTGAGAGTCGAGGCTGCCAGAGTGATGGTTGCGGCTCCTGTTTTTGCTTTTGTGGCAACCCACATCTTATATCTAAACTTTTATCAATTTGACTACGGTACGCTCACTGCAACATATCATGCATTGTTGATACTAGTTTTCCATGCATATGCATGTTTATGCACATCACCATTTTCTTAATGGATGCAAGATATGGTAAACACATCAACTCCATCCCATTAATTCTCTGGATTTGCTTTTGATCCCAAGTTGTGATTTAATATAAATAATAGTTACACTTGCTTTGCAGGATTGAACATGAAAGTTTGTGTGGCAATGGCCGTGCTTCAGCTCGTCGTGTGGGCTATCTGGGCCATCACTACTCGTCACCCCTCACGTTGGAAGATTTGGGGTGCGGTGTTTGGAGGTGCGCTCGCCGTGATGCTAGAGATGTACGACTTCCCCCCGTACTCTGGACTCGTGGATGCTCATGCTATCTGGCATGCAACCATGATACCCCTAACTTATTTGTGGTGGAGTTTTGTTAGGGATGACAGCGAGTTCCGAACCTTGGTTCTCACCAAGAAGACGAAATAATGTTCCGAGTTGTTCTATAAATTGTATCAACTCATTTCCACACTTATCTTTGTCCATTTATTTAGAAGTTTTTTTATTTTTTGCTCGTGTCCATGAAATCGTTTCCTCGGAACGGTTGGCGACACGGGTTTCCGTTTCTCTTGGCATACGAGTAGGTTGAACTTTTATTGCGGAACAAGGTTGTTTGTGTTGAAGGATTTTCTATGAATTTAGTGAAAGGTTCTCTTTCAGCTTCAGGTTCTATGATACAGCAGAAGCTGAACAAGTCATAAGGCAACTTCTACAGTTACCAATTTTATAGTTAATAGTTGTTTGCCACAGTTAATTCACCACTTAGTTTCTTCATTTATTATTTCCCCATTTTCCCGTTTAAAGTTAAATTAGATCGTGTTTGAGAATGCTTCTAAAAAACAATTTTGTGGAAAAAAGAGAGCTCAAAACAACTTCTTAAAAGCATTCTCAAACATTACTTTAAAATATTTTACGATAAAAATTCTCCATCACTTTGGCATATGTTAAAAAAATATTGTGACATTCCCTCTTTTATGGATCTAGACTAGATCTGTGACATTGATAATTGTTTTATTTTGCGAGTCGCCAATAAATAGATATCTGTTTGATTGTAAACACAAAATATTTTCAAACAGAAGTTAAAATAAATCTTATTTGAACAGAAATTCAGAATCCTGTTGTTGCATCATTGCATGTATGCTATTTTTGTATTATTATATGTAACAAATTAGAAAAACTTAATTTTACCATAAATAAAATCATTGGCCCCTCTTGATCTTGGGGACCATCCCTGTTACATCAGACGATAACACAACTGGTGCAGCTGGACCCATTGACATGAGATTTCCAATACTTCATTTGCATTCATTTTCATGAGCCCATATGTCTAACAAATTAAAATGGATGCAAGTACTAAGATAAATTTTATTTTATTATTTTAAAGAGTTCTCGGTAATACATGACGACGTTTAGTGTCTGGTGTAATGTAAACATTTTCACATGAGAAAAATTAAAGTTGCAAAATCGATTATCAAAGATTTTAAACGAGCAATACTCGACTTTGATAATACAAGAGATCAAAATTATCAAGGGATGAAACATACACCAAATTTTTTTTAAAAAAAATTAGGGAAACAAAATTTGTTACATGTTGATAAGGTGCCAGGCTGTGGGGCGACTGCCCACGGGTTGTACCACGTCCCAAATTAGATTAAAATGTGGTTTTGAAGGGGCAGGGTACAAGTATTTAATGCTGCTGTCAGTGTTCAACACGTGTGCTTACATAGTTACATACTTATCAAAACTTTATTTATTATATTATACTTTGTATAATGTACGTTCCCGAGAGAGCTCAACGGTGATCAATTTATTTATTATATTATTTTTTTTGTATAGAATATTACTTCTTATTACATATATAAATTTGATCAAACTTTTTCTCAAATATAATGCATGAGAACGTGATATATGTAGTCCATTTTTTTTTTCCCAAAATATATCCACCATATATGGATTAAAAATAGTTGACTTAAAAAACTTATTTAACTTTTGTAGTCGTCAAACTTAATACTTTCAAGTTCTCAAGCATTTGCTCGTGCAATTTGTCTCACATAAAGTAATTTTAATAATAATAATATCGTATTAACTTTAATTCCGTATTTTAAAAATGCTAATTATACCGATGGATTATTTTTTGTTATCGCACCTTAATTAATTATTTTTTAATAATTCGTTAAGATTGTAGAAATTATTGGATATGATTAAAATCGAAAATATCCTAAGGTCAAGCCAAAAAAAAAAGGAAAAAAAAAAACTAAAGTGGTATTTTTAATGTGACACCATCAATATCGACCCGATCAGAACACGGAATTACTTAATTAGCATATATTTCTGAATTATAAATCTCGTATATTTATTTCCGCTAAATTTAAAAATTGCATCCATATATATCTTCTGAAGCTTTCTGTCGCCTCGTATTCAAATGGATAATTCGCCTCGTATTCAAATGGATAATTATATGAGCAGATGGGTGAGTTTTCAGCATACCATACTGTATTGTACAAATATTAAAATTTTTTTTGGTATAACGAAAAAATGTTTGTGTATCGAAAAAATTTCAGTATGATATCTCGATAATTCGATATTTTGGTACGTTATGCCAACTCGTCACAATAGACCTGGCCACGGGTCGGGTTGCGAGTCAGCAAAATATCAACCCTTAAACGGCCCGTCCGTGACCGGTTCAATTCGTGAAACCGGTGATCCGAGTCCATACCAACCGTTTTATTTTAAAAAAAATTATTTTAAAATACATATTTAAAGAATAAAAAAAATAAAAAAGACTTTGCACAATTATAAACTTATAAAAACTTTATAAAAGATTTCATTATATCAACAAAAATTCAATTGCATTTATTCAATAAAAAATATATAATATTTCAATTTTCAACGTCTTATATAAAAAATCTAATATATTCCATTATATTCAATCACCCACTCATATTTCATTATATATTATATGATTTTATTGCACTAAACCCTTTGTGAAATATTGAAAATATACACTTCTTTCCTATGAAATTTTAATAGACATTCAAACCCTTAATTTTTTGTAATATTTGCACGTTTAACTAGGGGTGATTTTTCGGTATACCTTACTACAAATATTGGTATGAAAAAAATTCATACAGATACCGATAGTAAAGTTTCGAAACTTTGGTACGAAAAAAATCAATATTCATACCGTATAGATATCGAAAAAAAATTCGGTATATCGAAAAAATGTCTGTATATCGAAAAAATTTCGGTACGGTATGCCAAAATTCCGGTATATTTCGGTACGGTATGCCAGCCCTACGTTTAACCTTTGCCACGATGATTTTGTTAAAAACACGTTGTTTTTGTGCCAAAAATAACCATTTTTTTTTTTTATAATATCAACATTATGATACAAAAATGATCTTCTATTATTGTAATAATTTTCATGTTTACTCAAATACGCCACCCACATCAAAATACATAATTTTTCTTCACAAATACACTTGAGTACGTATTTGAGTAAATATGAAAAAAAAACTACAATAAAATGAGAACATTTTCATACTATAGACCTAATATTATAAAAAAATGGTTGATTAGGTGCCGAAACAACGCGTTCTCATTATCTTGTCGCGGTAAGGGTTAAACGTAAAACTATTACAAAATGTTAAGGGCAAGAGTGCCCATTAAAATTTTATAGGGAAGAATGATGTATTTTTAATATTTCATAGTGGGGTTTGGTAGAATAAACTCTATATTTTTTTTTATATATAATTTTTTTAAAAAAAATAGGCTGACGCGTCGGGTCAACCCGGCCAACAAGGCAGGTAGGACTCGACGGTTCGACGGGTTTGATACCCATAAATCATAACTAGACCGCCTAATGACCGGTCCGATCATGATTCCGGGTCAAACCATCGACTCGATTAATAGGCCTGTTGACCATAGGTCAATTCCTGGTTAGACCCGATCCTTGGCGAGGTTTATATATGGATGATGAATATGCAATTTTAAGCCTAACATGTAAATAAAAATTAAATAAAATATATATTCTTTTCAGAACAAGCTTGATATCAAGGTATTTCGACTTTACATAGAGGATCATGATCATGAAATCTGAAATTGTATATATGGTGTATAAATACTATATGTATATTATATATAATTAATTCTATTTTTTTTTAAAATAAAGTCCCAGCATGTGTCACGTCCAATGAATGTATGAAAATTGATAGTTTGAGATTTTAAGGCGACGAGGAATCCTCTTGGCCATTTATATTTTATGTGAAATGATTGTTTTTGTGAATTGGGAATTATTGGCAACCACAATGCCACGTTTTTAAGTCTATTGTTATAATAAAATATTTGAGCTTTTATTTAATCGTATTCTGCATATGCTCAAGTCAAAACGCATGGGAATCAATAATTAAAATTCTATTTTGACCAATAATTCTTTATTTCAGTTTAAAAAAAAAAAAGAAAAAAGAAACAAAAACAAAAACAGAAACAAAAACAAAAAACAAAAAACAAAACAAAACAAAACAAAACAAAAACAAAACAAAACAAAACAAAAACATATTCTCAAATTATATTATATGCTGAATTCGATTGTTTTTTGAAACAGAATATTTTTTGATCGAGGATAAAAGGAGATAAATTAAATGAATATCCAAGTCAAAATATGTTGATGTTCTCTACGCACCAGTCAATTATTTGGTGGTAATATTATTGAATAATGAATGTAACCGCTAAAAAACTGTAATATAGTATGCTATATATAAAGTGTTTATCCTTTTATTCCAATAATATTAAATGTGGATCTCTCACATTTTTATGAAAGTTGATGTAGCCAAAATTTTTTTGTATATGACACGTCGCTTCCGCCAAGTGCGGAGTATCAACGAATTCTTGTATGTTCTCGGTGGAGATCTTCAGTGGGTTGTTCCTACGTCAAAAAACAAAGTCAGAGGAGCCGGGAGGGTTTCCGATGAAGGCACTCCGAAGCTCAAGTCATTTATTGTAAGGCCCAGAAATATTAAATTATTAACTATGAGATTTGAGAATTAAATTTCATATTATGGGCTAATATTGATTTGAGAGGTTATGAAAATGATAGATTTAATTTCCAAGTCGAAAATATTTAATTTGAGAATTTACGGATTTTGAGAATTAAATTCCGAGAATTTTTAAATTAAAAGAATAAATATTCGATTTGAATATTTATGGAATTTAAGATTAAATTTCATGTTTCGGGAATTAAAGAAGATTAATTTTGAAGATACAACCCGATCAGGGACTGGTTTACAAATATCGAAGTTTGAAGGGCTAAAATGCAAAAGGTCGGGATTATTTAATTAATCCGAATTTATTTAATTCTAATCCGAGTATATTTAATTTTGGAATATTTAGAGTTTTGATTTTAATATTCTTAAATTATTTAGGATTGAAATTGAATTAAAAAGAGGGCCGAGGACCGAATTGCAATTAATAAAGACTTGAAGGACTAAATTATAATTTATGCAATACATATATGATTTTAATCAGATTATCAGCATGCTACGTGTAAAATGCATAAGGAATTGAGAATTGAGAGCAGGAACAGCCGAGACCTTATTTTCCTTTTTATTCTTGATTTTCAAATCGTCGTAACTTTTGATCCGATTGTTCGATTTCAATTCCGAAAAGTGTTCTGGAATCCTTGCAACGAGGACTTCGATTTGATGTGAGTATTGTGAGGTTTTTGATATATTTCTAAATCAGTATGTTGGAAAGATCAGACGTTGAACATGAATCTTGATTTTGATGGTTTATATCTTTCTGTATCGATGTCGAATCGGTTATTTGAAGTCGTATGATTTCTCATGAGTTGTCACAGCATGTATCTCGAATGTATACTTCTGATATGCTGGGAATATGATGTTATTTTGCTGATATGTGGATGAGAAGCCATAATTGAAGTTGAAAATGGTTTCGATATTAAGTCGGTTACCGAGTTTTAATTGCTACGTCGTCGATTCATGTTTTTGGACCGTTTTGATAGCCTATGATTGAGCTGAGATGCTCTTGAAGATGATGTTAATGTTGTAGCAATTTTATTCTTAATTTCAGATTAGTTTTGAAGGCTGCAACTCAAGAACTTTGAATCCGAACCGAAGAAGAAGACGTTGAGGTTTGAAGCAATATGATTGACGACATATTGATGATTTTGAATCGATATTGAAATGCTTGAATATAATGAAGATTTATATGAATGTTTTGATGCTATGTTTCAGATTTAAAGCGTTAAAAACAGAAGAAATACGAAGGTATAATGACGACATCGCGAGTCAGGGAGTTTGAAACTCAAGATCGATTATTCTTGAGTTGTCCCGCAAAAACCACATACTTGTTTATGTTTTGATTTGTTTTTGATGTTGTCGATCCATCCCAGGTAGTGGATCTTTGATTTGAGTCGATATGATTATGATATGAGGATGATATGAGTTGATTCTATGCCAAGATCTGAGGCGATCTTATTTTTAAGTCTGAGACGACTTCGATAGATGGATATCCATGTCAAGATCATTTATGAATCTTGATGGCAACGAATTTATATGAATCAATTCTTATTCGAAGCGTTAATTACTCTATTCGTGAGTCGTTATGTTTAGAGTTATTTGAAATGATTTATTTAACGCTTTTGATATATAGCTTATACTGAGATGATTTCTCACCGGAGTTTATCCGGCTGTTGCTTTGTTTTGTATGTGTGCATTGCAACAGATGGGGAAAGAGCTAGTCTGAGATCACGCTGATAGCTCGGGAGCGAGAGTTAGCAAGTGTGAACTCGGGTTTAAGCTGAAGAATGGTAGTTAGATAGTATTGAATTTGACATGAAACTTGTGATTTAGAAGCTCACGTTTGAGACTTAGTGTAGCTTATCGTTTCATGTTCTTACGCTATTTGATTGATGTATTAAATGCATGATTTGATACTTGAAACTTTATACATGTTGATATGCATGTTTTAGAATTTATAAACCATGAATTGAGTTGATATTGAATGCATTTGGACTGATGATGCAAGGTTTGACAGCAAGAAAATATTGCAGACATTTTCTGGAAAAGGAGCCCGCTCGATCGGGTGAATGTTACCGATCGAGCGAGGCCTGTTTTTATTGGGCAGAAACTTGAATATTTCTTGCTTGCTCGATCGGTAGGATTTGACCGATCGAGCGAGGCAAAAATATGTGCAGACCCGAGAGCTCGATTTTATAGCTCGCTCAATCGGGTGAATGTCACCGATCGAGCGAGGCTCTTAAAATTTTTTTTTTAGTTCTTGGTTTATTTATTCTTTTAATGTCTGATTAATTGCTTTATTAATCGTTATTTGCCCTTAAGATGAGATTAGCAACCCGAGGTCCCCACAACAGGTGGTATCAGAGCATAAGTTTCTTGGACTGAGATAGAAGTTGAACGGGGTAGATTGAGTCACATGCCTTTATATTATATTGCATGATTATGCATTACTCGATTTGATGATTCGATGATTTGATAAATTTCATGTGAACGTGATCTATCGTTGAAATTCAACTGCTTGATTTACTGATTTGTAAATTTTTGAATTTCTTACTGATTTTGTTATAAGATTTTCCCCGGGTGATGTAAGCACCCAGAATCAAAGAAAATAGTGTTCTTTGGGTGATGTAAGCACCCCAGACTAAACATAATGGTATGGTCAAACTGAACAGAACAATATTGCTCAGCTGAAAGAAGTATCTCTGATTGAACAGAACAGAATATCAGCGAATGAATAGATGATATTGCAGGTAGAAGTTGGCTTGAAGAACTTGATCAGTCGTTCAGATACCTGAAAGATACCGATGAATGACGTATCAGATTGACTGTTTATCAACTTCAAGACCTAGCAACCAGCTGATAGATTTTGATGAAGAAATTCTGATAGACTTGAGGTATATTTATTTGTTGGTAAGTGCTCAGAAAAGATTTTGATTCACGATTCTTTGTCACAACAGATAGAAATGATCAGAAAGAAAGATATACCCATTAGAAGGCAAATATTTTGAATATTTTTTGAATCTTGGAGAATGCCTTATTTGATTTTCAAGTTTACTACAATTCTTTGAATTGTTGATGATGATGATGAAGAAGCTCAACATTGAATTGTTAGTGGTGACTTGGATTCGAGGATTATGTCTGCATAAATGTGGACGACTGAAACATTTTATGAAAGACATAGATAAGGCTAAAAGAACTGAATTTGAATGATGAGGCAGAAAGAATGAAATTGTAGACATGCCATAGTATGTGAGATAATCACAACTTTAGCTACAATTTCTATTTTAGAGCAGATATGAGATGAACGGTCTAGAAGTATTTCTTTAATTCTAGCGAACTGAGACAAATTAGTCTGGTTCTGAATGCAGAGTATGCTAATGATTATTACACTCATTGTGGGAGGAGATATCCTAACGATCAGTGTAAAAACAGTTCAGGCAGATGTATTAGGCGATTTCCTAAGTAAATCAGATTCTGAGATGATTTGAATGAAGAACGGTTCCAGAAGTATACAGAGGATCAGAATGAAATTGCACCTGAGAACGAAATTGCAGGTAACAGATTTATTTCGTTTTAACCTGTTTATGTTATTGGTGCAATAGATACATGATAGCTGAAAGCTTATTATATGGTCACCTCTGTATCAGAAAAGAGACTTTGTGAATTGAACTGAAAAATGGAACTACTGAATATGATTGTGTTCATATTGAAATATCTGTTTATGTTGCATGATATATGATGATGCAATAATCGAATACAGATTAGCAGAAGAATTGATGATAAGAAGCGATAAAATTAGATCAGCAAGAACATAATGTGCATATGAATATGATGATATGATATAGACTCTCGAATTAAAATTATGTGAACTGGAATTTTATAGAGACTTGATGAATTGATGAATTGAATGCTGCTTTTGAGGTTTACAAGATAGACGATGATATGAAAATCAGTTACAGTTGAGTCTTTTCTTTGATTATGCTGAATCGATTACATCAATTGGAAATATGATTCTTGAAATGATTGAATATTGATTGGCTCTCATGGCACATTGCTTTCGTTTAGAACCTGTGTTGATTCACTCATTCTGAGTTGGGTGATGCAAGTGATTTTTTTTCACTTTGCAGAGTTTGTTATCCAGAATATTTGATTTTGGATGACCTTGATTGAGGGATTTTCTCAATCTTGATTTATTTCTTTTGATTTTGAGAAATCTTAATCCTTTTATGGATATTTCAGCGTATTTTAAGATTGTTGACTCATAACTGATAGAAGAATTTGAACATGATCCATGATTTTTGGGTTAGATGATATGAATTGTCGGTATTTGGAGATAGAAATGAGGAATGAAATAGGCATCCGATGAATTGATTTCAGATTTCTGTGTATTCTGGTTTGAATATTCAGACGAATATATCACCAATCAGAATGATTTTCGATTGGAAATGAGCCAGAACTATTCAGAAGATGGAAAAAAAACCACAGAAAGTAAATTGAAACGATGAGACTTCAGTAAAGAATGCCAGATTGAGATATGAATTGAAGCCTCAAATCAGAATGGATGAATTCGTTTGTGATTGATTATCTGATTGTGCTTGATATTTCTGAAAAGAAATCTCAGATTTTGAAGAAAATGCACAACAATAAATTTAAGATTCATCCAATAATTGTTTTATTAGAAGATAAAGCAAACAAATGTAACAGAATTAGTATGTTTTCGAAGTTAAACGTATAGAGAGTTTCTGATGAAGTTGAAAATCGTTGACCAGATGAGTTCAGTGATAGTTTAGAAACTCCAGAAATTGAAATGAGATTATGAGTTGAAAGAATATTTTGCGAAACTACCATGATGAAGGGGTATAGATGAGGTAAACATGTGGTAGTTATGATCAGATTGACTGAAGTTACTGGGTAAGATGATCTGTCTGTACGAATGAATCACTGATCCGTGATCAGAATTATGTGAGATATCACAGTAAGCCAAGAAGTATTGTTTCAAATTGAGACATTAGGTTTACTAGTGAATTGTAATACAGACGATCAGAAGGCTCTGAGTACTTTTTGGATGTGAAAGTACAAGATGTTATTCTTGAATTGAAGAATAGTTAGAGCAGATGAATCAAATTTTGAGAATGAACTTTATCTGACATGATACCGATTATCAACCGCTCTGAATACTTTGAAATCTGTGAATACAACATATTATATTCTGATTAATAGATAGTCCGAATAGACTAATCAGAATTTTAGAATACGCTGTATAAGATGTGATACAGATATGACTAGATAGCTGTGAAGAAGATAGATATATGATGAAATTAGAGGAATGGTTAAAATCTATTGTCAGGATTAAGACTTTAGATTTATTCGACAGAATGTGGCATCGATTGATTGACTGATGTTCTGAGAGTTGGTTATATGTGATTGCATTATACCATTCTTCGATTGATGGATTATCTGAGTTGATTTTCCAGATGTTGAGAATATTCTCAGAACTTTAATACCTGATTCGGTATTACTGGACTTGATGTGTTGTCACTTGATGATTATAATTCCTGTAACAGCTATTGAGTCTATTTTGAAATAATGCTATGATGATATGATGAAAAAAAATCCGATTTCTTTGTGTTGAAATGATACTACCGAAGTATATGACATCAGATCAGACATGATTTGTCGATATCAGATCAGATTTGATTTGAGACACACAAAGATTTTGAAGATGAATCTGTACGAAATGAAAACAGAGAAGAAGAAACAGAAGTAGTAATGAAATGATAGATATAACTTTTGAAGCTGAAACTGATTAGTTACGCGGAAAAGTTATTCTTGAAACATCATTCAATTCAGAATTGAGAAAGAGCAGAGTTGTTTTGCAGATTCAGAATATGAATGAGAATACTGATTTTGAAGCGATGAACTGAATGACAACATAGACTTGATATATGTTCTATGCAGAGCATGTAATAATATAGAGAAAGAAACAAGTCGTCACTGAAGCTAAATTTCACTGACTGAGATGTCAGATAGAATTGATGATTTGATTGAACGATTTATTCTTTTCAGCTTGATATGATGGATCTGATTTGTTCCACGTATCTATGTGAAGGAAGTATCAGTCGATTCTTCCTACGTGCTTTAATCCGATGAGATAGATAGTGAAAAGATTCTGAGTTAAGTCGATTATTCGACAGATCCTTAATTGAGGAAAGAAACCACTCAGAAAGAATTCTTATCGGTTAATTAAAGTACAAGAAAATAGAAGCAGATTCGAAGAAATAGTCTGATAAGAAATGAAGAGATGAGATACGAAGATCAGAGTTGAATGATTGAAGTGAGAATTCATATAATCATTCAGTTTATCAGATTGAATAGTTCAATTGAATACGATTTCGAGGACGAAATCATTCCTTAGAGGGGAGGAATTGTAAGACCCATAAATATTAAATTATTAACTATGGGATTTGAGAATTAAATTCCATATTATGGGCTAATATTGATTTGAGAGGTTATGGAAATGATAGATTTAATTTTCAAGTCGAAAATATTTAATTTGAGAATTTACGGATTTTGAGAATTAAATTCCGAGAATTCTTAAATTAAAAGAATAAATATTCGATTTGAATATGTATGGAATTTAAGATTAAATTTCATGTTTCGGGAATTAAAGAAGATTAATTTTGAAGATACAACCCGATCAGGGACTGGTTTGCAAATATCGAAGTTTGAAGGGATAAAATGCAAAATGTCGGGATTATTTAATTAATCCAAATTTATTTAATTCTAATCCGAGTATATTTAATTTTATAATATTTAGAGTTTTGATTTTAATTCTAATATTCTTAAATTATTTAGGATTGAAATTGAATTAAAAAGAGAGCCGAGGACCGAATTGCAATTAATAAAGATTTGAGGGACTAAATTGTAATTTATGCAATACATATCTGATTTTAATCAGATTAACAGCATTCTACGTGTAAAATGCATAAGGAATTGAGAATTGAGAGCAGGAACAGCCGAGACCTTATTTTCCTTTTTATTCTTGATTTTCAAATCGTCGTAACTTTTGATCCGATTGTCCGATTTCAATTCTGAAAAGTGTTCTGGAATCCTTGCAACGAGGACTTCGATTTGATGTAAGTATTGTGAGGTTTTTGATATATTTCTAAATCAGTATGTTGGAAAGATCAGACGTTGAACATGAATCTTGATTTTGATGGTTTATATCTTTCCGTATCGATGTCGAATCGGTTATTTGAAGTCGTATGATTTCTCATGAGTTGCCACAGCATGTATCTCAAATGTATACTTCTGATATGCTGGGAATATGATGTTATTTTGCTGATATGTGGATGAGAAGCCATAATTGAAGTTGAAAATGGTTTCGATATTAAGTCGGTTACCGAGTTTTAATCGCTACGTCGTCGATTCGTGTTTTTGGACCGTTTTGATAGCCTATGATTGAGCCGAGATGTTCTTGAAGATGATGTTAATGTTGTAGCAATTTTATTCTTAATTTCATATTAGTTTTGAAGGCTGCAACTCAAGAACTTTGAATCCGAACCGAAGAAGAAGACGTTGAGGTTTGAAGCAATATGATTGACGACATATTGATGATTTTGAATCGATATTGAAATGCTTGAATAGAATGAAGATTTATATGAATGTTTTGATGCTATGTTTCAGATTTGAAGCGTTCAAAACAGAAGAAATACGAAGGTATAATGACGACATCACGAGTCAGGGAATTTGAAACTCAAGATCGATTATTCTTGAGTTGTCCCGCAAAAACCACATATTTGTTTATGTTTTGATTTGTTTTTGATGTTGTCGATCCATCCCAGGTAGTGGATCTTTGATTTGAGTTGATATGATTATGATATGAGGATGATATGAGTTGATTCTATGCCAAGATCTGAGGCGATCTTATTTTCAAGTCTGAGACGACTTCGATAGATGGATATCCATGTCAAGATCATTTATGAATCTTGATGGCAACGAATTTATATGAATCAATTCTTATTCGAAGCGTTAATTACTCTATTCGTGAGTCGTTATGTTTAGAGTTATTTGAAATGATTTATTTAACGCTTTTGATATGTTGCTTATACTGAGATGATTTCTCACCGGAGTTTATCCGGTTGTTGCTTTGTTTTGTATGTGTGCATTGCAACAGATGGGGCAGGAGCTAGTCTGAGATGACGTTGATAGCTCGGGAGCGAGAGTTAGCAAGTGTGGACTCGGGTTTAAGCTGAAGAATGGTAGTTAGATAGTATTGAATTTGACATGAAACTTGTGATTTAAAAGCTCACGTTTGAGACTTAGTGTAGCTTATCGTTTCAAGTTCTTACGCTATTCGATTGATGTATTAAATGCATGATTTGATACTTGAAACTTTATACATGTTGATATGCATGTTTTAGAATTTATAAACCATGAATTGAGTTGATATTGAATGCATTTGGACTGATGATGCAAGGTTTGACAGCAAGAAAATATTGCAGACATTTTCTGGAAAAGGAGCCCGCTCGATCGGGTGAATGTTACCGATCGAGCGAGGCCTGTTTTTATTGGGCAGAAACTTGAATATTTCTTGCTCGCTCGATCGGTAGGATTTGACCGATCGAGCGAGGCAAAAATATGTGCAGACCCGAGAGCTCGATTTTATAGCTCGCTCAATCGGGTAAATGTCACAGATCGAGCGAGGCTCTTAAATTTTTTTTTTTAGCTCTTGGTTTATTTATTCTTTTAATGTCTGATTAATTGTTTTATTAATCGTTAATTGCCCTTAAGATGAGATTAGCAACCCGAGGTCCCCACATTATTACTCAAGGAATAATAATCGAGAGTAGAGAGATATAGTGCTTAAGAAAGTGTGTACCTTAATAATGAGGTGACTTGAGCTATTTATAGATATTCGGAGAGTTTCACGGGCTTGAGCCTCTTATGGACTTTTGTAGAATTCAGGGCTAAATATATATAATATTTAAATAAGCTTGGGTCTTAAAAATATTTGGAGTGAACCTTCATGATTGAGCTCAGACCCAGTTGAATTTTTAGTGTAACTTATCATATTCGTTAATAATTAATCAAAGATTAATATTAATTGAACACATCATAAAGAAAAAAAATACTCGCAATGACATAGAATAATCCCTATATATAAGATGTAAGAAATTTAATATCAGCTCGGAGATCCCGTATCATAAACTTTACATTATAACCAAGCATTGCAATATATGTGCTGTCACCTTATTCGAAAAATCGACATTTTTTTTAAATAATTAGTTTTTTCACGTTTAAAACTTTTTTTTTTTTTTTTTTATCATGGTGTAAATCTAGCTATTTTTTAATAAAAAAAAATTATATTGGAAGAATATTCTCCATCACATATATATTATTGAAGAAATAAAAAAATCACTAAAACTATTATGTAAGTAATATTTCACAGAAATTAGTTATTTTGTGTTATTTTAAATTTGTTTTTACCTTTTTATTTAATATTTGAGATGTTAATGAGTTGTAATGCATGAACGAAAATTTTGACCAAAGTGAAGAAATTTTGAAGAAATTTTGCCCAAAATTTGATCCTAATGTGTACACAAATAACATGCATGCATGTAACATCAAATGAATCATTAATTATATATTTGCTTAAAAAAAGAATCATAATTAGAATAGAGTTGTATAAAAACTCTGTATATAATCCCAATAATTATATTTAAAAGAAATTTACTTTTGAATAGAATATAATTCTTTTTCTGCTAATAGAGAAATTCCTCATTCTTCAATAGAAATAATTTTATTAATAATAAATTTGGAAAAGTTATAACTTTCCGTTTGCTAAGTATTACTCTGAAAATGGGTAATTTCCACCGTTTTGGTAGAGATTAAGAGGTTTTCATAATATCCTCTTGGCTTGTAAGCACCATGAACATATGATGTATGTGATAGATATCTATCCATGATAATCCAAAGAGTATTTTTCCATTGCTCATCTTTTTCTTCTATGAGAAGAATGATTTCTCTATTTTTATTCTCAGTATATAATACTGAATCATTTTCATTTTCTTTTGCAATGTTTGCATAAGATTCTTCAGAATCAGGAATTAACTTATTCTTGCCTTTTTGTTTCAAGAATTCTTGAAACTCATCATATAAAGGATCATTTTTTGGATAGGATTACTATCAGAAGAACTAGAAATATGTTGGCCTATGAGGCGTTGATTTCCAAATTGGGCTATCAACCTTGGAGCACTGCCAATATAATTTGGAGGTTTTCCTCTTCCTCTATAAGAGAAAAATTCACCTCGACCCCTATTCATTCCTGTCATTTCAGATAAATATTCACGGGTTAAGAAATCAGGAAGATAATTTTCTTCTCCTTTTTTATAAATAATTTCAAAATCAAAAGGAGCTAAATTAGCTTGCCATCTGGCAAACATTTGTTTAGAAACATCATGTTTAAAATCTTTATTAAACATATATTTTGCAGATTTGCAATCGGTTTTAATAATAAATTTCTGATTGTAAAGATCATCCTGAAATTTCAAAATACATTTAACAATAGAAAAAATTTCTTTTGCAACTGTAGAATAATTTTTCTGAGCAGAATTCCACTTTTCTGAATGGAATTTAACAAGATATTCTTCTTTACTTTGGGGTTTTAATTGTTTTAAAATACCTCCAAAGCCTATATCCGAAGAATCTGTTTCAACAATTTTTTCCCAACTAGGATTAGAAATCATTAAGCAAGGAATATGTTTAATTTTTTTTTTTTAATTCTCTTGACAGAATTGGTATGTTGATTAGTCCAAGGGGAAGGATTCTTCTTAAGTCTATCATATAAAATAGCAGTATCATTAGCTAAATTCTTAATATAAGCAGATATATAATTTAAACTACCTAAAAATCTTTGTAATTGAGTTTTATCAGTAATAATATCTAGAAATTTATTACCAAATTCTATACTTCTTTGAATAGGGATAATATGACCTTTGTCAATATTATGACCTAAAAATTTAATATTGGTTTGAAATAAAACCATTTTGGGTTTAGAAATAACTAATCCATTTTGAATAATAAGAGCTTTAAATATATTTAAATGTTTAAAATGAGTCTCAATATTTTTTGAGAATATAAGAATATCATCTATGTAAACAATAATAAAGTCACTATAAGGGGTAAAAATATCATTCATAATTTGCTGAAATTCTGAAGGAGCATTCTTCAGACCAAAAGGCATAACATTTCATTCATAATGTCCTATTGGAACATTAAAAGCAGTTTTATATCTATCATCCTTATCAATTTGAATCTGCCAAAATCCTGACTTTAAATCAAATTTAGAGAATATTAAAGCATGTAATAATCTATCAAGAAGATCTTTTTTATTAGGAATAGGATGTCTAATCCATTTTAAAACTTTATTTAAAGGTTTATAATTTATTACTAGACGAGGAACACCTCTTTCAATCTCAGAATGTTTATTGACATAAAAAGCAGTACAATACCAAAGAGATTGGGAAAAAGTTATCAACTTTTTATCTAAAAGAGATTGAATCTCTTTCTTACATAATTCTAAATATTCAAAATTCATCTGACAATGTCTTGCCTTGGTAGGAATATTTTTTTCATCAAAACTGTCTTCATAGGGAAGAGAAACAATATGTTTCTTACGATTCCAAAAATCATTGGGAAAATTATTACAAATTTCTAAAGAGAATTGATTATGAAGCAATTTGATTTTATCCTGTAGTTTAGGATTTTTCAAAGTATCATCAATAGTTAAAGAATCTATTTTTTTTTTAAAGAATTAATATGAAAGATTTTTCTGTCAATATGATCTTGAATAGAATTCAAAATTTTTACATAAGGTTTAGTTATAAACTGAAAGTGAATATTCTTACCATCATACATACCAATTATACCTGTAGGATTTATAGAAATAATAGGATAAATTTTATAAAGAAAAGGAAATCCAAGAATGATTTGAGTGGAAAGGTTTTTTATCAAGAAAAAACTTGTTTTAATACAAGTCTTATTTTTACAAATATAAGCTTCTGGTAACTTATAATTTACCTGTAATTTTTCACCTCCTGTATGAGATAAAGAGTGAGAAGTTTTATGAAAATATTTTGAAGGTATTATACCTTCTTGAATAACATTTAAATCTGCTCCACTATCAATTAAAGCAATAAAATCTATTTTATAATTATTATCAATTAATAAAGTTATTTTAGTATACCATTTTTGAGATTTTATTTTACTAAGAACAGATAAATGCTGTTCTTGGTCTGAAGCATTGTTAGAACTATTTTTTAATCCAGGCATTTCTAAATCAGAAATTCTTCTATTAAAACGAATATTCTCATGTTGTAAAATAACAACTTGCTGTTTAAATTGATCAATTTCAGTCTTTAAATTATCTAAAGTCACAGGAGTATTAACACTGTGTTTTTCTTTTAAAAGCTTTTTTATTTCTTTTAAAGAATAAGTCTGATCATTTTTCAAAAGATCAGTATAACTAGTAGAAGCTTTATTATCAATATGATCAATGATAGAGGTACGAAGATTAGGATCTTTAATTAATTTTAAAAATTCAATAATTTTATCATCAGATAAAACATTAATACTTAAGTCATCAAATTGAGATTTTAACTTATAAAATTCATCATTATCACTAATATAATTGCAACAATTAGAAGACTGACCTTGGATGCAATTATCTCAATCTTCTGAAGATTTTAAAAAATCATTATCAAGATTAATAATATTATCAGTATCTTGACTGAAATCAGAAGTATAAGAATCTTCAGAGTAATTTTTCATGACAATTTCGTATAAAGTATTTTTAATATTATCAAAGATATCAAGAGATTTAATTTTCTCTTTAGCCCAACATTGATTAGCATAATGTCCAGGTCTACCACATTTATGATAGGTAAAGGCTTTTTATCCTTATCCTTTTTCCAAAATTGTTTCTTCTTCGCATCTTTCTGAGTATTACGAAATTCTTTTCTCTTTTGTTTTTTCAATATTTGTCTCTCAGACAATTCTCTTCCTATGAGGTTTATCTAAAGATTTTTGAATCTTCTTCTTGGGTATATCAATCACAAAAATGAACAAGCTGTTTTCTTTCAAAAATATTTTGTCTTTTTAACTGATTATTTAATTTTAAATCATTACATAAAGATAAACCTTCCTGAATACAAGTACTTATTAAGTTACCGTAAGTATAATTATCATACTGAATAGAGATATTATCTTTACGAAGAACTTTTCTAACTCTTTCAGCAAAGAGATGAGGAAGACCTTCAATAAATTTGGCTTTCCATTGATTGTTATTACAATCCGGTAATTCATAAATTCTAAAAAGAAAAGTATCTTTATACCATCTGAAATCAGTAAGAGTCTTAAATTTTATATTACTCAAAAGAGTTCTAATATTTTCACTATTATCAGTAAAACGACTAGTAAAATGTTCAATAATAGTCATTATAAGACTATAAACAACATTTTCAGTCTGGTTATTATTCTCTATTTTAATAGAATTATAAATATCATTCTTTTGTTGTTGAAATAAATAATTATCCCACCAACCTTTAAGTTGACCTGTAAAACCAGAAATAAGCATTTTTGCTAGATTTTTATCAGTATTACCAGTACTTTTACACACAGTACTATACATAAGCATTCTATGAGCAAGATTATAAATCTGCTTATCAGTTAAACCATCAGCATTCCATTCATAAATACTTTTCCCATTATAACTATTTGATATAATGTACTCTTATTCTTCATTAAGAACATCTAAAGGAGTAGGACGAGAATAGTAATAACAATTTTGAGTTGGCCTATCAGCCCATTTCATCTTTTGAATTTTATCTATATCATCATCATCAATATTATTATTACTAAATGATGCATTGTCATTAATAACAGAAATATTCATACTTTTAAGTTTTTCTGATAAATTTTTTTCAAATTCAGAAACAGAAGATTTAAATTTAAAATCTTGAATCTCTGGAGGATATTGAATAGAAGAAGAAGCAATATAAACTATATTTCTATCTTTCTTATCTTCAATGTGTATATTAGGCTTGATCTGTTGTATAGCCAATAAAATACTATTGATATTTTTTTTAAAGAAGCCAATTCTTCTCCTAATAGAATAAGATAAAGATTAGTATAATTTTGTGTTTCAAAAAGTTGATTAATATGATTAATAGTAACAGGTAACATATTATCCTTAAAATTTTTTGAGAAAGCATTAAAATTTAAAACCTTTTCATTCTTTTCTATTTGAAAAGAATTCTGTGGAGGATACACAGATCTCTGAATATTTCCAGAAGAAAGTTTATAATTTCTTTCTATAACAGAAATATAATCAACAAGAAAGGTTTTTATAAACCAAGGAACAAAATAAATCATTTTATTCTTTTCTGTACATTCTTTATAAAAAGTAGTAATGATATAATCAAATTCTTTTTTGGAAAAAACTCTTAAAATACCATTTTCTAAAAGATTCCCATTTATGATCACAAAATTCTTTATTAATCTGAGCTCTTGCTCTAGATCCTTTACTGAAATATAATTTGGTTGTACTATCCATCTAAACAAAAATCATTTCTGAGATATTATCTGATTCTGTAATGTTCTGGAAATTTCCATGAACAATATTATTTTTGTTTATAATAACCTCTTCAATATTATTATCTTTAGAGGAATTAGATCTAAGTTCTTCTCGAATTTGAGAAGTAGAAGCTCTAGAAGATTGAGGAATATCAATTATATAATCTAAAGGAGAAATATAAGATCTAACAGATTGAGATCTAGTAATAGACAAATAATTTTTATTTTGAAATTGTATATTAACAGATCCTTCATTAGTCTGTATTACATGCTGTAAATCCATATTTAAAATAGGATTTCTAGGAATAGAATTTTCAAAAGTCCAATTTGATGGAAAACCTATTTCTTCCTATTTAATAGATCTACGGGTAGCTATTTTAGATTTATTGAAATTAGTCTCAATAAGAACAGTTTCATTTTTTTTGTTAATTCTTTTACACATTGGATTTAATGTATAAAGAGGCTTATAATATATACGATAACATATACATATGACTTTTGTTCCAACAGAATAATTATAACCATGAGTCTTAACATTTAATGTCAAAGAATCTAAAATATTTATGTCAGTTAATGATAAAGAAAGATTGGGATAAACATCAAAGTAAACTGGACCATGAGCCAGACTGGACCAGAAACTTCAAACTTTTATTACCAGAAAGACCTTTATTACAAAAGTGAGAGATAGAGAAGAGAGAGAGGCGAGCAAACTCAAGCGTGCCTCTAAACTTACAAAACACACTTATAAATAGAAAGAGCCGGACATCAAACCCCGGATTCCACGCTATAACTTTTATTAAAATAATAAAAAGTAAAGATGCATTATTTACAACTTTTATTAAAATAATAAAAAGTAAAGATGCATTATTACATCTTTTAAAAGTAATATGACTTCTGACAATCTTTATAAAAGATGAAAGAGATATATTAACTAAAAGATTCCTTTCTTATCCAATCTTGGACTTGAGCGATGCTTTTAGTTTTTCAAAAGTTTCATCAATTTGATTTTCTTCAAGATTATCATCTTCGGGATCTTGTCCATCTTGCATATGCATTAATTTGATAAACTGATTATGGATGTCATTTGAAGTCATGGACTGATCAGATTTTGAATCAGTACTACCAATATTTTTAAACAAATCTTTTTTTATTTCTTCAACATATAAGTCGATCATCTGTTCTTTTGAGTAGATTTTTTGATATTTCTGAGTGATAATTTTGAAGGGACTTATCACATCAGATTGATTTCCCTTCTCCTGTTGCGCAAAGTCATTTTTGTATTGAGAGATATTTTCTTCCATTTTTTGTAATATCTCTATGCCATGTGGTTTTCCAGTTTCAGGATCATTTCTGAGCAATTTTTCTCAGAATTTTGAAAAATTTTAATCCATAAGCAAGGGATTCCATGATCATTATATCCGAATTCTGGTTGCCATTTCCAGATCCATGGGATGCCGAATTCAATAAAGAAATTGCAGGATAAATTATTGTTGACCCAATTTGTAGTCATGTTCTGTATAACCTTTGGAGAGAATCTGATCCAATCTTCAAAGTAATTTTTGAAGTCTTTAGGAAGGATTTTTGATGAAGGCCCAAAGAATTGCCATCAGTTTATTAACCAGTTAGAAATATTATCATGTGAATTATTTTCACATATTTTCAAGAACCAAGAATGTTTTCTTTTTGAATTTTCATAGAATAGAGTTGTATAAAAACTCTGTATATAATTCCAATAATTATATTTAAAAGCAATTTGCTTTTGAGTAGAATAGAATTCTTTTTCTGCTAATGGAGAAATTCCACATTCTTCAATAGAAATAATTTTCTTAATAATAAATTTGGAAAAGTTATAACTTTCCGTTTGCTGAGTATTACTCTGAAAATGAGTAATTTCCACCGTTTTGTTAGAGATTAAGAGGTTTTCATAATATCCTCTTGGCTTGTAAGCACCATGAACATATGATGTATGTGATAGATATCTATCCATGATAATCCAAGGAGTATTTTTCCATTGCTCATCTTTTTCTTTTATGAGAAGAATGATTTCTCTATTTTTATTCTCAGTATATAATACTGAATCATTTTCATTTTCTTTTGCAATGTTTGCATAAGATTCTTCAGAATCAGGAATTACATTATTCTTGCCTTTTTGTTTCAAGAATTCTTGAAACTCATCATATAAAGGATCATTTTTTTGGATAGTATTACTATCAGAAGAACTAGAAATATGTTGGCCTATGAGGCGTTGATTTTCAAATTGGGCTATTAGCCTTGGAGCACTGCCAATATAATTTGGGGGTTTTCCTCTTCCTCCTCTTCCTTTATAAGAGGAAAATTCACCTCGACCCCTATTCATTCCTGCCATTATTAGATAAATATTCACGGGTTAAGAAATCAGGAAGATAATTTTCTTCTCCTTTTTTATAAATAATTTCAAAATCAAAAGGAGCTAAATTAGCTTGCCATCTGGAAAACATTTGTTTAGAAACATCATGTTTAAAATCTTTATTAAACATATATTTTGCAGATTTGCAATCTGTTTTAATAATAAATTTCTGATTGTAAAGATCATCTTGAAGTTTCAGAATAAATTTAATAATAGAAAGAATTTCTTTTGCAACTGTAGAATAATTTTTCTGAGCAGAATTCCAATTTCCTGAATGGAATCTAACAAGATATTCTTCTTTACTTTGGGGTTTTAATTGTTTTAAAATACCTCTAAAGCCTATATCCGAGGCTTCTGTTTCAACAATTTTTTCCCAACTAGGATTAGAAATCATTAAGCAAGGAATATGTTTAATTTTTTCTTTAATTCTCTTGACAGAATTGGTATGTTGATTAGTCCAAGGGGAAGGATTCTTCTTAAGTCTATCATATAAAATAGCAGTATCATTAGCTAAATTCTTAATATAAGTAGATATATAATTTAAACTACCTAAAAATCTTTGTAATTAAGTCTTATCAGTAATAATATCTGGAAATTTATTACCAAATTCTATACTTCTTTGAATAGGGATAATATTACCTTTGTCAATATTATGACCTATAAATTTAATATTGGTTTGAAATAAAACCATTTTGGGTTTAGAAATAACTAATCCATTTTGAATAATAAGAGTTTTAAATATATTTAAATGTTTAAAATGAGTCTCAATATTTTTTGAGAATATAAGAATATCATCTATGTAAACAATAATAAAGTCACTATAAGGGATAAAAATATCATTCATAATCTGCTGAAATTCTGAAGGAGCATTCTTCAGACCAAAAGGCATAACATTCCATTCATAATGTCCTATTGGAACATTAAAAGCAGTTTTATATCTATCATCCTTATCAATTTAGATCTGCCAAAATCCTGACTTTAAATCAAATTTAGAGAATATTAAAGCATGTAATAATCTATCAAGAAGATCTTTTTTATTAGGAATAGGATGCCTAATCCATTTTAAAACTTTATTTAAAGGTTTATAATTTATTACTAGACGAGGAACACCTCTTTCATCTCAGAATGTTTATTGACATAAAAAGCAGTACAAGACCAAGGAGATTGGAAAGGAGTTATCAACTTTTTATCTAAAAGAGATTGAATCTCTTTCTTACATAATTCTAAATATTCAAAATTCATCTGACAAGGTTTTGCCTTGGTAGGAATATTTTTTTCATCAAAACTGTCTTCATAAGGAAGATAAACAATATGTTTCTTACGATTCCAAAAAGCATTAGAAAAATCATTACAAATTTCTAAAGAGAATTGGTTATGAAGAAATTTGATTTTATCCTGTAGTTTAGGATTTTTCAAAGTATCATCAATAGTTAAAGAATCTATTTCTTCTTTTAAAGAATTAATATGAAAGATTTTTCTGTTAATATGATCTTGAATAGAATTCAAAATTTTTAAATAAGGTTTAGTTATATACTGAAAGTGAATATTCTTACCATCATAAGTACCAATTATACCTGTAGGATTTATAGAAATAATAGGATAAATTTTATAAAGAAAAGGCAATCCAAGAATGATTTGAGTGGAAAGGTTTTTTATCAAGAAAAAACTTTTTTTAATACAAGTCTTATTTTTACAAATATAAGCTTCTGGTAACTTATAATTTACCTGTAATTTTTCACCTCCTGTATGAGATAAAGAGTGAGAAGTTTTATGAAAATATTTTGAAGGTATTATACCTTCTTGAATAACATTTAAATCTGCTCCACTATCAATTAAAGCAATAAAATCTATTTTATAATTATTATCAATTAATAAAGTTATTTTAATATACCATTTTTGAGATTTTATTTTACTAAGAACAGATAAATGCTGTTCTTGGTCTGAAACATTGTTAGAACTATTTTCTAACCCAGAAATTTTTCTAAATTAGAAATCCTTCTATTAAAACGAATATTCTAATGTTGTAAAATAACAACTTGCAGTTTAAGTTGATCATTTTCAGTCTTTAAATTATCTAAAGTCACAGGAGTATTAACACTGTGTTTTTCTTTTAAAAGCTTTTTTATTTCTTTTAAAGAATAAGTCTGATCATTTTTCAAAAGATCAGTATAACTAGTAGAAGCTTTATTATCAATATGATCAATGATAGAGGTACGAAGATTAAGATCTTTAATTAATTTTAAAAATTCAATAATTTTATCATCAGATAAAATATTAATACTTAAGTCATCAAATTGAGATTTTAACTTATAAAATTCATCATTATCACTAATATAATTGCAACAATTAGAAGACTGACCTTGGATGCAATTATCACAATCTTCTGAAGAGTTTAAAGAATCATTATCAAGATTAATAATATCATCAGTATCTTGACTGGAATCAGAAGTATAAGAATCTTCAGAGTAATTTTTCATGACAATTTCGTATAAAGTATTTTTAATATCATCAGAGATATCAAGAGATTTAATTTTCTCTTTAACCCAACATTGATTAGCATAATGTCCAGGTCTACCACATTTATGACATGTAATTAAAGGCTTTTTATCCTTATCTTTTTTCCAAAATTGTTTCTTCTTCGCATCTTTCAGAGTATTACGATTTTTTTTTATTTTGTTTTTTCAATATTTGTCTCTCAGACAAATGTCTCTTCCTATGAGGTTTATCTAAAGATTTTTGAATCTTCTTCTTGGGTATATCAATCCCAAATTGATCACAAAAATGACCAAACTGTTTTCTTTCAAAAATATTTTGTCTTTTTAACTGATTATTTAATTTTAAATCATTACATAAAGATAAACCTTCCTGAATACAAGTACTTATTAAGTTACCGTAAGTATAATTATCATACTGAATAGAGATATTATCTTTACGAAGAACTTTTCTAACTCTTTCAGCAAAGAGATGAGGAAGACCATCAATAAATTTGGCTTTCCATTGATTGTTATTACAATCCGGTAATTCATAAATTCTAGAAAAAAAAGTATCTTTATACCATCTGAAATCTGTAAGAGTCTTACATTTCATATTACTCAAAAGAGTTCTAATATTTTCACTATTATCAGTAAAACAACCAGTAAAATGTTCAATAATAGTCATTATAAGACTATAAACAACATTTTCAGTCTGGTTATTATTCTCTATTTTAATAGAATTATAAATATCATTCTTTTGTTGTTGAGATAAATAATTTTCCCACCAACCTTTAAGTTGGCCTGTAAAATCGGAAATAAGCATTTTTGCTATATTTTTATCAGTATTACCAGTACTTTTACACACAGTACTATACATAAGCATTCTATGAGAAAGATTATAAATCTGCTTATCAGTTAAACCATCAGCATTCCATTCATAAATACTTTTTCCATTATAACTATTTGATATAATGTACTCTTGTTCTTCATTAAGAACATCTAAAGGAGTAGGACGAGAATAATAATAACGATTTTGAGTTGGCCTATCAGCCCATTTCATCTTTTGAATTTTATCTGTATCATCATCATCAGTATTATTATTACTAAATGATGCATTGTCATTAATAACAGAAATATTCATACTTTTAAGTTTTTCTGATAAAATTTTTTCAAATTCAGAAACAGAAGATTTTAATTTAAAATCTTGAATCTCTGGAGGATTTGAATAGAAGAAGAAGCAATAGAAACTATATTTCTATCTTTCTTATCTTCAATATGTATATTAGGCTTGATCTGTTGTATAGCCAATAAAATACTATCGATATTCTTTTTTAAAGAAGCCAATTCTTCTCCTAAAAGAATAAGATAAAGATTAGTATAATTTTGCTTTTCAAAAAGTTGATTAATATGATTAATAGTAACAGGTAACATATTATCCTCAAAAATTTTTGAGAAAGAAATAAAATTTAAAATTTTTTCATTATTTTCTATTTGAAAAGAATTCTGTGGAGGATACACAGATCTCTGAATATTTCCAGAAGAAAGTTTATAATTTCTTTCTATAACAGAAATATAATCAACAAGAAAGGTTTTTATAAACCAAGGAACAAAATAAATCATTTTATTCTTTTCTGTATATTCTTTATAAAAAGTAGTAATGATATAATCAAATTTTTTTTTGGAAAAACTCTTAAAATACCATTTTCTAAAAGATTCCCATTTATGATCACAGAATTCTTTATTAATATGAGCTCTTGCTCTAGATCCTTTACTGAAATCTATTTTGGTTGTACTATCCATCTAAACAAAATTCATTTCTGAGATAGTATCTGATTCTGTAATGTTCTGGACATTTCCATGAACAATATTATTTCTGTTATAATAACCTCTTCAATATTATTATCTTTAGAGGAATTAGATCTAAGTTCTTCTCGAATTTGAGAAGTAGAAGCTCTAGAAGATTGAGGAATATCAATTATATAATCTAAAGAAGAAATATAAGATCTAACAGATTGAGATCTAGTAATAGGCAAATAATTTTTATTTTGAAATTATATATTAACAGATCCTTCATTAGTCTGTATTACATGCTGTAAATCCATATTTAAAATAGGATTTCTAGGAATAGAATTTTCAAAAGTCCAATTTGATGGAAAATCTATTTCTTTCCATTTAATAGATCTACGGGTAGTTATTTTAGATTTATTGAAATTAGTCTCAATAAGAACAATTTCATTTTTTTTTGTCAATTCTTTTACACATTGGATTTAATGTATAAAGAGGTTTATAATATATACGATAACATATACATATGACTTCTGTTCCAACAGAATAATTATAACCATGAGTCTTAACATTTAATGTCAAAGAATCTAAAATATTTATGTCAGTTAATGATAAAGAAAGATTGGGATAAACATCAAAGTAAACTGGACCATGAGCCAGACTGGATTCAATTATTCCAATTAAAGATTGTTTTCAATTTAAATTTCTACCATCTCTTAAAGCTGCAATAAAGCTTTCAGGTAAACCTTCTAAAGTAAGTGGTCTAAAAGCAATTTGAACTAGACCTATATGAAGAAATTTATATTCTTTGGAAAAGATTAATATATCCTTTACATTTAACAAATGAATAACCATCTCTTCATTATTAAGAGGAATTGAAAACTCAGTAGTCTTAACAATTTGTTTAAGACCAATTTTTTCAAAGGTTCCTAATTGATAGATCATTTTAGGTTCTATCTTAGGAATAGTCCATTTATTTAATAAATCAAGATTATTAGGAATATCATATTCTTGAGTAATACTGTTTTGAACAGTATTCTTCAAACGAAAAATATTCATCTGAATAAAACATGTTAAATCATAAATATCACTACTCCATGGTATCATTCTAGATCTTAATATCATGGGAATCATAGGAAGGTTCGATCTAACTGGGAAATTTATTAGTTAAATCAATTTTTACAAAAAAAAATATAAGGAGTTTACTGAGACTAATTAAGTAGATCAAGATTCAAAACAAATACCCACAATGCTCTAAAAGCCATTACTCGGCACAAATGAGCTGAACGGTAGTACATGAATCTGAGCTACTTAATATTAACCTCGAACCTTATAAAAAAATTTAACCAACCGATCTTTTGAAAAATGATCAGACTTATTCTTTAAAAGAAATAAAAAAGCTTTTAAAAGAAAAACACAGTGTTAATACTTCTGTGACTTTAGATAATTTAAAGACTGAAATTGATCAACTTAAACAGCAAGTTGTTATTTTACAACATGAGAATATTCGTTTTAATAGAAGGATTTCTGATTTAGAAATGCCTGGGTTAGAAAATAGTTCTAACAATGTTTCAGACCAAGAACAACATTTATCTGTTCTTAGTAAAATAAAATCTCAAAAATGGTATACTAAAGTAACTTTATTAATTGATAATAATTGTAAAAAAGATTTTATTGCTTTAATTGATAGTGGAGCAGATTAAATGTTATTCAAGAAGGTATAATACCTTCAAACTGCTTTTAATGTTCCAATAGGACATTATGAATGGAATGTTATGCCTTTTGGTCTGAAGAATTCTCCTTCAGAATTTCAGCAGATTATGAATGATATTTTTACCCCTTATAGTGACTTTATTATTGTTTACATAGATGATATTCTTATATTCTCAAAAAATATTGAGACTCATTTTAAACATTTAAATATATTTAAAACTCTTATTATTCAAAATGGATTAGTTATTTCTAAACCCAAAATGGTTTTATTTCAAACCAATATTAAATTTTTAGGTCATAATATTGAAAAAGGTCATATTATCCCTATTCAAAGAAGTATAGAATTTGGTAATAAATTTCCAGATATTATTACTGATAAGACTCAATTACAAAGATTTTTAGGTAGTTTAAATTATATATCTGCTTATATTAAGAATTTAGCTAAATATACTGCTATTTTAAATGATAGACTTAAGAAGAATCCTTCCCCTTGGACTAATCAACATACCAATTATGTCAAGAGAATTAAAGAAAAAATTAAACATATTCCTTGCTTAATGATTTCTAATCCTAGTTGGAAAAAAATTGTTGAAACAGATGCTTCGGATATAGGCTTTGGAGGTATTTTAAAACAATTAAAACCCCAAAGTAAAGAAGAATATCTTGTTAGATTCCATTCAGTAAAGCGAAATTTTGCTCAGAAAAATTATTCTACAGTTGCAAAAGAAAATCTTTCTATTGTTAAATTTTAATGTTTTCTCAAAAATTTTTTAGGATAATATGTTACCTGTTACTATTAATCATATTAATCAACTTTTTAAAAAGCTAAATTATACTAATCTTTATCTTATTCTTTTAGGAGAAGAATTGGCTTCTTTAAAAAAGAATATCGATAGTATTTTATTGGCTATACAACAGATCAAGCCTAATATACACATTGAAGATAAGAAAGATAGAAATATAGGAGCCAGACTGGATTCAATTATTCAAATTAAAGATTGTTTCCAATTTAAATTTCTACCATCTCTTAAAGCTGCAATAAAGCTTTCAGATAAACCTTCTAAAGTAAGTGGTCTAAAAGCAATTTGAACTAGACCTATATGAAGAAATTTATATTCTTTGGAAAAGATTAATATATCATTTTCATTTAACAAATGAATAACCATCTCTTCATTATTAATAGGAATTGAAGACTCAGTAGTCTTAACAATTTGTTTAAGACCAATTTTTTCAAAGGTTCCTAATTGATAGATCATTTTAGGTTCTATCTTAGGAATAGTCCATTTATTTAATAAATCAAGATTATTAGGAATATCATATTTTTGAGTAATACTGTTTTGAACAGTATTCTTCAAACGAAAAATATTTATCTGAATAAAACATGCCAAATCATAAATATATAAATTAAACTACCTAAAAATCTTTGTAATTGAGTCTTATCAGTAATAATATCTGGAAATTTATTACCAAATTCTATACTTCTTTGAATAGGGATAATATTACCTTTGTCAATATTATGACCTAAAAATTTAATATTGGTTTGAAATAAAACCATTTTGGGTTTAGAAATAACTAATACATTTTGAATAATAAGAGTTTTAAATATATTTAAATGTTTAAAATGAGTCTCAATATTTTTTGAGAATATAAGAATATCATCTATGTAAACAATAATAAAGTCACTATAAGGGGTACAAATATCATTCATAATCTGCTGAAATTCTGAAGGAGCATTCTTCAGACCAAAAGGCATAACATTCCATTCATAATGTCCTATTGGATAGCCAAAGTTCAACAATTCAAATGGTTCAAAATCCCCAAAACTCAAACTGGCGGCATAACGGCTATAAACTGATCAAACCGGAAACACAGACAGCAGTACAGCATCTCAAACAACTCAAATCAATGCTAAAACAACAATAACACTTCAAATCCAACACATCTCAAAGATCAATTTTCGAAATAGGTTTCCAAAAATCATAACAAATCCGAACGACGCTCTATTTCAAAATCGACTGAGAACAACCGATAAGAACTCGTTCAAGAACAACATAACTGAAACTCAATCGATTCTAACAACATCCAAAAATATAAGTATAACTGATCGAAGAAATACTTACAATAGAGCGAAGCTTTTGCTACTGTGATCGCTAATCTGCCTTCAGAAATAGATTCTACCAGACGGATCGACCGGAAACTGAAATCTGAAAGCTTGAAGAAAACTTTTCCAAGCTTCAATGGAGGGAGGAGAGATGAGGGAGGAGGGTGGAGTGAGAAGAAGTCAAACCAAGCTAGGATATTATAACAAATCCACTATTTGCACTTTAGTCCCTAAAAAATTCAAAAATTGCAAAATAGTCCCTGATAAATATCAAAATGGCCCTCGACTTCTAAAAACTCTGATTATATAAACTCAATTAAGATGATTTCGGGGCGTTACAATTCTCCCCCCCTAAGAACTGATTTCGTCCTCGAAATCGAATACTGTTCAATCTCAAAAGCTAAGGGGTGAAACCCAAAACTGCAAGAGAATTCTCATCTCAGAATTAAGTCCCGAAAATGCTGTCTCAAAACGAACTCTGTCTTCCAAATCACTTATTCAAAACTGTAACGGCTTCACTGCACTAACACAAACTGAATCGGTTTGTCTTAGAACTGCTTCTAATTCAGGTTGAAACTCTGAATCAGTCGTCTCAAGCAATACTCCATCTCAACAAATCCGGTCTCATCAGCTAAAGAGCAAAAGAAATTCTGATTTGATAATTATGCAATAAGGCTCTGGTGATAATCCGCATCAAACGACGGAAAAACACCTCGAGAACACCAGAAAGAGACTGAACAACAAGTCTGTAGGCAAGATCTCTATCATCTCTAGACTCTAGTGAGATTCAAACAATCTCAGAGACGATTTCTCTCTCTCTAGCGATCACAGCAGCGAGAGCTTCGTTCTATCGTAAGTATTTCTTCGATCAGTTATATTTCTATTTTCGGATGTTTTTAGAATCTATTGAGTTTCGGTTATGTTGTTCTTGAACGAGTTCTTATCGGTTGTTCTCAGTCGGTTTTGAAATTGAGCATCATTCGGATTTGTTATGATTTTTGGAAGCCTATTTCGAAAATGGGTTTTTGAGATGTGTTGGATTTGAAGTTTTATTGTTGTTTTATCATTGATTTGAGTTGTTTGAGATGATATACTCCTGTCTGTGTTTCCGGTTTGATCAGTTTATAGCCGTTATGCTACCGGTTTGAGTTTTGGGGATTTTGAACCATTTGAATTGTTGATCTTTGGCTATTGAGTTGTTCGTCATTGTTGATATTTTTTTGCCTCCGTACAAATTTGTTTGAAGTCTGTTGAGACCAGAGTTAGCAAAAGTTGATCGTAGAAGAGTTGGACGTGATTGTTATTTCTGGTTGTATAGATTTTGATATAACCTCCTTTTGTAGCTTATCCAGAGTTGGAGATATTCGAATCAAAAGGTAAAAGCAGTAATTGTCTAAGCGGGATAGAACACTTGAGACAGATGGTTCTTGAGTTTTCCTTAAAGCACATACTTACATCAATACTTGTTCTAGCATGGGGAATTAGTATTTTGTTGATTTAACTCTTGTTATAAATTGATTTATGGTTTAATGCATTTGGTATTTCTATATGCATTCATATTGAGCCTAAATCCTTGGTTTCAGCAGGCAGAACGACCCTTTTGTTTATACAATTTGGGGGCTATATTGTGAGTAGCCTGGGTTGTAGAAGTTCACCTAGTGTCAGCATACTCTTTATAGTCACACCAAAGTCTAGGGGATTGTGATACATGGCACCACTTCGATCGGAAGAGTTGGTGATTTGTTATGTGATCTCATCCTCGGGACATATCCCTGTTTTCAAGACATGCATTTCATTCGTATTGGCATTGAAAATGTTGTTTGTATATCATGCTATTGATATATTGCTTGTTATTACATGTTATGTTGCTTTTACTGGGAATATCATTCTCACCGGAGTTATCCGGCTGTTGCTTTGTTTTGTATGTGTACTTGGCAACAGGTGGGGCAGGATCGAGTCAGAAAAGACTTGGTTAGCATCGAGATCAAGAAATAGAAGTGAGACTCGGTTTAGAAGTCGAATCAGCATGTCAATCTAGTTTATATTTTGAAGCATGTTTAGAACTCGAGCTTGGTTGATGTTTTTAGTTTCTAATATTCGAATATTGTGGATTTAATGTTGTCGTTGCATGTAATATGTACCTTGTTTTTGAAGGTTTTGGACTTGAGTTTTGATGAGTTTTCTGCTGTTTTTTTGTTCAGAGCTGTCATCGCTCGATCGGTAGAGTTTAACCGATCGAGCGATGGATTTGTGGCCAAGTTTTTGTTTTGTAAAATGCTTGCCCGCTCGATTGGTTGAATCTTACCGATCGAGCGGCGCTGGATTTCTGGCGGGCAGTAAGTTTGCCATTTTTGCTCGCTCGATCGGTGGAGTTCTATTGATCGAGCGAGGCACTGTTCATTTCAAAAAAAAAATATTATTGCTTTTAATCTTGGATATTGTATGCTTAGTGATTGTTTAACCAGAGATTAGATGTTTAGAACCAAGATTTCACACAACCCACTTCAATATGACTTATCAAACGCCTACTTAAACTCCCATATTTCAACTTTGACACACAAATATAAGTTATAAGGAAAGACTCTTTCTACTTTTACAATGAATCACACTTGAACAAACAAGAATACAAAAATGTATGGGGAGTATAAATAGTTGAAAGTGTTCATGTAGTGACACACCCGATTCACCTAATAATTAGAAATTTATGCATTAAATGAACTTAAATATGCATAATTAGATAATTGGTGAAAATTTGAAAATATAATTATACAACCCCATAAAAATAAATCAATAAATACCAAGTGTAATACAACTGAATCAAAATCATAGTACTAAACATGGACCAAGATAGTTGGGTCCGAAAATGCAAGCAATCTTGATTTTGATGATAAAAAAAAAGAGAATTGTTGTTATGTTTTTAACATATTTACTCAAGTGTACAATTGATGGATCAAATTTGGAATTTTTGAGATGGTGACTCGAATTCAACCAAATTGATTTCTAGCTAGCTGAAGTATTTTGATGATATCTCATAGCTCGGTGATCCAAATGACCAGCTGTAGTAACCCGTATCAAACAATATTGATAAATTAATAATTAATCAAGTGATCATGTTTAGATTAAATAAAACATTATTAAGTGGTTTCTTTAAAGGTCTAAGGACTTTGAAAATGGAACCAGAACACTCGAGAATAGCCGAAAGGGTTCTATGTTTTCGGCAAGATCAGAGGCTCCGAACTTCAGGATCAGAAGGTTCGAAGGGGGTAGGGTTCGGAGGCCCTGAACCAGTTCGGAAGGTGGAGTTCGGAAAATCCAAAGAAGGATCGGACGGTCCTATCGCCATCAGATTAGATAAGAAAAGAGAATGAATTTGATTGGCTGAGGGTAGACTTTGGACGCTCTGAAGTAAAGGTTCTGATGGTCCGAACAGTAGCCAAGCCTGGTGTCCGAGAAGGTGACATCACTGATGACGTAATACTCGAGATCAAACGTTTTGAAGTCCAGTTCGGACGTTCCAAAATGCTATTAGGGACAAGTGGAAGACATGCAGAGATAGGATGATCCAAAGAGGGGGTTCTGACGGTCCGAACCCGTGTCTATAAATATGGCCGAGGAGCTCATTTGTAGAATGCACCAAATCCTCTCCTTCGCCCATATGGCTCTATTTTAGGGCTATTGTTGGGTACTCTTATTTTAGAGTTGGAGTAGGAAATATATTTTAGTATAGTTAGACAATGTATGACATATTAACGGAGCAGTGCTTGAGTAGCAGAGCTGTTCTAAAAGCTGCAGAGCTGCAGTAGGGTTGTTCTCAAGTTGTGGGACAGTCTCCATCAGCGGGCTGACAATGGACGCAGGTATAGCTTTGGCTTCCTAAAAATATTTAGAAGTATGAAATAGATTAGTTAAGTTTTTTAGAGCATGTTTAGTGATGCATGGTATTTGCATTGTAGAGTTGGATGGTAGGCCTGGAACCTAGATGGATGCTTCTAGGACTATCTTAGAAAGGTACGTAAGTACTGACTGAGATTGTCAGCGGATATGCATGCTTATATGTTGCATTTATGTGTCATGATTGTATGTTACTGATATGATACACGTGCATACATATTGATTTAGCCATTATTGTTGGCTTACCAGTATAGTGGATTTGATTAGCCCCATTGCATGTGTGCATGGGAACCATAGTTTTGGAACTCGGTTATGTCCACGATTATATGGTATGGGAGCAACCTTCTGATACGATGGTCCAGCGTGCTACATACCATGGCGCCTAAACTGAGCAGGATATGATTCTCAGTATGATACCCTGACATTCATTTGCATGCATCATGTTTGTATGTTTGCCCGTACTAGCGTATTGGGCTTTAGAGCTCACGTCCAGTGTTATCTATTTTCTGACACCCCATTCGACGGGATAGTTTTAGGTACAGGCAATGCTCCCAGAGACTCGGAGTAGTCAGTGATCAGAAAGAGACATCCGGAATTATTGTAGGATTTATTGTTATTAAGAATGATTCAATTGGGTTGTATCTATCGAATTTTTTTAACCGGTTGTATTCCGTCAGTTCAGTATTTGTTTGGGTTTACGTAGCATATCTCTGATTATGTTTAATTTCATGCTTAATTAACCTTTAATCTCTTATTAATAGTAGATCCGGGTTGGGTCACTACATTTATTGGTATCAGAGCATGCAAAAAAACTTTTGGGACACAGTACTGAGACTTTGGGTTGCCCTTTTAGGAATGATGAAACCTTAAAAGTGATGATGATTAGGAAATTAAGATGCTCAAAGACTATCATCATCTGCAGGATTTTTAAAGATTAGGCTTATGGAATTGAAGCAAGTTCGCACAGGATCAAAATATTGTGTCCGAGTTATCAAGATTTTGAATCACGTGGATCCTAGCTTTAGATCGAGTATCGGATGTCAAAGTTAGTGGCAGGGGATTGGTTGGGACACACTTGATCCTTGCGTGCATACCATCTAGCCAAGATCGCACTCCTCTGAAGATTCTCCACAAGCAGTTGGAGAGATTTTCATAGAGATCTTATCACATCCATCGGGAGTATCACATATAACAGTGACCCACCCGATCGAGTAATAAAATATCTAGGTTTGAGGCGTGAATAAATACGTCTGTCAGAGTATGCTTGTATTGATGCTTGGTCAAATGAGAAACTTCATGCTCAAAATCAAAACCAGTACAATGATTGAAATATATACTGTGTTTTGTTGTATACAGTATTTTAGTTGTAAGTATTGAATCATCTGTACTAATGAATCATCAGACACTGGTTGTATTATTTCAAGTTTTGGTTGTACATTTTTCAGTGTATTTGGATTCTAGTGATTTTGTATTACATGTGGTTGTAATAAAAAAATTGTACATAAACTTGAAACAATGATACGTGTATTAACTTTGAGGTTAATCCAGTGATTAATTGATCAGTGTTCGACTTCAGTGACTTGCTAAGGTTATTACATGGTACTAGTTGACTGGTCTAGGTGTTTTCCTAAGATGATCTAGTTAGTCGATTGACTATGTTTAGTGCCAAGGATGAGGTGATTCATCAGGGGCATGGGTATTGTTCTAAAATTGTTTCCTTAGAACAGTAAGGCTTTGTGGACCTTATTAGGTTACTGTCATGAGATAATGGGTTTCTTCTTAGCACCAGGTCGAGCAATACCAATAGTTTCAGACTGTGACCGGGACTAGACGTGAGGAGGTGCGACCCTTAGCCGGTTTTACTCTTGGAGTTTTCATTACTTCGGAGGTTAATTGGAGGCTTTATGCTCCAGGGGTTGTTAGGGGAGGCTATCTCAGTCTAGTGATTTTTGGTAGCAGTCACAACAGGATATGACTTTGGTATAGATAAATATCGGGTTTTGGTATTCAAAGATTAGATATCGTCTGGCTTTTTGTCAGAGATATTGGTTTGAGATTTCTACTGTCAGGATCAGTCTTGGAGTAATTTAATTGATAAGTGATTGTTCTGAACAAATAGTTTTTGATCTTTTGATATATTAATAGATGAGTTGATCTAGTAGGTAGACAGATTTCTACCGATGACTATGCAAAGTATTTTCTGATGTCTTCAGAGATGGAGCATAGGATTTTTCTTGTGATGGGAATGATCTAGGTTGATAGATCGAGGAAATTGTTTTGGGTTTATTTTTCCTTGGTGTTCGTTCGTATGGGCAACACAATGTATAGTGGTTCTGGAATGGCATGGAACTTATGCCAACAGAATGCTTTTAGCTATCACATGTTCTTCCCGAAATTAAGAAAATGAATCAAGTGTGATTCTTATGATTCCAAATAATTGGGATTAGCAACTTGTAGCAGTAAGATCAGGATCGTTGATTGAGCCATAGAGGTTAGTTGGCAAGTGAATTTCCTAGAATGATTTATTAGGATCAGCTGAGCATGAATAGCAGCGGATCAATGTTATCATTGTGGTTTAGTCCAATTTTTGTTGATTCGGGGTATAGCAAATCAAGAGGTACTTGTGACAGGTACCATAAGCTGGTATGCTTAGGAGTTTTTTGTTCTTGGGAATCTTTAGGAATGCGATAAGCGGAAATTTTGAGATGGATTAGTTGTTCCAAGTTAGTGAAAGACAGTATTTTCGAGGAATATTAGCCGAATACTCCAGCAATAGTTTTTAAAGCATGCTGTTGAGAGGAGACACGGCGAATGTTGTGGGTTTCAATGAGTAACGTCGGTTGTTTTGTCATGGGATAAGACAACAGCTGAGACCTGGTTTTCGGGGTATATCAGGATGGTTGACACTAATCTCCCAGTGTGTTATAATGCGCCATGCCAATGAGATAATTGAATTAATCAGGATCGACTCAGTAGTCAACATGATTGCCACTAGGACCAAAGACTTCGTAAGACCAAGATGAAGCAATTTTGTTCATCCTAGTTAGTGAGTGATATGAATCTAAAAGGCTATCAATGATTCATATTGTTCCAAGATTTTTCTCATAATTTGCCATCGCGATTAGAAGGAATTGGGATCCATGACAATCAAGTTGGGGAGCAAGAGAGCCAAGTTGGAATGCATGGAGTTCGTGGTGGAGTACTGAAATTTTATGAAGCTTCTAAAGAGATTAAAATCCAATCTCCACCGTCCAGAATGTATTTTAGGATGTTATGAAGCTACGGTTAAAATTTTGGCTCAATCCGACGGCTAGATTTTGAGATATGAATTTTTGAAGAATAATGCACAATTTGGACAGCTTCAGAGCCTAGGCTCCAGTTTTAAGCGCCTATGCGCAAGTACGGGATTTACACACAGTACGGCGTGTACTGTATGTTTTCGGATTTTTGATTATTTTTTTATATTTTTGTTATTTTTGAGTATTCTAAGCCTATTAGGAAACTTTTAGTTAATATCTTTTGATATATTTTATATTATTTTGCGTTTTGTATTATAAATACAACATATACATTCATTATTGAATACAATACAATGAAGATTATTGATTATTGATTTTTATCAATTATAATTCTTTATAGAATTATGTCAAAGCTTTGCTTTGTTTATCAAATCAAACTTATCAAAGTTTAACCACTTTGTGTTTGTCAATTGATTATCCTCGTGGGTTGTCAAAAACAGGTTTTTTGAAGGTCCCGTTGTGATCAATTGTTTTTCTCTTCGTGATTGTTTGTTGCTAGTTTCAAGTAAACTAGAGGTGAATAATCCAAAACCTTTACTTGTTTTCAAGATTGTGCAATTTCTTGATTTCTTTTGTTATTGGATTGAGGGTACGATTTTAATATAGTCGTGTTTGCCTTCCATACATTAAAAATTCATATCAGTGAGTCACATCGGTGCAGACTGATTGTCGAGGTTGTTGTGTTCTAGCAAGAGACAATATTCAGATATATGACGTATAGTGAAGGTTATTTCAAGAATGTTAGCATTAGGCGTATTCCTAGAGGAATTTTGGTAACTGTTGACTTGTGATAGTTCCAAATATGACGTGTTCATCAGGAATCTTAGTCATTCTGATTCGTTGTCGGGGCCAATGTATTTCAGCAAGGACATGAGTTAGCGAAATAGCGAAATTCATTGGGATTAGCGATGATGGTTTTCATCAGAAACTCAAGAGTGAGTTATACAAGGTGCGAATGACTTCCGAGTTTCGAGACGAAATAGAAAGAATTACCATATGTCGGTGAACTGTGGAAAGTTCATCCCAGTCGAGCATTTATGAGGAGGCTTTCCCTAAGTCTCGATATGTGTACAGTTATAGCAAGAGGTATAACTACTAGAAGGATGTCCAATGATAGTAAAAACCTATAGAGTTAGGTACTGGGTTATTGTCAAGAAGTTTTGACTAGTCCATTGATTGAGAGTCATAGATGAGCAGCCTGTGAATCGAGGCAACGTAGTTCGTCAAAGATGCGATTCTTACCATGGCAGTGTATGATTCTAGATGCCTTCTCAGATCAATGATTAAGGGTTGACCTTACGAAGATAGTTGTCAAGCGACGATAACTTTCATTAGGACATAGTGTTAAGTTATACTGAGAGACGTGAAATGTGATTAGTACTAGACGTGGTGGATTGAATTCCCAATGTTGTTCTAGAAGGTTAGTTGTGCGTTAGAGGATTATGGGAAGGTTACCCCCAGTCTAGAAATCATTGTAAAAAATTACGTTGATGTATAGCTTCATGCTAGTTGGATTCTTTGGTAAAGGGATACCTGATTCGATGTATCAGAACAATATTGGGATGAGTGTTTCCTGGCTACACCGAGAGTTTTGGAGAACTACTAGATGGATAGATCTAATTAGTGATTCGATGAAGGCCACGAGCCAGATAGTTTACAGCTTGGGTATTGTCTGTAAAGGATTCACTTGGGAAAGTGAATTTGAGCAATCAAGTGTCTATGTTCGATTTGACCAATAAGATTGTGGTTAATTTTCGATTGGTGCAAGATTAGTGCCCAGTGATTTAATTGTGAACCATCGTCTGAATTGATCGGAGATAGACATAATGAATTTCGGTATGGGAAGCAAGTACTGAGGACTTTGCGTGTTTCAGATGATGGTGATGTATTGATATCATCAAGAAGACTTATCTTGACACATACATCTAGTTTGACATGCTGATGTTGAAATGCGACGAGAAACGAATGTCATTGTATAAGATATCTCTAGCTGCGAGATATGATCGCGCAAATGTCAGCTCAATAGAAGAATATTTGAGGAATTTTCTTTGATGACAGAATATTATTAGGTTTGGGATACATTAATGACAAGTAAGCTGACTTTCCTCAGTAACACAACAGATTTCAGTTTCTACAAGAGCAAAACTAATGAGTTCGGACATGCTGATGCGGTTCAGTATTAATAGACTTGCGAAAATGTGACAAGATTCTGAGTTTGTCGAATGCTATTCAATCAGACGTTCAAGAAAGGTCTACAGTATGTTAGATGAAATATTTTAAGGAGGGTAGAATGTAGTAACCCGTATCCAAAAATATTGATTAATTAATAATTAATTAAGTGATCATGTTTAGATTAAGTAAAACATGATTAAGTAGTTTCTTTAAAGGTCTAAGGAGTTTGAAAATGGAACCAGAACACTCGAAAATAGCTGGAATGGTTCTAAGTTTTCGGCAAGATCAGAGGCTCCGAACTTCAGGATCGGACGGTCCGAAGGGGGTAGGGTTTGGAGGCCCTGAATCAGTTGGGAAGGCGGAGTTCGGAAAATCCGAAGAAGGATCGGACGGTTCGATTGCCATCAGATTAGATAAGATAAGAGAATGAATTTGATTGGCTGAGGGTAGACTTTAGACGCTCCGAAGTAAAGGTTCGGATGGTCCGAACAGTAGCCAAGCCAGGTGTTTGAGAAGGTGACATCACAAATGACGTAATACTCGAGATTGGATGTTTCGAAGTCCAGTTCGGACGTTCATAAATGCTATCACGGACACGTGGAAGACATGCAGAGATCGGATGATCCGAAGAGGGGCTTTTGACGGTCCGAACCCGTGTCTATAAAAATGGCCGAGGATCTCATTTGTAGAGTGCACCAAATCCTCTCCTTCGCCCATATGGCTTTATTTTAGGGCTCTTGTTAGGTACTCTTATTTTAGAGTTGGAGTAGGAAATATATTTTAGTATAGTCAGACAGTGTCTGACATAGTAGTGGGGCAGTGCTCGAGTAGCAGAGCTGTGCTCAAAGCTGCGGAGCTGCAGTAGGGTTGTGCCCAAGTTGTGGGACAGTCACCATCAGCAGGCTGACGACGGACGCATGTATAGCTTTGGCTTTCTAAAAATATTTAAGAGTATGAAATAGATTATTTAAGGTCTTTAGAGCATGTTTGGTGATGCATGGGTATTTGCATTGTAGAGTTTGATGGTAGGCTTGGAACTTGGATGCTTCTAGGTCTGCCTTAGAAAGGTACGTAAGTACTAACTGAGATTGCCAGCGGGTATTCACGCTTATATGTTGCATTTATGTGTCATGATTGCATGTTACTGATATGCTACACGTACATACATCTTGATTTAGCCAGTATTGTTGGCTTACCCAGTATAGGGAATTTGCTTAGCCCCATTGCCTGTGTGGATGGAAAACATAGTTTTGGAACTCGGTTATGTCCACGGTTATATAGTATGGAAGCCACCTCCTGGTTGCGCTTAATCGTGTCACGCCCAAATTACCCAACTCAAGCAAATAATCACTAAAAATGTAGTAGTATGAGTAGGGATCGTTCCCACGAGAAAAGAGAAATTTAATGTGTCCTAAGTAAACAAAAGGGGATTTTGAGATTTGAGATTAACTACTAAAAATTTAAACAATTAAATATTCAAATTATCACTATCATGCAAGATTGAAAATTAGACTGGAGAAATTAATAAGAGACAAGACTTGGTATCAGTCGACTACACCCTTGATATTCATTCATTCAATCATTGATTCCCTAAAAATAATTAATCCTATTAAATATTCGTCATTGAAAATCAAATTCCTGTTTCACCTTAATTTTAGTTAATTAGAAAACAGCATTCTAAATTAACCCTTACCAGTAAATTAATCCAGATAACAGCAATCTAGATTTAAATCCACGGTAGTATTCAAACTAGTAAAACTGACGAATCTAGACAACACAAACACCAGCGGTTGTATTTAGCCTAGTCAATAATTGATCCTACAATTTAATAAATTCAACAGTAGAAAATATCAAACGTAGTTGCTTCGCAAATTAGTTCATTCAAACAATTACGGATTTGAATTCTAATTTAGCTATAGCTTGCAAAACAAAATCCTAAGATGACCAATCCTAAAATCTCGCATACAAACATGAAATAAACTAAATTAGTTATTGATACTTAACAAGAATTAAACACTACGAATCGAATCTCATGAATAAAATATATCAAGGTTTCGTCTCCCTCAACCAAGTATAAAAGGTTTAGCTACAACGATTCATCACCAAATCAATAAAAATTCAAAGAAAAGAAGAAAACTAGAGAGAAAATTGAAGAACAAAACCTAGCCTCCAAGAGAGATTCTCCAAAATCTGATAAATAATCCTCAAAAACGGAATTAAGAGTCTAATAAAGCCTAGAGTCCAAAATAACAAAATTTCCAAAATTATAAAATTATTCCCGAACAGGCTAGCGCGCTCGATCGCATTGAGTACGTTCGATCGAGCGCGCAATAATATGCAATTCACTGCCTTGAAATTCCTCGGCCCGCGCTCGATCGCCTCGAGTTCGTCCGCTCGAGCGCATGGAAAATGGCCAACATTCTGCCTTCATTTTCTTCAACTTGAAATATCCTACACTTTAAACCCGGGAGTATGTTATGAATGTAAATGCATGCAAAAGACAAAACTAAGATAAAACATGAACAAACCAATAAAATGCATGCAAACTAATAACAAAATAACAACAAAATATGCAAACAAAACACGACTATCAAATACCTCCACACTTAATCCTTGCTCGCCCTCGAGCAAGTTATGCAAAAACAAAATGAAACAGAACAAACACATAAGCAAGGATGAATCACGCATATCATAGCCACAGAGAAAACCACTTTCATAAAAAAACAAGTTCATAGCTACTCTCAATCATCAATGATACACCTTCAGTCGAATGCGAACGTGTGTGTGTGTGTCATGTTACCCCAGTTACATGCAACTTCAAAAGACAAGGTTTCAAGACTATTCGCCGACCTAAAAACAATTCAGTGTAAGCTTCACAATCAAGAACTCTCCTCTCAGCAATCCATCAACAAAACACAACTCTCTCAAGCTAACTAAGCACTACTTTGCGATTTCTTTTGCAGTCCCAATAATTATCCGCATACTTAGCTATGAAATAGTGAATAAGATTTCAAACACATTTCAAGCCCGGATGGAACTGATGCCTTACTAATTTTTTTCAAGGCTTAACCCCATTTTATCCGCAAACTTAGCCACAAACAAGATGAGTAGGATTTCAAACATCTTGCTTGCAACCCGGATGGAGTTGATTACTTCATAAACATGCTATAAAAGCTGATTTTTTTTTTCTTTTCCTACTTCTAAAAATACCCAAGAGAGTAAATGCTAAATCAACAGGATCATCAAGACTTAAGAACCATCAAGTTTCACAAACACCTATTGTTGTGCAATGGTCCAACAGACATCCACGATATCTAATACATCGCTACACTTCACCGATTAAACATGTGTGCTTAAGAATATTCAACAATCAACCTACAATTTCTCAAATCCAATCAAGAGTAAAATTTTTCAAAAATTCATTTTTCAACTACCTCGTCATAGGCTAACAATTTCATCCTCAACTCATGCATTTGGACAACACAAAAGACAACAACAACATCATGCAAAAACAACACAAGAAAATGCAAAACAAACAAAGGAAACAAAATGCATGTAATGCAACCCCCCCACACACTTAAACTAAGCATTGTCTCCAATGCATCCCAACACAAAACACAACTAAACAACATAAACACAAAGATATGCGAAAAAGGAAAAACAAAACTCCCCTTGGTTCAATGGTCGGCGTCGTCTTCCTCTTCATGCTCAGGAGAAAGGACATGATCGGCGCCGGGAAAGTCGAAAGGCTGTGGAAATGGGGTAGCTGGTGGTAGCATGGTGGGGTCGATCCCTAGCCGCTCTAAAATGCCTCGACAAATATAGTCCAAGGCCTAAAAATTTGATGCCACCGCCGCATTGAAAGCATTCTGATATTGGGCTTGATTGGCCAACGCTCGAACCGTGACAGTAGTGGTTCGACGAGGAAGCGGCGGAGGGCGGAAGGGATCGGGGACCGACACGAATTGATCATCCACCATGAATTGGCTCATCCAATAAGCACGCTTGGCATTGATAGTCGCACCGTAAATAGGGCGCATGGGTGGCAGCCATTCCTCATCGAGGCGATGAGGCACACCGGCACGCAAGCATAGCTGCGTAATGATCATCGAAAAGAAGAGACCCGATGTCCGTGTAGTGATGGAGTGCCGCATCTGTGCGTGAATCACGCGCCCCGCATTCACCGGTATTTGAAGATCAAGAGCATAAAGTATGATGGCCCTTTCAACATGGACCTCGCTTGTGTGTGAAATAGGCATGAGGCGGCGGGCTGCAAAAATATACCAGGTTGCCGGATCCATCAACAGATATTTCTCCTTGAAGCACTTGAAAGTAACTGGATCATGCCAAGCGGCCCCTGCCATGCAAAGTTGCTGAATGACCTCGTGCAAATCTGGAGCGAATGCTATGCTCTGGTACAGACTATCATCGACATCGGGCGTCTCCAAAAGGCTATTTAAGTCCTTGGGTGCATAGGAGACCAAGATGCCTCGAACGAATGCTTTATTGTCAGTACGCTCCGCGGAATTAGCGTAGAATTCCCTCACAATAGGGACAATAGCCGGGGTCGGTTGTTGAGAAAATGGTCCCCATCCACGATTCAAGAGTTGGGTAGCCATAGTGCTGTCGTAGGGCTATATATCAAAACCCCTTTCAGTAATAGGGGAGCGATGGGTCTTTGCATAATCGTACCGTTCTCGAGCTGCTTGGTTGACGAATCGGCCGAAAAGGTTGGGCGAATTGTGGGTATCTCTGGTTCCTTGGCGAGAAGATTCGCCATGCTCTCGAGTGCGTTTTGGGCCCATAATAGTGTAAGAAGAGCAAGAAACTTGACCAGAGCAATTTATCGAACACTTGGCGAGCACTGAGAATTCCGACGTTTCTGAGCAAATTCGGGTGCTTGAGAAGTGGATAAGAGAGGAAGGATGATGATTGCACTCCCTAGAATGATGCCTGCAATGGATGAAGATAAATTGGTGAAGATTTGGAAAATTCGAATTTTTGGGGGTTAGGGTTCTAAAGTAACCGAGAGGGGAGAAGAGAAAGTGAAGGAAAAAGGGGAGAAAAAGAGTTAAGTAAACGGGCACAGGGGAGCGCGCTCGATAACATTGAGTTCGCCGCGATCGAGCGCGCCTCGTAAATAGGGCAGAGAACTGGGGTAAAAACATGCGCTCGATCGCGTGAATTCAATGCGATCGAGCGATCCCTTTAAAGAATTACGAATAGAGAACAGGGGGAAAACGTGCGCTCGATCGCGTGAACTCAATGCGATCGAGCACACAAAACTAAAAAAAAAAATTTATTTTTGAAATTTTCCAAGATTCCGAAAAAAACAAAATAAACCAAAAATAAACCAAAACAATAAAAGCAAGTAAAAACAAAAGGGAAAGAAACACTGGGTTGCCTTCCAGTCAGCGCTAAATTTACAGTCAGTCTATAGCTCGACTGCATGCCGCGATCTAATCGACAGTTGGCGGAGAATCAAGAGTGATATCATGCTCTTCCTCTCCTACGTTAACTTGGACGCCTTCATAGTAGTGCTTCAGCCGGTGGCCATTCACCTTGAATGTTTTGGATGTGTCCAAACTTTAAATTTTGACTGCACCATGAGGAAAGACATTAGTAATAACAAATGGTCCATTCCAACGTGAACGTAACTTACCTGGAAACAACCGAAGTCGTGAATGATAGAGCAGCACTTTCTGACCGACTTCGAAGTTCCTTCTAGAAATCATCTTGTCGTGGAAGGCCTTTGTCTTGTCCTTGTAGATCTTAGAGCTGGCATAAGCATCATTGCGGATTTCTTCTAATTCTTGCAATTGTAGCTTCCGGTGCTCGCCGCTCTCATACATTTGCATGTTGAAGTGTTTGATTGCCCAATAGGCTCTATGCTCCAATTCCACCGGCAAATGACATGATTTCCCAAAAATCAGCCGATATGGAGACATTCCAATCGGTGTCTTGAACGCAGTTCTGTACGCCCATAAGGCATCATCCAAATGCAAGCTCCAATCCTTTCTAGTAGGATTCACGGTTTTTTCCATGATAGATTTGATCTCTCTGTTCGATACCTCAGCTTGCCCGTTGGATTGTGGATGATATGCAGTGAAGATCCTGTGCGTTACATGGTACTTTTTAAGCAAACTCGCCACAGTTCGGTTGCAGAAATGTGTACCTCTATCACTGATGAGAGCTCTCGGAATGCCAAACCCAGAGAAAAGGTTATGCTTGATAAACTCTGCAACAAATTACGAATCATCAGTTCGGGTGGCCTTTGCTTCCACCCACTTCGAGACATAATCCACAACAAGCAATATATAAATGTATCCATAAGAACTAGGAAAAGGTCACATGAATTCGATGTCCCAAACATCAAAGATTTCACAAACTAGAATAGGTTGCTGGGGCATCTCCTTTCGTTGGGAGATATTACCTGTCTTTTGGCATTGAGTGCACGTCTTACAGAACACGTAAGCGTCTCGAAACAGGGAGGGCCAAAAAAATCCGCTTTCCAACACCTTCCTTGCTGTCCTTTTCGCTCCAAAATGGCCACCACATGCATAAGAATGACAAAACGTGAGGATAGAGATTACCTCGCTCGCGGGTACACATCGACGTATCACTTGATCAACGCAGTGTTTCCACAAGTATGGATCATCCCACACATAATACTTCGTATCGATCCTCACCTTGTCCTTTTGCGCCCTTGAAAATTCAGAGGGAAACCCATTAGTAACTAAATAATTCACAATGTTTGCGTACCAGGGTAATTCGGCGCTTGCTGAAAATAATTGCTCATCAAAAAATTCTTCTTGCAAATTCAGCTTCTTATCAACATGAACTAGGCGACTCAAGTGGTCAGTGACTTGATTCTCGATCCCTCTTTTGTCTTTGATTTCTACATCAAATTCGCTCATAAGTAGTATCCATTGGATCAGCCTTGGCTTTGCCTCCTTCTTCGCCATCAGAAAATGAAGAGCTGCATGATCAGAGTAAACAATAACTTTAGTACCAAGTAAATAAGAGCGAAATTTTTCTAATGCAAAAACCACAGCTAAAAGCTCCTTTTCAGTGGTGGAGTAGTTTCGTTGGGCATTGTTCAGGATACGCGAATCGTAGTAGATAGCATGCGATGCTTTCCCAACTTTTTGTCCTAAAACAGCGCCAACTGCATAGTCACTGGCATCACACATGATCTCGAATGGCTTGCTCCAATCCGGTGGCTGGATTATTGGTGCAGATGTCAAGGAATCTTTGAGTTTATCAAAAGATGTTTTGCATGGTGCATCAAATTCAAACGGAACGTCTTTTTGCAACAGCTTGCACATGGGGGATGCTATCTTGGCGAAGTCCTGAATGTATCTCCTGTAGAAACCTGCATGGCCAAGAAAAGAACAAACTTTCCGCACACATGTGGGATAAGGGAGAGACTGAATGATATCGATTTTAGCCTTATCTACCTCTATTCCCTTAAATGAAACGACATGACCCAATACAACACCTTGCCTAACCATAAAATGACATTTTTCAGAATTTAAAACCAAGTTGGTTTTGACATACCTTTTAAGGACAAGTGCAAGGTTAGACAGACAAGTTTTGAATGAATCACCATAGACAGTAAAATCATCCATGAAAACTTCTAAGATATGCTCGATGAAGTCCAAAAAAATACTAACCATACACCATTGGAAAGTGGCCGGTGCATTGCAAAGTCCAAAGGGCATCCGTCGATACGCAAAGGTGCCAAACGGGCATGTGAATGTAGTCTTTTATTGATCCTCTGGCGCAATAGCAATCTGAAAATAACCAGAATACCTATCAAGAAAATAATAATAAGGATGACATGCTAAACGTTCAATCATTTGATCAATAAATGGCAAAGAAAAGTGATCCTTTCGGGTTCCCGCATTTAACTTCTTATAATCTATACAAACCCTCCACCCGTTTTGAATGCGGGTGGGAACCAATTCATCATCCTTGTTTTTTACCACATTTATCCCGGTTTTCTTGGGTACCACTTGTACTGGGCTGACCCACTGACTGTCAGAAATTGGGTAGATGACTCCAACTTCAAGTAGTTTCAAAATTTCAGCCTTGACCACCTCCATCATCGGTGGATTCAACTTCCTCTGCGATTGACGTGAGGGGTTTGCTCCATCCTCCATAAAAATTTGGTGCATGCATGTGGACGGGCTAATTCCCTTGATGTCTGCTATAGTCCACCCAATAGCAGTCTTGTGCTCCTGTAGTACCTTGATTAATTGTTCCTCTTGGTCGGCTTCCAAACTATTGGAGATTATGACTGGTAATGTTTCTCCTTCACCAAGGAAAACATACTTCAGATGGGTTGGAAGTGTCTTTAGTTCAACCACTGGTGCCTGCAAAACAGATGGAAGACGCCTAGTGTTAGAGATTGGTAAAGATATGTAAGAGACATTACCTGACTGAGGTAGCTCAGGCGAACTATTCAGAATTTCCTCAATCTCCTTCACTTCCTCGCTGAATCCAATTCCATCATTCTGTTGAATGGGTGCAATAATAGCCACCTCTAGATCATCTTTTCCTGCATGCTCACAATAATCTTGTGCCAAGTAATCCACAATATCAACAGAAAATACAGAATCATCACTATCGGGAAATTTCATGGCATCATAAATATTAAATTTCACAACTTCTCCATCAAATTCCATAGTGAGTGTGCCACTGTGAACATCAATTTTGGTCATGGAAGTTTTCAAAAATGATCTGCCTAACAAAATAGGACTATTATGATCTCCATTTTCCATGTCTAGCACATAAAAATCTGCATAAAACACCAAGTCATTCACTTGCACTAACACATCTTCTACTACTCCCATAGGGTATGCATCAGACTTATCTGCTAACTGAATAACAATTCCAGTTTTGTTCAATGGACCAAGTTTCAAGGATGCATAGATAGAATATGGCATAACATTGATTGATGCTCCTAGATCCAACATGGCCTTTTCAAGTCTAACATTCACTATAGTGCATGGGATAGAAAACATACCTGGATCCTTGCATTTTGCGGGCGATTTTCGTTGGATCACATCATATACATTCTCACCAAGTTCCACTTTTTGACAACCCTTCAGTGTCTGCTTCTTCTTTGCTGTGCACAATTCCTTCAAATTGCGTATCGAGGTACCTGCTTAATGGCATCTAACAACGGAATATTCACCTCACATCTACGAAAATTCTCATAAAGATCCTTCATCCCTTCATCTTTTCTAGTCTCTTTTAATGCTAAGGGAAAAGGGGCGACAGACTTATATTTAGAAAGTGGAGGAAACTTACCTCTTGGCGCTTCTTCCTTGGTTGTTTTGCCATCAATCGCCTTTGGTTCTTCTTGTGGCTTCTCCTTGGTTGAAGCCTCCACTTCTTTTTCCTTGATCTTTAACTCCTTCCCATTCCATAGAGTGATTGCACTTGCGTTTTCTCTTGGGTTCGGAATTGTCTGAGATGGCAAAGCATTGGAGTGCTGTGCTTCCAGCTTATTGATGGCGGTGGCGAGCTGTCCCATCTGGGTATTCAATTTTTGAATACTTGTTCTGGTTTCCTGTTGAAAAGATACAGTGTTAGTAGCAAGATCTTTAACGATATTTTCAAGAAACTCACCTGGATTTGGAATTTGAGGACGTTGCTGCTGTTGAGGATACGACGACCTATAAGTTTGATTGTGTGGTGGTGCTTGAGGCCCCGATTGATTTGCTTGAGGATTCCCATATCTCAGATTCGGATGATCCTTCCAACTAGGATTGTATGTGTTGGAATAAGGATCATATTTCCGCTGTGGTGGTCCAGGAAATCCTCCAGTAGCATTGACCTGTTCAACCGAATCTTCTTGAAGTGTGGGACACATATCAGTAGCGTGTCCCACTGCAGCACAAATTCCACATGCCTTTGCAGTCTGTCCATTCCCTACAGTCATCTGACGCACAAGAGACGTCAATTAAATTAATTGCTGTTCAAGGGAAGAGACATTTACCTCGTTGTTCTTCCTTGGTGGATGCTCATTCCTAATGGTGCCAAATTGTTGAGAGTTGGCAGCCATACTCTCTATCAAAGTCCTCGCTTGTACCGGCGTTTTGTCCACAAAAACGCCTCCACTGGTTGCCTCTAGCATACTCCTGTCATGAGGTAACAAACCATCATAGCAAAATTGTATCAATTGATTTTCACTTATCTGGTGCTGCGGGCAACTAGCACAAAGCTTCTTGAACCGCTCCCAGTATTCATGCAGTGATTCCCCAGAGTATTGCTTGATACCATAGATTTTCTTCCGGATGTTCGCAGCTCTAGAGGCTGGAAAGTATTTCTCCAGAAAGGTTCTTTTCATCTCCGTCCAAGTTGTGATGGAGCCAGAGGGCAAGTAATATAGTCAATCCTTAGCAGCACTCTTCAAAGAGAAAGGAAAAGCTCTCAGCTGAATCTGTTCCTCTGTCACTCCATGGGGTTTCATACTCGTGCAGACCACGTGAAATTCCATCAAGTGTTTATTTGGATCCTCACCTGCAAGACCATGAAAGGAAGGTAGTAAGTGAATTAATCCAGACTTAAGCTCAAAAGTATCATTATTTCTAATGTAGGAAAAGTAATGCATAAAGATTGTTGATTAGGATCAAGAGTGCCCAATTTTCTTAGACTCGGGTAAGCATTGGCAGCCATCTCTTCTTCTGGAAAAGCAGCTCGAGCAGCGGCTTCTTGTTGTTGCCTTTGGAGTTCTCTCCTTCGCCTATGCAAATTTCTTTCAATCTCCGGATCGTAGAGAAAGTCTTCTTCAGCAAGGTCACCTGAAAGCATGAACTAGAGAGAACTAGAAACAAAGAATAGAGAAGAGAGTGAGACTAATCAAAATAAAATAAAAAGAAAATGAACACAATAAATTAACACCGTTCCCCGGCAACGGCGTCAAAATTTGGTTGCGCTTAATTGTGTCACGCCCAAATTACCCAACTCAAGCAGATAATCACTAAAAATGTAGTAGTATGAGTAGGGATCGTTTCCACGAGGAAAAGAAAATTTAATGTGTCCTAAGTAAACAAAAGGGGATTTTGAGATTTGAGATTAACTACTAAAAATTTAAACAATTAAATATTCAAATTATCACTATCATGCAAGATTGAAAATTAGACTGGAGAAATCAATAAGAGACAAGACTTGGTATCAATCGACTACACCCTTGATATTCATTCATTCAATCATTGATTTCCTAAAAATAATTAATCCTATTAAATATTCGTCATTGAAAATCAAATTCCTGTTTCACCTTAATTTTAGTTAATTAGAAAACAGCATTCTAAATTAACCCTTACCAGTAAATTAATCCAGATAACAGCAATCTAGATTTAAATCCACTGTAGTATTCAAACTAGTAAAACTGACGAACCTAGACAACACAAACACCAGCGGTTGTATTTAGCCTAGTCAATAATTGATCCTACAATTTAATAAATTCAACAGTAGAAAATATCAAACGTAGTTGCTTCGCAAATTAGTTCATTCAAACAATTACGGATTTGAATTCTAATTTAGCTATAGCTTGCAAAACAAAATCCTAAGATGACCAATCCTAAAATCTCGCATACAAACATGAAATAAACCAAATCAGTTATTGATACTTAACAAGAATTAAACACTACGAATCGAATCTCATGAATAAAATATATCAACCAAGTATAAAAGGTTTAGCTACAACTATTCATCACCAAATCAATAAAAATTCAAAGAAAAGAAGAAAACTAGAGAGAAAATTGAAGAACAAAACCTAGCCTCCAAGAGAGATTCTCCAAAATCTGATAAATAATCCTCAAAAACGGAATTAAGAGTCTAATAAAGCCTAGAGTCCAAAATAACAAAATTTCCAAAATTATAAAATTATTCCCGAACAGGCTAGCGCGCTCGATCGCATTGAGTACGTCCGATCGGCCAACATTCTGCCTTCATTTTCTTCAACTTGAAATCTCCTACACATTAAACCCGGGAGTATGTTATGAATGTAAATGCATGCAAAAGACAAAACTAAGATAAAACATGAACAAACCAATGAAATGCATGCAAACTAATAACAAAATAACAAAAAAATATGCAAACAAAACACGACTATCACCTCCCGATGCGACGGCTCAGTGTGCTACATACCATGGCGCCTAGACTGAACAGAATATGATTCTCAGTATGATATCCTGACATTCATTTGCATGCATCATGTTTGTAAAATTACCCGTATTAGCGTATTGAGCTTTAGAGCTCACGTCCAGTGTTTTTTGTTTTCTGGAAATCCCATTCAACGAGGCAGTTGCAGGTACAGGCAATGCGCCTAGAGAATCGGAGTAGTCAGTGATCAGAAAGAGACATCAGGATTGACTATAGAATTTATTGTTATTAAGAATAATTCAATTCGGTTGTATATATCAAATTTGTTTAACCGATTGTATTCCGTTGGTTCAGTATTTATTTGGGTTTCCGTAGCATATCTCTGATTATGTTTAATTGCATGCTTAATTAAGATTTAATCTTTGATTAATAGTAGATCAGGATTGGGTCACTACACCAGCACTCAAAACCATTGAGATGCCAACGTAAAAATCTATAATTCATATTTCATACCAGGTGGACCAATTCAGATGTTTTCTAGGTCAAACCATCATCTCAAGATAGAGCTAGAAGAAATTATAGCAACAAGTAGATTTAAAAACTAGCTCTGGTTTAATGGCCATATCTCTCAGATCTGTCATGCAAATGGAATCATTAAGTATGAGTTTCAAAGATAACAACCTGATCTACAAATCATTTCCACAATTAAATGTCTGAATCGGAGCCTACGAAGACGATACATCGTGATGAAGTTGCTGGTTCTATAGAGTTCAAGATTATACAACTTTCATGTTGCTCACTTTGCACACGAATCAAGAGATATAATCACTCGACCGGACCACATTCACTCGCTTATTTTGTTCTCGACTATTTTTTAGCAGGACTCATACTTCAAGCATAAATTTCTCATATAAAATCCAAATGAAATGCTTCTTGATGCGTTGGAAATCCAAGACAATTACTACAACTTTTATGTGCATTATGTTGCCCAGAAATTAACAAATCTAGATCTATAAGCACTCAACCTGTCAACATTCCCTTGACCGATGAGGCTCTTGACCGGTGAAGAGTTCACTCACCCGTTTTTTAGTCTTTCTGGTATTTTGTGCATAACTTTCTCATATAAACTCCAAATTGAGTGATTCATAATGCTTTGGAAATACAATACAAAGGGATACAACTTTTATGTTAATCAATTTGCCCAGAAATAAATGAATCATGAGTTATAAGCACCGGATCTGACAACACTTACTCAACTAGTCGAGGTGCTATCACCTGGTTTCTCGACTAGTCGAGGTACTGTCACCTGGTGTTGTCACCTTGTCTATCTACCTATCACCTGGTGCTCTCACTTGTTTTCTTCACAACCGGCCGGCAGCTATACAAAAACGTAAATATGACTATTTTGTTGACAAAAACAGTACAAAATCTTTTTAACAATCATATTCTTGTGTCTAACATCTATATCACTATTTTGAGGATATAAAAACAAAACCTTGAAGGTTAAACAAGAGATTTTCATGGGGATTCAAACTATGGAAAGATTATACAAGAAAAAAAAAACTTGAATGAGAGCAAACCCAAGAAAGTGAGGTGTGAGAAAAAATACAAGAGATGGGTTTTGATAGATAAATCCTCCACACCAAAATGAGTTTGTAGAACACTCTTCCATGTGTAATTATTGAAGAAAAAACCATTTGAATAGATCACTCATACAAAATTGAGACGTATTTCATAGAATAGTTGAGTGAGAGTCTTTGCACAAAGACATTCAAGAATGTGTAATCTTTGTATTTGGTTGTGAGACTTGTTGTCCCAACCATAGTTGAGAGATTCTAGGAGTTCCAATTTTGGTGATGAGTAATTTCTAAATTTGGAGTGGTTTGTTACAAAGCGTTGTAAAACCAAATTATTCTAGTAGAATCCTTTTGAAAATGGAAAAGGGAAGATGCAGAAAGATTTGACCTTCGAACTTCCATAAATGAATTTGTGCCTCTTTATTTCATTTCATTTACTTATTGTTGTTATTTTTGGATAATTTTTTGAAGCATTTTATGTATTTTCTAAAATACCAAATCTTGCATATAAAGTGTTTGATAAAATACTTCGACTAAATGTTTTTATTGTTTCAACTTGCAATATTTTCAAATGGTTTTCAAAATGTTTAATCGTTTTTTATAGGATTATATTGAATGTCTACTGTAGTATATTGATTTTCTAATTAATCTAATCAAATGCTTAATCATATTTAATTGGTCAAAACATGGTCAAGAGTTCTTGTTTGAGTTTATAGAGTTGAAAATCGGATTCAAAACGATCAGAAATAGTCTAGGGAATCCCAAGTGTCTGGGAAGTTCGGAAGATCCAAACCAAGACCATGTATGAATCGGTGATTCCGAACCCTTTGGAAGTGAGATTGTAGTTTGGATGCAGAGGGTGAGTTCGGAGCTCCGAACTCAAGATCGGAAGCTCTGAACGCCGATCACAATGTGCCAGATCAAAGGCACTTAGCAGTTTGGAAGTTCTGATCGCCTTTTGATAAGAAAGTATGAGATTTTTTTATTGGTGATTGACACGAGGGCATTCGGAAGCTCTGAAGCTGACTTTGGAGAGTTCGAACTCTGAAAGTAGCATGGATTTGTCCAATCATAGGATATGCATTTGGTGGATAGAGATCAAAACTCCAATTGGGAGATCAAAAGTTCCAAAGTGCATTCAAAAGCTCCGAACGAGGGATCGAAAGTTCCGAATGAGGGATTGGAAGTTCCAATCATTGCCTATAAATAGGGGCCGAGATCTTCGCAAACAAAATCTGATGTTCTTCTCACATGATTTTTGTGCGGATTTTTTGAAAAATTGGTTTAGGAAAATGTAACGGTTGGATTGATTTGAAATATATACCATGAACTTGAATCATCATGAAAAAAATTATGAACGGTGAAGATTTATATTATAATCTTCTAAACTTGGATATGCACGGCCAAAAATAATCTATTGTTCTTCTCTCATGATTACTATGCAGGATTTTTGAAAAAACGATTACGGAAAATCTAACCGTTGGATTAATTCGAAATTTATACCATATGTTCATGAAATCAGGACTCCCATATGAATGGTGAACATCATGATTGGTAACTGTTTTAATTTGTTTCTTTGGTTAAAGAATAGAAGATGATTTTTTTGTCATATATCCAAAGTCAAGTCATTGACAAAATGAAAGAAGTATTTGAGTTACTCTTATCTTGACAATAAATTATCGAAGTTTTTATTTTTAAAATTTATTATCTTCTCTAAAACCTCTCCTAGTATCAAAGTTCTATGTATGTTTTCTTGTAATCAGATTTGTTGGACTTATTTTGTTTTGTATTTTTTTGGGTTATTTTACAGATATCGGGTATTTAATCTTGTAGCAAGTCCCAATTTTATTATATCGGGAGTGTGATCTCGCAGTAAGGCTCTCTTTTACATCATCAGACATGCAATCTCATAGTAAGACCCTATTATATTATATCAGGCATGCAGTCACATTATAAGCCTGATCCATTCGACACTATGTAAGTCCACGCAAAACTTGGCCGCCCCGAAAAGCCTGACCAGCTCGGCACTATGTAAGCCCACGCAAAACGTGACCGCTCCCAATATCCCAATCATATCGGAATTATTTAAGCCGATGAAAAACATGACCGCCCTCAAAAATCCCAATCCTCTTGGAACCATGTAAGCCCACATAAACGTGGCAGCCCAAAAATCCCGATCCGCTCGGCACCATGTAAGCCCACATCAACGTGGCAGTCCCAAAAATCCCGACAAGCTCGGTACCATGTAAGCCCAGATAAACATTTAAGCCTCAAAAAGATCGATTGTTTGGCACCATGCAATCCCAGAAAAATGTGGCATTCACAAAAGCCCGACCCGCTCAACACTCTAAGTCCAATAACTTGCCATTCACAAAATTCTGATCATCTCGGTACTCTAAGCCCATTAACTTGGCACAGTCTAATCCCATTAACTTGGCACATACATAAGCTCGACCACACGCTCGGCAACAACAATTATTTTCTACAGCTCTTTATTTGAGCCAGGTTTCATCAGATTGTTGTCTATTGCTCTTTATTTGAGCTAAGCTCTAACCAGATCGTCATCTACAAATATTTATTTGAGATAGACTTTCAAATGTCAAATTACCATTATATCAAACTATATTTATGTTTGGATTTTTATCTGGATATCTACCGAATTCTTGCAGCAATCAGTATTTTCCTAGACTATGTCTTATGCTCAGTCTTATGTTGGTCATCTTGACATGACTTCTTATCAAGCGATATAGTCAATATTGGCTCTTTTGACGACTCTTTATCGTCTCAGCATGAAAAATAATTTTATATCTTTTCAGTGTCTAACGATTATATTAGCCACATCATTCGGCACATCTCAGTAAGCTCACTCCTTCACGAACGCCCAAAGAAAACTACAAACAACCAGAATATTTTCTTACAGGCTCTATTTACCTTATCTAAAGATAATGAGTTATTGATTGTGCAAATCTATGTGGATGATATTATTATGTTTGGTTCTATTAATGAAAATTTGTGCCAAGAATTCTCTAAGCTTATGCAGGACCACTTTGAAATAAGCATGATGTGGGAACTTAATTATTTCCTCGGATTTCAAATCAAAAAATGCAAATATGGGTTATTTATCAATCAAGGAAAATATATTAATGAGATTCTTAAGAAGTTTGACATGGAGAACTCGAAAGCATCATCTACACCAATAAGCACATCAGTCAAACTTGAGAAAGACAAAAATGGTAAACATGTAGATCAAACATTATTTCGTAGCATGATAGGCTCCGTACTTTATGCAACTGCTAGTAGACCAGAAATTATGTTTAGTGTTTATTTGTGTGCACAGTTTTAATCATGTTCAAAGGAGTCACACTTATTTGCTTTCAAATATCTTTCAAATACTCCAAATATTGGCTTATGGTACTAAAAAAATCCTTTTTTGATTTAAAAGCATATTGTGATGCCAAACTTTGATGGATAGGAAAAGCACTAGTGGAACGTGATTCTTTTTGGGAACTTTTTTGGTGTCTTGGTTTTCAAATAAACAAAATTGTATGGTTTTGTCAACAACCGATGTCGAATATATGGTTGCCGGTAGTTTTTATGCGCAAATTCTTTGGATGAAGCATCAATTGCTCGACTACGGTGTATCTTTTTCTAAAATTCCAATTTTTTGATAATACTAGCGACATATGTCTTACAAAGAATCATATTCAACATTCTCGCACTAAAAATATTGATATTCGACATCATTTTATTCGTGATCGTGTCGAACGAAATGAAGTTGAACTTCAATATGTTGACATCAATAATCATATTGCTGATATTTTTATAAAACCACTAGATAAATTTTTTTTTTTGTTTGTGTGGTGAACTTGGTATGATTGAATTGTAAACACATTTTCACATAAAATAAATTTAGTGTCAAATTAATGGGGAGCATAATAAAAATTTGAGCAATTTAATTTTGGATAATACAAATTAATTGTATTTATTCAAAATTATAAGCTCGTATTTTAAATTAGCATATTTAATTTTTTTAGGGTCTTAAATGCAATTTATAAAAATTAAAGAGTCAAATTCTGCAATTTTTGCTTTCGGTGCAATCGGATCCACCGAACACAGTTCAGATCATCTGATCCTATTCCCGCATATTTGTTCCAAAATTTGAATTATCCCTCCGAAACAAGAGATCAGATCGTCCGAACACCTTCGGACCATCCGAAATCCTCCGTCAGCAGTAAATTCAAATTAATTACCGCCTTGGATTTCAGATCCACCTCCCAAAGATCAGACGATCCGAACTACTTCGGATCATCCGATCTCCAATTCTTATCCAAAAATTGGCAAATTCTATCCATCATCCCTCTCTTATAAATACAGATCATGTCTTCCAATTTTCTTCACACCCAAAACTCATTTTTCTTACCTCCTTCCGATTTCTAGCCTCCTAAATTGGTCTTATGTGAAATATCGACGGTGCAGGTCCGAGTTGTCAAATCTGACCCCGTGTTGCAGCCCAACCACTTGATCCAAATCAACATGCTATATCTCGCCCTATATCCGACGATTATCCATCTCGACCCATTCTTCTGGGCTGAATCTTCGATACCATTTACCTAACCAAATCCCATCTCCTACTGTTTAATTTCATCACTTTTCAACATTGGGAACCCTCTTTCCAACCCTCCAATCCTGATTATATTTATCGTTCTCTTATATATGAGTTCTACGCCAACCTTGAAATAGAACTCGGCATCGATGATATTCATGTTTCCATTGTGGTTCAAAATTGGCATATTCGCTTCTCTTATGTTGATCTTGCTGACTGGTTCAACCTTCCAAGGAATGGACCGAGCAGATTTTTCTCTCAGCGTTGGCCTCAAAATGACCCTTCTTTTGATCGTGACGAGGTGCTGACTACTATCCTCGGTCATCCTTCCACTGCCGCCGACGACTGACTCACTCTCAAAAATATCTGTCCTGATTTTCAAATTTTTCAAAAACTCATCACTTCTTCTATTATTCCTCGCAGTGGAGGCCTCTCAACTTGCAAATATGTAGATCTTTATGTTCTTTTTTATATTATTTCTTCTTGTCCTTTCAATATTTCTCGCTTTGTTATGCAGGTTATGCATAACATTGAAAAATCTCCAAAGTGGGTAAGTTTTCCTTTGGCTTGTTTCAACAATCAAATTTTAGTTTATTTTGATATTGTTTTTGATGATATGGAACATGAGTCCAATAATACTTATCATACTTTTGATAAAGTTTTTATTACAGAGATGGATTTATCTTGGAATCATGTCTTCTCTCGTTGGGTTGACGACCCTAGTCGTGCTTTTTCAAAGTTCAACTCAATTGATCACTTTTTTATTCCTTATGATTATCTTCCTCGTTTTGCTAAATAAAGGGATTTTCTATTGGACCTCCTATCGAAGATATTCTTTATTTTTCTTCTATGTCTTATACTTCTCCGCCTATTATCAATTTGGCTGATATCCCTTCTTTAAATCCTGAGGTTCCTCCAACCCCAATAAATCAAATTCCTTCACATCGTTTCTTTGAGTTGTTCAACCGCCTTGAGAACACCATCGCAAGCAACCATGCTGAGACGACTGCTTCTATGACTGAGTTGACTACTTGAGTTGCTGCTTTGGAGTCTCGATTTGATCATTACATGAGTCATCCTCCACTACGGAATGAAGACTCTTAGATTTTTATTTGTTGTATTTAAGATTCTATGTTTATCTTTAATGTAATGTTGGTTCTTATTAATGAAATCTTTTTTGCATGTCTTGTCTATTTATAGTCATTTGATTATCGCAAAAAAGAGGGGAGAATAAATTTGATTAAATTTCAATGCATTAAAAATGGATTTATTAAATTGAGGAGAGTTCTCTATTTAATGTTTATTTATGTTCTTTACTTTTAATGCATATTTATTTCTCCTATTTAACAAAATTTTGTGATCAACAAAAAAAGAGAGATTGTTACGCATTAAACGCATACAAATCTCGTTTTGTGAGATTAATATTTTTAATGCATTAACATATCTACAAAAATTATGTTTTAATGATTACAAAACTAGGTTAATTATTGCTAGTTGTTTAAAGTGAGAATTTGCATATATCAAAAATCGTTGCTACATAAAAAATTGAAAGCAAGTTCAAATAATTAAAATCAAAGAAATACTGAGGTTGTTCGAATTGCAGAGTTTGGATGCTCCGATGTTGAGTTCGGACAATCCGAACTGTATAAATTGAAGACACCGTCGGAAGCTAGTTCGGATGTTGCAAAGCCCAGAATCGGATGATCCGATCACAAATCGGATGGTCCGAACATTTATTCAATATTTTAATCTTCGAAATGGACTTTGGAGGCAACAATCTCAGAATTTGGAAGATCCAAAGACACGATCAGACGATCCGATCTCATTACGATGATGACAAGATTTGTTTGATCAACTTTTACGAGACAAAGAATAAAATACAGCCGATCGGGCGATCCGAAGTGTGACTGCGCCGAAAAAATTTTAATTTGAATTTAATTACGTTCTGATGATCCGAAGCCAGGATCGGATGATCCGAAGCCAGGATCGGATGATCCGATCTCCACCAAATTCAGCACTATAAATAGACCATTTCGAAGGCATTTGAAACACAACTCATTCAACAATCCTTCAAGAATCTCTTGAGCATTCTTTCGAGCCTTCAAAGCATTTTTTTGTGTCTATCAAATACATTTGTGTATAAGAAAGTTTGTATAGTGCTTGAAAATCAAAATCGTGTATACTTGTAGCGACCCAACCCAGATCCACTACCTAATCAGAGTTAGAGTATAATTAAGCATGCATTAAATAAAATTGTTGCGAAAGACTTAAATAAAATCAGACCGGCAGGATACAACCGGTTAAACAAATTCGATTATACAACTTAATCGAATAAATAAGCCCCAAGGGCAAAAACCTACAGCTAATCTCGTTGTCTCCAAGGTCACTGGCCAATCCAAGCTCCTGGTGCTCAAACCTGCACCTACACCTGCCCCGTCGAATGGGGTGTCCAGATACACAGAAAATACTGGACGTGAGCTCTAAGCTCAATACAAAAGCACGGGTAAAACATACAAACATGATGCATGCATATGAATATGACTGGGTATCCATATCTGGGATAACTATATATAACTGTTCAGACTGGCGCCTAGGACATGAGTGGTACAACCCGGGGAGCAAACCCTGCGTACACTGCTCATTCCTACCGGACGTGGACCGTGTCCCCCAGATGCTAGTACCACCCAACCCGTCGGTCGCTGGGCACTAGACATCAACCGTCCGAACATGGCTGAGCGGCCCTCCATGGCTCCTTACAGGAACAATATGATATGCACATGCCGTATAATAATCCATGCAAAATATGACACATAAATGCAACACATAAGCATGCATAACCGCTGGCTATCTCAGTCAGTACTTGCGTACCTTTCTAAGGTAGTTCCTAGCAGTCCCACTCTAGGTTCCAAGCATATCATCAACTCTACAATGCAAATACACATGCATCAATAAATAAGCTCTAAAAGCCTTAACTAAGCTATTTCATACTCCTAAACAATTTAAAAAGTCCATAGTTATACCTGCGTCCGTCGTCAACCCGCTGATGACAATTGCCTCAAAACTAGGCCACAGCTCCGCTACGACGCCTGGATCGCTATGCCACTTTCGAAATCCCAAATGGACAACTAGAATTCCCTAAATCTAAGCTAGAAGGCTAAGGAATCGAGAGAGAAAAGAGAAAAGGGGCGCTTGAAAATGAAATCTTGACCCCCTATTTATAGGCAAAGTTCGGAGCCTCCGAACCCGACTTCTGATCCTCCGATCCAGTTTAGATCCTCCGTTCCTGACTTCGGAGCCTCCGATCCTCACTTCGGATCCTCTGAAGTCCCATCAGTGACATCACCAATGACGTATTATTCTCGGACAGCTGGTCATGCAAGTTCGGATCCTCCGATCTCATGTTCGGATTCTTCGATCTTAGGTACGGATCCTCCGAACCAGTTCGGATCCTCCTAACCTAGTTCGGATCCTCCGAACCCTCCGAACCTTCTCGGCCATTTTCGAGTATCCTGGATCCATTTCTGGAATCCGTTAATCTATTTGGAAACCCCTTAATCATGTTTAACTAAATCTAAACATGATCACACGATTAATTACTCATTAATCGTTAATTCTGGATACGGGTCACTACAATACTTGAGCGAGAATCCGAGTTTATCGAGTTGTTGTGAGGCTATCCTTAAAGTCCATAAAGTCAGGTGTATTGAGTTGTTCTATTGGCTATCCTTGGAGCTCTTAAGGCCAAGAAGATGTGATGATCGTGTTGTTGTATTGATTAACTTAGATTCATCAATGTCAAGATGAATTTCTAGTGATACCTTGGTTAATCGACCTTAACCAAGAAGGAAAGACGTAAAATTTTTATCGTCGAACTTTTATAAACATATTCTCTCTTATTTACTGCTTTATTATTTACCGTCATTTACTTTATTTATTACTGCACTTATTTTTTATTGTCCCTAAGACTTTCTCTTGCATTTTTGAAAGATCATTTTAAATTGCTAAAGGGGGCCAATCGATCAACCTAAATCTCCAACCCCCCCTCCCTATTCTAAACAACGTGGCATCATTCTCCACCAGGGGTCCAAACAAGGGCAACCCCGAAATCATAAAACCAGATATCATTGGTCCTGGTTCACACATTCTCGCAGCCTGGCATGAATCAGTTGAGAATAATACCAACACAAAAACAAAATCAAATTTCAACATCATCTCTGGAACCTGAATGACATATCCTCACTTGTGTGGCATCGCATCATTGTTGAGAAACGTGCACCCGGAATGGTTCCCTGCTTCTATCAAATTCGCCATCATGACCTCCACCGATCAAGTTAACCTGGCCAGAACACACATCGAGGATCAAACTCTCCGTCCCGCCAGTGTTTTCGCCACCAGTTCAGTTCACGTAAACATACTCAAGGTCATCGATCCAGGTCTCGTTTACGACTTGAGCCCACAAGATTACCTGTCAGATTTATGTGGATTAGGATACATAGATCAAGAAATCGATTACATTGTCAATCGAGACGTAACTTGCTCACAGATTTCAAGTATCCCAGAAGCACAACTCAACTATCCATCATTTTCCGTGGTTGTTGAAACTATTTCTCAGGCATGTAGTCGGACAGTTACCAATTTGAGAGAGTAAAATTCAGTTTATAGAGTTGAAATAATTGGGTTGTGGGGTGCTACTGTGAGGGTCGAGCCCCATGTTCTTTGGTTTTTAGGGCGTAGAATCAGAAATTGACTTATCATGTGAAATTTGATCGATCTGTGAGGCTGTAAGCAATAGAAATGTTCAAGCTTTTCTAACATGAACTTCTACTATCCATTATGTTTCAAGTCCCAATATTGTTGTCTCTTTTCTTTGAGGATTTCTTAATTGTTGGTCAAGTATTGGAACAATTATTGGTGAACACGTTTTTTTAGTGTTTTGAGATTTAATACCCCAATTCATAACTTTTCTTGATATAAGATATTAGATATCAAAACAAATATAATGAAGCACAAACAATCTACATTCAAGAAATTTGTCAATTATCGTGGTTGAATGATGTCGTTTGTGCTACTATCATGAGAGGCCTGATCAAGAAAATTTGCAAAAGTCATGGTTGGATATCTAAATTCTTTTTCATGTTTTTACATGCTTAATATGATCAATCAAATAGTTAACGATTTTTTTCACGTTTTTTAAGGATGCAAATTTTTTTCCTCACGGTTTGAATTTTTTATATTAAAACATTGGGGGTGTTTTGTTGATATGAAATACAATTGAATTCTCTCGTATTATTTTAACAATTTTTTTTAATATATTTTGAGATTTAATATCACAATTTTTTATTTTCTCAATCTAAAATTTCATTATATATATATATATATATATATATATATATACTACCATTTTTATTAAATTATCGAAATAAATTTTTTCAAATTCTCTTTAATTTTTAAAAACTCACATGTTATTAATCTATTATAATTTTTTTTTCTTTTACTCAAATAATTAAATTGTCAAGCACGTAAAAATCATGTGTTCTGGATGCTAGTATATATAACACAAGAGAATTGTTGATACCATAATTTTCTAGACATCAATAATCAGATTAACTTTTGATACAATGTTTTTAAAATACATTATTCTAAAATTATTTACTATCTACCATTACTAAAAAAATATTAAGAAACAATTAATATACATTAACATCATTGATAGGTTACACCTAAAAATTCAACTGGGCCTAAGCCCAATCATTAAGGTCCACTCCGAATATTTTTAAGGCCCAAGCTTATTTAAATATTATATATATTTAATTCAAGCAGGCCCTGAATTCTACAAAAGCCCATAAGAGGCTCAAGCCCATACGGCTCTCCAAATATCTATAAATAGCTCAAGTCACCTCATTATTAAGGTACACACTTTCTTGAGCAATATATCGCTCTATTCTCGATTATTATTCCTTGAGTAGTAACTGACTTGAGCGTCGGAGTGCCTTCGCCGGGAACCCTCCCGGCTCCTCTGACTTTGTTTTGTGACGTAGGAACAACCCACTGAAGATCTCCTCCGGGAACATACCAGGACTTACTGATACTCCGGACTTTGCGGAAGCATCGTGTCCTATACAAGTGATTTTTGGCTACATCAGCTTGGCGCCGTCTGTGGGAACCTGTTCATTACGTCATTGAGAACACATATTACTTCAAAAATGTCTCAAGGAAATATTAACAATGGAAACGCACCGCAGAGTATTACTCTCACCCGTGAAGACTTGACCGCGCTAATGGAAAACACAGCCGCACTCGCAGCAAAAGATGCAGTTGCTCAGTACCTAGAAACTCGCAAGCGCAAAAGCAGCAAGAAAAAGGCTCAGACTGAAGGCTCGTCATCTCTTGACCCTAATAACGGAGACCCAAATAAAGATAAATCTAAAGTGAATGATAAAGATCAAGGGGGGACCAAGAAAAATACTACTCAGAAAGACGGTGAAGCAAGTGTTCACACAGTTCATGACATTTCTGGCGAAAACAAGATCACTAATCCAGCTCGGAAGGATGGATCTCGCACACATGTAACTGGAGAGAATATTTCCGCAATTTTGCCTTCACGCCGAAGCCCCTTCACTGATGACATATTATCTGAAGCATTACCAAAGGGAGTCAAAATCCCCAGCTTACCTGAGTTCGATGGAACGAGTGACCCCCAAGACCATATTGACAAATTCTACGCGAAAGCGGATTTGTATGATATCACAGATGCTGCATACTGCAAAATTTTCCGAACAACATTATCAGGAAGAGCGCTCACATGGTTCAACAAGTTACCCTCCGGATCTATTGCCAATTTGGAGCAACTTACTGACTGCTTCATCCAGCAATTCTCAATTAACAAAAAATACCCAAAAACAGCAGCATATTTGTTCACAGTCATTCAAAAAGAAGGAGAATGTCTGAGGGACTATGTTCGGCGATTTACTCATGCGGTGCACGAAGTCTTACATGTGAACCATGATTTGTTAGCCGGAATAATGCAGCAAAACTTGCGTCATCGGAAGTTCAAGGAATCAATAGCGGGAAGGCCGCCCAAAAACCTAGAGGAATTACTGGAAAGAGCTGAGAAATACATTCGGGTTGAGGAATCTATTGAACCACACTACCTGAATAAAAGAAAGAGAGAAGAAGATAAACCAGATATTAGAAAGCGAGACGAGAAGCGAACAGCACAGAGCCCCCGTCTCCAGAATACACCCCTCAATGCACGTCTGACCGATATACTGGTAGTGGCTGAAAAACAAGGATTGTTACGTCCCCCTCGCCCAATGCAGAATAACCCAAAGCGCCTACGTTCGGAAAAGTATTGTCATTTTCATAAAGATAAAGGCCATACTACAGAAGATTGCTTCAGTTTGCGAGCAGAAATTGAAAAACTCATAAAGCGCGGACATTTGGGGAATTTCGTGGACAAGTCCCGCAGTGAAAAACGAGACGACAGGCGTCGGGACGAACAACCAAAACATGACTATCAAAAGCGCCATGACGAAATTGGGAAACAGCATGAACGAGCGGATGAAAATTTGCCCTCGGGAGGGGTAATCGCCGTAATCACTGGGGGGCCTGCTTGTGGCGACTCGAACAATGCAAGAAAAGCTCTTCTGCGAGCAGCAAAAGGAACCAACAATTTATCCAGCCCCACATCCTTGTCAATATGTGAAGTTGAAACCATCCAAGATGGATTATCATTCAGTGACAAAGATCTGGAGAACCCTCGGGGTACCCATAATGATGCTTTAATCATCTCAGCCACAATCTCCAATTTTTGGGTAAAGAAAATTCTAGTGGATTCTGGAAGTTCGGCCGACATAATTTTTCATAATGCATTCGTAAAGTTGGGTATTAGTAATGCACAGTTAACTCCAGTCAACACTCCACTAGTCGGATTTTCCGGAGAAATAGTTGAAGCTTTGGGAGAGGTAACGCTTCCTCTATCCTTGGGTTCTTACCCCAAGCGGTCTACTAAAATGGTGAAATTCCTTGTGGTAAAAGCTTCATCTGCGTACAATGTGATATTGGGACGACCAAGTCTCAATATATTCCAAGCCATCGGATCGACATATCATATGAAGCTGAAGTTTCCGACGCCAGGAGGAGTAGGAGAAGCCCTTGGTGATCATCGTCTAGCTAGAGAGTGTCATGTAGTGACTCTGCGGGGTTCGTCAGAAAATCGGAAAAGACAAGTCTCTAGCGAGGAAAAACCACCAAAACCCGAAAAGCTTTTGCGTGAAAACGGAATTCATTTGGTGGATGAAGAAGCTGAGAGCAAAGAGAGAATAACAGCAACTGAAACTCTGAAACATGTGGCAATCATTCCAACTGATCCCAAGAAAACCCTAAAGATTGGGACCGAATTACCTCCTGAGCTGGAAGAGAAGTTGAAAAATTTTCTTGGTCGCAATCTGGACGTGTTTGCTTGGGGTGATGAGCATCTGCCAGGAATACCTCATGAATATGCGCTTCATCACCTCCGTGTTGATCCGAAAATGAGACCGGTGAAGCAAAAGAAAAGAGCATTTGGTCCAGAGAAAAATCGGCATATAGCCGCGGAAGTGGAGAAACTCTTAGTGGCAAAGTACATCAGGCCAGTTTCATACCCAGATTGGCTTGCAAATGTGGTTTTAGTACCAAAACCTGGAGGAAAGTGGCGTTTGTGTATAGATTTCACTGATCTCAACAAAGCATGCCCCAAAGATCCGTTTCCACTCCCTCGAATTGACTTGTTAGTCGATTCGACAGCAGGATGCGAGCTGCTCACTTTTCTTGATGCATATCAAGGATACAATCAGATCGGCCTAGCGCCAGAAGACCGAGAAAAAGCAAGTTTCATCACTGATCGAGGAATTTATTGTTATGATGTAATGCCGTTTGGTCTGAAAAATGCTGGAGCTACCTATCAGCGTTTGGTAAATAGCATGTTCGAACAATTGATCGGGCGTAACATGGAAGTTTATATAGATGACATGCTCGTCAAAAGTATTCAAGCATCTAATCATTTGGAAGATCTTGAGGAATGTTTCAGTATACTCAGAAAATATAGGATGAAACTTAATCCGGATAAATGCACTTTTGGTGTACGAGGAGGCAAATTTCTCGGTTATATGGTGTCAGAACGAGGAATAGAGGCCAACCCTGAAAAAATCAAAGCTATTTTAAACATGAATCCTCCGAAGAGTGTAAAAGGCATCCAAGAATTGACAGGACGTTTGGCCGCCCTCAACCGATTTATCTCAAGATCTGCAGACAAGGGTTTACCATTTTTCAAAATGTTGAGGAGTGGGAAAGGTTTTCAATGGACAGAAGAGTGTCAGCAAGCATTTGACGAGTTAAAAGTACATCTGACCTCTCCGCCGTTGTTGGTGAAACCAAACGAAGGTGACACCCTGTTAATTTATCTGGCAATATCTGCGGAGGCGGTAAGTGCAGTATTGGTCTCTGAAGTAGGACGTGAGCACAAGCCAGTTTATTATATCAGTCGAACTTTACACGGAGCAGAATTAAGATATACAAAGATCGAGAAACTGGCACTGGCTTTGGTAATTGCAGCGAGAAAATTACGTCCTTACTTTCACTCTCATCCAATAATTGTACTCACCAATCATCCTCTCAAACAAATTATTTTACTGTGTTACCCGATTATATTGATTTTATAAATAATAAATAAATAAATTTAATTCGAACAATTTTTTTTTTGTTTATAATAACAAGACACCTAACAAATTATATATTTTTTGGAAAATAGAACAAGCTGTATAACTCTAATTAAGGGGTAATTATTTTAAAATCCCTAAACCTAAACATAAATTTCTCCTAACTCCCTACATTCAAATTTTTTAGTTTGCACTCCCTAGTGGTCCCCAATTTTGATTAAACAAGTATTCAACTAATCTTTTGTACTTTGGCGTTGTTTTACCTATCGAACCAGTTCATGTCGTGAAGAACTATTGGTTGCGCAAGGTTTCCAGCCTATATACTTTAGATTAGGGTCCAACATGCTTCCGTAAAGTAAATCAAATTTAAATACCTCTTTGACCATAATGTCGTCGGGTCATACCTGTCGAGTTTTACGAAGTGCTCCTCACACTCCAACCACGCAGTCGCAACAGATGGTTTCTGCACAAGCTCCTTCAACGACACCCAGCACAGCCTTAATTCGTTTTCTACCTTAAGGCGTATGGTATATAAATTTAATTATAAAATATGAACATGAAAGAACAAGAGAATTTAGAAAAATTATTCAGACATAATATTATTACATAAATCAACTCCTTTGAAGAGGAGAAGACAACTTGTTTAGCTACTCATAGTAGCCTCGTTCTTGAAATACATAAACGAAAACTTATTACAATAGAAAGAGAAATATTACAACAATTTTATTCGTAAGAAAACTGAAGGGAATGATCGATGTCTTCAGCTTCCTCAAATGCCTGTATTTATAGTTGTAGTTCCACTCGTTTCACCGAGAAACTTCAGGGAATCTTACAGCTGTCTTGTATTTCTTTATGCCATTATTGATGACATCTTTTACTAGTGGAGGAGGCAGCTGTCTTGAATTTTTTATGCCATTATTGATGGCATCTTTTACTAGTGGAGGAATCACATGTCTGCCACTTTCTTTTGGCTTTATTCTCCTCACATGTCTGCTTTATTGTTGTCGGAGCATCTTTTGCTTTTGAAGTAGACCCCTGTGAAAACGCATCTTTGGTTGTCCTTGTCCACCTTTGCTTGTCTCGGAAAAATCCTTTCGATCCGTTCGGGGTCTAAAGGTTTTTCCAAATTCTGGCTCCTTCTGATTTGGGCATTCTGGGCAGATATTCTCTGACCATCGTCCAATATGAGCCATGTTACAAAATTTTCGGCGAGTTTCTTTACTCCCCGGCAGCTTGTTGTTCCACAAAAAATTTCTCTTCTTTTCGAAGAGTTCTTCCGCAAATGTTGTAGTTTTTTCTATCATTGTGTTCAACAGAAACGATCCGTTCACAGAATTCTGATAAAATTTGAATGGAAACTTGACTTTGTCCATCTCAGTAAGACAGACCCAAATACCCAATGCCCTTCTGGTTGAGATCTCATTTTCCCCGAAAGTGGACACCAAGGGTATTTCTTCAGTTTTAGGATCCTTGATAAATTTATGACTGTTTATATCAGGTCTCATCAGCTTGATAAAATGAAAGGATTCGTTTGATCCTTTCACTGTTGGTTCTGGAGCTGCACTGAAAAAATATAACTCAAGTACATCTCCTCTGGACAAATGATCATTATTTGCCCATGTTTCTTGGACTGCTTCCTGAATCCATTTTGGTAACTGTGATATCTCCAGAAAGCTTGGTGACGTTGTATAAACTGAGGCCAAAGCCCCAAATTCATACCAGAGTTTTACATCTTTAGGATTGACATTGTTTTTTAGCCAAACCCTTGGATATATTCCTGCAACATCAACCCTGCAAGTGTTCGGGTTGATTTCATTCCTTGTATTCAATTTCTCCCACTTCTGTTGATAAACCTGGAATGGAGAAATAATAGATGGATTAGTATCAATCTTAGATTTGCCCTTGTCAGTGTTAGGCCTAAGATTGATCTCTTCCTCTTTTACCCCAGAGGCGGAGGGTTGACTTGATGAGTTATCCTCATCAATTGTTGCTTCATCCAGATCATCAAAGGCTGATGATAGATTAGCTCTTGTTTCTTGAGTTTTAGATTCCTCAACATCTTGTTTCACAACCGGTGATTGTATTTCTTGTTCTTGTAAAACCAATGGTTTTAGTATATCTTGTTTATGAGAAACCAATGGTTTCTCTATAGCCTTCACAATTGGCCCTTGAATAGCAGCTCATAGTTGTGTTTGAGCTTGCATACATCCTGTAATTCGATTAGATACTTTGATCCGATCAGCTTGATGTAACCTGCCGGCCATTTCAGCATTAATGGCTAACTGGTTGAACTCGTTTTGAAGCAACCCAAGGTGTTTCCTGAGATGCCTCTGCATTTTCAGGATGGAATCCACGTCACTGCCTTCTATCTCTTGTTAAAAAATCTGCAAGAATATTTTCATGAGATTTAATAATAACAATATCAAAAATATAATTTTGACATAATGCTTGCCATCTTAATAACCTAGCTTTCTCAGGTTTAGATTCAATCTTATTCTTTAGGAAAACTTTTACCTGGGTGTTATCAACCTTCAGAGTGAATTTTTTAGCAAGTAAAAATAATGGCCATTTTTCAAAAGCCCTTTTAACCGCATAAAATTCCTTCTCGTTGATATGCCATCTAATGGCCTCAGATTCTGAAAAAAGACCGCTACAGTATCTGCATGGTATTTCCCCATCTGGAGTGATTTTGGTAAGGACTGCCGCCCACCAATCGTCGCTGGCATCCGTAAATAATACCAGATCATCTTCATCTACGGGTATAGCCATTTTTGGGAGATTCTTACATATCTCTTTTAATTGGTTTACCCCTTTAGTATGGTCATCGGTCCATATAAACCTAGCATCCTTTTTTAACAAAGGACTGAACACCTTTCTGTACATTACTAGATTGTTAATGAACATCCCTACAAAATTAACTACTCCAAGAAAACTCTGGAATTGTTTTACATCTTTGAGTTTATCTGGAAAATTCTTTACCTTTTCCACAATATGGGGTTGTAGAATTATTCCAGTTTCATCAATCTTAGTACCGAGGAATTCAATTTTCCTTGTTGCTATGACTGCTTTCTTTTCAGATAACACCAGTCCTTTTTGTTTACAAATTTTAGAGAAAATCTCTAAGTGTTTAACGTGTTCGTCTATATTTTTTGATGCTATAAGAATATCATCAATATAAACAAACATAAAGTTGAAATAATCTTTAAAAAGGTTATCCATCTTTCTTTAAAATATCTGGGGTGCATTAGCCAATCCCATAGGCATAACTTTCCAAATATAGTGTCCTTGTGGAGTAGAGAAGGCTGTGAATTTCTTACTGCCTTCTTCCATTCTTATCTGGTAGAATCCAGACTTACAATCAAATTTTGAGAACACTCTAGCATTTCGTACACAGCTAATTAGATGTTCTCTACTAGGTATGAAGTACCCGTCAAACTCCAGGATTTTATTAATACCTTGGTAGTTAATAACTAACCTGGGTTTCCCTCTTTTTATTTCACCATGATTTCTGACCAGAAAACCTGGGCTACTATATGGTGAAACTCCTTCTTTGATTAGACCAAGGTCCAAATGTTCCTTGATAATCATTCTCATATCCCTTTGATCTGTTATGTTCATCGGGATAGGCTTATATCTGACGAATTCATACTCTTTGTCTTCCTTTAGAGTAAGACTGGCTTTGAGTTGATTTCTATCCCACCATGCCAAAGGATGCTCATTATAACTTTCTTTGAGCCTGTTTTTGACATCTTCAAGGGATACCTTATTTTCTAACTCTATATCTCTATGATTTAGAGTTACCTTGAGAAGCTTCATATCCTCTGTTTGGAGTTCTTGTTCTGTTGTTATTTTCAACATGGTTTCTCCAAACCTTCTTGGATCTTTCATTTTTGGGTGAAAAAGTTGTCCCTTATCATCACGCTGGCTACGAAATATTATCGGCAATTGTCGATAAAAAGCAACTTTGAGTCTTTGAACGATAATTTTATGATCAAAAATTGTAGTGAACATAAGTCTTCTTGACTCATTGTCTTGTGTGTACTTCTTAAACATTTGTAAGAAGTTATTTCCTAATAGGATATCAGCTCCTGTATCATGGAAATAGATTGGTGGTGTCTTTACCTTGTACCAAGGTGTCTGACCTGCTCCTCCTATAAGGATCTCTGCTTGTTTTATTCCTTTGCAAAGAATTGAAATTCTTCGAGAGAAATCTCGTCCAGCAATTTTTGGCAAATCTTCTTCACATTTTTCAAGGAAGACTCCTCTTTTTGCTGTACAAATTCCTGCTTCGAATTAATATAAGCTGCAAAGTATTCAGCCTTATATTGTTCATACAACATCCCTATCAGAATGTATATGGAGAAAGGATTTGTTGTCATTTTTTAAAGGGATTACTAAATGGCCCTGCCATTTTTAACAGACTGTGTTGTAACTCAGTAATCCGATTAAGACTATTCACCTTTAGTCTTCCTAAGGCTTCAGAAGGTAGAGTATGGTTACTCCTTTCTACCTCTTCAATGCGCTCTAGTAAATCATGTTCATGACTTACTAATTTTAACAGCTGCTTCTTCCTCTGTTTGTAAACAGAGTTCTCGAATCTGATTAAGGGATTGTCCCTTATCCAATTCTCTTGGTTTTCCATTTCGTAGAATTCTTATTGAATTCTCCAAGTCTTTTCTTTTGCCATGAACTCTATTCCTTTTTCAAGGCGTTTTCATGGTTTATGGTCCTCCAGAAACTCTAGGCCAAGAATGAGTTGATCCACTTCTTTTCCTGGAATTCCACATATTTGAACTTCCAATTCTCCAATATTTATCAATCCTTGGTAAGTTCCTTTTTCATGTTGTTCCAAATAGTAAATCGAGTTACAAGGGAACTGGTTTCGATGACTTGTAATATCGAATACTATTTTCACTTCTTTCCATCCTTCTGGAGATCTAAGTTTTCCTATTATAGAAAACTCTTTTTCTTCTGGTGGAATTTCTTGAATAGGAGATTTGTCCCATCTCCTACTTGTCATTCGGTTTCCTTGAAAAGATAGCCTTCGAGGTTCTATTTTAAGGTCTCTGTATAGAACCGGTCTGTCTTGGATTTGAATATCTGTTTCCTGAATTAAAGGAAACTCGATTCTTTCTGGGTATATTGCATGAGCAACTTTCCCAAAGATCTCTGGAATTTCAATGAACTCATTTCTAATAAATAATTCAGAATGATGAGTATTAGAAAGAGCATATGAAATTTGATATGTAATAGAATATGGTCTATTACCTTCCTTCATTAGTCTCTTTTCCTTGAAGTTTTGATGCAATGTCAAGGCTCGACTAAAGTCCCTGTCAAATAAATTGTAGGCTATTCTTGGATAGATAACTCCTACAATTTTTTCTGCACAAAGATTTCCTGAGATAGTACCCAGGACAGCATCTTGAATATTCCCCATTCTTTTATCGCATACTACGATATCTATGGGTGAATCTATTCCTTCTTTAAAAGTTGCCTTGATCATTATTTGGATTGCTCCAATATGAATCCAAGACATCGTCCTTGCTACCTCACCTTTCAACTTTTGCAATTCCTCTCTTATTTCTTCAAAAGGAATTAACTGCATCTCTATTTGATTACTTGTTAACTCCATGGGGATTGCCATTTCCCTTCTGGATACTTTGTAAATCAAATTATGTCTTCTTTGTCTAAGCCCTAGGTTGCCTAAGACTCTTTCTACTTGTCCTGCCGAAAATCTCTGGTACTTTTGTAACGTTGGATTTTCTCTCATAATCCTTTGGACCATATTATGAGATATCGTGGTTTGGCTAAAGAATCCAGCCAAACTTTCATGTGTTTCATGCCAAAACACTTCTTCTTTATTCTGATTCTGATTCTGATTCTGATTCATCCTCAGAATCTTCTTGACTAAACAATATCTCTTCTTCGTATATGCTTTCATCTGAGGGGATATCCTCAAATTGATATACTTGGACTAGATCTTGAAAGAAGACTGCATCATCCATATCTGGTGTTGCTTCAAAGAGTTTAACTCCTTTTTTCTCGTTAATAGGACAATTTGTAGATATATGTCCTCTTGCTCCACATGTACAGCAGTTGCAATCCTTGAAACTTTCACTTGCTCTTGTATGAGTTCTTCTGAAAGTTCTTCTTGATGGTGTTCTTCCCCTGCTTTGTGATGAGCTTGTTACTGGGGATGTTCTTGTAGGTCCACTTCTTCTTCCTGACCTATAAGATCTGGCCTTTTGTTTGGACCAAAATGTTCTTGATTTCCAAGAACTTCTCATTCTTTTATTGTAGGGATTACTTCTGAATTTCTTCCTTTTAAATCCCTGTGATCTGTTTCCAATGATCGTTGGAAGATCATTATCTTTACAACATAAAGGTGTACGTTTATTTATACCCCTTATTTTCTTGTAGTTCTTCTGTAATGCTGCCATATGGCACCATTCTTCCAATTTTCCTTTCAAAAAGACGCGCGTCTTGCCAAAGTGTCAAGATGACCTGGAACGTATTCTTTAATCAGTATTTCTCTCCAGGGACTTGGCATTTTTGCGAAAAATAGCTGAATAGCTATATTTTCCTCAACTCCTGAATTCCATCTGTATTTAGTGAATAACATAATGTATTCATCAACTAAACAGATATCATGTAACTCGAGGCTATACAGAGCTTGAGTATATCTTCTCTTTTTCTCTGTATCTTGATTGTTGAAATAGTCTACCCCTATGAATTGTGCTTTAAATAGGGTGGCCATTCTTTCTCCAATTTTGCTGAGGGATTCTCCTGCTAAGATTGATTCCTTCGTATCTGGCATAGTCATCTCCCAAGCAATCTTGACAGATCCCATTAGACTCATTTCTAGAAGTTTAATGAATTCTTCTTTATTGAGATCTAATGTCCCTGCTGCAATTCTCATAGCTGACGTCCAATCAACTATAAGATCTTCTCTATTTTTGAAGTCCAAAACATCAAGGTTTAACATAACCCCGTAAGGATGTATTGGATCTAAAACAGTTTTTCCGTAAGGAGTTTGATGGAGTGTGATTTTACTCCTTCTTGATCTGGTTCCTGCTGGATGTGAATTTTCTTCAACCTGAAACTCACTATGTGGTTCTTCTGTTTTAACCGCATATCTTAGGGGATTCCCTATGGGTTTTTCACCCTCACGAGAGTTCATTTTTAGATCTACTACTTTGAGATTCGCAAAAGAATCCGCGAGATCTTGTAGATCCTCGAGATTTAATCTCTCTAAAGTAGTCATCAGATAGTGTTTTTCTCTGATACTGCTTTTATAAGATTAATCATCCTTTCATCATCAGTTAAAGGTTTTTGAACCATTTTGGTTTTACCTTTTTGATGTAACAACGGTTCGGTACCAAACGAGAGTGGTAACCTTTCTCCTGTATTTCCTTTTCTAGAACCTGAAGTTTGTTCTAGATTTGTGATTTTAGTTTGAAGATCCTTTAGGGTTACAAGAATTTTTTCTTGTTTCTTAAGGATTCCTTCAATCTGCCGAGGTATTTCATACAGCTGATTGCTGTAATATTGTACCGTCTTTTGAATTTCTCTAAGATCTCCGGAGAGTTTAGAGGAATCTGGGGTAATTTCTAAAAATTGAGAGTTAGAAATCATCTTTCTGTCGTAAGTAATCTATTGTGAACAGATTAACTTGTTTATAGGATTTCATATAAATAAAATCCTCTTGATTCAAACCTTCGTTTGAAGTCATCTTTTGTAAAAATATTCTCCTCAACAAAGAAAAGTATGAGTTAACGAATAATATTAAGTCTGAATATTTAACCTAAAGCTCTGATACCATTTTTTGCACATAATTCTTTGTTCCAAAATAAGCATTAAAACATGATATATATAAGCACATGGATCTTTAGATATAAGTATAAAACCTTCAGATCTAAGCACAAAACAACCCTTATTGAGTACAAGAATTAAATATTAAAATAATCAAGTTTTGTGGTCCTTAGGGAGTGCAAAGAAAGAATCTTTAAGGGAGGAAGTTGGGAGAAAGAAAAGTTTGGGTTTGGGGATTTATTCATAATTGACTCTATAATTAAACGTTAATCGACACCAATCGCGCGACGTATCCTTTTAGCCATGGTAATATCGGTCGTACAAGTAAAACAGAGGGAGAGTAAAAAATGCAGCTACTGAATAATAATATATAAACTGACAAATTTTATTATTAACACACACATATAAATAAACAAAGATATGAAGCTACTGAATAATATAAAAACTTACAAATCTTATTTATTTAATATATAAAAATAAATATATACTTTAGAGAAACCGATGTAGGCCGAGGGTACGCACGTAATATTCAATTTCTTTTCTTATACGTCGCAACCGTTGTCGCTGTCGTCACCATCCCGTTCTTTCATCTTCTTTTTTCTCGTCATATAATTATCAAACCAAGAAACTATAGTAGTAAGTAGTGCAAGTCCCACCACAATGGCTATGAGGATCGCAATAGTAATTGGGACCTCCATTATTCTATACTTTAGTTGTAATTCCAGCTCGGTCGATATGATGATAATATTGTTTGAATTTAGAAGAGATCATGGATTTGTGCATTTTATAGAGACACAAAATATACATGGGCGTGCGTGCATTCTAATTAATTTATTATCATAAAGGAAGAATATTTAGCTAATCATTATTTGTTAATTTCCTTTTTGTATCTTGATTATAAATTAGATAGGCGCATTAAATTAATGTCATGCTTGTAATATTCACTTGATTTCAGGAATAATCCATCTAATCAGGGGCAGATTTACGTGAGGACTCGATCCCCCAAAAATTTTAAACATTTAATTATATATGAATTTTTTTGTTAAATAATTTAATTATATATTCTTGTAAGCTACTTGCATAATTATTTTGGCCTTTAGCTTGGATGGTTAAACATGGATTTTTTTTTTATTTAGGAAATGAAGAGACACATGGTTCGATTCTATTTCTCGCCCATCATTTTAATTTTTTTATATATATAATTTATTTGTCTCGTGTTGTGCTTATACATGGATAATTGGCACCTACATTTTCAATATTTTTTGATTGGGTCAATTTTAATGATTGTGCCAATTTTAATGTCTATTATTGAGTTTTTATTAAATTGAATTAAAAAAAAAATTCATGTATTCACTATTCACATTTAGCGTGGGTATCTCACATAAAACTAAAATTTCACTTTCAAAATTTTATTTTAACTCAATTTTTTGTATTGAAAAAGGCCTAAAAAATTAATTTAAAAAAATAATTAACTTTAAATTAAATTTTAAAAATTAACAAAGTATAAAATGACATGAAAAATTAGGATTTTTACTAAGTTAATATTTGATTTCGAACAAAATTAATCTCTAACAAAAATTTTCTCAAAATATTTTTTCTCTATATATATCTCATACTCAAACGAAATTTTAAAAATATAATGCATAGACCAAATCTAAATAACAAAACTAACAGTCTTCACTGAAAATTGGTAACTTCGATACCATCGGTATTGCACATTGCCATCACTTAATATACGACATCCTGGATCCACCCTTATCCATCTTCTTGTATTGAAAATTGAAATGACAAGGGGTTTGGTTTTTTTTATTAAAAATCCTTTCGTATAGCATAAAAAATATAATTAATCCTCCAAATAATTTACTTTAACTTGAAAGCTAAATCCACTATACAACGAGAAATAAATCATATTTAAAAAATAAATCAGATAATATAATTTATATTAAGTTTTTTTTTAGTAAAGTTAGGTTTTAACGGATTTCTATTATATAATATATATATATATATATATATATATATATATATATATGTATGTATATATTTTTTAAAAAAAATCAAAAAATCTTTAATTCTTCTTCTGCAACCACATGCCATAACAAATTAATCCCACGCAAAGTTCTTTGGTAAATTCTTTTATTCTTGGTAGAACTGGTATAAGTTCGTGGTACACTAAAAATAAATAAGTAGAACCAAAGAACAACATATGAGAGTTATGGAAAAAGCAAAAATTAGGATGTCCGCTTGGTACGCAGGGATAAAATATTCATTGATTGCTCATTTTTATTTTATTTAATGTTTGTCTCAAATTTTACAAAGTATATATTTGTGTCATGCATTATTATCTTTTTGCAAGTATAATGATTTATAATCTTAATATTATATATCATTCATCATCTCATCCACGAGTCAAACAATGTTACGTTGTTTTGTTTTTGGTTTAGTCCTACAACTTGTTAAAATTTGGTTTTCATCCAATAACTTGATTTTTTTTTTTTTGTTTTGGCTCTTTTTTTTTTTTGAAATCATTAAATTTATTGAATATTTACTTGTTTGACATCGATGCTTTCTTACGTGGCTAGTTTGACGAGAATAAATTAATTGTATACATTAAATTTTACCAAAGTAAAATAAAATAACAACATACTTTTTTCTTCCCATTTTGAAAATATTTGGGGTTTGTTTTAATTTATTTTCCCCAATCTTTTTGTTTAAATGCATTTTAATATTTGTAATATTGGTTCTATTCTTGCCACATTATCCAAGTAGAAGATTATTGTTGTCTAATAAACAATATTCGAAAGATTTGTGGCTTCTACCAAAAAAGGAGGATTTAAAAAATAAAAATAAATAACGAGTAAATAATAATTTGTATATAAACTGCTGATAAATTGACAAATTGGTATATGAAATATTCTAAATAGCTCAACTAATACATAATTAAGTTAAAAAAATAAAATTTACTCTTAACTTAAATTGATTTTTAGTCCAATTACTCTTTCTACATTCAAATACGTACACATTTATATCTAAAATTTGACAGATATTTTTTTATTATACACATTTAAAATCTTTATCTTTAAATTTTAAAGTATATTTTATATTATATATTATATAATATAACAGTTTTTTGATTCGATCATCGGATTCATAGGAATTTCTATGCCGCCCTCCGGGGTAGTGCCCGGAGGGCAATCCAACGGCCCAAGGCCGTGACACATCACCATGATGTGATGTGCAAAATGGCCCGGGGCCATTGAATTTGGCAGACCGGGTAGTACCGGTCTACCAACATAGAATTCCCCCCGGATTCAACAACGTTTTTTTTAGGGGATTCAACAACGTTTTTAAAATAGTGACCCACTTTTTTTAAAGTAACTTGGTTCATACGCTATCCAATTATGAAAATATTCAATAAAAAATATATTTTTCTATCTCTACATTATAATATATGATTATATGTTAATAAAATGACAATTTAAATACAAAAATCATATATACAACAAAAAAATTATTTTAAAATGTTGATGACAGCATAATTAATAAGTATCTACCAGAGGTGCTGTTTTCGGACGGTCAAAAAACATCTGTAATAAGTGGCGGACCTACATGGTCTTGAAAGGGTGCGATCCCCCTGAAATTTTAAAAAATTTAGTATATATATATCTAAAATATTAATATAATTTTATATTGATTAAAGTCTTTGATAAATAAGATAAGAATAAATTTATTTTGGGATATAATAAATTTGACATTATGCTTTTTGTTGTCCCATATCTTTTTAAAGATCGAAAACGAAAAGTCTTTTTGACTTGAATATGATAAGAAAAATTTATTTTAATTATCCATCTGATTTTATCAAGTTAAAGATATTTTAGTACCAACTTGATAACTTTATTTTTTTACATTTGAAAATAACAATTAGTTCTCTGAAGTTGTTGAGATTAGCGAACTTGCTAAAAAAATGGTTCAATAAAAAAATCAATTATATCATTTGGTACACAGATTTACTTTTAAATTTAGCATTATTATTATTGTTGCAACTCTAAAGATAGTGTTATCAGCAATGAAAATCATAAAAACATCACTTCGTAATAGGTTGGGAGATGATATGTTGTTAAATGATTGTTTGATACCATATATTGAGTTATGTGTGTTTGAGACAGTTGATAATATATATATTATTCATCATTTTTTTTATTGAGTATTATTCATTATTTTCAGATTATAAAATCTTGGTAAGTGTTATTGTAAAAACATATGAAGTTAATTATATATGACATTTGTTATATATTTTGCGTTGTATTAATTTTTTAAATTTGTTGAGTTCGCCCCTCCTGGTTAAAAATCCTGGGTACGCCACTGTTTGTAATCGTCATTATAGTTTTAAGAATCTTGTACTTATCTGTTGATATGGGAAAATTAGCATTTTGATGTTGCAAGTTGGCCTGTTTTTTGTTTTGATTTTGTATTTTGTCATGTTTTAGAAAAAATACAATAACTTGGATATTTTTTTGGTTTTGGTCCTGTATGTTGTCATATTTTAGAAAATGTACAATAACTTCGATATATTTTTTTTGTTTGGTTTTGTATGTTGCAATGTTTTGGAAAAGATACAATAACTTGGAAATTTTTTTTGTTTTGGTCATGTATATTGTCATGACTTGATAGAGTTATCATGTTTTGCTTAGTTAACATAATATTTTGTCTACATGACACTTATTGATTATTATATGGCTTAAATTAGATTTCACATAAGCAGAATTAACTTAAAAAAACAAAAAATAAAATAAAAACCTAAAATATATATTAAAAAAAATACGTGAATCATTTATCTAAAAAAAAATTTCACACAAACAAAAACCTAATTGAAGCGGTCGAATACAAATCGTATTCTACCACTCTTAAATAATCAAATCCAATAAACTTTGGTTAGATTTTTTGTTTTAATAAGTTACCTTCGAGGTAAATGGCGGGCAGTGTATCCATATGCAAGTCATGTGATAGAAAATTTAGCCATTTAAATCTCTTTTGTTGAGATAAAGGGACCGACCCTTTAATTAAATTTTTGTTTTTGTGAAATTTTGTTTGAGTTAAATGATTCACGTATTTTTTTTTATATTTTAATTTTTTATAGTTAATTTTGCTCATATTGAACCCAAATTATACCACATGAAATTTAATAGGTGTCAAGTTGGCGAAATCTTGTCAACTAAGCAAAATCCGACAGCTCTCACTCGAGAGTTTTGGTAACATAGGATGAAATAAAAAAAAAATTAAAGTTATTGTATCTTTTCCAAAACATGAAAACATACAGGATCAAAACCAAAAAAATATCCAATTTATTGACTTTTTCCAAAATATAACAATATACAGAACCAAAATAAAAAAACATATCTAAATTATTGTATCTTTTCCAAAACATGACAATAAATAAGACCAAAATAAAAAAACAAGCCAACATACATGACCAAATTGCTAATTTTCCCGTTGAGAATTTAAAAAGAAGTTCAAAGTGAAAATTTTTAATCATGAAAAAACAAATCTCTTAGTAAAAATTAGGGGGAAAAAACCCCGGCTGCACAATCAATACCACTGCATTTGAAAAATCTTACTCATTGTCATGTATTTGTATTATTCCGATGATTAAAAAAATAAAAATTATGCACTTAATTTAAGTTTTTTGGTAAGTTTTGTAGTTTCAAGACACCTACTTTAATTTATACTAGCATAATCGCACACGCATTGCGTGTGTATAAAATCATGCAATATATTTAATATTGTATGTTATATATAAATATTATTTTTTAAATAATATTTAAATTTATTTTTTAACATTTATAAAATAATATAAAAATAAATTAAATTTTTTTTTATCAATTTATCTTATCTACAATGTTTAGTTGAGAAAAATATGGAAATTTGAAATATAAAAAAAAACAAATAAAAATAAAATTATAATATTTATATTACATAAGGGCAATTTCGGCAATTTAAAAGATGGTGTCTAAGGGAGAGATTCTTTATATATAAGGAGAGATACGGGTAAAAAAATATATTTATTGTATTATATTTTTATTAATATATCAAAATATATTTCACCAGTGTTTATAATTTAATATACATGAAATATATAATTGTTTATGTGAGAAAAAACGTATTTGTAAATATGTTATATTTGAGATTACAATTATTAATTGATATATATTTTTATTGATTAATAATCATTGTTTAATCCAAAGAATATGATACGTATTTATCATAAAATAATTTTTTAATTAATATATATTTTTAAAAATAATTTATCAGTTAAAATGATCTCGAAAAAATGTGTAAAATTTAATAAAAGTAATTGGACTTAAAAGCAATTTAAATTAACGGTAAAATCGACTTTTTAGCTAAATCATATGCTGATTGAAATATTTACAATAGTTCGTACATCAATTAGTTAGTTCGATCCTACCCCATGGGCATTACCCCATGGGGTAGGTGGAACTTTTTCATTGGTTTAAATTATAAAGGTCCCACATCAATCATGTGGGCCCCGCATAATTTGACCAATCATGTGTTTCCACCTATCACATGGGGTAAAACCCATGGGGTAGGATGAAATTTTCCCAATTAGTTATTAGTAGTTCGTGAACCAACATGTTTTTCACTCAGAAATCTTAGTTACTGGCTGAAAAATGACTGTAGTCTGAATATGAACCTAAAATTACAATTTTTCCTCCGGAAAATAAATATAATAGATATACCTTCTTTGACGCTTATTGCTTGAGTAAAGCTGTCTGCTACTGCTTTAAGTTCATAGATCCCAAGAAATATAAGGTAAAAAAAACAGAATTTGGTATTACAAATCTTCATGGAGTAGAGGAGTAGAACTATACTGAAAGGTAACTACAGAGTTGAGATTGATTATTAGAATTCAATGTTTCTCGACATTCAAATTAACGTTGTTTTTACTGTTTGGCATCGTTAAGGTATCAGATCAAATAAGAGAACCAACTCAACGCATACATTTGCTTTTCTGTCAAATTCATGTTCAGATTCATTGCACAGCATTAACACTCTGGAAACGTACATGATGGACAATTTTCAACATGCATAAACGTCCAAATTTATGAAAAATCTACCAATATGCTAACTTCAAGTCACTATACTCAGAAATACATGCGAGCGTACATGTACGTGTATACATACACATACTATTACATCCATAAACCAATGCGTTACTCCAACTATAAATCGAGGTATGCTGCAGAAAGGTGGATACAAGAAAACAGATTACCAAATCAGTATCCATCAAATAACGATCATGTAGCACATAATCATTAGAATGGAAAATTCACGCCAAACCAAAAAAATCAATAATTTAAACCATTGTAAAAAAAATAAAAAATAAAAACTAGTTCTGTTTATTACTTAGGTCAGCGGGAAATATCACAGGAACAATGATGGTAAGTACTTACAACGAAGTTCAAAATAATTCCTCAACATTTGTTCAGTTACCTTAGATTATGGTAGACGTGGAGATCTCCCATGCGGTTACCATGGGTTCAGCAAAGTCTTGGTTGCATGATCATATACATGAAGTATTGAACTTTGTTTCATCTCGTGAAGAATTAAGGATATCCATGGACAAAAAACTTTATGCTGCTTGTGGTTCATCAACCGAATCCTGGAGGCACATCAGGATCTTCATCACTGGCATCTACTGATTTGTTATGCTCAAGGGAAGACGAATATCCTGGAGGACCATCAAGATCAAAATTGTTTGGCTCTTTCAAATCCTCCGAGTGCAAATTTTTGTCCCTAACTTCCTTCATGCGTCTCCTCTTACGAGAAGAGGGGTGCAAACCAATTTTGTTTTGTTGATCGATGTTGTTCATCTCATTACTTCGGTGAAGATCATTCAAACTAAATCCTGGCGGTTCATTTGGTTCTCTATCCAACGGAGAGCCATCAATCTCACCAGCAGAACTTTTTGAATCCAGAGTATTCTTAATATCGCTCCGGATCGGACGATAATTCATGCTGGAAGATGGTTGGCCATTGTCATCTCTTTGCGGGTTTAACATTTTCTCGTATACTGACTGTACAGTTTCTGTTATTTCAGTTTGCATGCCATCCGCAGATCTAATTATATTCCAGAGGCCATCAGAAACTTGGCTCATGAGTTTGTCCCTAGAGCAAAGAGAACATTCCATGAAACTTTTCAATACAAGAACTCGGTACTAGCTCAAGACTTTAAAAACCAAAAACCAAATCAACATTTATTGCATCATATCCACCAACATTAACTTCACAAATTTCGCCATCTGATCAAGTGCAACAATCATACCCGATTTCTCTATGTACCGCGTCGGAGAGCTGCCGAGGTTTCATATTTTCCGCACCTTGACTGTTGAGCGCCGCGGACTGCCTCACAAGGGATATGATGTTTCCTCGCAACTCCTCCTAAAGTGTCATTCAACAACAAGGCGTGAACTATAGTAAATTTAAAGGCAAAGAAAAAAAAAAAAAAGTACCAAAATTCAATCTGAACTACAGAGAACTTTCTAGTTAATTAACCCCAAAAATTGTCAGCATTAGAGTATGGAAGGGTCGCCTGTAATCAATGTGAACTAGTGTGGTGCAGCATTATCAAATGTTGATTTTCAGAATATCGAGACATATCGAAAAGAAAAAAATTAAATTTTCAGAAACACAATTTAGTTCACGGGCGAGGTCTCTGGTTCAATTCGGAATCTTAGGCTCCTATATAGAAACCAATTTAAAACCAAAAACCCTAATCAAACATGCTCAACCTAATTATTAGCATCTCGTAATGATATAAGCATACACACTCACATTTTCCTTGAATTTACGGATGATCTTGACACGAAGCCGATCGAAATCCCCGTCGTCCTTCAGCTTCGAAATCACTTCTTCAGCTCTTATACCGCCGCCGCCGGTCTGCATTGCTGTTCGATTGATGACGTTTGTTATGCCGTTCAAGTTATCACGATTGGTCGGGATCATGGGACGATTCGGGTTTTCGATTGGGCTTTTGTTTTGGTCTGGTGTAGATACAAATGGGTTTAACTTTGGGCTTCTTTTTTAGAAAATGGATTTGGTTTTCTTTATGGATTGATTATGTAATGCATAAAGCTTGTTAGTTTATTTTATACCCTAAATTAATTATTATTTTTCACAAACAACTATTTAATAATTTCATCTCCGAAGATATGCTAAAATAAAAAAGTTGTCTTATTTTATTTTCGGATGATATATCTCAAATCTCATGAATGCAGGGAAAAAAAAAACATCTTCCAACGCATCGGATCGATGTTTGCTTAATCGGAAAAGATGGAGTGATACTTAATCCTTTAATTTTTTTTTATTTATATATAATGTTGGTTTTCTTCTCGGAATTGATCTTATAACATGCAAATTATATGAGTGAGAGTGTGAGAGTGCATGAAAAAGCAATATAATTATTACCTTATTAGGAAAACAATATTATATATAAATCAAGCAATGCTACTGTTATACTTGAAGATAATAATGTAGATTTTTATCATATAATAATAATAAAGTCACAATATCACATTCTTCTGCTGTTTTTCTAAGAAAAATATATCAACCTAGCTAGCTAGTACAATTTAAATAAACAATCTATTCATGTCATGTCCTAATATATCAAATTCATTAATAATAAATAATCAAATCAAATCAAATCATACAAAATAATAATAATAATAATAATAATAATAATAATAATAATAATAATAATAATAATAATAATAATAATAATAATAATAATAATAATAATAATAATAATAATAATAATAATAATAATAATAAGAAATAGTGCTGAAAAAACATGATCAGAATTCAGGCAACAACAGAAATAATCAAATCCAAGTTTGCAAAACCCACAACCACGCATGCATGCATGCATCAATAATCTGAAACAAATTAAAATAGCACAAACATTGTATCAATATTGCATGAAATTAAGGTAGATAGATTCATGATTTCCCTCACTGATCGGGGCTGGGAGGCGGCGGCATGTTGAGATCAGGCAGAGTGTAGTGCTCTTCCTCCTGCTCCGCCCCACCTTGTGCATGCATTTCCATGTCTCCTCCGCCTTCTGCTGCTGCCACCCCTCCTTCTTCTCCTTGAGCAGCAGCCTCCAATATTACTTGTGGACGATTAAGGCCTGGAACATCAGCAAACTCTTCATCCGCGTTGAACGCCGGCGGCGGATGCACCCCCTTCCAGCCGCGGTTGGGGTGGGAGCGCATATGTCCGAAGAGAGCTTTCTCCGACATGAATTCCCTTCCGCAAATGGGGCAAGGCAGCGGATACACACCTCCTCCTGATCCGCCCTGATCCGCAGCTTGCTGCTGCTTCCCGGAAGCATTAATTCCCTGATCTTCGCGACCCCTCTTCTTGCCGGGGCTTCCACCGATCCTCAAAGCGCCGCCACCTTCAAACGGCGCCTTCCCACTCGTCCCTCCAAACTTTCCGCCTTCAAACGGCCCATGCCCAGTACTCATCCCAACCGATCCGATGGGAGGGTGAGGGTGAGGGCCCAAGTATCCATACCCGTACCCAAAACCCAAGCCGGGGGGGCCAGGGTGAGGGTGAGGGTACCAATCTGGACGCGGAGGGGCACTGTTGTAAATGGTGAAGGACGGCAAACCTGGAATGCCTCGTCCAGCAGTAGTAGTGCTGCTGCTTGGGCCGGCGGGTCTAGGCGGAGGAGGCCTTGTGTATGGAGAAAAGGCAGACACACCAGGAACCCCCATGGCCGGCAAGGGCCTGATGGCTCGCGGAGGAGTAGAAGATACCCCCGCAAGGCGTAGTTGGCCAGGTCCCAGATTTGGTCCGCCGCTAATTCTACGCAACTGCGGCGGCGGGGGAGAGTGTCCCTGATGATGATCACCAGTACTGTTACTGCTGTTGCTGCTCTCGCTCTCCATGGAACCGAATTAATTCATGGAGGCCAGGCCAGGAGATCGATATATGTGATATATTCTTCAAGGGGTGCATGCTATTGCTGGCGATCATTCATGCACAAGCACAAGCGACCTTTCGGAAACATACACCGGTTAGTGGTTTTAATTTGGACTTAATTGGCGGGAATTTATAATATACGTACACTTGTTTCATACAACAACATAAATATTATTATATATATATATATATATATATATATATATATATATTTCAACATTTTTAATAATTAATTAATTTGATGTCGTGTGCATAATTTCACATACATGTCATGTACGTAATGTATTTTCAAAAATTATAATTTTATTAATTCAATTTCATGGAAAAAATGTTTTTAGTGAATGACTAGCGCCTAAAACCAGTGCATGCATGGTATTAGAGAAGCATGCACGGACTAAGCACAATTAATCGATTTATAAGTTTGAAAACATTCCTTCGAAACAAATTAAATATAGTGTGACAAATTTGATCAACCTAGCTAGCTAAGGGTTGATCGCATTCAACAAGAAAAATTAACAAAAAATTTTACTGAATATTTCGATTATTTATCCAACATTTTTTCAAACGAATCCGATATTGCAGTACGATGTATGAAAGTTATATGGTATCGATATCATGTTTTTCGATATCAAATATTTCGGTACGGTATACGATATTATTTGGAAAACCAGGTATACCGCACCGAACCAGCCCTACTCCTATGAACATATTTCTAAAAGAAACAAATTGAATGCATTATAATATGTCATTTTATATTTTCTTTCAATTATCTTGAAGATTAGATTTGAAATATATGTTATTTAATTTTTTATAAGACCGTCGTAGGTACTTTATCGATGCTAATGGTCCGAAGCACTCCTTAGTCCTTACATGCATGCTTGGTAGTTGGTACAATTTTGGTTTTGCTATTATTTTTAATCAATTTCTGTAATTATGTTATATAATAAAGATAGTTTTGTGATTGTAATAAAAATAGATCAGGTAATATGTAAATAAAAATATTCACAGCGGTATTATAATAAGGTCATATCGCAGACCAATTTATGCTTCAATTAATTGTAATATTAAGTAGTACCTTGGCGCACAATGCATGTTCAAAAAAGATAAAAATAAATTCAATAGATATTTATAAAATCATAAAACAATAAAATCGATGATGATTTTTGGTGGTATCTTTCTCTTTTGAATGAAATTTTCGATCATGGAAATAAAAAAAAATATGTAATGATTTTCACAAAAATATGAAATTAAGTGTTAAAAAAACATATATATTAAAGACAATTTTGAAATATTAAAAAAATTTCCATCAAAAGGTAGTTATATATATAGAGGGTTTTTTCTTTATGAATAGTATAGTTATAATTGTAATATTAAACGAGAGGGTGATAGTTTAAAATTCGATGTCATGGTGTGATATTGGGTGCATAAAATATTCATAATTCTATATGATGTTTGATATATTTTTTAATATATTGAAGAAATATTTTACAATTATATAAAATATCTAATTTATATATTTAAATCTAAATTTATTATATATATATATCAATCTTATCGATGTTTCAGTAAAATATATCACTTAATTCATACATAAATTTATTATAAAACATCATAAAGTTAAAATAACTAAAGATTATAATTCATTACTGTAAAATAGTAGAAAAATTATCTCCGAATTTCTCATTAATACAACACATAGATTTATTTTACATAAAACCACTTATAATCTATTTATAACGAAAAAAATACTTTTTTCATAAAAACATTATATTTTTTAATGGGTCGGGTAAAATAAAGATTCGCCTTCACAAATTCGATTTGTGAGATCGTCGCATGAGAGTTTTTGTGCTTAATTTTTATATATAAGTATATGCATCATTTTGCCTCCATGCATATGTGTATATCTACATGCACAAAAACCTTATGAAACCATTAATTCAGGAGTTAATTTTATTAGACAGATATTTTATTTGATCCGATCCGATCCATGAGAAAGTTTATTTTTTATATGATCAGAAATATTAATGTTCACTCTATATGTATATCAAGTCGATCAGTCTCACAAAAAACTTACGCATATCTATATATATAACATGATGCAACATACATTTGTAACCTCCTCACGTTTGCGAAAATTTTCTATTTAAAGGGGAAACGAAATATTTCGGACCATCATGCAACCAGAATGCGAAAGAAATTGAGATAAATATTTGTTCATGGTCTCGGTACTACTTGAAAAGAATGCAACCTAAAGAAAAACGTGCATGCCTAATCCACCCATATCATATTCATGCACCTTTCAAATAGAACATAACACAAAATCTAAAAAATATATTGACATGTTGAGATTCTTTGTAACATTTTTGTGGAAAGCACAAAGATATGGGTAAGTGTGGGCCCACCTAATATCATCAGGGCCGTTCTTCTTTGAAGGTCGAAGAGTTCTCCGACTTAGACCCATTTTTTTTGGGACCCATAATATTGAAAAAAAAAATTATTATATAAAAGTGTAAATTGATCCAATATAAATTAATTATTCTTGGGCTTTTTTCATTCATATCTCAGAAAATTATTTTGCTTTGTCTACTGCCTAATATAAACCTTTTTTTATTATTTCTGGGCTTCTTGATAAATATTTTATTTATGAAGTTTATTATTCCTATGTCTCTTGATAATTTTTTTCAAATATAAATTATTTTTCTCGTGCCCAATATAAACAAAAAACTTTTTTATTCCCTAAATTTAAATTTATTATATATTAGTGTAATTGGACGAATATAAAAACATATTTTCTGACTCATAAGAGTTGTTCTGATATTAATGAGCACGATTCATTTTCGGAGTTGACATTCTTGAAGTTCTCATTACCAAGAGAAACACAATAGACAATGGATGTAGTGAATTACTTGAAAAAAAAATTTGATGGATATTTATCAAATATTCACATTGCTTATAAAATCTTGTTGATTATACTTTTTACAGTTGTAAGTGCAAAACAAAATTTCTCAAATTTAAAGCATTTCAAAACATTTTCTCAATAAACCATGTTATATGAAAAGATTGAATGCATTGGTTATGCTATTAATTGAGAAAATTTTTTTGAACAATTTGATCAATATTGTTAGCTCTAAACTGTTAGACGAGTTGTTTTATAGTAATCATTTTGTACAAAATATGAACGCACATTATGATTTAGAGGTCTCTTTTAAAAGTTAAACTCAGGCCCAAAAATTATTAAGATCGGCCTTGAATACCATCCTCATGACTTGAATGTCATCACCTCTTCCATCTTCTTCACCAGCATCAGACGATGATTATATTATGAGTCTAAAGACTCGATAAGTTCGCTAGATGCTCAACAAGTATATATATATATATATATATATATATATATATATATATATGAAAAATAAGTTTTTTAGTCTAGTAACTATATCTTCTTTTGGTTTTGGTAAATTAATTTTTTCGATATGTGGGTTTTGATACACTAACTTTGCATTTTCAGTGTTTTTGGTCCAACTGCATACGTGTCAGCTTCTGATTTGTGCACGTCATCATTTTGGACCAATCAGAAGTTGACACGTATGCAATTGGATCAAAAACACTGAAAATGCAAAGCTAGTGTACCAAAACCCATATCGAAAAAGTTAATGAACCAAAACTAAAACATGGACAAGTTAATAAACCAAAATACTTATTTTTCATATATATATTAATATTTATCTAGGAGGATTAAAATCTACCTGATTTAAAATTTAAAATTCTGAAATTATTTAATTTTTTGAATCGAGTATTCGAGCTAAACATATGGCTCCGCCGCTGCACAACCAACACACGCACATACATGCTGCACCATCTTAAAAAAATTTCACCTCATAAAAATTGCACTTTATTGATGCTCGAAATCCAACAAGAGTACAAGACATATCAAGGAGGAAATCATTTCACACACAATCCTTCAAAAATTACTTTCTACGATTTACGGAAGCATGACTTTTTCATATCCATATACGATCAATCAAAATAATTACGATGATACGATCAGACTTATAATTATTATAACAGATTAACAAAATTGAAATGAGACAAATATACAAAATTAATATTAAAAATTTCCCTTTATGAGCTATAAGACATTGATAATCCTAGCGTGAATGGCGAGAAGAATGTTTAATTTGAGCATTCAAATTTAAATTAGTGTTTATTGCATACATTATCCTTGTGAAATTACGAGATTATTAAAAACTTCCTATAATTGTTAACTCTCCGTGTTTTCAAATTTTATGCACAAATACCCTTAAAACATGTATGGACTATGGACAAGGGGTAAATGATCTAAATTTAAAAACACAGAGAGCTAATAGATCATTCTTTTTTCATATGGGTTTTTAGCAATTTCAAAATTTTACAAAGGTGGTATATACAATTAAGTATTAACCCTTTAAATTATCAAAGTTCTAAGCATATACATTGCGATGGTGAACAAGTTTCAAAAGACGAGAGATTAGATAACCTCCTTTTTACACTAGTTGATTGTTAAATACAATTTGTATTTTTTCTTTTTGTACGTACAGTACGTATAAAAAATATAATTTGTATTTTGCGTGGAGCATATCGAGCAACCAGCGATTGAACGAAATTGCTTAAAACCCAAAATTGACTAATTGTGTCGCAATATATAATGCCAAACTATTTAAATAAAAACACATGCAAATTATTATTTATGAACAAAATAGTAATTATATGAAATAAAATACAAACGGAAAAAAACATTTTTTGTTTAAAATAAAATGAGACTATTTTCCTTAGGCACTCATATTCTATAAGCAAATTAAGCTGAATTTACATTACCATGTGACATGTGCATGCTTTGATTTTTCCTGGATTATTAAAGTTTCTTCTTTATTTTTTCCACCTTAGAAATAAAATCAAATTTCATTCTTTTACCCTTTGATAACTATAATTTATCATGCTATATATATTTGTTTAACCAAATATAACTTAATTAATCAAAAAGCATAAAAGTTATATATCTTAAATGTTATGTTGATTTTTATATCCAATTTCCAATTCTCTATAAAAAGAGTTACTTATAAAAATATGAGAATGTTATATTTGTGTTGGGTTAAGAGTGCAATGTGAGAGTATTACTAGGATGGATGTTGTGAAAAATGCTCGCAAGCGTACGAGTATCAAGTTTTAATATAGTAAAAAATCAATTATCGTTCCCACAGAGAGTAAAATGAAAATATTCAGTTCTTGTAATTAAAATAGTCCTAATTTTATTTAAAAAATTAATAATTGAGATTTTTGCAGAAAAATAAAATAATCAAAGAGTTTTTGATAGCACGCACACAACTTTCAGATAAAACTCAATCAGAGGAAAAATGGTATAGAGGTATAGATTTCACATTGTTTCAACAACAATCATTCCTAAATAATTTATTTTCATGAATTTTCTTCAATTAATAACCAAGAACACTTAAGTGTATTATTCCCTCTCTTGAGTGTCGAATAAAATATATCAACCACAATTAAATTTCAATATCTCTATTAATAATCTACTTGTAGTGATCTATGTAAAACCAATGTTCTTTTCTAAGTTCCGTTAAAATAATATACTCTCTCAAGCTATATATATAAATAATTAACAGTGTATTTTCTATTGGTCCTATTCAAAATCTCCTCTCTCGAGTGCCAGATTTCAAATAAATATTACAATTCAATTATTGATCAGGTAATTGAAAAGACAATCAATTCTAGAAACACAATTAATTTAAAGAAACTCAATTCAGTAAAATCACAAATTCATGAGAGTGTCTACACCAGGTTCCATCCGACCTCTAGACTCTAAAAGTTTAGTTCATAATTGAATTTAAATAAAGACAAAACATGTTTATAAATCCCAACATCAATTCAATAAACATAGAATTCAAAGCAAGAAAACAAATCCGTAGTCGATCTTCTGTGTCCAGTCCATCGACGTCCGTCTTTGTTGATTGATGTTCTTCTCTTCAAAATCTCGATCTCAATTCTCCAAACTATGTTCTGATGTGTGTGGCGGCTCCTCCCATTTCTCTGATTAGTGCAGCCTTTTTATATTATGCACAAAAACCCAATAAATAATGCCTAAGAGAATTGTCCGAAATAATAAAAATCTGAGATTACAGCGATGGGGAGGGCGCTCAACATAGCGGCGCGGAGGCGCCTTTGCTTCGCAGATTTAATTTTCATTCTTCACAAGAGACGCGCGTTTGCTCTTATGTAAGCGCTAACTTTAAGCGCTAAAGGGGCCCAATAAGAAGCTCACTTCTCGTTTCTTTTCTTCTCTTCCTTCTCTTCTTTCTTTACAGCCCCTTCTCTCATTTTCATTCTTTTCTCTTCTCAATTCTCATTTTTCTTCTTCTTTCCAAAATAATTCAATAATATCCTACGAACACAAAAACAATAAAACTCCGCATAAATATGCTCGAAATAAATAATTAACAATTAAAATCATACATAAATTAAGTGTATAAAATACACTTATCAAATACTCTCAAACTTAGACTTTTGTTAGTCCCGAGCAAAATTATAAAAAATATATACCAAAAACTCATATCACCAACAACCAACAAGAATAGTCAAGAAATATTCTGGAGCAATGGCCTCAACATTAATTTTAAAATTCAAATACAATCTCATCCAACCTACTAACACTTGAAAATTGTAATCATAACTAAATAACCTCATAAAAGTACAATCTTCGCAACTCACGTTTCAAATCCAAGTTCAATTCAAACATTCATAGATCATGAGGACTTTTCAAGGTAGAAATGGATCAAATATAGGGATATCAAAAACACTCACATTCAGGTAAATGCAAAGAATAATAGTGTGTGCGTGTTTTGATCAAAAATTCATATTCATTAAAAGTATCAATCAACAGTCCATATGCTAAATTCTTGCAACTCTTATCCATTAGTATATTAGGCAACTAAGACTCGGTCAATAGGACTTAATCAGCTTATAATGTAAGGTCTGGCTCATGGCTACAAATAAAGGAATAAAAATTCAAAATAAGGAGTAATGTATGCTCAACTCTAATTTCCACTCCTTTTCATTCACACTTTCACTTTTTCTTCACTTCATTGATTTTTCATCATTTTCTTTTCTACTACTTTTTCATCCGTCATTTTTTTTTCAAACACCTTTTCAACTCTTTTTTTTTCTTCTTCACTACTACCTTTTTCTTTTCAATTCATCCACCACACCATTACTTAGTCAAAAATAAAAACTAGGAGCATATAACATTTTAGCATTCAAATTACTTCTTCAAAGATAGGAATTAGTGTTTAGGCTAATCATAGGTAGTAAATGTAGGACCTTGAAATAATGACGAATGGTGGTTTTATCACACGTTTACACGCATGTCATTCGATTTTAAATAAGGCTCAAACAAGGTACTAGGGGTAAAATTAATCAATGGGTAGCTTGAAATGCTCAAACGATTTCAGAAAAGCTGCCTAAATCATCCCTAATCACATTTATGCATGTATTTTGTCTCAAAAAGTGTTCGAACTAGTTCTAGACAAGTCTCAATCCACAATTAAATCATACAAATTTTAATCAGTGCAAAAAATAATAATCATCAGCAGTAAACGTGATTTTCACAACAAAATTCCGATTTGTGTACCTCATTGTACTCATATACATGTAGTCTCAAATAGGCAACTAAGGATAAAATATATTCAATAAAATTCAGGCACAAAAATTTCAAAAAATGCCTCAATCATTTCTATGTTTGTATGTTTCAAAAATCAGATTCAAGTATTTTTCACAAAGTATATAGGAAATTGTTCATCCAATTGGTTCTATTTTTAAAAAATTAGAATTTGGTTAAATAGGTGGACATTCATGAATATCAGTTATAGCACAAAATTTTTTTCTGCATTGGCCATGTATCCAATTTTTTGCTTGACTCAATTCAACTCAAAACTTCAACTAACACAACAAATAAACTCAAACAAAAATTTTAACTATAAAGCACAATAAAATTCAACTAAACAACTTTCAATAATTCAAATCATCAACCAAACAAGGAACTAAATCATTGACAAAATGATACATGCCCCAAAACTTAGTACAATCATTGTCCCTAAAGATTAAAAATAATAAAAAAAACACGGGACGCGTACCTTTCGACAACGAGCATCAAGACTCGGCGTCATCATCGTCATCTCCATGGAAAGAATGTGCAGCATCAGCAGTATCATCAGGCGACCACTGTGGAGGAAGTGGATATGGCACAATCGTTGGAGGATAATTTCTAGCAAGAGCTGCAGTGAAGTCATGCATATATGTCATATGAGCTCGCATCATCTTTCACTGCTTCTTCATCTGAGCAAGTATGGCCTTAGAATCATTCGGAGCAAAATACTCAGCGGCGGAATGCGACGGTAATGACATAGGGTGTAAGGCCAAAAAATAATCAGTTACTAATTACGAAATTTGAGATTTAAATTTCGAATATTGGAAAATATTCAATTAGATTATTTATGGAAATTAGAGATTTAATTTCCGAGTTGAAAATTTTTAATTTGAGAATTTACGGATTTTGAGATTTAAATTCCGGAATTTTTAAATTAAAAGAATAAAATATTTGAATTGAATATTTTGAAATTGAAGATGGAAATTCCATGTACCAAGAATTTAAGAGGATTTAATTCGGAGGTAAAACTCGAGCAGGGACTATTTTGCAAATATCGAAGTTTCGAGGAATAGAATGCAATTTTTAATTTTAATCCGAGAATATCTAATTTGAGAATTTTTGGAGTTTAGATTTAAATTTTAATATTCTTAAATTATTTAGAATTGAAATTGAATTAATTTATTGGCCGAGAACTAGATCACAATTAATGAAGAGTTTAGGGGCTAAAGTGCAATTTCCCTTTCAAGTTGGAAATCACACGTGTGATGTATATAATTTGTGTACATCTTAGTGTCATTCAGCAGAAGAGATCGAGAGAAGCAAGAAAGAAGAAGAAAAAGCCATGACCGTTTCGTTCAAATTTCGATATCTTTTGATCCGGTCGTCCGATTTGAATTCCGAATATAGTTCCGGAATCCTTGCGAAGAGGGCTACGAATTGGTGTAAGTATTATGATGTTTACAGCATATTTCAAAATTATAATGTTGGGAAATCAGAATTGAAGCATGAATTTTTGTTCTTGAGTTTATATGCGTTACCGAATCGAAGAACGAATGTTGTTGGACTTTGATATGAACTTCCAGCTTATATTCGAATTATTACACCTTTGATGTTGTTGGTTTATGCTGATATATTGGTTTAGGAGGTGTACTTGAAACTAATATGATTGTTAGACTTGATATGTATAACGATATCGAAGTTGGATCGAAGAACAAGCGTCGGTTGCAATTGCTATGATTTTTCAGAAGTATATTCGATCCTATGCTTCTGATTTTGTGATATTTGATGATATATAGCTAGAATGAGTTGTACTTGAAGTTTATTTGAATGATAGAGTTGGTAAAAATGAGTTACGATTGCCGAATTTTAACCGTTATGCCGTAGAGTCAAGAATTGGAAAGTGTTTGAGTTTAGATTGATTGAGCTGGATATTGTTTGAGTTCTTGCTGACATTATTGGATATATATGCTATGTTTTCAGATTGAAAACAGGGGGCTTCAAGTTAATAAGACAACTTCGAAACCGGTTGACGAAAAAATAAGGGTTGTGACTTGTTAACCTTGACGATTGAGTTGAAGTTGTGAATAGAAGTTGGATATGAGGTTGTTGTGTTGATTTACCAGATTGCGAGCAACTCAACCACGACTCAACGAAACGAAAGGTATAAGACGACATCGAGAGTCAAGGGTTTGAAACTCAAGGATGAAGCTTCTTGAGTTGTCCCGATAAACCACATACTTGTTGCTCTTTATTCTTGATTTAGAATTTGATGTTGTCGATCCATCTCAGGTAGTAGATCTTTATTGAGTTATATATGATATGAAAAAAATTGAATTGATGGACCTTATTTTCGAGTCAGACGACTACGATAGATGGATATCCATATCAATATCGTATACGAATCTTGATGGCAGTGATTAATTATGAATCAATTCGCTAGCACACTATATAAATCTATTGATTTGAAGTATGATTTGATTTAGTGCTTTGAAGCTTTAAATTGAAGTATTTAGAGTTGATTGATATGAATTCGATATGTATATGTCTTTTATATTGGAAATTATATTCTCACCGGAGTTATCCGGCTGTTGTCTTATTTTGTATGTGAGCATGGCAACAGGTGGGGCAGGAGCTGACCAGAACTGATATGGGTAGCTCGAGAGAGTGAGACGTAGATGTGGTGTCTCGGTTTGTAGCTGATTTGATGAACTTTAGATTCCTATCCAGTTTGTTATATGATAAGAGTTTGGTTGTAGTTTGAATACTCATGTTAAACTCTTGTGTAGTTGTACTCTTTTGATGTATTGTAGACTACTACTTTGAGGTATGACATGCTTGATATTATGCATGACCATTGATATATATGTTTGTGCATGTTTTAGACTTAATATATCATGTTGGAAAGGAGTTTTGAGATCAAAGTTTGAGCTGCAAAAACAAGATCTTTTTCTGCCCAGATCAGCGACCGATATGCTCTTTTTGGCAGACCGGGCGCAGCCCAAAACTCCCCAACCCGAGAGTGGGGTTAGGGAGGGGCGCTCGATTAGCACTTTTTAACCGACCAAGCGCAACCCCCTTTGAAAAAAAAATTTTGTTGTTTAAAGTATCTTTGATCCTTTGTTAGTTAATCATGTTTAGTGATTAATTGCCCCAAGATTTGATTAGCAAACCAAGGCCCCACATAGGGACTTCCAAAGGAGGAGGGACTGGCTCAAAGTGTGGTAATGCCTCAGAAGGCTGTGGTGGTGATTCAGCTAGCTGTGCAGAAGTACTCGCCGCCTTCTTCTTATCACGTTTCAATGCACCAGTAATTTTTATAGGACCCCGTATCTCAAGAAGTTGCTTAGTATCATCCCATACAACACCGACTCTCTGAAAAAGTTCTATAATCAAAGATGAATGGGGCATAGTGATGGTCGAGGATCCCCTAACAGCAGCAATGATAGAATCCTAAATCACCCTCCCAACATCAACAGATTTTTCCGTCATAATGCAGTACACAAGAGTAGCCTTAGCCTTCGTCACATTTGATGTATGCCCATATGGCAACATCCTGGCAACCACAAACTCATGCCAGTTATTTGCTTCTCTTTGAAGAAAGATAGATGAAAAAGTAACAAGTTCTTGCTTTGCATTTTTCTTCCATTCCGCCCCATCATGACACAAAGTCTGAATTACAAGATCATCGGGAAATGGACCATTTTTGAATACCTGATACTCATCATCTTCAATGTTTGGCATGCCATAGAGATTATTAATTGTGCTCCTGTAAAAATCCACCAATTTTCCTCTAACTCTAACTTTGAGATTCACATCTTTGATCATTAGATTAGCGTAGAACTCACGAACCAAAGATACAACAGCCACAGGCGGACTCTTGACAAATGATTCCCAATCTCTTCTCCTCGCTTCAATTAATGTCGGAGCATCATACTCTCTTTGGCTCATTCCTCTTTCTATCTGCATTCCCTTCTCCATCAAATCAACATAATAGGACTCAATCGTGACATTCCAAAAACGATGGCGATCATATGGGGCAGCAGCCGAAGAAGACAATGCTCTCTTTCCTTTAATTTTTGGCAACATTGTAACTCCACAAATTAACACAAATCCAATACCGCGATCAAATCACCACAGTCTCAGATATAATTCACAAGTAGGTTCAAGCACAAAGATATCCAATCCAATTCATCGAAAACTTGGTGTGCACTACTTCAATGCTATTCAATTACACACGCATTACCGTTCTCAATACCACAAAAATCGCAGAAATCAACTTCCTCAAATTACAACGTGAGCACGGCTGAAATATAAGAGAAAATTTGTACTTTTTACCGAGCAAATTAGAAATCTGCACAAACCCTCCACGAAGCTCCTTTCCTGTTTCCGTGCGAACGTGGAGAAATTAAATCTGATTAGTGGCCTTTTTGATGAAGATAAAACCCCAAATCCAAGAGATGGTCCGAGTATTTAGAGATGAGATCGTGCGTAAGAGTGAGGGAGTGAGATAAACTGGGACGAGAAGAAGCCTTTTCATTTTGTGACTTTTAATATGTGGAAGGTTTATTGTGCGCGTAGAAGAGATGCACGATTGCGCATAATGAAGAACTGTTGGTAATCTTGTTTGCGCTGATGTCTGCGCCCTTAAGTAGCGCGTTTGCGCATGATTAAGCGCAGTTGAAGAGGATCGTTAGCGCATGGATTGCACTAAAGAGCTGCGCGATTGCGCCCTTAGCTGCGCGGTTGAGGACATTTGTTTGCTCCTAAGTTGCGCTGAAGAGTAGCGCGTTTGCGCAAGAGTCTGCGCACTTGGGAGCTGGTTTGCGCATGGATTTGCGCTAATAGGCTGCGCGTTTGCGCACTTTGCAGCCATCCTTGCATCAGTGTAGTGTAAAGTGTGCACGAGCGCTCGAGAGGAGGGGCGCGGGCGCGCCTCTTGTTCGCACTTCAACATCTATTTCTTCCAGGGGTTGAGCGGGCTCTCGATTGGGAGGAGCGGGCGCGCCGTCTGCTCGAATTTGAGATTCTTTAAACCCGAGAAATTTGAAAAATGACAAGAATTAGGTTTCAAAAATTGATAATAAATTACTTAACAATAAATAAATAACAAAAATTAAATAAACTAAAAATAAAAGCAAATAAAATAAAATAAAATGCTTGGGTTGCCTCCCAAGTAGCGCTTGGTTTAAAGTCGTCAGCCCGAATTTCACCGATTTTAGGCGGTCTTCCCTTTTTCTTTCACACGCCAAATAAATTCCACGAACCGCCTTTTAAATTTTGTTTTTTTTTTCGTGAACATATTCTTTGGTAAATTTGGCGCTCTCTCCTTCGATGAAACAACCGCAAAATCAGCTCTTTGACAACCTTCCAACTTCATAACCGGCTCAATTAAGCATAGTTCTTCGATGGGTGGATTAAGTGTCTTCATGAATATGTTGAAAATTACTCTCTCGCCTTCAACACACATCGACAATTCACCTTTCTTTACCTCGATCTTGGTATCCGCAGTGGCCAGGAATGGTCTTTCCAATATCAGTGACATATTTGTATCCTTCTCCATATCTAGCACAACAAAATCCGCAAGAAAAATAAATTTATCTATTTTTACCAAAACATCTTCAATGATTCCAAGCGGATATGTAATAGATCTATCAGCCAACTGCAATGCAATCATTGTGGGCTTCACCTCACAAAGTCCTAAGCTCCCAAAAACAGACAAGAGCATTAGATTAATGCTAGCTCCTAAATCGCAAAATGCATTATTAAAATAAGAAGAACCAATCGTGCAAGGAATAGTAAAACTCCCTGGATCCTTAAGCTTTTGTGGCATCTTCTTTTGTAGCACCGGACTGCACTCCTCCGTTAGATTGACCACCTCGTTTTCTAACAGCCTCCTTTTCTTGGACATCACCTCCTTGATGAACTTTGCATAATTCGGCATTTTCTCCAAAGCATCAGCAAAGGGGATGTTGATATGAATTTTCTTGAAAATCTCCAAGAATTTGGAGAACTGTTCATCAAATGCTTTCTTCTTGAACCTTTGGGGATATGGAAGTGGAGGTTTGTACATCTGGTTTGGCTCAGGTTCAGCTTCAATTTCTTTCTCCTCGACTTCTTTCTCTTCAACTACAGCTTTTTCAGGCGTCTTGCTCTCAGGTTGGCGCTCTTCATTATCCACTTGCTTCCCACTCCTCAATGTGACAGCATTACACTGCTCCTTGGGATTCACCTCAGTATTACTTGGGAAATGGCCTCTGTTATTATCTTTCAGTATGCTCGCCAAATGGCCAATGCTAGTCTCCATGGATTGCAATACAACACCCATGTTGGTCACATGTGTCTCTAAGCTGTCCAGGCGAGTCTCAGTCCTCGCCATCCTCTTACCAGATTCCTGCACAAATGTACTAACAACATCCTCCAAAGACTTCTTACCCTCACCCTTATTTGTAATGAACCCCGGAGGATTCAACACATTTTTATTGTTAGCATACAAAAAATTTTCATGATTACGCAAACTAGGGTGATAAGTATTGGATACAGGATTACCTCTGTAAGCTCCATAACCTCTCTGATTTATGTACTGCACTTGTTCAGGATAGTAAGATTCGTCCATAGCACCCGGAACACCTACTGGTTCTGCAACACTCACTTTATTCAACGCAGCTACTTGTGTATTCAGTGTAGATAATTGAGCAGTGATAGATGTGAGAGGATCCACTGCATACACTCCAATTGGCTTCTTGACTCCCATACGCTCAGATGGCCATTGAAAACTATTGATCGTCATCTGTTCCAACATATGATAGGCATGTGCAGGGTCCTTTGCAAATATAGTACCTCCAGACGCAGAATCCACATTCATCCTTGTAGGCGCATTCAGCCCATTGTAGAATAATTCTATTTGCTCCCAATCTGCAAATTTATGGTTAGGACAACGTCTAAGCAAATATTTGTACCTTTTCCATGCCTCGTATAGTTGTTCAGTGTCCATCTGCCTGAAGATGCTGATTTCAATCTTCAGTTGGGTGGATTTAAAAAGAGGAAAATATTTTGCAAGAAATTTTTTTGCCATCTCCTCCCACGTAGTGATGCTTCCTAGTGGCAGTGATTGGAGCCAACTTCTGGCCTGATCCCTGAGAAAAAACGGAAACAAGCGTAAGCGTATAATATCCTCAGACACACCATTAATTTTTATCGTATCGGTTATCTCTAAAAAAATGCGTAAGTGTAGGAGAGGATCAACAGTGGCGCTCCCATTAAACTGGTTCCGCTGAAACATGTTGATCAATGCAGGCTTTAGCTCAAAATTGTTGGCATTAATGGTTCCACGAGCTATTCCAGAGTAGTGAGTCTGGATCGTCGGTCGGAAGTGATCTCTAATTGGCACCAAGGGTGCTTGATTTTCTTCAGTCATTCTATAAACTTATTCTCTTCTCGCTCTTCTCAAAGCACGTGCAGTGCGCTCGATCTCCGGATCAAACAGTAAAAAATTCGCACTTTGAGATCGTCGCATAAACTGCAATTAAAAATAAGAAGAAATCAATTAGTAATTTGAAATTAAATAAAAAAAACTCTAAATTAAAATCTAGACTGATTGGTAACAAGACTAAAAAATAATCAAAATTTACTCCCCGGCAACGGCGCCAAAAACTTGTTGTAAAAAATGCTCGCAAGAATACGAGTGTCAAGTTTTAATATAGTGAAAAATCAAGCATCGTTCCCACAGAGAGTAAAATGAAAATATTCAGTTCTTGTAATTAAAATAGTCCTAATTTTATTTAGAAAATTAATAATTGAGAATTTTGCAAAAAAATAAAATAATCAAAGAGTATTTGATAGTACACGCACACAACTTTCAGATAAAACTCAATCAGAGAAAAAATGATCTAAAGGTATAGATTTCACCTGGTTTCAACAACAATCATTCCTAAATAATTTATTTTCATGAATTCCCTTCAATTAATAATCAAGAACACTTAAGTGTATTATTCCCTCTTTCGAGTGCCGAATAAAATATATCAACCACAATTCAATTCCAATATCTCTATTAATAATCTACTTGTAGTGATCTATATAAAACCAATGTTCTTTTCTAAGTTTCGTTAAAATTATATACTCTCTCGAGCTATATAAATAATTAACAGTGTATTTTATATTGGTCCTATTCAAAATCCCGTCTGTCGAGTGCCAGATTTCAAATAAATATTACAATTCAATTATTGATCACGTAATTGAAAAGACAATCAATTCTAGAAACACAATTAATCTAAAGGAACTCAATTCAGTAAAATCACAAATTCATGAGAGTGTCTACACCAGGTTCCATCCGACCTCTAGACTCTAAAAGTTTAGTTAATAATCGAATTTAAATAAATACAAAACATGTTTATAAAACCCAACATCAATTCAATAAACATAGAATTCAAAGCAAGGAAACAAATTCGTAGTCGGTCTTCTGTGTCCAGTCCATCGACGTCCGTCTTTGTTGATTGATGTTCTTCTCTTCAAAACCTCGATCTCAATTCTCCAAACTATGTTCTGATGTGTGTGGCAGCTCCTCCCCTTTCTCTGATTAGTGTAGCCTTTTTATATTTTGCACAAAAGCCCAAGAAAATTGCCCGAAATAATAAAAATCTGAGATTACAGCGACGGGGCGGGCGCTCAACATAGCGGCACGGAGGCACCTTCGCTTCGCAGATTTAATTTTGATTCTTCACAAGAGACGCGCGTTTGCTCTTATGTAAGCGCTAACTTTAAGCGTTAAAGAGGCCCAATAAGAAGCCCACTTCTCGTTTATTTTCTTCTCTTCCTTGTCTTCTTTCTTTACATCCTCTTCTATCATTTTCATTCTTTTCTCTTCTCAATTCTCATTTTTCTTCTTCTTCCCAAAATAATTCAATAATATCCTACGAACACAAAAACAACAAAACTCCGCATAAATCTGCTCGAAACAAATAATTAACAATTAAAATCATACATAAATTAAGTGTATAAAATACACTTATCAATGGGTGACCTCCTGGAAAGCTCTAGTGCGTCAAGCTGACGTTGCGCTGTCACAAGTACTATAAAAAAATAAAATTGCATCTTGGCTAACCGCTATAAATTTTGGTCTAATGTTAAGCACTTGATCCTAACAACTAGTATGAGAGCCAAGTTCATGGATTTGAGTCTTTCAAGATGCATATTTCTATACTTTTTTGGGGGTAATATTGTTGGATTAAGAGTGTAAGAGTGAGAGTAGTACTAGGATTGGTGCCTCCTGGGAAGATCTAGTATGTCAAGCTGCTGACGTTGGGCTACCTAATCTGGTTGGCTAGGTTGGTGTAAAAGAGTAACCCTAAATCAAGAAAATCCCCAAATCAAAAAAAAACCTAACCCATTAACCTAAATCACGCCGCCGCCACCTCCTCCGGCCAAACCCGCCGCCGGAGACCATGACCCATGGCCGCTTACCATGGCCGACCACATCTGTACCTTTTTTCGGCCAGCAATCCGTCGCGTTTTTTTTAAAGAAACGGCCAAAATCCGGCCAATTAACGACAGTTTAACCATCGATCTCCACCATCACATGCATGTGCTTCATCTTCATTATATTGACATATAAAGTCAAGCCCGCGATCTAATTGACCAGAAATCGAAGCAAAAATCATCTAAAACTGGACAGAAATCGCGCGCATGTATCACAATTTTCCGGCCATTCTGCAGCGGTTTCCCGCGAACGGTGGTCCCTTGGTGGTCGTTCCGACGTGATATTCCGGCGAAGTCCTTCAATTCCAGCAAGTGGATTCCTTATGGCGATTGATTTGTTTGATTTCCAAACTAGGGTTCACCACAATAATATTTGGGGATTTCAATTGTTTTTTTTAATTTCAGATTATGATGTCAAAAAAAAATTGATGTAATTATTCATGAAAATCAATTTGATTTTCTAAATCCGAATAATTCAAATAGCATGATCAATAAATAAAAAAATTCTAATAATTCAACATGAACCTGTCTCTGATACCACTTATTGGAGATTTAATAATAATTGTGATTGAACTCACAACAACCAAGAATTCATGTCGAATTAAAAGAAAGTAAATAACAGTAAGAACATAACTGAATCCATTGATTGATTTAACAGAGTTATGGATCTTCCAAGACAATAAAGAATCGACCACTTTATTCTCGCCTGGGATGGAAACCAGGATCCATATATATAACCTGAGCAGTCTTCTACCCATCACAGAAGACCTAATTGAGCTGGATTTCTACAAATAAAGTGGACCATACCAGTTTACTTTAATATTTTAGAAACTGATCATAATTAATCACATCACTTTATTAGATTATTTATTAGATAACAGTCCATGAACAATTAATTTATTTATGTAAGCCCAATAAAAATAGTTCCAACATTTAGAACCTAATAAAATATGTTCCAATCTTTTCGTTATAATGAACTCATGGAATGTCATATACTCCAAATCTTACACTTCATTCAAGTATTTTTATTTGAAACAATTTACGGAAAACTCCCATTTTCAATCATGTTCTTGCAGGGATGTCCACGCTGGGAAAAAAAATTTAAAAACGAAAAATCTCGATCTAAATAGGAAGAACATATAAATAGAATATAAGAAAAGTATAATATATATTATTAGGGGAAGTTCTTTGCAGAAAATGTAGAATCTGAGCCGAGAAAACATATCAATCAAGAAATGGCCGCGACTTGTGTAACAATTATGAACATGGAGTAGTGACATTTTTTCCTTTTGATCTTCTTCCACTCTACCGCCACTTAATTGGTGGCGGGAGCCGTACGTTATACAAATGATTATGGGATAATTGCATATACTACCTCAAAATGATCATGAGATTGTTAAAAAAATTTTATGACTATAAACTCTTTGTGTTTTCAAATTTTGTGCACAGATATCCATGAAATTACATACGAACAAAGGGTTATGTGCTCAAATTTTGAAAACACAGAAAGTATGTGCTCAAGATTAAAAAAACACAGGAAGCTAGTAAATCATTATTTTTTCATAGAGGTTTTTTTATCTATCTCGGTATTTCATATGAGTAATGTATATATGCAATTACCCCAATTATTATTTATGGACAAAGAAGTAAAATTATTTATTTCAATACAAATCTTCAGTTTGAATTAAAAATTCGAAATAATTATGCAATGTTAAATTCAGACGGAAAAATAGTCATCTCCAGAAATATTTTTCTATGCTATTATTATGATTATTTCTGTTGTTAATTTATTTATCCTTATTCTTATTGTTATAATTTCATTTATTGTCTTATATCAATATTATTATATGAAATCAAATAAAAACGTAAAAAAAAATAATCAGTTTTCTGTTCAATATATTATTAAATTAAGTTTCTTCTTTATTTTTTCCACTATAGAAAGAAAATCAAACTTATTCTTATAACCTTTGATAACCATAATTTATCATGCTATCTAATTTGTTTAAAATAAAGTTTATATAGTTCTAGATGTGATTTTGAATTTTAAATCCAATATCCGATTTTCTATAACAAGAGTACTATCGAAAAACTGGCTATACCTCAAGCCCAAAAAACACTAGTTACTTAGAGCATCTGCAGATTGGTTATTTTTTTTTAGAGTTATAAAACTGAATATTAATTACAAGAAGTGTGAATGCATATTAATCTACTTTAATTTTTAAAAACAAATCTATTTAACTTAAAAAAAACAAATTTATTTTACATTTAAAAAATCATAAATCTTATTTTAAGTAATAAATATATTTAAAAAGTAATGATATTTTTTTTTATTTTAAATAGTAATTATTTAAACATTATAAATAAAAAAATTATTTACTTAGTAAAATAAAAATGAAGATATTCAAGTGGATAGTGAGACTCATAACTAATGAGTATTTATTAAAGTTAAAATAAATGTGAGTGAAAGAAAAGTATTAATATTGTAATTTCATGTGTATTATGTAAGTAACTCAACATGTAACACTACATGTATATGTGATATTTTGTTTAATATAATATGTATGTGGCATGTGGACCTTATGTTTTTTAAAATGTGAAAAATATTAACGTTAAAACGAATATGAATATCCTTATAAAAATACGAAAATGACAGTGAATGTTATGTCATATCTGTCATATATTTATTTTTATTTAACTTTCAACATTTAGATAAATATGGACATTTTATTTATTTATTTGGAACATGGATAGACATAGGAATTTAGGAAAGAAGGAGCAAAAGAGTTACGTAGACAGAGGCCTTAAAGATGACACAAGTCCAAGGGTTTGGGGCCCTCGTGCATGTCACGTGCCTTTTTTATGGCAATTTTTCGGCGATTATTCTTCAGTTTCTCGATTCTTCTTGCACATGTCATGGCACTTTAGATTTTTTTGCAGTATTTATTGAATATTACTCTAAAGTTGAATCGATAAATAGACATGTGTTTTAAAAAAAAAAAATTGTGGGCTCCGCTCCACATATATTAATTTTTTAGGCATACTCTTAGCACATTTTATTAAGATACGTGTTGTTAGTAAATAAATATATACCATTGGTATGCTAGGATTGGATGTTGGTTCTTCACTCAGGTCTTCGTCGTTCGTATACATCCTTCGATTTAACCCCACATAAATTAATGGGTTTTTCACTCATGTACTCATGTGACAAAAGATCCCTTCAAGGTCAATTCTTTTTCCAAAAATATACTGATATTCATCCATTAGGATAAACATAGCTGGTCATAACAAAAATAATTGTCGGTTGTGTCGGCCCAGATTTATTACGTGGAGACATTAAAAATTTCAGGGTCTATATACTTTTTTTTTTTGGGTAACTCCCTACAAATGGGGTAAGTCAATTTTTAATCTGTTTATCTAAAATGATAAATAAAGAAAATCATACTATCATCGTATTTGGTAATTTTTAAAATAAAAGAACTTATAAGATCTAACCCTTCAACATGTTTAAATAAGTTTATCTACGCATAATTAAACGTATTTTTAAAATAAAACTATACAATTAGTAAGCTCAAAATACAGTGTATGAGCTTATAAATTGTTTCAAATAAATTTACTCAAGCATCATTTAAATCGACACAAAAACTCATGTAAACTGTCTCAGGGATTAATTTCGTGAGATGAATCTTCTATTTGAGTTACCGTGAAAATGTACTAATTTTAATGTCAAAAGTATTACTTCTATTGTAAATATGGGTAGGATAAACTCATCTCACGAATAAAGATATATGAAACCGTTTCAAAAAAAACTCCTCTTAAATCAATTATTCAAAATTCTACGAGTGGTTATGTTTTTCAATTTTGTTAGCTTGTTTTGGAATTTGTCATTACTTGATTTAGGATGATATTGTTTCATGGATATTAGATAACGATTATATTTGCTAGATATTGTTCTATTAAACATCTTGCATATCCGACGATGAGATCTTAGCTCAATGGCTAAGGTTAAGATCTTGAGGTTCTTTGGTCAAAAGATTCGATTTCCGTTGACTGCGGGTAGTTTTTTTAATTTATTTAGGTAGATTTAGAAGTTTTTTTTTATTAATAATAATAATTCTTCTGCTCGAAATAAATACGTTTCGAGTCCACGCTCAAATCTCGTCTGTCATGCAGGTAGGTTAGAGATTCTTTTCACTAATTGATCATTGACATGTGAGACAGTCTTCTATGAATTAGAGTAGGTCTCTTGTAAGACAAATAAACTCTACCTATATTTTCAATAAAAAATAATATTTTTGGCATAAAAGATAACATTTTTTTATGGGTAACCCAAATAGGAGATCTGTATCATAAAATTGATTTATAAGACCATTTCACGAGAGTTATTTTTGTAGGAATTTTATGTATACTTAAATAGCATATATTTGTGTGTGTTCAGAATAGATTGATAAATCATTGAGAATATCTAGTCCAGATCAATTTAAAATTATTTTGATTTTAATTCTTAATAAAGATTGAGCTGGAAATAATAAGATTTTGTACAGATATAATTCTGAATATTGTAGTTATGAATATACAAAGTTTCTATTTTCTATTGCAATGAATTTGAGACCAAATTCATGCTGTACGTGTTGAAGAGAAGTAACTCGAGGTGGTCTGTATCCAGTTTTGCAGTATCTTGATTCATCTTTCGAGAGAGGAAAGTGTTTTTCTTGGGCTAGATTCGTTAAAATTTGTTCATTGCTTAGATGTCAATTTTATTTTATTTTATTTTATTTTTTTGAGAGGGAGTCTCCAGTTAAATAAGTTCGTCGGTATTTGTAACATCGGTCGGTTGTTAGTGAATTGTTTGATTTTTGGGTGTGGCCCAGTGTAGTAAAGATCTTTTGTGTGTCCATTACATTACTTTGCTTTACGTTGCATTATATTTCTTTGCTCTTGGCCAATTTTTCATAAAATAGGCCGGTCTATTGTAAGATCACTAGGATTTATATCTATCGACACATCGTTTCGATTATATGTATAATTAAAAGTAATATTTTCGACATAAAATAATATTTTTCATGATTCGAATTGAATCGGAGATAATTCTAACAAAAATATTATTCCGTGAAAAGATCTAATTTTTTTTTTGTTTCTGCTGTTAATATTTGTTTATATATTTCGTCTCTCTTTAATTTCACCAGTCTTAGATCTATTTCGTGGATGTTCTCATTCTCAACTGCAATTATCAATAATGACGGTACAATAATATAAATCTCTAACAGACTAAATACATGGAAAAACTCATTTACTGAACTAAATCAAAACTCGACTAATTGCGTGTCATATCATCTACCCAGGGAACAAGAATTTCCTATTATAGAATGAGGAGATATTTCATGCCTCCGAAAGGCCATCAACTATTTTTTTTTTCCGATCGAGGACTATACTTGTGGCTTTTACAATCGACGTGTGGGATAAATTTATCGGCTAACACAGTAATATGTAAATATTATAGTCAGGTAAATCGTACTAAACAAATAATGTAGAATAAAATAACTTTGAAAAAATATTGATTATTGATCAAGCATTCATTTACTTTACCCACTCAAAACCAAAGTGACAAATATGTAAAACTATTTGAGACCAATTAATTTCTTTTACAAGGTTTTCCTAACTCATAGCAAGAAAGTTATTTATTTATTTGAAGAAAAACGAAATTGTTTTAAATAACTAATCTACCAGTACTAAAAAACGAGTAAACAAACACCATGTACAATAAATAATCGAATATTTAACAATATTAAAGTGTAATATTTACACGATCGACCTTGAATCCAACATCAAATCATATGGAATAATGCCTACAAATTTAATTAATGTGGGTACTTCACCTTTGATGATCACTTCTACGTACAACTCTAAAAATAAATCATATTCTAACCTTTACATTAAACCTCACACGTACACACAATTTCCACCAAATACACCTTTTGAAATATCACGATCGAATGAATGAAATCGTCAGGATTCACCCGAGACGATGTTACTGGAGTGGTCCAAGCCAATGGAGACGATCCCATCTGCAGCCTGATTAGGAGAGGGCCAATTAGCTGCAGGGAGCAAGCTGGTGATTGGTGGGAAGCAACATGTGCAAGTTTCTTGGCATGGCTTCGGAGTGTCCACTAATTGTTTAAGGTTAATATCGGTCACAAGCGAAATGACGACGTTGTCGGAATCGAGCTGCTGGGGCACGGAAGGAGAAACAGGCTCTTTCAAAGGACCCCAACACTCCACCTTGTTGAATTCTGGGATGTTGGAGTGGAAATATACCCAAACCAATGCATCTTGTAGCTCTGGGTAATTGTTGAGCAAGTTCACATCTCCATGTACAAACGCCTTCAAAACCTACAGATGATAAAAATAAATTAATAATAATTAATTCCCCAAATTTTTTTAGTAATCATGATCATGAAATTACGTAAGAAATATTGGTTAGCTAGTAATTAATTACCACGGGAAGTTCTTTGCAGAAGATGTAGAATCTGAGCCTAGCAAACATATCTAACAAGAAATGGCCGCCGCTGATGTGACAATGAACATGGAGTGACATTTTGCCTTTGATCTTCTTCCACTCTGCCACCACCTCATCTCTCTGTAATCTGTTGTACCAACCTTGCAACTGCATCCATCATATCCCATCCAATTATAATTAATAATTAATTAATACATAATCACGGCTTATATCATAATCTTAACCCAATAATTTACACACACAAATTTTTTCAATTTTAATCTCTTCTCATCCAAGTGTGTCACACTGTACCCGACGACAAATAAATGTCATGCTATCGCTTTCACTCCCCGACGCCACAAATTAATGGCCCAAAAATGAAAATCAAGCAACCAGTAATAATTTCCCATGCTCATTTATTTACATATATAAATATATATTTTTTTCAAAAAACAAAAGTAGAAAAAAAAATGAAAGAAAGATAAATCACGGCCGACAGTCAATTTTTCTTGTCTTTATTACGGAATATTAAACTAATTAAACCACCGTCTTCTTGCACAGTACTTTGACTTTCTAACTTTTTCTGGAAACGTATCCACAGACAAGAAAATGGTAAATCTCCCCAGTTATAACCCATTAAATTAAAACTAAAAAAAAAGTTTAATCACTAATCCCATTATTAATTACAACCTTAAAAAAAGGAAAAAGAAAATGAATGAATTACCTGGGAATTATGGATGGTCTGAGAAATTGCAAGAGTGAGCTTGGAAGTAATATCACTGTGCGTAAGCGTGTAAGTTCTGGGAAGCTTTCCGGGGTGTTTCTTTTCGTCCACTCCTACGAACAATACTTTCAGCTTCGATGCTTCAAATATAGCTGGCCCAAATAATCTCGCAACCTGCAGCAGATATATTATTATTATTATTATAAAAAAAACATAAAATATGTTTTGAAGAAAATTAATTAATAATTACCGGGACAGTGGATTGTTTTTTTTTGGTGGAACATCTCCTTCTTGGTCTGTTTAGAGAGAAGAAGGGGTGGAATTCGAGGTTGGAAGGGAGTACCAAAGCCAGAGTTAGAGCACCCATATAGCTCACCAAATATAAAATCAATTCCCACTCGATCGGAAGAGAGAATATTGTTTGATTGGAAAAGAGAAGATTTATTGGGTTTGCTTTAATTGGTTTGTTTCTTGGTTATAATTGTTTGGTGTTGATATTGGGGTGGCTAGAAAAGAAAGTTAGGGGAAGCGTAGAAGATTGTGGCATCAAACGTGGAACTTTGTGCTTTGTTCGCGCGAGAGATTGATGGGACTAGTTGCGTGTCAAATTAACCGTAATAAGGGGCGCTTTCATTTGCTTCCAGCATTCATACTTTTAAGCTTTTTTCCTTTTTTTTTTTTTTTTTTTTGAGGTAATTTTAAGCTTCTGTTTTTAAAGTCTATTTAAGGATGGATAATTATTTCATGATTTTGTATATATATATATATATATATATATATATATATATATATATATGTATGTTGTCGTATAATAAGACGTTGAAATATTAATATTTTATGTTGAAATGTTAATTTTTTTTATTTTATTAAATAAAAGGTATTTAAAAACAAAATAAAATATAGTATTACTAAAAATAAAATAAAATTACACATAGTTCGTCGATTGCATATATTGAGCATTAATGCAAACGCTGAAAAAGAGCAAGAGGGAATTGTATTGCATGGCTAAAAAGCGGACCACGTAGAGGGGTTATAGCTTCACTCTGTGTTTTGAAGTTATTAAGTATACCAATCAAGTGTTGACACTCCACTTTGCGTGTGTTGTTTGCTCTTCTTTTGGACGTAAATTATATTGTGGGAAACCATGAAACACGAAGAAATCAAGTTTTTATATTTTTTCCCCCTTTTTCTTGGTTTGTTTAATTTTTATAAATATGTAGTTTAATTGTTTTTTTTAATTAATGTGCCCTCTATTAAATTATTTGTGAAAAGAGGGTTAACCCTATCCATATTTATAATAATAAGTAATAATTTTGGCATAAAATGTAATACTTTTTAATAGATAATTCATATAAGAGATCACTCTCAAAAAAATGACCTTTTAGACCGTTTCATAGAAGTTTTTTGTTTTATGGAAAACGTATTAACTATTTTTTGAATTAATTATATAAGATAAATAAAAATTTAATCGGTATGTAAATTTGCTTTTTTGAAAAAAAAAAATAATCTTACTACATATTCGTCTTTCTTATCAACACAAATTAAAGCGGGCGATGGCCGCAAAAATTTGTGTCTTGATTCAGAATATTCAAAGTTGAGAAAATACTATAATTTGGAGCTAAATATAATGCACAAGAATATGGAACACAGAGTTAATTTTGTCTCGATTCTAGTTTATCGATCGAGGCTGAATAAGCTCATCGCCTCACTTCATAAGTTATCGTATTTTACCCCTTATGGTATTTTTATATCTAATTTCTTAAAATTTAGCTAAATTTAAATAAATTGGTTGTTTTAAAAAAATACAACAATTATAATAATTTTTAGACGAAAAATATATTTTTAATAGGTTTCTGAATAATTTTGCCTAATTAATAATATGATATATAGACTAGTTGGCTGTGTAACGACTTCCAACTGCCAACCCTAACCTACCTATGCATGCATGCCAGCTATTTTGTTAATGCAATAGTTTACATAGTGTAAACCAAAAAGATAGGGTTATGAATTCGATCATCATTTAAAAATAATAATAAATAATTATACAGTGTAAATAACATTTTAGGTCCTTGTAAAAATATATTTTTAAAAAATTAGAAATTTCATCGATAAATTAAAAGGTTTTTGTGTATATATTCCATTGTTTTAAAAAATTAAACACATTTAATCTCGTGTTTTTAAAATTCAAGCGCATTTACCCACTTTACAAGGAGTTTACGTTTGATTTTTAAAAATACAAGATTATAAATGCAATTGACTTTGTACAATATAGGGTTTTTCATTTGTAATTTTCACATAGGTGATAACACATTTCATCCCACTTTGGCACGGTACACATGTCATTTTTAACCAAATAAATTATAAGCATAGAAATGAAAAATAGTTCTTCGGTACTCTATATATATTTGTTTATCTGTGATTTTGGTATTCATTGTTGTCAAATTTTACTATTAATCGGCTATATTTTTTTCAAATACTTTATCCTTTTTCAAACGCAACGCGCCATATATGTTAATATGATTATGATATGATATAGAGCATTGTCACATGACTCGCTCGTTAAAAATAAATAAAATTTAAAACCCAAATTTGTTGTTGCTATTATTATTTAATATTTGACGGAGAAAGTCCAACTTCATTGTTCGGCATATGTCGGAGAAAGTCGCCGCCAGACAGCCTCTAGTGGACAAATCAAACTCCCACCAGACTGGAAATTGTGTGAATTATAACGAATCACATTCCAAATTAGGTTTGCTATAATACTTGCATGGCGTCCGGTAAACGTACGTATTCGCTTACTTAATTCATTGTGCAGTCGCCTTGTTTGGGCCTAGGCTAGCTAGAGACGGGATAAAATTCCATCAAAGACATTGACGCAGCAGAGGAACATTTGGAAATAAGTGTTATGCAGTGCTAAGTGCCGGTCTAAATTAAAGAGCTAGTGGTGATTACGATACCTATGTCCCACATGCAGAAAATTGAAAATGAGTTACAATGAACTTTTATATCAACTTGAATTAATCATTTTCGTAAAACGAAAATAGATATAGAGTCCATGGTGCAGAGACTGGAGCGTGACAACTTGTGACATGATAGAAAGAAAACACATGCCCATGGTAGTGCTCATAACTTAACTTAATGTGCCATGGGAAAAAAAAAAAAACATGCCCATGTAGTGCTCATGCCCATGGTAGTGCTCATAACTTATACCTTAATGTGCCATGGAAAAAAAAACACATGCCCATGTAGTGCTCATAATTCGACTCATGTGTCATACCAAATTGAGAAGTAAAGGGAAAAGAGCAACGTGTCCTTCCGATGAAGCAAGATCTCGCGGATATTAATTTAAGGAGATAAAATAGGTGAAGAATTCGTCACTATTTTCATCAGCATGAATTGGAAGACTCCAAACGTACGGGGAAAAACTACCGATAGGGTAAATAATGAAAAGGGAAGAAGATGTTTACTTTTAATTAGAAGGATCTGGATTTGTGCAAGAAGACTTGCTTCTCAAGACTTTTGTACTAAATATATATTTTATTAATTTGTGAGATTTGAATTGATGGTTGCGTTAATCTTTATTAATTTATATATATATTTGAATATGATTAGTTGTTTTTCTATTTTTCATGATTATTGGTTATTCATTTGATTTATATTAAAATCTAATATATTGCTGAATTAGATATCAAATATGCTATCTTTTGATCATCTCTCTAATTTGTGAAGCAAAAAAATTAATAATTTTTGTTTTTGAATTTATTAAGTCTAAGAGAAATAGTTGTCTAGATTAATAAATGAAACTGCTTGTATTTGTGTTGTTTAGTTTCTTAAAGTTTTATCGTTTTTATGAGATTGCTTTAATTGATATATAAGACATAAGATTTGAACTAGGACATGTTTCCTATTGGGAAAATTGCATATATCATGCATGTAAAATCTCGGGTTTACGTACTGATAACCTCCTATGGAAAATTTTTTGAGCTGATAACCCCCGGTGATTCCAGATATGTAGCACATGCACCCTATCTCAGAATTTATTCAAATAAAAAATAAAAATGACAAAAATATTCTTAAATAAATAATTAGATTAATTTTGTTTTATAATTTTATTTAATTGAATAAAATAATCAACTTTTAATAATTAAATAACTATGAAAATTATATATAATTATTTTATCTTAATAGTAGTTATATGTGAAATATATTGTAGCAGAAAATTGTATATTATATTAAATTAATTAATAAGTTTAATTATTTTTAAATAAAATTTATTTAAATTAATTAAGGTAATTAAGGTAATTTTATAAATAAGATGAATTGGAAATATAAGTTAATATATTGATGTTTTACTCAAAATTTTCAATAAAAAGTGATAGAAGAGTTCATAATAGTTATTTAAGGGTATTTTAGACAATTTTTATCGAAAAAAACTGGATATTCGCACTACAAGCGCGTGAGTACAAAACATAGCCAGAAGGGTGCGCGTGCTATATATCTGTAATCATAGGGGGTTATCAGCTCAAAAAACTTTCATAAGGATTTATCAACAAACCTGAGATTTCACAATGGTAATATATATAATTTTTCCATTTCTTTTTAACGTCTAATCATAAGGAAAGATATGAAGTAAAATTACAATGGTGGATATTTTAAAATAAATTGATATTATTGGATCGTTGATCAAGTTAATAAATTTCAATGGTGGTGTCAACTGAAATCGAAGATAGTTTTATCTGAGTTTATTTGATCAATCTTAGGAACGATTCATGTATGTTTTTACTATTAGAAAATTAAATAGATGTTCAGTACAACATGTGAACACATTGTAATTTTACCACACATGTTTTTATCTGGGGCGGTCCTGAGAAAAACGAGGTCCTAAACGAAGATTAAAATATGACCCTCTTTTGCATTAATTTGAAAAGTCGAATATATATGAAAAAAATTGAATAGCACGATCAAAGTAAAACAAAATATGTAAATCAAGAAACTGAACGTTTTACATAATTCATCAAAATAATTTATTCAACAATCAATATTATTTAAAAAGCAGATTAAATCGTGTTTATTATAAGTAAAACATGTTTAAAGAGTTTTAATATGATTAAATCGAGTGGATAATCGACCTAGGAATTATCGGAAATGGGACATAATAAAAAGTGGGTTCGGGTGGCTCGGAACCACCGAACTTGAACTAATAAGGATCGGAAGATCCGATCAGATCGAAAGAAGCGATGCAGTTCGGAAGCAAGGGTTGAGATCGAACTTCTGAACGTGAGATCAAAGCTTCCAAAAAGTTAGGCCATGCACACTATTGACTTGTTAAGTGTGTGTAGACACGTGGGAAAACATTCCTATCGGAACTTCCGAAGACGATCGGAACTTCCGAAAAGACAGACTGGAGCTTCCGATCAGAAGCATTTTGAGGGTGGCAGTCATGCAGGTTCGGAGCTTTCGAACCCTTGCCTATAAATAAGGGTCAAAACTCATATTTTAGTGTGTGAAATGTGTGTGTGAGTTTCTGATTCAGTTTATATTCTTAGGGCTTTAGCTTTGTACTCGAGGTTCGGGTGATAGGGAGGTTTTACGGTGTAGTAACTCAGTCGTATTTTACAAGAATAAATGGTTAAAATTAATTAAGTGATTTTAATTGGATTAATCGGACCAAGAAATCGACTTCAGGATGTCAGAAATGGTCAAAGGGTCGAAGTGGACTTGGACATGTTCGAAAGGTTCGAACGAGATCGGAAGATCCGAAGTGATCGGATCAAGCGATGGTGTTAGGAAGCTAGATCGGAATGTCTGAAAGTGAGATCGGAACCTCCGATCGAGTTAGGCAATGCACACTTATGACGTGTCATTGACGTTTGAACACATAGCTAAATGCATGGGATCGGAACTTCTGAAGTCTAGATCGGAGCTTCCGATCGTGGCCGTTTGGGACATGGACAACATGCAGAGATCGGAACGTGCGATCAGGGGTTTGGAACGTCAGATCTCTGCCTATAAATAGGGCATCCGAGAGCCTATTTTATTTTCCAATTCACAACTTTTCTCTCTCGGTTTCTTGAGTATATTAGGGGCTTCAAGAGTTTCTTTTTCGAGGGACGAGCCTTGGAGAGGCGTCTCCGGTGTCGTAGCGGAGTTGTGTCCAAGTTATGGGGCAATCGACAATAATGGGTTAACGGCGGACGAAGGTATAATCCGAGTTTCTATAAATAGTTGGTAGTATTTATTAGCTTAGTTAAGACTTTTAGATAATGATTAGTGATATAGTAATCTTGTGATTATAGGCTTAGACAGTAGAGCTGGTGTAGCTTTCCAGAGAGTATTGAGGTATGAAAGTACTGTTCGAGATATCCTGACTGAGTATGCATGTATTATGTGTTGTATTTTTATATGACATGATTTTATCTACATATATTATGTCACGATATTATGCTTCATGCATATTTATATTGAGCTTTTATCCTTGAGATAACCGACGTTAGGGTGTTTACCCTAAGTATTAGTGGATGGTTTGATACGTGTATTCGTGATCAGGTCACCGATATCCACAATAGGGTGTGGGATCCACCTTCTTGTGAGACGACACAGAGTGCTACATACCTTGACGCCAAGTTTGTTTGATCAGAGTTTCTTGAACTTGGAGCGGATGGAGAACTGTTTTCATGCTTTCGATTGCTCCGAGGACCAGAAGATGGAGGCGCTACTTTTCTCTTGTATGGGCATGCTCGTAAGTGGTGGAGATCTGCGTCTGCACCGTTACTTCAGGAGCATGGTCATGTCTAGTGGCCTAATTTCTGTAGATTGTTCCGTCAGTTGCATCTTCCTCCAGCTTTCCGCCAAGAAAAAGCAATTGAGTTGATTAACTTGAAGCAGGGATCCTTGTTTGTTGATGAGTATTAGCAGAACTTTATTGACCTTCTCCCGTATTTTTCTCATATTGGCGCTAGTTCTGAGGTGAAGTATGATCATTTCCTGCTGGGATTGAAACAAGAGATTTTTGATTGGGTCACTGTCTGTGATGACCCCACTTCTTATGAAGGCTTGGTGAACCGTTGTAGGCATGTAGAGATCAGTTTGAACCGTGGTAGGATGCTTCAGTCTTCTCGACCCACGAGTTATTTGGGTCCTCGTGCCCAGATTTTAAGAAGTCTTCTTCTTCTACTACTTCTTCCTATGGATCCGATGGAGTTGTGCGTTTTGGGAAGAAGGGTCAGTTTGCTCACTATGGAAAGAATCACCCAATGGATAAATGCCGTAAGGCTGCTGTTGCGAAATTTACGCTTTCAAGCGCATGATTGCCAAGTTTTAGTATAAATTAAGTAAAGTGTCAATTCCACGAGGAGTAACGTGAAAATATTCAGTACTTGTAATTAAAATAGTCCTAATTTTATTTAGAAAATCAAGTTTTAGATATTTGCTGAAAAATTAAAGAAATAGTAAATTTTAGCAAACACGCACACACAATTCTTAAGAGATTATCAATCATAGAGAAATGGTCTAGAGATTTTGATTTCACCTGGTTTCAACAATATTCATTCCTAATTAATCTATTTTCTTGAATTTCTTTCAATTAATAACCAAGAATACTTATATTATTCTATTCCCCTCTCCCGAGTAACAAATAGAGTGTATCAACTACAGTTAAATTTCAATATCCCTATTAAAAATATAGCTGTAGTGATATGTGTAAAACGATGCTCTTTTAAGGCTCTATTAAAGTTATATACTCTCCCGAGTTATATAAACAATTAATAGTGTGAATTCTATTGATCCTACTCAAAATCCCCTCTTTCGAGTGCCGGATTTCAAATAAATTTAACCAATCAATTTATGGCCAGTAAATTGAAAAGACTTTCAAAACTAGAAACACAATTAATCTAGAGAAATTCAATTCAATAAAATCAAAGATTCATGAACATGTCTCAATCAGGCTACATCAACCTCTAGACTAAGAAAAATTCAAGCACAACCAAATCATATTTAATAATCCAAACATAATTCGACAATTAAAAGAAAATTAAAGATAGAATAATAAAGCCGTAGTATTGCTTCAGTGTCCGGTTAAAAAGCCTACGTCTTCGTTCCAAGTATTCTCCAATTCACTATTTCCTGTAATTCCTAAAATCCAACTCAAACAACAACAAACCACACATATATCCGCTTGAAACAAAGAAATTAACCATAATTATCAATGCAAATTAAGTGCACAAAATGCACTTATCAGCTGCAGAAGCTTGTTTTCGTTGCGGGGAGATTTGTCATCTCAAGAAGGATTGTCGACAGGCCGGGGGAGCAGGATCAAGTTCTGGTTCTCAAACTACAGTCCAGTAGAGGTCACCAGGGCAATCAGTGGGAGGTTCTAATTTGCGACCACGAGCTCCGAGTCAAAGTGTTTGCTTTGAGTCATGATCAATCTATGGAGGATAATGAGAGGGTTATTGCAGGCATGTTTATTTTATGTGTTATACCTGCTTTTATTTTTATTGATACTGGTGCATCTCATTCCTTCATATCTGCACGTTTCTTCAAGCGTCACAAGTTACCCTATATTTCTCTAGATGTAGTAATTTCTATTTCTACACCAACTGGTCAGTCAGCATTGGATAAATGTCTAGTTTTGGGTTATCCTTTAGAATTTGAGGGAAATGTTTTGACATCGAATCTCATATTAGTAGAGATAAAAGATTTTGGTTGCATATTAGGTATTGATATGTTGACCACGTACCGAGTTTTAGTGGACTATTACCAGAAACTTTTGTGGTTTCATCCGGTTGGAAATGATAGTTGATTTTTATATGGTGAGAGAGCGCGACCTCCAATGCCTTTGTTAACTGCTTTGAGAGTCTGTCAAGCTCTGGAGTTAGGCGGGGAAGGCTACCTCATCTATGTAGTTGATATGTCCACTAGGAGTGTTGGTATAGGATATTTGTCAGTCATTAATGAATTTCTTGATGTTTTTCCTGATGAGATTTTAGGTTTTCCTCATGTTTGGGAAGTAGAGTTTGACATTGAGTTAATTCCAGGGACGTCACCTATTTCCCGAGCGACGTACCGTCTGGCTTCATTAGAAATGCGTGATTTGAAGCAACAGTTGTAGGATATCTTGGACAAGGGATATATTTGTCCTAATGTATCTCCGTGGAGAGCTCCTGTTCTCTTTATGAAGAAAAAAGATGGGTCTATGCTACTGTGTATTAACTATCGACAGTTGAACCATGTGTGTAACACCCCGTTTTTTTATCTTATTGAACTTATTGAGATAATAAGTGATTTCAGAATTCGAGAGTCGACTTTTTATTGATCAGGGACCATTTTGCAATTTTTGGAATTTTCAGGGATTGAAATGCAAAATGTGGATTTGTTATATTATTGCAGGCCTTGACTAGTCTTCCTTATCTTCTCCCTCATCCCTCCCAACCGCCTCTCACTCCATTGAAGCGAAAAAAGCTTTCCCAAGCTTTTGTGATTTTGATTTTAGCTCGATTCGTTCGTTGGAATTCAATCTCGAGTAGATATCTGCGATCACAACGTCGAGTGCTCCGTTTGGAAGTAAGTTTCTCTTATTTCTAAGAGATTTGAAATTTCTGATGTAGTTGGAATTTGATTCTTATCGGATATGAAGTTCTAGAGATTATTCTTATCGTTTATTCTCAGTTGGAATTGAAATAGAGTGTCGATTGGATTTGATATGAATTTTCTTATGTTTTTCGAAAAGATGGGTTTTGAGATATGTTGGATTTGAGTTTGAATGTTTGAATGATGATTTATATGAGTTGTTTGGATTGATATTATGCTGTCTGCGTTTCTGGTTTATCAGAATATAGCCGTTATACCGTCAGTTTGAATTTTGGGATATCATTTCTATTGATTTGATTATACCAAGTTTGATGAAGTTTTACTATCGATATTGATCATGTGAATTCTTCTGTTAGATTGATTCGAAGTCCTTGGAGTTGCGAGATTTCAGCTTCGATCAGTTTGGAAGATTGAGCCGGTATAGTATCGACTTTCTTACTTATTGATCGTAGAACTGGAATAGATATTGAATTGAGATTTGTTGTTTTACAGATTGAAGATTGTGAAATGACGAGAAGGTGTAAGATGACTTTGGAATGGAATAGGACGATTAACTCGAATCCGGATTGATTCGAGTGTCCTAGAAGAAATCACATATTGCATGTTTATATGCTTATTTGAATTTATGATTGAATTGTTATTGAATGCATGAGATTTCATATGCATTCATATTGAGCTGATTGATTATTCATTTTGAATTAGACGATCTGGAGATTTTAGCTGAGTGGCCTTGGTAGGCGATTTACTACAAGCGTCGATTAGCTCACTATAATGCTTTGGAGTCTAGAGGATTAAAATATGCCACGCCCACCTCGAAAGGGGAGATCGGTGTGATTTTGGATATTTTAACCTCGGGATCCCAAACCAAAGAAAGAAATAAAGAAGAATTCCTTTTGATTATCTGAGTCTGTTAATCCAGAAGTTTTAAAATCATGCATATCATTTTAATTCATTACTTGATTGGAATACTTGATTATATTTGGAAGTTGATTCATATCATGACTGATATGTTTATATGATATTATATGTTAGTCTCTTTTACTGGGAATTGCATTCTCACCGGATTATCCGGCTGTTGTCTTTGTTGTATGTGTACTTGGCAACAGGTGGGGCAGGAACGAGCCAGAGAACTCATGGATAGGTGATCGAGAGGATAGAAGTGAGGCCTTGGGTTTAGGAGTCGAATCTATATTTCGAACTTGTATCGTATTTTGGATTGTATAACTAAAACCGAAGCATGTTCTACTAGATCGATGGAATGTACAACCCTAGAACTTCATGTTTTTTTGAGGAGATTGTTTTGGTAATGCATGATTTATGTTTTGGTTGAGTTGGGGGAGTTGTATTGCATGATTTCGGTTCTGTATTGCCTTGATTTTCTGGTTTTGCAGCAGGGAACGGACCCTGGACATGCCCCCGTGCATGGGTCCGGACGTCCTCTGTCTCGCGTTATTGTTTTTTTTGCCGATTTGCATAGGCACAGACCTTCACACGGAGGTATGCATGGGACCCGTGCAGGGGTCCGTGCAAAGGCCCGTGTAAGGGTCCGTGGGTCTTCTGTTTTATTTTTGAAAATTTTCGTATGTCCGGACCCTTATCCGGAGGTGGTCCGTGGTCCGTGCATTCATAAAAAAAAAAAAAATTTGCGTTTAATTCACTTGGCTTATTCTTTGCCTTGTGGTTGATTAATTATGATTAGATGATTAGAATCAAGGTCCTCACAATGTGACCATCAAGAATAAGTATCATTTGCCTCGTATTAATGATTTATTTGATCAACTTCAGAGTACTTCTGTGTATTCAAAGATTGACTTACGATCTGGGTATCATTAGATGCGAGTTAAGGATCAGGATATAGCCAAGACTTCATTTCGAACTAGATATGGGTATTATGAGTTCTTGGTAATGCCATTTGGGTTGACTAATGAGCCGGCTTTATTCATGGATTTGATGAATCGTGTTTTCAGGGAGTATTTAGACAAGTTTTGGTTGTGTTTGTCGATGATATTCTGGTATATTCTCGTAACTTGGATGAACATGCATATCATTTGAGACTCGTTTTGCAGACTCTTTGGTTGAGGCAACTTTACCCAAAGCAGAGTAAGTGTGAGTACTAGATTGATCGCGTGGTGTTCTTTGTCCATGTTATATCCAGCGAAGGAGTTTCAGTTGATCTGATCAAGATTGATGCTGTATTGAATTGGTCTCGTCCGACGACAGTGGCTGAGATCTGTAGTTTTCTGGGTCTGGCAGGATATTATACCCGTTTTATCGCGAATTTCTTGTAGTTAGCTCGACCTTTGATGCAACTTACTCGGAAAGGCATAACTTTCGAGTGGTCCTCAGAGTGTGAAGATAAATTTTGTGAACTTCGACGATGGTTGACTTATGCGCCTGTGTTGGCACTACCGTCTAGTTCTGGAGGATATATTATGTATACTGATTCTTTCTTGCAAGGGTTGAGTTGTGTTCTGACTCAAAATGGGCATATGATTGCATACGCTTCTAGACAGCAGAAGGTTCACGAAAGGAATTATCCAGTGCATGATCTTGAACTAGTAGCTATCGTCTTTGCACTGAAGATTTGGCGTCATTATCTGTATGGCGAGAAATTTGAAATCTTCACTGATCACAAGAGTCTCAAGTATTTGTTTACTCAGACAGAGTTGAACATGAGATAATGACGTTGGATGGATTTGCTGAAGGATTATGATTGCGAGATTAAATATCATCCAGGTGCTGCTAATCTTACTGTTGATGCTTTGAGTCGCAAGGTGCGAGTATCGGCACTATAGTGTTGTCTTATCTCTAGTGCGATTCAGGATTGTTGTTCTTCAGGATTCACCTTTAAGCATAAAAAGGGAATGGTGAGTATTCAGATGTTTGCATTTCTATCCGAGCCATCTTTGTATTATCAGATTTGTGATGCTCAGATGTCTGATCCGAAGGCTCAGCGATTGGCTAGGCTAGCCAACAGTGACAGTAATTCTGGATTCCATTAACAACCAGATGGTTTTCTGTGCTTATCCGGACGTATTGTGGTACCTAAGGATGACATTCTGAGAGAGGAAATTCTATCTCAAGCACATCGTACCAAGTTGAGTGTTCACCCGGGGAGCAATAAGATGTTCAAGGATTTGCAGACTCGGTTCTGGTGGAAAGACATGAAGCGCATTGTTTACTAGTATGTTTCAAGATGTTTGGTATGTCAACAGGCTAAGGCAGAACATCGAGACCTGGAGGATTGCTTCATAGTTTGCCGATTCCGGAGCGAAAATTAGATTTTATCACGATGGACTTTGTGACCCATTTGCTAGTGTCTTCGAGGAATTTGTGATGCTATATGGGTTGTGGTGGATAGACTCACCAAGTCAACGCATTTTCTCCCGTATAACCATGATTTCACTTTTGATCGGATGTGTAACGTCCAGAAATTCGCTACGTAAACCACCATGCATAACTAGGGGATTCAATAATTTTAAAATAAAGTAAAAAGATGTTAAATGACTTTTATGTGTTATTATATGAATTATGTGATTTATCTGCATGATTTAAATGTTATTACGGCATTTAACTCGTTATGTTGCAATTTATGAATTTATTTGAGAAATGTTATTTTGCGATCGCATAGGCGGGACCGTGGACGAACGAAATGTTGGACTTTCATACAAAATATTTTATGGGATTTTATAGTATATATGTATAGTATTCCATTTTCCACAAATTAAGCCATTTTAATGGCTTTTAAAGACTTTAAAAATCTATTTATTTATTATTTCGGGATTTTAGCCTTAACATCAGAATATTATTTTAATTAAGAGTTTTTAAATTAGGTTTTATGGTATAATAGTTAATTAGATTAATTGTGTAATTATACCATAAACAAATATTCCCTAAACCCTACCCAAAACTCACATTTCTCCCATTGAGCCGCCTCCATCATTCATTAGAAACCCTCCTCCATTACTTCACAGCACACACAACACGATTACTTTGAAGAAAAATCAAGAGTTTGACGTGTCGTTCGTCCCGAAGATCAATCTACGCGTCGGTAACGTATATTCGAGCAAATAAATCTCAAAGGCACGTCTTGAATCCATTTTTGGCCACCATTTAAATACACTAATTTTTACTATGAATGATTTGTTAATGCATGTGTTTTTAGAATTTAAGGATATTATTCATGATTCATGCATGTAACCAAGTTTTTTATGATTAAAGCTCATGTTGACGAGTTTTCTGACCACGGATTGATCGGGACTGCTGCACCTTTGTTAGGGGTCTGATCTAGGGTCCTTAGGGTCGGTTTTGGTTTGGTGTTTCAGGGCTGAAAGTGGCTGGAACCATACAAGAATGGCCTATGACAGCAGCTAGGCGAGCAGATTTTTGTATGGGATTTAGAAGCCTTGGCTGAGCCATGCATGGCTTGGCTCGGGCCAGGGCTGGGTCACGTGTTGTGACTGGAACCTCTCGGGGCTCCGACCAGTATTGGCCGGAGCAGGTCGGAAATTGGAGGGTAATGCAGGCTGCTCAATAAGGGGTGCGCGCAGATTTTTGGTTAGGGAAATTGGGTTCTGTTTTGATCCATGCAGGCCATGGCTTGGACCAGGGCCTGGTCCATGGTGACCGGCATGACCCTAGGGAAATCCTTCCGGTGGCCGGAGCTGGGTGGTAGAAGGCTGAAGGTGGGGGCTGCTCACGTGAGAAGAGATTATTGGGCTATGTACTGTTTTTTTTTCTTTAGGTTCTAAGTGGGCCGGGCTTGGGTTTTCGGGTCGGGTCTAAAATATAATGGGTCAAATTATTTTGGTCCGGGTTTGGGTTAGATCATTTGGGCTCGGTTATTTTTATTTTAATTAATTAAGAGTTTATGTTGTTAATTAATGGGATTAGGGGTGATCACGGTGCGGTTTGGCGGGTTTTCATAAGAAATTCAAACCGAATTGCCAATTGCGGTTCGGTTTTATTATAATTTTTTTGTTGCGGTTTTATATGTAAAATCGTTTTTGCGGTTTTCGGCGGTTTTAAGCGGTTGCGGTCGGTTCGCGGTTTTTTTAATGATAGGTAAAATGAAAAAAAAATAAAGATATTCAAATTATTAGAATAATGAATGAAAACTATAATAAAAAAAATAAAACTAAATAAAATAACAATCCAGCGACAAAATAAAGTTAATCAACTATAATATGTTTAGACAAGTTGATGATTAATATTTGTATAGAGAAGTAATAAATAGATTATGAAGAGAGAAAGAGGAGAAATTTTTTTGAAGAAGAGTTGGGAGAGAAGAGAGTGGAGGCGGCATAGAATCGAATCTACTGTGTATAATGTATATACAATGTTCTATAAATATAACCCTAGTTAAATACCACTATACACGGCGGTGCGGTGCGGGGCGGTTTGGGCCAAAAATTATAACCGAACCATAGCGGCTGGGTGGTTTTTATTTTTTTTTTTAAAACCGCGGTTATTTCAAAAAATAAAATACGACGGTGCGGGGCGGTGCGGGGTGGTCGGTTCGGGCGATTTTTTTAAAAAATGTGATCACCCCTAAATGGGATTGAGCTTGGTTTAATAATTAATTGGGCTATTTTAATGGGCTTAAATAATTAATGAAGTGAGCCCACTAATTTGTCATGGGCCGCGTGATCCATGAGAATTATTGGACCAAGTTGTGTCGGGTTTAGTAATTTTAACGGTCTAATCCCTAGGTTAATGAACTAGTTAATAATTTATTAGATTAATTTTAAGTAAAATTTTTTAATAGGCTTAATTAATGTTTTAAATGAGCCCATTAGTTCGTCATGAACCTGGAGGTCCATGAGAATTAATGAGCCATGTCTTGTTGGACTTCATGCTTATTGGACCAGTCTAGGAATTTTTGGGGTTTAAGTCAAGTGGTCACCAGCTCGAACAAGTCCTTGGAAAAATAAAATGTCCGTAAATATATATTTAATTCATGCATGCATTTTTATTAGATATATAAGTATGATTTTTAAGAAAATATATTAAATATATATTTACGGATAAATTTTCATGAAATAAAGAAATAATGAGAATTTTTAAGTTAATGCATCATGTAATAATTTTTATGTTAAGTTTGAAGACATGTTAAGAAAAATAATATTTTTATGGAAATTGAAGTGAAGGTGAAAAGTGATGTGGTTGGAGGCCGGGATACTTGGGCCTGGTAACCTTCCTGATAATGTTTATGTTATAATGAGCTTATGGATCCAACATCGAGTGTTGGTGAAGTAGCAACACAGAGGTGGAAACCTCACCGCCACGTACATTGGTTTTTATGATTGATCAATCGTTAAGTATGAGGCACCGACACGGATACGACCTGTTGAGAATTAAGAAATTAAGACATGCCAATTTATGAAATTTATTAAGTATGGTGTTTATGATATAATATGAGGATATGGTTATGATTAATTTATACATGTTCGTAGGCATATATTTTTAAGATCATGTACGTATAAGTATATTCACGTATTTTATATGATGTGTGCTTGTGTGTGGTTTCATGTACGTAGTTACATAAGGATAGAACGTGTTGATCTTCTAGGCTCATTAGATTTTAATGGTGCAGGTGAGTATGAGAATAATGAAGAAAATGTGGTCCCGATTGGCGGCGAGGGCGTATAAGCATCCAGATAGCTAGTACCCATGACCATAGCTCTATTTATGATATTTATGTTTGAGAGTTAGAATAAATATTCCGCACATGTTTTATTATTTTGGATTTTTAGAGTATGCATGGATTTTAGATTTAAGTATTTATTTTTAAGTTTGCATGGATTTATGGAAGAAATATTATTTAAAAATTTAGTTATGAGATTTTTTTGCATGAGATTTTCATGATTTAGTAATTAATTTTATGTATTTATTTGCATGTAATATACTATTTATATATTGTATATTAAGTTATGCATAGATTTTTTATTTAAGTATTTATGTTCAAGTTGCATGGAATTGTTGTAGTAATATTATTTAATTATTTAGTTATGAAATTTTTGTGCATGAGATTTTATCATGATTTGGTTAATAGATTTTATGTAATATATTTATATAGTGTATATTAAGTTATGTATAATTATTTTAAGTATGATATATATATGTATAAATATCAATTTAAAGTAAAGAAATAAAGTAGAAAGTATAGTATGTTTAAAAAAAATATTTTAGTAGTAGTTTTGGTAGTTTCATTTGGTATCAAAGCAATGGTCCTTGGAGGGTGACTAGCCTGCTACACGAAGCTCAGAAGTCGCACTGCCAGTCTATAAGTTTTAAATGTTTTAAATTATGTTTTATGCATGGGACACATGATTTATGAAAATGAGAATTTTAATTTATGACAGTCTTAAAGTTTTTTTTTTTTTAAAAAAATACTTAGTTATGCAATGCGGTTACATGGATAATTTATGAAAATTACAGTATGCTTCTTAGACGTGTTACATACGAGGATGACTAGAATGATATATGTTTAGACAACTAAGTTTGATAAATTATGAGATGTAAGTTTGACATTTAAATTTATAGATTAAGTTATGATTTTTAGATTTAAGTTTGACAAATTAGGATTTCTGATATTTAAGTTGAATTTTAGATATGCAAATTAAGTTATGTTTTTGGGATTAAGTTTGAAAATTATTTTTGAAATAGTTTAGTCATGTGTTATTAGAAGACTAAGTTAAATCAAATTTTGAGAACGAAATTCCATTTAAAGGGGGAGAATTGTAACGCCCAAAAATTCGTCACGTAAACCAGCATGCATAATTAGGAGATTTAATAATTTTAAAATAAAGTAAAAAGGTGTTAAATGACTTTTATGTGTTATTATGTAAATTATGTGATTTATCTGCATGATTTAAATGTTATTACGACATTTAACCCGTTATGTTGAAATTTATGAATTTATTTGAGAAAGGTTATTTTGCGATCGCGTATACGGGACCGTGGATGAACGAAATGTTGGACTTTCATACAAAATATTTTATGGGATTTTATAGACTTTAAAATATTATTATTTCATGAAAATTTTAGTATTTTTAAGTATATATGTATAGTATTCCATTTTTTCTCAAATTAAGCCATTTTAATAACTTTTAAGGACTTTTTAAAAATCTATTATTTATTATTTCGGGATTTTAACCTTAACATCAGATTATTATTTTTAATTAAGAGTTTTTAAATTAGGTTTTAATGTATAATAATTAATTAGATTAATTCTGTAATTATACCATAAACAAATATTAGCCGCCTCCATCATTCATCAGAAAACCTAATCCAGTACTTCACTGCACACACAACACGACTACTTTGAAGAAAAATCAAGAGTTTGACGTGTTGTTCGTCCCGGAGATCAATCTACGCGTCGGTAACGTATATTCGAGCGAATAAATCGCAAAGGCACGTCTCGAATCCATTTTTGGCCACCATTTAAATCATATACACTGATTTTTACTATGAATGATTTGTTAATGCATTTGTTTTCAGAATTTAAGGATATTATTCATGATTCATACATGTAACCACGTTTTTTATGCATAAAGCTCATGTTGACGAGGTTTCTGACCATGGCTTGATTGGGACAGCTGCACCTTTGTTAGGGGTTTGATCTAGGGTCCTTAGGGTCGGTTTTGGTTTGGTGGTTCAGGGCTGGAAGTGGCTGGAACCATACAAGAATGGCCTATGACAGCAGCTAGGCGAGCAGATTTTTGTATGGGATTTAGGGGCCTTGGCCGAGCCATGCATGGCTTGGCTCGGGCTAGGGCTGGGTCACGTGTTTTGACTAGACCCTGGGAGGGTTCAGTCTTCGGGGCTCCCGCCAGTGGTGGCCGGAGCAGGTCGGAAATTGGAGGGTAATGCAGGCTGCTCAATAAGGGGGTGCGCGCAGATTTTTGGTTAGGGAAAGTGGGTTCTATTTTGAGCCATGCATGCCATGGCTTGGACCAGGGCCTAGTCCATGGTGACCGGCATGACCCTAGGGAATTCCTTCCGGCAGTGTTCTGACAAGGGGTGGCCGGAGCTGGGTGGTAGAAAGCTGAAGGTGGGGGCTGCTCACGTGAGAAGAGATTATTGGGCTATTTACTATTTTTTTTCTTTAGGTTCTAAGTGGGCCGGGCTCGGGTTTTTGGGTCGGGTCTAAAATATAATGGGTCAAATTATTTTGGTCTGGGTTTGGGTTAGATCATTTGGGCTCGGTTATTTTTATTTTAATTAATTAAGAGTTTAAGTTGTTAATTAATGGGTTTGAGCTTGGTTAAATAAACTAATTGGGCTATTTTAATGGGCTTAAATAATTAATGAAGTGAGCCCACTAATTTTTCATGGGCCACGTGGTCCATGAGAATTATTGGGCCAAGTTGTGTCGGGTTTAGTAATTTTAACATTCTAATCCCTAGGTTAATGAACTAGTTAATAATTTATTAGATTAATTTTAAGTTAAATAGTTTAATGGGCTTAATTAATGTTTTAAATGAGCCAATTAGTTCGTCATGGACCTGGAGGTCCATGAGAATTAATGAGCCATGTCTTGTTGGGCTTAATGCTTATTGGACTAGTCTAGGAATTTTTGGGTTTAAGTCAGGTGGTCAGCAGCTTGAACAAGTCCTTGGAAAAATAAAAGGTCCGTAAATATATATTTAATTCATGCATGAATTTTTATTAGATATATAAGTATGATTTTTAAGTAAATAAATTAAATATATATTTACAGACAAATTTTCATGAAATAAAGAAATAATGAGAATTTTTAAGTTAATGCATCATGTAAGAATTTTTATGTTATTTTTGAAGGCATGTTAAGAAAAATAATATTTTTATGAAAGTTGAAGTGAATGTGGAAAGTGATGTGGTTGGAGGCCGGGATACCTAGCCCGGTGACCTTCCTGATAATGTTTATGTTATAATGTGCTTATGGATCCAACATCGAGTGTTGGTGAAGTGGCAGCACAGAGGTGGAAACCCCACCGCCACGTACGTTGGTTTTTATGATTGATCCATCGTTAAGTATGAGGTCACCGACATGGATACGACCTGTTGAGAATTAAGAAATTAAGACATGCCAATTTATGAAATTTATTAAGTATGATGTTTATGATATAATATGATAATATGTTTATGATTAATTTATACATATTCATATGCATATATTTTTAAGATCATGTACGTATAAGTATATTCACGTATTTTATATGATGTGTGCTTGTGTGTGGTTTGATGTAGTTACATAAGGATAGAACGTGCTGAGTCTCTAGGCTCATTAGATTTAAATGGTGCAGGTGAGTATGAGAATAATGAAGAAAATGTGGTCCCGACTGGTGGCGAGGGCGTATGAGCATCCAGACAGCTAGTACCCGTGACCATATGTCAGGCCCGGGATTATTTAATTTTAATTTGAGAATATTTAATTTGGGAATATTTGGAGTTTAGAATTAAATTCTAATATTCTTAAATGAATAATGATTGAAATTGAATAATAGCTTTTCTAGGGACTGATTTGAAAATAGTGGAAAATTGAGGGGCTAAAATGAAATTTTCAAATTTAGTGGAAGACACATGGCTTCTTTATGGATTTGAACGTGTATTTGCATCAAAGCCATCAGATTTGCTGCAAAAAAAATCGAGAGAAGAGGGAAAGAAGAACTCAAGCCATATTTTCATCTTAAATCTTCATTATCTCAAGATCCGGCCAATCGATTTTCATTCCGGGATTTGTTCTACGATCCTCTCTTCACAAGATTCGATTTGGTGTAAGTATTATGATTATTCAATATGTTTTGAGATTTTGTATGTGGAGAAATCAGATTATGTTTATAGATATGTGTTATTGAGACTATACATATTGTTTTATTAAAAACCGAATCGAAGAAGGGATGCCGTTTGTATGTGATATGAAATAACAGCAAGTATTTCGAAATTTATAGCTGCTGATATGCTGGTATAATGATGTAATTTGCTGGTATATCATGTATTTGAAGTTGGTTGGGTTGTTATATTGATTAGATTTTAGTTTCGGTTACCGATTCCGTACCGTTACGCCATCCGTTCAAGATTTTCTAGAATTTGCATCAACTTGATTGATCTGTGTTAGCTGTGAGTTCTTGCTGCTGTTTCTCAATTATATAAGTTGTGATTTCAGATTAGAACAAGGGACATCGAACTCGAAAAGTCCAACTTCGAATCGGGTTAGACAAGAAAAAGGTTTCAAACCAATTGCCTTTGAAGAATTGAGTTGGAAAGTTGAGCAGATTTTAAGATATGTTCTTGATGTTATATTTTCAGATTTGAACTACTTTCATACTCGACAAAGAAAGGTATAAATCGATACAACCTTGAAGGGACAGAATATTCGAGATAGACACAATTCTCGAATTCCCTTAAACCACATACTTATATGCTTAGTTGCTTTTGCTTGTTTGGATGTATAATGTGATCTTATTTGATTAGAATGAGTTATGTGTTTTGGTTTTGGCTTGTTGTATTGATTATAGTTTAGTGCATTAGTTTGATATGCATTCATCTTGAGCCAAAAACCAAGATGCATAGAGGGCCTGGTGGCCTAGATTGCAATTGACGTTTGGTAAGTTGTAGTAAGTGGTAAGGGATATAGATTTAATCCTAGAGATAGATGACTTACTATAATTGTACCAAAGTCAGGGGATTTAAGATGTTTGACGCCACCTCGAGAGGGAGAGTCGGTGGTTAGTTCAAAATTTTATTCCCCGGGATCCCAAGAACCAAGAACTCTTTGTTTCAGACTTGATATCCTTTTTTTTGAAAGATGCATTGTGTTTTTGTTTAAGCCTTATAGCATGTTTATATCGTTTATAATGGGAATTATGTTTCTCATCGGAATTATCCGGCTATTGATTTGTTTGTATGTGTGCATGAAAATAGGTGGGGCGAGATCGAGTCAACAACGACAAGGATAGATCGAGATAAAGTTTAGCATGTGAGGACTCGGGTTTTTAAGCAAGGGAACATGTTTTATGAATGGTATAATGTTATAAAGAAACAAGAGTTTTGTATATATGTTGTACTCGTTGAATACTAGAGTATAAGCTTGATTTTCTTGTAGTAGTATCAATAGATGAATGTGATATAGACTTATGAACATGTGTAGATCTTGTTCTTGGTATTGATACATGTTTTAGACTTTTAAAATATGGATTAGAATGGATTGGAATGATCAATTTTTGCTGTTGGAAACAAGGGGAAAGAGTCTGCTCAGAGTTGTGCTCGGTCTGCTCTATTTGGCAGACCGAGCGCAGCCCAGAAATCCCCAACCCGAGAGTTGGGTTAGGGGAGGGCGCTCGATCAGCAGTTTTTAACCGACCGAGCGCACCCCTATTTGAAAAAAAAATTGTTGATCCTTTGCGACGTGTTTTTGCGTCGCCAAATGTAAAGTTTTGCGTCGCCAAATGTCCTATATTACAGATTAAATATTTTCGTTATTAATCACCCTATAAGATTAGATTAGCACCCGAGGTCCCCACACCATAGCTCTATTTATGATATTTATGTTTGAGAGTTAGAATAAATATTCCGCACATGTTTAATTATTTTGAATTTTTAGAGTATGCATGGATTTTGGATTTAAGTATTTATTTTTAAGTTTGCATGGATGTATGGAAGAAATATTATTTAAGAATTTAGTTATAAGATTTTTCTGCATGAGATTTGTTCTTGATTTAGTAATTAATTTTATGTATTTATTTGCATGTAATATACTTATATATATTTATATATTGTATATTAAGTTATGCATAGATTTTTTATTTATGTATTTATGTTCAAGTTGCATGGAATTGTTGTAGTAATATTATTTAATTATTTAGTTATGAAATTTTTGTGCATGAGATTTTATCATGATTTGGTTAATAGATTTTATGTAATATATTTACATAGTGTATATTAAGTTATGCAAAATTATTCTAAGTATGATATATATATGTATAAATATTAATTTAAAGTAAATAAATAAAGTAGAGAGTATAGTATGTTTTAAAAAAATATTTCAGTAGTAGTTTTGGGTTGTTTCAGGATGACTCATTTGTACATTCAGGAGGTTGTACGATTCCATGGAGTACCTGTGAGTATTGTCAATGATAGAGATCCCAGGTTTACTTCGAGGTTCTGGGGGAGTTTCCAGCATGCTTTGGGTACTACTCATTGTTTGAGTACATGGTATCATCCTGAGACAGATGGGCTGACAGAGCGTACGATCCGTACTCTTGAGGATATGTTAAAAGCGTGTACTATGAATTTTGTTCCAGCTTGGAAAAATCATTTGCCATTGATTGAATTTGCGTACAGCAACAGTTATCACCGCAATATTGGTATGGCACCATTTGAAGCATTGTACGGACGACGATGTCATACTCCATTGTTATGGGAAGAAGTTGAAGAACGACAGTTGGAAGGACCAGAGCTAATCCAACAGGCCTTTGATATAGTTGATTAGATCAAGAAACGGATTATAACAGCACAGGCCGACTAGCCAGTTATGCTAATGCCAAACGCAGACCTTTGCAGTTCCAGGTTGGTGAAAAAGTGTTCCTGAAAGTTTCACCCTTTCGCAGGATTTTGAGATTTGGTCTCAAGGGAAAGCTATCTCAGAGATTCATTGGTCCATTCGAGGTTTTGGAAAGTGTTGGAGATTTAGCTTATAGACTTGCTTTGTCGCCATATCTATCTAGTATCCACGATGTACTTCATGTATCGCTATTGCGATGGTATGTGGCAGATGTGTCTCACATTTTATAGTCTTTTGATGTACAGTTGGATACAGATTTGACATATGTGGAGACACCTTTGCGTATTCTAGATCATAAGGATAAAGTGTTGCGAAACATGGTCATTTCTCTCGTTCTAGTTCAGGGGCAGCATCGAGGCATCGAAAAAGCCATTTGGGAACTAGAGAGCCTCATGCGTTTGGAACATCTGGAGTTGTTTTGATTGTACTTTTGTTTTAAGTACTGTATCTTGTAAATATTCAGTGGTAATAAAAGGATGTTTTATTCAGTTTTGATTTCGTTTACTTAAGAGTGAATTTCGAGGGCGATGTCTCTTAAGTAGGGTAGAATGTTGTAACCCAGTCCCATTTTACAAGATTAAATGGTTAAACTTAATTAAGGGATTTTAATTGGATTAATCGGACCAAGAAATTGACTTCAAGACGTCAGAAATGGTCAAAGGGTCGAAGTGGAATTGGACAAGTTTGGAAGGTCAGAACGAGATCGGAAGATCCAAAGTGATCGGAGCAAGCGATGGTGTTCGGAATCGGAACATTCGAAGGTGAGATCGGAACTTCCGATCTAGTTAGGCCATGCACACTTATGACGTGTCATTGAAGTTTGAACACGTAGCTACCTGCATGGGATCGGAACTTACGAAGTCTATATCGGAGCTTCCGATCGTGGTCGTTCGGGATGTGGGCAGGATGCAAAGATCGGAACGTTCGATCGGGAGTTTGGAACGTCCGTGTAAGAGTGGGTGCCCAGTGAGCCAACTGTGTGGCTATGGGCTTTGTTGACTCTTTGTATAAACAATCTTTTGTTTAATATTATTTACACTTTTATGGCAATGACTTTATATTACTTCATATTGTTATATTATGATATACTATTGTTGTTTTGATAAAGACCTTGAATATACTATAGTGTATGTAAGATGTGGTAGAACATGGAGATGTCTATCATGAAATACATCTTATAGTCACTGTATATTCTAAAACCGTTCCTAGTCGATTGAGCCGTCCGATAATAAGGATAAGGATCGCTCGAGTTTGAGACTAGCATTTGCGATGCGGAGTACCACGTTTCATTGGTAGGGAACATGGAGATGTTCGAAGCATGCAAATGGATATTCATAGGATGAATAGTCGAACTACCCTATCCGGACTTTCCAAGTGGTTATCACTTATCGAGTGGATAAAGTCCGCGGTTTTGGTTGTACACCATTAGTCCTTACGACTTGAAACATCATGGAGACTCTATATGCTAGTGCTGTGCTTTGACTCGTTTACCGACTCTATGGGGGTCATCAGGTGTCGAGATTGGGTATAGTTACGACACATATAGGAGTCAATGCATTGTTGTCAAGGATTCACCACATACTTGCGAGTGTGGATATCCTATGCGATCTGAGGAGATATTAGTGTGACAAATCTCTGGCCAGAGTACTTGATGTGATTTAAGAAATGGTTTCTTAGTAGCACATGCGATGTCACTAATTTGATCTTCAAGATGCATTGCATAGTTATCGAATCTTGAGCGACTCTCGATATACCAATGGTTGTTGATTCGATCGGGATATATGGATGAAGGGACCGTACTGTACGTTAACCAAAATCTACTGGTTCTTGTAGGCACTATCAGTGATACCTAGGGAATCATGGGGCGATGTTGCTAGGCGCTTTACCATGATTCGTTGGGCAAGTCGGAAAGTGTTGTTCCGAGTCACAAGGAGTTGTGAGCCCACGGCTAGCTGTATCCCTGAACCATTGAGGGTCACACAGTGTAATGGAGTTTTAATCCCCGTTGAGATAGTTAAATTTAAAGAGTTAAATTTAATGAACTAAGGAGTTGGACTTCTTAAATAAGAGTAAGGGAGTAGGATTTCCTAAAATGACATAGGGATGGACATTTTTGGAAACCACTGAATTCGGATTCAGGAAAATTTATTTTGACTTTAAAACGTGCAGAAATGGTTTCTGTGCACATTGGTGAAATCGTTTCATCAATCGGAGTCACGATGAATTTTATATTAATTTCTGAACGAGTGGGCTTTGCTTGTCGGGCCCCAGCTTATGACTAATGGGCCCTAAGGTGTTAGTGGCCTGCATTATAAATAAGTTATTTCAGTACAGAAATTACACACAACAGGTCATTATTTTGAGAGCAAAATTTCGAACCCTAGACTTTCTCTCTCAATATTTTCGGCCGAACCCCCTCCTTGCTCTGTCAGAGAAAATTCCGGTCTGTGATTTTGAATCGCAGTAAGGAATAACGAATCAAATTCGTGTATTCTCTTCGCAGAAAACTTCTGATAGATTTTCTAGTGCAATCTATCAGAGGGATTAAACCTCTGTTCGTGGACCTGATTGAAGGCGTTCATCGGTTCCAGGGAGAGACAACAAGAGCAGAATTGTTCTGTTGGTGTCCATTAATCTCGTTGCGAGATTTGAGGTAAAATTTATTTAATTGTTATTTGAATTTTACACACACGTAATTCAATCGATGAACGGTTGATACCCATACCATGGAAACGTTCCATGAAAAATTTTTAAACTTCCGCTGCACCGGGTATCAATCGTAATTGGTCTGGGAACTCGCCAGTTTTCCAACAGTGGTATCAGAGCCAGGTTTCTCAGATCAATCGATTGAATTAATCAATTGTACAAAATTTTTGAGTCTCGGTTTATGAAACAAAATAAATATTTTTAAATAAAAAAATTTTTTTTTTCGGGGCAAAACCCGGGCAGCGATTGGATCGCTGCCCGGTGGGGCAGCAATTGTTGCTGCCCCGGGCGGCGCACGGCGCCGCCCAAAGGGGGCGCACGGCGCCGCCCAAGGCGGCGACCGTCGCCGCCCAGGGCAGCGCTGTGCGCTGCCCAGCGCAGCGCTGGGCGCTGCTCAGGGGCGGCGCTCGGCGCCGCCCAGGGGCGGCGCCAGGCGCTGCCCTAAGGGGGCAGCCGGGCTGCCCCCGGCCCGCGCCCCGGGTGCGGGCCAACCCGGGAGTGTCCCGGGTGGCCCGCGGGAAAAATTATATTTTTATTAATTTTAATATTTAAAATTTTATTTTTGGTCCGGTCAAAAATTGTTTTTGATTGGTTCACGAGATTTCGGATCGAATTGTTCGAGTCCGTAAATTTTAAAATTGATTTTGGATAAATTTGAATTTTTGGAAAATTTTAATATTTTATCCGTAAATTGAATTTTGAAATCAATTATTTTGGTACAATTGATGATAAGATATGATCTTATGATATATTAAGTAAAATATGATTTTATTTGTAAAATTGGATTTTATAGATAAAATATGATTTTATTTGATATAGAGATAAAATATGATTTTATATGTGAAATGAGATTTTATATATAAAATATGATTTTATCTTGTTTAAATTTGAATTGCCACAGCATGTTATCCAATAAATTAATTTTGAATTAAATGTTATTGGATAAGGATGATCGATTGCCATGACCAATTTTGTAGGTGTATGTTAGGAATTTACATTTTGTCTTTATTATTGTTGGTTTTATTAATGGGCCTGGTTTATGGCCCGATATGAATGTCATATGTAATAAAAGTGGGCTTGGTTTATAGCCCGTTCCCACCCCCTAAAAATGTATCCCCTACTTGTCATTGTTATTTATTGTAAATACATTAGATTTAGTGGGAGATCAAGATTTGAAGATGGTGGGCCCAGCAGACAATGAAGACTGAAGAAATGTAAATTGGAAGCATATGTAATAGGATTGCATTTGCATACTGCATATTACCTAGGATTGGACTAAGACCCGTGATTGGCAACCACGGGTCAATTAGAAATGGAATCGATCATCCTAAATAATATGTGATATTATGATTGTATGCATGTTTAGACATAAATTGCGTGAATCCGGCAATGCATGCAATAAATTAAATATGATGAGACAAATATTTTTATAAATAAAATCCCTCATTTTAAATATGATTTAAAATTTATATCAAGATAAATAAAGGAAATTTAAATATTGTTTAAATGTTCCTACCTTCCATCAACGGTCAATGTATGTGATGCTACCCGCGGATACGGTCCGGCTCATATTATTGGGGGGGCCCGTCCGTCGGAAAGCTGTACATTGGATCGACAAATGTTGTAAGTTGGGTGGAACTCCCATGGGATCGGCTCATATTATTGGGGGATCCACATGGCGACCGTCCATCACAACTTAATATTGATGGGTCATCTTGACATGTCACTTTAAACGGCGTCATATTATTGGGCCCTTATTGGACATGAGGTAAATACATGGGGGTTGCTTTGGAAGCAATTGGGCTCTACCTTTTGAGAATTATGGTTGGCTGATATTATTCGGGACCATAAGTTTGTCAATTGGACTCCATGTTCTCACTAAGGAAAAAGTTTCCCGTTTTCACTAGAGGGTGGTGAAATCGTTAAAATAGTGGGAGTGAGATTCATAAAATAAAATTCGCCAATTTTATGTCTTAGTAAATTATTTAAACAATCATCGATAATTGTCTGTTTTATCTCAGTAATCCACATGTTTCTGTTCTCCAACAAAACAAACTCATTGGCGCAAAACAATACAGAATGATTCCATAAGTTAAGATTGTCCTAAGTTCGGAAAAGATTTTCTAAGTGTTAGAAAAGGCTTCTCCGAAAAACAGCCCCGGCTGATGTAACTGCCGAAAGGTTGGCCGAACTAGAGAAATGGTTGGACCATGATCTCAAGGCCAAATGTTACATGCAAAATTGGACAAGTCTAAACAAGTTTGCCATTACTGCAAGAAGCCCGGTCATTGGAAACGTAACTGCAAGGAATACCTCGAGCAGCTGCGAACTGCGAAGGGTATGTTATATATTGAAATAAATGTTTTTCTTAAATACTACTTCTTGGGTATTGGATACCAGATGTAGATCTCATATTTGCAATGAGTTGCAAATGATGATAAGAAGTAATAGGCTAAGGATGGGTGAGACCCAGTCAAGGCTCGGGAATGGTTCCAGAGTTAAATCCATAGCTATGGGAAATATTTATTTTGCAGAACGGTTTTAAGTTATTTTTTAAGAGATGTTTTATTTGTTCCGGATTTAATTAAAAACATTATTTCTGTTTCTATGCTAGATAGAGATGGTTATTCTTGCAATTTTGTGAATGGGATTTGCAATATTTACAAGAATGAATGTTTGATTGGAAATGGACAACTTGAAAACGATCTATACAACTTAAAACTAAAAGACGTTCCAATAAATTATATTGATAAACCGGCGACAACAAACAAAAGGAAAATCGATAGTCAAAACCCGGCGAACCTTTGGCATGCTAGGCTAGGTCATATTTCCTCAAGGAGGATGAACAAGCTAGTGGGAGAGGGCATGTTTGATATGTCTGATATTAATTCTCTACCTACTTGTGAATCCTGCCTAAAAGGAAAAATGACTAAATCTCCTTTTAAGGGGAAACCTGAGCGTAGTCAGAATCTGTTGGATTTGATCCATACAGATGTTAGTGGTCCATTTAGAGTAGGGACTCAACATGGCCACACCTACTTCATTACCTTTACTGATGATTATTCAAGGTATGGGTATTTATATTTAATGAAATATAAGTCTGAAGCATTTGAAAAGTTCAAAGAATTCAGGGCTGAAGTAGAAAACAAGCTAGGTAAAAGTATTAAAGCACTTCGATCGGATCGTGGTGGAGAATACTTGAGTACCGAGTTTTTGGACTATCTGAGAGAGAATGGGATTCTCTCTCAGTGGACTCCTCCTATGACACCACAGCTTAATGGTGTATCGGAGCGTCGTAATCGAACTTTGTTGGACATGGTTCGATCTATGATGAGCTTCACTGAGCTTCCACCTTCGTTTTGGGGCTATGCGCTTGAAACGGCGGTATTGTTGTTGAACAACGTCCACACTAAAGCAGTGGACAAAACACCATACGAGTTATGGAATGGCAAAGCTCCTAAGTATTCGTACTTGAGGATTTGGGGATGTCCTGCTTACGTGAAGCGGACAGTGGGAGATAAGTTGGATAGTCGATCCAGCTTATGTTATTTTGTAGGGTATCCGAAGAATTCAATCGGATATTATTTCTATTATCCTGCTGAAACAAAGGTGTTTGTTTCTAGGAATGCCACCTTCTTGGAGAAGGAGTTCTTATTGGATAAGAAAGGCGAGATGATGGAACTCGAAGAAGTTCGAGAAGAACCCAAAATACAAAATAACGATCCTACACCTCAGGAACCATTGCTGGACACGCCTGCACCTAGAAGATCCGAAAGGACTTTTAGACCTCCAGTTCGATATGGTCTTCTTCTTGAAGGGGATCAAGATGAACCCGACATTGGATGTGATCCAAGAAACTTCAAGGAAGCAATTTCTGATGCGGATTCGAATTTATGGCTTGAAGCTATGCAGTCAGAATTGGATTCGATGCATACTAACCAAGTCTGGACTTTAGTGGATCCTCCCGATGGAATTGTTCCAATAGGGTGTAAATGGATCTACAAAAGAAAGCTTGGGCCTGATGGTAAGGTATTGACCTACAAGGCGCGATTGGTGGCTAAAGGTTATACTCAAAGGCAAGGAGTTGACTATGACGAAACCTTTTCACCAGTTGCAATGTTCAAGTCCATAAGAATCCTTATTGCCATAGCTGCATGGTATGACTATGAGATATGGCAAATGGATGTGAAGACTGCTTTTCTTAATGGAGACATTAAGGAAGAAATCTATATGAAGCAGCCTGAGGGGTACACATCCATGGGAAGCGAGCATAAGGTATGCAAGCTTCAGAGATCAATTTATGGTCTAAAACAAGCATCAAGAAGTTGGAACCAGAAATTTGATGAAACAATTAAAGACTTTGGTTTCATCAAGAACCCGGAGGAACCTTGCGTGTACAAGAAAGTAGTTAAGGATGCGGTGACATTCTTAGTACTTTATGTTGATGACATCCTACTCATTGGGAATGATGTAGGGATGTTGCAGTCAACAAAGATATGGTTATCAGGTAGATTTTCGATGAAGGATTTGGGTGAGGCATCCTACATTCTTGGGATACAGATCTATAGGGATAGATCTAAGAGAATGATAGGACTCACTCAATCAACCTACATCGATACCATATTGAAACGGTTTTCAATGGATGGGTCCAAGAGAGGACATCTACCCATGTGTCATGGAGTTTCTCTATCCAAGTCTATGTGTCCCAAGACTGATGCAGAGATAGAGAATATGACACATGTACCATATGCGTCAGCTATAGGTAGTATCATGTATGGGATGATATCTACCAGACCGGATGTAGCATTTGCTCTGAGTGTCACGAGCAGATATCAGTCTAATCCTGGTCAGATGCATTGGAAAGCCGTGAAGGACATTCTTAAGTACTTGCGAAGGACTAAGAATATGTTCATGGTTTATGGAGGACGAGAACTCAAACTGGAAGGCTATACCGACTCTAGCTTCCAAAGTGATGTGGATGACTCGAAGTCAACCTCTGGATTTGTGTTCATGCTCAATGGCGGTGCTGTCTCTTGGAAGAGTTCCAAGCAGGACACCACAGCGGATTCCACCACTGAGGCTGAATACATTGCAGCATCAGCTGCTGCTAAAGAGGCCGTTTGGATGAGGAATTTCGTCCAAGAGTTGGGCGTCATTCCTGAATTTGTTGGTCCAGTCCCGGTGTACTGCGACAACACGGGTGCCGTTGCTCAAGCAAAGGAACCAAGGTCTCATCAAAGATCCAAACACGTACTGAGGAAATACCACATAATCCGGGAGATTGTGGAAAGAGGAGACATCAGTGTCGAACGAGTGGCCTCTGCAGACAATATCGCTGATCCACTTACTAAGCCTTTGCCAGGACCATTGTTTGACAAACATCGCGAAGCAATGGGTCTACGTAGTATGACTAGTTGGCTATAGGGCAAGTGGGAGATTGTAAGAGTGGGTGCCCAGTGAGCCAACTGTGTGGCTATGGGCTTTGTTGACTCTTTGTATAAACAATCTTTTGTTTAATATTATTTACACTTTTATGGCAATGACTTTATATTACTTCATATTGTTATATTATGATATACTATTGTTGTTTTGATAAAGACCTTGAATATACTATAGTGTATGTAAGATGTGGTAGAACATGGAGATGTCTATCATGAAATACATCTTATAGTCACTGTATATTCTAAAACCGTTCCTAGTCGATTGAGCCGTCCGATAATAAGGATAAGGATCGCTCGAGTTTGAGACTAGCATTTGCGATGCGGAGTACCACGTTTCATTGGTAGGGAACATGGAGATGTTCGAAGCATGCAAATGGATATTCATAGGATGAATAGTCGAACTACCCTATCCGGACTTTCCAAGTGGTTATCACTTATCGAGTGGATAAAGTCCGCGGTTTTGGTTGTACACCATTAGTCCTTACGACTTGAAACATCATGGAGACTCTATATGCTAGTGCTGTGCTTTGACTCGTTTACCGACTCTATGGGGGTCATCAGGTGTCGAGATTGGGTATAGTTACGACACATATAGGAGTCAATGCATTGTTGTCAAGGATTCACCACATACTTGCGAGTGTGGATATCCTATGCGATCTGAGGAGATATTAGTGTGACAAATCTCTGGCCAGAGTACTTGATGTGATTTAAGAAATGGTTTCTTAGTAGCACATGCGATGTCACTAATTTGATCTTCAAGATGCATTGCATAGTTATCGAATCTTGAGCGACTCTCGATATACCAATGGTTGTTGATTCGATCGGGATATATGGATGAAGGGACCGTACTGTACGTTAACCAAAATCTACTGGTTCTTGTAGGCACTATCAGTGATACCTAGGGAATCATGGGGCGATGTTGCTAGGCGCTTTACCATGATTCGTTGGGCAAGTCGGAAAGTGTTGTTCCGAGTCACAAGGAGTTGTGAGCCCACGGCTAGCTGTATCCCTGAACCATTGAGGGTCACACAGTGTAATGGAGTTTTAATCCCCGTTGAGATAGTTAAATTTAAAGAGTTAAATTTAATGAACTAAGGAGTTGGACTTCTTAAATAAGAGTAAGGGAGTAGGATTTCCTAAAATGACATAGGGATGGACATTTTTGGAAACCACTGAATTCGGATTCAGGAAAATTTATTTTGACTTTAAAACGTGCAGAAATGGTTTCTGTGCACATTGGTGAAATCGTTTCATCAATCGGAGTCACGATGAATTTTATATTAATTTCTGAACGAGTGGGCTTTGCTTGTCGGGCCCCAGCTTATGACTAATGGGCCCTAAGGTGTTAGTGGCCTGCATTATAAATAAGTTATTTCAGTACAGAAATTACACACAACAGGTCATTATTTTGAGAGCAAAATTTCGAACCCTAGACTTTCTCTCTCAATATTTTCGGCCGAACCCCCTCCTTGCTCTGTCAGAGAAAATTCCGGTCTGTGATTTTGAATCGCAGTAAGGAATAACGAATCAAATTTGTGTATTCTCTTCGCAGAAAACTTCTGATAGATTTTCTAGTGCAATCTATCAGAGGGATTAAACCTCTGTTCGTGGACCTGATTGAAGGCGTTCATCGGTTCCAGGGAGAGACAACAAGAGCAGAATTGTTCTGTTGGTGTCCATTAATCTCGTTGCGAGATTTGAGGTAAAATTTATTTAATTGTTATTTGAATTTTACACACACGTAATTCAATCGATGAACGGTTGATACCCATACCATGGAAACGTTCCATGAAAAATTTTTAAACTTCCGCTGCACCGGGTATCAATCGTAATTGGTCTGGGAACTCGCCAGTTTTCCAACAGTCCGATCTTCGCCTATAAATAGGGCATCCGGGAGCCCATTTTATTTTCCAATTCACAAATTTTCTATCTCGGTTTCTTGAGTAGATTAGGGGCTTGGAAGCCTTTCTTTTCGAGGGACAGGCCTTGACAAGGCATCTCCGGTGTCGTAGCGGAGTTGTGCCCAAGTTATGGGGCAATCGACAACAACGGGCTAACAACGGACGAAGGTATAATCAAGGTTTCTATAAATAGTTGAGAGTATCTATTAGATTAGTTAATGCTTTTAGATAATGATTAGTGATATAATAATCTTGTGATGATAGGCTTGGACAGTAGAGCTGGTGTAGCTTGTCTGATAGTATTGAGGTACGAAAGTACTGTTCGAGATATCCCGACTAAACATGCATGTATTATGTGTTGCATTGTTATATGTCATGATTTTATCTGCATATATTATGTCACGATATTATGCTTCATGCATATTCATATTGAGCTTTTATCCTTGAGATAGCCGGTTTTAGGGTGTTTACCCTAAGTATTAGTGCATGGTTGGACACGTGTATTCGTGATCAGGTCACTGATATCCACAGTAGGGTGTGGGAGCCACCTCTTGGTGCGATGCCACAGAGTGCTACATACCTTGGTGTCGAGTCAGTTTGATCAGAGTTTCTTGACATTGAGTTTTGGTACCTCGTACACTTGCATTCATGCTCATATAATATTTGTATACTCATACTCTCATGTTGAGCGTAGTCGCTCACGTCCATAATTATGTGTTTATTGGACACCCTATTTGACGGGGTAGGTCTTAGGTTGGACGGAGCAGGAGGCTCGGACGGATTTAGTTGCAGGGTTTTGGATGTTTTTGGAGCTTTGTTTATTCGGGGGACTTTATTAGATCTTGTTAGTTTGGCACTGATAATTTGGTTCGATTTGGTTGTATAATTCAAATTTCTTTTGCTTGGGTTTGTATAACTTTTGTGTTTTCCGTTGATAAATTCTGATTATGTTTTAATTAAGATTATTGCATGCTTAAGTTTCTGATTAGTAGGTGTTCACGGTGCGAGTCACTACATACGGGGTTTATAGCAGAGCTGTGCTTGGGTCAGGGCCATCGACATTAGCGGACTGACGACAGACATAGGTATAGTCCGAGATCCCTAGTAGTATTAGAAAGTATCTATTATCTTAGTTAATACTTTTAGATTGATGTAAGATATATGGTATATATTATCTTGATATGCAGTGTTGGACTATAGATGCTTGTTTAGATAGACAAGTTGTTGAGATACAAACGTACTATCTGAGATATCCTGTTTGAGTATGCATGTTCTATGTGTTGCATGTTTATCTATCATGATCATTATGTGCATGCATTATTATGTTGAGCATATATCTTTTTATAGCTTGTAGTGAGGTTGCTCAACCCCTTATTCTTTAGTGGATCATGGGATCCACAACGGGATCAAGTCACATATATCCACAGTTAATGTGATGATATTTTCTATATTTATTTGTGTTAATTTGTATGATTAGAAAAATTAGCATTGATTAAATTCATTTTATAGTTCCTAATCATTGTTTGTGTTTTGATATAGGAAAACAGAAGAATTGGAGAAAAAAATATAAGAAAAGAAAATCAAAGAAAGAAGCCATGGAAGAAGGAAAAAGTAGCTCTAAACTACAGCTCTAAACAAAAACTCTACCTATAGAGAAGAAGAAGCGCTATAGTGCCTCTGAAAAGCACTACTATAGCGCCTTTGAGAAGAGCTACTGCGCTAGTAAGGAGCGCTTTCTTCTGTGCTGCTGTGTACGAGAGAGAAGTGAATGCGAGACAGAGAATGTCTTGCTCGATGGATAACTTGTTACCGATCGAGCGGGAGAAGAGAAGGAAAAATGATGAGGATCAAAGGAAATCGCACTCGATCGGTAGTTTGAATGTCTCGCTCGATCGGTAACTTTTTACCGATCGAGCTGGAGAAGAGAAGGAAAAATCATGAGGATCAGAGGAACTCACATCGAGCGAGACGTGAAATTCGAGAAATTATATTTTAATTAGGAAAATTTATTTGGAAGGACTCTATAATTTAAATAATCTAAAACCCGAATTTAATCATCTTTGTACGGCTAAACACGGAAGAATACTCTTGGCGGCTAGGTTTTCATCTTTTCTCCTTAGAATTAATTTCTTTCTTCAATTTTTCTTAGGATTTCATGAATATTTGTGGCTAAGTTTTAATTATTGGTTGAGAAAGACAAAACCCTTGAAGTTTTATTTATCTTGTGAGATTCTGATTGTCATCGTTTAATTTGTATTTGAGTATTGTTTGGAATTGATTGTTATTCTTGTATGTTTAATTATTGGATTGATCATCTGATAATTTCTCATACAATCTAAAGCTAAATTAGATATAAAATTTGTAATTGTTTGATCCCTCTTATTTGTGAAGCAACTATGATTAATATTTTCCGCTTGTGAATTTGTTAATTCGTAGGAACAATAATTGACTAAATTAAATACAACCGCTTGTGTTTGTATTGTTAGCTTCATCAATTTCACTAGTTTGAATGTTACCTTGGGTTTAAACCTTAATCGCTTGTATTTGGGTTAATTCATTGGTAATGGTTGATTTAGAACGTTTGTGTCTAATTAAATAAAATTAAGGTGAGATAAGAATCAAATTCCAATGATGAATATTCAATGACAATTAATTATTTTTAGAGAATCGATGATCGAGTGAATAACTTCAAGGGTATAGTCGACCGATACCAAAACTTGTTTTCAATTGATTTCTTCGTTCAAATCCTAATCTTGCATGCTAATTAATAAAATTTAGTTTAATATGTTTTTAATTATTAGTAGTTAAATTGAAAATCCAAAACCACCTTTTATTTGTTTTCAGTAATTTTAAGAACACAATTAAATTCACTTTTCTCGTGGGAACGATCCTTACTCTCGCTACTACATTTTATTTATCTGAGTTGAGTCGGGTAATGTGGGCGCGATACGACTAAGTGCTACCAAATTTTTGCGCCGTTGCCAGGAAAGGCATTCAATTTTTGTTTTATTTTATTTCTATTCTTTCCCCCAGTGCTTCTCTGGTTTGTTCATGCTTGCAGGTGAATCTTCAGAAGAAGAAGAATTTTCCTACGATCCGGAGATAGAGAGAATTCTCCATAGAATAAAGAAGGAAGCTCAGAGAAGATATGAAGAAGAAGAAGAGGTTTCCTTTGAAGAGACTAGAGAAGAGATGACTGCAAATGAAAATCTAAGCTTGAGACAGCTTGGAACCCCCGATCTGAATCAGCAGCCCTTATGCATTACTTTTCTTACTTTAGAAGCTAATGCTACTTTTGAGTTTAAATTCGGGCTAATAAACTTGTTGCCTTTTTTTCATGGTCTTGCAGGTGAGGATCCCCACAAACATCTTATGGAGTTTCACGTGGTATGCACAAGCATGAAACCCCATGGAGTAACGGAGGAACAGATTCAATTGGGAGCCTTTCCATTTTCTCTTAAAGATGCTGCAAAGGATTGGCTATACTACCTACCTCCTGGATCCATCACTACTTGGACAGAGATGAAGAGGATTTTCTTAGAGAAGTATTTCCCAGCTTCAAGGGAAGCAAACATCAGAAAGGAAATCTATGACATAAAGCAACATATGGGAGAGTCACTTCACGAGTATTGGGAGCGGTTCAAGAAACTTTGTGCTAGCTGTCCACAACATAGATAAGTGAAAAACTTCTAATTCAATATTGCTATGAAGGTTTGTTGCCTCATGACAGGAGCATGGTGTATGCGGCCAGTGAGAAAGTTTTTGTGGACAAAATACTACGAGATGCAAGGAACCTAATCGAGAACATGGCTGCCAATTCTCAGCAATTTGGTACCAACAAAAGTGATCCAGCTCCCAAAAGGCATAAAGAGGTAAATGTCTCTTCCCTTGAACAACAACTGATTGATCTAACATCTCTTGTACGTCAAATGGCTGTAGAAAATGGACAGAATGTGAAGGTATGTCGAATTTGCGCTGCAATAGGGCATCCAAATGATATGTGTTCCACTCTTCAAGAGGGATTTACTGAGCAAGTCAATGCAACAGGAGGATTTCCAGGGCCACCGCAGCGAAATTATGACCCATATTGGGACACGTATAATCCAGGTTGGGGGATCATCCTTACCTCAGATACGAAAACCCTCCGATGAATCAGCCAGCACCTCAAGTGCAGCCGAATAATCAAGCATATAGGCCACCGTATCCTCCACCACCACAATGTCCTCAAATTCCTACGCCTAGTGAGTTTTTAGAAAATATTGTTAAGGATCTTGCCACTAATACTTTGAATTTTCAACAGGAGACGAGTGCAAATATCCAAAACTTGAACACTTAGGTGGGGCAGTTGACAACCGCAATAAACAAGTTGAAAGCACAATATTCTAACATTTTACCATCTCAGATAGTGCCAAATCCAAAAGAAAATGTAAGTGCAATCACTTTGAGGAGTGGAAAGGAGTTGAAGGTTCGTGAAAAAGTGGTGCCAGCACCAGTAAAGAACGAAGATGAGGAGAAATCCAAGGTAGAAGAAAATGAGCCTATTCAAGAAGATGCACCAAAAGTTAAGTTCCCTCCCCTTTTTGAGTATAACCCCATATCCCCGTTTCCCCTTGCGTTGAAGGAGTCTAGGAAAGACGAAGACATCAAGGAACTGTATGATACTTTTTGTAGATGTGAGGTAAATATCCCTTTGTTAGATGCTATCAAACAAGTACCTCGCTATGCTAAATTTTTAAAAGAATTGTGTACTGTGAAAAGAAAACAAAAACTGAAGGGATGCCAGAAAATAGAATTAGTAGAACAATTCTCTGCTGTGATTCAGAGGAAGATACCCGCAAAATGCAAGGATCCATGTATGTTTTTGATTCCTTGTAAGATAGGAGATGTTCAGATTGATACGGCCATGTTAGATTTAGAAGTATCGATTAATGTCATGCCATATTCTGTTTATGCTTTTTTAAAACTTTTGCCCTTGAATGAAACTGCAATTTTTATCCAGATGGCTAATAGGTCTACTATTTATCCTAGGGGTGTGATTGAGGATGTTCTTGTGACAATTGATAAATTGGTTTTTCCTGCTGATTTCTATGTGCTTGACATGAAAAATAATGATTTGAATAGTTCAATTTTGCTAGGAAAACCATTTTTAAAAACGTCAAATTCTGTCATAGATGTTAATAATGGTACTCTCACTATGGAATTTGATGAGGAGATAGTTAAGTTTAATATTTTTGATGCCCTGAAAATTCCTAGTTGTGAAAGTGTTGTTAATACTCTTGATATCAATGATTAGTTGTCACAAGAACACATATTTTTTTTAAATGAGGATAAGTTGAAAGAGGTTATTGCAAGACTTGCTGAAAATTCTAATGCTAAAATTTTTTTCTTTCTGATTTGCAGGCATCTAAAACTGAGCCAAAACTTTCTCCAGATCGAGCAAAAGGAATACCAATGGGAAAAGGGAAAAATCATCAAGAAATTGGAATCCCCAAGAAATCGAAGGAGAGAAAGCATGGACCAAAATTAACCGTGCAAGTTCTCAAGTGGGTGAAGGTGGACAAAGGAACCAGATATGAACCACCATGAGAAGGTGAAGCATGCAGTCGGGCCGATGACTGTAAACAGAGGCGCTTCTTGGGAGGCAACCTAAGGGGAGTTTTTCTTTTTATTTTTAGTAGTTATTTTTGTTTTGAATTTTGACTTACATTGGGGACAATGTAAGATTTTAAGTATGGGGGAGAGGACTTAGCCAGTCATTTAGAGGATTTAGCCGATTTTTTTGACAAAAAAAAAATTTAGAGCTCATAGTTAGTGATGAATATGACTATTGAAAATCACTAGCCCATGATGATATCTAATTGATGACATGCATGCTTTTAAAAATAGATGATTTGCTAACCTTGAAACATTTGATCTCCAATGCAAATTAGACTTTGATATTGTTATTGAATATTTTTAAGCACGCATGAGTCATGTCTTGTGAATTGTATATGACATAGTGAAGGCTGTGTGAACCTTGTGATAGTCTTAGGAAGTCGCTAGCCTATCAACATCCCTTTTGAGCTGAATCGGAAAAAAAAAATAAAAAAAAGGAGTTAGTAAGGTGAGGGGAGGCATTGGAATGAGGATTGAAATTCTAGTCCTACAAATTCCAAGAGCTAAATATGGTGGAGAATTTATGGAGTTGGGGACAACCGGGTGCAATTATCCGGCAATGTGAAAAAAAAAGAGAATTTCTCAAAGGTTCAACTTTATTGGTGTGTTCAACTTAAGTTGTTGTGGGGTTTCGCATTGAATGGATTTGTGGACTATGCATGACACTTGCTAATGACCATATATACACACACATTCGGGGCTATATCTCTAGTTGAAATGTCTGGATATTGAACTTGTTCCATTGTTAGCATTTGAACGCCTTTCTTGATCATGCATTGAGTAAATTTCTCAGGCACACGTGTGTAAATCATGGTTATTTTTCATTATGAGATATGAGCTCGAACTTATTTTTGGTTTTGTGTTGCTCGAGGACGAGCAAAGGTTAAGTATGGGGGAGTTTGATGTGATGATATCTTTCTATATTTATTTGTGTTAATTTGTATGATTAGGAAAATTATCATTGATTAAATTTATTTTGTAGTTCTTAATCATTGTTTGTGTTTTGATATAGGAAAATAGAAGAATTGAAGCAAAAGAATAGAAGAAAAGAAAAACAATTAAAGAAGCCATGGAAAAAGGAAGAAGTAAAGCTATTGTTTAGAGCTGCAGCTCTAAACAACAACTCTACCTATAGAAAAGGAGAAGCGCTATAGCGCCTTTGAATAGCTCTACTATAGCGCCTTTGAGAAGCGCTACTACGCTAATAAGGAGCGCTTACTTCTGCGCTGATGCGTACGAGAGAAAAGTGAATGCGAGGCAGAGAATGTCTCGCTCGATCAGTAATTTTTTACCGATGGAGCGGGAGAAGAGAAGGAAAAATGATGAAGATTAGAGGAACTCGCGCTCGATCGGTAGTTTCTTACCGATCGAGCGAGACGTGAAATTCGGGAAATTATATTTTAATTAAGATTCTTTCTTGGGAAGGACTCTATACTTTAAATATCATCTAGAACCCAAATTTAATCATCTTTGGACGCTAAACATGGAAGAATACTCTTGGAGGCTAGGTTTTCATCTTTTGTCCTTATAATTAATTTTTTTCTTCGATTTTTCTTAGGATTCATGAATATTTGTGGCTAAGTTTTGATTCTTGGTTGAGGAAGACAAAACCCTTGAAATTTTATTTATCTTGTGAGAATCTGATTGTCATTGTTTAATTTTTATTTGAGTATCAAGAGTTGTATGTTTCATTATTGGTTTGATCAACTGATAATTTTCTCATACAATCTAAAGCTAAATTAGATATCAAATCCATAATTGGATCCCTTTAATTTGTGAAGCAACTATGATTAATATTTTCCGCTTGTGAATTTGTTAATTCATAGAAACAAAAATTGACTAGATTAAATACAACCGCTTGTGTTTGTATTGTTTAACTTCATCAATTTCACTAGTTTGAATGCTACCTTGGGTTTAAACCTTAATCGCTTGTATTTGGGTTAATTTATTGGTAAGGGTTGATTTAGAACTCTTGTCTCTAATTAACTAAAATTAAGGTGAGATAGGAATTAAATTTTCAATTATGAATATTCAATGAGAATAAATTATTTTTAGAAAATCGATGATCGAGTGAATACCTTCAAGGGTGTAGTCGACTGATACCAAGACTTGTTTTCAATTGATTTCTTTGTTCAAATCCTAATCTTGCATGCTAGTTAATAAAATTTAGTTTAATCTATTTTTAATTATTAGTAGTTAAATTAAAAATCCAAAACCCCCTTTATTTGTTTTCAGTAATTTTAAGAACACAATTAAATTCACTTTCTTCGTGAGAACGATCCCTACTTTTGCTTCTACATTTTATTTATCTTAGTTGAGTCGGGTAATTTGGGCGCAATACGACTAAGAGCTACCAACATTATATTTCTGGTATGTGTGCCACCTTCTGATGCGACAACCCAACGTGTTGCATACCATGGCGTCTTTCCAGATTGAGTTAAGTTTGACCGTGATAGGTTTTCGGTACCCTGTACATTTGCATTCACACAATCATAGCATATGTATACTCATATCATTCTTACTGAGCGCTATTATTGCTCAAGTCCTTGGTTGTTTTGTGGACACCTCATTCGACGAGGTAGTTGCACGTTTCCATGAAGTCAAACTTGTAAGTAGTAGGTGACCAAGGCTTGGATGCAAGGGTTGTCAGCGGTGTAGTATAGGTGAGATTTTGTTATTTTATTCCATTCGGTTTGGGTTGTATAATTATTGTTTTGGGTTTAGTTGATATCGGTTGTATTCTACTGGGTTAGTAATTAATTAAGTTTTCGCAGTTATTCTGCTTGTATTTCTGCTTAAGTTTAATTGCATGCTTAAGTTTCTGCTTAGTAGGTGATCTGAAATGGATCACTATATTTATGATCTCAGAGCATGCATTAAGTATCTTTGGGACATAACTGAGGATGTTTGGGTTAACAATTGTGATTCTTGTAGATGACCGATTATGACGATGGTAACCGTCATGGAAAGGACGGGCGTTGGAGTGGAAAGGCCCTGATATATCCCCATAGTCACCGTCATCGCCAAGAGGATGATTCTTGTAGGTTCGAATTTCATAGGTTCATCTTAATTGGACCTAAGCCAATAACCAAGTATGAGATTCTAGGCGTAGCAGAGTATTGGACAAAATGTGGGGGATGTTGCTTCCAATATTTTTGTGACCTAAGGAAGAACCCATGAAAATTCTCCACAAGCAGTTGAAGAGATTGTTATGAAGATCCTACATCATCTACCAAGATAACTCTACCCCTCAATATTGGAAGTATCTAGCAGGGTGGTAAGATTTTTTAGATCTTGGCAAGAAGAGGTTTCTTCCAGGGAAGTATAATAGGATATCTTAGATGCAATGTAAGATTTTCGCATGTATTAGATTGTAAGCATTGTACCTTGTAAGAAACAAGCTTGATATAATGGATTTCCTTGAACAAGTATTTGAATAATTTTTATTGTTGATTCCAGACATTTGATTTTTATAGTAACAGTTTTATCGCACACTATTCGATGTGGATTGATTACTTTAAATGCTAAGTATTTATCAGTGTGATTGTTCACATCAATAGATTAAGTATCTGATTTTGATTTGTGTTGCCAAAGTTGATTAGATGTATCATAGGCACAGTTCTATTAAAATATCAGATACGGTGGACTATATTGCATTCGTTTGGAAGGGATGACTGTATTTGATTTGACTATAGAGAAAGCGTGACCATATGCTGATAATTTCTCTAAAAGCATTAGCATGTTTTAAAAGGCCCGTCATCAGCCCGATGATCTCCAAGGCCCCTGTTGGGTTAAGCGTGTAAGGATGAGAGTAGTACTAGGATGGTGACCTCATGAGAAGCTCTAGTACGTTAAGTTGCTGACGTTGCACTGCTTGATCTGGTTGGCTATGTGGCTATAAAATAGAGACACCAGATCTTAACGGGTAATAATGTCTTTGATGGGGACAGGACTGGCAGTATGGAAAGGATAAGACTGATCTCGAAAAGGATATGAGAAAGCATCAGCAATAATGCATGTACCTCCCTAAACTCATAGGCTTAATAACCGGACCCATCTGCACTATCCCAATTACAAGAAAATAAAGTTGCATCTTGGCTAACAGCTATAGCTTTTGGCCTAGTGGTAAGTGCTTGATCCTAACAGCCACAACTCCAGCACAACTTCTCTACAAACCTAGTAGAACCTCTCTAGTGCTCAACCCTCTATAATAAGGATAGAATAGTAAAAAAAATATACACTAATACAAGGTAAACACCTTAAACACACAATAAAAATGAGAAATTCTCAACCTATTTATAGAAGGAGTTTATAAGCACCGAAATCCAGATCGGAAGCTCCGATCCTTCATGCTTTGACACGTTTTTGAACATCAGACTTCGAAAACACCGATATCAAGTTGGGAAGGTTCGATCCTCTTTGGACTCCGATCTTGCCATTAGTCAACATCCTTTTGACACCTCAAATGGTACGTGTCTGCTGGAGTCCAGAAGCTCCGAACCCAGTCCAGAAGCTACGATCTTGACCCCTACTTCCGAACCACTTTGTTGGTTCCGAACTACTTGGACCTCTAGAATTTCCATACCAATTTCGGATGTTTCATTGATTTTTCATTTATTTTTAGCATAATAAAATCCTTTAAATCATGTTTTAACACTTTAAACATGTTTTTATCATTTAATAGCATAAAATGAATCTAGGGTTAGTACAAAGACCTTTAACCAAGAGTTTTTCTCTCACATAAAATACTTCTCCATAAATATGAAGGGTTATTACCAAATCCAACCAAAAGAAAATATGATGAGGTGAACTACATGCTTTAATTTGACATGATAAAAGAGTATATGGATGATCAATTATCTACCAACTTTGTTTATCAAGTAACGCTTGATTTAATGCCACGAGATCTCGAAGCCCTAGCCCGCCATGACTTTTAGAACAACAAAGAAGACTCTATTTGATGTAAATAAAAATACAAAGGAAACTAGTGTTTGAGATAAACTCTAATTTTCAACTTTATTCATAATAAAAACGGTCTAAAAATATCAACGTACGTAAGTCTATAAATAATAAACTAGAGTACTACTTCGACTAAAATACCAAACGATAGCAAACAATAAACAAGACAATCCTAAATAAATTAAAGACAAATATATAAAACAAACTTAAGATATTGATAAAGTCATCTAATATTTTAGGATAATGATAAATATCTTAATTCATGTATGCATCATTTTATTCATCCTCGAATCAGAGTGGGGTGGGGGTCGTCAAGCACCCTAACAGTACATATGGACTAGACCAAAGAGGCGTGATATCAATCCTCCATGTGCTGGAACAAAGCGAGACAGGTGCGACAAAAAATCAATGGCTTTCTCCAAATATTTTCCCAAGAATCAGTATGTGGCTTTCTCGAGATTGAAAAGTTTGAAGTTGTCACCAACAAGCAGTGGCATGGCCCCAAAAAGGAGTGGCGGTGAGCGTAACCTGATTTTGCAAAGGCACATCCTTGAATGCGGGGGTATTTCATCCACAGATGCAATTGAGTCCATCAGTCTATTTGATTCAGTTTACCCAAAAATTCAGGGATATCCACCTTGAAAGATGCTTTCCCATTATGATAATCGTTTGTGACTACTACAGCCACAACTCGATGTGGACGGATGTGATCATGAGGCAGCACAAATGGATTATCTCTCTTATTCTCATCATCTGTGGGTATATGAGTGATCCAATTGGCTTGATACTCGGCAACCTCTTGCTTAGGAGGGTTATCTCATCAACAAGGGTGGTGAGAATATCACGAGAATTGACAACACGGCTTTGTAGAGGCTTGATGGGAAAAAAAACTTGGGTAGAATCGCAGGCTCTAAATACCAACTGATGTAAATCGAAATACAAATGAGGCTAGTGTTTGAGCGAAACTTTCGTTTTAAATTTATTAATAATAAAAAATGTCCAAGAATGTCAACGTCCTATAAATAATAAACTAAAGTCCTACTTCTACTAAAAGATCAAAAGATACCAAAACAATAAACAAATCAATCCTAAATAAATTAAATACAGATATATCAAACAAACTTAAAGATATTGATAAAGTCATCTAATAGTTTACAATATAGCTAAATATCTTAATTCATGTATGCATCATGATTTAACCCAATGAATACTACATCTACTATTGTTATTGCGCCCACCAAAGTCCTACATTTTTAATGATTGAAGAGATTTACTTAGTAACCATGGAAGTCGAAATATATTTATTTGTATAGCTAGTGGTAGCTTGCACCACCATTTTGATAAATATTTCCTTTCCACCTGTGGAGACAATTGATTCTTCCACCATTGCACTTCTTTCCAGACTTTGTTCTTTACCCCCTCAAAAACATGATGTTTGTTACGAACAATAAACATGAGAATTATAACTCTCATGGGATTCATTAAAAGGCATCTTAAACCATTCAAAAACATAATTTTTCATTAGCAGCATGGTGTTAGGGCTGAAAGTGATAGGGGATTTGTTAATATGTCCTGAAGCTCAATAATAAGATTGTAAAATATTCCAAATTGTATCACAATTATCCTACATTTTTTATGCCAAGATAAGAATATCAAATGCAAGAGATGAATATGAGATCACAAGGGTTTCCCGTGATCATTTGCTACTAGGTCTGAGAATGGTGCCAGGAGAGGTCGTCGTTATGACCCTTAATGAATTGAATGGATCTTTGACCTTCATTTGATTCTGACGACCAACATAGATCTCATGAGACCCGTCCACTGTTACTACGAAAAGAGCCCTGCCCATTTCCTACATTACTAGGAAAATAAGCAAATTCTACTAGCACAAGACCCTGATAGCCCTGCCCATTTCCTTCGTTACTAGGAAAATAAGCAACTTCTATTAGCACCGGACCTTGAGTCGAATTGATCGTGTCATGTCCCGAAAAGCCCCCCGAACACAACAAAACTTAAAATGGGGATAAGAGGCATTCACTAGTAGAAAAGTTCGCATAAGACTTTGGTTAATAACCGAAGTCGTAGGAACTTAATTACCTAAGTAGTGTCACGTGAAATAATAGACTACTTTTTTACTTCGCTTAATCGCCGAAGTCTTATACCTTAAATTTCCGAAGTCTTTGGTCATTTTTTGGGGGCAGAATTGGACCGGTGCCGAAGTAAAAACATATATTTTAGTTCACTCATTTCATAAGTTACGAAGTCAAACATATGCTTATACTTCGGTAATTAATGAATTTAATGCAGTAACAAATATGATTATACTTCGGTTGGTATACGAAGTGAAAGATTGTGTTTTACTTAGTTAATTTCTTTTATCACCGAAGTAAAATGAAATCTTCTACTTCGCTTATTAATGAAAATATTGAAGCCATAGAATAGCTTTTACTTCATTACTTTAATTAACAGACGAAGTGATATAATATATTTTACTTCGTTAATTTCCAATATTACCGTAGTAAAATGCATTCTTCTACTTCTTCTATTAATGAAATTTCCGAAGTAATAGAATTTGTTTTACTTCGGTATTTTGCTTAATATACGAAGTAGAAGATAATGATTTACTTCCATATTTTTCGATTACTAAAATTGCCGAAGCAATAGAATACATATGACTGCAGCATTTAAATCAATAATGAAGTAAATTCTTCAATTTACTACGTTGATACTAAAATTGCCGAATTAATAGAGCACATTTCTTGTAAATTAAAATTTAGGTAAAATAATGTCATATATATATTTTTGAAACTTAAAAATATACTAATAATAAATCCATCCCAAAACGACAAGCATACATAAGTCAACAAGTCTATCCACCAAAATAATGCGAAACTATATGCACATATCCATACGTACTTTTTAAAAACTAAACGTGTACACATCCACACATATTTCCTCAAAAGAAATTACTATCCCAACGTGAATTACATATTTAAGCACATACATGCGAGTAGACAAATTCACTCCATTCACTTCTAGCTTCGTCAAATTGTTCTTGACTGTAACACTGATTCTTGACGCATCCTGCAAACTGAAATTCAAAAAAAGATAGGAATGTCACGGTAAACCAACAAGGCAGTTGTTGCAAACTGAAATCCAAAACAAAGAATAAGCAACAACCTATTTGGTATGCATGCTGACATGTATGATCAGCTTGTTATGGGTTTAAAACTTGCCAAAAAATTGTTGTTCAAGATCATCTTTGCTGCCAAGACCAGTTCTCAGCAATTCAAATTTTGGGGATACAAGAATTTAGCAGACTTGTGTTAGCATATGATTCCCAATTTATCAAGCCAAGCCAAATACAATCCATACACTATTGAAATTAAATGATTATATTGACACTTTAAAATAGATTTGTTCAAAACATAAACAATTAGAATCCTTTAGCTTATCCTCATGCAATAGGAGAAGCATTATTCTTGCAATAAAGAGAAAATCTCATCATATCTTGCAATAAACAAAGTAACAAAAAATAAAGAAGCTAGTTGCAAACTAAAATTCACTTCGACTGTGTGGTCTTCTAATTCCTAACAATAGCAAAAGTTGCACCAGCCAGCATGAGAAAAGTTGCAATGTATCGGATATCCACGATGGATAAAATAGCAAGAAAAATCAACTAAAAATGATCCAACTACAAATCTACAATAAAGGTTTAAACTACCCTTTGTTCACCATACGCACAATAAAACATGAATCCTCATATGCCATTTGTGTTGCAAAGAATGTTATTCCTATTAAGTCAAATTAGGTTTGATTTGGATTTTCTAATCGGAAACTTTAAAATTGTGTCAACCGTATCAAAAACCGAGAATAAATATTCAAAACAAGGTCGAACATAACTATACTCAAATATATTGTCCCCAGGATAAATGCCAACATAAAAGCTTAGCATAAACAACCTTTTTTAGATCCATGATGAAAGGTTCGCTCTTTGCAAGAAATGGGGCCACTCGAGGTGTTGTTGACAAAAAATTTAACCAAGAACGAATATAATATGTGTTAACGGATAAACTGCTGTCATCTGCAAATATATCAGTCTTTTTCCCATCATCGCCATAAATATGCCTCTGCTTACAAGAAAGAACCACTATTAGGAAATTGAGAATTGTTTTTAATCATATCTAGACATATAATAATCTTACAGCGAGACTTTCAACAAATAATTTGACACTTTGGCTTATTGAAGCTTCATCAACAAAATGTATGCAGGGGAGAATAGGGTGAAGGAATATAAGTCGTGACAAGAGAAAAGAAAAGAATGTGAAGAACAAGATAAACCTCCCACAGTTACAACCTGTTGTCTGACAAACCTCCAGCACTTTCCAGAAAATCAGCCTTTTGTGAAGAAAAGGCATCTTTTGAGTTCCATTGTAGTTATAAGGTCCTATAGCTAGACCTGAATATTTGTGATTGTGGGAGAGGTAACTTTCTTGGGTTCTGCTCCAGCGACAAGAAGTTTGTACCTGACATTTTAAATCAGATTTCCATTATGCCCTTCAATAGATGAAGCCCGTATAAACAATTAAACAATCCATATAAGTTATGTTTTCATAGAAATGAAATATAAACTTTCTAATTTTCCACTAAGTTATGATAACCTTCATGAAAATATCAATATGAAGATCTGGTTTAGTGTTTGCTTCACTCTCTCTTCTTCACAATTCTACTAGCATTTCTGCACGTTCCAAACAAAATAATTATGACATCCTATTCTTTAGAGATAAATCATACAGTTCTTGAGTACATATGGTAGTTTAACATACCGTAACGAGCTCCAAGTTCTTAATAACTTGCTGAAAAAACCAGTGTTTCTCTAACTTTCAATTCACTTATACGCAAATCATATTGGCTTATATAAGCAGATGTTCTTTGTGGCAAAAACTCTGCCATTTTACAACCGTTTCACGTTACTTTTCCCGATACCTGTGAATTCAACAGAATATTACGAACAAAGTGATGAAAACTAATTCTTTATCCTCCCAAATTCGGTCATCATTTTCTTTACTTGTAACTCCAGATCAATTTTTCCAGCCAAAGCTAGCAGCAATGCGTTTTGCCAGAATTCGGCGGCCTTAATAGCAGTGTCATTTTGCATAACACAATCAGTAAAATCAAGAATAATATTGAAATAACAAAAAGAACTGAGCTACAGCAAGCAGTTAGGAATATGTTACTCAAGTTACATAGTAACTGATTTAGCTAAAATATAAACATTGTAGGCACAGTAATTACCCTCAGCTGACTTCATTGTGCTTCATTTAATCTTAAAAGTTCACAAGAGCTTAATGCAATTTTTAGAAGCCATTATATACAAACAATGGACCTAATGTTAAAAAGTATACTTGGGATATACAATATTTTATTTCGAAATAGGTGGCACTTGTTTTAAACCAAATAGAAGTTAATGGAAGCACAATAGTTTTGTAGTAACCCAGATACCATTTTAAGATAATAATATGTTAAACATGATTAAGGGTTGGTAATTGATCTATTTCGGAGTGTTATTGGACTTCGGAAGAGGAATTTGGGCTTTTGACTTTGGGCCAGATCGGAAGCTCCGATCCCAGTTCGGAAGCTCCGATCCTGACCACTTCGGAAGCAGATCGGATGCACGGGGATCGGACGTTCCGATCAGGAACGGAGGTTCCGATCTCAGCCAGCCAGCAATGCTCGATGACTCAGCCGTGAGTTTTGACAAGTGTTGATCGGGGGTTCGATCGGAAGTTCCGATCCCGGAACGGTGGTTCCGATCCCGACGTGTCGGACATGCACAGAATGAGCTGGAATCGGAAGCTCCGATCCCGAGATCGGTGGTTCCGATTGTTGCCGAGATTTTGGCTATAAATAGGGCTCATTTGCTTCAGTTTTGAAATACGAATTCCCGTGTTTCCTTCTTCAGTTATATAGTGTGAGATATACACTTGAGGGCCCTATCGGTTATAATAGAGGTTCTGGAATAACCAAGGTGTGGTTATAGTCATCCGGGACTAGCGACTCCAAAGGGCTAACTACGGACGAAGGTATGGTCTGGGAATCTATTTAAGTTTTGGGAGTACTTATTAGCTTAGTTAAGGCTTATAGAATTTATGTAGTGATACGGTGAACTTTTGAATATAGGCTTGGAACCTAGGATCTACTTTACTTGAACTAGCCTAGAGGTACGTACACATTGACTGAGATTGCCAGCGAGTATACATGTTTATATGTTGCATTTATTTGGCATTATTATATGGCATGATATATGATTTATCGCTTTCTATATCCATATGTCATGTGCATATACACGTTGAGCCTATACCTTGTTATACCTGACTATAGAGCCGCTCAGCTCTATACTCGATAGTCTGTCACTGAGAGTACCGCGACGGCGGGGGCATTTATGTCTGTCTACTCTGGTGTACTAGACGAGTGTGGTTGCACCCAGAGGTTGATCCGTGCGGTGGCAGCACTCATATGGCGCCGGTTCTGAGCATGATTTTTCAGATGACCCTGTACCAGTCATCATGTTGCATGCATTATATACATATGTTTACTCATGTCTATGTACTGGGCGTAGCGCTCACGTCCTAGTTGTTATCTTGGACACCCTATTCCATGGGGCAGGTCGCAGGATGGACGGAGCTGGTAGTTCAAGGCAGGACTAGGGAGCAGGAGCTTTGAAAGTTTTTATACAGCATGATTTATTAGCTGTATAATGTTTACTGGTTAAGAATTTTGATATGGTTGTATCATTACAAATTTAAGCCTGGATTATATTACTAAGCTGATATGTAAATTATGGATTATGTTTCCACGCGTTTTTACTCTGTTAAGTATTTTGCTGTATTAAGTTTAATGCATGCTATTAGTTGCCAGTTAGTAGGTGATTCCATGTAGGGTCACTACATTTTTGGTATCAGAGCATGCATAGATTTTGGGATTAGTACTTGGGATTTAGTTTAGTCTTGAGTAATTCTTGCGCATTTGGGATTGTAATGTGCAATTCTTTTCAGGATATGGCTGACGAGAGTCACGGTAGTATTGGCCAGGGAGGTGGTCATCATCATCGTCGCCATCATCATCAGGATGATCAACATCGTCCTCATGAGGGTCGACGTCGCTATACTATTAATAAGTTTATGCAGGTAGGACCGAAACCCTTAGTGGGAGGCGAGAATCCTGAACAAGCTAGAAGCTGGATGTCTAAACTTGAGAGCACGTTCCGAGCTTTTGAGTGTACTGAGGAGCAGAAACTGGAAGTTCTAGAATTTGTTCTAGAGGATAGAGCACGTTTTTGGTGGGATGCCAAGGTTGCTCAGGCATGTACTGAGAGAGGACAGGTGACTTGGGGGGATTTCTGTCGGGAGTTTCAGAAATTGTATTTTCCTCCGGCTGTTCGCCAAGCACGATCTATGGAGTTGCTTACTTTGAGGCAAGGATCAATGACTATTGATCAGTATCAGCAGCGATTTCTTGATCTGCTACCTTTCAGTCCCCATATTAATGAGAGTGATGCATCGAAATATGATAACTTTTTACAAGGTTTGAACCAAGATATCTACTCTCAGGTTGTCGTCTGTGATGACCCGGTATCTTATGAGACTTTGGTGAACCGTTGCCGTCTTGTGGAGACCAGCAACAGGCGTGGACAGTTGATGATGCCAGCACAGCCTAGTGGATTTATTGAGCCTCGAGCTCAATCTGTTGTGCCATCTGTACCTACGTCTTCTTCTACTTCTACTATTTCGTTTGGTTCTCGTGGTTCACGAGGTACTTTCCGTTTTGGGAAGAAGAAGAAGAAGGAGGAGTTTTGTAGCCATTGTGGTGGGAAGCATCCTGCAGCTTCATGTCGGAGAGCTACTGGTGCTTGTTATATTTGTGGTCAGCAGGGACATCTGCGGAGAGATTGTCCTCAGCGCATGGGTTCTGCTAGTGGACCGGGATCCCAGGTTGGATCTCAGGCTTCTACTTTTCCACGTCAGCAGCCAGCACCACAGAGTTCTTCTGGTTTTCGTCCCCGGACTCAAGGGCAGGTGTTTGCTCTGTCTCAGGAGCAGGCTACTGAGGGAAGCGATCGCATGTTGGCAGGTAACTTCTTGTTATGTGGTATTCCTGCACTTGTATTAATTGATACTGGAGCATCGCATTCCTTTATTTCTAGTCGCTTCGTTAAGAGACATAGATTACCTTACGTATCATTAGATATGGATTTAGTTGTATCTACTCCGTTGGAGCAGGAGGTAGTAACTAAGCGTCTAGTGATGGGTTGCCTTCTGGAGTTTGAGGGTAATGTGTTATCGGCTAATTTGATGATATTAGCGATGACGGATTTTGACTGTATCTTGGGAATAGATATGCTGACTTTGTATCACGCTACTGTGGATTGTTATCAGCGTTTGGTACAGTTTCATTCCGTTGAGGGTGATAGTTGGTACTTTTATGGTGAGGGTGCGCGACCTCCGATGCCACTTGTTTCGGCTCTGAAGGCATGTCATGTCTTGGAGTCAGGTGGGGAGGGCTACCTCATCTATGCAGTTGATATGTCCATGAGTAGTACGGGCATTGATCAGCTACCGGTTGTCAGCGAGTTTCCTGACGTATTCCCTGATGAGATTCCTGGTTTTCCTCCGGTTCGAGAGGTTGAATTTGGTATTGATCTAGTACCAGGAACTACGGCTATATCCCGAGCACCTTATCGTCTGGCACCTTCAGAGATGAGGGAATTGAAACAGCAGTTGCAAGATCTACTTGATAAGGGATATATTCGTCCGAGTGTTTCTCCGTGGGGAGCACCTGTTTTGTTTGTCAAAAAGAAGGATGGATCGATGCGATTATGTATTGATTACAGGCAGTTGAATCGTGTCACCATCAAGAATAAGTATCCTTTGCCGCGGATTGATGATCTGTTCGATCAACTACAGGGTACTTCTGTTTATTCGAAGATAGATCTGAGATCTGGATACCATCAGATGCGGGTACGAGACTCAGATATATCTACGACTGCTTTCAGGACCAGATACGGGCATTATGAGTTTCTGGTGATGCCATTCGGTTTGACGAATGCACCGGCAGTCTTTATGAATCTGATGAATCAGATATTTCGAGATTATCTGGATATATTTGTCATCGTCTTTATAGATGATATTCTTGTTTATTCTCATGACAAGGATGAGCATGCACAGCATTTGAGGATTGTTCTACAGACGTTACGAGATAAGCAGCTATATGCGAAATTGAGCAAGTGTGAATTCTGGCTTGATCGGGTAGTATTTCTCGGTCATGTAATTTCGAGTGAAGGGATATCTGTTGATCCTAGTAAGATAGAGGCAGTGCTGAACTGGTCTCGTCCGACGACGGTTGCTGAGATTCGTAGTTTCTTGGGTCTAGCGGGATATTACCGTCGGTTCATCAAGAATTTTTCACAGTTGGCCAGGCCTTTGACTTAGCTTACACGGAAAGATGTTGCCTTCATTTGGTCCTCGGATTGTGAGGAGTCATTTCACGAGCTGCGTAGACGTCTTACTACTGCACCTGTGCTAGCTCTACCTTCTGGATCAGGAGGTTATGTTGTCTATACTGATGCCTCTGGTCAGGGGTTAGGATGTGTTTTGACACAGCATGGACATGTTATTGCCTATGCTTCTCGACAGTTGAAGTCGCATGAGAGTAATTATCCAGTGCATGATCTCGAGTTAGCCGCCATTGTATTTGCGCTCAAGATTTGGAGACATTATCTTTATGGCGAAAAATTTGAGATATTTACGGATCACAAGAGTTTGAAGTATTTATTCACTCAGGCAGAGTTGAATATGCGACAGAGACGCTGGATGGATCTACTGAAGGATTATGATTGTGAAATCAAATATCATCCAGGTTCTGCTAATCTTACTGCTGATGCCTTGAGTCGGCAGGTGAGACTGTCTGCACTTCAGACTAATGAAATATCTCATATGATTCAAGAGTGCTGTTCATTGAGTTTTACGCTCAAGCACAAGAAAGGGAGGAATGGGATTCGTTTGTATACTATTCTATCTGAGCCGGTATTGTATTCTCGAATCAGAGATGCTCAGATATCTGATGTTAAGACTCAGCGATTGGCACGTCTAGCCAATGGAGTTAATACATCTGGATTCCATTTTCAGGCAGATGGTTTATTGTGCCTATCCAATAGAGTGGTTGTACCTAATGTTGCGGAGCTCAGGAATGATATTCTATCTCAAGCTCACAGGAGTCGATTATCAGTTCATCCTGGAAGTATGAAAATGTATAAGGACTTGCGAACTAGATTCTGGTGGAAGGGAATGAAGCGAAGTGTTTATCAATTTGTTTCGAGATGTTTGGTTTGTCAACAGGTCAAGGCTGAACATCGACGACCAGGTGGATTACTGCAGAATCTTGAGATTCCCGAATGGAAGTGGGAGCACGTAACTATGGATTTTGTCACCCACTTACCTATGACATCACGTCAGTGTGATGCTATCTGGTTCGTTGTTGACCGTTTGACGAAATCAACACACTTTATTCCTTATAACCGGGAGTATTCTTATGATCGCATGGCACACTTATATATTCAGGAGATTGTGCGATTACATGGGATTCCAGTGAGTATCGTCAGTGATAGAGATCCGCGATTTACTTCACATTTTTGGGGTAGTTTTCAGCAGGCGTTGGGTACCACTCTGAGTTTGAGCACGGCGTATCATCCGGAGACTGACGGGCAGTCATAGCGCACTATTCGTACGCTGGAGGATATGCTACGTTCTTCTGTCATGGATTTTGGCTTATCTTGGCATGATCAGTTACCTTTGATTGAATTTGCCTACAATAACAGTTATCATCGTAGTATTGATATGGCACCTTTCGAGGCATTGTATGGTCGACGGTGTCGTACTCCATTATTCTGGGATGAAGTCGGGGAACGGCAAGTCGAGGGTCCTGAATTGGTGCAGCAGATTGTAGACAAGGTCGATTTGATCAAGCATAGGATCAAAGTTGCTCAAGATAGACAAGCCAGTTATGCGAATATTCGCCGTAGGCCACTTCAGTTTGAGCCTGGTGAATATGTATTTCTCCGGGTATCACCTTTCAGAAAGGTGATGAGATTCGGTGTGAAGGGCAAGTTGTCTCCTCGTTACGTTGGGCCTTTCCAGATACTGGAGAAGATCGGAGATGTTGCTTATCGTTTGGCTTTACCGCCATCTCTTTCCAGTATACACAATGTTTTTCATGTGTCGTTGCTTCGACCGTACATAGCTGATGAATCTCATGTGATTCAATCTACTGATATTCAGCTAGAACCAGATCTGTCTTTTGTTGAACGACCAATCTGTATCCTAGACAGGAAGGAGAAAGTTCTTCGGAACAAGATTATACCACTTGTGATGGTACAGTGGCAGCGCCGAGGCGTTGAAGAAGCAACTTGGGAAACTGAGAGTCGTATGCGAGCAGAATATCCTGAGTTGTTTGCTTTGTATTTTTGATTACCATATAAGATGTAATTACCGTTGTTGTAATAAGACATAGTTTGATGTTTCATATTGTTATCTTTATTGTCTTTAGATGTTATTTCGCGGACGAAATATCTAAAGGTAGGGAGAATGTAGTAACCCAGATACCATTTTAAGATAATAATATGTTAAACATGATTAAGGGTTGGTAATTGATCTATTTCGGAGTGTTATTGGACTTCGGAAGAGGAATTTGGGCTTTTGACTTTGGGCCAGATCGGAAGTTCCGATCCCAGTTCGGAAGCTCCGATCCTGACCACTTCGGAAGCAGATCGGATGCACGGGGATCGGACGTTCCGATCAGGAACAGAGGTTCCGATCTCAGCCAGCCAGCAATGCTCGATGACTCAGCCGTGAGTTTTGACAAGTGTTGATCGGGGGTTCGATCGGAAGTTCCGATCCCGGAACGGTGGTTCCGATCCCGACGTGTCGGACATGCACAGAATGAGCTGGAATCGGAAGCTCCGATCCCGAGATCGGTGGTTCCGATTGTTGCCGAGATTTTGGCTATAAATAGGGCTCATTTGCTTCAGTTTTGAAATACGAATTCCCGTGTTTCCTTCTTCAGTTATATAGTGTGAGATATACACTTGAGGGCCCTATCGGTTATAATAGAGGTTCTGGAATAACCAAGGTGTGGTTATAGTCATCCGGGACTAGCGACTCCAAAGGGCTAACTACGGACGAAGGTATGGTCCGGGAATCTATTTAAGTTTTGGGAGTACTTATTAGCTTAGTTAAGGCTTATAGAATTTATGTAGTGATACGGTGAACTTTTGAATATAGGCTTGGAACCTAGGATCTACTTTACTTGAACTAGCCTAGAGGTACGTACACATTGACTGAGATTGCCAGCGAGTATACATGTTTATATGTTGCATTTATTTGGCATTATTATATGGCATGATATATGATTTATCGCTTTCTATATCCATATGTCATGTGCATATACACGTTGAGCCTATACCTTGTTATACCTGACTATAGAGCCGCTCAGCTCTATACTCGATAGTCTGTCACTGAGAGTACCGCGACGGCGGGGGCATTTATGTCTGTCTACTCTGGTGTACTAGACGAGTGTGGTTGCACCCAGAGGTTGATCCGTGCGGTGGCAGCACTCATATGGCGCCGGTTCTGAGCATGATTTTTCAGATGACCCTGTACCAGTCATCATGTTGCATGCATTATATACATATGTTTACTCATGTCTATGTACTGGGCGTAGCGCTCACGTCCTAGTTGTTATCTTGGACACCCTATTCCATGGGGCAGGTCGCAGGATGGACGGAGCTGGTAGTTCAAGGCAGGACTAGGGAGCAGGAGCTTTGAAAGTTTTTATACAGCATGATTTATTAGCTGTATAATGTTTACTGGTTAAGAATTTCGATATGGTTGTATTATTACAGATTTAAGCCTGGATTATATTACTAAGCTGATATGTAAATTATGGATTATGTTTCCACGCGTTTTTACTCTGTTAAGTATTTTGCTGTATTAAGTTTAATGCATGCTATTAGTTGCCAGTTAGTAGGTGATTCCATGTAGGGTCACTACAAGTTTAGAGTGAACAAAAACAATATTGGACCACAATGATCAAATAAGTCTTATTCAGAATGTGTAATGCAAGCTACTATGAAAGGAAAAGAATTACTTTGAACTAATGTTACCTATCCCATAAGGGCAATAGGAACATGTCCTACAATCAGCGTCATAATAAAAATAATCATGATAATTAGCTCCACGATAGAATATAATATTGAACGCAAGAACAAATGGAGTCCATTGAAGTAATTTTAAATGGCCATACAAAGTAGTTATATAAAAGTATATGCCTATGAAAAAAAGGAATTCAAGAACAAGAGAAAAACAGGCATTGTGTGTCTAGAATCTATCCAACTATAGCCATTTATCAATAAATTTTCACAAATTACACCCAGTAATCAATAATTTTGCATTCAATTCATGCTGAAAATATGTTTCCTTTTCTTGTCATGGAAGGATACATCCCATTCAAAACTTCGATTCCAAAATGAGTTTAACCAAAACACATTCAGGCCATAACAACTTTCTCCAAAAGAGAGGATCAACAAATATTGCAAGACCTGCGGCGCAAAAACACAATTATTAGACTGTATTTTGCACATAAAAAAAGTGTAGTAGTATAGTTGGTCACCTAGTAGCAATGGACTAGAACTATTTTCACGCGTTTGTATACTTTTGTGTCATTATCACCTTGAATACGAACCATAATATTTGTTTAGATCAAAATATACAAAAAAAATATTCAAGAAACATTCGTGCATACATTTGACAATTCCCAGCACAAAATCACTCAACCATCACTATTTTTTACGGATATCAGTACATGGAGTTCAATGAATAGTCAAATAATCAAAATATTTAAGTAATAAACACTCTCCAGAATACTGAAGTTTTGGCTTTAACATCCAAGAAACAACCACTTTCCTCCAAACCAAGAGAATACCGATCGAGAAGCAGAAAGAAAGCAGAGGGAGAAAAGATGAGATCAGGTTTAAATGCAAAGCACATTAAAACTAGACCGAACGAGAACAAGTTCTGAACATATCTTGTGCCAAGACTATATCCCAATAAGGAATCATCTTCCAAAACATGTAAAACTCAAATCAAAAGAGAAACCCAAATCAACGTAAAAAAAAAGGGGAAACATTGGCATATATATATTTGTAGTTTTCTGGATCCAACAAGAACGAAAAATCTTCCAAAACACGTTAAACACAAATAAAAAAGGAAAACCCGAATTCATTTAAAAAAAATGGAACTCAAATTCTTGTAAAAAAAATGAAAATATCTTCCAAAACATGAAAAACCCAAATTGATACCAAAATAAAAGGATTCAGACCTTGGACTTTCGAATTACGGCGGATCTCGGCGATCGTGGATGGCTGGAGATGCAAATCGGCGGTGGTGGATGGTTGAAGAAGAGGAAAATTTAGAGAAATAAGCCCCTCCACATTTTCATTTAAGAAAATAGACCTATGAGGGCAAATTCCTTATTTACCCCGTTGCTTAAGTCTTCTCAACTAATACAATCCTCCGATAAACCTCATTTTTCCTTCTCTAACTCTCCTCTTCTTCCCGCTTCCCGCTTTTTTCTTCTTCTAGTCCGTTGCCATAGCCAACCACTCTCCACCTGCCACCAACCTATTTCCCTTTTCTGTTCATTACTCCCTCTTCTCTTTTCCCTCTTCTTGCTTGATGCCACACCCAATCCTTCTTCCCTCTTCTTCCAGCTGCCAAACCCTGCCCTCGTCTCATCTGTATTTCTTCTCGGTGCCACCCCTGCCTATTGCCACAGCGGCAACCCTTCTTCCCTCTGTTTAAAGTTCACCATGTTTATCATGTTCAGTGGATAGTTGATTTAGTAGGAGTTCATCAATTATCAGTATCTCTAAGAAACCCTCAGGTTTGATTGTTTTCTTTGACCTATTGAAATTCATTTATTGTTCAGATTCTCAGTCCTTTCAGATTGTCATTAATTTAAACTCTTGAAGAAGAAGGAGATTCAATTTAACATTCTTATGTAGGTTAGAGGTTATTCAACGCCTTGCTCACATCACACCAGCCGAATTGGGTGGAAAGGCTCACCAGTCACAGGACACAGACAACAAGCTGGACCAATGGCTCATGTATGCAATGTTTGCATGCTCATGCCCACTTGCTAACCGAGAAAGTGGTGGTTCAGCAGCAACAAAAGAACTATTCCATCTGATTTTTCCTTCCCTCAAATCTGGTTCCGAAGCACATGTGGTGAGTGTTTGTGCTGCATGCTTTCAATCTTCCAATATATCACTCTGGATGCCATTATGTTGCACTATAATAATCTTGTGTTTCCATGTTCAAGCAGGCAAACTTAGTTGGCATGTAAGTGGATAGTTTGTATTCTAATTTAAAATTTTAGATCTTATGATGAAGACAAACCATCAATTTAGCTCACAGTAAAAGAAATCTGATTTGATGACAAAATCTCACTCTAATTGGTTCTTGATGTGCCAATTCCCACGTTGCATTTGATACAAATCATTGTAAGAAAAATAATAAGATGATTTTGGGTTCCAAATCTTACCTCTTAAGAGTTTATTATTGGAGTCTTTATAATTACATTAAGGTATTCCTTCACTGGTGATAAAGTCCTCCATCTTAGGTGGATTTATGTGTAAGTACCCTGATAAATAATTTAATTGCTGGCTGTAACTAGTCTGAGTAGGAAAAACACCAATATTGCACTTTCGGGATGATAAATTTGAGAATTTCGTCGCGTGCTGCATTTTGGTACCTGGTTTGGGATGTTCCACTTGTAAAAGTTTGAAACACATGACTATGATTATCTATAATACTTGTATTAGAACTCTAGAAAGTGGTTCGTGGACATTTGCATTTATGTTCCTGAAATGACATGCCGTAAGTCCCCTCTATATGTTGATTCAACCTCCTAACATATATGGCAATCAAGTCTATATCATTTAGCATAAAAAATTCATTTTTATTTTTTTCTTCTGCATGCAGCCACCATATCAGATATGACTGCACAAAAGACTTGGGTATGTTGGTTTTTGTTATAAAAATTATTTACTTTTTATATTGCTCTATAAATCACTTGAACATAATTGAGTGTTTAATTAATTGATATTAGTAGTTGACTTGATTTATTTTTTTGTGCAGGTTAATCTTCAATCTCAACTATCAGAGGAGAATTATTTTAGTTGCAAATTTAGCTTACATTCAAAATATCAGAAAGTAAGTGAGATCATATTAGATTGCTTGAACGAGGAGGAAATGATATTCATGGTTGAACAAACACAGTTTGGCAATTTGATCAAATATGCTGCAGAATATAATTTATCTAGTCAGATTTTGTGGTTTATGATGATGAGACAAACTAATGTAATTGATGATGATGATGAAATGTGGTTTGTTGTGAATGATAGACCAATAAGATTTTCTAGAATGGAGTATGGATTGATAACAGGGTTGGAATGTTCTGATAATTTTCCTGAAGAAGTACTTGAAGTCTCTGATTTTTGTGATAGATATTTTCTAGGCAGAAATAAAGTTTCTGTGATGGAAGTTGAAATGAAGTTGAAAGAGTTGAAAAGTATGGATGAGTTGTTGACTATAGAGAGGGTGAAGATGGCTTGTGTGCATTTCGTCAGTGGTGTATTGTGGCCTCTAGCGCCAGTTAAGAATCTGCTAGTCGATAAAAAAAATTTCAACTTGATTGATGATTTTGATGTTTTTAATAAGTATCCTTGGGGTACAATAGCTTTCAGAGGAGCTGTTTGTGATTTAAAGTGTGATTTGAAGAAAAAAGAAATTGCATTGAGCAAAAAGTTGAGAAATGGTAAGTGTTCGAATAGTGGACACATGATATGGTTGGGTTCGTTCACCCGCTACAGCTAAGTAAAATTTTTTTGTACCTTTTCATTTGTTTCGAACATGATTGATTGCATGTGTTCTTATAATTTTTTAATTGAATTTGAATTTAGATCCTTGCATACGAATGCATTTGTGGTATTGGGGAGCGTTTTGCAAAACCAAAAAAAGAAAAAGACAATACATCTCTTCCACGCATGTGCCAATGGACTTCGAACAAATGGTCACAAAAAGGATCTCCTAGATATATTGACATTTTAAATGCATCAAAGAGTGGTAAAAAGGTTTGTGTATTTAGAATATGATTGATTTCTATTAAACAACTTATTTATTTATTTCTAATTTAAAATATGTTAAATTTACAGATTATTAGAAGTATTTTGTTACCAACGGATCAAGAATATACCGCTCCTTACATTAGCAATATTTTGATTGAAGATTCCACAGATTCTCATTTGTCATTTGTCAATTCATTGTTGTTGGCGGGAAAATCTGTTTATTGCATTAGGAATTTCGCTCTTTGTGAGACTCTCCAATCCAAAGAAGAAGGCCAAGAACGTAAGATTTGTCCCAAAAATAAGTCAACAAGGTCTTCTAAAATTTGTTCATCCAAGAAAGCACCAGAAACGCAATGTCATCAAATGGAGCGAGATGATGTCCTTGGTTTATCAAATATTGTTGGACAAGTTAAAGCTTTGCAAGAGCACATGGATAAAAATTTTGTGGATTTGAAAAATATGATATCGAATTTGGATAGCAAGCTCGAACGTGTAATGCAAGTGTTGAACATTTCAAGTTCATCCAAAAGGCGTTTGAGTGAACCAACTTCTGTATCTGCACGATCTAAAAGAAAGAAGGCCCATGCATGTAAGTTTTTTGAAGTTTAGAATGTTGGAGATAATTATGTATTTGATTATAATATTATGATTTTTTGAATTGTAGTTGACCCTGTGACAGATTTTTTCAATCAAAGAGTGTCTTTTGATCAAGAGGCGACCGTTGAACCATTCACATCTCTTTTGACACATCTTGGTATATTTTCTTTAACATCCAATTTCTAATATGTTTTTTATTTATTTTAATTACCAATATTTAATTTTTAAAATCATAGATAACATGGTGAAAGAAACAAATTTTGTCGCTCGACACTTGAAAGAAGGATTGAGTCGTGAACAAGTGGTGGTCGATGAAGAAGTGACCAATGAACGAGATGTTTTTTTTTTATCCACCTCGTCTGTTTGATTTTTTTTAAATTTTGATTTAGCTGTTTTTTTAGTTTTAATAATATATTTATTTTTAGTAATATGATTAATTGAATTGTAGAAGATCCGGTGACGCCTTTTTTCAATCAAGGAGTGGTTCTTGGGCAAGAGACAACCGTTGAACCGTTAACATCTCATTTGACATCTCTCGGTATATTTTCTTTTACATTCAAATTGTAGTATGTTTTTTTAAAATTTTAATTTTAATTTTTAATTTTTTAAATCATAGATTACACAGTCAAAAAAACAACTTTTGTCGATCGAGACTTGAATGAAAGAGTTAGTCGTGAGCAACTGGTGGTCAATGATTAAGTGACCAATGAACCAGATGTTTTATTTGATCCATCTCGTATGTTTGATTTTTTTAAATTTTGATTTAACTGTTTTCGTAGTTTTATTTAACCTGCTTAATTTGTTTCATCATAGACAAGCCACCTTCCAACGAGCCACAGAGATTTGGTCAACATATTTTTTTCTACACACGTTCCAAGAAAAAAAATGGTAATACATGCAAATATTGATGAAATTATATATTTGAAAAATTCGTTTGTTTGTGTTTGATACATTACTTTATTTTAGTTGTAGTTGAGTCTCAAAAGAATCTTATCTCTGGTTGTGGTGTGAATGAACAATATGTTGCTATTACGGAGATTTCATTCAAACATGATGATGCAAATGTCATCACAGTTGATGATGATGCAGCTATGAATGATCAAGCATTACCAAAGGAGATCACACCATCCATTGCAGTTAAAAAGTGTATGCATTATATTTTGTTATAATTTGATTGAAATATAAGTTTTGAAGGTATGCATCACTATCTAAAACACTTTCTTTCCATATGTAGATGCTCGAAGGAGTAAAAAGTCTCAATTTTGTCGCTCTCCATATGTACAACTACCTGAGACACCTGCTTTGACTGCACTTGGATATACCGGTCCTTACAATGGTTCATTTGAACCAGTGCAGTGTGTTTCCATCAAGAAAGTATTGTCCACTGTCACCAAAGAAGTAAATAGATTACATGATGGATTTAAAGCATGTACATATGGATCATATGGCAAGTCATGGTTTACGGACCTTCTTAATCCGAGGCACTGGCTCGATGAAAGCATGAGTAGGATATTTTTTTCTAGTCGTGTTCTAATAATAATATTTTTTTATATATAATATGATTCCATAACATGCAGCATGTATACGAGAGCATGTATGGATTATCTGTCTTGAAAAAGACATACCCACATTTGGTGAAACAGGATGTTGCCATCATGAGTCCGTATTTCTCTCAAGATATAGGTTTTTCATATCGGAATGCTCGTGATGATTTCAGCGATAGCATTTGGAAGAAGTTATTTGGCTACATTGATGGATATTGTCGTCGTTGGACTTCAGTACCATGGGCAAATGCATCTTCAATATTGATTCCATTGAATTTGCCTATACATTGGGTAGCAGTTGTAGTGAATGTGAAGGATGGAATCATCACTATATTTGATTGCAACCACGGCTGCTACACCGATGCTGAAATGACTGCTTATATTGATCCAATAGAATATGTGGTTCAACATCTTCTACATTATTGCAAAGTCAAGATTCCTGATATATGGACAGTTGCACGCCCCAAAGATTTCCCGCAAAATATGAGCAGGTATGTATGTTCTTGAATTTTTATTACAAAACATAATTTATCATTTCATTGGATCTCAACATATTTTGCGGGAGTCTAAAATAATTCATTTTTACAGTTCTGATTGCGGTGCATGGATGCTGAAGACTTTTGAGGTGGAGTTGTCTCAGCAGTCTCCATATGGATTGAATGATAATATTGTGAATTCATATAGAAAATATTTAGGAACATCTGTATGGTATGATGAATGGATTTTATAGATTTGCACTGATGTTATATATTTGGAATTATTTTGTCGATTTAGTTGTGTAGTTGGAAGATGTTAATGTTGTGATGGTTTGTGGACTAATGTTGATGTGATGGTATTCAGAATGATTGATTTTGTGGAAATTGACTGATTGAATACACTATAAATATAAGCATAAGTCATTTCCTTCTGAACGACCCTTATCATTAACCGATTGAAATTTTTAATTCCTCTTGAAATATAATCATTAACCGACTGAATATATACATTGAACCGACTGAAATACTTTTACTAACTGATTGAAATATAAGCATACTTTTATATTTTACATTTAACCAACTGATTTAACACGATCAACCAACTGTTATATTTGAATTAACCGACTGATTTTAAATCTAACAAAATGATATATTTGCATTGGTTGACTGATTAAACAATTTGAACCAACTCAAATACCTTTTATTAACCGACTTATTAAACACATTGAACCAACTGAAATTTTTAATTCCGCGTGAAATATAAGCATTAACCGACTGAATATATACATTGAACCGACTGATATGTATAGTAACCGACTGATTTAACACATTCAACAAACTGATATATTTGCATTAACCGACTGACTAAATACACTGAACTTGCACTAATCGACTGATTAAGTACATTGAACCACCCGATGTATGTACAGTAACCGACGGATTTCACACATCCAACCAACTGATATATTTGTATTAACCGACTGATTAACACCTTGAACCAATAGAAATAAACTAAATAAACACATGAACTATTTGATTTATCTCATTGAATCAGTTGAGAATATAGTTTACGTAGTTAAAATAATTACAAAAGTTCGGACAATCTTCTTACGTTCGCATAAAATGTAGGATATTTTTATATCATGGAACTAATTGAAATGTAGGATTTAGCCAATTAAAGTGTGATTGTACATCATATTATCATATGTAAATCGTGTAATATACTTCTATATTATATAGTTCTGATATTAACACATTGAACCAACTGAAATATAATTAACACATTAATCAACTAAAATACTTTAATGGTCAACATAGACTGATTAGTACTAAAGGTTTGTGATGGTAAATGTGATTATGCATCAACCACCCTATATTTATAGTAACCGAATGATTTAACACATTCAACCAACTAATATATTTGCATTAACCGACTGACTAAATACACTGAACTTTCATTAACCGACTGATTAAATACAATCAACCACCCGATATGTACAGTAACCAGCGGATTTCACACATCCAAACAACTGATATATTTGTATTAACCGACCGATTAACAAGTTGAACCAATAGAAATAGACTAAATAAACACATGAACTATTTGATGTATCTCATTGAATCAGTAGAGAATATAGTTTACGTAGTTAAAATAATTACAAAAGTTCGGACAATCTTCTTTCGTTCGCATCGACGGACATAAGAAACTAATAACATATCAAATGTAGGATATTTTTTTATCATTGAACTAATTGACATGTAGGATTTAGCCAATTGAAGTGTGATTGTACATCATATTATCATATGTAAATCGTGTAACATACTTCTATATTATATAGTTCTGATATTAACACATTGAACCAACTGAAATATGATTAACACATTAATCAACTAAAATATTTTAATGGTCAACATAGACTGATTAGTACTAAAGGTTTGTGATGGTGAATGTGATTATGCATCAACCACCCGATATGTATAGTAACCGACTGATTTAACACATTCAACCAACTGATATGTATAGTAATCGACTGATATATTTGTATTAACCGACTGATTTTACACATTTACCCAACTGATATATTTGCATTAACCGACTGATTTAACACATTTACCCAACTGATATATTTTTATTAACTGACTGATTAATTACATTGAACTTTCATTAACCGACTGATTAAGTACATTGAACCACCCCGATATATGTACAATAACCAACGGATTTCACACATCCAACCAACTGATATATTTGCATTAACCGACTGATTAAACATTGAAACCACCCGATATCTACATTAACCGACTGATTTAACACATTCAACCAACTGATATATTTGCATTAACTGACTGATTAAATACATTGAACTTGAATTAACCGACTGATTAAATACATTGAACCACCCGATATATGTACAATAACTGACTAATTTCACACATCCAAACACATTCACACATACATGTAAGAAATGAGATCATTTGCCAATAGAAAGTTTGATAACATGTTTAAAAAATACAACCTACTCGAAAAAAACTAATCAACATCCAAATACAACCTTTTAAAAAATAAACTAAACAACTTGTTTACATATCAGTCTGTCTCTGTGGGCATTTTTTCCGATAATGGCCTGATTCATGACACACGCCACATTTTTTACTCCGCTTCCGGCCAAACTCTCCAATAGAGGGTATTCTTTCTTTTTGTGATCTTCCATGTTTCCTCTTGACGTCCGGGGGAACTACATCATATCTAAGATCATTTGGAATATTCCATTCACTTGAAATTGGAACCAGATATATAGTACCGGCATAAGCAAGGGCCCACATCTGAGACAAGTAGTAGGGCGAGCAAAAGTCATACAAATCTAATTTTGCAAAGTAAATTGCTGCAATTGCATGAGCATATGGGAGTTTATCAACTTGAAACACTCGACAACTACAAGATTTGTCAGATAAGTTGACAACTTCATTCTTCCCATCACCAAATACTTGATACTCAAATGCATTAAGTTGAGATGCTTTTAGACGTTGTGACACTGTAAAATTAGCTCTCAAGATAGCCTCTGTCGAAGGAGTAAGTGTCATCGTAGCTGAACTTGCAGCTTTTCGATGCTTGTTGAACCACTTTGAGGTTAATTTATGAATTGCATCCAACAATGCTACGACTGGCATCTCTCTCTTATTCTTAAGTGTTGCATTTATTGACTCCACCCCATTTGTCGTCATTATATTGTATCTTGCACCGGGGGAATGAGCTCTAGACCATTTGTCAGGAGATGAATGCATTTCAAGATACGATGCAATATTAGGATACCTTTCTTTCAAACATATGTAAAACTCATCAAATTCGGACACTTTGTATGCATATGTTGTTTTCATAAACAAATCAACCCCACCTTTTCCGCCAGACACTCTTTTAAGATTTTGTGAAAGATGCCACGAGCAATGTACATGTGATGCATGCCCATACACAGTACGGACATCATTAATAATAGATATATGTCTGTCAGAAATGATTACCAATTCAGGATCATCATTAATAAACTCCTTCAACTTCTGCAAAAACCAAGTCCAAGAATCATCATTTTCAGAGTCAACAATGCCCCATGATATAGGATACTGATGAAAGTCACCATCTTGAGCTGTAGCAACAAGTAAACAACCTCTATATTTGCACTTTAAAAATGTTCCATCAACAGATATAACTTTTCTCATTCTACGAAATCCATCGATGCATGCCCCATATGCTAAAAACATATATTTAAATCTACCTGTTGAATCTGTCACCAAATCAGTTTTTGAGTCTTTATTCACTCGCTCAATCATATGCAAATACGAAGGCATAATTCTATAACTCTCTTCAGGACTTCCAAGTAACTTATCCAAAGCAACTTGTCTTCCCCTCCATGCTTTGAAATAACTAAATTCAACACCTTTGTTTTGCATCATCGTGATAATGATTTTTGGTTCAGGCAAACTGAGTTGTCCTTTAAAATTTTCAACCAAAATCTTTGCTACAAAGTCTGAAGTTGCTTGTCGGTGCATTTTCCTCCGATATGAAAGATCACAAGTATGGATGTTACGATAAACACGTATAGAGAATCGTGATGAATTCTGTATTTGTGATGCACGTATTTTCCATTTGCAACTCGGTGTCACACATCTAACATCATAAAATTTTTTGTTGGATTTCCGAACATCTACTGCAAAGGAGGCATTTAAACAAATCTTAAACAACTCTGTTTGAAATTCATCTTTGCTCTCAAACTCTTGACCAACAAAAAAGTTAGACAAATCATTAAATGAATAAGTCGCATTACCTTCAACATCTTGTACTTGTGTATCCTGTGTTGTATACAATGCACACTCATCAACATGATTATCTTCACGATAAGAAGATGCAACTTGTGTATTTCTTGGTGAACACAATGTAAGCTCAACATGATTCTCTTCGTTCACAACATGCTCCACTATTTTGGTCACCACATTATCAATCTCTGTTGTTTCATCCACCAAAACTTCATGTTCATTCATTCCATTTTCTAACTCATTTTCAAAAAATACACCGTCAAAATATTCATCATATGTTCTATTATCACCACCATATACTTCAGTTTCATAATCGGCAACCCTCTCATCATTAAGATCTCTACAAACTTCAATATCTCTAGCATTGTCATTTGTTTCAACACTAGTTCTGAAGCCACTTGCTTTGATCATTTCAACATGAAGCAAAGGTCTAACATTTGAAACGCCAAAAGACAGATATGTTGTCAATGCTCGTGAGCTTTTTTATATATATTGGTCTTGGATTGCATCCCTCAATTTTTGGCAAGTAACTTAGCTTCAATACCATATCCTGCCTATCCAATTGAATTGTTTCAAAAATTGCATCTTCAATACTCACATTACCATCATCAATAGATATAGCATGCCATCCCGAATTACTTCCATCACACCATGAATATTTATGTTTACCATCAGCCTTCCACTCGCCATCAAAATTAATTAAGATTTGTACCATATCTCCGTCCGCAAAATCTGTAAAAAAAAATAAAATAAATAAATAACTCATTGAAATTAATCAACTGATCGAATGTTATTAACCGACTGTAAAATATGTTTTAAACTACTGAAAATATAACCAACCGATTTAGTTCTTTCAACCGACTGAAATATATAACATAACCGACTGTAAAATATGTTTTAAACTACTGAATGTAACCAACCGATTTAATTCTTTCAACCGACTGCAATATATAACGGAACCAACTGATCGAATTCTATAAACGACTGCACTATATGGTTTAACCTACTGAAATGTAACCAACCGATTTAATTTTATCAACCGACTGGAATATATAACTAACCGATTGATATAAATATTTCAACAAACTAAATGACAAATCAAATTACTTGACAAATGGATAACCCACAAATATGAAAACATAAATGAGCAAACAAAATAACTTATATATATATATATATATATATATCTCCAGCGATATTTTGTGAGATGAGAATGTTATTAAGCTTTAGTTCTCATCTAGATTTCTTTGGAGAAAAGAAAAGAAGATAACACACAACAAATTAAATAAAGATTGAAAACGGTTGGGAAGAAGAAGAAGAAGCAGAAACGCCAAAACTAGAGAAGAAGCCAAGCCGTTTGTTTTTGGTGGGATTTTACCCTTTCTCAAGGCCCACAAAATCCAAAAGCTATTAGAAATTAATTATTATTTAACTTAAATGTTAATTAAAAAAAGGCCTATTTACCCAAAAGAATTTATGAGGAGCCTACAAACTTAAAAGAATTTTGTGGGGGGCCTATTTTTGCAAATGCCCCCTGAAGAAGAAAGGGAATCGCACATTTGATTTTTTTAACGAGGGCTTTTTATTAATTTGGAAAGAAAGGTGTATGGGAAATTAAGTGGAAGGATACGGTTCATCTTTTTACTTCAGTGTTTATAATTAAAATTTTATTTTTTTTTATTTTTACTTCATCATAAATAATATACCGAAGAAAAATACAACTTAAAATTATTGGTGAAGCCCGAGTTTTTTAAAATCCGAAGTAAAAGGTTTATTTTTACTTCGTCAGTGTTATTACCGAAGTTGATTTTAGATTTTACTTCGTAATTACTAATTGACGAAGTAAAAAGTAACGATGTAAAAAGCAAAAATTTTACTAGTGTATTGTTGGCGGATCCCTAGAGTGGGAAGATATTTTACGTTTTCCTGACATTGATTAAAAAAAAAAAAAAGAGATTTGGGTGTTTCCCAAATAATCCATTACTCTTTTCTCCAAGTCGCTGAGAATTAATATCATCAAATATGATAATTTCATGCGATCATATGTTTTGCTTATATCTAACTTAACAGCCTTCAAAACTTTATGCTCACAAGCCGTTTTTCGTGAAGTGTGGAAATTCTCAAAAGTAACAATATCAATTATTAATCTTTTAGGGACAAAATCACTTTATACATCTGAGATGAATTTAGATAGTGTTTGCAACCTCTAAAAATAAGTGATTATGAAGATTTTCTTCATTAATTTGTGAAGAGAATCTCCATAATCACTTATTTTTAGAGGTTGCAAACGCTACCTTATTTACTAGTTGGTTCGCCATGATTTTACAGATAATTTGCACCTCCACATTACAAAGACTAATTGACCTATATTCAGAGACAGACTTAGGGTGTTTTATATTGGGAATGAGGACAACACTTATATTATTTAGAGCTACAATAAGTGCCCATTAAGTACAACGAGACAGATTAAAGTAAGGTCCTCTTCCACTATTTTTAAATTTGTTGAAAGAAATCGACATGAAAACCATCATCGAATGGAGTGTTCCAAGGATTCATTCAAAAAAGTAAATTCCAAACATTAGCCTCATAATAAAGAGCATCTAATTGTGTACGCATGGTGGATGTGATTTTTCGATGAACTCCCTGAGAATCTTTTGCAAGCATCAGGATCATGACCCGAAGAATTAAAGAGATTGGCATAGTATATAAGTTAGTGTTTGAGATGATTTATAGAAAGCATTTATCAACTTTTCCTTAATAAAATTTTGAAATTTTGTTAAGGAAAAACTGAAAAGTGTTTCTTAGAAACTCTTCTAAATACTACCTAAGTTTCAATGATAGTAACCACAACCTAAAAATTGGAAACTCCCAATCATTATTAGGGCTAAGAATATCGTGAATGGAATTATTCTGATATCATCTAGTGGCTTTACGATGAATAGTTTTAGTATTCTGATCTCCCTCGTTAGTCAATCTGCCCTAACACTTTGTTTTTGGTGGTATTTCTTGAACACAAACATATTATCCGACGGACAATCTAATATCCGGACCCCAGATTAAATTGATTCCGTTCCACCAACAAAATGTACATAAAACTCAAATAAAGTATAGACGTTTTTCTTATAATCCACAATTTCTTCTTTGATTGTGATTTTATAACAAAAAAAAAATCTATCATTACATACTGTGTATTATACAATGAATTCAAGGGGAAAATTCAACGCTTTGTGCTTTCCCACTTAGTGCTCTTTCCTTCTTTGTATATGTTTAATCTACATTGAATTATTACTATTTCTTATATATATATACATTGATATGTTCTCGTTGACATTTGGTAATGTTTAGTTAATATACTAATACCAATAGCCCACTTGATGAAATATTTAGTCAATATAATAATACCAATAGCCCACTTGAATTTTAAAAAAAAAATAGCCCACTTGACGAAAATAAACATAATCAGTAGGATTTCATTAACTGTTGGATCATAGAGTTTAATATATTTTATGAATATTATTTCAATTGTCAATCTAATGTTTTAATGATTTGTCACGTCAGCTCTTCAACATCAATTATGTATATGTGTTAAAATATAGATCATTAGATTCATAATTTTAGCAATACCTTAAAAATAAAATCTCATTAACCGAGTTGGATATATACTCTCCGGATGTGAGATTGTGATCCCCACTCCCAAACTCGTCCTAAACCCTCGAATTATGTATGTGTGTGTGCACCCAAATTACTTTTTTTAAAGTATTTTTTTTAAATATTTGCGCGAATATTTTTAAAATAGTTATGAAATTTTAAAAAAAATAAAATAATATTATTATTATGTTACGTTGTTGAGCTGACTAGTGTGCAGGTAACAAAACAACGTATATATTATAAAAAAAAATTAAAGAAAATAGTTCCCTAGAACGAATTTAAAGAAAATGGTATGTAGTGCTTCTGTTAACAGCAACTCAATAAACGCAGTCCATATGCTTTAATGACTACTTTATTGTTAGAGCCAGCTATTTGTTCTTGATTTTGTGTTTGGGTTGTTGACTTACATTATGCAAGTCTTCTTCGCTTCTGGCTTTTTAGGGTGATTTATCTGCTTACCACAGGAAACATTTTGGATTCCTATCTGTTTAGTTATGAAATATTGTTGTTTCGGTCACTTACATATGTCCCATTTCAACGTTGATTCATGTCTTTTCCTATTTTCTTGAAATAAGGTTGTTGTTGCATAAATTGATAAAAGTTGAATCTTGATTGTTTCAGTGGCTATTATTCGAGCAATCTTGGGTAATGTTAGCTCTTTTGCATTGTTCATTGTGTGTTTGATAATCCCTTTTAAAGATATACGCAATCTTGTTACAAATTCAACCGTGAAGTAGTAAGAAAATTCGAAAAATGGCTCATTTTACTTATTCAGAATCCATGTCTGAGGGGTCACAGCATGGTCAGAGTGTGGAGCATGTGCCTTTCAAGACCTCTTCAGGGTCACTTAAGGTATTATTGTTGCATGGAAATTTAGATATTTGGGTGCAAGAAGCTAAAAATCTTCCTAATATGGATTCATTTCACAAGGGCTTAGGTGATATGTTTGGGAAATTATCTGTAAAATTTGGCGGTAAGATTGATGGAAACACTTCTAACAAGGTGACAAGTGACCCATATGTTACAATTGTGGTATCCAATGCTGTGATTGGTAGAACTTTTGTGATCAAGAACAGTGAGAACCCTGTTTGGGAACAACATTTTCATGTTCCAGTCGCACATTACAGTGCGGAAGTACAGTTTGTGGTTAAAGATAGTGATATCTTGGGATCTCAGATTGTGGGGGCCATCGGAATCCCTGTAGAGAAGATAATCTCAGGTGTGAGAACAGAGGGTACTTTTCCGATACTTGGGGCGAATGGGAAGCCATGTAAGGAAGGGGCAGTTTTGAGTTTGTCCATTCAGTACATAGCAATGGAAAATGTACGAGTCCCCCTTAACCAAGGCGGAGTGGGGTCGGATCGTTCCGTTCAGGGTGTTCCTGGTACTTATTTTCCAGTTAGGAGAGGGGGGAAGGTGACCCTTTATCAAGATGCCCATTTCGATGATAATATGTTCCCAACTTTGTATACTGCTGGCGGCAAGGAGTATGTTCCGAGATCTTGTTGGCGTGATATTTTCGATGCAATCAACCAAGCTCGTCGACTAGTTTACATAACAGGGTGGTCTGTTTATCACTTGGTTCAACTTGTTAGAGACGATCCAAATGTAACAAATAGCACGTTAGGCGAGATTTTGAAAGCCAAGTCTCAAGAGGGTGTGAGGGTGCTGCTCCTTGTATGGGATGATCCAACATCGCGGAGTTTGTTGGGGTACAAACATGTAAATATCTTCACTGTGATGTCCATTTTTCGCATGATCATTGAATCGTTTGGTGACATCTTTTTCTATTCATTGAAGTTTATGTTTAGAAACTTATGGCATTTGAAGGATGTGAGCTTTGAGTTTAAAGATTTTGTTTCTGACGTTGCTCCTGAATAATATAGTTCATTTTCAAGAAAAAACTGTTAAGTTAGTTGGCCTCTAAATTGATGTCTGCTTATGATCTAGAGAGGCGAATCGATATCGAATAAGAACCATAAACAGGCTAAATTTTGCAGGTTACATTTTATTAGTCAGTAGCTACATTGTTTTCCTGTTATAATATGGTGCACTTTTTACATGATGGCATATTTTTTATTGTGTGTGGCATTCAGGAAGGCATAATGGATACAGGTGATGAGGATACATGCAATTTTTTCAAGCATTCATCTGTTCAAGTACTCCTTTGCCCACGAACTGCAAAAAAAGGTAGCTGGGTCAAAAAGCAGGTTCGATTCTACATCTCATTGCGTTTGCTGATAAAGACTTGAACCATGTAATTTACTGCAAAATGTGCCCATAGGGATAAATGAGTCTGACCTGTGTGTGGGTGATAAGATCTAGAATGTGTCACCCTTAAATTTGCACTTGACACCAGGAAACAGGAACAATATACACTCATCATCAGAAAAGTGTGATAGTAGATGCTGATGCGGGTAACTTTCGGAGAAAGGTTATTGCATTTGTTGGAGGCCTTGACCTATGCAAGGGACGATATGATACCAGGAAACACCCAATATTTAGTACATTACAAAGTGTTCACAAAGATGATTATCACAATCCTAATTACACGGTATTCTTTCATCAAAGTTTTACCCTTTTCCTGTATCATCTTCTAGTTCTTGTTGGTGTATGTATGCTTTTCCACAGATACAGAGTAAGTAGCCTTTTGTAAGCTGCGTTGAAATTTCATTCAGCATTCTAGATAATGTTACAAGATAAGATGGTTCATTTAATTGTTCTTGATAATGGCAATAAAACTAAAAAGGGGCCTGCTGTTGGTTGTCCGCGGGAGCCTTGGCATGATTTGCACAGTAGAATCGATGGTCCGGCTGCGTATGATATCTTAAAAAACTTTGAGGAGCGATGGAAGAGGGCCTCCAAGCAGCGTAGTAGTTTTCAGAAAATGAAAGCTTCGTATGATGATAGCTTACTCAATCTTGAAAGAATTCCTGACATGTTGGGACTAGCGGAGGCTGCCAGCCTTAGTGACAATGATCGAGAGTCTTGGCATGTCCAAGTATGATCAAATTTCATGTTTCTCCTCTGGTTCCTGATCTTTTAATTTTTTATGCCATAATTTCAACTAAATCTGTTGCATAATATAGGTTTTTCGTTCAATTGACTCCAACTCCGTTAAAGGTTTTCCCAAGGATCCAAAGGAGGCAACAGACAGGGTAAACAATATTTTTCTGTTACTTATCTTGGAGAATATTTAGGATCTAATACTTTTGCTGCACTGAATCAGAATCTGGTTTGTGGGAAGAATGTGCTTATAGATATGAGTATACATACAGCTTATGTAGAGGCAATTCGTGCAGCACAGCGTTTCATTTACATCGAGAATCAGTATTTCCTTGGTTCATCCTTCAATTGGGATAATTATAAAGACTTAGGTGAGGAGCTCGTATTATTTTGTGTATAAAATATGCACATGTAATCATTTTATGAAAATTCATACAATACTTGTTTGACTTTTCTTCTAAGTTGCTTTCAAGCTTTGATTTCTCGTTTTCCTCTAAATTCCGTGTTAAAACAAAGCAATACAAGGATGTTTCCTTTTGTTTTAGGGGCAAACAATTTAATTCCCATGGAAATTGCTCTCAAGATTGCAAACAAAATCAGGGCAAAGGAGAGGTTCTCTGTGTATATTGTTATACCAATGTGGCCCGAGGGGGTTCCTACCAGCACTCCCACTCAAAGAATTCTATTCTGGCAGGTAGGTTCTCATGCGCCCAGTGACAAAAAAAAAAGTATATTCCCTTTTTATCTCTTTAAAAATATTATCCTGTATAAGATATCAAATTCGTGTTCAATAGTCAATATGGCCTAGTTATGCATGCTTTTCTTATGGTTCATAATCTTTTGAAACACGATAAGTGGGAGTTGTTAGACAGGGTATTAACTGCCCTCGTCTCAAGAATGCCTTACGTTGAGCTACAGTTGAAGTGTGGCACTTAGGCTGATAAAAGTTTAAAGATCTGAGGACCGATTTTGATACAGTAAACAGCATTTTGTGAAGTGGTAGGCGTTTCATGCAGGAGAAAAGTTATTATCAAGGCAAATGTGAGATGATCTAATGAGTTGTCTGACAGAATTTTTCGTCATGTGTTCGGGTCCTTTTTTTCTGTTTATGACAATGTTTTGAGTGAAAGACATTCCTCGTCAGCGGAATTCTGCCTTGTTAAAACTAGGAATTCAGCACATGCATATTGGGCATAACATGTGCAAATTAACTTGAATGAATATGACAAAGTTTACATAAAATGAAGTTATATAATGGCGATATCAAAATAGAAATTGTAGAATTTTAACATGATTCCATGTTTAAAAGGAGATACATGATATGCGAGTTCAAAACATATCTAAATATGTAAGAGATGAAGAGTTCATTTTGATAGAGAGGTTATTCGATTAAAGCAATTTTTTAATGGTATTTGATGGATTTTCAAAAGCCTGAAAATGTGGCTTCTGGATTTTGATTTAGTTCCTTGAAAAACTCAGAAATTGAATTAATGAAGTGATTTTTTAAGCTACAGTTTCTATATTCAAAATGTCCCAAGTATTAGTTAAATGATCTTTTTAACGAGAATTATGCTCATTTTGTCAGCTATTGGTGATATTAAGTGCAACAGGTGCACTTTTAGAGAGAACATTTTAAATTTGTAGCTTGAAAATGCACAGAAACTCAAAACTAACACACTATGAACATGAAGGTAAATCGCGAAAAGAATCGAGAAGTGTGTGAGGTAATGACGTGATAATAGGGAGAACTTGAAATATATTACCAGAGAGATTTCAATGGAAGTGTTATATGGCCAAATAAAATTTATCTTCATGAGAAGTATTTATGTTTTCTAGGTGATAAAAGAGATCAAAACATTTGTTTGAGGTACTCTTGTATCACATGTAGGCATAGATATCTTAGAAATTTTATTGATTACATTAAGGCACAGTTGAAGAATTGTTTATCTGAGATGTCTGCTGCTATACTTTTTTCAATTTTAAGTTTATGACTTGAAAAGACCGGCAATATTCACATGTCTGCAGTATAACACGATGCATATGATGTATGAAACCATATACAAGGCTTTGGTTGAGGTTGGACTTGAGAACGAGTATGAACCACAGGACTACTTAAATTTCTTTTGTCTTGGGAATCGTGAGGCTGGCGACAGTGGAGGCGCATCAGATTTAAATGAATCTTTGGCAAATACACCACAAGTATGTTTCCTTGATCCTTAACTGGTTCTAATTTTTTACATGTTGCACCATGCATATGAACCTGCAGTATCACCATTCAGGAGCTTAGTAAGAGAAATCGGCGTTTCATGATCTATGTCCACTCCAAGGGAATGATAGTTGACGATGAGTATGTGATAATTGGTTCCGCTAACATCAATCAACGCTCTCTAGAAGGAACCAGGGATACTGAAATCGCAATGGGTGCATATCAGCCTCTTTATACACGGACATGCAGACATGCATCTCCACATGGAGAGGTAAAGTATAGTAACTCGTGTTTTCAATGCCATATTGTTTTCAGACTTTTACTTGCTGTTTTCACCAGTCTAGTCAAGTGAAGATGTATATGGTAGAAAATATCTGATAAGTACAATAAAAATAGATAAAGTTGCAGAAGAACTGTTCTAAATTGTAGTTTATTCCTTCCCCATGAATCACTCCCTGAAATTCAGCACTCAACAGTGTCATCCCGCTAGATGTGAAATTTGAAGGGCCCACGGTTAATCATCATAAAAATTTTGCAAGGATAGAAAACAGAATTGTATACAGAAACATGTTTAAATGAATGAGGCAGGAGTGCATGGATATCATGACTTCGACGACTGTTTCAAGCATCCAGAAAGAGTTGAATTCAAATATGACAAGAATTGTTCTCTGCTCCAGATATATGGATACAGGATGGCACTGTGGGCAGAGCACACGGGGACCTTAGAGGGCTGTTTTGAGCATCCAGAAAGCGTTGAATGCACTAGACGTATAAAATGGATGGGTCAGCAGAACTGGAAACAATTTGCAGCTGATGAAATAAGTGAAATGGAAGGCCATCTACTCAAATATCCAGTTGAGGTTGATAGAATGGGAAAGGTGAAGCCTCTTCCTGGCTGTGAAACATTCCCTGATATGGGCGGTAAAATCATCGGAACATTTTCTGGTATTCAAGAAAATCTAACCATATGACAAAGCACTCTATCTGAAATCCTTTGTTTTATCAAAAAAAAAAAAATCCTTCTTTTCATAACTTACATGCCAAGATTTATTTTGTTTGTTTATATATTGTTTGGTATCTTTTTTATATGGCGATTAAGTCTCATTTGTTTCCAATTGTATCTACATTCAAAACTCCATGTTCAAATGTTTAACATGTGTAAATTTAATAGTTATCTTTGTTTCTTTCATTGTTAAGTACTTATATTATGGATTTTTCCCTGTATAAGGCATTCATTGTTAGCTTAATACTTATACGGACAATAGAGAGAGTATTGGTTTTTTCCCCAATATTTGACAGACTGCATTTTCTTACATTGTTTGAGACTCAATACAGACACTCAGCGCATCTTTTAAAGTGGATTAAGGTAGCTGGAGTTTTATGCTGTTTCAGAATTTAAAAATCAACTACTACGTGCTCGAATTTAATTTGAATTCGAGCCTTTTTGAGCTTGTCAGGTCACAAAACATCTTGCACCTAGCCTGGACAAAGTTCACTGTATCAAGAAGCTTTCATTTCCACAAGTGTAGAAGATGGTTAGCCACATTTCCAGCACCGAGTCAAATTCATTGGACCAGAAACTGAATGATCATGAAAAGAAAGAAAAAATAAATACAATCAATGAAACATTTAGATTGCCTGATCTTATTTTCAACTGCATTCTAAGCATTCTAACAACTGATTCCTTGGAATGGTGTAGCCAGGCCGTAATTTGAATAAACACATAATTGTTAGCATCATAAGTAAGAATAGGTCGCAAAATCTTGATGCTACACTCTGATTTATCAGTTCTTTAACTAAAGAAACTGTGGATGAGCTCGGTTCCGTCCCATGCCACTTTTATGATACACGGTAGAATGCTTAAAAGCAAGGCTTTCCCTAGCCATGGAGTATGTTTGTTCCGAGTCGAGGTTGTAAGGTGCACCTGGTAAGTAGTTGTAGACAACTAGTGGTGTCCTGACCACATGAGTTCCATCCATCCATTTGATCGAACCTGATGTGATTGGCCACTGAGAAATCACGGGACCTGTTACTTTAACAGTGAGTTTTTGACTCTCCGATATCTGAGAAAACGAGGACTGATGGTTCCACTGTGACGCTGAATAGTGATGGCATGTCCAATGTAGCGGTGTAACTGGAGTTTGATGCACCAACGTTTGTCACTGTTCTCGCGAAGGTGGCACTGATCTTTTCGCCATCCTTTACATACAGGGAGAATGATGGGTAGTTAAGATCTCAGCCTCGTCCAGGTGCTATGTTGTTACAGGTGCTATTATCCCCAGCTACAAGGCGTAGAGTGGAGGTGTTGTAGCCTTGTTTACACAGGAAGTTGACGTAATCTGTCTCAGATGCATCAAATACTAGTCCAGGATCCCTCGCAGCGACAGGGTTGATTTGGCCAGAGCCGTAAGAAAATTCAAGATCTTCATGTTTGCTAGGGTCCATCACATGTGCTAATCATTGAGGAAGAGTGGTATACAAGATTATCAACATAAAGAACTAAGTTGTCAGCAAAGTAATGATTTTTAAGCTCTCGTAAGGAGGTCTAGAAGTTATAGTAAGATGAGAAATATAGGCTGTGCCTGTTCACAAGGGCGATTCTCTAATAAAAACCGAAAGATTGAGCATTTGCCATTGTAACAAAAAATATTGCAGGGAGAATCTCCGCATTTTGAAATTTGGTAACAGTCATTATAATACTCTTAACAATTTTCACCTAGAATCTTTTCAGGACATTTGAAAATTTATGAGTTTATTTTGCGATGATATTCAAAGGCTAAAGAAGAGAATGTGTTCACCTGTTGTCATTAGTGCAGATTTAATTGCAGCTGGAGACCAGTTGGGGTGAGCAGCTTTGACAAGTGCCGCAGCACCACTAGCATGAGGGCAAGACATGGATGTGCCTGAAATGATATTGAAGAGTGTGCTTCTGGTATCACCATGGTAGATGCTGGATGGTGCCAATGGTGACCAACCAGCAAGAATATCCACGCCAGATGCGGTGATATCAGGCTGATTATAGAATAGAGCTAGTGTTAGAACAAAACTAGTCCTCACATCCAAAAAACACGGGCCAAATGATGGGCCTTGATATATATATTTATGATATCTGTCTTCGGCCAAATTCTTTGGCTGAAGTTCTTGAGCAAAATTTGGAGTTCGAACATGATCTGTTACATGTGGGCAGAAAACCATCCCACTTCGAAAAACCAAAAAAAAGGAAAAATGACGAAGTACTTGATATACATGTATTACTATAACTTGATTGGAGATATTGGTCAAGGAAATTTAATTTGTTGATCACCTTCAGTATGTCTGGACTGATGGCACTCGGTCCTCTGGAAGAGAATGAAACAACCTTCGGAGCCATCACATCTTTCCAGGCGTCACTGAAGAATATGATTGCGGTCGGGCTCCTGTGAGAAGAGATGCTTCATGAAGTTCTTGGCTTCATCGATATATAAAGAGATCAAAAACTGTAAACAACAACTAGAAACATCCCATTCCGGATCTTGTGATGATTTAAGAATCACTCACTCAGTGCTTCTTATGTACTCCAATACGGTTCTGCCATCTTCGGGACTTATCAATGTGGCTGGTAATGGCCAGCTGAATGCAACATCAGGATTGACTAGAAGTACCTCCGACATGATGGTGCCAACACCATTGGCTGCAAGAATTGCTGAGCCATCCACCAGTGCTTCACAAAAGACGATTTTTCCGGCTACTTTGTCAGTGCTCATGGCACCGTTGATGCAATACCTTGCAATATCAGGACTTGATCCAATGGTATAGTTTGCACCATCTCCGCCCCATATCAAAGGATATGACGTTCCATTGAGATCAAAAGCATTGATTATGATACCCTTCATTTATTAAAGTTCAAATGTCAAAATGAGAAGAAATATAAAATAGTTGTTGAATGAACTTGGCACAAGTTATCTATTCCTACCGTTAAGATTTGGCCGTTTCCAAGTTCCATTCTGGCTACAAACTTTCTGTCAATGGAACTCGCAGCAACAGTGAGTGACCATGGTGCGAAGTTAGAAACTGTTACAGGAGCTGGACCTGAATTTCCTGCCGAATTTGAGGTTAAGATTCCGTTCCTCATGGCATGGAAGGATCCAATGGCAATAGGATCATCAAAATAGTCAGATGGCCAAGGTGATCCTAAGGAGACTGATATGATATCAACTCCGTCAGCAATTGCGTCGTCGAATGCTTTCAGAATGTCTGCATAACTACATCCATATGCCCAGCAGACTTTATACACTGCTATTCTAGAATTCGGTACGCCACCTCTTGCAATGCCTTCTGCTAGGCCATAGTAGCTAGCTCCGGCCACCTCAACTCCTCCAGCAGTTGATGCAGTGTGGGTACCATGCCCTTCTGAATCTCTTGGAGATTGAATATCCGAGATGTCAGAAGAATTATCACTGTTGTAGTATCGTGCTCCGATTATCTTGCTGCAACAATTAAAGTAAGAATTATTTCAATATCAAGTTTCATTAGAAACACATAAAAATGTTTAACCTCTTTTTCAGTTTCAGATATGAATGTTATACTCACTTGTTACAAGTAAAATTTTGGCCTGTGCAAGTTCCCTTCCATTTGGCTGGTGGAGGGCCAAAACCAGTGCCATTGAAACTCGGATGCTCAGGCCAAACTCCTATAGAAGTGAAAAACATAAGGTATTAAAAATACAACACCGTTCATCTGACATTTAATTTTAGTTTTGACGGCTAATATTCACCGGTGTCAAGGAGTCCAATGATGACATCTGATTCTTGAGGACTTCCTACATTGTTTAAAGTGAGATTCATGAAGTCCCATGACCTCGTGGTATGAAGTTTGTACACATGGTTCGGGTTCACCGAAACCACTCCTTCCATCTCTGCACTCGTATATTTATGTTGTTTTTCATCAGAATCAGAGTCATAGAAACACTTTTAAACTTTCGTTATTTATTTATTTATCTGTGCTTGACTAACCTGAAATCCTCTTGGCTTCCGCATCTGTCAACTTGGCTGCAAATCCATCGAAACTTCTTCCATAACTGTACACCAATGAGTCTTTGGCTAATGAAGCTCTGCATCAATAAATCAATATCAGTCACTTGCTGACTGTAGTTAATATTACACCCGAATGAGATGAAAACTTGGACTGTTTTCACCCAACCTTTCTTTTGTTGTATAGGGTAGACACAAATGGTGTTTGCTAATGTCGTATTAAAAGAGTCGAAGTAAGCGACTTTTGAGAGAATTCTAATTGTTATCCTGTGTGGAATGAGCTTGATTTAACTATGTCAGCATCTTTATACATGCAAATGAAGACTGCATAGTGTTGTTTTGGCTCATGCAAATCTCAAACTTTGTTCATATTTTCAAGTGTAACTTCTTAAGAATGATCCTACTCGTGAATTTCGTTTATTTAGTGTCAACAACGTTGACATTCCTACTGAGCTTTATATATCAACCTTCCAATCACTTTATGCAGCATGGCATGATGTTTTGAAGCAACCGATACGTCCCCCTGAGGCCGATCTCCCATGTAGACGACATGAAGCTACATAAACAACGCCATGCTTCAGGATTTTGGCAAAAAAGTAACCGGAAAAACGAGTTAGTTCTTCACATACCTTTCTCTCTTGGCAGTGGCAGTTCAGCACCAGAGACGAGAACAGTAAAGGATATAGCAGCGAAAGTATAGCGACTCTCGCCATTTTGATTCAATTCGATCACCTCAAATTGATGTCTCATGTTTTGAGGATTCAAGTTTATATAGGATCGCTTTGCAAATTGTTTTCTCCGATGATTATTTGGTTAGCAGCTGGCAGCGTTGTGTTTCTCAAAATGTTGTTGCCTTTGTTTTCATAGTACCAACTAAAAGAACTTCTTAGGTGACATGGACAGGTTGATAATATTGTGCAGGCTTGGGGAGACAATGGTTGGAGCATATTATTAGGTTTGGACAGTCTAAAATTACAGAAATACCAGAAAACTTTTTGAGTAAGTGTTATCTGTTAGTGTTGTCAACACTTCACGATAACACTGTGCAGCAGATTATTTAACTAATAGCAAAAGTAAACAATAACACAGATAATTATACACAAGTATCAAGTACTTGCACGATGCCTCATGGCGAAATAATCACTAGAAAAATAAAATCAGTTTACAAAAACCAACTAGTGATTGTTTTATGAAAAACTATTTTTCTCAACAAATTGAGAAAATAAAAGACTTCTTAAAAACTAGTAAGAACTAGAATAAAACATTAATAGGAAGTACTAAGCCGAAAAACGAAAACCAAAGAAACACTTTCTGAACAACACTTCACTCGTGTGTTCTTCAGTGTTTCCAACACTACTCGGCAACACAGTGTAGTAGCGATGAACACTTCAGAAATTCTTCAACGATTGATCTTTAATACTTTAGAATTTCTGCAATACTTTCTCTATGTATTTTGCTCTCTATATTTCACTCTCTTAATTCTTGATTGTCGTCTTTGATCGATCCTATGCACTCCTTTAAATAGAACTTCAAATTGTTTCCATAAATAAGAACCTACATATCAGAAAAACAAAATATCATTAGATATTGAATATTTCGTATCAGATTTAATCAATATTACCAACTTTAACACTTGTCTAAGAAAGACAAAACTCCAAAGATAGAAATCGAATGTAATAAGGAAATAATTTAAAAGACATGTGCACAACATGATCTTTCAAACTCCCCCTTTTTGCCTTTCTGGACAAAACACACAAACAAGTGCAAATAGCTCCCCCTATCTTTATGCAACTAATGCTCCCCCTGAATTTAAGCATATCAGAAACAGTGTTGTGTGGTTGTATTGTCAACACCGACTCTCAACACACAAGATCAGAGTATCAGATAGTGTATTAGCATATCAGAGATTAATAAATATTTTCGAACTTAAAGCAAAATAACAAAATAATAGATAAGGATAAGAAAAATCTTAAAACTAAATATCTAAACAGCTTCCTCTTCAGCTTGATCAGCACTTGATCCTACTCCCCCTTTTTGTCCAGAGGGCCCTTGTAGTCCAAGTTTAAGCCTGTACTCAGCCATTAAGCCTTCATAATACTCGAGATCAGCTTTGGCTAGAGCAATTTTCTGTTCAGCATGAGCCATTTGAGAGCGAATAGCAGTAGCATTCAACATAATCTGAGCAGTGTTATGAACGGTCATAGGTGGAACTGACTCAGTGTTGGCAACACTGGGTACAACACCAGTCCATGGTAGATCAAGCTTCCTATTTCCCTTCAACAATCCAGGTGCAATCTTGATAAGCTCTTCTCCTCCGATCAATTCTTCATCATCCTCTGGTTTGAAACCTTGAGATTCCAGCATACCATAGATCAAAGAAGGAAACGGAAACTTTGTTGCTTTCCAACCACCTTCTCTAAAGGTCATAATATTTTCAAACACCAAATTTCCAAAGTCCAAAGGTGCTTGAGTTCCAATAGCAAACAATGCAAGTGCTTGTGGCTTAGTTACCACGGTTGTATTGGTCGATGGCGTCCAATTCCTGATTGCAATCTTGTGAAGCACAGAAAAGAAAGAGGTAAGCTTTGCAGCTGACAACCTGTCTGGGTGCAGTGGAAATTTGTGAACCATGCCACCAGTGATCACCTTTGTGACTTGATCAATGTCTTCAGTAACTGCATCATCTTCAAAATCAGCAGTATTGTAGTGCTCATTGATCAAAACAGGAGTAAAATCATACACCTTTCCCCTGATGTATACTCTTCCAAACTTGAATGATTCTTCATCTCCAGTCTTGATGTTCAGGTTGCAGTAAAATTCTAAAACAGCTTTCCTGGAAAAAGGTCCAGCAGTGGTGACAGTAGAATATAAATTCTGCTGTTTCAACAATGTCACCAAATTCTGCTTTTCGAAGGACACTTCATCAATATTCCTTTCTTCCAAACAGTCCTTTCCAGACAGACTCTCCCATTCGTCAACAGACTCTTTTGAATAAAACTGAAGATTGTATGCTTTGTCAGGATCAATCTCAGAGTCAGATTCGGCTGTAGTGTTGTCATCAGTGTTGGCAACACTGTCATCAGCAGCTTGTCCCTCAGAACTTTCAGATTCATCAGAAGCAGCATCCTCATAATTTTCTTCTTCAGAACTTGAAGAGGATGAACTATCAGACTTCTGGGGCCTGTTATCCTCAAATTCCTTCATCATTTCAGAATCTGGTTCATCATCATCAGATGGAACCTGTGAAGATGCAACGGGTTTAGCCTTGGTCTTTCGAATATTCGCCATAAAAGTGGCCAGTGAAATTTCCTCATCAGTAGACACTGGAACCTCTGTGGTTGTCTTTGTGGTATCATCAACAACAGCAAAAGTTGGCTCTTTCTCACTCGAAGCCACAACAGTAGAATCTTCTTTAGATGAATCATCACTCGTTGATGATTCCTCATTCTTTGAGTTGACCTTTGCAGCAACAGAAGGTTTTGGTATGGCAACCACCTCAAAGTCTTGATCTGTAGAATCATCTCCAGATGAAAAATCTGGATCATCTACAATAGGACGAGAAGTCTCTCCCTTTCCACGAAATCTCTTGGTGGTAGTAAAATCGGGGTTGAATCCCGCTTGGCGCTTTGACCTCCTTGCTATTGGCTGTGTTGGGAACACACGATTCAACACTGAGAAATCAGGAGGATTCTCAAGGTCGATTTCATTCCCTGGTTCTCCTGGAGCAATTTCTGCCAAAGGTGTAGGTTGAATGGCAGCAGGAACAATCGCGAGAGTGGGATTTTCAGAATGAACCTCTGAAGGTTTGTCTTCCTCTTGGTATCCCATCTCCGATCGTATATCATGCGAATCAAAAGCTTTGCCTGCCATTATACACAATTTAGAGAGTAAGGGTTTCAGAAAATTTTAGCAGAGAGAAAATTAGAGAAGGTTGAAAACGATAAAAGCAATTTCTACAGTAATAGAAATATATAGGGATACGAGGTTCAAACGGTAAAAAAAAATCAAACGCCCCTATCCCTCAAATCAGACTAGGATTCTCCCCCTAACGGTAATAATCCTCAACGGGTAAAAATCTCTTAATTAAGGAAATTCAATTTGATTAATTAAGGAAACTCTGAAAACTCTCATTTAAGAAAATATCAATAATTTCCCAAAATAAATAACTCCACATCGAGTTTTAACACCACTGAAACATGTTCAATCACAAACAATTTCAATTTTCAGCAAGTTGGGCAATTTTTCCAATTTTTGTTCGTCTTTGAACTTTTAACCCTGAGCTCGATATGATCACAAAAATGCAAAATGCATGACCTAATTTATGTGTAAACAGAATGTAATGAGATTAGATCAAAAATGTATGCAAAGTGTGTGCAGTACGTGTTAAGCACTAGTGTTGGCAACACCTTCCAACAACATTGTAGTCTTCAAAATATTTTGAACTTTTTCACACTTCCAGAGCCATGTTTTTCTTCTTTTTATTTTGATTCAGAAGTGGTAGCCTGCACACTAAAAGAACGGTCTTCATTGGACTCTTTTAGGTAGCTTTTTCCAATTTTCTTCCGATTTTTGTTTGATTTTCAAGACATTGGTCACTGAAATTTTATCAAACCATGCTTTTTAATTTTTAAAACCACTTTTCACATGGGACAAGATCATGGAATACACGAACATCCCTCAACTACTTCGTGGTTTAAAGCACTTTTTCATGGCAAGTGTGATCTGAAAATAACTTTGGCAGAAGAACTACAAAGTATTAGTCAGTATTATCAAACAGTGCAAAACATAGAACATTATGAATATGCAGTATGCCTAAAGTCCTAAAAATGCACATGCATGATTAATGTTGTCCTTCAGTGTTGGAAACACTTCAGGACAGCAACTGTGAGTGCTTATAAAGAACACATGTTGAGAGATTTCTTTAAACTGGAGAATCTCTCAAAGTTTAATGCTTTTGTAAAAATATCGGCCAGTTGATTATTGGTCCCGACAAACTCTATTTGGATCATGTCCTTCTCAACTAAATCTCGAATGAAGTGATGTCTTATGTCAATGTGTTTAGTTCGAGAGTGTTGTACTGGGTTTTTTGATATATCTATAGCACTTGAGTTATCACAGTACACAATTGGTGTTTCACTTTTAAGACCATAGTCTTGCAGCATTTGATTCATCCAAACTAATTGAGAACAACAACTTCCCGCTGCTACATATTCGGATTCAGCAGTGAAAAGTGACACACAGTTCTGTTTCCTACTATACCATGACACCAAGTTGTTACCCAAATAAAAACAACCACCCGTGGTGCTTTTTCTTTCATCAACATCTCCTGCCCAATCAGCATCACTATAACCTACCAAATTAGTATTGGTTTCGTTAGAGTACCATAGCCCCAAGTCTAAAGTTCCTGCAACATACTTCAAAATTCGTTTTACAGCCTTCATATGTGTGACTTTAGGATCAGATTGATATCGGGCACACAAACACACACTGAACATAATATCAGGTCGACTTGCACTTAAATACAGCAGACTTCCAATTATGCTTCTGTACAGAGTATTGTCAACACTGTCAGCAACACTGTCTTTGCACATTTTTTCATTAGTTCTCATTGGTGTTTTCATATGTCTAACATGATCAGTACAAAATCTCTTTATCAAATTCTTAGCATATTTGCTTTGACACAAAAAGATTCCATCACTCATTTGTTTCACTTGTAAACCTAAAAAGTAATTCAATTCTCCTACCATGCTCATTTCAAAGGTAGCAGTCATGCTTTCAACAAAATCATTCACAAGTTTTTGAGATGAAGCACAGAAAATTATGTCATCAACATAGATTTGAAAAATAAGAATGTTACCTTGTACTTTTTGAACAAAAAGTGTTTTGTCTACCTCACCTCTTTAGAATCCAATGTCAAGCAAATATTCCGTGAGCCTTCCATACCAAGCACGAGGTGCTTGTTTCAATCCATATAAGGCCTTCTTCAACTTATAAACATGATCAAAATGATTTGGATCTTCAAATCCCTTTGGTTGTCTTAAATAAACTTCTTCATTCAAAATTCCATTCAAAAATGCGCTTTTGACATCCATTTGAAAAAATTTCATCTTCATGTGACAAGCAATAGCTAACAGTAATCTAACAGACTCTATTCGGGCTACAGGTGCGAAGGTTTCATCAATTTCCACCCCCTCAACTTGTGTATACCCTTGAGCTACTAATCTAGCTTTGTTCCTTACAATATTTCCTGATTCATCAGTTTTGTTCATAAAAATCCACTTTGTTCCAATGATATTACTATGATCAGGTAGAGGAACTAAGATCCACACATCATTCCTAACAAATTGTTCAAGTTCATCATGCATAGCATTGACCCAAAACTCGTCTTTTAAAGCTTCACCAATATTTTTTGGTTCAATACTAGACACAAAGCAAGAATGTCTTACCTGAGAGTATGCGGAAGTCATGCACACTAACCCGCTCATCTTTCGATAATAAACTTTTTCCTTTCTTCGGGTCTGCATCCTTCCTTGTGCATCTCCTATGATTTGTGAAGTAGGATGGTTTTTCTGAATTTTGCTAGGTACATCATGTCTAGCATCTTGTATTTCATCTTCAAAATCATCCTGATCTTCTATATTCTGTTCATCCAAAGTCAGTGTTGGACTCAGTGTTGTGCTGGGTGATTTTTCAGGTGGGACAACACTATTGACAACACTGGAATCAGTCTGTGGAGCAACAGTATCTAGAAGATCATCAATATGGTCTTCAATTGTTTTCCCTTTCAGATCTGCATAATCATCAAATACCACGTTAATAGATTCAATGATAGTTCTAGTTCTCAAGTTAAACACACGATAAGCTCGACTATTCAAAGCATATCCAAGAAATAAACACTTATCGCTTTTTGAATCAAACTTAGCCAACTGCATCCTGTCATTCAAAACATAACATATGCATCCAAAAATATGAAAATATTTAAGGTTAGGCCTCTTTTCCATGAGAATTTCATAGGAAGTCATAGTAGAACCTTTCCTTAAATACACCCTATTGGATATGTGACAAGCAGTATTTAAAGCCTCAGCCCAAAATCTTATTGCAATATTTTTTGAGCTTAGCATAACCCTTGCCATCTATTGGAGGGTTTTGTTTTTCCTTTCGGCAATGCCATTCTGTTGAGGTGTCTTTGGTGCTGAATATTCATGTGATATTCCTTCCTTTTCACAGAATTGCTCAAACAATGAGTTTTCAAATTCCTTACCATGGTCAGTTCGAATCCTGATAACCTTCAAAGCAAACAGATTAGTGATCTGCTTTATCAATTTTTTGAAAGAATCGAAAGTCTCAGACTTTTCTCTTAAAAAACTTACCCATGAGTACCTTGAAAAGTCATCAACACATACAAATGAATACTTCTTACCTCCACAGCTTTCAACCTCCATAGGTCCCATTAAATCCATGCGTAAGAGTTCAAGACATCGTGTTGTCCTACAGTGTTGTAACACTAGATGTGACACACGAGTTTGCTTATCTTTTTGACAGTCTCCACACACGTATGGAACTCCAAAAGTCAAATTTGGCATCCCACGAACAGCTTCATACTTGCTCAGTTTCTTCAGAGCTTTGAAGTTAGCATGTCCTAACTTTTGATACCACAAATTCAAATCATCAATCTTAGTGAATTTACAAGCAATTTCTTCTCCAAGTTGATAACAGTTGTCCGATGATCTAGTTCCTGTCAAAACACACGAGTTACTTTTATCAAATACTTGACATAGATTCTTATCAAATTTAACAATAAGATCATCATCACAAAGTTGACTAATGCTAATAATATTAGCATTTAATCCTTCAACATGTAGAACATTGTGAAGCTTAGGCAGTCCTTCTACATTCAATGTGCCTTTTCCAACAATCTTTCCATTAGCTCCTCCTATATTAGTCACTTTTCCTTTATCCTGTTCAACATAGTCAAAAAGATACTTCTTCAATCCTGTCATGTGGCGTGAACTGCCACTGTCGAAGTACCAATGACCTGCAACATTAGTTTTCAAGGAAGTATAAACAACATTACAACTGGATTTAGCTTTTGGTACCCAAACCTTTTTCTCAGTATTTTTCCTCCTGGCATTGTTCTGGTTCAGTGTTGGCAACACTGATGACAGCTCTTGCCTGAAATTCCAGTACATATAGTCATACCTGAGTTTGAAACAGTAAGGCTTGATGTGACCTTGCTTGTGACAGTAATGACAAACAAACCTACGCTTCCTTTGATTTTTCCTCTGAACAGGAGCTTGTGTCTTCAAAGGAATTGGTTTTTCTTTTGGAATTACAGTTGGATTCTTAACAGAGTTATTGTTCTCCTTGACAAAAATAGTTTTTGATGACTCCCCTTCTTCAAACTTGCTATTATGAAAGCCTAGACCAGCTTTATCATCTTTTCCCATCATCAGAATTGAATCCAGCTTGGTTTTGCTTGAATTAAACTTTGCAAGAGTTGCATTGGCTCTTCCAAGCTCTTCTTTAACCTTGCCAAGTTCTAAATCCTTCTTGCTCAACACAACTTCAAGTCTAGCCACTGAAGCTTTTAGTTCACTGCTCTCCTTTGTTAAAACAGAATTTGACTTGTTCCTTACTATCCAATCATTATACAATTCTTCATACATCTTCTGAGCATTATCCCAAGAAAGTTCTACTTCACCAGCTTCCTGATTTGAGTCTCCAGAAACAGATGCATTCAGACATAATAAATTTTGGTCAGTGTTGTGACCAAGTGGTGGGACACCTGTGAAAACACTGCTTTTCTGCTGTACCAGAACTAATAGTGCATTGTGAGTCTCATCATCTCCTTGTTCTGTACCCTCCTCATCTTCATCATCACTTAGGGAAGCACTCATTCCTTTGCGAAGTCTGGTTGGACACTCATTAGCAAAGTGACCGAAGCTAGTGCACTCATGACACTTCACAGACTCAAACCTCTTTGAGTTATTCAAGGTTTTTCCTTCATTCTGAAATCGATTTTGACTCTTTGATGGGATGGTATTCTGTTCTGGTCCATCGATTCTTAAGGGTTTTCCAACAGCAGGAGTATTTAAAACTTTGGGCTTCTGACCAGGTTTCTTTGAATCTCTCATCCTTTTCAAATAGGTACCAAATTGTTTGGTAAGAAAGGCAATGGAATCATCTCCTAGATCAGACTCGTTTACTCCCTGTGTCAAATCAACAAAATCATTATATGAGTCGTTAGAAACTTGAAGTGCAATAGACTTATCTTTGTCCTTTTTCCCTACATTCATCTTCAACTCATATGTTCGTAGTGAACTCATCAATTCATCCAATCCCAGAATTGATCTGTCTTTTGATTCATCAATTGCACAAATCTTCATTTGAAATCTTTCAGGCAGTGATCTCAACACTTTGCTCACAAGTCGTTCATTCGAAATAGCATCACCAAGATCAATTGCCTTATTTTCAATCTTCCTCAAGCGGCGTTCATAATTATCAATCGTCTCACTTTCTTCCATTCTCAGATTTTCAAACTGAGTAGTGAGAATCCTTCTTTTGGTTCGACGCACACTATCGGATCCTTCACGGTGCATTTGAAGTGTTTCCCAAGCCTGTTTAGCACAAACACAATTAGTGACCAGAGAAAACATATTAGAATCAAGAGCAGTGAAAATAGCATTAAGGGCTTTGTTGTTCATATTCGAAGCAGCAGTTTCTTCGGCATTCCATTCTGTTTCTGGTTTGAGTGGAAAGTCTCCTTCTCCATCAGTTTTTCTTGGTGGATTCCAGCCTTGTAGCACACGTTGCCATGCCCTTTCATCAATCGATTTGATGTAAACACGCATCCTGACTTTCCAGATAGCATAGTTGGATCCATCCAAGGTTGGAGGACATTGAGCAGTTCCTGAATAAGGTATTTCCATTATGATGTCCTGTCAAACACAAAAACAGAATCACACTTAGTATCGTCAAGTGAATGTCTCTGATGCCACTTGTTAGGTTTGGACAGTCTAAAATCACAGAAATACCAGAAAACTTTTTGAGTGAGTGTTATCTGTTAGTATTGTCAACACTTCACGATAACACTGTGCAACAGATTATTTAACTAATAGCAAAAGTAAACAATAACACAGATAATTATGCACAAGTATCAAGTACTTGCGCGATGCCTCATGGCGAAATAATCACTAGAAAAATAAAATCAGTTTACAAAAACCAACTAGTGATTGTTTTATGAAAAACTATTTTTCTCAACAAATTGAGAAAATAAAAGACTTCCTAAAAACTAGTAAGAACTAGAATAAAACATTAATAGTAAGTACTAAGCCAAAAAACGAAAACCAAAGAAACACTTTCTGAACAATACTTCACTCGTGTGTTCTTCAGTGTTTCCAACACTACTCGGCAACACAGTGTAGTAGCGATGAACACTTCAGAAATTCTTCAACGATTGTTCTTAAATACTTTAGAATTTCTGCAGTACTTTCTCTATGTATTTTGCTCTCTATATTTCACTCTCTTAATTCTTGATTGTCGGCTTTGATCGATCCTATGCACTCCTTTAAATAGAACTTCAAATTGTTTCCATAAATAAGAACCTACATATCAGGGAAACAAAATATCATTAGATATTGAATATTTCGTATCAGATTTAATCAATATTACCAACTTTAACACTTGTCTAAGAAAGGCAAAACTCCAAAGATAAAAATCGAATGTAATAAGAAAATAATTTAAAAGACATGTGCACAACACGATCTTTCACATATATTATAACTAATCCCTTTGTACGCGTTACATGTTTAAAGAGTTGGCTAAACACAATAATATTTGTTATTTTCAAATTAATGAATTTTCTTTAATTTAAAATATATGATAAAAGTAGGATTGAATTTTAAAATAGTAAAAAAAAAAAAGGTCAATTTTAGTGTTGTATGGATTGAGCTACGACAATTTTAGTCATGCATCTTTTGTTGAATCAATTATAATCACGTAACCATGTTTTGGTGATCAACTTTAGTTTTTGTTCCTCAAAATCTTGTAATTAAATCAGTACTATCATTGCTAAATTTTTTTCAATAAAGGGTCGAAAAATCTCTCTTAAATGTAAATGTGTTTATGAACGTAATGATAAAACATTTAACAATGGTAGTAGTCATTTAATTGCATATTGTTGGCGAAAATGACTATATTGATCGTCAAAACGTAGTTACGTAGCATCATTGATTCAAAAAAAATATATAGGATTAAAATTGTAACATTGTTACAGCTTTTACCCGCGCTGCAGGTAAGTGCAGACGGAGCTAGAAATATTGTTCAGTGTAGGCAATGATGCTATATGCCATTCGAACTTGATCCCTAATGTTGGCATTATAAGTACAAATTGGAGTCCTTAATCCAAGATCTGTCGGTAGTTGTGACTGTGAAAAATCAAATTCTTCAACCACTCTAATATCTCAACTGCTTTGTCTTCCTGGTTCTGGATTTTTTCTTTTATAAAATCTATGCATCGTAGATATATTGATTTCCTAACAAAATAAAAAAATTATAAATGTTTAGAGTGAATTCATACAATGAAATAAAACAAATTATAGGTCAATGCAACAAAATAATTAAGAATAAAACAAACACAAAACAACTTTCATTTGATCAATTACTAAAAACCAATATTGTTTCAACAAAAAAACCCAATAATTATGTATCAAAATTAAAAAAGAAAAGAAAAACACAACACACTGTGTCCGGAAAAAAAAAAGAATGCTAAATTGTCAAATGTCAATGGCCCTCACGTGAATCGTGATTATTCATCATTCTCAATAATTAACATATAATTAAAACTTTTAATTAAACAATAAATAAGAAGTTCAATATCTGGCCCCGGACGAGTGACGACGATCTTTGAAGGATGAGACTTGAGAGAAGCGGCCGATTCAGAAAGGTCCCGACTTGAGTCATCGCAGTTGGCAGAAGAAGATTTGTGCAAGGTGGAATTGCAATTATTAAGAAAACAAAATTTGGGTCAATCCAAATGCATATTGGGCTACTGGGCTTCACAATTTTTTTTTAAAAAAATTAAGTAGTGTGGGCTGGTTAGAAAACTAGGCCATATTGTAAGATGTACGCTCAGAAGCTCTCTAGAAAATCTCACTTGGTCGTGTCTTTTATTTTGTACGCTCAAATCCTCATATATGGTTTGATCTCTTTTTTCTGCGCTCTCTCGTTTTTCTCCAAACCACCGATCTCTACGTCCTCTTCTTCTATTTAAGCGTGTACAAATTTTATCTCCAAAAAGAGTCTTGATCTTGTTTCCTTAATTCAAACTTGAATCTACAATGATAAGAAAATAAAGATAAGTTAGGAGATAGATATATATTATGATAAGTCCAAATATATCTCCTACAAAAAAATATCAAACGACTAAATCTAGTTATTTAATATAAGATAATTCCTATCATAATTAAACAAATCAATCTTATTTTAAATATAGGAAAATTATATTATATCAATTCAAAACAATTCCTAATTTAAAATATTTCAAATAATAAGATATTTAAAAAGATCTAAACTTCAAGTCCAAGAAACCATATTTTAAATCTAGGAAAATTATATTATCTTAATTCAAATCAAAACTATTCATAGTTTAAAATATATCAAGCATATAGATAAGAAACACAATTTTAACTATCAATCCTAGAAAAACAAAACACATTAATACAATCTTTCAAAACATGGAAAGATATCAAGAAATAATTATCCTTTCAATCTCTCCCTTTTTGCCTTTCTGGACAAAACATCTAAAACCAATTCAGCAACTCCCCCTGAATTTTAATTCTCAGAACTCCCTCTGAGTTCAAACTTCTCAAATCAATTCTCCCCCTGAATTTGATCTTTCAATTCTGAGTGTTGTCAAGAATGTTGGCAACACCTGCACACAATACTTGATGAGATCAGAAAATACTTAATACATGTTTAGAAGTGAATCACAAAACATATTTAATCAATTCAGCACACATCACACCTCTCCTAAATATCAATTATCTCCCTGAATACGAAAATACATTCTCCCCCTTAGTCAAAGCTTGGATGTTGACGAGGATGTTCCCAACATCTCCTCACAACACCTAATTCAGAGTAAAAAAAAAACTTAGAACAATTTAGAGAGTCATAATCAAACAAGCTAACATTGATTAGAACCAGATCAGAGCAAAAACATAAAGACAAATCAGAGCAGAGCAAAATAAACCACAAAAAAATTAAACTTAATGCTCTGTGACGATCTATCATTTTCTTCGCCAGAACTAGCTTCTTCTCCTTCAGAACCAGAGTCACTATCTTCTCCATCAGAGCTAGAGCCACCAGATTCAATATCTTCTCCCCCTTTTTATCCAGAAGAGGTACCTACACCAAGAAAAAATTCGATATTGAGACAGAAGAGCTTTATAGTAAGAAATGTCTGCTTTGGCTTGTAAAATATTCTGTTCAACATGCAGCATCTGGGATTAAATAAAGACATAATCCAGCTGTTGAAGTAGGATGGACAAATATGGCAGTGGCAGGGGAGGTGTTGGCAACATCTGCCACAGCATCTGCAGCAGCACCTGTTTCTGACCAAGGTAGGTCCAATTTCATGTTACCTCTAAGTAATGTAGGTGCAAGCTTCAGAACAATAGCAGATAAAGGCTCATCATCATCCTTTTCAAACTATTGAGATACTAGAACAACAAATATCAAAGAAGGAAACAGGAGCATGTAAGATACCAACCCACATTTTGCATATTGCATAACTGTAGTAAAACACAAGCTTTCCAAAGTTCAAAGTTGCTCCAGTTCCTATAGCAAACAACACACCAGCTTGTTGTTTGGTGACAAACGTGGAATTTATGGACAGAGTCCAATTCTTGATCGCAGTCTTGCGAAGAACATAAGCTATCTTATCAGAGCAGGCTGCACATCTTCTTCCACCTCGGGTGAGTTTAAAATCTGAACCCTCACATGAATTTTCCCAAATTTTGCTATCTTATCAGAGCAGGACTAAACTCAAAAATCTGAACCCTCACATGAATTTTCCCAAATTTTGCGAAAGAGGGTTCGGCACAACTTCAGTCAAATTGCAGTAGAATTCCAAGACCATAGGTCTACAGTAAAGAGTAGCATATGTCACAGTAGCGAACATATTTCTGAGTTGGAAAATTCTTACCAGATTTTGTGCGCCATATGCTTCCAAATCAATGATGTGGTCCTCAAAGAAGTCACAATTGGCATAGTGTTGTCAATCATTTGCAGCATTCTCAGAAAAAACAACAGAGTAATAGGATTGGCTTACTCGGTAGTCTTCATCCAAGGTGTTGTCCAGGGTGCTAGCAACACCTTCAAAAACATCTTCTGCAGAAACAGCAACACCGGCTTCCTACAAAAAGTTGCAGCAACAGTGACAGTAGCCAGCAAATTCCGAATTTTGAAAAATTCTACCATATTCAAATACTTCTCATCTAAGTTTTCAGCAGGAATGTCAGCAGCATCTGATGCAACATCTGCTTTTGAGGCAGATTCCTTAAGGCCTTCATCAGAGAATGCAAGGGATGGATCAGCAGTAGTAAAAATGACCATCAAAGATGGATCAGCAGCATTAAAAATGACCATCAAATATCTCAATTTAAAAAAAAAAATCATCCTCTAAGATGTTGTCAGAGGTGTTGTCAACATCTGGCTCAACATCTTCTTTGTAGCCCATCTCTGTTTGAATATCAGTGAATCAAAATTCTTCTCTGCCATAAAATTTTGAATAGTTAGAATAAGAAGAGAAGAATTTAACAATAATGCAAGGACCGAAAAAAATTCTCTAGAAGTGATAATGTGGTGAGGGTGAGCAAAGAGTAACAAATCCATAAATAATATGATGATAAGATCAAATCTAACAACAAACCCTTCACCGCTTAATCACTCGGTCACAATTAATGTTCCCTAACAGTAACAATTGCCAATGTTAAAATGGAGTTTGAAATTATTATGGCAACAAATTTTTGAGTTAAGGCAATAAATCAAGCCAATTGATTTTCACAAAATTTTCATAAAGAAACTCCACATCGAAATAAACTCCACTAAAACACTTTCGATCAAAAAACAATTCGAAATATTAGTGGATTGGGCAAATCACTAAATTTTGCTTATTTCGAACTTCAAACTTCTTAGCAAGATATATTCACCATAAAATAAATATGCATGTCCTAATTATGTCTAAAAACAGAGTGTAACAATGAAATAAAATGCAATCACATGCAAAAACAAATATGTTGACAAATGAGGTGTTATCCACGATGTTGGCAACATCTTCCAACAACACTTCAGGATTCTCAAAAACTTTGATTTCCAGACATTCATAAAATTCTTATTACAGAAGTGGTAGCCTGCACACTAAAGAAACGATCTTCAACGGACCCCTTTAGGTAGCTTTTTCCATTTGCTTCTGATTTTCAATCAAATTTGATGATTGAATTTATTATGGTGAACCTTTTTTTTGTTATTTTGAGTTTTTGAATTTGCGAAATTACTTTTCACTTGGGACGGGATCATGGAATATTACACAAACATCCCTCCACTACTTCGTGATTTAGTCAGAACTCTTCTTCAGTTAAATCTCATTAAACTGTAAAACAATTTGCAAAGAATCCTGAGTGAAAATTTGTCAATGATTACAAAGTATCAAACACTTCACAAAACAGAGTGTATGCATGAATGCAACATGCCTAATGATCCTAAAGATGCACATGCATGAAAAGGTGTTGTCGCAGGGTGTTGGCAACACTCCAAACAACATCTCAGTTCTGTCTATAATGCACACAAATTGAGAAACTTCCTTAGATTGAAAAAGCTCTCTAAATACAATGCTTTGGTGAAAATATCAGCTAATTGTCTATCAGTTCTAATAAACTCAATACAGATCATGCCTTTCTCGACCAAATCTCTAATGAAGTGATGTCAAATGTCTATGTGTTTTGTTCGAGAGTGTTGTATTGGATTTTTGCATATATCAATAACGCTTGAATTATCACAGTACACAAACATACAACTAAACATGATATCTAGCCCAGTAGCACAAAAAAAACAAGATACTTCCAATTATGCATCTGTAAAGGGTGTTGTCAACACCTTCGGCAACATCTTCCCTCGACATTTTTTCACTTGACCTCATTGGTGTACGCATGTGTCTACAATTTTCATTCAAATACTTTTTCACAAGATTTCTAGCACACTGTATTTGACACACAAAAATTCCATCATGCATTTGTTTCACTTGCAACTCCAAGAAATAACTCAACTCACCAACCATACTCATCTCAAAAGTAGACGACATGCACTTCACAAATTCATCAACAAGTTTTTCACAAGAAACACAAAAGATTATGTCATCCATATAAAACTTGCCAAATAAAAATATTACCTTGAGACTTTTGCACAAACAATGTCTTATCAATAATCTCACCTCTTTTGATTCCAAGATTGATCAAGTATTTGGTTAATCTTCCATACCATGCACGTGGTGCTTGCTACAATCCATACAGTGCCAACATTTTTGGATTCACTGTTTGACACAAAACACGAAAATCTTACCTATGAAAACGTGGAGCTCATGCGAATTAGTCCAGCCATCTTTCGATAATCCACATTTTCTTTCCTTCGGGTTTGCATATCTCCATGCACATCTCCAATGACCTCACTGTATTCATCCTCATTTCAGCAGTGGATTGTTCAATTTTTTTTTTTTCTGGAGAATCTGTAGGAGGTGTTGTCACAGGTGTTGTAACACCTTGGACAACATCTAAATTTCCAGAATTTTCAAACAGATCATAAACTTCATCTTCGACAGTTTTCTTCTTCAGATCTGCAAAGTCATCAAAAACAACATTAATAAACTCAAAAATTGTTCGAGTTCTTAAGTTAAACATCATGTAATCTTGAATATCCGGAGAATAACCTAAGAACAAACACTTGTCACTTTTATCATCAAACTTTGCAAAATGATCAATATCATTCAAAACGTAACATACATACCCAAAAACATGAAAGTACTTAAGGTTCGGCCTTTTTCCCATGAGAATTTCTTAGGAAGTCATAGTAGAACCATTCCTCAAGTATACTCAATTTTACGTGTGACATGCTGTGTTTAAGGCTTCTGCCCAAAAATGTTTTGAGATATTTTCAGAATTTAACATCACTCTAGCCATCTCTTGCAAAGTTATATTCTTCTTTTCAACAAATTCATTCTGTTCTAGGGTTTTGGGAGCAGAAAATTCATAATAAATACCTTTCTTATCACATAAATTCTCAAAAGAATAGTTTCAAACTCCTTACCATAATGAGTGAGAATTCTGGTCACCTTAAATTTATGAAAATTCACAATCCTTGTGAGCGAATTCTTAAAAACATCAAATACTGATTTTTCTCTCACAAATCTTACCCAAGTATATAGTGAAAAATCATCTACACAAACAACAGAATATTTCTACCCTCCACAGCTTTCCACATCCATTGGACCCAACGAGTCCATATGTACAAGCTGAAGACAGAGTGTTATCTCAGATGTTGGCAACATCTGATGTGACACCCTGGTCTGTTCTTTTTGACATGCCTCACAAATAAATGAAATTTTAGATTTTAAATTAGGCATACCTCTAACAGCATCAATCTTACTTAAGTTCTTCAAAATCTTGAAGTTTTCATGTCCCAACTTTCGATGCCAAAGGTTAAATTCATCCACCTTTGAATGTGTACAAGTCATATCTTCTTCAAGTTGGTATCGATTATCAGATGACCTCGTACCTGTCATAACACACATGTTAGAACTATCAAAAACTTTGCATAGTTTTTTATCAAACTGCACATGAAAGTTATCATCACAAAGCTGGCTAATGCTTATTAAATTTGTAGTTAGTCCTTCAACATGCAGCACATTGCAAAGTTTAGTCAAACCAACAACATCCAGTGTGCCTTTTCCTGCAATATTTCCCTTTGAACCTCCTTCATAAGTCACTTTTCCACTCTTTTGTTCAACATAATCTATGAGAAACTTCCTAGAACCTGTCATATGGTGTGAGCTACCACTATCAAAGTACCAAGCACCTGAAACATTAGTTTTCAAAGCACGATAAATCATATAACAGTTAATATAAGCTTTTGGTACCCAAACCTTTCTTACAGTGGATCTGTTCTTAGAGATGTTGTGGAAGGGTGTTGGCAACACCTTAGGCAACACCTTAGATGCAGACCTCTGCCAATAATCTTCCTGCAGCTTAAAACAGTATGGTTTGATATGACCACGTCTATGACAGTAATGACAAACATACTTACGTTTTCTTCCAGACTTTACTAGAGCAGTAGGCTATGGCTTTGGTTTTGGAGGATCAGTTGTTGTGACCTTTTCTGTTAAGCATCCTGGACAGCTATTTTCTTTGACAAACACATGAGCTTTTGAACATTCACCAACCTCAAATTTATTGTTCTCAAAACCTAGTCCAGCCTTACCATCTCTTCCCATCATGAGCAAAGAATCAAGCTTGGTTGTGCTTGAATTGAATTTAGCCAGTGTAGCCTTAGCTTTCATGAGTTCATCCTTAACCTGACTTAATTCTAGATCCTTCTTACTCAGCATAACTTCAAGTCTTGATATATCACCCTTCAAATCAGAATTTTCTCTTGAAAGAAAAGTGTTCTTATTATTTTGTTCAACCCAGTCACCATATAACTCTTCATATTGCATTCACACATCTTCCATAGACATTCTTTCATCACCTGCATCAGTATTACACACATTATCAGTAGTAAAAAAAATTTAAACATACTGACCTTTGGGAGATGCTGCGGCCAGGTGTGGCAACACCTGCGGCAACACCTAAAGGATTGACTTGCATCAGCTTCTTTCTTTCCATCAAAGCTGTCAGGGATGTGTGGCTTTCTTCTTCATTGTGTTCTTTACCTTCTTCAGAATATTCACCACTCAAAGATGTGTTCATCCCTTTCCGAATCATGTTTTCACATTCATTAGCATAATGACAATAGCCTTGACATTCATGACAATGCACTGTGTCACTCTTCTTTGCAGTAGGCTCTTTCTTTCCTTCCAGCATAAGTAGAGGCTTTTGAGAATCAGGAAACTTCCTTGATGATTGATCAGGCCCGCCTATTTTCAAAGTTTTGTTAGCAGCCGGAAAAAGTGGAGCTTTGAGTTTCTAATCGATCTTTTTTGTCTCCCTCATCTTCTTCAGATAATCATCAAACTTCTTTGTGATGAGTGACATCGAGTCATCTCCCAAATTCGATTCAAATACTTCTTGAGGTTTGAAGAATGAGTTTGCTGTTGTTGACTCCATAATATTCCTGAAAAAATAATCCAAAATCAGCTCTTAGTGTATCAAGAGTAGGCTCTGATACCACTTGTAAGGGATATCATGGTCCATAAAAATTATCAGAATCAGATGTTGTCACTAGGTGTTGACAACATCCTACACAACATGCAGTGGAAATATTAAAACGTGAATAGTAACAGTAAACCAACAATAAAAATACTCAAGAGTAAATATGCACAAGTACTAAAGTAATAAAAGGTTGCGCATACAAATAGATTCAGATGTTGTCACTAAGTGTTGACAACATCTTCAATAACACCTTGATTAACATGCATCAGAATTTTTGAAAGCATGAATAAAATAGATAAACAACCAAATAAATTAAACTCAAATATTTAAGCAAGAGTATAAAATACTCTTGCAGCGCCTCAAGGAAAAACTTTCACTAAAAAATAAATCAAAGAGTTTACAAAACCCTAAAACTAGTGAATTATTTCAAAACTCAATTTTCTCAAGAACAAGTGAGAAAATAAACAAATAAAAGCATCTCCTAAAATTCTATATGAAATAGAATAAATAAACAGAAACACGGAGATGAATCCTTGATGCCGAACACACGAGAGCAACACTCTTGAATCTTCAAAGCTCTCAAATCTTCAACGACAATCAAGTAGACCATGACCAATGGTTATATGTGTAGTGACCCTTACCCGGATCACCTACTAAACAGAACTTATGCATGCAATTAACTTAATTAAACAGATATCAGAATAAAACTGCGGAATCCAATAACATTATACAATCCCAAGTAAAGGAATCTGTAATTATTCAATAATATACAACCAAATCGAATAGCTGTATAAACCCAAACAACAGTAATAAAACCTAGACGAAGCTCCAGCTGGCCAACCACTGACTAGTCCCTCCTGGATCCACCCTCCTCGTCCAATCGCAAACCTGCCCCATGGAATGGGGTGTCCAGAAAATACAGAGTACGAGACGTGAGCATAAAACGCTCAGTGCGAGAGTATGAGTATACATGCATTCAAAGTGAACTCCCTATAGACTCGAGGTCAAGGATCAGATAACAGAGACAGACCGGGCCCTGGTATGTAGCACGCTGTGCCGTCGCTTCAGGAGGTGGCTCCCATACCGAGATAACCGTGGATACGCCGGACCCAAATCGATGGAAGTCCATCCACTAACAGGATAGGGTACAACCCTACTACAGACATCTCGAAGGAGATACAGCAAGATGCAAATGAATGCAGCATAATATCATGGCATATAAATCATGCAGTCATATAATACATGTATACTCAGTCAGGATATCTCGAACAGTACTTTCGTACCTCAAAACAGTGAAAGCTCTACCAACTCTAGGTCCACGCCTATAGCCTGCTCTACACTGCCAAATGATACTACTATCATTAAAGTGTTCTAAAAGCCTTAACTAAGCTATTGCATACTCCTAAATATTTATAGGGAGCAAAGCTATACCTTCGTCCGTCGTTAGCCCTTTGATGTCGATGCCTCCAGAACTTGGGCACGACTCCGCTACGACTACCGAACGCCTCTCCGACCTCCGGACCAAGCCTAAGAAGACTAGAATAGCTCCAAAAGGACTAGAAAGGAAAGGAGAACTCGGAATTGGCAAATGAAAGTGAAGTCTCGGCCTTCTATTTATAGACAACGATCGGAACTTCCGATCCTTGATCGGAACGTCCGAACCTCGATCGGAACGTCCGATCCTGTCATCGGAGCTTCCGAAGATCCTGATCTGCCACGTGTCAAAATATCACTTGATGACTCCGGATAGGGGTGATCGAAGCTTCCGGTCCTGATCGGAGCTTCCGATCCAACCACACGTCATGCCTGACGTAATAACATCGGTGCCTCCGATCGCTCATCGGAGCTTCCGATCCTGTTCGGAGCTTCCGATCGTGCCTTCGGAGCTTCCGATCCGTCCGATACCTAATTCAATTAATTAGCATTAATCCTTTAATTACTCAATTAGGGCACGGGCTACTACATTCTCCCCCACTTAAGATATTTCGTCCTCGAAATCAGATCTTAAGTACCGAATGCAAATACAAAAATCAGAAACATTCTTTATTCAAATCAAATGTTTACAGAGTTTGCAACTGAATACAACTTAAAGAATGAAATCAAAACAACTCAGGATGGTCTTTACGCATCCTGTCCTCAAGCTCCCAAGTAGCTTCCTCAGTGCCTCGGCGCTGCCACTGAACTAAAACCAAAGGAATGACTTTGTTCCGTAAAACCTTATCCTTATAATCAAGGATGCGAAGAGGTTTCTCAACATAAGTCAAATCCTTGTCTACCTGAACCTCAGATCCCTGCAGAATATGAGATTCATCCGCCACATACCGTCGCAACAGAGATACGTGGAACACGTCGTGAATGCTGGATAGATGCGGTGGCAATGCTAGTCGATAAGCCAAATCGCCAATACTCTCCAAGATCTCAAACGGACCGATAAATCTGGGAGACAACTTGCCCTTAAGGCCAAATCTGAGAATCTTGCGGAAAGGTGACACTCTCAGAAACACTTTCTCCCCGACCTCGAACTGCAAAGGCCTACGCTTGATATTAGCATAACTGGCCTGACGATCCTGTGCAGTCTTAATCCGTTTCTTGATCTGATCAACAATGTCTATCGCCTGCTGGATAAACTCCGGTCCTTCAGCCTGTCTCTCCCCCACTTCTTCCCAGAAGAGTGGAGTACGACAACGCCGCCCATACAACGCTTCAAAAGGTGCCATCCCAATACTAGTGTGATAGCTGTTGTTGTAAGCGAACTCGATCAACGGCAAATGATCCTGCCAGGCTGAACCAAAATCCATGACGCACGCTCTAAGCATATCTTCTAACGTACGAATAGTGCGCTCTAACTGACCATCAGTCTCCGGATGATAGGTTGTACTCAAACTGAGAGTAGTACCCATCGCACGCTGAATACTCCCCCAGAATCTAGAAGTAAACCTGGGGTCCCGATCGCTGACAATGCTCACAGGCACTCCATGAAGTCGAACGATCTCCTGAATGTACATCCGTGCCATGCGATCCACAGAGTACTCTCGGCTATAGGCAATGAAATGCGCTGACTTGGTGAGTCGGTCCACCACCACCCAGATAGCATCACAGTTCCTCGGGGATACCGGCAAATGGGTCACAAAGTCCATAGTGATAAACTCCCATTTCCATTCAGGAATAGGCAGACTGTGAAGCAATCCTCCAGGTCGTCGGTGCTCTGCCTTGACCTGTTGACACACCAAACATCTCGAAACAAACTGATAAACACTGCGTTTCATTCCCTTCCACCAAAAACGAGTACGTAGATCCTTGTACATCTTGTTGCTCCCAGGATGAATACTCAACTTAGTGCGATGTGCCTGAGATAAAATCTCCTCTCGCAACTCTTCATCCTGTGGAATCACAAGCCTACCAGACAAACACAGAAAGCCATCTGACTGATAATGAAATCCAGACGAGCTACCCTCGTTAGCTAGACGAGCTAAACGCTGGGTCTTTGAATCAGACATCTGAGCATCTCGGATCCGCGAATACAAGGCTGGCTCAGATAATATCGCAAACATCTGGATACTCTGCATACCTTTCTTATGCTTGAAGGTAAAACCTGAAGTACAACAGTCACTGATCGTACTAGACATCGAACAAGTCTGAAGTGCGGATAGTCGCACCTTGCGACTCAAAGCATCAGCGGTGAGATTAGCAGCTCCCGGATGGTACTTAATCTCGCAATCATAGTCCTTAAGCAAGTCCATCCAACGTCTCTGTATCATGTTCAATTCTGCCTGAGTGAACAAATACTTGAGACTCTTATGGTCGGTGAAGATCTCGAATTTCTCGCCATAAAGATAATGACGCCAGATCTTCAAAGCGAACACAATGGCTGCCAATTCCAAATCATGGACTGGGTAGTTGTCCTCGTGAAGCTTCAGCTGTCTAGAAGTGTATGCGATCACATGCCCATTCTGAGTCAGGACACAACCTAACCCCTGAAGAGAAGCATCCGTGTAAACTACATACCCTCCAGATCCTGACGGTAATGCTAACACCGGCGCAGAAGTCAACCGCCGTCAAAGCTCACGGAAATTCTCCTCACACTCGGAGGACCACTCAAAATCCACACCCTTGCGGGTAAGCTGCGTCAACGGTCGAGCTAACTGAGAGAAGTTCAGAATGAAGCGACGATAATACCCTGCTAGACCCAGAAAACTACGGATCTCAGCAACTGTCGTCGGACGCGACCAATTAAGTACCGCTTCAATCTTGCTTGGATCAACAGAAATCCCCTCCCTGGATATGATATGGCCAAGAAAAACCACTCTATCCATCCAGAACTCACACTTGCTCAGCTTGGCGTACAATTGCTCATCTCGAAGAGTCTGCAGTACCAACCGCAAGTGAGAAACATGCTCTTCCGTATTACGCGAATAAACCAGGATGTCGTCAATGAAGACCACGACAAACTTGTCCAAATACTCCCTGAAGACACGGTTCATCAGATCCATGAATATAGCCGGCGCATTAGTCAAACCAAATGGCATCACTAGAAACTCGTAATGCCCATAGCGAGTACGGAATGCAGTCTTGGCTACGTCCTGATCACGGACTCTCAACTGATGATACACAGATCTCAAGTCAATCTTGGAGTAAATTGATGTGCCCTGCAGCTGGTCAAACAAGTCATCAACACGAGGCAACGGATACTTGTTCTTCACAGTCACTCGATTCAGCTGCCGATAGTCAATGCACAGCCGCATCGACCCATCCTTCTTCTTCACGAAGAGAACAGGAGCTCCCCAAGGAGATACACTAGGACGAATGTACCCCTTGTCCAAAAGATCCTGTAGCTGATTCTTTAACTCACGCATCTCTGACGGAGCCAGACGATACGGTGCTCTAGAAATAGGCGAAGTACCCGGCATCAACTCTATGCCAAACTCGACTTCCCTAGCAGGAGGAAAACCCGGAATCTCATCAGGAAACACATCTGGAAATTCATCCACAACAGGAATTCTCTCTATCCCAATACTCTTAGCGGACAAATCAACTGCATAGATAAGGAAGCCTTCCCCGCCAGACTCTAGAGCTCGACAGGCTCTCAAAGCGGATACCAAAGGCATCGGGGGTCGCGCTCCCTTACCATAGAAAAACCAACTCTCACTCCCTTCCGGATGAAAGCGTACTAATCTCTGATAGCAGTCCACTGAAGCTCGATAGGTAGTCAGCACATCTATTCCCAGAATGCAATCAAAGTCGTCCATCGCCAGGACCATGAGATTCGCCAACAGAACGTTCCCTTCGAACTCTAAAGGGCAACCCGTCACTAGACGCTTAGCCAAAGCAGATTGGCCCGTCGGAGTAGAAACAGACATCACTACGTCTAGTGCAATGCATGGTAACTTATGCCTCTTAACAAAACGTGCAGAAATGAAGGAATGAGATGCACCAGTGTCAATAAGTACAAGAGCAGGTATACCATAAAGCATAAATGTACCTGCGATGACTTTCTCATTCTCCTCCACAGCCTGATCATGTCTCAGGGCAAACACCTGGCCAGAAGCTCGTGGCCTCAAATGAGAACTCCCAGCAGACTGTCCCTGCGACCTCTGCTGAACGGTGGCCTGAGAACCCAATCCTGAACCAGAACCAGAACCGCCTCCCCCAGACAGTGGACAATCCCTCCGGATATGACCAGTCTCTCCACAATGGAAACAAGCTCCAGAAGCTCTACGGCACTTGTCGGATGGATGGTTCTTCCCACAGTGATCACACTTGTCCTTCTTACCATAACGGACAATACCTCTAGAACCAGAGGAAGAAGAAGATCCAGACTTCTTGAAAGTTTGGGCACGGGGACCCAAAGAACTAGCAGGCCTCGACTGAGGGAAAGACCTATTCCGCCGAATGCTGTCCTTTGCCTGATGACAACGGCTCACCAAACCCTCGTAGGACATGTCGTCGCCAACCGCCACACGGTCATGGATCTCAGGGTTAAGGCCCTGAAGAAACAGATTATACTTCATCTCTGAGCTATCAGCAATCTCGGGGCAATAGGATAGCAGATCAAAGAACCTCTGCTGATACTCATCGATAGACATGGTTCCCTGTCGCAGACTCAGTAGCTCGCCTGCCTTCGACTATCGGAGTGCAGGAGGAAAATACCGCTTTTGGAAAGCTGTGCGAAACTCGGCCCAGGTGGCCACTCCTCTCGCCGCAACAAAAGGTGTAGAAGTAAACCTCCACCACCTGCGCGCACGCCCATCCAGAAGATAGCCAAGGGTCTCCACCTTCTGCTCATCGGTGCATTGGAAAGTCTGAAAAGTCGTCTCCATGCGGTCTAACCAGTTCTCCGCATCCTCCGGAGACTCACCTCCAACTAAGGGCTGGGGACCCATAGCTAAGAATCGACGCACAGTGAAACGCTCGTTGTCATGATGACGATGACGCCGTTCTCGACGAGGCTCCCGGTCGGCATCACCCCAACGCCCACCAACACTGCCATGAGAACTCTGGTCGTCACGATTTGACATCTACAAAAATACCTCAAGATGAGACTAAATCCCAAGAATTCTTTTGCATGCTCTGATACCATAAATGTAGTGACCCTTACCCGGATCACCTACTAAACAGAACTTATGCATGCAATTAACTTAATTAAACAGATATCAGAATAAAACTGCGGAATCCAATAACATTATACAATCCCAAGTAAAGGAATCTGTAATTATTCAATAATATACAACCAAATCGAATAGCTGTATAAACCCAAACAACAGTAATAAAACATAGACGAAGCTCCAGCTGGCCAACCACTGACTAGTCCCTCCTGGATCCACCCTCCTCGTCTAATCGCAAACCTGCGCCATGGAATGGGGTGTCCAGAAAATACAAAGTACGAGACGTGAGCATAAAACGCTCAGTGCGAGAGTATGAGTATACATGCATGCAAAGTGAACTCCCTATAGACTCGAGGTCAAGGATCAGATAACAGAGACAGACCGGGCCCTGGTATGTAGCACGCTGTGCCGTCGCTTCAGGAGGTGGCTCCCATACCGAGATAACCGTGGATACGCCGGACCCAAATCGATGGAAGTCCATCCACTAACAGGATAGGGTACAACCCTACTACAGACATCTCGAAGGAGATACAGCAAGATGCAAATGAATGCAGCATAATATCATGGCATATAAATCATGCAGTCATATAATACATGCATACTCAGTCAGGATATCTCGAACAGTACTTTTGTACCTCAAAACAGTGAAAGCTCTACCAACTCTAGGTCCACGCCTATAGTCTGCTCTACACTGCCAAATGATACTACTATCATTAAAGTGTTCTAAAAGCCTTAACTAAGCTATTGCATACTCCTAAATATTTATAGGGAGCAAAGCTATACCTTCGTCCGTCGTTAGCCCTTTGATGTCGATGCCTCCAGAACTTGGGCACGACTCCGCTACGACTACCGAACGCCTCTCCGACCTCCGGACCAAGCCTAAGAAGACTAGAACAGCTCCGAAAGGACTAGAAAGGAAAGGAGAACTCGGAATTGGCAAATGAAAGTGAAGTTTCGGCCTTCTATTTATAGACAACGATCGGAACTTCCGATCCTTGATCGGAACGTCCGAACCTCGATCGGAACGTCCGATCCTGTCATCGGAGCTTCCGAAGATCCTGATCTGCCACGTGTCAAAATATCACTTGATGACTCCGGATAGGGGTGATCGGAGCTTCCGGTCCTGATCGGAGCTTCCGATCCAACCACACGTCATGCCTGACGTAATAACATCGGTGCCTCCGATCGCTCATCGGAGCTTCCGATCCTGTTCGGAGCTTCCGATCGTGCCTTCGGAGCTTCCGATCCGTCCGATACCTAATTCAATTAATTAGCATTAATCCTTTAATTACTCAATTAGGGCACGGGCTACTACAATATGTATTCTGAATTCTCGTGATGTACACTCAGAAGCTCTCTAGAAAATCTCACTTGGTCGTGTCTTTTATTTTGTACGCTCAAATCCTCATCTATGGCTTGATCTCTCTTTTCTGCGCTCTCTCGTTTTTCTCCAAGCCACCGATCTCTACGTCCTCTTCTTCTATTTAAGCGTGTACAAATTTTATCTCCAAAAAGAGTCTTGATCTTATTTCCTTAATTCAAACTTGAATCTACAATGATAAGAAAATAAAGATAAGTTAGGAGATAGATATATATTATGATAAGTCCAAATATATCTCCTACCAAAAATATCAAACGACTAAATCTAGTTATTTAATATAAGATAATTCCTATCATAATTAAACAAATCAATCTTATTTTAAATATAGAAAAATTATATTATATCAATTCAAAACAATTCCTAATTTAAAATATTTCAAACAATAAGATATTTAAAAAGATCTAAACTTCAAGTCCAAGAAACCATATTTTAAATCTAGGAATATTATATTATCTCAATTCAAATCAAAACTATTCCTAGTTTAAAATATATCAAGCATATAGAAAAGAAACATAATTTTAACTATCAATCCTAAAAATGCAAAACACATTAATACAATCTTTCAAAACATGGAAAGATATCAAGGAATAATTATCCTTTCACATATATCCTTCTTTTTTTTGTCACACTGGGCCTTAATAATCTCCGCCCTGCGTGCAGTCGAGTTTACCATCATCGATGATCAACCTGACAGATATGGAGCCTATAATTGACTCTTTGTCTCTAAAATATAAATAAAGATGTGCTAAAAAGATTTAAAAATAAAAATTTATTTAAGGAAAGTGAAAATTTTTTTTAAAAAGTTTCATCAATAGTTTACATATGACGTTTTACCGAATCATTTTGAAGTTAATTAACATAGGAAGGAGCCTCTTCTTCAAACAAAAAAATATATATTTCAAATAGAATACTAATAAGATAGTAAGATTCGAAAATTGTAAAATATATTCTTACGTCAAAAAGAAAAAATAAAATTGTAAAATAGTTCTAAATTAAATTTTTTAAAAAATTGAAAATAAAAATTAAAGCCGTTATTTGGAATGAAATCAAGAATTTAGTTTGAGTAGTGGTTTTTCATATATTAAGATAGTGTTTGGGATAGCTTTTAGGAAGCACTTTTCATATTTTCCTTTACAAAATTTCACAAATTTGTGAAATTAATTTGTGACATATAAATAATATTTTGACATATAAATTAATAATTTTTCATAGGTCGAGTCAGGTCGAATATTCATCTTATGAAATTAACCTGTAAAATGATTTCGTAGAAATTATTGTGTTAATTTATTAAAGGACGATTAAAGAAGTATTTGCAATCACTAAAAAATAGTGATTGTTAGATTTTGATTTAAAAAATCACATTTGTGTGTTTCTTAAACCCAAATTATATGTTAGTTTATGCTTAACTTAATTGAAATCCAAAATCTAGTCATATGGTGATTATGATTCTCCAAAAGTGATTCTAATAAAAAGGTCAATATTAAAATCACTCTAATAACTTATTTATCAATACTACCCAACATTGTTTTTTAGATTTTCACGTTTGTTTCCAAACATTACTAACTTTTTATTTTTTTTAACTTTTTTTAATTTATAAATTTAATCACTTCTACAAAAGCATAATTTTTTGCAAACACACTAGTAGAATTTTTGCTTTTTACTTCGGCATATTTTACTTCACCAATTATTAATTACGAAGTAATAAGTTATAAACAACTTCGGTAATAACACTAGTGAGGTAAAATCATACATTTAACTTCGGTATTTAAAAAAACACGGGCTTCACTTATTTTTTGAGGACATATTACTTCGGTAGATATGTTTTTGCCAAAGTAAAAAGTAAAAAAAATAATTTTTTTTGTAAGTTGTGAAGTAAAATCCCTTCTTTCTAAAACCTTCAATTATCGGTGAAATTGTAAAAAATCCAAAGTCTGTAACCTTCTTCCAAACTCCATCGATCCCCTTTCTTCAGCCCTAGCGCCCGCCGATCGACAACTCCAGTCTTCCACCACCATCAAGAGCTGCTCGTCGTCTTCCAAATTCCATCGATCCTCTTTTTCCATACTCTAGCGATCCCATTCTTCAGCCCTAGCGTGCCGCCGATTTACAATTCCAGCCTTCCACCACCACCAGGAGCTGCTCGCCGATGAAATAATAGTATGAATCCTTTTCTTTTCCTATAGATTCGGGTTTTAAAAGTACTTTTTGGAGGAAAAAAGATTTATGATCTTTTTGCATCATTCTTAATTGATTCGAGCATCTAAAAAACTATTCTACAAAAATGGAGTGGTATAATAAATTTTCACCTTCCCCATGTGTTAGTTCATGACTTGATTCAAATTTGTCTCTACTTTTTGCTTTAAAATAATTTGTATACAAGTTTATTCAATTGAGTTTTATCTCGGCATAATAGTTCTTTTAGTTGTATCTCAGCACATGACATAATGCGTAGTTTGGGTTCTTTCTTTTGCTTCTCACTGGTTCAGCCTTGATAATGATGTGCAAATTTCTTTGTTCTTATCTGATTAAAAAATTTTGAGGGCGCAGTAGGGAATGAGGAAGGTGGGAGCAATATAAAACGAAAGGGGATATGAACATGTTCAAGATCTACATCTCTTGGTTGTTCAGATTTCCGTTCTGAAATTCTGGGATACTAGAAATGGAAATATGCTTTCGGATAGTCTAACAATCAATCAATTATCACCTTCTACAAAATTAGAGTGATGACATAAATAGGCTTGTTGATTATCTGCATTTGTAGCTTGTTACTTGTGAGGAACAATGTTCAAGGGAAGAGCCTTTTGAAGGTCATAAAAATGGAGTTGGGGCACATCATTTTTACATTTTTGGTGTACTGGACAATCAATTTATAATGGAGGTTTGTGTCGAGAAAAGAGCTTTGTGTCGAGAAAAACAAAACATCAATGCAACACTCAATCGTGAAAAGAGCTTTGTGTCGAGAAAAACAAAACATCCAAGTGCAAAAGGTATCCATCAATGCAATTGAAACCATCTCACTTCTGCTTTTATTTTTCATTTACCAAATTCTTTCAAATATGCCATCTTCCATTTTGAAAATATTAGTAAACCTGAAAACTGAGTTTCACCTCATTCATTGTTTATATTAATTTTTTCTTTCAGATACTTGGTTTTCGTTGTATCGGCTTATGTTGGAACACGCGTTCTCTGATCACACGGATGTGATACCCGGAGCAGAGAAAGTTTAAAAATTTTATTTTTCGATATGGAACGATTCCATATCGTGGGTATCAAATCCTAACGATTAAAATCTTGCAAGTAAAAATATAAATTCACAATTAAATATTTTTACCTCTTCAAGCTAAGGCTTGATTATGGACTCCAACAGAATTTAATCTGCTCTTGTTGTAAATCCCGGGAACCGATGACTTGCTCGATCAATCTCCGGAATTAGGTCCACGAATAGAAAACAGAAACCCTCTGATTGATTGCACTAGAAATCAACCAGATGTTTATCGTAAAGAATAAACAGATTTGATCTGTCAATTCAGAAAGTGATTTTTCAGAAAAATTACAGACCGAATTTTTTCAAAAGGGAGTAGAGGATTTTCGAAAAACCCCTTGAAAATATTTTTGTGTAATTCGAAAATTGCAAGAATGGAATGCCTCTCATTTTCGAACACTACACCTATATTTATAGATAATTTCTAGACTAGATTAAGTTATAATTATATTAGGACTCTAACTCTTTAGGGCCCATAATCCATAACTTAAGCCTAACAAGCCAAGCCTGTTATTATAGAAATTAATATAAAATTCATCATGACTCCGATTGATAAACTGATTTCACCAATGTGCACAGAAACCATTTCTGCATCTTTTAAAGTCAAGATAATTTTTCTGAATCCGAATTCAGTGATTTCCAAAAATGCCCATCCATATGTCATTTTAGGAAATTCCACTCCCTTTAATTAAGAAGTCCAACTTCTCTTTCATTAAATTTAACTCTTTAAATTTAACTATCTCAACGGGATTTAGTAATCCATTACTTGTGTGACCCTCAATGGTTCAGGGATACAGCTAGCCGTGGGCTCACAACTCCTTGTGACTCGGAACAACGATTTCCGACTTGCCCAACGAATCATGGTAAGAGCGTCTAGAAACATCGCCCCATGATTCCCTAGGTATCACTGATAGTGCCTGCAAGAACCAGTAGGTTTTGGTTAGCGTACAGTATGGTCCCTTCATCCATATATCCCGATCGAATCAACAACCATTGGTACATCGGGAGTCGTTCGAGATTCGATAACTATGCAATGCATCTTGAAGATCAAATAGTGACATCGCATGTGCTACTAGGAAACCATTTCTTAAAGCACATCATGTACTCTGGCCAGAGATTTGTCACACTAATATCTCCTCAGATCGCATAGGATATCCACACTCTCAAGTATGTGGTGAATCCTTGACAACAAAGCATTGACTCCTATATGTGTCGTAACTGCACCCAATCCCGACACCTGATGACCCCAATAGAGTCGGTAAACGAGTCAGAGTATAGTACTAGCATATAGAGTCTCCATGATGTTTCAAGTAGTAAGGACTAATGGTGTACAACCAAAACCGCGGACTTATCCACTCAAATAATAATAACCACTTAGAAAGTCCAAATAGGGTAGTTCGATCATTAATCATATGAATATCCATTTGCATGCTTTGAACATCTCCATGTCCATTACCAATGAAACGTGGTACTTGGCATCACAAATGCTAGTCTCAATCTCGAGCGATCCTTATCCTTATTAGCGGACGGCTCAATTGACTAGGAACTGTTTAGAATATACAGTGACTATAAGATGTGTTTCATAATAGTGATCTCTCTTTATTCACTATCTCATCTTACTTACACTATAGTATATTCAAGGTCTTTATCAAAACAATAATAGTATATCACAATATAAAAATATGAAGAAAGACAAAGAAAATGCCATTAATGAATGTAAATTATATTAAACAAAGATTGTTTATACATAGAGTCATAAAAGCCCTTAGCCACAAGTTGGCTAACCGGGCACCCACTCTTTCAATCTCCCACTTGCCCTAAAGCCAACTAGTCATACTACGTAGTCCCATTGCTTCGCGATGTTTGTCAAACAATAGTCCTGGCAAGGGCTTAGTAAGTGGATCAACGATATTGTCTGTAGAGGCCACTCTCTCGACAGTGATGTCTCCTCTTTCCACAATCTCCCGAATGATGTGGTATTTCCTTAGTATGTGTTTGGATCTTTGATGAGACCTTGGTTCCTTTGCCTGAGCAACGGCACCAGTGTTGTCGCAGTACACCGAAACTGGACCAACAGCTTCAGAAATTACGCCCAACTCTTGGACGAAATTCCTCATCCAAACGGCCTCTTTAGCAGCAGCTGATGCTGCAATGTATTCTGCCTCAGTGGTGGAATCCGCTGTGGTGTTCTGCTTGGAACTCTTCCAAGAGACAGCACCGCCATTGAGCATGAATACAAATCCAGAGGTTGACTTCGAGTCATCCACGTCGCTTTGGAAGCTAGAGTCGGTATAGCCTTCCAATTTCAATTCTCTTCCTCCATAAACCATGAATATATTCTTAGTCCTTCTCAAGTACTTAAGAATATCCTTCACGGCTTTCCAATGCATTTGACCGGGGTTGACCTGATATCTGCTCGTGACACTTAGAGCAAAGGCTACATCCGGTCTGGTAGATATCATCCCATACATAATACTACCTATGGCTGACCATATGGTATGTGTGTCATTTTCTCTATCTCTTCGTCAGTCTTGGGACACATAGACTTGGATAGAGAAACTCCATGACACATAGGTAGATGTCCTCTCTTGGACTCATCCATAGAAAAACTTTTCAATATGGTGTCGATGTAGGTTGCTTGAGTGAGTCCTATCATTCTCTTAGATCTATCTCTATAGATCTGTATCCCTAGAATATAGGAGGCCTCACCCAAATCCTTCATCGAGAATCTACCTGATAACCATATCTTTGTTGACTGCAACATCCCTACGTCATTCCCAATGAGTAGGATGTCATCAACATAAAACACTAAGAACGTCACCGCATCCTTAACTACTTTCTTGTACACGCACGGTTCCTCCGGGTTTTTGATGAAACCAAAGTCCTTTATTGTTTCATCAAATTTATGGTTCCAACTTCTTGATGCTTGTTTGAGACCATAAATTGATCTCTGAAGCTTGCATACCTTATGCTCGCTTCCCATGGATGTGAATCCCTCGGGCTGCATCATATAGATTTCTTCTTTAATGTTTCCATTAAGAAATGCAGTCTTCACATCCATTTGCCATATCTCATAGTCATACCATGATGCTATGGTAATAAGGATTCTTATGGACTTGAACATTGCGACTGGTGAAAAGGTTTCATCATAGTCAACTCCTTGTCTTTGAGTATAACCTTTTGCTACCAATCGTGCCTTGTAGGTTAGTACCTTGCCATCAGGCCCAAGTTTTCTCTTGTAGATCCATTTACACCCTATTGGAACAATTTCATCAGGAGGATCTACTAAAGACCAAACTTGGTTTTTATGCATCGAGTCTATTTCCGACTGCATAGCATCAAGCCATAAATTCGAATCCGCATCAGAAATTGCTTCCTTGAAGTTTCTTGGATCACATCCAATGTCGGGTTCACTTTGATCCCCTTCAAGAAGAAGACCATATCTAATAGGAGGTCTAGAAGTCCTCTCGGATCTCCTAGGTGTAGGCGTGTCCACTGAAGGTTCTTGAGGTGTGGGATCGTTATTTTGTATCTCGGGTTCTTCTCGAATTTCTTCGAGTTCCATCATCTTGCCTTTCTTATCTAATAAGAACTCCTTCTCCATGAAAGTGGCATTCCTCGAAACAAACACTTTTGTTTCAGTAGGATGATAGAAATAATATCCGATTGAATTCTTCGGATATCCTACAAAATAACATAAGGTGGATCGACTATCCAACTTATCTCCTACTGTCTGCTTCACGTAAGTAGGACATCCCCAAATCCTCAAGTACGAATACTTAGGAGCTTTGTCATTCCATAACTCGTATGGATTTTTATTCACTGCTTTGGTGTGAACATTGTTCAACAATAATACCGCCATTTCAAGTTCATAGCCCCAAAACGAAGGAGGGAGCTCAGTGAAGCTCATCATAGATCGAACCATGTCCAACAAAGTTCAATTGCGACGCTCCGAGACACCATTCAGCTGAGGTGTCATAGTAGGAGTCCACTGAGAGAGAATCCCATTCTCTTTTAGATAGCTCAAAAACTTGGTACTTAAGTATTATCCACCTCGATCCGATCGAAGTGCTTTAATACTTCTACCTTGTTTGTTTTCTACTTCAGCCTTGAATTCTTTGAACTTTTCAAATGATTCAGACTTATATTTCATTAAATATAAATACCCATACCTAGAATAATCATCAGTAAATGTAATGAAGTAGGTGTGACCAAATTTAGTACCGATACTAAATGGTCCGCAAATATCTGTATGGATCAAATCCAACAGATTTTGACTACGCTCAGGTTTCCCTTTGAAAGGAGATTTAGTCATTTTTCCTTTTAGGCAGGACTCATAAGTAGGTAGAGAGTTAATATCAGACATATCAAACATGCCCTCTCCCACTAGCTTGTTCATACTCCTTGAGAAAATATGACCTAGCCTAGCATGCCAAAGGTTTGCCGGGTTTTGACTATCGATTTTCCTTTTGTTTGTTGTTACCGGTTTATCAACATAATCAACTAGAACGTCTTTTAATTTTAAGTTATATAGATCATTTTTAAATTATCCATTTCAAATCAAACATTCATTCTTGTAAATATTGCAAATCCCATTCGCAAAGTTTCAAGAAATATCTTCTCTATCAAGAATAGAAAAAGAAATAATGTTTTAATGAAATCTTGGTACAAATAAAAACATCTCTCTCAAAATATAGCTTAAAATTGTTTTTGAAAAATTAAACAAATGTTCCCATAGCTTTTGGATTCAACTCTGGAACCATTCCCGAGCCTTAACTGGGTCTCACCCATCCTAAGCTTACGACTTCTTGTCATCATCTGCAACTCATTGCAAATGTGAGATCTACATCTGGTATCCAATACCCAAGAAATAATATTAAGTGAAACATTTATAAAATATATCCTTTGTAGTTCGTAACTACTCGATATACATTCTTTGCAGTTGCGCTTCCAGTAACCGGGTTTCTTGCAGTGATGACAAACTTATTTAGACTTGTCCATCTTTGCATGTAACATTTGGCCTTGAGATCATGGTCCTACCATTTCTCTAGTTCGGCCAACCTTTCCGAAGTTACATCAGCCGGGACTGTTTTTCGGAGGAGCCTTTTCTAACACTTAGAAAATCTTTTTCAAACTCAGGACAATCTTAACTTATGGAACCATTCCGTATAGTTTGCGCCAGAAAGTTTGTTTTGTTCGAGAATTGAAACATGTGGATTACGAAGATTCATCATAATGATATACTGCGATGAAACAGACAATAATCGATGATTTTTTAATTAATTTACTAAGACATAAAATATGGCAAAATTTATTTTATGAATTTCACTCCCACTATTTTAACGATTTTCACTACCCTCTAGTAAAAACGAGAAACTATTTTCTTTAGTGGGAACATGGAGTCCAATTGACAAATCACAGTCCCAAATAATATCAGCCAACCATAATTTTCAAAAGGTAGAGCCCAATTGCTTCCAAAACAACCCCCATGTTTTTACCTCATGTCCAATAAGGGCCCAATAATATGACGCCGTTTAATGTGACATGTCAAGATAACCCATCAATATTAAGTTGTGATGGACGGTCGCCATGAGGATCCCCAATAATATGAGCCAATCCCATGGGAGTTCCACCCAACTTACAACATGTGTCGATCCAATGTACAACTTTCCGACGAACGGGCCCCCCCAATAATATGAGCTGGACCGTGCCCGCGGGTAGCATCTCATACATTGATCGTTGATGGAAGGTAGGAACATTTAAACAATATTTAAATTCTCTTTTGTTTATCTTGATATCAATTTTAAATCATATTTAAAATGAGAGATTTTTAATTTTGAAAATTGTCTCATCATGCAATATTTGTATGCTTGCGGGATTCATACAATTTAGTCTAAACATGCATACAACAATAATATCATATATTATTTAAAGGATGATCGATCCCAATCACTAATCGACCCATGGTTGCCAATCACGAGTCTAAGTCCAATCCTAGGTGATATGCAAGTATGCAATGCAATCCTATTACATTGAGCTTCCAATTTACATTTCTTCGGTCTTTATTGTCTGCTGGGCCCACCTTTGTCTTCAAATCTTTATCTCCCACTACGTCTAATAAATTTACAATAAATTTCGATGACAAGTAGGGGATACATATTTAAGGGTGGGAACGGGCCATAAACCAGGCCCACTTTTTATTACAAATAACAATTCAAATTGAGCCATAAACCAAGCCCATTAATAAAACCCAACAACAATAAAACCAAATGTAAACAACCTAACATACACCTATAATATTGGTCATGGCAATCGATCATCCTTTTATCCAATAATTAATTCAACAATTAAATAATTGGATAATATGCAATGACATCATAATTAAAAAGATAAAATCAAATTTTATCTTATCCTTTCATAAGATCATATCTTATCATCAATTGTACCAAAATAATTAATTTTATAAAATCTAATTTAACAGATAAAATTTATAAATTTTCCAAAAATTCAAATTTATCCAAAAATCAATTTTAAAAAATTTCGGACTCAAACAATTTGATCCGATGCCTCGTGGACCAATCAAAAACAATTTTCGATCGGACCAAAAACTAAAATTTCAAAAATTTCAAAAAATCCAAAAAATCAAATTTTAAAATTTTCGTACTGCCCGGGACATTCCCGGGCAGCCCCGCCTCCACGTGGGACAGGGCTGCCCACGTGGAGGTGGGCAGCTCGTTGCTGCCCGCAAATCGCTGCCCTGGGCAGCGACGTGCGCTGCCCGATTGCCCTTGTTTCCCTTCAAATTTAATTTTAAAAATTTTTCGTTTTGTTTCAAACACCGAGGCTAAAAATTTTGTACAATCGATTAATTTTAATCGTTTGATCAAAGTTTATGACCTGGCTTTGATACCACTATTGGAACACGCGTTCGCTGATCACACGGATGTGATACCCAGAGCAGCGGAAGTTTAAAAATTTTATTTTTCGATATGGAACGATTCCATATCGTGGGTATCAAATCCTAACGATTAAAATCTTGCAAGTAAAAATATAAATTCACAATTAAATATTTTTACCTCTTCAAGCTAAGGCTTGATTATGGACTCCAACAGAATTTAATCTGCTCTTGTTGTAAATCCCGGGAACCGATGACTTGCTCGATCAATCTCCGGAATTAGGTCCACGAATAGAAAACAGAAACCCTCTGATTGATTGCACTAGAAATCAACCAGATGTTTATCGTAGAGAATAAACAGATTTGATCTGTCAATTCAGAAAGTGACTTTTCAGAAAAATCACAGACCGGATTTTCTCAAAAGGGAGTAGAGGATTTTCGAAAAACCCCTTGAAAATATTTGTGTGTAATTCGAAAATTGCAAGAATGGAATGCCTCTCATTTTCGAATACTACACCTATATTTATAGATAATTTTTAGACTAGATTAAGTTATAATTATATTAGTACTCTAACTCCTTAGGGCCCATAATCCATAACTTAAGCCCAACAAGCCAAGCCTGTTATTATAGAAATTAATATAAAATTCATCATGACTCCGATTGATAAACTGATTTCACCAATGTGCACAGAAACCATTTCTGCATCTTTTAAAGTCAAGATAATTTTTCTGTATCCGAATTCAGTGATTTCCAAAAATGCCCATCCATATGTCATTTTAGGAAATTCCACTCCCTTTAATTAAGAAGTCCAACTTCTCTTTCATTAAATTTAACTCTTTAAATTTAACTATCTCAACGGGGTTTAGTAATCCATTACTTGTGTGACCCTCAATGGTTCAGGGATACAGCTAGCCGTGGGCTCACAACTCCTTGTGACTCGGAACAACGATTTCCGACTTGCCCAACGAATCATGGTAAGAGCGTCTAGCAACATCGCCCCATGATTCCCTAGGTATCACTGATAGTGCCTGCAAGAACCAGTAGGTTTTGGTTAGCGTACAGTACGGTCCCTTCATCCATATATCCCGATCGAATCAACAACCATTGTGTAACGTCCTGTTTTTATCTTAAATGAGTTTATTTGAGTTAATCAGAGATTACAGAGTTCTCGAGCCGGTTTGATTTTGATCAGGGTCCTTTTTGCAAATTTTGGAAATTTCAGGGACTAAAACGCAAATATTGATTTTTATATATTATCTACACTTAGATTTTGTTGACAAAGTCTTCTTCTTCCTCCTCCAAACCGTGAGCTCCATTGAAGACGCCTCCAACCTTTTTCAAGCTTCCAGAATCCAGTCCGAGCTCGATCCGTCCGTTAGAAATTAATTCTGAAGGCAGATTATCGATCACTGCAGTAAGAGCTCTGTTATATTGTAAGTATTTCTCCGATCGGATATGTTTTGCTTTTCGGAGGTTGTTAGAATCGATTTAGATTCTAGTATGTTGTTCTAGACAGAGTTTTGATCGTTTATTATCTGTCGGTTTTGAATTAGAGCGACGTCCGGATTTGTTATGATTTTTGGAAGCCATTTTCGAAAATGTGGTTTTGAGATTTGTTGGAATTTCCTTGATATGGGTGTATTGGCTTTGTTATGAGGTTATATCGCTATTGAACTGTTGTCTGCATTGTCGGTTTGTTCAGTTATAGCCGTTATGCCGTCGGTTTGAGTTTTGGAGATTTGAACCATTTTTGAAGTTGTTGAACTTGGCTTGTAAGTCGATCATGGTAATTGATCTTTGATTGTATCTGAACAGATTCGTTTGGAGTTGTCAAGCCCTGTGTTAGCAGCATTTGGTCGTCGAGAATTGGACGAAGAACGGTAAAGAGATTACCTTGAACCGTTGCCTTTGTTGTTGGATTGTTTAGTTGTTGATTAAACCTTTTGTTGTAGCTTATCCAGAGTTGGAACTACTGCATTGAAAGGTAAAAGCAGTCATCGTAGCGGGATAGCATACTCGGGACTGTTGGTTCTCGAGTTTCCCCTTTTTAAATCACATATTGCATTGATACTTGTTCTAGCACGTGGAACTTGTAATTGTTGATTGATTGAGTTTTGTTATGTGACTTATGTTTATGTTTCTGTTATTCATTCATCTTGAGCCTACTTTGATTTCAGCGGGCAGAACCGCCCTTTTTGTTAGACGTTTGGGAACTATGATTGAGTGGCCTAGGTTGTAGTATTTCGCCTAGTGCTAGCATACTCATTATGGTTACTCAAAGTCTAGAGGAGTGGGATACGTGGCACCACCTCGATTGGGAGAGTCGGTGAGTCGTTACGTGATCTCATCCTCGGGATCCCAAAAGCAGAGCAATACTCCCGTGTTTATCAGAATCGATATCCTGGTTTTAAAGACATGCATATAATTAACTTCGACTTGAATATGTGGTTTCATAGTATGTTGTATATTCATTACTTGATATGTTGCTTTTACTGGGATTATCATTCTCATCGGTTATCCGGCTGTTGCTTTGTTTTGTATGTGTACTTGGCAATAGGAAGGGCAGGATCAAGTCAGCATAGACCTGGTTAGCGTCCAGAGCAAGAGATAGAAGTGAGACTCGTTTAGAAGTCGAATCAGCATGTCAACCTAGTTATGTTTTGCGATCATGTTTAGTCATTCGAACTTCTCGTATATGTTTAGTAAGCAAGAAACGATGTAGGTGCTATTGAATTGAATGTTGCTCTTCCCTAAACCTTTCTTGTATTGTTATTGGAATGTCAAATACTCTTAATGCAAGTGTTTAGGTTTTGATTGAGTTTATTACAGTGCCTTAACCTTTCTGGGCGAGGGAACGGCGCGGGCGCGCTTCCTTTGGCGCGGGCGCGCGGCCTCTTTGCGAGGTATGAGCGCGGGCGCGCGGGGTTTTGCGGGGCGTAGGCGCGGGCGCGCTGATGTCAGCGCGGGCGCGCGAGCCTCCTTTTAAAAAATATATATATATATATTGGGTTCTTGATTACTTATCGCTTGTTGTCTGATATTAGTTGTTTAGAAACGAGGTCTCACATTAAGTGGTATCAGAGAATTAAGATTCTTGGTCGAACTAGAGTGAGCGGGTAGATCGAGTCTGCGTGTATTGACTCCTCGCATGTGTTTGAATTATTTTAACTGTGTACTTAATTCCATGCGAGCATGCTTTATTATTGAGAATTATTGAATTACATGGTTATGTGATTTAATTTATAAAGCATGATCTACTTGAGATATAACTGTTTCTGTTACCGACTGGTATCCGGTATTCCAAGCGGTTGTAAGGGCACTGATTGTAGCGATTGAGATATCTCGTGTCCTAACCTTTGATTATCAGATGGGTCCTCATCGAGTGATAAACAGAAACACACCACCAGTTATCCCTGCGACTGAGCAAGCTAGCACTGAGGTTGATCAGTTGGATGCTTCAGCGACTCCTATGGAAACCTTGCTGAAGAGGTTTCAGTCGTTCAATCCGCCGTTATTGATGGGTTCAGAAAATCCAGTTGACTGCGAGAGTTGGTTGGATGATATGGATCAGTTGTTTGATTCCATTGACTACACAGATGACCGCCGAATCAGGTTAGTAATTCATCAGCTGCGTGGTGCTGCTAAGAGCTGGTGGATCATGACAAAGAAAGCATTTGAGAGTAGAGGTACAGAGGTTACTTGGACTCTTTTTTAATCTGAGTTTTATAAGCGGTTTTTCCCTATCTCGTATCGTAAGGATAAGGGAGCAGAGTTTGCAAATCTGAGGCAAGGGAATCTGAACATTGAAGAGTACGTGGCTAAGTTCGATAGTCTGTTGCGTTTTGCACCGCTAATTGCCGGAGATGAAGAAGCTAAGGTAGATCAGTTCATCAACGGGTTGAACCCCGATGTCTTCACATTGGTTAACACCAACAGGCCTAGCAACTTTGCGGATGCCATGAATTACGCAAAGGGAGCAGAAGCAGGCTTGTGGAGGCAAAGAGGTAATCAGGGGGCACCTCAGCAATAGAGGCAGTATCAGAACCAACCATCTCAGTACCAGAATCAGCCACCTCAACATCAGAACCAGCAGCAGAGGTATGAAGGTGGAAACAGTGGGGGAAACAGAAAGGATCAGTACAAGGCAAGAGGTAAACAGTTCAAGAGACAGGGGAACAGTTCGTCCAGTTCCAGTGGTTCGAAGCAATTCGGTTCAGGGCCGAGTTCTAGGTCATCATCCTTGTACTGCAGCAAGTGTGGAGGAAGGCACTCACCGGATCAGTGTGTGGGAGTCTTCGGCAATTGTAACACATGTCAGCAACCGGGACACTTCTCTAAAGTGTGCCCTCAACGTAATAGAGATAGAGCTCAGAGTGGGAGTTCATCTAGACCTGCAGCTCAGCCGAAGAGGCAGTCGTCTGCAGTGCACTCTTTCCAACCTCAGAAACAGCAGAACAGACAGGGAGGTAGCTCTAGTGCAAATCAGCCTCCGAGACAGCAAGCACGAGTCTTTGCATTGACAGAGGATCAAGCTCAGGCAGCACCTAACGATGTCATAGCAGGTAATTGTTTGATTTTCGGTCATTCTGCTCATGTCTTGATAGATACAGGTGCTTCCCATTCCTTTATCTCTGAGAAATATGTGTTATTGCATGCTTTGCCAACTGAATTGTTGCCTACAGTAGTAGCTGTTACTTCACCTTTGGGTGGAGGAATTGTTTCTGTCCGACTAGTCAGGAACTGTGAACTTTGTTTCGAGGGGAATTTGTTAGAATTCGACTGTATTGTGCTTGGGTTGTCAGATTTTGATTTTATTGTCGGTATAGATGCTTTGACCAAGTACAGGGCAACAGTTGATTGTTTTCTGAAAGTTGTCATGTTCAGACCTGAAATGGCAGACGAGTGGAAATTCTTTGGTAAGGGTTCTCGATCTAGAATTCCTTTTATTTCAGTGTTATCTATGACTCGTTTGTTACAGAGAGGTGCAGAAGGATTTTTGGTTTATGCGGTTGATGTACTGAAATCTAGCCCAGCTTTGGTTGACTTACCAGTGGTTAGAGATTTTGCTGATGTGTTTCCGGAAGATGTTCCTGGATTGCCACCCATTCGAAAGGTTGAATTCAGCATTGAATTAGTGCCAGGTACTCAACCTATTTCAAAAGCTCCTTATCGTATGGCACTTGTTGAATTGAGAGAGTTGAAGGAGCAGCTTGAGGATTTAATTGCCAAGGGATACATCAGACCTAGTGTGTCGCCTTGGGGTGCTCCTGTTCTATTCGTTCGGAAGAAGGATGGTTCTATGCGGCTCTGTATCGACTACCGTCAATTGAATCAGGCTACAGTTAAGAACAGGTATCCTTTACCCCGAATAGATGACCTTTTTGATCAACTGCAGGGTTCTTCTGTCTACTCTAAGATTGATCTGAGGTCAGGTTATCATCAGTTGAGAGTGCGAGAGGAAGACGTTCCTAAGACCGCATTCAGAATGAGGTATGGTCATTTTGAGTTTATAGTCATGCCGTTCGGTTTGACTAAAGCTTCAGCGGTTTTTATGGGTTTGATGAACCGTATCTTTCAGCGTTTTTTAGATGAGTTCGTCATTATCTTTATCGATGATATTCTTATCTACTCGAAGAACCGTACTGACCATGCAGAGCACTTGAGGACCGTACTCCAGATTTTACGAGCTGAGCAGTTGTTTGCCAAGCTGTCTAAGTGTGAATTCTGGTTAGATCGAGTTGTCTTTCTCGGTCATATTATTTCTGAAGATGGGATTTCTGTCGATCTCAGCAAGATTGAAGCGGTTATGAATTGGCCTAGACCTACTTCAGTGCCGGAGATCCGAAGCTTCATGGGTTTAGCTGGTTATTACCGTCGTTTCATCATGGGTTTCTCGTCTATTGCCAAGCCTATTACCCAACTGACTCAGAAGAATGCGCCTTTTGTCTGGACTGTAGATTGTGAGGCTAGCTTTGTTGATCTGAAGAGGAGACTGACCACTGCTCCAATTCTTTCTATTCCGAAGGGTACTGGAGGTTTCACAGTCTATTGTGATGCTTCTAACCGAGGCTTGGGTTGTGTTCTTATGCTGCATAAGAATGTGGTAGCGTATGCATCGAGACAGCTGAAACCACACGAGACTCGTTATCCGGTTCATGATCTTGAACTAGCTGCGATCGTCTTTGCTCTGAAGATCTGGCGTCACTATCTTTATGGTGAGTCCTTCGAGATCTTTTCTGATCATAAGAGTCTTAAGTACTTGTTTTCTCAGGCAGAGCTGAATATGAGACAGAGAAGGTGGTTAGATCTGTTGAAAGATTTCGACTGTGAGATCAAGTATTATCCGGGGAAGTCAAATGCAGTTGCAGATGCGTTGAGCCGAAAGCTTTGTTCTTTATCTCTTTCTACTATTGGTGTTTCTCAGTTGATCGATGATTGTTGCACTTCTGGTTTAGAGTTTGAAACAGATATGGAGACTATCAGAGTGTTTGCTATTCAAGCCGAACCGGAGTTGTTTGTTGCAATCAGAGAAGCACAAAAGTCTGAGCCGAGCATTCAGGTTTCAGTAGAGAAAATCAGATCTGGACATCAGTCTGAATTCCAGGTTAGAGATGATGTACTGTATGTGAATAACCGTATTTTTGTGCCTGATATTTCGGATTTGAGGCAACGTATTCTTCGAGAGTCTCATTGTAGTCGGTTTAGTATTCATCCTGGAGGTCGTAAGATGTACAACGATCTGAAGATTCAGTTTTGGTGGAAGAGAATGAAGAGCGACGTAGCGAGGTTTGTATCTCGGTGTTTGAATTGTCAGCAGGTGAAAGCAGAACGGAAGCGACCAGGAGGTCTGTTGCGCAGTCTATCTGTTCCTGAATGGAAGTGGGATCACATTTCCATGGATTTCGTCACGAAGCTACCACGATCTGTTCGAGGATGCGATGCCATTTGGGTAGTGATCGACCGATTGACGAAGTCTGCGTGTTTTATTCCGTACAGGATGACGTATCGTCATGATCAGATGGCTGAGTTGTATGTTAGCAATGTTGTGAGACTGCATGGTGTGCTGAAGTCGATCGTTTCAGACAGAGATCCTAGATTCACTTCTCACTTCTGGCACAGTCTTCAGGGGGCACTTGGTACTCGATTGCATCTGAGTACAGCTTATCATCCTCAGACCGATGGACAGTCAGAGCGGACTATCCAGACGTTAGAGGATATGCTGCGAGCGGTAGTGCTAGACTTTGACACTAGTTGGCAGGATTCTTTGCCTCTTGTCGAGTTTTCTTACAACAACAGCTTCCAAGCGAGTATCGGTATGGTGCCTTTTGAGGCTTTGTATGGTAGAAAGTGCCGATCTCCGTTGTTTTGGGATGAATTGTCCGAGTCACCAGATTTGGGACCGGAGATGCTTAGAGATATGGCAGAGCAGGTTAAGATCATTCAGACCAGAATGAAGACAGCTCAAGATAGACAGGCAAAGTATGCGAATGTCAGGCGTAGACCTCTGAGTTTTGATCAGGGAGACCGAGTCTTTCTGAAGATTTCACCTTTCAGAGGCACTGTCAGATTCGATAAGAGAGGGAAGTTATCTCCGAGATTCATCGGGCCGTACGAGATTCTCGAGAAGATAGGCGATTTTGCCTACAGACTTGCACTTCCTCCGTCTTTATCTGGTATTCACGACATTTTTCACGTCTCTATGCTGCGAAAGTATCAACCAGATATTTCTCATATCCTTCAGCCTGACGAAGCCGAGTTAGACGAGACCCTGAGCTACTTTGAGCGATCGATTCAGATCCTTGATCGGAAGGAGAAGCAACTCAGAACCAAGTTGATTCCCGTTGGTGAAAGTGCAGTGGAGCCGTCACGGCGTCGAGGAAACGACTTGGGAGACAGAATCTGACATGAGACAGCGATTTTTCCGGAGCTATTCGGATGACGTGAGTTCTTCTTACTGTCTTTAGTTCTTTATTCTATCTTATGAGTTGTGGTTCTCGTTGATTTCGAGGACGAAATCTCTTCTTAGTGGGGGAGAATTGTAACGCCCTGTTTTTATCTTAAATGAGTTTATTTGAGTTAATCAGAGATTACAGAGTTCTCGAGCCGGTTTGATTTTGATCAAGGTCCTTTTTGCAAATTTTGGAAATTTCAGGGACTAAAACGCAAATATTGATTTTTATATATTATCTACACTTAGATTTTGTTGACAAAGTCTTCTTCTTCCTCCTCCAAACCGTGAGCTCCATTGAAGACGCCTCCAACATTTTTCAAGCTTCCAGAATCCAGTCCGAGCTCGATCCGTCCGTTAGAAATTAATTCTGAAGGCAGATTATCGATCACTGCAGTAAGAGCTCTGTTATATTGTAAGTATTTCTCCGATCGGATATGTTTTGTTTTTCGGAGGTTGTTAGAATCGATTTAGATTCTAGTATGTTGTTCTAGACAGAGTTCTGATCGTTTATTATCTGTCGGTTTTGAATTAGAGCGACGTCCGGATTTGTTATGATTTTTGGAAGCCATTTTCGAAAATGTGGTTTTGAGATTTGTTGGAATTTCCTTGATATGGGTGTATTGGCTTTGTTATGAGGTTATATCGCTATTGAACTGTTGTCTGCATTGTCGGTTTGTTCAGTTATAGCCGTTATGCCGTCGGTTTGAGTTTTGGAGATTTGAACCGTTTTTGAAGTTGTTGAACTTAGCTTGTAAGTCAATCATGGTAATTGATCTTTGATTGTATCTGAACAGATTCGTTTGGAGTTGTCAAGCCCTGTGTTAGCAGCATTTGGTCGTCGAGAATTGGACGAAGAACGGTAAAGAGATTACCTTGAACCGTTGCCTTTGTTGTTGGATTGTTTAGTTGTTGATTAAACCTTTTGTTGTAGCTTATCCAGAGTTGGAACTACTGCATTGAAAGGTAAAAGCAGTCATCGTAGCGGGATAGCATACTCGGGACTGTTGGTTCTCGAGTTTCCCCTTTTTAAATCACATATTGCATTGATACTTGTTCTAGCACGTGGAACTTGTAATTGTTGATTGATTGATTTTTGTTATGTGACTTATGTTTATGTTTCTGTTATGCATTCATCTTGAGCCTACTTTGATTTCAGCGGGCAGAACCGCCTTTTTTGTTAGACGTTTGGGAACTATGATTGAGTGGCCTAGGTTGTAGTATTTCGCCTAGTGCTAGCATACTCATTATGGTTGCTCAAAGTTTAGAGGAGTGGGATACGTGGCACCACCTCGATTGGGAGAGTCGGTGAGTCGTTACGTGATCTCATCCTCGGGATCCCAAAAGCAGAGCAATACTCCCGTGTTTATTAGAATCGATATCCTGGTTTTAAAGACATGCATATCATTAACTTCGACTTGAATATGTGGTTTGATAGTATGTTGTATATTCATTACTTGATATGTTGCTTTTACTGGGATTATCATTCTCACCGGTTATCCGGCTGTTGCTTTGTTTTGTATGTGTACTTGGCAACAGGAAGGGCAGGATCAAGTCAGCATAGACCTGGTTAGCGTCCAGAGCAAGAGATAGAAGTGAGACTCGTTTAGAAGTCGAATCATCATTTCAACCTAGTTATGTTTTGCGATCATGTTTAGTCATTCGAACTTCTCGTATATGTTTAGTAAGCAAGAAACGATGTAGGTGCTATTGAATTGAATGTTGCTCTTCCCTAAACCTTTCTTGTATTGTTATTGGAATGTCAAATACTCTTAATGCAAGTGTTTAGGTTTTGATTGAGTTTATTACAGTGCCTTAACCTTTCTGGGCGAGGGAACGGCGCGGGCGCGCTTCCTTTGGCGCGGGCGCGCGGCCTCTTTGCGAGGTATGAGCGCGGGCGCGCTTCCTTTGGCGCGGGCGCGCGGGGTTTTGCAGGGCGTAGGCGCGGGCGCGCTGATGTCAGCGCGGGCGCGCGAGCCTCCTTTTAAAAAAATATATATATATTGGGTTCTTGATTACTTATCGCTTGTTGTCTATATTAGTTGTTTAGAAACGAGGTCTCACACATTGGTACATCGAGAGTCGTTCGAGATTCGATAACTATGCAATGCATCTTGAAGATCAAATAGTGACATCGCATGTGCTACTAGGAAACCATTTCTTAAAGCACATCATGTACTCTGGCCAGAGATTTATCACACTAATATCTCCTCAGATCGCATAGGATATCCACACTCGCAAGTATGTGGTAAATCCTTGAAAACAAAGCATTGAATCATATATGTGTCGTAACTGCACCCAATCTTGACACCTGATGACACCAATAGAGTCGGTAAACGAGTCAAAGTACAGTATTAGCATATAGAGTCTCCATGATGTTTCAAGTAGTAAGGACTAATGGTGTACAACCAAAATCGCGGACTTATCCACTCAAATAATAATAACCACTTGGAAAGTCCGAATAGGGTAGTTCGATCATTCATCATATGAATATCCATTTGCATGCTTTGAACATCTCCATGTCCATTACCAATGAAACGTGGTACTTGACATCACAAATGCTAGTCTCAATCTCGAGCGATCCTTATCCTTATTAGCGGACGGCTCAATTGACTAGGAACTGTTTAGAATATACAGTGACTATAAGATGTGTTTCATAATTGTGATCTCTCTTTATTCACTATCTCATCTTACTTACACTATAGTATATTCAAGGTCTTTATCAAAACAACAATAGTATATCACAATATAACAATATGAAGAAAGACAAAGAAAATGCCATTAATGAATGTAAATTATATTAAACAAAGATTGTTTATACATAGAGTCATAAAAGTCCTTAGCCACAAGTTGGCTAACCGGGCACCCACTCTTTCAGCTTATACATGCTACACTGATCAAAGGCTGGAAAATAAAAAATGTTGAGTTATTCGACTTGGCTGTCATATAGGTTTGTATTTTTGTTTAAAATTTTATTACTACCAACTGTTTCTCTATATGCATGCTTTCTTTCTCAGTTTTCTGCTCAACTTTAATAAGTACTAAATTATTGCATTTAGCTTTTCCCAACTTTTTCCAATAGTTTGCTGTTCTGTAGCTTTGAAGAAGATTAAACTGGCGAATATTTAGGTTACACTGTTTTATCCTGACTACAAGAAAACTTGTTGAAAGAAGAATGGTGGAAACAATCGGTGACCACCGCTTCTCACCTACCTTACTCTTATTTGTGGTTTTCTTTCATTTAATCAAATGTTTAACATCTCTGTGTTCTGTGCCTTATGCTTTGCTTTGGCTTTAGCTGCTCTACGCATTCTTTGCCATGAATCAGGTGTTCTACCATCCCGATACTTCTGAGTTGTGTGGCTTCTATTTGGGACTCGGAAGCTTCGTAATGTAGATCTTTAAGATTTCAATATGATCAAAAGAGCTATATGAAATGAAAGCCTAAGAGTACTTAACAACTCATCAGTTGGCATTATGAGATCATGATCTAAGGGAGTTCATCATAGACCGATTTAAATTGCCTTGACTTGCGACATGTCTTCCTGATGAACGCTGCTCTGTCCAAAGAAATAGGTTTTTAAAGAGGCCATAGCCCTACCTACTACTGGGAGCACTCTTAGAAAGTGGCGATGATGTTGCTATGAGAGACTGAACTCTTAGAAGTCTATTTTGTATCTCTCTTTTCTAACATTGTGGACCCAAAAGAACTAAAGGGTACCAAAATCAAATTCTTGTAGGGAAATAGGAAAAATGTTCTCCCTAGCATATGGTATCTAGACAGTGGATGTTCTAGACATATGACGGGGAACAAGGAGCTACTCCAATCGATCAAACCAAAAGAGAAGGGATCTGTCACCTTTGGAGACAACAACAAAGAAGTTATCGAAGGAATCGGCTCAATATGTATTTCTAAATCCTGCTTGATTGATGATGTACTCCTAGTGAAAGGACTTAAGAATAATCTACTAAGCATAAGTCAATTGTGCGATAGAGGTTATGAAGTTAAGTTCACTCCCCAACACTGCACTATATCACTCACATCCGAAAAATCCATAAATTTCAAAGGATATAGAAGTGAAAATGTATACAAGGTTTCTTTAAATAATTTATCTTTATCAAATATTAAAAGCCTTGTATCCTTGAATGTTGATGACAACATTCTTTGGCATAGACGACTAGGTCATGTTGGTCCTAGTACCATAGAAAAACTTTCTAAACTTGATTTAGTTGTTGGTATGCCAAAACTCAATTTAAAATTAGATTATGTTTGTGATGCGTGTCAACTTGGCAAACACACAAGAGAATCTTTTAAAAGCAAAAATTTTGTATCAACTTCTATGCCCCTTGAACTTCTTTACCTAGATCTATGTGGTCCCTCGAGGAACGCTAGTCTAGGAGGGAAGCTTTATGCATTTGTCATTGTGGATGATTTCTCACGTTACACGTGGACATTGTTTTAGCCCACAAAAATGATGCCTTTGATTATTTTAAAACTTTTGTCAAACGAGTTGAGAATGAGAAAAATCTTTCTATCAAACAGATCCGTAGTGACCACGGAACTGAATTTCAAAATGAGAGTTTTACAAATTTTTGTGAAGAGAAAGGCATCAGTCACAATTTTTCTTGTCCTAGGACTCCTCAACAAAACGGGGTCGTTGAGAGGAAAAATAGGACACTTGTGGAGATTGCGAGGACCATGATATGTGAGCATTCTCTACCAAAATATTTTTGGGCTGAAGCAATGAACACTGCCTGTTAAATTATCAATCGTGTATCAATAAGGCCAATTCTCAAGAAAACTCCATATGAATTATGGAGAGGGAGAAAGCCTAATATTTCATACTTTCGGGCCTTTTGATCAAAATGATTCATTCATAATAATGGTAAGGACAAACTTGGCAAATTTGATGTTAAATCCGACAAAGGTATTTTTCTTGTGTATTCTACTACGAGTAAGGCTTTTAGAGTATTTAATAAACGCACTTTACTTGTTGAAGAATCAATGCATGTTGTATTTGATGAATCTATGTCTATAGTTTCTCGTAATACTAACGATGATGTAGAATTACTCAAAGAAGAGATGGCCTCCTCTAGCTTAAATGATATATATGTTTCTGTTGAGAAAACACTACTTCTGAAGGATTGGACGCTTCACAAAGATCATCCTATAGATCTTATCATTGGAAGTCCTTCGAAGGGAGTAACCACTCGATCTTCTCTTAATAATATCTGCAATCATCTTGCTTTTGTTTTGCATGTTGAACCTAAGTGCATTGATGATGCTTTATTAGATGATGCATGGATTATTTCTATGCAAGATGAATTAAATGAATTCAAGCGTAATGATGTTTGGTGTCTTGTTCCTAGGCCGCATGATAGATCTATTATTGGAACTAAATGGGTCTTTAGAAATAAACTTGATGAGCATGGTACTATCACCAGAAATAAAGCTAGGCTTGTAGCAAAAGGATATAGTCAAGAAGAAGGCATTGATTATGATGAGACTTATGCTCCTGTTGCCCGACTTGAATCTACTCGCATGTTGCTTGCTTTTGCTTGCTCTATAAATTTCAAATTATTTCAAATGAATGTTAAGAGTGCATTCTTGAATGGTGAACTAAAAGAGGAAGTGTACATTGAACAACCTGATGGCTTTGTTGATGTATTATTGCATAATCATGTGTATAGACTAAATAAAGCATTGTATGGTTTGAAACAAGCTCCTCGAGCTTGGTATGAAAAACTATCAACTTTCCTTCTCTCAAATGGTTTTTCGTGAGGAAAGATTGACATTACTTTATTTACCAAAATTGTAAAAGATGATTTATTGATTGTGCAAATTTATGTTGATGACATAATTTTTGGTTCTACTAACGAAACTCTCTGTCAAGATTTCTCCAAGCTTATGCAGGAACACTTTGAGATGAGCATGATGGGGGAACTTAAATATTTCCTCGGATTTCAAATCAAACAGTGCAAGGATGGGTTCTTTGTGAACCAAAGCAAATACATCAAGGAGATTCTAAAGAAGTTTGGGATGGAGAACACAAAATCATCATCCACACCGATGAGCACAGCAATCAGACTCGACAAGGATGAAAATGGTAAATCTATATATCAATCTTCCTTTCGTAGTATGATTGGCTCCTTACTTTATGCTACTGCTAGTAGACTGGACATTATGTTTAGTGTTTGCTTGTGTGCACGATTTCAATCATGTCCAAAGGAATCACATTTGTTCGGCTTAAAACGCATTTTCAAATATCTTTCAAATACTCCAAATCTCGGCTTGTGGTATTCGAAAAATTCTTTCTTTGATTTAAAAGCTTACTGTGATGCCGACTTTGGTGGATATAAGGTGGACAGGAAAATCACTAGTGGAACTTGTTTCTTTTTAGGAAACTGTTTAGTTTCTTGGTTTTCCAAAAATTAAAATTGTATTGCGTTGTCAACGACCGAAGCCGAATATATGGCTGCCGGTAGTTGTTGTGCGCAAATTCTTTGGATGAAGCATCAATTGCTCGACTATGGTGTATCATTTTCAAAAATCTCTATTTTCTGTGACATCACTAGCGTCATATGTCTTACAAAGAATCCGATTCAACATTCGCGCACCAAACATATTGACATTCGTCATCATTTTATTCGTGACCACATCGAATAAAATGAAGTTGAACTTCAATATGTTGACACGTCAAATCAAATTGCCGATATTTTTACAAAACCACTAGATGAAAATACTTTTATTCGTTTGCTTGGTGAACTTGGGATGATTGATTTGTAATCGCTTGTAGACATAAATTAAAATTTAAATGTCATATTAAGGGGGAGCTTAATATTAAAATTCGAACAAATTAATGTTGAATAATACAAATTAATTGTATTTATTCATAATTATAAGCTCACATTTTATGTGTATTATTTGGTTTAAAATATAACTCTAAAAGACAAAATCCGAAATTTTTTTTTAAATTTTCGAACGTTGCTTCCGTCCCACATAACGTTGCTTCCATTGGAGGACAAGAACCTTACTTCCGGTCATCCATCATTTCTTCCGTTGCCTCCTATTCCCGCCTCATTTTTTAAAATCTTAACCGCAAACTTTTACCTCTCAAATAGCACCAACGTTGCGTCCGAAGGACCAACGTTGCTTCTGTTTAAGCATTCCCGCCTGTTTCAGAATTAACCGCGAACTTTTACCACCTAAATCACCAACGGACGCAACGTTGGTTATCGTTGCTTCTGTTAGTCACCATTCCCGCCTACTTTTTAAAATTCCAGATCAAAAATTCCCGCACTTTTTACCCGCCAGGACGAACGTTGCGTCCGTTGAGCAACGTTGCGTCCGTTCCGTCTGAGTCCTATAAATAGTGGCCGAACTCATTCAGTTTTTCACACCAAATTTTCACCTTCTTTCTTCCTTTTGCACGAAAATTTCCTTCCAAAATGGCTTCTAGACGCCAAGTTGATCCCGCCAATCCGAGGCGACGCACTCGTGCTCGTACTCAACCTTTTGTCCACAACCTTAACCAACCCGCTATCTCACGACCTATTCCTGCCGACTATAGTGATAGGCAGATTCTTCCGGGTCGTATTCTTGATCGCTCTTATTTGGAGACCTCTCATCTTCGTTTGTTGGATATTATTGATTTCCAACAATGGGGTGTATTTTTCCAACCCTCTGATCCATATTTCATATATTCCTCCCTTATCCATGAATTTTATGCCAATTTTGAACTCGAATTGTACAGCGATGATATATATGTTGTTACAATTGTTCAAAATCGGTACATTCGTTTCTCTTCAGGTGATCTCGCTTCTTGTTTCTCTCTTCCTAGAAATGGACCCAGCGAGTTCTTTGCATTTAAATGGCCTGATGATAGTCCCAAGTTTAACCGCTTTGAGGCCCTTTTTGCCATTCTCAGTCGACCACCTCACGCTGGTAATGATCGACCATCTCTTAAGATGCTTTGTCCTGATTTCAAAATTATTCAAAAGCTTATTACTTCTTCCATCATTCCACGCGCTGGAGACCACTCCAAGTGAAAATATCTGGACCTTTATGTCCTTTTTTACATTATTACTCAGCGACCTTTTAACCTTCCTAGGTTTATCATTCAGGTCATGCATCACACTGCCAAAAATTCAAAGAAAGTCATTCTTCCTTTTGCTTGGTTTATTAACCGAATTCTGACTCACTTTGATATTATATTCGATGATCTGGAGAAGATACCTATAACTGAGACCTATACTCTTGACCATGCCTCCGTCACTAAAATGGAGTTGTCATGGAATCCTGTATTATCTCAATGGGTGCATGATCCAGCTATATTTTCACCCGCTATCATCCTGTAACCCACTTTCACATTCCTTTTTCTCTTATTCCTCCTTCCATTCAAGATCAAGGATTTCCTGTTGGTTTCACTGACACCGATATTCCTTCCTCTTCTACGATTCCTCCATCTTCTTCTTCATTTGATTTTGGCGATCTACCTTTTTCCCCTCCTTTGATGCCTCAGCCTCCACCTACTCCGGCTCCATCTTCCGATCTACTCCTTGAGTATCTTCAGCGGCTTGAGATCAACATGGATCGCAACTATTCCGCTATTCAGTCTATCCAGACATCGATCACGGACTTGACCATAGAGATGCGAGGATCCTTTGAATCTGTCCATGACCGACTCAATTTGATGGAAGCAAAACTTCTTGAACAACCTTCGGATGATGACTCTTAGTTTTATATTTTGATGTATTTTGTAAATTCTCTATCAATGAAATATGCTTTTATTTATTGTGTTATTTATTTATCATATTTGTTGCTTTTTTAATTATCACAAAAAGGGGGATAATTAATTTGGTTAAATATTCAAATTGGCTAAATAAAAATTGATTATGTGATAAAAAATTTGTTTAAATTATTGTTACATTAAGGGGGAGCTTTTTATATGTATTTCAATTACACTTTATATCTCCTGTTTAACCAAGTTTTGTGATTATCAAAAAGGGAGATTGTTACGCCTTAAACGCATAAAAATCTCTTAAATGAGATTAATGTTTTTAAATGCAATAACTTATCTTGTTTTGATAATTACAAAACTAGGTTATTATTTCTAATCGTTTAAAGTGAGACTTTGCAGATTAGATTATTACAAAAATTGTTATAGTGAAAAACATTGCGAAATTTACTGAGCTTTTTCGATTCATCCAATTCCGATCTCCACCAGTCATATTAAATTTTAAGATGTTCAAAAGCTACGGTTCAAATCTCAGCTCAATCCAACGGACGGATGTGGAGTTATGAATTTTTCAAAAGTGCCACGAAGATTATGAAACAAAAATATGATTAATTAATTTCAGAAAAATACTGGAATCGTTTAAGGCATACAAATCCGATCTCCACCGTCCACAATTAAAATCAGGATGTTCTTAAGCTATTGTCCAAATTTCAAGTCGATCCGACGGATGGATTGTGAGATATGAATTTTTGAAGTTTGTCGCGCAGTCTAAATTATGCCGAATGGACGCAACGAACCTAGGAACGGACGCAACGTTTCTTGTCAAGAACACGATCCAATTTTTAAGGAAAAAAGTAATCCGACAAAAGCCGCAATGCGCCGAACAGACACAACGAACCTACAAACAGACGCAATGTTCGTCATCAACGCCGGAAGAATTTAATGTGCGCCGAACGGACGCAACGATGGACCGAACGGACGCAACGAACCTGCCCGAATTTTCAGCTATAAATACATGCCATTTGAAGTCATTTGAACTCACCAATTCACTCTCATCTCTCTTTGCAAGCAAGATCCTCTCCTTAAAAATTTCAGGAAATATTTGTGTGTTATATTCAAAATCGAGGGTTGTTTGTATAAGTTCATTCGTGAGTTGGTTGCTCGATTATTGTAAACACTTGTGTGTGAAGCCAAGTGTATTTTGCGAGTGTTGTGGCTATCTTTGGAGCCCTTAAGGCCAAATGTTGAGTTGTATCGGCGCGGTGATCGTGTTGAGTTGTACGGCTATCCTTGGAGCCATCAAGGCCAAGACGTTGAAGTGCTAGTGGATCATTGGTTAATCGATCTTAACCAAGAAGGGGAGACGTAGACGATTTATCGTCGAACTTCCATAAAAATCTATTATCCTTTTTACTGCTTTATTTACATTACGCATTTATTTACTGCACTTATATTTTATTGCTTTAAGTCTTCCGCTTGCGTACTAGCCTAATCTCTTTAAATTGCTAAAGTTGCCAATAGAACCTAAATCCCCCCATTAGGTTCTAACAATTTGTAGTTAATGAGACTTTCATTTACACCTTGCGGCACAATAAATGAATCTCTATCATTTATAGATTGAGAGTTTTCTCAACATATCTTTGCTTTATTAATTTATCTTGGATTCCCTTCCTATTATAGTACTGTAAACTTGGGTATACACCTCAAGAATTGAGGTGACCCTACCTAGTCTATTTTAAAGTGTCAACATAATCATTTAATTTCAACAGTGTATGAATTGTATTTGTCTTGGCTTGATAAATTGGGAATCATATGCTAACACAAGTCTGCTAAATTCTGGTATCCCCAAAATTTGAATTGCTGAGAACTGATCTTGGCAGCAAAGATGATCTTGAACAACAATTTTTGTGGCAAGTTTTAAAACCCATAACAAGCTGATCATACATGTCAGCATGCATACCAAATATATTGTTGCTTATTCTTTGTTTTGGATTTCAGTTTGCAACTGTTTCCTTGTTGGTTTACCGTGACATTCCTATCTTTTTTTGAATTTCAGTTTGCAGGATGCGTCAAGAATCAGTGTTACAGTCAAGAACAATTTGACGAAGTTAGAAGTGAATGGAGTGAATTTGCTACTCGCATGTAGGTGCTTAAATATGTCATTCACGTTGGGATAGTAATATTTTTTGATTAAATACGTGTGTATGCGTACACGTTTAGTTTTGAGAAAGTACGTGCGGATATGTGCATATAATTTCGTATTATTTTGGTGGATAGACTTGTTGACTTATGTATTCTTGTCGTTTTGGGATGAATTTATTATTAGTTTATTTTAAGTTTCAAAAATATATTTATGGCATTATTGTACCTAAATTTTAATTTACAAGCAATGTATTCTATTAATTCGGCAATTTTAGTATCAACGTAGTTAATCGAAGAATTTACTTATCATTGATTTAAATGGTGCAGTCATATGTATTCTATTGCTTCGGCAATTTTAGTAATCGACAAATATGGAAGTAAATCATTATCTACTACTTCGTATATTAATCAAAATACCGAAGTAAAACAAATTCTATTACTTCGACAATTTCATTAATAAGCGAAGTATAAGATTGCATTTTACTTCGGTGATAAAAGAAATTAACGAAGTAAAACACAATCTTTCACTTCGTATACGAACCGAAGTATAATAATAGTTGTTACTTCATTAAATTCATTAATTACGAAAATATAAGCATATGTTTGACTTCGTAACTTATGAAATGAGCGAAGTAAAATATATGTTTTTACTTCGGCACCGGTCCAATTCTGCCTCCAAAAATGACAAAAGACTTCGGTAATTTAAGGTATAAGACTTCGGCGATTCAGCGAAGTACAAAAGTACCATATTACTTCACGTGACACTACTTCGGTAATTAAGTTCCTACGACTTCGGTTATTAACCAAAGTCTTACGCGATTTTTCTACTAGTGACACTTCCTAAAATAATGATTGATTACCACCCGAGCTCCATAAACAAAACCTAGAAATTTGAAAGGATAGGAGTGGGTATTGGGATTTTTTTCAAACAATAAAAAACAATAAATATTTGGGTATTAAGGTTAAAATAAAATTAATGGACTACAAAAATGACTGAGATTTACGTGTATTGTCCTTTAATATTTATGAGCATGAGAAGGAACTATTAGCACATCAGCTCACAATTGAGAATAGACTATGATAGAGTTTAGGAGAGCTTTAGGAAACACTTATCAGTTTTTTCTTAACAATTTTTTATAAAAAAAAACTGAAAAGTACTTCCTAAAATCTTTTCCAAACACTACCTATTCAAACACCAATAATATATTGTAGTTATCAACGCAACACACTTATTATACGAGCTAAATAAATGTATATGTAGAATAATATTTTTTTATTATAAATTTGTAATTGTATATGATCAAGTTAATTTGAAATGAAAAAACAATAACATAAGTATAGAAATATCTACAACTATGTTTTTTTTTTTCAACCTATCTATATCTATGTTAAATATTAAATAAGTTGTATAGAATGAAGGATTTAAGAGAGAACATCAGAAAGCGTGAAAGTGATGGATGTTGTAAGGATGAGATAATTCCTAAATATATCCCTATAGTTTCGTTATCGAGCCAATTATATCCTTTTTGTTTTTTGTATCCTAAAAATATCCTATATTAATTAAAAAGTATCTCGAACATGTCCTTGAAACTAAATAATTCCTATTCTGCCCTTTATTTCCCAATTTATTAAAAAATAAGCTTTAGCCAATCATGCTTCCATAAGCAAATTAAAGCAAATTACCTCTTTGACCACACTGTTGCCGGGTTATGTCCACCGGGTTTTACATGTTGCTCCTTACAATCGAAGCACATGATTGCAACCGATGGTTTCTGACACAGACTCTTTCAGCAGCAGCTAGCAAAACCTTATTTCGTTTTCTACCTTAAGGCGTATAGTAAAAGCTTAATTTTTAAATGAAAAAAACATGATAGGGAAGAGCTTCGGAAATTTATTCAGGCAACATATTATTACATAAATCAACCTCCTTTAAAGAGGAGGAGATAACTAATTTAGCTACTCATAGTAGCCTTGTTCTTGAAATGCATAAAATTAAAATTTAATACAAACTTAGAAAGAGAAATATTACAATATTTTATTTGTATGAAAACTGAAGGAAAAGATCGATGTCTTCAGCTTCCTCAAATGTCTGTATTTATAGCTGAAGTTCCACTCGTTTCACCGAGAAACTTCAGGGAATCTTATAGTTGTCTTGAATTTTTTATGTCATTATTGATGACATCTTTTGCTAGTGGGAGAGTCACATGCCCGATGACATCTTTTACTAGTAGAGGAGTCACATGCTTGACTTTTTCTTTTGGATTTATTCTCCTCACATGACTTCTTTATTGTTGTCGGGACATCTTTTGCTTTTGCAGTGGGCCCCTGGGAAAACGCAATTTTGGTGGTCCCTGCCCACCTTTGCTTGTCTAGAAAAAATCTTTTCGATTCGTTCGGGGTTTGAAGGTTTTTTCGAATTCTGGCTCCTTCTCGTTTGGACATTCTGGGCAGATATATGATCCATGTTACAAACTTTTCGGTGAGTTTCTTTACTCCCCGGCAGCTTGTTGTTCCACAAAAAGTTTCTCTTCTTTTTGAAGAGTTCTTCCGCAAAAGCCGTAGTTTTCCTGTCATTGTGTTTAACATGAATGATCCATTCACAAAATTCTGATAAAATTTGAACGGAAACTTGACCTTGTCCATCTTGGCGAGACAAACCCAAATACCTCATGCCCTTCTGGTTGAGATTTCATTTTCTCCAAAAGTGGACACCAATGGTATTTTTTCAGATATAGGATCCTTGATAAATCTTTGATTATTCATGTCAGGTCTCCTTAGCTTGATGAAATGAAACGGCTCGTGTGATCCTTTCCCTGTTGGTTCTGGAGCTGCACTAAAGAAGTATAACTCGAGCTGATCTCCTCTGGACAAATGATCATTATTTGCCCATGTTTCTTGGACTGCTTCCTGAATCCATTTTGGTAGCTGTGATATTTCCTAGAAGTCTGGTGAAGTTGTATAAACTGAGGCTAAAGCCCCAAATTCATACCATAGCTTTACATCGTTAGGATTGACATTGTTTTATAGCCAAACCCTTGGATATATTCCTGCAACATCAACCCTGCAAGTGATCGGGTTGATTTCACTTCTTGTACTTAATTTTTTTCATTTTTGTTGATAAACCTGAAATGGAGAAATGACAGCTGGGTTAGTATCAATCTTAGATTTGCCCTTGTCAGTGTTGGGCCTAAGATTGATCTCTTCCTCTTTTACCCCAGAAAACCAATGGTTTTAACATTTCTTGTTTCTGAGAAACAAGTGGTTTTTCTATGGCACACATAATTGGCCCTTGAATAGCAGCTCATAGTTGAGTTTGAGCTTGTATACATCCTATGATTTGATTGGATACTTTGATCCGATCAGCTTGTTGTAACCTGCCCGCCATATCGGCAATTATGACAAGCTGGTTGAACTCGGTTTGAAGCAACCCAAGTTGTTCCTGAGATGCCTCTGCATTTTCATGATGGAATCCACGTCACTGTCTTCCATCTCTTGTTAAGAAATTTGCAAGAATATTTTCATGAGATTTAATAATAACAATATCAAAAATATAATTTTGACATAAAGCTTGCCATCTTAATAACCTGGCTTTATCAGGTTTAGGTTCAATCTTATTTTTTAGGAAAGCTTTTACCTGAGTGTTATCAACCTTCAAATTGAATTTTTTAGCAAGTAAAAATAATGGTCATTTTTTGAAAGCCCTTTTAACTGCATAAAATTCCTTCTCGTTGATATGTCATCTGATAGCCTCAGATTCTGAAAAAATACCGCTACAATATTTTCATGGTATTTCTCCATCTAGAGTGATCTTATTAAGGACTGATGCCCACCATTTGTCACTGGCATCCGTAAATAACACCAGATCATCTTCATCCACAGGTATAACCATTTTTGGGATATTCTTACATATCTCCTTTAATTGGTATACCCCTTTAGTATGGTCATCAGTCCATATAAACCTTGCATCCTTTTTTAACAAAGGACTGAACACCTTTCTGTACATTGCCAGATTCTTTATGAACATCCCTGCAAAATTAACTACTCCTAAAAAACTTTGGAGTTGTTTTACATCTTTGAGTTTATCTGAAAAATTCTTTACCTTTTCCACAATATGGGGTTGTAGAATTATTCCAGTTTCATCAATCTCAATTCCAAGAAATTCAATTTTTCTTGTTGCCATGACTACTTTCTTTTCAGATAAAATCAGTCCTTATTGTTTACAAATTTTAGAGAAAATATCTAGATGTTTAACATGTTCATCTATGTTTTTTGATGCTATAGAATATCATCAATATAAACAAACATGAAGTTGAAATAATCTTTAAAAAGATTATCCAGCTTTCTTTGAAATATTTGGGGTACATTAGCCAATCCCATAGACATAAATTCCCAGATATAATGTCCTTGTGGTGTAGAGAAGGCTGTGAATTTCTTACTGCCTTTTTCCATCCGAATCTGGTAAAATCAAATTTTGAGAACGCTCTAGCATTTTGTACACAACTAATTAGAAGTTATCTACTGGGTATGAAGTACCCATCAAACTCCAGGATCTTATTAATACCTTGATAGTTAATAACTAACCTGGGTTTCCCTCTTTTTATTTTACCATGATTTCTGACCAGAAAACATGGGCTGCTATATGGTGAAACTCCTTCTTTGATTAAACCAAGGTCCAAATATTCCTTGATAATCATCCTCATATCCCTTTGATCTGTTATGTTCATTGGGATAGACTTATATCTAACGAATTCATACTCTTTGCCTTCCTTTAGTGTAAGACTGGCTTTGAGTTGATTTCTATCCCACCATGCCAAAGGATGCTCATTATAGCTTTCTTTGAGCCTCTTTTTGACATCTTTAAGGGATGCCTTATTTTCTAACTCTATATCTCTATGATTCAGAATTACCTTGAGAAGCTCCATATCCTCTTTTTGGAGTTCTTGTTCTGTTGTTATCTTCAACATGGTTTCTCCAAACCTTCTTGGATCTTTCATTTTTGGGTAAAAAAGTTGTCCTTTATCACCACGCTAGTTGTGGAACATTATCGGCATTTGTCGATAAAAAACAATCTTGAGTCTTGGGATGATAATTTTATGATAAAAAATTATAGTGAACATAAGTCGTCTTATCTTATTATCTTGGGTATACTTCATAAACATTTGTAAGAAGTTATTTTCCAACAGGATATCGGCTCTTGTATCATGGAAATATATTGGTGGTGTTTTTAACTTATACCAGGGTGTCTGACCTGCGCCTCCTATAAGTATCTCTGCTTGTTTTATTCCTTTGCAAATAATTAAAATTCTTTGAGAGAAATCTCGTCCAACAATTTTTGGCAAGTCTTTTCACATCCTTCAGGGAAGACTCCTTTCTTTGCTGTACAAATTTCTGCTCCTGAATCAATATAAGCTGCAAAGTATTCAGCCTTATATTGTTCGTACGACATCCCAATTGGAATGTATATGGAGAAAGGGCTTGTTGTCATGTTACTTGAAGGGATTACTGAATGGTCCTGCCATTTTCAGTAAACTGCTTTGTAATTCTGTAATCCGTTTAAGACTATTTTGTCTTAGTGTTTCTAAGGCATCAGTAGGTAGAGTATGGTTACTCTTTTCTACTTCTTCAATGCGTCTTAGTAAATCATGTTCATGATTTACTAACGTCAATAAGTGATTCTTTCCTTGTTTTTGAATAGAGTTTTCAAATCTAATTAAGGTGTTATACCTTATCCATTTCTCTTGGTTTTCCATCTCGTAGAATTCTTATTGAATTCTCCAAGTTTTTTATTTTGTCATAAACTCTATTCCTCTTTCAAGGTGTTTCCATGGTTTATGATCTTCCAGGAATTCTAAGCTAAAAATTAGTTGATCCATTTCTTTTCCCGGGATTCCTGAAATTTGAACTTCCAATTCACCAACATTTATTAATCCTTGGTAAGTTTCTTTTACCTACTGTTCTAAATAGTAAATTGAATTACAAGGAAATTGGTTCCTATAACTTGTAATTTCGAATACTATTTTGACTTCTTTCCATCATTCTGGAGATCTAAGTTTTCCTATTTTAGAAAACTCTTTTTCTTCTGGTGGAATTTCTTGAATATGAGATTTTTTCCACCTTCGACTTGTCATTCGGTCACCTTGGAAAGATAACCTTCGGGGTTCTATTTTAAGATCTCTGTATAGAACCGGTTTATCTTGTATTTGAATGCATGTTTCTTGAATTAAAGGAAACTCGATTCTTTCCGGGTATATTGCTTGAGCAAATTTCCCAAAGATCTCTGGAATTCCAATAAACTCATTTCTAATGAATAATTCAGAATGATGAGTATTAGAAAGAGCATATGAAATTTGATATGTAATAGAATATGGTCTTTTACCTTCCTTCATTAATCTTTTTTCCTTGAAGTTTTGATGCAACGTCAAGGCTCGACTAAAGTATCTGTCAGCTAAATTGTAGGTTATTTTCAGATAAATAACTCCTACAATTTTTCCTGCACATAGATTTCCTGAGATAGTACCCAGAACAGCATCTTGGATATTCCCCATTCTTTTATCACATACTACGATATCTATGGGTGAATCTATTCCATCTTTAAAAGTTGTCTTGATCATTATTTGGATTGATCCAATATGAATCCAAGACATTGTTCTTGTTACCTCACTTTTCAGCTTTTGCAATTCCTCTCTTACTTCTTCAAAAGGAATTAACTGCATCTCTATTTGATTACTCGTTAACTCCATAGACCATTTTTCTTCTGGATACTTTGTAAATCAAATGATGTCTTCTTTGTCTAAGCCCTAGGTTTCATAAGACTATTTCTACTTGTCCTGCCAAAAATCCTTGGTAATTCTATAATGTTGGATTTTCTCTGATAATCCTTTGGACCATATTATGAGATATCGTGGTTTGACTAAAAAAACCCAGTCAAACTCTCATGTGTTTCATGTCGAAATTCTGATTCATCATCAGATTTTTCTTGGCTAAACAATATCTCTTCTTCATATATGCTTTCATCTGAGGGGATAACCTCAAATTGATATATTTGGACTAGATCTTGAAAGAAGACCGCGTCATTCATATCCGGTGTTGTTTCAAAGAGTTTAACTCTTTTTTCTCGTTTTCTGGACAAATTGCAGATATATGTTCTCTTGCTCAAAATTTCCAGCAGTTGCAATCCTTGAAACTTTCACTTTCTCTTGTATGAGTTCTTCTGAAAGTTCTTCTAGATGGTGTTCTTTCCCTGCTTTGCGATGATCTTGTTGCTGGGGATGTTCTTGTAGGTTCAATTCTTTTTTCTGATATATAATATCTGGACTTTTGTTTGGACCAAAATGTTCTTGGTTTCCAACGTAAAGGAATATGTTTATTAATACCCCTTATCTTTTTGTAATTCTTTTGTAATGCTGTCATATGACACCATTCTGCCAATTTTCCTTTAAGAAAAGAAGCTCTTCTTGCCAATGTATCTGGATTACCTAGAACATATTCTTTTATCAGCATTTCTCTCCAGGGACTTGGCATCTTTGCAAAAAATAGCTGAATAGCTATATTTTCTTCGACTCCCAAATTCCATCTGTATTTAGTAAATAACATGATGTATTCATTAACTAAACGGATATCTTGCAACTTGAGACTATACAGAGCTTGAATATATCTTCTTTTCTTCTCTATATCTTGATTATTGAAATAATCTACTCCTATAAATTATGTTTTAAATAGGGTGTCCATTCTTCCTCCGATTTCGCTTAGATATTCTCCTGATAAGACCGATTCTTTAGTCTCTGGCATAGTCATTTCCCAAGCTATCTTAACAGATCTCATTAGACTCATTTCCAGAAGCTTGATAAATCCTTCTTTATTGAGATCTAAAGTACCTGCTGCTATTTTCATAGCTGACGTCCAATCATCTATTGAGATCTTCTCTGTTTTTGAAGTCCAGAACATCTAGGTTTAACATAATCCCATAAGGATGTATCGGATCTTAAATAGTTTTTCCATAGGGAGTTTGATGTAGCGGTATCTTACTCCTTCTAGACCTAGTTCCTGCTGGATGTGAATTTTCTCCAACCTGATACTCACTATGTGGTTCTTCTGTTTTAACCACATATCTTGGAGGATTCCCTATAGGTCTGTTCACCCTCAGAGGAATTTATTTTAAGATCTACTACTTTAAAATTTGAAAATGAATCTGCAAGATCTTGTAGATCCTCGAGATTTAATCTCTCTAAAGTAGTCATCAGATAGTGTTTTTCTCTGATACTATTTTTATGAGATTAATCATCATTTCTTCATCAGTTAAAGGTTTTTGTAACATTTTGGTTTTACCTTTCTGATGTAACAAAGGTTCGGTACCAAACGAGAGTGGTAACCTTCCTCCTGTGCTACATTTTCTAAAACTAGAGGCGTGTTCTAGATTTATGATTTTAGTTTGAAGATCCTTTAGAGTTTCAAGAATTTCTTCTTGTTTCTTAAGAATTTCTTCAATCTGCCGAGGTATTTCACACAGTTGATTACTATAATATTGTACCGTCTTTTGAATTTCTCTAAGATCTCCGGAGAGTTTAAAAAAATCTGGTGTAATCTCTAGAAATTGAAAATTAGAAATCATATTTCTTAATCTCTTCAGAGAGTATAAAAGACCTAAGTCTTTTTCAGTTCTGTTATAAAGAATCTATTTTAAATAGATACACTTGTTTATGGGATTTCATATAAATGAATTCCTTCTGGTTCAAACTCTCGTTTGAATCCATGGTTTGTTGAAAATCTCTTTCTCAATAAAGAAAGTATGATTTAATTAATAATATAAAGTCTGAATAAAATTACCTGGGCTCTGATACCATTTTTTGAGCCATAGTAGGGAAATTTTAATAATATTAATATAAGGGTAGTATAGGAAATTTTTAGTTTGGAGGACATATCAGGGAAACTTTTTATTAAAAGAGGAACGAGACGTAATTGGAAACGAAAAAAGTATTAGTATATTTTTGTGAAAGTTAGAAAAATTTATGGACGTATTCATTAATTATCCCTTGTAAGGATCTATAAAAAGTTTCACCGACACAATACAAAATTTAATTTTATTTGAATATTATCTCCAATGCAAACCTGTTGTGTGAGCATATCTTTATATAACACAGAGAATCAGAATTACAAACAAAGAAACTTATAGAATAAAAAAAACAATTTTTCCAAAAATAAATGTCAAAATGTAATCCATGCACATTTATCTAAATAAATTTAAAGCTCAAGCATAAGACTTTATCAAATGTAGGAAAAATTACTATATCTTTAAAAAAATAAAACACATGAATATTATTCAAAATTTTAATTATTACTTATTTTATTTTTATTTTAAAGGTGAATAAATTTAAATTTATGATTTGTCTTATGTTATATCTAATACATTTTCACGTGTCTCACGTTTGAAACATGTGTTAATTAATTTTCTAAATATCATACTACATTTATAAAGTTAATCATATACTATTAAAAATATACTGTTAAAATATAAATGCAATCAAAGAATAAATAATTTCCATATAATTTATTTGATATTAAAAATACATTGTGTTAATTCGCATCTTATTTAATTATAAAATTTCACCATCAGTGAATTGGTTTGAATTATTTTCTATAAATTTAAGAAAACAAAATTTAAAAAACGTGAGCATCAAAGTGGTTTTTTCAGAAAAATATAAAAAATAAAAATAAAATTTGGTTACGACATACTTTTAAAAAAATTTGAAAACAACAATACATCAAAATTGAATAAAAATTTGATAATAAAAATAAATTAGAAAAATAACATTTTATCATACATAATTCTTAGAAAAATCTAAAAAAAAATTAAAATAAAAATGATTAGATGTTGTAAAAAAAATATCTACTCATTAAAATTATTAAAGATAATAAATATTTATTTTATTAGATTGTGTATTATTTCGATAACATAAAAATGATTAGATGTTGGAAAATAAAAATATTTATTTATTAAAATTATTAAAGATAATAAATATTTATTTTATTAGAGTGTTTATTATTTCAATCTAAAACAATTAACATAATAAATATTTTCACTCTAAATTTTATATTTTGTCCTTACATTGTGTATTATTTTGATTAATTGTATTGAAATTTTCTACATAATGCTTTAAAAATATAAAAAATGATATATAAAGTGAATATATATATATATATATATATATATAAGTTTGACGAATAAAATATATTTTCACCGAAATTATTAAAAGAAAATCATGTATATTTAATAATCTATTACCTTACCTATCTAAAAGTGTGAATAAAAGAATAAAATTTTATCATTGTGAAATAATATTTTTGATGTCTTATTTACACTATAAGTAAGATCATATAAAAATATATAGAGATATAAAAGTAAAAATAACATTTTATTTAGAACATAAAAGTAAATAAATATTTTTATTATATTATATGTAAATATTAATATCCATAAATATATTATGCACTTTCATTAAATTGCAACTAATGCGTCCATTAATACGATTACATAATTAATTTTTTAATTATTATTTTCTAAAAAACCTATTTTTTCATTTTTCGCAATTTGTTTTTTTATTTATTTTACACCTTATGTAATGTTAGGAAATATAAAAATATATAAGAATAAGCTAAAATTTAGTTTGTGACTTAATTGAGTTGCAGTTAATCAAATAGATAAATAAATTTTCAGAAAAACAAAATAAAAAAATTAAAACTTACGGTATTAATATAAAAATTTAGAATTAAAAAAATATAAGATTATAAATCTTGAAAAGAACAAAACTAAAAACTAAAATTTACTGTCATAATATTAAAAGTTAGAGTTAAAAACATATATTTACAAAATTAATTTAGGAGTATAAATTAAATCTATTACCTACCTAAAAATGTGAATAAAAAAAAGTAAAATTTTATCATTGTGAAATCTATCTATCTATTATATATTACCTATCTAAAAGTGTGAATAAAATAATAAATTTTTATCATTGTAAAATAGCAAATTTGCAATTTTATTTACACTATAAGTAAGGTCATATAAAAATATATAGGAATATAATGCAAGTTAAATGACAAATAATAAAAATAATATGCAAGTTACATGAATATAAATAAAAATGTATATACAAAAAGAGAACAAAAAAAAAATATGCGAGTTAAATGATCAAAATAAAAACAATATACAAGTGACATGATTAAAAATAAAAATGCATAGTAATATGACTAAAAATGAAAACATTCAAGTTACAGGATTGAAAATATAAATTCACCATTAACATGACTAAAAATGAAAAAAATTGATCGTTGTATTATTTCAGTTTATTTTCATGATAAATAATTAAAGTTTATATGATTTTTATTATAAAGCCGTGAAAATATCAATAATTATAAAAAATAATAAATAGATATATTATATAAACAAAGTGTCATCACGTGCATTGCATGTGCTGTTTACTAGTCTTTATATATATATATATAATTTTTAATCATATATAATTAATGTAACTTTTTTTTCACGGCAATAATTAATGCAATTGGAATGAATTAAAAAATGTAAATATATAAATATCTGTAATTATGTTAAGCAATAAATAGTTGTATTATTTGGTCGAAAGAGAGAAGATATATATGAGTTAAAAAGAGAATTATAGAGTAAGAATATTATGTTTCAACAACACGCCACTAAGAGGTTTAGCTTTATTTTTAACTAATAAATTTACAATAACCAGCAAAGCTTCAGTATCTTTTTTATTTTTATTTTTTTATATTTTCCGCTTCTTTGTTCGATTAACTTCAACAATCCTATCATCATATCTAATTTTTATTTTTGGTTTTCATAATAAGATCTAATGTGGATTAATATTGATACTTGCACTTTTTTTTTCTTGGTTTTCTTATTTTGTTCATTTGAATCGTTCACGCTTCAGGTTTTACTCCATTGTATTTCATCTCGTATTTTTTGAAATCTCGCTCGATTTCTCCACATCTTTCACAACCATTAACCACACATCATTGTTGTCAATAACTATTTTGTATAATAATTGAAATGGAAATGATGCTTCTTATTTGGAATTTTATAAGGTTCTTTTCATGTTTAGACATTTATTTTCTCTGTAAATGAACTAAACTCATACCAAATAAGTTTCCAACCCTCTCCTTTGGATACATATATACATACAATTCATATTCATAATTCATAATCATTAAAAAAATTCAGTTCAATACTACGATCACACAACACTCATTAATTGCATGTCCCAACGTATCTATACATCCACTAAAAAATTTGTTATTTCCAAATTATTATTCTTTCACAAGACAAATGACAAACAGTGTTTTCATAACCGGACTGGTGATCGAACCGGTCTATCTAAAAAAACGGTCCAACCGGTCGAACCGTTTTAATCGGACGGTCGAAGCGGAAAATCGTTTATATAATATAATCTAATAAATAATATATTTTGAATTTTAAAAACTCAAAAATACATATAAATAGACAAAAAAAATATATATTTGTCATAGTTTGATAGCTAAATAAATATGTAAATATATTCAAAATGTCAATTATACTTCTAAATTATTTAAATAATTAATTATTTAATTTTTAAAAAATCAATAATTATTAAATAATTTTTTAATGAAGTAAAAATTCCAAATAATCTTGTATATATATAAAAGATATATTAAATTTAAAGTTTTTAAAATAAAAAATTCAAATTTTCAAAAAAAAAAAAATTGAAAAACCGGTTCAACCGGGTTATTGATCGGTCCAACCGGTTCTTGACCGGTTTTGACCGGTTTAGACCGGTTGGACCGGTCTTTCGGTTCCCCGTGAAGTTCCGGACCGGACAGACGACCGGTTCCCGGTCGAACCGGCCGGTCCGGTCCAGTCCGGTTTTAATAACATTGATGACAAATGTACAACCTCAAATTTGGTCTATGTTGCCTTATATTTTAGGTTATGCATCAGTCATCACCCTAAATCAAATAATGCTAATTTTAAGTCTTCCTTCAAATGTGTTGGATATTTATGTCTCAAAATAATAAAACTTTTTCGAACAGTAATTTGCCTAGCTAGAACTGATTTATGATGACTTAAAAGATCGAAATGAAACTATACATAGAATTCAGAAAACTTCCAAGTCTCCAAAGAAATATAATAAAAAGAATCGATGTTATCTAGTTCCATTTTACGAGATTAAATGATAAAATATGGTTAAGGGTTATTACTTAAGCTAACCAAGTGATTAAAAAGTTTGGAAATAAGAAAAGTACGTAAGCATCGAACCCTCCAAAGGGATCGAACCATCCGAAGTATGGTTCGGAAGATCCGAACAGATCGAATGCCAAATTATGAGTTCGGATGCAGAGGGATAGATCGGACGCTCCGAACTTGAGATCGAACGATCCGAATTAGGGAATCGGACCATCCAAACTTTGGTGGCAAGTAAGGTGTCGAGATGTTGGTGACATGTATGTGCATTCAGAGTTCGGATGTTTCGAACTGGCGATCAGACAACCCAGTCTCCGCCTATAAATAGGCGTTGAATTCTCACATTTCAGTGTGTTTTGGGTGTGGATTATGTGTTGGTATATATTTTGAGTATTTCTAATCATATTATTGAGGGTCGGGCACTAGCAAGGTGCTACTAGGCTAGTAGCGGAGCGGTGCAAGAGTCATGGCTTTCGACATCAACGGACTAAAGACGAACACAGGTATAAGTCTTGCCTCTCAGTAACTTTTAAAAGTAGCTATTAGTATAGTTAAAGCTAAGTTATTGTGATATGATACTCACTTGGTGTAGGCTTGAACTGTAGACAGTTGTACTGCTAGACCAGTGAAATGAGGTACGTAATTACGTACTAGGATATCCAGCTGCCTGAATATGCATGTTTATGTGTTGCATTATTATCTGTTGCATTATTATTTGTCTTGTGATGCATGTTTATACTGCTCATGTTATGTATAAGGAATTGACATACCATGTTGAGCATGTTATCCTTTCGAGATAGTCAGTTATATCTAGGGTCGCTCAACCCTAGTTCTTCCTTCTACGATTAGTACCGTGTGACGCTCAATGGATCGACGGAGCAGCGTGTGGGTCACCCAAGATGATGGTAGTCAAAGATCGAAGTATTATGTGTGGCACCCACTGGATCTTCTGAGCAGCGTGCGTATACTGATGACGTCTATGTTTTGAGCATGATGTTCTAGAGTTTTATCCTTGTTTTTTCAATTCATTCATGTATCATGTTTGCATGCGTTGCATTGACCTATATACTCATGTGTTACATACTTGGTGTTAGCGGTCACGCCCCTGTTTTTATATAGGACACTCCATTCAACGGGATTGCAAGTTGGCCAGGGTTTGGGTTAGAGATTGATCGGTGACCAGAGCTTGTGAGCAGAGTTTGCCAATGACTTAGTTTAAGTTTATTTTCGGTATCTGGGAGCAAAGATTGCCGATAACTTAGTTTAAGTTTATTTTCGGTATTTGTTTGTTTCAATTGGATCGTATAATTATTGTTTTGGGCTTTCAATTTATTCTGGTTGTAAATTACCGAGTGGGTACTTGATTAAAGTTTCTGCAAATATATTTGATTATATTTATCTGTTTAAGTTAATTACATACTTAAGTAAAAAGCTAATAGGTTATTTAGGACGACACGCTACTACAAGATGTAACTACGGATTAAATTGCACAACGAAAAACGACAAAAGAAGAAAAGTCAAAGTTAAATATCCGGAAAATACAAAAAAATAACCATAGTAATACCAAAAGACAAGACATATATACGTACAATTTGGAAAACAAACAATGAAAACTCATGCTTTTAATAAAATAAAAAAATATATACACAGCCAACACAGGTATATCAACCTTTCAAAGTAAATCTCAAAAAAAAAAAAAAAAGAACCTTTCAAAGTAAATCTAAAAAAAAAATAAAATAAGAACCTTTCAAAGTAACTACATTTGACATTTTATCAAATGATGTTCTAGAGTTTTATCCTTGTTTTTCCAATTCATTCATGTATCATGTTTGCATGCCTTGCATTGACCTATATACTCATGTGTTACATACTTGGTGTTAGCGGTCATGCCCCTGTTTTTATATAGGACACCCCATTCAACGGGACTGCACGTTGGCCAGGGTTTGGGTTAGAGATTGATCGGTGACCAGGGCTTGTGAGCAGAGGTTGCCAATGACTTAGTTTAAGTTTATTTTCGGTATCTGGGAGCAAAGATTGCCGATAACTTAGTTTAAGTTTATTTTCGGTATTTGTTTGTTTCGATTGGATCGTATAATTATTGTTTTGGGCTTTCAATTTATTCTTGTTGTAAATTACCGAGTGGGTACTTGATTAAAGTTTCTGCAAATATATTTGATTATATTTACCTGTTTAAGTTAATTACATACTTAAGTAAAAAGCTAATAGGTGATTTAGGACGACACGATACTACAAGATGTAACTACGGATTAAATTGCACAACGAAAAACGACAAAAGAAGAAAAGAAGAAAAACCAAAGTTAATTATCAGACAAATACAAAAAATAACCATAGTAATACCAAAAGACAAGACATACGTACAATTTGAAAAACAAACAATGAAAACTCATGCTTTTAATAAAATAAAAAAATATATACACAACCAACACATGTATATATATCTCAACCTTTCAAAGTAAATCTCAAAAAAAAAAAAAACCTTTCAAAGTAAATCTAAAAAAAAAAAAAAAAAACCTTTCAAAGTAACTACATTTGACATTTTATTAAATGATGTTTTAGAGTTTTATCCTTGTTTTTCCAACTCATTCATGTATCATGTTTGCATGCGTTGCATTGACCTATATACTCATGTGTTACATACTTGGTGTTAGCGGTCACACCCCTGTTTTTATATAGGACACCCCATTCAACGGGACTGCAGGTTGGCCAGGGTTTGGGTTAGAGATTGATCGGTGACCAGGGCTTGTGAGCAGAGGTTGCCAATGACTTAGTTTAAGTTTATTTTCGGTATCTGGGAGCAAAGATTGCCGATAACTTAGTTTAAGTTTATTTTCGGTATTTGTTTGTTTCGATTGGATCGTATAATTATTGTTTTGGGCTTTCAATTTATTCTGGTTGTAAATTACCGAGTTGGTACTTGATTAAAGTTTTTGCAAATATATTTGATTATATTTACCTGTTTAAGTTAATTACATACTTAAGTAAAAAGCTAATAGGTGATTTAGGACGACACATTACTACAAGATGTAACTACGGATTAAATTGCACAACGAAAAACGACAAAAGAAGAAAAGCCAAAGTTAAATATCCGACAAATACAAAAAAATAACCATAGTAATACCAAAATACAAGACATACGTACAATTTGGAAAACAAACAATGAAAACTCATGCTTTTAATAAAATAAAAATATATATACACAGCCAACACAGGTATATCAACCTTTCAAAGTAAATCTCAAAAAAAAAAAAACCTTTCAAAGCAACTACATTTGACATTTTATCAAATGGATAAAAATACTCTTTTCATATTTCGATAAATTTATTATTTACCGGTTTTAACTATAATCTTTCATATTTGTTTTTCCAATTTAGAAATAATTAAAACATTAATTTATCTTTGGATAAAGCATAAATTAACGTCCACCACCACCATCATAGAGGTATAAACCTTTTTTTTTATACCAGATTGTTCTTGAATTCTTGTTTGAACAAGAACATACATATTATATTGAGTATATTCAAACAAAAATTATATCAAAATCCAAGTTCTAAATTTTTTTTAAATATATGGTATTTCAGGCTTCTAAAATTTAGCACATAGTGCCACAATACAACAAAACATATTTTCCAGAATGAGTAATAATTTAAATGAAAAATATACAATCGTGCCAAAAGATGTGAAGCATATCTTTAAAACATAAAATAACAAGTCTTTGTTTTCAAAATCAGAAATTATTTTTAAAAACATAACTGATGAAGTATGTGTTCAACGATTAACAACATAAACCAAATCTTCTTAAACATCGCATTCCGGAGCAATATTTGATTTGGATATAAAGATTATGATTTGAGAAATGATTTAACTTGCGCATCTCGACTAAATCAACTGATACCATATTGGGTGCAGAAGATCTGGGAACTACAAGGATTTTTCAGTCTATTCAAGAAAAGCAAGATATTTCAAACACAACATCAAACCGAAACCAATCTTTCTTATACTTGGCACGAATACAAATTCGCAGTTTCACCCCAAAAGGTCTCAGAACCTATGTATCATTGCGACGAGTTTAACAGATACAGATCAATGATTAAAAAAAAATCCATGACACAACGAACGAGAACCACACAAAATGACGACGATACAACCTGAAGATGGATAGCCCTTAAAAGCTTTCCCGTTGCTACTTCCACTAAATCTCATTAGCCCAGCTATGGCTAACAAGCTTCAGTGGAAGCAGCAAAAAGAAGCTTGGGCTATCCAAGTTACAAAGGGTATATAAGTTTATATATTCAAAAGAAAAGGGACAATAAGTAGAGTATGCTACTAGTAATGTAGTTCAATGGGGTGCTTTTTGATACCGGCTTCTTGCAAAACGAAATATAAGTTATGTTACTAGTAATGTGGTTCAATGGGGCGCTTTTTGATCATGCCCTCTTGCAAAAACAATTGGTGCTTACGTTTTTCCATTTAGCCATTTGGAGCCGTAGGCCTTGGCCCTCTGAGGAGCGATTAGTTTCAGAGCATGGTGCACGCATTTGTGATACGAGAAGTCCTCCACCGTTCCATCTGTGCGGACCAGTACAAAGCAGCGGGATTCTTCATGTTTTGGATGACGACCCACCTGAGATATGAAGAGAAGATGAGCCAAGAACGTGTTATTTACAACCACCCCCACAAGGGTTGGCCAGATTACGCAAAGACTCGTCAGGGAACTATTCAAATCTTAGTGTTTCGATTAAAATTACACTAAAAATTTCAAAAAGACATTATTAGGTTTGCAATTAAGCGAGTATTAATTCAATATTGTTGGCTCTACTGCACCATCAGAGGTACTGGAATTGCGATTTTAATTAAAATCAAACAATCAAGAAAAGGATAGCATCAACCTCTAAATTTCTTTACACGATACTGCCTCTCTGTATAAACAAAGAAGCAACCAAAAATAATGCGTTTTTTAGTTCCTCCCATGTTTGATTTCCAGCTAAAATAAAACTTAACAAAATAAAATTGGATTAAGTTTATACTTTAAACAAAATAACAGAAGGCCTCCTGCAGATTCAATTCCCGAATATTCCAAATGAAATATGTCAAGCTCTTGAACCCTTCTGCACAAATTCTAGAAGGGTCAACAAGTCGCGAGAGAATGGTCTGTGAGTAATTCTTTTAGCATACAGTAATTACTACACATGTAATCTCTTTATATGGCAATAACCACCAACCAAGCATGAACAAATAACTGGTCAATTCATCGGAAGAAGCTTCAGAGAGCGTATTTGCTCTTCTAAGACAAGTATCCAAAGGACATACCTTTATCTCCATAGCGCCTGTTCCAATCTTCTCTTTCCATCGTGGATGAAACTGTAGAGCCCTCAGAGCTGTAAACTTGTCCTCTCCGCTTAGCTCACGGTCCATAGCATACCTGAAACACAGGAAAACTTATATAAAACTTGGAGGGGAAATTTAACAAACACAACATATAGAGATGATCTTTACTCATATAAGGAATTTGATATTTTGAAGCAGTCATAGTATTTGGATTTTTTTTTAATTCATGAATAATCCTTGACAAATACATATAATCTGTAAACTGTAATAGCATTATTTAAGCGCTTCTACATTTGGCACAAAAGTCATGATGATGAACAGTTCATTTTTAAATACCTCGAGCTGTGAATAAATCAATCAGAGCCACCTGACTAGAAAGTTGAGATTCATGGACTTGTACTTAATCAAGATATCATATTCATTTCACTTTATAAACAATTCTGGCTCATTCCTTGCCTGGCTACTCATGAAATACTATGCAACTAGGTTGCACTTAAAACTTCTTATCTAAAAAGATAGATGCTCATTGTGTATCTATAACAAACATCACCCATTTACCTTTTAATTTTTTTATTTTTTGTTCAACATACCGTGCATCACGAAAAATAGTTTCTTGAGTTATCTTCTCCAACTATGCTTATACGAATTTCAGTTCAAGTATTTAGCAGGTGTATAGAAAGAGTAAAACACAGAGAAACTAAAGATGTATTTGCAACCTCAGTACCACTGTATGAAAGGCATAAAGATGAGTCTCAATTGTAAGAAAAAGAAATGGTAAGTAAAAGCTTCACATACTCGTGCAGTATACGCTTCAATGATCGCGAAATTTTCTGTATTTCATGCACAGAGAAATGTGCTGAGAACTTTCCATTCGGCAAACTCCTATGTAGTTTTGTGCTAAAACATAGGCGCTGGATATTAGATTCCTCTGTCATGGGCTTCACTGGTAGCTTGATTTTCTCGTTTTTGTTGATGTTTTCAACATTGGCCCTCAATAGGCCGTAGACATCAGCAGGTTCTGAAAGTTCGTGTCCCTGACTCATGAAAACATAAAAGCAATCAAATAAACGGACATAATAACATTCTACTACCACGAAAATGTTGTCTGATTTGAAATAAGAAAAATGTGGCCAGATTGATAAACCTTCTAAAACTCTCAATCTTTTTCTATGAGTAGACAAATGCAATGCAAGGACACTCGATGTGAGTGCAGCATTTTGAGTAAATTTAGTACGATAATCTTCTTCGATCCAAATTTCTATGTAAGATGTTCTTCACAACCATTTTCGAACAATGTCGGTACAAATAAAGTGATGGCTGCCAACAATACACCCAGTTTACCCATAGTATCAATATGTATTATCTACCTTGCCATTATATACAATATCAAATTGGCAACCAGTTCCAATCGTTGGAGTTTGTCCCCATGACAATGCATCAACGCTTCCTTGTAGCCGATCCACTTGTCCCATCTTGGCTGCTTTAATGAAGCATTCACTAGGATTCTGTACTTAATTCGAGCATGCACAAGCAACACCATGTTAATTTAGTTGAACAAGAGAAATGATAACGGTTAATCCATGGTGGAAAATATCAAATAACTACGAACCGAGAAGAAGGCTTGGGTGAATGGTGAATAAACATCAGCTTCCTTCCTTTGCTGGGCTAACCCTTTCGCGTTTATGGGCAAAAAATTTCCGGTTGCTGACAGGCAATTGGCAGTGACAATCAGATGCTCAGGAAAGATGGACTTGTCGGTGTCACCGATGGCAGAATTCAAACTCTACAATTTAAGAAGAGTTACTAGACACTGCGTTATGAATTGTATGGTATGAAGGAAAATTAAATACGTACATTGACAAAATACTGCCATACGATGTCTAAGCCGTAGGCATCACTGTAATCGAGGAAGTCATCTGGATGACTCCGATCCCAGTCAATTATATTTCTTATCCGAAGGGAATGGTTCATCAGGATGCTCCAGAATTTATTTTTGTCGCACTTTTCAGACATGGAAACTCGCAGAAAAAGTTCTCCTGAAAAGCCTTTGGGGTCATCTTTCCATAAAATATCAACCTTCTTGATGTCAAGAAACCCTGCCAAAGTTTTCAATGATTAAGGTAAACTAGAATACTCAAGAGTGATGCATTGATTTATCTTGTTTGAAATGGCTACGCTATTCTCCTTTTGGATATGAACTGATGGAATAGTCATTATAAAAATTTAAATTTCCCCAAGATTTAATATCCAGTTCAGTGTGTGGCATGGGGCCTCAACATAGCATTATCAATTTCTTTCAGCTCCAATTCCTATCTGTCAATCATATTCCCACCCTTAACAGAGTCCTGTGACTGAGAGGTCAGGAAATCCAAATCCAAAGTACTCTAAGTGCACCCAAAGTAACAGTCATCATTTAACTAAAATGCCTAATATCATTTTTTTTTTTTTTTATAAGAAACATATATATTATTAAAACTTAATAATAATTACATAGGTAGGTGGACCAGTGGTCCACTATATTCTCCATACAAGATCTAGGAAAATGCTAATTGAGAACCAAATTCCAATCCCTAAAATCATTCTCAATGATATGGGCATACTAATTGTGAAATATAAACTATATATATCAGAGAACGACACACAAGTAATCACATATCAACCTACCACACTATATTGAAATAAAAAATAAATAATCATGATAAGACAATGAATATATATATCTTCATAATGAGAATGCCAAGTCTAGATTCCTAAAATGAAGCAATAATATTTGTTGAAACCTTTTACAACTGTTTGAAGAAGCATTGGAACCAATAATTCACGAAGAATTTCCATGTCTGACTTATTCTTGTTTTTTTCATCTACCGCATGCGACTTTTTTTCGTTTCTTTCACTCAATGCAACTGAGATGCAGATTCTGGAGTTACTTTTTGAGTGAGCAACAGCATCAGAACACTCCCTGACAGTTAGAAAGTAAGATCAGAAGAATTGAAGAGACAGAAAGAAAAATGGTGAGCAAATACAAAGGTGAGCCCTTTCAGTATGCATAATTGCCAACGTAAGAATAACCACTTCAGAAAAAATAAAAAGATCATCCGGCTTGAATTTTAATCAGTGCTACAGTTCTTCCCTACAAATTGTTAGTCATACTCCTTGTCATGTGGAATTCAGTACGAGAGTCCAGATACTTTTGGCACTGTGCACAAAACTAATACAGATACAGCAAGGATGCAAAGGATCTTATGTGTTCCTCTCATTTATCATTTGCTCATATTATATTTATAATATAATATACAAATTAGGAAAAGAGGATGCTGTCTAAGGGAGGACATCAGAACTGCGAGCACAGAGCATATATAAATTAGTAGTTATGTAAATAGCAGGACTACAGAGTCATAGAAACCTCCCAATGGAACATAGGTGAGTTTCTTTATAAAAAAACACAAGTTTTCTGCAGAGGTTGAGAAGTGATTCATAGCAAATGCCAAAAATCAGTATCATAATATACTTGAAGCTCCTTCTACACTTGCCACTATCTACTCACAGAAGTTGGAGTTTGCTCCAAGTTTAATACAACAGGCCGTTTCAATCTCAACTCCAAAGTGTTGAATTCGGTGTTGAGTATTTCCAGTCTCTTTTTATCTGTGATTTTGAATTTTAATCTTGTGGCTGTATCAAATAAAATTTATTTCTTAAAACGAAGTTCCAAGAAGTTGGGATGCACGTTGAACTTGAGTTGAAAAATGATAGATTTTCTACTAATATCAAAGTTAACATCAGTTCAAGTGAAAGTGAACTTTTTTGCAACCAAAAAGTGAAGAAATCTGGACTTTTCGTTTTGAAATTTGTAAGATAACATTCTCGTCCTGCAGCTTTTATTGAAAATAACTCTTTTAACATTAACTGTATAAACACGTTAGATGAAATACTGAGGAGAATAAGCCGTTTCACAGTAGGAAGAAACATATTGTAAGAGCTACAATAATGGTGTGGATACAGATTTTTTTTTCTCCACCTCTTCACACAATTTCATTACAGTAAGCAGGACACATGGACAGCCCTGGTACGAAACGAAACTTACTTACAAACTATCCGCAAGTTGGGTAGATTCTCTTTCGGTTTTGCTTCAACAGCGTAACATTGCATATAAAGAGCATCTACAACAGAATGCAATCTCACCCGTCTCTTCTCGACAATTTCCTGGATGAATGGCGAGAGTCAAACTAAAGTAACAGATACCAGATAAGAAATAATTGAGTTCAGGTATTACCTTATTTATTAGAAAATGGCAAACCCATGGACTAGCATTAGTACTGCAATTTGTCAGCGGGGAGAGACTGGTACAGGTGGTGGCCATAATTAGGCATTAAATATCCAATCCAATTCTTACAAAACATTATCACCAAGAGGAAAAATTAAAAAGAGGGGCATGTAAAAAAAGACGGTAGAAAACTCACCATATTCTAACTTCTTGAACTATGTCCGAAAAATACAGTCTTTCCAAATGATTCTTGACTTCTAGAGCTCCATATTCATAACCATTAACCCATCTTCCAAGTCTTCTCGACATAAATAGTGATGCGCTTTTATTGCCAACACTCTTCTTTACTCCACATTCAAAAACTTTCTGCGTGTTCAAATAATTGTAAGAAATTCTGTCAAATTTTAAAACAAAGCCTACACAACCATTTTACATTCTACAATTCTGATTATGTCCATACCACTAGAGACAAGATTACTTAACAAATTAAAGAACAGAGAAACTATGCAAATGAATTATTAACTGGGTGTTGAAGGATGTGAACCATGGTTCATAGCTAAAATTGTAAAATGATGGTATTCCGTGCCACGATTACTTGAAGGATGGTGATTTGAAAGACTAAATTTCAAGTAGGTGAAAAGACTGCACAATTCAATGACATCATTTACAGTTTCATTAGCTACAAAAGAAAGCTGTAGAAGTCCATGACGTTAAGTTGTCCAGAGGCGTAGAAACTTCAGATTACCAGTACATGTTCAGCCTAAAAACAATCAAGCAATAAAAAGCAGCAATAATTTCAGAGGCCATACCACAAGAGACAAGAAGTGTACCTTTATTGCTAGCAACGGTGATGGCCCTAATAAACTGACAGGCTGATCTAAAGCACTGTATGCAGCCTCTGAAATGGCGCAAGCAGCCAATGCACCAACAGGATGCCCACCTACCCCAACATTTGAGGTATCATGGACATCTTTGGGAGCCGTTGTGACATCTTCGGTGCAATAAGAAAACTGAACAATTTGATTCCCATAACAATTTCTGACAGTTCCATCATACGCAGAGACTACATCGCGCATGAAAAACATAAGCTTCCTGGTTAAAGTCCCAGAAACATCAGCATGACCACTGAAAGAACTATCACGGGTTGTCAAAGAAAGTACAAAACATTCCAAGGGATTTAAGCCTGATAGAAAAGAATTAGCAACCACAGTAAATGGGAAGTACGAGTGCGACAATTCCTTGGCACCGTGAGATTCAGTGACGTCAGAATGTCTCTTCTGGTTGTTCCACGAAGTACAAGACAGATGATAGGGTATTGGAAAAGACAATGGAACCAATGAATGTTGTAATCCCAGACACATGCTATGCTGTACTAGTTTTTGCAGATTACCCTTGCTACCAGCCTTCAGCATAGCTATGAATGAATTGTTATCATCTACATAGTGATAGACAAGATTCTGAATGTCCCTAAAGACTTTCTTGAAAGCAGAAATAGAAGCTTGGCTAAATGCTTCAGACTTCTGCTGTGCAACATGAATGTGTTCCTTCTGAAAATCCAAAATCTTCCCACTGTCCTTAGAGCTCTCGATGAGAAATTTTTGGTTGCAATCCACCATTAAAGAGCTGATGTAAGACAGCTCTTCTGCTTCTTGCAGACCTGAAGAAATATCATCCAATATGTTGTTCTGAGACTGGGGATCAGATGTAAGACAAAGGTCTAACAACGAAACACTTAGTCCCCTTGTAGACAGCCACTCACAAAGAACTTCCTGAGCAGCAGCCAGAAAGTCAAGAGTTTCTTCCCCACAATGACGAAGAAGACATTGGAAGAAGTTTTCCCTACTATCTCGTAACCAAGATGATCCATGGGAGGATGTTACAAGCTCTCCTTGAGTAACATGTACACCATCAGATGCAAAATCAAACTCAAAATCCCTTGGCAACAGCAGGCTAAACAGCTGTTTTCCAGTCCATAAACTAGTGTCTGATGAAGACTTGACTATAGTTGGTAACTGCGGCAGACAAGAACAGGACATTTGTAGCTGCTGCATTTCATGCTTACTCAGGAGAACTCCATCTTCCAAGATCAAATAAGCAGCAGATAAACTATCATGACTTAGCGACAAGAGGTTCTGACCACTCTGTCCATTCACCAGCTGTTTGTTCAAAGCCACAAGCTCAGTAAGCTCAACTCTAGACTCCACTGATTGCGGAGCATAACCATGAAGACAGTCTCCATCAAAATCACCTCGAAGTGGAGAACATATAAGAGGGTTAATGGAGAGAACAGAGTTAATTGGAAGTACTTTGACAGATAACGCAATAAGAGAGTGCTGGTGGATCGATGGAGGCCTATTAATCAATATAATATCTCCATCCATTAATGGCCTGCTCACAGTATCCCCGACCTGCAACAGTTCCTTAGATCTGATGAACTTTAGTGTGTTGTTTCTAATTACAGACAACTCTCCTTTTAGAAAAAACCTCAAGTCACAGACAGGTTCTAGCTTATCCCAGTTCCGCAGATTTATATGGTCCTTGATCAGCACATTTTCTGCAATTTGAATTGGTACACCAATTTCATCCACTTTAATCCTAGGATCACCTACAACCACCAACCGGAAAGAATGATCTGTTCGTTTTCCAAGTAATAATTCTTTTACATGTTTTAACCCAGAAAAATCAGCTGCAGAATCATTTCTGGAGGATAATTCAGCATATATTTGTTGTCTAGTTGACAATTTTTCGGCGCGCAACTGCAATAAGGGAAGTATTAACAAAAGTATTCTCTCTCGGATAAGGTCTATGAAGGAAAAGAAGACACAGAAGAAGAAAATTTTATTTGTTTGCTTGCCTTGGAAATTTTATATCGGTCCAGAACACGAGCACTTAATTCATTGGGTGTGCCTCTAAAATCAATAAGCTTTCTGTACATAGCTGTAGTTTCATCCTGGACTCAGTCAAGTAAAAAAGTAATAATTTTGCATTCAGTTAGATATAGACATATTAAAATCCCATCCAATCTACTATTGTGACACAAAAGACAAGAATAACAACAGCCATGTAACTTACTTGAGTTATGTGCTGCCCAAATTCCCTCACACGGTGACTATTTGGAGTGACAAGTAAGAAGTTGAGAAAGATTGAATTTTTCCTTTTGAGAAGTGCTTCAAGGATCCTCGGGCGAACATCTTTCAACATACTGTAAATCTAAATGATAAAAATAAACACAAGCATCAGACTGGTTAGCAATAGTTTGAGGGAGTGTTTATCATCTTTTTTCTCAATTACTGAACAAGCTGTTAATCAATTTCTTGGCCCAATTCTAACGTAACCGAGAAGCAATCAACCAAATCCTAAAATGTTTTAACAGCTTACATGACATGGGGTGGGTTGCTATGCAAAACTTAAAACCGTGGTTTATATAGATGGTGAGTAAGCTAGATCCTACTTGAAAATAAGGAGAACATTATGCATACAGCGCCATAGGGACGCTACATGGGAATTCATTTTGAGTGACGAACATCACAGGAAATCAGTTGTTTACTTGTTTTGTCTCAACTCGTGAATTGTGAAGTGTTTATGGGGCAGCAATCCACATCACAAAATTAAATCTCCACAAAAGCACAAATATTGCAGTTATATCCCCTTATGCAGGAAAAGGCTAGGAGCAAACTACTTGCTCATCAAATAAAAAATAAAGAAATTAAATTGATGATAGATTTATGAGGGCATTAAATGTGCATAAAATTTAATGTCCGTAAAAGCTAGGAGGAGGTGATACATATTCTCCGACCTCTGGGGGTGTTCAGTTAAGTGTATTTTAATACTTATTATTATTATGAGTTGGATTGTATTCATAAACTATTTGATTTGAGTAATAAACACACACGGATTTTCTCTCACAGGCATTTTAGCATAAAAGGCACATCTGCAGAGGTATCCATGAGTTCATCCTGCTAATGTTTTGCTATAGCCACAATTTTCTGCCATCTATTGTCCCTTTACCATCCCTTTTGCAAAGATTGGTCAACGTGAGCAAGGGTTGAAAAATTGATGCCCACAATCAATCGTGAAAAAAATACCCTATCAAGCTGAAAGAATGTCCAACTTTTGGTCATCAAAATCTTACTACTTATTAATTCTATGTTTAGAACTCAATTCCAAAAGTTTTAGCATTCATACAACATTTATATGGCACATCCGTTAATCATGTTTTTCAACACAAAGTGCTCAATATCTTAGTTAGAATTCGAAGAATGGAAAAGACTACAGCACTTCCAAGAAATTATATTATAGCCCAACAAATAATAAATGCATTGAGCCTCGAAAAGTCCAGACATAATGTTCCTGGTCGAGTTGACATTAAAGGAAATGGACACGGGGAAACTATTGCAGGTGCCAGAGATGACAAATCTCCAAGGCAGTAAATAGATGTGCAACACTAGGAACTGGAGGGTAAGAGGAAAGATGGGACTCTCTTAAAGAAAAATTGCCAATGTAAATGAAGGATATAGCATAAAAATTATAAATATTCTTAAACTCTTAGGATAACAGGATGTGTTACCTGGGCAGGTGATAGAACCCTTCTGTTCGGTTGCAAGACTTGTTCTTGGGTTGAATCTTTAGGTAATATATCCCAGTAATCGAAAGGCAGACCCTTGAAAGAGCTCGTATTCCCCAGTTTATCGTTCACTTCGGCAATAATTGCAGTTTTTGCAAACACATCCTTGGAGGATACTTTAAATACCATTTTTGGATAAATTCCTTTTGAGCTTTTCTGTTATTAGACGGAAATAAGTTGGTAATGATCATGCGGCTAGGTGATAATAACAGCCAAATGCACTTACAGCACAATATTTGCATTTGTCTGGTGGTTGATGACTTGAAGCAAAATCATTTTTCTGTTGCATGCAAAGACAAGAATGAAGGAAACTCAGTATCATTAAACATTAAAAAAATTAGGAAAAGAGCATTCAACAGATAGTGCAACAAACAATTGCTGATGAAGGACAGATGTTAGGAGTTTGGCGATCTTCAAAAACACAACTGAGTGAATATTGGTTGTTAAACGATGCTAATAAACCCACACACATCAAACGCATAAATAACTCTTAAGTAATATTACAAGACCAAAAAGCATATTGATAGTCAATTTTTTTCCTCCATTCCTTGGAACATATCAGATGCACGATTGGTCTTACATTGCACAGTAATGATTGTTTTTAATCTCAAAAAGGATTCACTGAGTTGAAAAAGGATGGATATCAGAGCAAAACCAAAATAATATACCAGAAAATCCGATTAAAACATGCCCCCTTAATGACTGAAGAAATCTCCAGTCAAGAACAAGTAATATTAATCATGCAAATACCAAAATGATGAATTTATTTTCTTTCCTAGTAGATTTATCTTGAAACAGCAGAAGTTAAACAAAAAACAACAGACATCACAGTTACCAAATTTTCATTGTTATCATAACAAAAACAACATAATACAAAGTAACACATTGGGAAATCCTTAGGCTAACGAGCATCCTTCGTGAATGTAAAATTAGCACCAACGATTTCACATGCTAGAGGCTGCAAGATATGCAAGCACATGACTAATAAACCACAAAAAGTATAAGTATATGCATGCAAATCTAGTTTTCAATATATGCTGGCAAATAAAAGTCTCAACACATGAGAATCAATACCTGACCTTGACCTTATCGTGCCGCAAAGATTTACATCCGGGGCAAATTTTATTTAGAATTTGTGCAATTTCAGACATGAAATATGGATTCAGGATTGTAAAAGGAAAGTTGATAAGACCAAAATGTCCTGCAAAAGTATGTTAAGAAGTCATGAAGATAAGATCCAACAAATCTCCAAAGTTTAGGATAAGAGAAAGAAAGAGAAAAAGGTTGATTTTTTTATTCTTATTCTCCAATTTACCTTCACATTCCTTGGCTACTTTAGAGCCACATGTAAGGCATTCACTATTGTGCCGGTTGGGCACTCCCAATGCAGGATCCGACACTTCATGAACAGTTCCAACAACCATGGTCGATATTTTCCCCTAGAAATGCAGATGGTTATAAACATTAAAAACTTCAAAGAAAATTACTTCAAGAAACATTGCAGACATATTTGGTTTTGTGTCAATAAACAAATACACCAAGTCAAATGCACAACTTAGCAGGGCTAACCATGATTCAGGATACAGTAGAATTCTGAAAAACAGTGTTATAGACAAACTAAAATGAATCAACAGAAAGCCTACTACGAATGAAAATATCAAGAGGAAAGGTCAAGTGTGCAAAGTAAAAGTTTGTTTTAATCAAGTGAAAAAGAAGTAATACGATCACAAACTAAAGACAACATAGCAATCATCGTCTCCAAACAAGAAGAAGCAATAATATAGTAGCTCCTAGATTGTTGCATGTCAATCACAAGATCAGCACAGAGAAGATAAAGCGAATATTAACACTTACGGCATCTTCCTCGGATAAAATATTGAAAAGTATTCCTTTCAGGCAGCCTGATGTAACTTGCTGATCTATATACGAGTCACTATCCATTGAAGCTCCAACTAATACTTCTGGAATGGGAAAAAAAAGTTTGTTACTCGAGAAAAAATAACTGGTGAGGAAAAAAACATTGTAAACAGACAAGTTGCTTTGCAGTGCCACGTCTATTCAAACTTGACTCATTTCAAAGGTGAATCAAGAAAAAGCCTGCATGAAGGCTTAAACATCTCATGAGACAGAATCTTAAGACAAGCAGTTCAGAGATGTTTATGACAGGTAGAAGAAAAAGGATTACTTAAAACATAATTATCCTAAACTAATAGCATAGAAAATTAAAGTTGATGCTGAACTTCTTGGAAATTTTAATTGCAAGTTCTCAATTAATAAAAAAACAAAACAGCAATCAGTAAAAAAAATTCCTTCCAAAAATCACTGATATTTCTATTAAACGCACAATTAAACATAGTACAAGGATATGATAGAAATGGTAAAACAACACGTCTTCTATCTTCTAAATAGAAGAGTTTAAGGAAAAAGATTCTATTAACTATATAACATCACCGAAATGAAATTCAGAAGCCCCAACAGAGATGAACAAAGCTTATCCTAATTTCAGTACCGACACGAATATAAATTTCTCAAGAGAACCCGGAGAATTTTATTGGCAAATCTAAATTGTCCGCATAACATTCAACCACCGTCTGATGCCCTGGATAAGTGAAGAATTGTCGATTTCTCACCCTCGTCCTTTGTTTGGTACGTTAGATGGAACCCACTGGCAACCCCCAGCCTTTACCAACTAGGAAAAGCATGAGCAAACTCAATCAATACCTTTCTATTCATGGCAGAGACATCCCTCGTCAGGTCAATGAAATGCTATGGAGGGAATATTATCCTCCGCTGCATATTCAATGATCATCATTGGTCCAAACACACGAATCGCAACAAGAAAATGTGCGATGTTGGTCACTGGACTACCCCGAGGATAATGCACTTAGGTTAGCAAGAACTCAACCAACTGGTAATCGTTGTAATAATTAATGTAATATAATAATTAATGTAATGTTGGACTGTATACGACAAATGTTTTGCACTTACGAAGTTGCCCTTCATAAGCCTTTTAAGTTGTAGCCCAGGTCACAGAAACATTTTTTGTTCCATGAGACTTCATCCTCCCAAAATTACTTTTGGGTTGACGGCAAGCGTAAGGGCGAAGAAAAATTTCATCAACATGACCGAGGTAATTTAACAAGATATTGGAGTATTTTTGGTTTTGTAATGCAATTCTAGGCCAAAAAATTCTTTAGCCTATAAATCACATTTCGACACCATTACGGACCCTTCGCAGATGCTATTGAATACAAGATCATTGGTTGTGATATTTTATGTTCGAGCCATCGATTTGGGATTTGTTTCAGCACGAAAAATATTTGAGAAATATTACTACCAGATGACAGTGTATTGTTCGTTCACTCAACATGTTCAACAATTGTAGGAATGCTTAACCTTGGTCACCGTGTATGCAATGACCACATTGTGTAAATCTTTCCTTGCTTGCAAATAAAATTTCCTTACAGATAGCAACCAGATGGGAAAGAGTGCTTGGCTTTAATTATGTGGTGCATAATGAGGAAAGAACAAATATGCAATGGGACATCTGAAAGGGTATTTTGGACAAAACATAGATAGCAACCAATTTTTAGAGCTGACAAAATAGACTAGGCCCACAAGACAGGCCCACCCCACCTAATCTAACGGCTAAGAGCTATCAAATCCTGCTAGACTCGCCACATAAAATCGGTGGGCTGGGTTGACAATTTTCCAATCCAACCTGCCAAAATAGTTGGCCGGCCGGCCAGCCCCGCGAGCCCGATTTGAAACTACTACCAATTTTATCCTCGAACTTAAAATCATATCGAACAATATAAATTTTATCACCTTCCTCATATGCACATCTTCCATTTCATTGTCACTTTAATTAAATATATCTAAGTTATCACATCTCATTAACCAAGTGGTAGCTTAGATGCTAGTTGCATACGATACTTGTTATGCTAAGCTGAAGCATACTCATTGGCTTGCATGTCCATATTAGCACACAAGGCACAATATGCCCAGCACACATTTATTTAATTATGGACGATGACGACATGATGGCACTGTTGGACCAAATCCAACATAGCAACACTCATGTTATTGCAAACACTAATATTTGGTAATCTAAAATCAAGGTAGACAATTTTGATGGGTGGCGGATCCCAATGCATGAATCATGTTAAGAAACTTTTGACTTTGTTAGATGAAATGATGATTGTGCCATTTAAAAAAACATAACAATGATGTACTATGTTTAAGTGCACTTTACCTTTAATTTTTTAATATCTTTTCTTATCAGAAATTATGGAAAATTCTCGGAATTGGTGATTATGAAATTTTGTTGGCAGAGACGAATTACGAATACAGCTGCGGCAACATTGGTGTAAAAGTAGTAGTTGCAGCAGTTCGCAACTCGGGAAAGAGAAATCTGTGAAGCGTGGGAATCAAAGGGGAAATAGAGCAGGAACCTTCGCAAAACGTTAAGAGCCAGAGTTCTCAATGAGCGCAAGCAATTAAATATGGATGACTCAAAGAATATGTAAGATCTCAATCCACCGGCAACCGGATGGTGGATGAGCAGCACTCCTAAGTATAAAAAATTAAATCATGTACCGGTTGAGGAGTTATGCATAGCTTTATGGAACTCCTTATTCTACTGTTTTTCCAGCAAGGAAACAAAGAGTTTGTCTGCTTTAACTGTTAGTGTTTGCTTTCGCTGAAGAAACAAAGTGTTTCAGCACCTTAATCATGAAAATTTTGGGCTACAAACAACAGACAACAACATCAGAATGAATTTGGATTGGTGTAGGGAAAGGTCAAAATGATAGTCAGAACCTCGATATCAATGAGAAAAGGATTGACGGCATAGAATTTAAAATCCAGATGACCGTAAATTTGTAAACATAAATATGGATAGACAGAAAAGGAATTAAAAGATAATTATTAAAATGAAGAATGCCGTGGTGAACGAGATAGTGGGTATAGATATCAAAAGTCGAGGGCCACCGGAGTAGACAAGAAGTTAAGGATACATGTAAATGTCTCATATTTTCCTCATACAGAAGAAAATCTTTTGAGCACGGAGAAGAAAAGAATTATAACGTTCATTTAGGTGATCATGCTTGCAAAATCTAATATTAACTATATGATTGCTCAAATTAAACACATAACATTTTAATTTCCACTGTGGAAGTCTGAGGTTTCCAATGCTTCATGGTTGTGGCATCAATGTTACAGCCTCTCAAAGTTGATGGGATAAAGCTTCTCTAGAGTACAAACATGACCTCTAGATTGCCAGACATTTACGACAAGGACATCGCACATGAAGGGTCAATAATGGAAGAACAAGCGAGATTCCAGCTCTGAAATCATGATTGTAAGAGTGAACAGCAAAACATTGTTACATCCATAGGCCAATTCGAAGATCTTCATGCATATACTGTCATTTGATACAAAAAGGGACATTGGTTGAACTATCTGCTCTAAAGAATTGACAAGATATCAGCTCTGCGACCATCTCTTTGGAGTCAAAAGAAAAGTTTGAGGACGAAATTAATCTTCAGCGGTCACAGGAAATTAGGGAAGGGAATGGGAGACAAAATAATAACACTGAAATGATTGATGATTCTATGTACTGACACAAGCACTTAGAGCTTTACTCTGACATTTAATATCAAGAAAGGTTTTCAAAAGGGTAAAAGTGAGGCTAGCAGCCAAGCATGCAGATGACCTGACTTTTACAGCAAACAACTTGAAAATTATCAATGTTTCAAGTAATACGGGATACAATCAACTGTTTGATTGAAGTGATGATAATCCTTTCTTCATTTGGGAGAGGTCATGGGTTCTTTGAGCTTGCTGCACCAACTTCTGCAAATGCTAATCGATACTCTCACGAGTCACGCCTCAGCAGAGACAGCAATCAAACAAAGACATTAATCACCATCAAACAAACAGACAAATAAAGAGATGATAAAAAGAGCAACCCATGAGGAGAAGGACAAAATGAAGAAATTTCACCAGTTTTCTCCCTCAAATCACAAATTTGGTCATTATTGATACTAAACGTACAAACAAACTGAATCAATTAAAATATTATTAATTAATTTAAATTTGAGCTCAAGAGCAAAATTTTTTATTTTTTATTTTTTAATAATGATAAAAACTTGATAAACAAGCTATTTTGTTTTCCAATTTGGCTTGAATTATTATTCAAATTTAAGCTCAAATTTAATATGAATCTAATGGTCAAGCTACATTAATCCATCAGTCACTTAGAGTGCATTTGGTTGGAGAAGCCACCGGAGCAAAACCACTGTCTTAAAAAAAATTATTTTAAAACAAATATCTAGTTTGCTTATAAAAATTGTTTTTAAAAAAAGATAAAAGAAAAAAAAGTGATTTTTTTAGAAACTCGAATTTCTGGCTTTTTTTCCCTTCTGCTTGTATTTAAAAATTATTTAAAAAACAAAACAAAACAAAATTTCAACACTAATCCGAACAATCAAAACTTCTTAGGCTTCTTTTAATAAAAAAAACTTAAAAAGGCTGGATTATTTAAGTGTTTCTTTAGATATAACTTCCGTAGCCAAACTCACACAATTGAATAAGGTAAAACTCTTTCACAACTGTAAACAAGAGACGGAAATCAGAGCTGGTTGTGCCATAGACAAATGGCATCAGCAATCCTGATCAAGAACTAAAAATCCACATTTTAACTAGATAGCACATAACTGCTTGAAATTTCCAGAAAAAACTAGCGAACCAATCCACGTCCGAAAATCAATCAATGGCATGCGAACCCGTCAAGACTGCTCCTTTGTCACAAAAAGGGGAAAACAAAAAAAGACTGCTTTTTCTACTGGATGTCAAGAAATACGCACATTAACCCAAAAAGTGCAGATGATCAGGCAAACCAAGAAAAGCAAACACAGATAGAAGAAAAAAAAATCATCATCACAACATAAAATCCATGAACCGTAAACCCATCATCAATAAAGCACAATCAATCCATAAAATCCCATCTTACCAATACACTAGAAAAAACTTGAAAAGATCACGATTTTTCCCCTCGCCTCCTTGGAAAAACAAAAACTTCCTTTTTCCCTCTCCAACACACTCCCCGGATTTTCGCAATCACACCCTGTATGAAACAGAGATGGAGATAAAGCCGTGGGTGTTAATGGCGTGAATGGGAAGCTCTTGCATTAATGGCGTACCGCTGAGGCAGAGAGATTGCAGGGTATTTGTATTGTGAGGAGGGAATCTACATGGGTTTAAGGGAGAGAGAGGGTTAAAAAACTAAACACGTGAAGACAAATGTGTAAATATTGTTGAAAATCGAGGGCAAAGAATTGGTTGTCGTTTCCCGAGGAAGAGAGAAGGCCAAGAGTCGCGTCTCAGGATCAGCTTGTAGTCGTTTCTGTCTTTTGGGAAAATAGTACGTTCATGATCTCTGACATGATTTTACGGATTTTTATTTGTCAGATAAAATTCAAATAAAATATTTGTTTCACAAAACTATATATCATAAATTTTATTTTATATTTTCTTTATCCATTCTTTTCATTTTTTAAAAGTTGTTATTATAGTTAATGGTTAATATGATTATATTATTGATAAAACAAGAAAAAGAGGTTCGGCTGGGTATAAAAACTTATCCATATATTTGGGATAACATATAAAATAAAAATATATCTATATAATTGAGAGAGGCAGGATTTTCTAATAAATTTTTCCTTTTTAAGATTTTATTTTATAGATTGAGTAATAATTACTTTTATTAATTAAAATTTTCCTTTTGTAGGATTTGAATGAATTCATAATAAAAATTATGGGTTTCGTTTGGACAACAATTTTAAAAATATTCTTACAAAATTGTTTTTTAAAATTTTTTTATAAAATATTTTCAAAGTTTTTTTTAGAATAAATACGTGTTTGGACTATTATTTTATAAAAAGATTTTTATAGTTAAAAAAGATGTTTGAACAACTATTTTATAAAAAGTTTTTTATAGTTAAAAAGATGTTTGGACAACAGTTTTATAAAAACAATTTTAAAATTAAAAATAATTAAAAATGTGTTTGGACAATTATTTTCTAAAAAAATTTTAATATTAATTTTATTTTTCCTCTTTTTTTATTGTTTACCATTGAGATGTTTTTTTTCTTTTTTTTTTCTTTTTCTTTTTTTCTATATTCTTATGGTTGATTTTCTTTTTCTTTTTTCTCATTTAGTGCACAATTGAATTTATAAAATTTAGAACATACAAATTTTCATTTAATGTTGAAAGCAAAAAAAAAATTAATTTATAAGTGCATTAAATATATGTATATATATATATATATATAAATTAAAACATACAAATTCTCAATCAAAATGTTGAAAACAAAAAAGACATAATTTTAAATAATAAAATTTTTAATGACTTGATCTCGATGCATTCCACATTTCAGTTGTCATAGTAATTCGACGATTATTCCATTGAAAGATGGCACCATCTGATGTGTCAATTTCTTCCAATCTGTTTTGATTTTCAGCATTGTCTTCATTTTCGCCTTCTTGCTCCACTTGTAAATCTTCATTTACAAACTCACGAATAATATCATTTTTCAATTCAACTTCTTTAATAAAATTGTGTAACACAACAAGCAATTACGAAGTATGTTTGGTTCTTTAAACTATAATTATTCATGGGTCCCTTAAAAAAGAAAAAAAAGACGTTTCAAACATCCAAAACTTCTTTCAATCACATTTCGTAAAGAAGAATGTATATGATTGAAATATTCTTTTGGAGTTCTTGGAGCACGACGTTTCAAACATCCAAAACTTCTTGAACATATACAAGCCTTAGGATCTTAAGTGATATACGGAGATCTCGTTAAAAAAATCAGAATTATGTACAAGCCTTAGAAGCTTATTACCAATAATTTGGTTTGATACCTTGAATAGTGAGTTTTTTGTTTTCACTTTGATACCAATAATCTTACATGGTAACATAACCAGTACCAAGCTGCATTTGTTCTCAACATATTCGCATAATGAAATTATGTTTCTAAAGATCTTAACACTGAATCTTCCTCAAGATTCAAAGAGGAAATTCACAACATCAAAGACAAAGCACCTTATAAAACAGTTCTTCTGAGATTATTTTCCATCAGTTATAATTATAACTCTGACATGTTTGTTGCCAGGAGCAACAAGATCAAGTTGGTAAGGATTAACCTTTCATTTAATTTCTATGGTCAATGATCATAAAGGGCGGCCTCTTTTCTATATAAATGGGCTATTTTATTTGTACAGATATTTTAGAGGGACACATTCAATCCTTGTTTGTCTATTAGTTTTGACTTCTTCTCTTCAGCGCGGGGTAGAGCAGTTTGGTAGCTCGCAAGGCTCATAACCTTGAGGTCACGGGTTCAAATCCTGTCTCCGCAACATATTTTTTTAGTTTATCCAAAAATGGATGTTTGGCTCTGTTAACTATCCCCCTAAAAAGGGGGATGGTAGGAAAGGGGGGGTATCCTCATCAGAATCTGAGTCTGTGACTGCATCAATTCTCCCACAGAACTCAATGATAATCGGACGGTGATCCTCGTCATCATCATCATTACGAGGGATTCTGGTGCGCCATCCTTCTGACATAAACTCGTCTAGCATTACAGGTGTGCGTTGCTTTTCATGTTCAACTCTTCGGATTTACTAATCAATTCACTCAAATAAGTGCAAATAACTATTTTTAACTAGGTGTGAGATATACAATCCAAAGGTAGTGAATAAATTCAAGAATTCAACAAATCATCACTCCAAAGATTGTAGATGCGACAACAATGCACCATCTAGAATATTTGGAATAAAAAAAGGTATTAGATCATGCATTTTGTAACCAATTCCTTCCCTCGTTTGACATTTCCTCTTTACAATGAGAATCCTACTATACTTATTACTCCATTTAATACATGCTAACAACAACAAGACTCCACCAGATAACAAGATTTTCATGCCCATGTTTTATCCATACAATCTCCATCATTTAAGATTGAAGTTCCCAAATTTAGTCAATTTGTAATGCCCCAAATTTATCTTAATTGAGTTTATTTGAGATAATCGGAGATCACAGAGTTCAAGAGTCGATTTGATTTTGATCAGGGTCTATTTTACAATTTTTGAAATTTTCAGGGACTAAAACACAAATATGAGTTTTGTTATATTATCTTGACTTGGAATTGGTCTTCATTCTTCACTTCATCCCCTCCAACACGTTTCCTCTACATTGAAGCTTAGAAAAGCTTTCTTCAAGCTTTTCTTTTCCGATTTTCGGTCGATCCGTCCGTTAGAAATTACTTTCGAAGGCAGATTAGCGATCACAGCAGCGAGAGCTTTGTTCTATCGTAAGTATTTCTCCGATCAGTTATACTTATATTTTCGGATGTTGTTAGAATTGATTGAGTTTCGGTTATGTTGCTCTTGAGATAGTTCTTATCGATTATTCTCAGTCGGTTTTGAAATACAGCGTCGTTCGGAATTGTTATGATTTTTGGAATCCTAATTCAAAAATGGAGATTTTGTGATTTGTTGGATTCAGATTGTTATTGTTTTTTTAGCATTGATTTGAGTTGTTTGCAATGCTGTACTGCTGTCTGTGTTTCCGATTTGATCAGTTTATAGCCGTTATGCCGTCGGTTTGAGTTTTGAGATTTTGAACCATTTTGAGTTGTAGAACTTTGGCAATTGGGTTGTTCGTCATTGTTGATCATCTTTTGCCTGTGTACAGATTCGTTTGAAGTTTGTTGAGCCCAGAGTTAGCAGCAGTTGATCGTCGAAGAGTTGGACGAAGAGCGGTAAAGAGTTTACCTTGAGCGATGTTGTTGTTTAGGTTGTATAGACTTTGATATAACCTATTTTGTAGTGTATCCAGAGTTGGAGCTAATTGTATCGAAAGGTATAAGCAGCCATCGTTTAGCGGAATAGCACGCTCAAGACAGTTGGTTCTTGAGTTTTCCCTTAAAATCACATACTTTCATCAATACTTGTTCTAGAATATGGGACTTGTATTTTGTTGTTTGAGGTTTTGTTATATGGCTTAATACTTTATGTTTTCTTATGCATTCATCTTGAGTCAAACCTTTGATTTCAGCGGGCATAACGGCCCTTTTTGTTTAGACGTTTTGGGGGATATACTGTGAGTGGCCTGGGTTGTAGAAGTTCACCTAGTGTCAGCATACTCCTTATAGTCGTACCAAAGTCTAGGGGATTGGGATACGTGACACCACCTCGATTGGGAGAGTCGGTGAGTCGTTACATGATCTCATCCTCGGGATCCCAAAAGCATAGCAGCAATCCCTTGTTTATCAGAATTGATATCCTGATTTTAAAGACATACATTTCATTTGTTTTAGCATCGAATATGTTGTCTGGATAACATGTTGTTGATATATTACTTGTATTGCATGTTATGTTGCTTTTAATGGGAATATCATTCTCATCGAAGTTATCTGGCTGTTGCTTTGTTTTGTATGTGTACTTGGCAACAGGTGGGGCAGGATCAAGTCAGAAGAGGCCTGGTTAGCTTCGAGATCAAGAGATAGAAGTGAGACTCGGTTTAGAAGTTGAATCAGCATGTCAATCTAGTTTATATTTTGAAGCATGTTTAGAACTCGAACTTTGTGGATGTTTGTAGTTTCTAATATTCGAATATTGTGGATTGAATGTTGTCGTTGCATGTAATATGTACCTTGTTATGTATTGAATATTTTGGACTTGAGTTTTGGTGAATTTCTACTGTTTTTATGCTAAGAGCTGTCATCGCTCGATCGGCAGAGATTGACCGATCGAGCGATGGAATGGTGGCCAAGTTTCTGTTTTTTCAATAGCTTGCCCGCTCGATCGGTTGAATCTTAACGATCGAGCGGTGCTGATTTTCTTCCGGGCAGTGAATTTGCAATCTTTGCTCGCTCGATCGGTGGAGTTCTACCGATCGAGCGAGGCACTGTACTTTCAAAAAAAAATTCTTTTATTGCTTTTAATTATTTTGGATCTTGTATGTTTAATTATTGTTTAATCCAATATTAGATGTTTAGAACTGAGGTCTCGCACAATTTAAGGCAAAACTATTGCATTTTGGCCAATTATTGACACATTGAGTTAAAGGAAAAAAATATTAATCTTACATATGATAAAATCATCATTCCAGGATGTATATTTATCATAGTTACAACAAGAACTATCAAACATCCAAATAAGTTATGCGACGTGGATACAGAAACAAAAAGCATTCATGTTCAGTTGGATTATACAAAAACAAAAAGCATTCTCACATAACACCCAAAGAAATTAATTGATCAAAGAATATTTTACAGAAATCCAAGTCAAATTCTATACCCACAATCAAGACCACTCTCAAAAATTCGAAAGCAATCCATGGAGCAAAATCAAGAACCAAGAAATACATATAGGGCCATCACCAACTTAACGTATACTGAGACAACTAATTCTCAAGAAAATGGAAGAAACAAACAAAGCAAAGCAACTGTTCTTGAGAGAATTCTTAGACTTAGCCTCCACCCATAAATTGATTATTATTCATCACAAAAAAAAAAAATCCAGAAAGACATACTATTCCTCTGCCTTAATTTATGATAAACTAATCAATGGATTCTTCAGAATAATATATAAAATTTATGATCATGTAATTCACTCCTCTCTCAGGATAATATAAATTTTATAGTCTGCTAGCTGTAGTCTAGATTCACATATCACTAAAATATGATTTTTAACCTCCAACCTTCTTAAGCAAAGCAAAGATCCCAGAAATAAGATCCCAGAAATAAGCACGCGATAAATAAACCAGACAAGAGAGAAAGTCACCTCTAACTTCTTTGTTATTAGTTTTCAATCTCCAGCAAACCTGAGTTTTTAATGGAATATGACATTAGTCAGTTCAAGCAAATGGATGGTAGAAATCAGATATGAACGTAACTAAACAAATCCATAGTAAAAAAATGCAAGTACATAGCAGAGAATTATTACAGATCAAGCACCCTGCAGATTTGGGTGGCGGCGGATGCGAATTCGGATGAAAGGGAGAAAAACGAGAGAAAATGGAGAAAAAAGTGTTAGGGTTACGGGTCGAGAGACTTAGGGGTGTAATGAACCATTTATGTAATGACCCGATTCATGACTCGTTTGACCCGCGTTTTTTCCACTAAAAACATCAAAAAACACCTTCTACTTGTTTTTCAAAAACTATACTTTAAAAACACTTTTTGAGAAATTGTTTTTAAAATTTTTTATAAAACTTTTAGTCCAAACACATTTTTTAAGTTTTTATATTTGTAAAACACTAAAAATATTTTTAAATTTCTTGTCCAAACGGAGCCTAAGACTCTTAGCTATTTTATTCAAAAAATACTCATCAGATCTTTGTGATTGAGAGACTTAGGTTCCTCAGGCAACTCCTTTGATTTAAAGACCACAATTGTGCTCCAAAACTTCTTGAACATATACAAGCCTTAGGATCTTAACTGATATAGGGAGCTCTCTTTAAAAAAATCAAAATTATGTACAAGCCTTAGGAGCTTATTACCCATAATTTGGTTTGATACCTTGAATAGGGAGCTCTCTGTTTTCACTTTGATACCAATAATCCTACATGGTAACATAACCAGACCAAGCTGCATCTGTTCTCAACATATTTGCATAATGAAATTATGTTTCTGAAGATCTTAACACTAAATCTTCCTCAAGATTCAAAGAGGAAATTCATAACATCAAAGACAAAGCACCTCATAAGACAGTTCTTCTGAAATTATTTTCCATCAGTTATAATTATAACTCTGATTTCATGTTCAACTATTCGGATTTACTAATCAATTCACTCAAATAAGAAGTGCAAATAACTACTTTTAACTAGATGTGAGATATACAACCAAAGGTAGTGAAGAAATTCAAGAATTCAACAAATCATCACTCCAAAGATTGTAGATGCGACAACAATGCACCATTTAGAATATTTTGGAATAAAAAAAAGTATTAGATCATGCATTTTGTAACCAATTCCTTCCCTTGTTTGACATTTTCTCTTTACAATGAGAATCCTACTTTACTTATTACTCCATTAAATACATGCTAACAATAGCAAGACTCCACCAGATAACAAGATTTTCATGCCCATGTTTTAAAAATCATTCATTCCATACAATCTCCATCATTTAAGATTGAAGTTCCCAAATTTAGTCAATTTAAGGCAAAAATATTGCATTCTGGCCAATTATTGACACATTGAGTTAAAGGAAAAAAAATATTAATCTTACATATGATAAAATTGATAGGTGTGTTTTAGTTGCATATTCTAATGAATTTTTACTGTCGTTTAGCATGCATTTATTTAGTTGATTTAAGTATTTTGTTTATATTTCATGCATCATGTCTACATAACATGCTCTCGGATTTATTGTGTAGGAAACAACATTTTATGAAGAAAGTTTGGAGTGCAAAAGAATTGTAGAAAAGAAGCAAATAAAGAAGATGAAAAAGTAGAGCGGTTCGTTAAAAATCATCATTCCAGGATGTATATTTATCATAGTTACGACAAGAACTATCAAACATCCAAATAAGTTATGCGACATGGATACAGAAACAAAAAGCATTCATGGTCAGTGAGATTATACAGAAACAAAAAGCATTCTCACATAACATCCAAAGGAATTAATTGATCAAAGAATATTTTACAGAAATCCACGTTAAATTCTATACCCACAATCAAGACCACTCTCACAAATTCAAAAGCAATCCATGGTGCAAAATCAAGAACCAAAAAATACATATAGGGCCATCACCAACTTAACGTATACTGAGACAACTAATTCTCAAGAAAATGGAAGAAACAAACAAAGCAAAGCAGCTGTTCTTGAGAGCATTCTTTGACTTAGCCTCCACCCATAAATTGATTATTATTCATCACAAAAAAAAATCCAGAATGACATACTATTCCTCTGCCTTAATTTATGATAAACTAATCAATGGATTCTTCAAAATAATATATAAAATTTATGATCATGTAATTCACTCCTCTCTCAGGATAATATAAATTTTATAGCCTGCTAGTTGTAGTCTAGATTCACAGATCACTAAAATATGATTTTCAAACCCCAACCTCCTTAAGCAAATCAAAGATCCCAGAAATAGGCACGCGATAAATAAACATGACAAGAGAGAAAGTCACCTCTAACTTCTTTGTTATTAGTTTTCAATCTCCAGCAAACCTGAGTTTTTCATGGAATATGAAATTAGTCAGTTCAAGCAAATGGATAGTAGAAATCAGATATGAACGTAACTCAACAAATCCATAGTAAAAAAAATGCAAGTACATAGCATAGAATTATTACAGAGCAAGCACCCTGCAGATTTGGGCGGCGACGGATGCGAATTCGGATGAAAGGGAGAAAAGCGAGAGAAAATGGAGAAAAAAGTGTTCGGGTACGGGTCGAGAGACTTGGGGGTGTAATGAACCATTCGTAATGACCCGGTTCATGACCCGTTTGACCCACGTTTTTTTCACTGAAAACATCAAAAAACACCTTCTACTTTTTTTTCAAAAACTGTACTTTAAAAACACTTTTTGAGAATTTTTTTTAAAAATTTTTTATAAAAATTTTAGTCCAAACACATTTTTTAAGTTTTTATTTTTGTAAAACACTAAAAATATTTTTAAAGTTGTTGTCCAAACGGAGCCTAAGACTCTTAGATATGTTATTCAAAAAATACTCATCAGATCTTCGTGATTGGGAGACTTAGGTTCCTCATGCAACTCCTTTGATTTAAAGACCACAATTGTGCTCCAAAACTTCTTGAACATATACAAGACTTATGATCTTAAGTGATATAGGGAGCACTCTTTAAAAAAATCAGAATTATGTACAAGCCTTAGGAGCTTATTACCAATAATTTGGTTTGATACCTTGAATAGGGATCTCTCTGTTTTCACTTTGATACCAATAATCCTACATGGTAACATAACCAGTACCAAGCTGCATCTGTTCTCAACATATTCGCTTAATGAAATTATGTTTTTGAAGATCTTAACACTGAATCTTCCTCAAGATTCAAAGAAGAAATTCATAACATCAAAGACAAAGCACCTGATAAGACAGTTCTTCTGAGATTATTTTCCATCAGTTATAATTATAACTCTGATTTCGTGTTAACTCTTCGGATTTACTAATCAATTCACTCAAATAAAAAGTGCAAATAACTACTTTTAACTAGATGTGAGATATACAATCCAAAGGTAGTGAAGAAATTCAAGAATTCAACAAATCATCACTCCAAAGATTGTACATGCGACAACAATGCACCATCTAGAATATTTTGGAATAAAAAAAGGTATTAGATCATGCATTTTGTAACCAATTCCTTCCCTCGTTTGACATTTCCTCTTTACAATGAGAATCCTACTCTAATTATTACTCCATTAAATACATGCTAATAGCAGCAAGACTCCACCAGATAACAATATTTTCGTGCCCATGTTTTAAAAAGCATTCATTCCATACAATCTCCATCATTTAAGATTGAAGTTCCCAAATTTAGTCAATTTAAGGCAAAAATATTGTATTCTGGCCAATTATTGACACATTGAGTTAAAGGAAAAAAATATTATTCTTACATATGATAAAATCATCATTCCAGAATGTATATTTATCATAGTTACGACAAGAACTGTCAAACATACAAATAAGTTATGCGACGTGGATACAGAAACAAAAAGCATTCATGGTTAGTGGGATTATACAGAAACAAAAAGCATTCTTACATAACATCCAAAGGAATTAATTGATCAAAGAATATTTTACAGAAATCCACGTCAAATTCTATACCCACAATCAAGACCACTATCACAAATTCGAAAGCAATCCATGGAGCAAAATCAAGAACTAAGAAATACATATAGGGCCATAACCAACTTAACGTATACTGAGACAACTAATTCTCAAGAAAATGGAAGAAACAAACAAAGCAAAGAAGTTGTTCTTGAGAGCATTCTTTGACTTATCCTCCACCCATAAATTGATTATTATTCATCACAAAAAAAATCCAGAAAGACATACTATTCCTCTGCCTTAATTTATGATAAACTAATCAATGGATTCTTCAAAATAATATATAAAATTTATGATCATAATTCACTTCTCTCTCAGGATAATATAAATTTTATAGTCTGCTAGCTGTAGTCTAGATTCAAAGATCACTAAAATATGATTTTCAAACCCCAACCTCCTTAAGCAAAGCAAAGATCCCAGAAATAAGCACGCGATAAATAAACCAGACAAGAGATAAAGTCACCTCTAACTTATTTGTTATTATTTTTCAATCTCCAGCAAACCTGAGTTTTTCATGGAATATGACATTAGTCAGTTCAAGAAAATGGATGGTAGAAATCAGATATGAACGTAACTCAACAAATTCATAGTAAAAAAAATGCGAGTACATAGTAGGGAATTATTGCAGAGCAAGCACCCTGCAGATTTGGGCGGCGGCGCATGCGAATTCGGATGAAAGGGAGAAAAGCGAGAGAAAATGGAGAAAAAAGCATTAGGGTTACGGGTCGAGAGAATTGGGGGTGTAATGAACCATTTACGTAATGACCCGGTTCATAAGTCGTTTGACCCGCGTTTTTTCCACTCAAAACATCAAAAAACACCTTCTACTTGTTTTTCAAAAACTATACTTTAAAAACACTTTTTGAGAAAATTTTTTAAAATTTTTTATAAAATTTTTAGTCCAAACACATTTTTTAAGTTTTTATATTTGTAAAACACTAAAAATAACTAAAAATATTTTTAAAGTTGTTGTCCAAATGGAGCCTAATACTCTTAGCTATGTTATTCAAAAAATACTCATCAGATCTTCGTGATTGGGAGACTTAGGTTCCTCAGGAAACTCCTTTGATTTAAAGACCACAATTGTGCTGCTTGATCTTGCTTTCTAAATCGGATATCTTAGCTTCAACTAAAGTAACTGGTTTTATCTTCTCGTCATTGATGTAACCAAAATTGGTACTAAAAATCCTGTCTAAATATTCAACTGTCTCAACTGATCTATCCAAACTTCGGTCAACTAGAGCCAAAACTGATGGTACAGATGTTGAAACTGTTGTAGCTGCTGAGCACAACTTGCTTAATTTTTGCTGCCATATCTATATCCAATTGACTTCCTGAAATTTCTGGAACTTGCACTTCTGGTATTTGTACCGACTCTTCAAGAAGTAGTTTTTGAGAAATCTCAAGTGTCTCAACTTTTGATTCAGCAACTTCTTCTTCAAAAAATAATTCCTCAACTTGATCCGCCCCTGCTATTTCAACTTCTTTCTTAGTATCTGGTTGTTCGAACTCTGCTTCAATATCATAAATATTTATATTTTCCTTCGTAAATCTCCTGAGGAACTGTATTTACAATATCATCAGTGTTGATCAAGGAAACCTTTTTCACTGGATCAGTTGACAATTGAAATTCTGGAGTCTGACTGATCAAAGGCTCAGTTTGGCTAGAAGACTCATTAGCTGGACTGGATGAAGGTCTAGCTTGGCTTCCCTCTTTTTTACTCGGACTTGGCGTTGATTTGATTTGTGTCATAAGAGTTCCATCGCCTTGGACACTCCCTGAAGCACTTCCGATATGTGAACTGACTTTTCAAGCAGTAGTATTTGAGAAATCTGAGGTGTCTCAACTTCTGGTTCAACAACTTCTTCTTCAAAAAATACTTCCTCAACTTGATCCTCCTCAGCTATTTCAAATATATCTCAGCATCTGGTTGTTCCAACTCTACTTCAATCTCATAAATATTTATACTTTCCTCAACTTCTGAAATCTTACCTTGTTCCATATTTTGTTCATCAATCTCCTGAGTAACTGTATTTACAATATCATTAGTGTTTATCAAGAAAACCTCCTTCACTGGATCAGTTGATAATTGAACTTTTGGAACTGATCAAAGGCTCATTTTGTCAAGAAGACTCATTGGCCTGACTAGATAAAGGTCCTTCTTGGTTTCCCTATTTTTTACTCGGACTTGGGATTGATTCGATTTGTTTCATAGGAGTTCCATTTCCTTTAACACTCCCTGTAGCAACTGTTTCAGTCTGAAGCTCATCCATTATTTCAGTTTCTGTAGTATCCCGACTTAATTAATCTAATCTACTGCTTAAACATGTTTAACAAATTCTAATTTGGATTTAAGGAGTTAAAAATCAAATTCAGAAAAATTAAGAATGGTTCCGAGGGATTCAAGTGTTGGTATAGTTCGGAAGCTTCGAAGAGTAGTTCAAAAGCACCGAACTAGTTCGGAAGACATAGTTAGTGATCGGTAGTATCGAGCAGTTCGAAAACACCGAACTAGAGATCAAAAGCTCCGATCTTGTGACAGTCTCACATGGTATGAGTTTTGATTGGGTGATTGAACTTGAGAGAGTTCGGAAGTTTCGAACCAGATTTCGTTAGGTCCAAAATATGTCAACATTAGTGTGTTGTCCAATCAGAGACACACATTCTATAGAGGGAGTTCAAGGGCGATCAATAGTTTTGAAGTGTGTTCGGAAGCTTCGAACTAGGGATCGGAAGTTCCGATCATGGTATATAAATAGAGGACGAGAGTTCATTCTTTCTTACCAATTCCTAAATATTCTCTCTTGACTTTGGGCTGTTCTAGTCGGTTTTGGGCATTTTTTAGACGTCTTTTTGAGGGTCGTTTGATAGTGAGACGCTACCAGGATAATAGTGGAGTTGTGCCTAAGTTTGAGGTCATCGCTATCAAAAGACTGACTACGGACGCATGTATATCACTAGACTCTGTTTAACTTCAATGAGTAGCTATTAGTCTAGTTAAGGCTTTTAGTAGGCGTTTAGTGATACGGTGACTGTCTGCTTATATAGGCTTGGACTAGGGAGATAGTATCTCTTGGTTGCTTATTATGAGGTACTGACGTACTATCCGAGATATCTTGGTTGAGTATGCATGTTCTATGTTTGCATGATTTATATGTCATGACTTATGTGCATTTATTATGTCATGATTTTTATGTTGCATGCATTTATCACGTTGAGCCTATACCTTGATATTACCTGTAGAGGGGTTGCTCAACCCCGAGATTTTTGTGGATAGATGTCATGGATTTGGGTCCGGATAATCCACTTATTTCTTATGGTATGGGATTACCTCTTGATGCGACGGTCCAGTGTGCTACATACTAGGAAGTAGGGTGGATATTGTTGTGTGGTGTCCATTTTGTCATAACGAAGCTGAAGATGATTTTCATGCACTTGTTCTTTGCCCAGCTACCCATTGAGTTTGGAATCTCACTCCCTTGGGCAGTTTCGTTGGTCCAGTGAATTCATTCCATGAGTGGTGGGTTAATTTAGTGAACATTCAGGCTTCTGGAGATATAGAAATTGCAGCGGTTGTTTTGTGGAGAATTTGGAAGTTTCGAAACGATTTGATTTGGAATGGTTCGCAGAAATCTGCGGATTTTATTTTCTATAATGCTATGAATATTCTATCTCAATGGCTTATTGATCATCATCAATCTTCCAAGCCTCTCTTGCAATCTAGACAGGATCTTTCTTCAAGCTGGAGCAGACCTCCGATTAATAATTGGGTCAAATTTAATGTTGATGCAGTTATCTTCAAACATCCGCCTCATCTGGGTTTTGGGGGTTTAATTCGAGATATTGGAGGTCCGGTGCTTGCTTTTGTTCATGGTTGTTTCATAGGCTCTTTTGACTCGGCGACAACAAAAGCTTTGAGTATCCGTGAGGTTTTTAAGTGGATCAAAGAGCTTCATTTTTCTAATATCTTTGTGGAATCGGATGCTCAGGTTATTGTCAACGCGTTAAAGAACCCAACTTCTGATATTTTTAGTTTGGGTTTGATTTTAGAAGATTGTAGTCTCTTGGCTGGTGAGCTATTTTTTTTTGTTTTTGCTTGTTGATAAGCGAACCATTCGGCTCATAGTTTAGCTAAAGCTGATGTTTCTGTGACTGGTCGGGAAGGCCGAGTTATTCCTTCGTCTTCTTTAGTTTTTGTTGTAATTGCTTCTGATTTATAATTATGCTTTTCACTAACACAAAAAGTATATATGTTGTTTCATAATATTATTAAATATTAATTATCGGCATCAAGATAATTTATTTGTGTATCTCCTTAAAATAAAAATATTCAATATATATATGTATATATATATATATATCATTATTATTATCTTATAATAGAAAATTTTTTTTCCCCGCGTTGATTGACAAACGAGTTCTTTTCCTAGATTCCACTTTATGTTTTTAATTTATTGTAATTCCTGAAAAAAATTAAAATATTAATTGGTTAATTTCAATGTACCCTGTCAATAATGCAAGTTCATTCGATTGTAGTATCAAATTCAAAGTGATCACAAGTTTGATTATAATTGATTGCAAAAAGTGTAATTACTAATAGAAGATTATTGGATGCAATAATTATCTCTGTAATTAAAATTTCAAGCGAGCTAGTACCGTGACACACATGCTACTATATTATACAGTTTCAAAAATATAGGAGTTATACTAATACGATAAATTATAACTTTCAGTAAAAAAATAAATAAAAATTGGTCACTAGCTATCGACAATTTGGAAGACATGACTTTATTAGTTTTTAAATTCAGTAAAAATTAAACATACATACATACACTACATACACACACACACACACACTGATTTGTCATAGGTCGTTAAGCAGTCGTAGAACGGATTCTTTTGAAGTTGCATGTAATTGGAATAACATGACACACACACATACGTTCACGCTTGACTGAGGGTGTATTATGAAAAATCAAGAGTATTCGTAAGTTTGTTTTCTTTTGATGTTGGAACTTCTCTGAGGCTGTAATATTCATAATTCATCCTTGCTTATGTTTTTGTGTTCATATTATTTTTACATGTCTTGCTCGAGCGCGAGCAAGGTTTAAGTATGGAAGAGTTTGATGTGGTTATATTTTCCTATATTTATTTGAGTTAATTTGTATGGTTAGGAGAATTTGCATTGATTAAATTCATTTTATAGTTTCTAATCATTGTTTGTGTTTTGAAATAGGAAAATAAAAAAATGGAGCAAAAGAATTGAAGAAAAGAAGCAAAGAAAGAAGATGGAAGAATAAGAGTTGTTCGTTAGAGATACAAACGAACAGCTCCAACGAACAACTCTACCCAAAGAGAGAAAAGAATTAGAGTGCGATAGCGCATTGGAGAAGCGCTACTGCGCATGTGAGAGGAAGTGATGCGATGAAGAACATCTCTATTACGCTTGTTGTTGCGCTATTGCGCAAGTAATGAAAAGAATTGAGGCAAAAATATTTTCGCTCGAGCGTCGGATTTTGTCCGCTCGAGCGGGAAAGTAAAGAATTGCGGGACAGAGAATTTGCCGCTCGAGCGGGAAGTTTCTACCGATCGAGCGGCGCGAGCGTGCAGAGTTTTTAAATTTGAAAATTCTTTGACCGAGTGGGTTATGATCTTTGGAAGATTTGGGAACTTTAAATATCTCTTATAACTCGATTTTTAGGGGATATAATCAGCTTTTGGATGGTTGAAGAGTGAAGAATATATCTGGCGGTTAGGTTTTATCTTTCTTGTTCTTAGATTTAATTTCTTCCTCAATTTTTCTAAGTTTTAATTCTTGGTTGAGGATCACAAACCCCTGAAGTTTTATTTATCTTGTGAGATTTTTATTTTCATTGTTTAATTTTTATTTGATTATCAAGAGTTGTTTGGAATTGATTGATATGCTTGTGTGTTTAATTATTGGGTGATTATCTAATAATTTTCTCATATAATCTAAAGCAAAATTAGATATCAAATCTGTAATTGTTTGATCCCTCTAAGTTGTGAAACAACTATGATTAATAATTTCCGCTTGTGAATTTCTTAATTCGTAGGAACATCTTTTGACTAGATTAAATACAACTGCTTGTGTTTGTATTGTTTAACTTCATCAATTTCACTAGTTTGAATGCTACCTTGGGTTTAAACCTTAATCGCTTGTATTTGGGTTAATTCATTGGTAATGGTTAATTTAAAACGCTTGTGTCTAATTAACTAAAATTAAGGTGAGATAGGAATTAAATTTTCAATGATGAATATTCAATGAGAATTAATTATTTTTAGAGAGTCGAAGATCGAGTGAATAACTTCAAGGGTGTAGTCGACCGATACCAAGGTTTGTTAATTAATTACTTTTTCATAATTTTAATTCTTGCATGCTAGTCAATAAAATTTATTTTAAATTGCTTTTAATTAGTGGTAGTTAAATTCAAATTCAAAAACCCCATTTTCATTTATTTTCAGTATTTTTAAGAACACAATAAATTGCACCTTCCTCGTGGGAATGATCCCTACTCTCGATGCTACATGTTTATTTAGTTAAACTGAGTTGGTTTAATTTGGGCGTGATATGACTAAGCGCTAACAAATTTTGGCGCTGTTGTCGGGAAAAGCGTTTAATTTATTTGTGTTTTTGTTTTTATTTTATTCACCGTTTTCTAATCTGTTTTTGAAAGAATTCTTATGGTGTAATACTTTGAGATATCAAATCGATAAGTATTCACAAGTTTTATCCAGCAACACGGAGAGCCATTCTACGCAGCATGAGAGAGATTCAATGATTTGGCAACCATCTTCGGGTATCATGATTTTTCTAACTATTCTCTCCTTACATTTTTTCTTGAGGGTTTGGATGCAGTGACAAGAAGATGGGTAATTGATGGAGCTTTCACAACATGTAGTCCACTATTTTGGCGAGATGATGAAAATATGATACACTTGTTGGATGATATGGCGGAATTTTACTATTACCGTTATTGGGATCTTACACCACAGGTATGGAGCCACCAATACCCACAAGATACTCAATACCGGATTTTACAAACCAACCATTCGAGCTTCAAAAGGAGGAGGAAAGTTGTTCTCAATTGATCTTACATCCACTAGAGGATATAATGAGCAAGTTTGTGGTATCAACTGAGGCAGCTATAGAAGATCTAATCAATTCTAGATGCCACATTTTGGAGAAAATAGAGAATATCAAGAGATCAATTCTCCATGAACCCCAAGAACAGAAAGTGAAGCAAGATACTCAAGCAATGACCAACCCAATTTGGTTCGATGATGATGACTCAGAGAACCAGGATTGGGAGTGCGAATCAAATCATGCTGAAGATTTAGAGGTGTTTGAGTCTTCTCTTCTTATTGAACCTTAGTCGGAAGATGTTCTGAAAGAAATAGGGTATGATGGAAATATGTTGCCACTCAAGTTTGAGGATGATGGAGTTCAAGAGTCTATCGATTTGAGCTCATCGATAGTATTATCATACGCACATTCCCAAGATCCTTCCCTTCCATCAATACCAGTTTCAAAAGATGTTGGCTTCCGAGGGCCCACAGAGATGTTCTCTTCCCATGTTTACCAGATGCTATGGAGTGTTTTTGGGGTGACGAGCTTAAACTGTATACATCTAGCCAAGATTGAGGGCACATGGAACAAAGACCCATTTGTGGTGTCATATGATGCTTATTTTGGGCGCCAGCCGCTTTTTGATGAGTGCTTCTGAGGGTAAAGTTGAAGACTGAAAATCAGGCGCTGCTTGGGAGACAACACAAGGGGAGTATTTTCTTTCATTTTTAGTTTTTTATTTTTTATTCTGCATTTTCACTTACATTGGGGACAATGTAAGATTTTAAGTATGGGGGAGAGGACTTAGCCAATCATTGAGAGGATGTAGCCGGTTTTCGAGAAATTTTTTTTAGAGCTCATAGTTAGCGATGGATATGACTGTTGAAATCCACTAGCCTATGATGATGAAGTTTTGTTAAAATTGTTTTTGGTTTAATTTTTTTCTCTTGATTGGACATGAGAACCGTAGGTTGAATCATGAATAATCTTTTGCACACATGTTAGACCAGTGAAATGTAGCGATGTATTGGATGATGTTGGTGTCTGTTGGACCATTGCACGACAATAGGTGTTTGTTGATCTTGATAGTTTCTTTTGAGTTCCAATGATTTATATGACATTCCATGTACGATCTTGGGTGCACTTGTTAAACTTTTTATTGAATATTTTGATAAAATAAAGTTGAATCCATCCGAGTTATGAACAATAGATTGAAATCCTAGTCGCCTTGTTCTCGACTAAGTAAGCGGAATCAATGGGGTTAAAAATTTAAAAATTTTGGAAATCAATAACAATTCCATCCGTGCCTAGAAAGCGATTGAAATTCTAATCACTTTTCCATGGCTAAGTTTGTCGGTTCAATGGGATTGATGCTCCATCCGGGCTATAGGCGAGGGGATTGAAATTCTAATGCTATCACAGTTATAGTTAAGTTTGCGGGTAGTTATTGGGGCTTAAGAAAACCGGGTGCAAAATCCGGAGGTGCATAATATATCTCAATAAAGTCATGTTTTTGTTTGGGGATTGTTGGGAGGAAGGAGCTCTTGATTGTGATACTCACACTGATTTGTCATAGGTCGTTAAGCAGTCATAGAACGGATTCTTTTTAAGTTGCATGTAATTGGAATAACATGACACACACACACGTTCACGCTTGACTGAGAGTGTATTATAAAAAATCAAGAATATTCGTAAGTTTGTTTTTCTTTGGATGTTGAAAATTCTCTGAAGCTGTAATATTCATAATTCATCCTTGCTTATGTTTTTGTGTTCATATTGTTTTTACATGTCTTGCTCGAGGGCGAACAAAGTTTAAGTATGGGGGAGTTTGATGTGGTTATATTTTCTTATATTTATTTGAGTTAATTTGTATGATTAGGAGAATTTGCATTGATTAAATTCATTTTATAGTTCCTAATCATTGTTTGTGTTTTGATATAGGAAAATAGAAAAATGGAGCAAAAGAATTGAAGAAAAAAAGCAAAGAAAGAAGATGGAAGAAGAAGAGATGTTCGTTAGAGCTACAAACGAACAATTCCAACGAACAGTTCTACCCAAAGAGAGAAAAGAATTGGAGCACGATAGCGCATTGGAGAAGCGCTACTGCGCAAGTGAGAGGAAGTGAAGCGCTGAAGAACAATGCTATTGCGCTTGTTGTTGCGCTACTGCGCAAGGAATGAAAAGAATTGAGGCAGAAATATTTTCGCTCGAGCGTGGGATTTTGTCCGCTCGAGCGGGAAAGTGAAGAATTGCGGGACAGAGAATTTGCCGCTCGAGCGGGAAGTTTCTACCGATCGAGCGGCGCAAGCGTGCAGAGTTTTTAAATTTGGAACTTTAAATATCTCTTATAACTCCATTTTTAGGGGATATAATCAGCTTTTGGATGGTTGAAGAGTGAAGAATACATCTGGAGGCTAGTTTTTATCTTCCTTGTTCTTAGATTTAATTTCTTCCTTCAATTCTTCTAAGTTTTAATTCTTGGTTGAGGATCACAAATCCTTGAATTAATTTATCTTGTGAGATTTTGATTTTCATTGTTTAATTTTTATTTGAGTATCAAAAGTTGTTTGGAATTGATTGATATGCTTGTGTGTTTAATTATTGGCTGATTATCTAATAATTTTCTCATACAATCTAAAGCTAAATTAGATATCAAATCCGTAATTGTTTGATCCCTCTAATTTGTGAAACAACTATGATTAATAATTTTTGCTTGCGAATTTGTTAATTCGTACACTAGTAGAATTTTCACATTTTACTTCGGCAATTATTAATTACGAAGTAATATGTAATAATCAACTTCGGTAATAATACAAACAAAGTAAAAACACACATTTTACTTCAGTATTTACAAAAACACGGGCTTCACTTATTTTTTAAAAACATATTACTGCGGCATATATTTTTTTGCTGAAGTAAAAAGTGAAAAATTAATTTTTTTAATAAGCAATGAAGTAAATTCATTTTACTCTGTCTAACCTTTAATTATTGTAGATATATCTCGTTCACTTACAGATCGTGAAAACCAAAACTCCATCGTTCCCTTTCCTTTCAACCCTAGCGCCCCGCCGATCTACAACTCCAGCCTTCCACCACCGCCCGGAGCTGTTCACAGATGGAATAATTCGAAAGCCCAATGTATGAATCATTCTCTTTTCCCATCGATTCGGGTTTTAAATGTACTTTTTGGATGAGTATTATAATTTTTTTAAACCTGAAATCAGGTTCTGTTTTTTTTTTTTGGGTTTCCTCTTTTGATTTTTGTTTTCCATGTTTTGTTATAGTTGTTCCCTCAAAGAAACTAAAAATATGCTAATGATTCTTAGATTAGTGGTTTGTGCTTAGGTATGGTCCTGTGCTTGAGGTTGCAGTGACTATTACTGAAGAATTTGCAGCAAAACAAGCTGACAAATTGCTTGCACTAGGCATATATTTAGGTTAATCATTTGTTTAGTTTTTTTCATAAAAACTTTGTTCCTTTTTCTTTAGTTCGTTCACATCTTAATATGACTTTTTTGCTGGACTAATATTGGCCTTTTATGCTTTTCAGTTCCTGATTTCATTAGTTTAGGTAAACAGGAATGACGTCCCTTTGATCAACCCATACTTGATACTTATCATTTATGATAAGATAGATTTGGAGTTAATATTTTGGAGTAATTGTTGCACTTCAATTTATGTTACTGAGCCCCTGTGAGATTGGAGTTTTAGAAATGAGTATTTTGAGTGGTTATCGGCTGCTTGATTTAAGTTGGTGGCAAATCTGTTGACTTTCCAAGTTTGTAGTACTTCAATGATCAATCAATTTACTTATCAAAAAATTAAGATAAATAGTTTCAATCAATTAGTTTATAATTGGTTGTTTCGAGTCGAGAAGTTTAATTCTTATTTGTTTAGCGTGGAATGAAAATTATTCACTACAAGAAAATCTCATATACACAACAGTCAATAATGGGAGAGAGAGACACGACAGAGGAGGCTGAGGTTGAGGCGGAGGCTGAGCATCCACTTCTCTTCATCCGCTTCTTCTTATTTTTGCTGGGAATAGCTTTGCGGGAGTCTTCATTGCTGCGATTTTCTTCTGCTTGCAACTTATAAAATTGATGAACTCTGCAGCTTCCCTGCATCATATGGAATTATGGTGAAAAAACAACGAAGATTAGCCTTTATTCGTTTGTGAATTGGGTATGTGTAGTTTGAAGAACCTTGATATTTTTCTTCCTCAGAAGCATAAATTCTAATTCCTCTTTGGATTTTGGTGGTGCTGAAATCTCAGTTTTGCATAATTTTTGGAGTTATTTTGACCATTGTCGCACCCGTTGGAGGGCTCAGGCAAATCATAATAATGGCCAAAACTTGCATCCTTGTGAGCCCAGGTACGTTCATCAGATACTTCACTGTCTCCATACCCTTTGTTTGCCTTGAATTTGAAGATATTCTCTCTTAGGACATGTTGCCATAGCTACTTCTCTGTCTCCATTGTTATTGGCTTAGAAACACAAAGAAACGCTCCCTCTTCCAAACAAAATGAACCCGCAAAAAATATAATAAAATATTACAATTGTAACTAACAAATATATGGTACGTAAATAGGAAACTGATCAATATATAAATGTAAAAGTTTTGATAGAAGAATCCAGGTAACGAATTTTTGATTCGCAGAAGTAGAAATTAGATGTCAGTCAATTAAGTATAGAACTTACACATTACGACCAAATCCATTTTAACGGCTTCCTGGAGGAATTTTAAGCCATAAAAAATCAGGAGAGTTGATATTCACGATCACGATATCGAACATAGATTTTCCTTTTGATAGCATTGACATAGCAGTAGAGGCAAGTTTCACAGTAGTCACTGAAATTGATTAAAAAAAAAATAAGTTTTAAACCATGTGAGAAAGAAAATAAATATCATATATATCAAGCTTCAGATATGCGAAAAAAATATTATTTGAATTATTTATATTTATTTCATAAAACAATTTTCTTTCAATCAAAAGTTCATTTTAATTCTGCCTTCACACCAAATACGTACTCCAAATCTTTTCTTTAAGATCTCTTTCTTTTGGAAGTTCGTGATTTCAATTTTATTTCAATCCTTAACTCCTACGTACTAAAACTTATTTTCACACGTAATTTCGACTTTGATTTGGATTTTTGAGATATCAAAATGTATCATATATTTGTTATATATATATATATATATATATATTTGATGATTTACATGTTCTGTATCGCAAGGCCGCGGTAGATCCGCAGAAACGAGGGTTTACATGATGAAAGAAATATATGTCTCATTTGGATCTAGAATGTCATATGTATGCTTGTGTCTTTGGGAGCATAATTACACCTTGACCATGTCTAAACCTTGTCGTCATCTCCCATTTATAAAAACATAGCTAATTTCTTGCCTATATTTATGAAACATAGGGAAAAAAGTTACAAAATATATGAAAATTTGACTAAAAATATAATCCCATCATATTTATGATTTTGTAGAACCAAACTTAACCGAGTTCTACTTGTATGTAAAAGTTCAAAATACTACAGTGCCTGTGATTTTTCAAATGTTTCATTTTTTTGATCGGTTCTTATTTCACAGCAAAAGTTATAGGGAGTGGTTGAGCACATTTGATGTACTAATTGTTCTTTTTATTACAAGTGGAAATTAAGTGGGAGTAATTACCAATATCATTGGCTGTTTGTTTAGTTATAAATTGTTGTTTAGCATTTTAATAATGATATATATACTTGTGTTTGTTGCCCGACATAAAAAATTCTAAAGATCCACAACATTAGTTCATCATCATCTAGCTATGAAGTCCTGCAGCAACTCGAGCAAATTTCTAGGGAGCAAATGAAGCTCTCTATATTTAGGGTTCTAGATGAGTCAAACAGTACTTCAGATTGCAAATCATTATATTCTATATATGTATATTTTTTATTTTAAAAAATGTCAATGTTATGTATATTTAATTATTTCATCTCACCACCATTATTTTTTTTTTCAATTTTGTCACGTGCACTGCAGATACTTGATATAACCAAGAACTCAGCATTCTGAAGTTTTTCAGAGTTGTAAGAACTTCAACTGAGGTATGTTAATTGTTTTATTTATGAACAGTTATTTTATCTGCATGTTAATTTATGTTATGTAGCTTTATTTTTCTACTTGCTTGGCGGAGGGATGCAAATTTCAGCATTTCTTTGTGTCTTAATTTTTTTCCAGCCTATTTTTGTCAAAAAGTTAGAGATATATATTACAAAAAATAATTTGTGTGTTCCAAGTACTCGTTTTTCTCTAAATAATTTATGTGTGTGTTCCAAGTTTACAAAAAAAGAGTACTCACGGGAAGAAATTGATGAGGTACGCTCTGAGTTGGCCGAATGCATCCAAGATCTTATTTATGACTAGGTATGGACATTCAAAGCCTTTTTTTATGATGATACATTCTTAGTTTATAAAATCGAGATCATTTGGTATAAGTTTTGGGTTTATTTTTGAGGTAATATTGTTGTTTTGGTGCCTCTTGGTTTGTGAAATTTGATGTTCTGCATAGAAATGTATTTGTAATTTAGACTTGGTGGCACATGTTTTTTGGATGCATTCGTGGAGGTTTTGTGGGATGTTTTGGCGTGGTTTTGAGGGCTGTTTCGGGGCAGCTTTATGGCTTTTTGAGGGCTGTTTTCATCAAGTAAATAACGTGCAGTAGGATATTTCTGGGCAGTTTTGCAAGGAACAGGGATACAGGTGCAATAGGATATTTCTGTAAAGACAGTTGCATCTTAAATGTTTGTGGGTTTGCAAGGAACAGAGATACATGTACAGTAGGATATTTCTGTATCGTTAGACTTTATTCTAGATTTTGAATCTTTGGCATTCATTTCATACTAGTCCTCCAAGAATTTTGTTTGTTTAAATCTTTGTAGTTCTGAATGTAAATAGTAGATATGAACACTGAAATCCTGTGTTTTCCAAGCATTTCATACTAGTTCTCCAAACATTTTGTTTGTTTAGTAATTCATTTATGATTATATTATAATAATGTTTGTTTATTTTCATTAAGTAGCTTCTAAAGGTATATGTTGGATTAAACATGATTTAACTCTCTTTATATATATAGACTGTAGCATATCATATCATTCATTTTTTGTTATGGAGAAGGAAAGACATTTTATGTACTTCAAAAATTTATGTTATGAACTTTTATTAGTTTTATTATTGTTATTATTTATGTATTTTGTCTTTTGATATTATTTATCATGTTTATGTTTATGTTTATATTTATGATATCATTATAATTTAATAGTGGTTTGAAAATTTCTTATGCAATGAACAACATATATAATGACTAAGAGAAACCAGAAAAAAAAGCCGGTATGTGTTGTACTAACGTATAAAGACACGAATTGATAGTTCATATTAATTGGATTGTGATTTGCAATATTTTTTCAATTTCATTATAGGAAAATCTGAAACAAAGTTGTTTTGTTGAATGTGGATTTTATGTGATGAGGTATATGAAATAGATAGTTGAATGTGAAAATCTACGGTTGGAGAAGATGTGAGTTTTCATTTTATTTTATGCTCTGGTTTATTTATGAAATCCATAGTTGGAAAAGATGGCGATAATATGAGGTATTTTGAGATGGCTAGATGCAGAGCTGTCTCTTGAGATTTAGTGATCTTAGTTTTCTGAGTCCCGACCTCTATTGTGTAAATTGATACCACCTCTGTCCACTACTTTCGCATGCTAAGATTAAATAATTCATCACACAAAATATCATTTTCTTTCAATATAGGTTGTGTATTCATCTTAATTTCATTTATCTCATAATCTCTTACCCCTCATTTCATCTCTATTTATATAGAGAGGTGGTGGAAGCTTGGGGGGGGGGGGGGGTGGGGGGTGGGGGTTGTCTCAAAAACTATGTTGCCTCTGCCTACACTCTGGGGTTCAGTTTTTGGTGTCGTTTATGCTTCAAATCATAGAGTTTATTTATAGAATTTTTTTAGTTTTGTCAATGACAGAAGACTTTATTCAATTATTATATTTTGGGTGTTGCTTATTCTTGCGTTTGACTTGTGCATTGGTTTGACTTGGGCATTGGTTATGATAGTATGTTGGTTTTATGTGTTTTTATGGAACATAATCTTCCATGACAACATACTTTATTTTAGGCGGATTTTATGTTTGCTAAATAGGTTGTTTATTCTTTGTTTTAGATTTCAGTTTTCAACTCTGCCTTAGTTGGAACATAATCTGCAAATCTGCTTGTCCAATTCTTTGTTTGCTAAATAGATTGTTGCTTATTCTTTGTTTTAGATTTCAGTTTGCAACTATGCCTTAGTTTTTACATTTTAGTTTGCAACTCTGCCTTGTTGGTTTACCGTGACATTCCTATCTTTTTTGAATTTTAGTTTGCAGGATGCGTCAATAATCAGTGTTACAGCCAATATCAATTTGATGAAGTTAGAAGTGGATAAAGTGATTTTTTCTTCTCGTATGTAGGTGCTTAAATATGTCATGCACGCTGGAATAATAATTTTTTTTGTCTATGTGTACACATTTAGTTTTGTGGAAATCGTGTGGATATACACATAATTTCGGGTTATTTTGGTGGATAAACTTGGGGATTTATGTATATTTTTCGTTTGGGAATGGATTTATTAATATTATTAGCGTGTTTTTAAGTTAAAAAAATATATTTACAGTGTAATTATTGTATCTAAATTTTAATTTAGAAAAAATGTGTTTTTACTTCATTAAAATTAAATGGTGAAGTTAAATAAGTAATTTACTTCACCATAAATTCGTATCAACGAAGTCGTTCAAAGAATTTACTTCATTAGTCGATATACATGCCGCAGTCATATGTCTTCTATTACTTCGATAATTTTAGTAATTGACGAAGTAAACAAATGTATTTTACTTCGTCCATTGTAAAATTTCCGAAGTACAAGAAATTCTTTTGTTTCGTCTGTTAGTAAAATGCCGAAGTAAAAAACTATCTTTTACTTCATCAAATTCATTAATTGACGAAGTACAAGCATATTTTTTACTTCGCAAACTTATTAAATTAGCAAAGTAAAAGATATGTTTTTACTTCGGCACGGTCCAATTTTTAACCGGTTTTGGCTCCATGAATCGACCAAAGACTTCAGTAATTTAAGGGATACGACTTCGGATATACAGCGAAGTAAAATAGTACCCTATTACTTCACGCGACACTACTTCGGTAATTATCTACCTACAACTTCGGTTAATAACCGAAGTATTTTGCGATTTTTCTACTAGTGGTAGGAACATCTTTTGACTAGATTAAATACAACCGCTTGTGTTTGTATTGTTTAGCTTCATCAATTTCACTAGTTTGAATGCTAACTTGGGTTTAAACCTTAATCGCTTGTATTTGGGTTATTTTATTGGTAAGGGTTAATTTAGAATGCTTGTGTCTAATTAACTAAAATCAAGGTGAGATAGGAATTAAATTTGCAATGATGAATATTTAGTGAGAATTAATTATTTTTAGAGAGTCGATGATCGAGTGAATAACTTCAAGGGTGTAGTCGACCAATACCAAGGTTTGTTAATTAATTACTTTTCCATAATTTTAATTCTTGCATGCTAGTCAATAAAATTTATTTTAAATTGCTTTTAATTAGTGTTAGTTAAATTCAAATTCAAAAACCCCCTTTTCATTTATTTTCAGTATTTTTAAGAACACAATAAATTGCACCTTCCTCGTGGAAATGATCCCTACTCTCGCTACTACATGTTTATTTTGTTAATCTGAGTTGGGTTAATTTGGGCATGATACGACTAAGCGCTACCATCCATACAAGATGTATACCAAAACAAACAAAGAACAAAGAATATTTTTCCCAAATCCGATATCCGGTATTTTGAGTGTGTTGTCAATTGTTCATCTATGTGATCTGGACATTAACCTTGCGCATGTACTAGTAGTAGCGACTTGCTCCAAAATCGCCTACTAAAAAAATCTTACGCATGCAATTAAAATTTAAACAATGATAATCAGAGAAACTGCGGAAAACTTGAACCATCTAACAACCCGGCAGAATACAACCCGTAAATCATTGGAACCTAATCAATACAACCCAATCGAATAGATACTGAAATAAAGTCTAAAACTAAAAACCTCTGGTAATCTCCTGCTACCAAGCCCTAATCACTGATCAACCATAGAACTCGATCTTGATCCACCTGCAAACCTGTCCCATCGAATGGGATGTCTGAGATAAAAATAGGGACGCGAGTGCTAATGCCCAGAACGCAAAGTACGAGTACACAAGCTAATATAATTCATGCAACATGGAATACTGAATGCTCTGGTACACTAGGATCAAGATTTGGAACATCATGCTTAGTAATCAGGTGCCACTAGTATGCGCACACTTCTCCGAAGATACAGTGGGTGCCACACACACTGAAACCTGATCTTGAACTATCACCGTCCTGGGTAAAACCGCACACGTTGCTCTGTCGATACAGTGGGTGTCACACAGGACCCAATCGTACAAAGAAACCCTACGGCTGAGCGGCCCTAGAAACAACATGATATCTTTTGAAAGAATATACAAGCTCAACATGATATGATAATGCTCAATATAAACCATGAACATTAATATCATGCATCTCAAGCAGATAGTAATGCAACATATAATAATGCAACACATAAACATGCATACTCGCTGGATATCTCAGTGAGTACTTACGTACCTCAACTCACTGGCCTAGTAGAACAATTGTCTACAATCCAAGTCTGCGTTCATCGTCAGCCCACTAATGTTGAATACCCTGACCCAAGCACGGCTCAGCTACAAGCCCAGTAGCACCTCGCTAACGCCCCGACCCTTGAAAATATGACTAAAACACTAAGAATCAGACAATGGCTCGAAACCTACACCTAAAACATGAATTACTATGAGAAATTTAGCCTCTATTTATAGATGAAGATCGGACCTTCCGATCGCTAGTTCGGACATTCCAAATGATATTTGGAGCTTCCAATTGACCTTCCGAATTTTGTCCACTGAACACATGTCCCTGATTGGAAAACTCACTGTTGCGGAAACAGTTCGGACCTTCTGAAATCTAGTTCGGAGCTTCCAAACTGTCACCCGTCCAATCACAAAATCAAAACTCATATCCTAATCTGACAAATAGATTCAAAACTTCCGATCATGGGTTCGGATCTTCCGAACTCTACTCTCTGCTTCTGAACTTCATCGCTTCTTCCGAACACTTTGGAACCACCAATTTCCCTATCTCTCAAGTTCGAACCTTCTGAACCACTTTGGTCGTTGGTAGATATGTAAACGAACCAAACTGTTCGCGAGCTATTCGGAGCTCGGCTAGTGTAGTAGCCCAACTCCATTTTTTCAAGATTAAGTGATTAAAAATGGTTAAGCATGGATTAGGGACTTAATTTGGATTGAATTGGAAAATTTTTGGATTTTTGGCCAAGGATAGTTCGGAAGGTCTGAACACTTCGGAGACACAGTTCAGGGTTCGGAGGCTACGTTCAAGATTGGAACGTCCAAACGTGATCGGACGTCCGATCTCAATTAGGCCATGCACATTATCGACGTGCCAAGGAGATCAAACACGTGGGAGTTCGGAGCGCCTGAAGTGGAGTTTGGAACATCTGAACTGTGCATGCGGCGATGCGGCTTGCATGCGAAGATCGGAGCGTCCGAAGTGGAGTTCGGATCGTCCGATCGCCGCCTATAAGTAGGGGTCCGGATTTCAGATTTGAGCACCAATTCACCTAATTTCCCCTCGAATTCTTAGTATATTTAGGGATTTCTAGCCATATAGGCGTGGTCCGGGCCTTGGAGAGGAGTCTCCGAGGTCATAGCAGAGTGTTGCCCAAGTTTTGGGACAATCCTCATCAGCGGACTAACGACGAACGAAGGTATAGCTCTAGCTCCTAATAGAGAATAGGGAATATGCTATAGCTTAGTTAAGGATTTTAGAGCAAGAATTTAATGCCTGAGTATTTTGCATTGTAGTGATGATTATAGTCTTGGACAATAGAACTGGTATAACTTGCCTAGTAAATAAGGTACGAAAGTACTGTTTGAGATATCCTGACTGAGTATGCATGTATTATGTGTTGCATTGATTATATGACATGATTTTATCTGCATATATTATGACATGTTATTATGCTTCATGAATGATCATCTTGAGCTATACCCTTGTGATATCCTATAGTAGGGTTATTACCCTATCCTGTTAGTGGATGGTTGAACACGTGGACTCATGTTAGGTCACCGTTATTCCACTGTCTGGTATGTGAGCCACCTCCTGGGGTGACGACACAGAGTGCTACATACCTATGGCCCAAGACTGTTCTTGATCAGATATTCTTGACCTCGAGTCATGGCATCCGTACACTTGCATACATACACATATAATATTGTATACTCATACTTTTGTACTGAGCATTTTATGCTCACGTTCTCGTACTGTTTTTGGACACCCTATTCCATAGGGCAGGTCTCAGACTTGATGAAGCTGGAGGCTCAAGGAGACCGTAGTTGTTGGTTTGCAGCAGTGGTGGAGATAGGTTCTGGTGTTGGTTCTTAGTTCATGGTTGTTCTGGTTTAACTAAGTTACCTTCGATATTGTTGTATAAATTAAGTATTTATATATTCTTTTCCTTGGAATTGTATCTGGTTATGTTTTCTGCTGTTTAATTCTAATTATTGTTCAATTAAATTAAATGCATGCGTAAGCTCTTGATTAGTAGGTGATCACGGTGCGGGTCACTACATTTATGGTATCAGAGCATGCATAAAAATCTTGTGATCTAGATTTTTCCTTGGGATTAACCTTTTGATCATCGTGTAATGGCGGAATATGGTGACGAAAGTAGCCATGTTAGAGTGGGTGGACTCTGGGGCGATCGGGACGATCATGAGAATCGCGGGGTCATCATCACCATCGCCATGATGATCGTAGATGTTTCAGTATGCATCGATTCATGCAGATGAGTCCTAAGCCGTTGGTTGGAGGCTAGTCTCCGGAAGATGCGGAAAATTGGTTTGAACGCATGGAGAACTGCTTCCGGGAATTTCGTTGCACGGAGGAGCAGAAGTTGGAGACTCTTAGATTCCTACTGGAGGGTCGTGCTTGGAAATGGTGGAGGTCTACGTCTGCACCCTTCATCACGGCACGAGGAGTTGCGACTTGGGCAGAGTTCCGCACAGATTTTCATAAGATATATTTTCCTCCCACACTTCGACAGGCAAAGGCTAGTGAATTGCTGAGTTTGAGTTAGGTTTCGATGTCGATTGACGAGTACCATCAGAAGTTCTTTGAGCTGTTGCCCTATTGTCCCCAAATTTCTGACAGCACTAAGGCAAAATATATTTTGTTTCTCCAGGGTCTTAATCCGGAAATCCATGACCATGTATCTGTTGGTGATGAAATGACTTACGAGGGATTGGTTAGTCGATGTCGCCAGGCAGAGGACATCATTCGTCGTAACAGGTCTTTTTCTTCGTCTAGACCTGCGAGTTCTTTTGGTCCCCGTGTTTAGTCCTTTAAGAAGTTTGCTTCTTCTTCTTCTTCCTCCGAATCTGGGGGAGTGATGCATTTTGGAAGGAAAAGTCAGTGTAACCATTGTGGTAAGAATAATCCATCTGACAAGTGTCGCAAAGCGGCAGGAGAATGTTTCCGATGTGGAGAGATTTGCCATATGAAGAAAGATTGTCCACAGGATGGGGGAGCTGCTTTTGGTTCTCAGGACACCGTACATCAGAGACCAACAGGGCAATCTGCAGGAGATTCTAATCTGCGATCTTGTACTTCTGGTCAGGTGTTTGCATTAAGGAATGATCAGGCAATGGAAGAGAATGAGAGGGTTATCACATGTACTTTTCTTATGCGGTATACCTGCTTTTGTACTTATTGATACTGGTGTATCTCATTCCTTCATTTCCGCACATTTTTTCAAGCATCATAAGTTACCATACATTAACCTAGATGTAGTACATTCTATTTCTACACCGACGGGTCAGTCTGCGTTGGCTAAGCGTCTAGTGTTTGGTTGTCCCTTGGAGTTTGAGGATAATGTTTTGTTAGCGAATCTCATGGTATTAGCAATGGATGACTTCGATTGCATTTTGAGAATTGACATGTTGAACACGTACCGAGCTTCAGTGTATTTTTATCAAAAACTTGTACAGTTTCACTTGGTTGGTGGTGACAACTGGTTTTTCTATGGTGAGGGAGCGCGACCTCCGATGCCTTTGGTATCCGCTTTGAGAGCCTGTCGAGCTCTGAAGTTTGGCAGGGAAGGCTACCTCATCTACGCGGTTGATTTGTCCACTGAGAGTGTTGGTATTAGGGGTATCCTAGTTGTTAATGAATTTTCAGATGTTTTTCCTGATGGGATTCTGGGTTTTTATTCTGTTAGGGAAGTCGAGTTTGGTATTGAGTTAATGCCAGGGACTTCGCCTATTTTGCGAGCACCGTATCGTCTGGCTCCATCAGAGATGCGTGAGTTGAAGAATCAATTACATGACCTCTTGAATAAAGGATACATTCTTCTTAGTGTGTCTTCTTGGGGAGCGCATGTTCTCTTTGTGAAAAAAAAATGGGTCTATGCGACTGTGTATTGACTACCGACAATTGAATCACGTGACCATCAAGAATAAGTATCCCTTGCCTCATATAGATGATTTATTTGATTAGTTGCAAGGTACTTCAGTCTATTCCAATATTGACTTGAGATCTGGATATCACCAGATGCGAGTTAAGGATCAGGATATAGCCAAGACTGCATTCAGAAATAGGTATGGGCATTATGAGTTTTTAGTGCCATTTGGGTTGACTAATGCGTCAGCTGTATTCATGGATTTGATGAATCGGGTCTTCAAAGAGTATTTAGACAAGTTTGTTGTTGTCTTTATTGACGATATCCTAGTGTATTCACATGCATACCATTTAAGACTTGTATTGCAGACACTTCGAGAGAAGCAATTATACGCAAAGTTGATTAAGTGTGAATTCTGGTTGGATCGGGTGGTATTTCTTGGCAAAATTATATTCAGGAATGGAGTTGCTGTAGATTGGAGTAAGATTGAGGCTATATTGAATTGATCGCGTCCGAAGACGGTAGCTGAGATCCGTAGTTTTCTAGGTCTGGCAGGGTATTATCATCGCTTTATCGCGAATTTCTCGTAGCTAGCTCGACCTCTGACGAACTTACTCGCAAAGGGCATAAATTTTGAATGGTCCTCAGATTGTGAATTAAATTTTTGTTAACTTTGTAAACGATTAAATTTTGCGCCTGTATTGGCATTGCCGTATGGATCTGGAGGATATGTGGTGTATACCGTTGCTTCTTTGCAAGGGTTAGGTTGTGTTCTTACTCAAAACGAGCATGTTATCGCATACGCTTCTAGACAGTTGAAAGTTCACGAGAACAATTATCCAGTGCATGATTTGGATTTAGCAGCTATTATATTTGCATTGAAGATTTGGCGCCATTATCTGTATGGCGAGAGATTTGAGATCGTCACAAACCATAAGAGTCTCAAGTATTTGTTCACTCAGGCTGATTTGAACATGAGACAACGATGTTGGATGGATTTGCTGAAGGACTATGATTGTCAGATCAAATTCAATCCGGGAGCTGTTAATCTCACCGGGGATTCTTTGAGTCGTAAGGTGCGAGTATCTGCAATTCAGACTTGTCTTGTTTCTAGTGTAATTCAGGATTGTTGTTTTTTGGGTTATACCTTCAAAAATAAAAAAGGTATGAGGATTATTCAGATGTTTGCAATTTTATCTGATCCAGCCTTGTATTCTCAGATTCAAAATGCTCAGATGTTCGACCCGAAAACTCAGCAATTGGCTCGATTATCCAGAGATGATTGTAACGCCCCAAAAATTTATTACCGATTTAATTGGAAATTTAAAATAATTATTGAGTTGGAAAAATAATTATTACTGCCAAATGAGTTATAGAGTGTATTTACAAAATACACGTGTCAATTAGTCAACGAGTTTGACTATTTCTGGATATCTGATGATATTGGCAATTTAAGATAATTATTGAGATAATGAAATTAAAATAATTATCTATGCCAGATAATTTAATTGTAGAAATTTATCAATTTGGGTGGCTGGTCAAAGCCTAAGATTGACTCAATTTATTTATTGGGAATTAACTGGTCTAGTTGCCAGGTCAAAGTTTGCTATTTCAGATAACTGTAAAAATGTGTTAAATTACATATTGGAGTAAAATAACACAAGAACATTAAAATGAATTAGACCGGGTCATTTTAGGACCAACTTTTATAATATTAAGTGGTACACACTCTCTCTCACGCACTAAACCCCTAAAACACACACTAAAACCCTAACCCCCAAATCGCCCTTCCCATCGCCGACCGCCGCCTTTCGCCATCGATTGAGCATGCCATCTTGTAGCTCTCTTCAAGGCGATCACATCCATACCAAGAATCATGAGTTTTGGTGTCCGATTTGGCAAGAACGAAGCCGAGAACCGCGCGACACTATTCATCATCTTCTTCGGTGAGAAATCGCGATTTTGGCTTTTTTTTGTTGGTTTTGAGCTAGGGAAGCTTTGGCATAGGAGATGTAGAGCATCAACCTTAACCCGTCATTTTTAGGCCATTTTTAGGCATATATCGGAGCTTGGAAGCTCGCCGCCGCCGCCACTATTTTTTGCCGATTTCGGCCGCCATGGTGGTCCATTCTGGCCGTGGCTTAGTGCGTTAGAATTGTCTCGTCGAGCTCTACAACCCTGCCAAATTTCAGAATTTTTGGAGTTGATTTGCTCATCGCCGCCGCGTCTCCCTCACTTTTTTAGCGACCTCCGACGTGTTACCCATTTTTGATCGTCTCAACGTGTTAGATCCGAATATCCAAGTTTCGAGTAGAGATTCGAAATCTTTAAGCAGTGAGAGCGTAATAAAGTTTGATAATTTTTGGTCAAAGATTGACTAGAGTTGACTTTTGACCATTATGTGATTTTTCGCAGATCAAAAGCTAGTTGAGAATAATTAGAGGCAAAAATCAGCAGTTTAGGGATTTGAGTTTCCAGAATTGGATAATTATTAGATTTTCGAGTCTCGATATGTGCAACCGCAACCGTATAAGTTTTTCGTGCGTTTTTAACACAAAGGCATGTTATACCCTTCTTTGCTCACACTGTTTAGATCAGTATACTCACTGTTTTGGTTATTAAATTGTGTTGTTGCATTTGTATGTGGATATAATAGCTCAAATTTTAACTCGTGCATTATTCACGTTTTTATGTATTGTGGATGATTTTTCTGCCATGGCTAGGTCTTAGTTGTTGTTCTATGGTTGATGGTTGGATTAGGTCCCTTTGGGTGTTGGTTTAAGATGTCTTGAACTAGTGTCGGCTAGGTGAACAGTTGGATGATTTTAAGAGTGGTCTATCTAGCGGGCAGCTCAGGCAGGGCTCGGGCGAGTTAGTTGTCCGAGTCAGGTAAAGTGTATTAGGGTCATATGTTATGGTTTGGTTCCGGATAATTTTATTTTGGGCCGGGTAATTTATTTAGGAGTCAAAGTGTTTGGTTTATTCATTGGGCCAAGTTTGTTATTGGGCCTAAGATGTTTATTGGACTTAATTATTTATTGGGTCTAAGATGTTTATTGGGCTTAATCTATTTATTGGGCTTGAGTTGTTTATTTGAGCTAAAATGTTATTTGGGATTGACTGAATTGATTTAGTTATTGATCCAAGCTTATTGAGCTTAAGATATTTATTGGAGGTTTAATTTAATAATTGAGCTAAATTTGTTAATGAGCCTAAGTTGTTTAATTATTTGGTTGGACTAAGTTTTAAGTTGGACTAAGTACTATTGTGCCAATCTAAGTCTGATTGGGTCATTTTAAGTATGATTGAGCTAGAATAAGTATTTTTGGGCTAGTATAAATGTTAATGAGCCAGCATAAGTTTATGAGCTTTAGTTAAGGGGCAGCAAGTCGAACTAGCCAGTGGCAAAACAAAATAGTCCGTAAATTTATATTTAATAGATGTATATGTATATTTTGATATAAGTATGATTTTTATTATGAAAAATGAATTAAATATATATTTACGGGCAAAATTTTAAAAAAATGATATTTCTAAGTTCATGATTCATGCATGTATTTTATGATGAGATAATGGGCATGCAAAAAAAATATTTTTGGGAAGTTGAAGTGATTTGTGACAAACACAGGACTGAAGGTCGGGATACCGGGCCCAATGACCTTTCCACTTACGATTATGAGCCTATGGATCCCCAAGGTTGGGTGAAGTGGCATAAGGAGTTAGAGGTACATGAAAGAGTGGGTGCCCAGTGAGCCAACTTGTGGCTATGGGCTTTGATGACTCTTTGTACAAACGATCTTTTGTTTAATGTAATTTACACTTTTATTAATGGCAATGACTTTATATTACTTCATATTGTTATATTGTGATATACTATTGTTGTTTTGATAAAGACCTTGAATATACTATAGTGTATGTAAGATGTGGTAGAACATGGGGATGTCTATCATGAAATACATCTTAGAGTCACTGTATGTTCTAAACTGTTCCTAGTCGATTGAGCCGTCCGATAATAAGGATAAGGATCGCTCGAGTTTGAGACTAGCATTTGCGATGCGGAGTACCACGTTTCATTGGTAGGGAACATGGAGATGTTCGAAGCATGCAAATGGATATTCATAGGATGAATAATCGAACTACGCTATCCGGACTTTCCAAGTGGTTATCACTTATCGAGTGGATAAAGTCCGCGGTTTTGGTTGTACACCATTAGTCCTTACTACTTGAAACATCATGGAGACTCTATATGCTAGTACTGTGCTTTGACTCGTTTACCGACTCTATGGGGGTCATCAGGTGTCGGGATTGGGTACAGTTACAACACATATAGGAGTCGATGCATTGTTGTCAAGGATTCACCACATACTTGCGAGTGTGGATATCCTATGCGATCTGAGGAGATATTAGTGTGACGAATCTCTGGACAGAGTACTTGATGTGATTTAAGAAATGGTTTCTTAGTAGCACATGCGATGTCACTAATTTGATCTTCAAGATGTATTGCATAGTTATCGAATCTTGAGCGAATCTCGATATACCAATGGTTGTTGATTCGATCGGGATATATGGATGAAGGGACCGTACTGTACGCTAACCAAAATCTACTGGTTCTTGTAGGCACTATCAGTGATACCTAGGGAATCATGGGGCGATGTTGCTAGGCGCTTTACCATGATTCGTTGGGCAAGTCGGAAATCGTTGTTCCGAGTCACAAGGAGTTGTGAGCCCACGGCTAGCTGTATCCCTGAACCATTGAGGGTCACACAGTGTAATGGAGTTTTTAATCCCCGTTGAGATAGTTAAATTTAAAGAGTTAAATTTAATGAATAAAGAAGTTGGACTTCTTAAATAAGAGTAAGGGAGTAGGATTTCCTAAAATGACATAGGGATGTACATTTTTGGAAATCACTGAATTCGGATTCAAGAAAATTTATCTTGACTTTAAAATGTGCAGAAATGGTTTCTGTGCACATTGGTAAAATCGGTTTATCAATCGGAGTCACGATGAATTTTATATTAATTTCTGAACATGCGGGCTTTGCTTGTCGGGCCTCAACTTATGACTAATGGGCCCTAAGGTGTTAGTGGCCTGCATTATAAATAAGTTATTGCAGTACAGAAATTACATACAACAGGTCATTATTTTGAGAGCAGAATTTCGAAACCCTAGCCCCTTTCACTCTCACAATTCGGCCGCCCCTCCTTGCTCTGTCAGAGAATTTCCGGTCTGTGATTTTTAATTGCAGTCAGGAATAACGAATCAGATTCGTTTAATCTCTTCGCAGAAAAACTTCTGATAGATTTTCTAGTGCAATCTATCAGAGGGATTTAAACCCCATTCGTGGACCTGATTGAAGGAGTTCATCAGTTCCTGGGAGAGACAACAAGAGCAGATTAATTCTGTTGGTGTCCAATAATCTCGCTTCGAGATTGAAGGTAAAATTTAATTAATTGTTATTTGAATTTTAAACACACTTATAATTTAATCGTTGAATGGTTGATACCCACACCATGGAATTGTTCCATGATAAAATTTTTAAACTTCCGCTGCATCGGGTATCAATCGTGATTGATCTGAGAGCCGAGTTTTCCAACAGTGGTATCAGAGCCAGGTTGCTCAGATCAAACGATTAAATTAATCGATTGTACAAAAATTTTTTGAGTCTCGGTTTTTGAAACAAAATAAATATTTTTAAATAAAAAATTTTTTTTTCAGGGCAAAACCCGGGCAGCGATTGGATCGCTGCCCGGTGGGGCAGCAATTGTTGCTGCCCCGGGCGGCGCACGGCGCCGCCCAAAGGGGGCGCACGGCGCCGCCCACGGCGGCGCACGGCGTCGCCAGGGCAGCGCTCGGCGCTGCCCAGCGCAGCGCTGTGCCGCCCAGGGGCGGCGCCAGGCGCCGCCAGGGCAGCAACTGTTGCTGCCCTAAAGGGGCAGCCGGGCTGCCCCGACCCGCGCCCACGGGTGCGGGCCGGCCCGGGAGTGTCCCGGGCGGCCCGCGGGAAAAATTAAATTTTTTATTTAAAATTAATTTTAATGTGTTAAAATTTTATTTTTGGTCCGGTCAAAAATTGTTTTTGATTGGTTCACGAGATTTCGGATCGAATTGTTCGAGTCCGTAAATTTTAAAATTGATTTTTGGATAAATTTGAATTTTTGGAAAATTTTAATATTTTATCCTTAAATTGAATTTTGAAATCAATTATTTTGGTACAATTGATGATAAGATTTGATCTTATGATATATTAAGTAAAATATGATTTTATCTATAAAATTGGATTTTGTAGATAAAATATGATTTTATTTGATAAAGAGATAAAATATGATTTTATATGTGAAATGAGATTTTATATGTAAAATATGATTTTATCTTGTTTAAATTTGAATTGCCACTGCATGTTATCCAATAAATTAATTTTGAATTAAAAGTTATTGGATAAGGATGATCGATTGCCATGACCAATTTTGTAGGTGTATGTTAGGAATTTACATTTTGCTTTATTGTTGTTGGTTTTATTAATGGGCCTGGTTTATGGCCCAATATGAATGTCATATGTAATAAAAGTGGGCTTGGTTTATGGCCCGTTCCCACCCCTAAAAATGTATCCCCTACTTGTCATTGTTATTTATTGTAAATACATTAGATTTAGTGGGAGATCAAGATTTGAAGATGGTGGGCCCAGCAGACAATAAAGACAGAAGAAATGTAAATTGGAAGCACATGTAATAGGATTGCATTGCATACTGCATATTACCTAGGATTGGACTAAGACTCGTGATTGGCAACCACGGGTCAATTAGAAATGGAATCGATCATCCTATATAATATATGATATTATGATTGTATGCATGTTTAGACATAATTGCGTGAATCCGGCAAGCATGCAATAAATTGAATATGATGAGACAAATATTTTATAATTAAAAATCCCTCATTTTAAATATGATTTAAAATTGATATCAAGATAAATAAAGGAAATTTAAATTTGTTTAAATATTCCTACCTTCCATCAACGGTCAATGTATGTGATGCTACCCGCGGATACGGTCCGGCTCATATTATTGGGGGGGCCCGTCCGTCGGAAAGCTGTACATTGGATCGACAAATGTTGTAAGTTGGGTGAAACTCCCATGGGATCGGCTCATATTATTGGGGGATCCACATGGCGACCGTCCATCACAACTTAATATTGATGGGTCATCTTGACATGTCACTTTAAACGGCGTCATATTATTGGGCCCTTATTGGACATGAGGTAAATACATGGGGGTTGCTTTGGAAGCAATTGGGCTCTACCTTTTGAGAATTATGGTTGGCTGATATTATTCGGGACCATAAGTTTGTCAATTGGACTCCATGTTCTCACTAAGGAAAAAGTTTCCCGTTTTCACTAGAGGGTGGTGAAATCGTTAAAATAGTGGGAGTGAGATTCATAAAATTAAATTTTGCCTATTTTATGTCTTAGTAAATTGTTAAACAATCATTGATATATGTCTGTTTTTCTTTTCAGTATTTCATACAATGAATTCGCGTAATCCATTATTCTCGATCCTCGAACAAAACAAGTTAACTGGCGCAAACTATACGGAATGGTTCCGGAAGTTGAAGATTGTCTTGACTTCGGAGAAGATGCTCTACGTGTTAGAGAAATCACCTCCGAAGGAAGCACCAGCTGACGTAAGTCCGGAGGAATTGGCCAAACTTGATGCATGGTGGGACCATGACATCAAGACCAAATGCTATATGCAAGCCTCGATGTCTGATGAACTCCAGAGGCGATTTGAGGACACCGTGAATGCTGCTGACATTCACGCTCAACTCAAGGAACTTTTTGGGGCTCAATCGAGGGCTGAAAGGTTCGCTACTGTTAAGGAGCTAATGACGTGTCGCATGCGTGAAGGGACTTCGGTCCGTGATCATGGGGTACGAGTGATTTGGCTCATACAAAAGTTAGCGACCCTTGATTTGGTGTTGGAGCATGAACTCAACGTGGATTTACTGCTTCTGTCTCTTCCTTCTTCGTTTGACGGATTTGTGGTAAATTTTAATATGAACAAGATAGAGGCCACCCTTGAAGAGATGGTCAATATGCTTGTGACATATGAATCCACACTTAAGAAGGATAAGCCAGCTTTCTTGGTGGGCTCCTCATCTTCTGCTAAGAAGGGGCCAAGTATGAAGGGCAAGAAACGTTCTGCCCCACCCAAGAAAGTCGAGCCCGAGAAGAAGCACAAGACAAAGGCTTCAAACAATGGAAAATCCAAGGATGTTTGCCATTACTGCAAGAAGCCCGGTCATTGGAAGCGCAACTGCAAGGAATATCTAGAGCAGTTGGGAACTGCAAAGAATATGTTCTATATTGAAATAAACATTTCACTTAATACTACTTCTTGGGTATTGGATACCGGATGTGGATCTCACATTTGCAATGATTTGCAGGTGATGACAAGAAGTCGCAGGCTTAGAATGGGTAAGACCCAGCTGAGGCTCGGGAATGGTTCCAGAGTTGAAGCTACAGCCATTGGAGATGTTTGTTTAATTTTGCAGAACGGTTTTAAGTTATTTTTAAGAGATGTTTTATTTGTTCCGGATTTAATTAAAAACATTATTTCTGTTTCTATGCTAGATAGAGATGGTTATTCTTGCAATTTTGTGAATGGGATTTGCAATATTTACAAGAATGAATGTTTGATTGGAAATGGACAACTTGAAAACGATCTATACAACTTAAAACTAAAAGACGTTCCAATAAATTATATTGATAAACCGGCGACAACAAACAAAAGGAAAATCGATAGTCAAAACTCGGCAAACCTTTGGCACGCTAGACTAGGTCATATTTCCTCAAGGAGTATGAACAAGCTAGTGGGAGAGGGCATGTTTGATATGTCTGATATTAACTCTCTACCTACTTGTGAATCCTGTCTAAAAGGGAAAATGACTAAATCTCCTTTTAAGGGAAAGCCTGAGCGTAGTCAAAATCTGTTGGATTTGATCCATACAGATGTTTGTGGACCATTTAGAGTTGGGACTCAATATGGCCACATCTACTTCATTACCTTTACTGACGATTATTCAAGGTATGGGTATTTATATTTAATGAAATATAAGTCTGAAGCATTTGAAAAGTTCAAAGAATTCAAGGCTGAAGTAGAAAACAAGCTAGGTAAAAGTATTAAAGAACTTCGATCGGATCGAGGTGGAGAATACTTAAGTACCGAGTTTTTGGACTATCTAAAAGAGAATGGGATTCTCTCTCAGTGGACTCCTCCTATGACACCACAGCTGAATGGTGTATCGGAGCGTCGTAATCGAACTTTGTTGGACATGGTTCGATCCATGATGAGCTTCACTGAGCTTCCACCTTCGTTTTGGGGCTATGCGCTTGAAACGGCGGTATTGTTGTTGAACAACGTCCACACTAAAGCAGTGGACAAAACACCATACGAGTTATGGAATGGCAAAGCTCCTAAGTATTCGTACTTGAGGATTTGGGGATGTCCTGCTTACGTGAAGCGGACAGTGGGAGATAAGTTGGATAGTCGATCCAGCTTATGTTATTTTGTAGGGTATCCGAAGAATTCAATCGGATATTATTTCTATTATCCTGCTGAAACAAAGGTGTTTGTTTCTAGGAATGCCACCTTCTTGGAGAAGGAGTTCTTATTGGATAAGAAAGGCGAGATGATGGAACTCGAAGAAATTCGAGAAGAACCCGAAATACAAAATAACGATCCTACGCCTCAGGAACCATTACTGGACACGCCTGAACCTAGAAGATCCGAGAGGACTTCTAGACCTCCTGTTCGATATGGTCTTCTTCTTGAAGGGGATCAAGATGAACCCGACATTGGATGTGATCCAAGAAACTTCAAGGAAGCAATTTCTGATGCGGATTCAAATTTATGGCTTGAAGCTATGCAGTCTGAATTGGATTCAATGCATACAAACCAAGTTTGGTCTTTAGTAGATCCTCCTGATGGAATTGTTCCAATAGGGTGTAAATGGATCTACAAGAGAAAGCTTGGGCCTGATGGTAAGGTATTGACCTACAAGGCGCGATTGGTGGCGAAAGGTTACACTCAAAGACAAGGAGTTGACTATGATGAAACCTTTTCACCAGTTGCAATGTTCAAGTCCATAAGAATCCTTATTGCCATAGCTGCATGGTATGACTATGAGATATGGCAAATGGATGTGAAGACTGCTTTTCTTAATGGAGACATTAAGGAAGAAATCTATATGAAGCAGCCAGAGGGGTTCACATCCATGGGAAGCGAGCATAAGGTATGCAAGCTTCAGAGATCAATTTATGGTCTAAAACAAGCATCAAGAAGTTGGAACCAGAAATTTGATGAAACAATAAAAGATTTTGGTTTCATCAAGAACCCGGAGGAACCGTGCGTGTACAAGAAAGTAGTTAAGGATGTTGTGACATTCTTAGTACTTTATGTTGATGACATCCTACTCATTGGGAATGATGTAGGGATGTTGCAGTCAACAAAGATATGGTTATCAGGTAGATTCTCGATGAAGGATTTGGGTGAGGCATCCTACATTCTTGGGATACAGATCTATAGAGATAGATCTAAGAGAATGATAGGACTCACTCAATCAACCTACATCGACACCATATTGAAACGGTTTTCAATGGATGGGTCCAAGAGAGGACATCTACCCATGTGTCATGGAGTTTCTCTATCCAAGTCTATGTGTCCCAAGACTGAAGAAGAGATAGAGAATATGACACATGTACCATATGCGTCAGCTATAGGTAGTATCATGTATGGGATGATATCTACCAGACCGGATGTAGCATTTGCTCTGAGTGTCACGAGCAGATATCAAGCTAATCCCGGTCAAATGCATTGGAAAGCCGTGAAGGACATTCTTAAGTACTTACGAAGGACTAAGAATATGTTCATGGTATATGGAGGACGAGATCTGAAATTGGAAGGCTATACCGACTCTAGCTTCCAAAGTGACGTGGATGACTCGAAGTCAACCTCTGGATTTGTGTTCATGCTCAATGGCGGTGCTGTCTCTTGGAAGAGTTCCAAGCAGGACACCACAGCGGATTCCACCACTGAGGCTGAATACATTGCAGCATCAGCTGCTGCTAAAGAGGCCGTTTGGATGAGGAAGTTCGTCCAAGAGTTGGGCGTCATTCCTGAATTTGTTGGTCCAGTCCCGGTATACTGTGACAACACGGGTGCCGTTGCTCAAGCAAAGGAACCAAGGTCTCATCAAAGATCCAAACACGTACTGAGGAAATACCACATCATCCGGGAGATTGTGGAAAGAGGAGACATCACTGTCGAACGAGTGGCCTCTGCAGACAATATCGCTGATCCGCTTACTAAGCCCTTGCCAGGACCATTGTTTGACAAACATCGCGAAGCAATGGGTCTACGTAGTATGACTAGTTGGCTATAGGGCAAGTGGGAGATTGAAAGAGTGGGTGCCCAGTGAGCCAACTTGTGGCTATGGGCTTTGATGACTCTTTGTACAAACGATCTTTTGTTTAATGTAATTTACACTTTTATTAATGGCAATGACTTTATATTACTTCATATTGTTATATTGTGATATACTATTGTTGTTTTGATAAAGACCTTGAATATACTATAGTGTATGTAAGATGTGGTAGAACATGGGGATGTCTATCATGAAATACATCTTATAGTCACTGTATGTTCTAAACTGTTCCTAGTCGATTGAGCCGTCCGATAATAAGGATAAGGATCGCTCGAGTTTGAGACTAGCATTTGCGATGCGGAGTACCACGTTTCATTGGTAGGGAACATGGAGATGTTCGAAGCATGCAAATGGATATTCATAGGATGAATAATCGAACTACCCTATCCGGACTTTCCAAGTGGTTATCACTTATCGAGTGGATAAAGTCCGCGGTTTTGGTTGTACACCATTAGTCCTTACTACTTGAAACATCATGGAGACTCTATATGCTAGTACTGTGCTTTGACTCGTTTACCGACTCTATGGGGGTCATCAGGTGTCGGGATTGGGTACAGTTACAACACATATAGGAGTCGATGCATTGTTGTCAAGGATTCACCACATACTTGCGAGTGTGGATATCCTATGCGATCTGAGGAGATATTAGTGTGACGAATCTCTGGCCAGAGTACTTGATGTGATTTAAGAAATGGTTTCTTAGTAGCACATGCGATGTCACTAATTTGATCTTCAAGATGTATTGCATAGTTATCGAATCTTGAGCGACTCTCGATATACCAATGGTTGTTGATTCGATCGGGATATATGGATGAAGGGACCGTACTGTACGCTAACCAAAATCTACTGGTTCTTGTAGGCACTATCAGTGATACCTAGGGAATCATGGGGCGATGTTGCTAGGCGCTTTACCATGATTCGTTGGGCAAGTCGGAAATCGTTGTTCCGAGTCACAAGGAGTTGTGAGCCCACGGCTAGCTGTATCCCTGAACCATTGAGGGTCACACAGTGTAATGGAGTTTTTAATCCCCGTTGAGATAGTTAAATTTAAAGAGTTAAATTTAATGAATAAAGAAGTTGGACTTCTTAAATAAGAGTAAGGGAGTAGGATTTCCTAAAATGACATAGGGATGTACATTTTTGGAAATCACTGAATTCGGATTCAAGAAAATTTATCTTGACTTTAAAATGTGCAGAAATGGTTTCTGTGCACATTGGTAAAATCGGTTTATCAATCGGAGTCACGATGAATTTTATATTAATTTCTGAACATGCGGGCTTTGCTTGTCGGGCCTCAACTTATGACTAATGGGCCCTAAGGTGTTAGTGGCCTGCATTATAAATAAGTTATTGCAGTACAGAAATTACATACAACAGGTCATTATTTTGAGAGCAGAATTTCGAAACCCTAGCCCCTTTCACTCTCACAATTCGGCCGCCCCTCCTTGCTCTGTCAGAGAATTTCCGGTCTGTGATTTTTAATTGCAGTCAGGAATAACGAATCAGATTCGTTTAATCTCTTCGCAGAAAAACTTTTGATAGATTTTCTAGTGCAATCTATCAGAGGGATTTAAACCCCATTCGTGGACCTGATTGAAGGAGTTCATCAGTTCCTGGGAGAGACAACAAGAGCAGATTAATTCTGTTGGTGTCCAATAATCTCGCTTCGAGATTGAAGGTAAAATTTAATTAATTGTTATTTGAATTTTACACACACTTATAATTTAATCGTTGAATGGTTGATACCCACACCATGGAATTGTTCCATGATAAAATTTTTAAACTTCCGCTGCACCGGGTATCAATCGTGATTGATCTGAGAGCCGAGTTTTCCAACAGTACACCCCACAGGCGGCCACCACGTACGATGGATTTAGATTGATCAATCGAATTAGGTTACACTTCACTGATATGACCCACAGAAAAATAATTTTTATGTTTATGAAATGCCAATGCTTATGTTATGTATTATGTTATGATTTAGATTACGAAGCAGTTTATGCATACGATTTTACGATCATGCATGCATTAGAATCCTTAGGTTATTTTTATATACATTATGTGCTTGCATGTGGTTTTATTTAGTAGTACTCGTTATTAAAGGTAGAACATGCTGGGCCTTTAGGCTCTCTAGATCTAAATGGTGTGCAGGTGAGTTTTATGTTATTCAGGAGGTTGTGGTCCCGACTGGTGGTTAAGACCTCTATGCATCCGTGGCGAGCTAGCACACCCGTGACCTTTACCAGCTCATGTTTCAGTTGATTTAGTTTATGATGAAATATTTTATGTATTGAGCTATTTTCCGCACATGATTACTATTTCTCATTAGTTTGCATACTTTTGAGATTATAGTAATTTGCATGGATTTTAACCTGTTCGAGTTTTTAAACTTTTAAGATGCAATCGATTTTTATTATGCATTAAATTTTATGAAAATATATTTTAAGTATAGATGCATATATGTAATATTTTAAAAAAAAATTTACGAGTTAGGTTCATTTCAATGATAGTACGTACGGATTTTACTATCAGGCTGATGGTTCTCTGTGTTTGTCAGGACGTATTGTAGTACCTGAGAATGATACTCTGAGAAATGAGATTCTATCTCAAGCACATCGTACCAAGTTTAGTATTCATCCAGGGAGTAATAAGATGTACAAGGATTTGCGAACTCGATTTTGGCGGAAAGGAATGAAACAAAGTGTGTATCAGCATGTTTCCAAGTGCCTTGTGTGTCAACAAGTTAAAGCGGAACATCGACGACCTAGAGGATTGCTTCACAATCTGCAGTGGCGGATCCAGGATGTTATGTTTGGGGGTGCCGTATAGTGTGCGGCGATGAGGGAGCTACTGATTTTCAATGAGGGTCGTTACTTTCGCTCTTTCAAAATTGTGGTCCTTGTATTAGTTTTCTAAAAGTTTGTATTTGAGTGTGATAAATACATAAAATTAAAATTTTGAGAACTCGAGGACACGAACCTTAAACAAATATAAAAGAAGGTGGGAGTTCACGATCAATAAATATATTGGAATGTTAATAAATAAATAAATAATACATTTATATATATATATTTTTGTATAGAAATAAGTTTTTAAAAATTCTCGAGGGCTACAAAAATTTACAAATATGAGAGAAATCAAATTTTAACTTAATAAAAACCTTATTTTTTGAGATCATTTTACATTTTATTTTAAAATTTAATTTAAAGTCTACAAATTTTTTTTATTCTTATTAATTTTTTTATATCTTTTTCAACAGAACAAATTTTATTCTTTGTAAATCCTCCTTTGGGCAATCCAGCAACCAAATCATGTTTGCTCAAGTTTGAAATGGACTTAAAATTGAGATGGTTTAAATGCTTATGCCACATCCAATGCTTATCATTTTGAGCAACAAAATAGGTAGAGGAGGGAGGTTTTCCACATTGCAAATTAATTCCATAAGTGTTTTGTTCTCTTATGTCGGTTAACATGATTTCTCCTTTGCTAGATTTGATGGTGCATGTGTTCTTATGAAATTAAACAGTGTAACCATTATCACACAATTAACTGATACTGATCAAGTTGTAGCATAGATTATCAACAAGAAGCACATCATTAATAATAATATTATCATGGGTAATATTAACCTTACCCACGGTCTTAACTTTAGAGTTGTCTCCGAATATTATTTTTGGTCATTTGTAATGAATAATTTTAGTGAGTAGTTCTTTGTTTCTTGTCATGTGTCTAGAGCATCCACTGTCCAAGTACCAAGTAGTTCTCTCGATCGATTGGGATTTCTCGACCGGTTGAATCTTGAGTACCTGAAAGACATAAATAAGATTTTGGTATCCATATCTATTCAGGTCGGAACTGGATTAGCCCTTTTGGGACCCACCCTAACAGGCCTACCCATGTGTGTGTCTAGAAACTGAAGCGGTCGAGGGGTTCTATGTGAGCTTGTGTGTGCTCGAGATCTTACAGTGTGTTGTCTAGGCCTTTGATCATTGTTGTTAAGTCGATATTGCTTTTGAACAGACCTACAATCGAAGTACTGTCTCTGTGCCACCTGGTTAACCCTATGCCTAGATTGACTAGGCTCATTTCTCAATCGGTTGAAGTTAGATCTGTTTCTCTTTCTGTTTTCATTTGGTCTTGGTTTGAGCTAGGTCTTTCCTTGCTTAGAGTCTTGAGGATCCACATACCCCAGTTCTTTATGCTTGGTTCTGTTCTCATAGTGCACTTCTTGATTTACATCAATCTATGGCCTATCATGTTCATATATTGTACTGGACCTAACAAGTCTCATAGTATTAAGATTTCCCTTGTCCAGATTCGGTTGAGAATTTGTCTTAGTAGAACTGCAATAATTTGAACCAAAGCCTAAGACGGTCTTGTCACCTTCTTGCTTTTGATTCTCATGCATCTTTCTTAGGGACACAAAAGATTGTTTCCAAGAGTTGATAGTTTAAGCAACTTTTGATTTTCATTCAAAGTGGCTTGGAACATTCTTCTCATATTATCATTCTCAGTGGCTAACAGATTGAGCTTTACCTTTAGACTGTCAAGTTTCTTTCGCTGCAAGCAACTAGATTCACTTGACTTATCCTTAAGGCTTAATTTTTCAACCTTCACTTCCTCGAATGATTTAAAGAGCTTTTGATACTCTTTACCCCTTTCGTGAAGTGTAGTGACTAGTTCCTCACGTGTAAATTTAGAAGAACTAAATTCAAATACCTCATCATCTTCTTATTTTGGTTCGGAGTTATCCATAAGGCACTGAACCTTCTCATCATCACTCTCGTCTGATGAACTTGCTGAGCTGGATGATTCTGAATCTGATTCTGCCCATTTTCTCTTGCTTTCATCAGCAACTAGTACTCTTTGTTATCTTATTTTCCTAAAGGTCGTTCGTTCACCTTTTCCTTTCTTTTTCTCGACCGGTTGCTTCTTCTTGTCATTCCTAGGTTTGGTACAATCTGCAACAAAATGGCCTTTCTTGACATAGTTAAAGCAAGCGGGACCATCATCCGTGTGGTATTTTTTGTAGTAAGGTTTAGTAAATTTTTATTGATTTTTACTCATGAATTTACCAAACTTTTTGACAAATTGGGACATGGTCTCATTGCTGATCTACTCAGAGGTCTTCTTGTTAGGAGTCTCCTCGACCGATGGACATGCAACGGTATTAGCAAGTAATTTTGTTGGATGAGAGGTTGAAGGCTCCTCTTCTGTTCTTATCCCAAGATCAAACTCGTAAGCTTTAAGCTCGCGAATAGGTCATGGAGCTCAAGTTTGTTCAGATCTTTGGATTTTTGCATGGCTACTGTCTTGACATCCCATTATCTGGGCAAAGCTCTCATTACCTTCAAGGCAATTTCATGATTAGAATAAGATTTACCAAGAGTAATAAGTTCACAAACAATATTGCTAAACCGCTCATCACTCAGCCATGGCTTTCCCTGGCTTCATTCTAGTATTGTGGAACTTATGGATGGTGACGGTCAGCTTGTTTTCCTTGGTCTGATCGTTTCCTTCGCACAACCGAGTAAGCTTTTCCCAGATCTCCTTAGCATTAGTGTAAGTCTTTATATTTTTGAGCATGTTCTTGTCCAAAGTTTTGTAGAGGATGTGCTTAGCAACATTGTCGAGGTTGGCTTCTTCTTGTCCTCCGTGGTCTACTCCGACCTGTGCTTCTCCACCATTTGTGGCTCACCACTGGAGATAGCTACAGAAATGTTGGCTTTGAGGATCTTCATGGGTCCATGTGATGACATACCACATGTCATCATCCAGAGCTGATAGATGTGTCTGCATACGTGTTTTCAAATCATCATATTATTCTTTGGAAAACATAAGAATTTTATTAAACGATGTCATGATTAAAGTATGGGTATCAGCAGTTGAGAAAAACTCGCTCTGATACCACTTGTTGGGGATCGGGTGTGAGTGTAGAGGGGGGTGAATGCACTCTTTTAAGATTATTTTTACTAAACACAAAGAGTTGAGTGAATGTGAGTCCACTTTATCGATATTCTCAACTTCTGAAAGTATTTGAGCAACTTAAATAAGTACGAAAATAGCTCAAGTACTTCAGTGATACTAGATAAGCTTAAGTCACGGATAATGAGAATAAAGATAAAGTGCAGAAATGTAAGTAGAGCTGTAGTTATGAAAGTTCGAAGGCTGAATCCTTCTACGTCTCCACTTTTTCCATGCAGGAAGAAATTCACTAAAAAACTTGAAAGAGTGGGTGCCCAGTGAGCCAACTTGTGGCTATGGGCTTTGATGACTCTTTGTACAAACGATCTTTTGTTTAATATAATTTACACTTTTATTAATGGCAATGACTTTATCTTTCTTCATATTGTTATATTGTGATATACTATTGTTGTTTTGATAAAGACCTTGAATATACTATAGTGTATGTAAGATGTGGTAGAACATGGGGATGTCTATCATGAAATACATCTTATAGTCACTGTATATTCTAAACTGTTCCTAGTCAATTGAGCCGTCCGATAATAAAGATAAGGATCGCTCGAGTTTGAGACTAGCATTTGCGATGCGGAGTACCACGTTTCATTGGTAGGGAACATGGAGATGTTCGAAGCATGCAAATGGATATTCATAGGATGAATAATCGAACTACCCTATCCGGACTTTCCAAGTGGTTATCACTTATCGAGTGGATAAAGTCCGCGGTTTTGGTTGTACACCATTAGTCCTTACTACTTGAAACATCATGGAGACTCTATATGCTAGTACTGTGCTTTGACTCATTTACCGACTCTATGGGGGTCATCAGGTGTCGGGATTGGGTACAGTTACAACACATATAGGAGTCGATGCATTATTGTCAAGGATTCACCACATACTTGCGAGTGTGGATATCCTATGCGATCTGAGGAGATATTAGTGTGACGAATCTCTGGCCAGAGTACTTGATGTGATTTAAGAAATGGTTTCTTAGTAGCACATGCGATGTCACTAATTTGATCTTCAAGATGTATTGCATAGTTATCGAATCTTGAGCGACTCTCGATATACCAATGGTTGTTGATTCGATCGGGATATATGGATGAAGGGACCGTACTGTACGCGAACCAAAATCTACTGGTTCTTGTAGGCACTATCAGTGATACCTAGGGAATCATGGGGCGATGTTGCTAGGCGCTTTACCATGATTCGTTGGGCAAGTCGGAAATCGTTGTTCCGAGTCACAAGGAGTTGTGAGCCCACGGCTAGCAGTATCCCTGAACCATTGAGGGTCACACAGTGTAATGGAGTTTTAATCCCCGTTGAGATAGTTAAATTTAAAGAGTTAAATTTAATGAATAAAGAAGTTGGACTTCTTAAATAAGAGTAAGGGAGTAGGATTTCCTAAAATGACATAGGGATGTACATTTTTGGAAACCACTGAATTCGAATTCAGAAAAATTTATCTTGACTTTAAAATGTGCAGAAATGGTTTCTGTGCACATTGGTAAAATCGGTTTATCAATCGGAGTCACGATGAATTTTATATTAATTTCTGAACTTGCGGGCTTTGCTTGTCGGGCCTCAACTTATGACTAATGGGCCCTAAGGTGTTAGTGGCCTGCATTATAAATAAGTTATTGCAGTACAGAAATTAGAGAGAACAGGTCATAATTTGAGACAGGTTTTTTCGAAAACCCTAGCCTCCTCTCTCTCAAATTCGGCCGCCCCCTCCCTTCTCTGCGTGAGAAATTCCGGTCTGTGATTTTGAATTGCAGTCTGGAATAGCGAATCAAATTCGTTTATTCTCTTCGTAGAAAACTTCTGATAGATTTTCTAGTGCAATCTATCAGAGGGATTAAACCTCCATTCGTGGACCTGATTGAAGGAAAGCTTGTTCATCAGTTCCAGGGAGATACAAGAAGCGCAGAGAAATCTGTGTGGTGTCCAATAATCTCGCTTCAAGATTGAAGGTAAAATTTAATAATAGTTATTTAATTTTACACACACTTATAATTTAATCGTTGAACGGTTGATACCCACAATATGGAATTGTTCCATAATAAAATTTTTAAACTTCCGCTGCACCGGGTATCAATCGTGATTGATCTGAGAGCCGCGTTTTCCAACAGTGGTATCAGAGCCAGGTTGCTCAGATCAAACGATTAAATTAATCGATTGTACAAAAATTTTTGAGTCTCGGTTTTTGAAACAAAATAAATATTTTTAAATAAAAATAAATAAAAAATTTTCGGGGCAAAACCCGGGCAGCGATTGGATCGCTGCCCGGTGGGGCAGCAATTGTTGCTGCCCCAGGCGGCGCACGGCGCCGCCCAAAGGGGGCGCACGGCGCCGCCCACGGCGGCGCACGGCGTCGCCCAGGGGCGGCGCTCAGCGCTGCCCAGCGCAGCGCTGGGCGCTGCGCAGGGCAGCGCTGGGCGCTGCCCAGGGCGACGCTCGGCACCGCCCAGGGCGGCGCCAGGCGCCGCCAGGGCAGCAACTGTTGCTGCCCTAAAGGGGCAGCCGGGGGTGCGGGCCGGCCCGGGAGTGTCTCGGGCGGCCCGCGGGAAAAATTAAATTTTTATTTAAAATTAATTTTAATGTGTTAAAATTTTATTTTTGGTCCGGTCAAAAATTGTTTTTGATTGGTTCACGAGATTTCGGATCGAATTGTTCGAGTCCGTAAACTTTAAAATTGATTTTTGGATAAATTTGAATTTTTGGAAAATTTTAATATTTTATCCTTAAATTGAATTTTGAAATCAATTATTTTTGGTACAATTGATGATAAGATTTGATCTTATGAATATATTGAGTAAAATATGATTTTATCCATAAAATTGGATTTTGTAGATAAAATATGATTTTATTTGATAAAGAGATAAAATATGATTTTATATGTAAAATGAGATTTTATATATAAAATATGATTTTATCCTGTTTAAATTTGAATTGCCACTGCATGTTATCCAATAAATTAATTTTGAATTAAATGTTATTGGATAAGGATGATCGATTGCCATGACCAATTTTGTAGGTGTATGTTAGGAATTTACATTTGTTTTTATTGTTGTTGGTTTTATTAATGGGCCTGGTTTATGGCCCAGTATGAATGTCATATGTAATAAAAGTGGGCTTGGTTTATGGCCCGTTCCCACCCCTAAAAATGTATCCCCTACTTGTCATTGTTATTTATTGTAAATACATTAGATTTAGTGGGAGATCAAGATTTGAAGATGGTGGGCCCAGCAGACAATAAAGACAGAAGAAATGTAAATTGGAAGCACATGTAATAGGATTGCATTGCATACTGCATATTACCTAGGATTAGACTAAGACTCGTGATTGGCAACCACGGGTCAATTAGAAATGGAATCGATCATCCTATATAATATATGATATTATGATTGTATGCATGTTTTAGACATAATTGCGTGAATCCGGCAAGCATGCAATAATTTGAAATTGATGAGACAAATTTTTATAATTAAAAATCCCTCATTTTAAATATGATTTAAAATTGATATCAAGATAAATAAAGGAAATTTAAATTTGTTTAAATATTCCTACCTTCCATCAACGGTCAATGTATGAGATGCTACCCGCGGATACGGTCCGGCTCATATTATTGGGGGGGCCCGTTCGTCGGAAAGCTGTACATTGGATCGACAAATGTTGTAAGTTGGGTGGAACTCCCATGGGATCGGCTCATATTATTGGGGGATCCACATGGCGACCGTCCATCACAACTTAATATTGATGGGTCATCTTGACATGTCACTTTAAACGGCGTCATATTATTGGGCCCTTATTGGACATGAGGTAAACACATGGGGGTTGCTTTGGAAGCAATTGGGCTCTACCTTTTGAGAATTATGGTTGGCTGATATTATTCGGGACCATAAGTTTGTCAATTGGACTCCATGTTCTCACTAAGGAAAAAGTTTCCCGTTTTCACTAGAGGGTAGTGAAATCGTTAAAATAGTGGGAGTGAGATTCATAAAATTAAATTCGCCTATTTTATGTCTTAGTAAATTGCTTAAACAATCATCGATAATTGTCTGTTTCATCTCAGTAATCCACATGTTTCTATTCTCCAACAAAACAAACTTATTGGCGCAAACAATACAGAATGATTCCATAAGTTAAGATTGTCCTAAGTTCGGAAAAGATTTTCTAAAGTGTTAGAAAAGGCTTCTCCGAAAACAGCCCCGGCTGATGTAACTGCCGAAAGGTTGGCCGAACTAGAGAAATGGTTGGACCATGATCTCAAGGCCAAATGTTACAAGCAAAATTGGACAAGTCTAAACAAGTTTGCCATCACTGCAAGAAACCCGGTCATTGGAAACGTAACTGTAAGGAATACCTCAAGCAGTTGCGAACTGCAAAGGGTATGTTTTACATTAAAATGTTTTTCTTAATACTACTTCTTGGGTATTGGATACCAGATGTAGATCTCATATTTGCAATGAGTTGCAAATGATGACAAGAAGTAATAGGCTAAGGATGGGTGAGACGCAGTCAAGGCTCGGGAATGGTTCCAGAGATAAATCCAAAGCTATAGGAGACATTTTTGCAGAACAATTTTAAGTTTTTTGAGAGATGTTTTATTTGTTCCAGATTTGATTAAAAACATTATTTCTGTTTCTATGCTTGATAGAGATAGTTATTCTTGAAATTTTGTGAATGGGATTTGCAATATTTACAAGAATGAATGTTTGATTGGAAATGGACAACTTGAAAACGATCTATACAACTTAAAACTAAAAGACGTTCCAATAAATTATATTGATAAACCGGCGACAACAAACAAAAGGAAAATCGATAGTCAAAACCCGGCGAACCTTTGGCATGCTAGGCTAGGTCATATTTCCTCAAGGAGGATGAACAAGCTAGTGGGAGAGGGCATGTTTGATATGTCTGATATTAACTCTCTACCTACTTGTGAATCCTGTCTAAAAGGGAAAATGACTAAATCTCCTTTTAAGGGGAAGCCTGAACGTAGTCAAAATCTGTTGGATTTGATCCATACAGATGTTTGTGGACCATTTAGAGTTGGGACTCAATATGGCCACACCTACTTCATTACCTTTACTGACGATTATTCAAGGTATGGGTATTTATATTTAATGAAATATAAGTCTGAAGCATTTGAAAAGTTCAAAGAATTCAAGGCTGAAGTAGAAAACAAGCTAGGTAAAAGTATTAAAGCACTTCGATCGGATCGAGGTGAAGAATACTTAAGTACCGAGTTTTTGGACTATCTAAAAGAGAATGGGATTCTCTCTCAGTGGACTCCTCCTATGACACCACAGCTGAATGGTGTATCGGAGCGTCGTAATCGAACTTTGTTGGACATGGTTCGATCCATGATGAGCTTCACTGAGCTTCCACCTTCGTTTTGGGGCTATGCGCTTGAAACGGCGGTATTGTTGTTGAACAACGTCCACACTAAAGCAGTGGACAAAACACCATACGAGTTATGGAATGGCAAAGCTCCTAAGTATTCGTACTTGAGGATTTGGGGATGTCCTGCTTACGTGAAGCGGACAGTGGGAGATAAGTTGGATAGTCGATCCAGCTTATGTTATTTTGTAGGGTATCCGAAGAATTCAATCGGATATTATTTCTATTATCCTGCTGAAACAAAGGTGTTTGTTTCTAGGAATGCCACCTTCTTGGAGAAGGAGTTCTTATTGGATAAGAAAGGCGAGATGATGGAACTCGAAGAAATTCGAGAAGAACCCGAAATACAAAATAACGATCCTACGCCTCAGGAACCATTACTGGACACGCCTGAACCTAGAAGATCCGAGAGGACTTCTAGACCTCCTGTTCGATATGGTCTTCTTCTTGAAGGGGATCAAGATGAACCCGACATTGGATGTGATCCAAGAAACTTCAAGGAAGCAATTTCTGATGCGGATTCAAATTTATGGCTTGAAGCTATGCAGTCTGAATTGGATTCAATGCATACAAACCAAGTTTGGTCTTTAGTAGATCCTCCTGATGGAATTGTTCCAATAGGGTGTAAATTGATCTACAAGAGAAAGCTTGGGCCTGATGGTAAGGTATTGACCTACAAGGCGCGATTGGTGGCGAAAGGTTACACTCAAAGACAAGGAGTTGACTATGATGAAACCTTTTCACCAGTTGTAATGTTCAAGTCCATAAGAATCCTTATTGCCATAGCTGCATGGTATGACTATGAGATATGGCAAATGGATGTGAAGACTGCTTTTCTTAATGGAGACATTAAGGAAGAAATCTATATGAAGCAGCCAGAGGGGTTCACATCCATGGGAAGCGAGCATAAGGTATGCAAGCTTCAGAGATCAATTTATGGTCTAAAACAAGCATCAAGAAGTTGGAACCAGAAATTTGATGAAACAATAAAAGATTTTGGTTTCATCAAGAACCCGGAGGAACCGTGCGTGTACAAGAAAGTAGTTAAGGATGCTGTGACATTCTTAGTACTTTATGTTGATGACATCCTACTCATTGGGAATGATGTAGGGATGTTACAGTCAACAAAGATATGGTTATCAGGTAGATTCTCGATGAAGGATTTGGGTGAGGCATCCTACATTCTTGGGATACAGATCTATAGAGATAGATCTAAGAGAATGATAGGACTCACTCAATCAACCTACATCGACACCATATTGAAACGGTTTTCAATGGATGGGTCCAAGAGAGGACATCTACCCATGTGTCATGGAGTTTCTTTATCCAAGTCTATGTGTCCCAAGACTGATGCAGAGATAGAGAATATGACACATGTACCATATGCGTCAGCTATAGGTAGTATCATGTATGGGATGATATCTACCAGACCGGATGTAGCATTTGCTCTGAGTGTCACGAGCAGATATCAGGCTAATCCTGGTCAAATGCATTGGAAAGCCGTGAAGGACATTCTTAAGTACTTACGAAGGACTAAGAATATGTTCATGGTATATGGAGGACGAGATCTGAAATTGGAAGGCTATACCGACTCTAGCTTCCAAAGTGACGTGGATGACTCGAAGTCAACCTCTGGATTTGTGTTCATGCTCAATGGCGGTGCTGTCTCTTGGAAAAGTTCCAAGTAGGACACCACAGCGGATTCCACCACTGAGGCTGAATACATTGCAGCATCAGCTGCTGCTAAAGAGGCCGTTTGGATGAGGAAGTTCGTCCAAGAGTTGGGCGTCATTCCTGAATTTGTTGGTCCAGTCCCGGTATACTGTGACAACACGGGTGCCGTTGCTCAAGCAAAGGAACCAAGGTCTCATCAAAGATCCAAACACGTACTGAGGAAATACCACATCATCCGGGAGATTGTGGAAAGAGGAGACATCACTGTCGAACGAGTGGCCTCTGCAGACAATATCACTGATCCGCTTACTAAGCCCTTGCCAGGACCATTGTTTGACAAACATCGCGAAGCAATGGGTCTACGTAGTATGACTAGTTGGCTATAGGGCAAGTGGGAGATTGAAAGAGTGGGTGCCCAGTGAGCCAACTTGTGGCTATGGGCTTTGATGACTCTTTGTACAAACGATCTTTTGTTTAATATAATTTACACTTTTATTAATGGCAATGACTTTATCTTTCTTCATATTGTTATATTGTGATATACTATTGTTGTTTTGATAAAGACCTTGAATATACTATAGTGTATGTAAGATGTGGTAGAACATGGGGATGTCTATCATGAAATACATCTTATAGTCACTGTATATTCTAAACTGTTCCTAGTCAATTGAGCCGTCCGATAATAAGGATAAGGATCGCTCGAGTTTGAGACTAGCATTTGCGATGCGGAGTACCACGTTTCATTGGTAGGGAACATGGAGATGTTCGAAGCATGCAAATGGATATTCATAGGATGAATAATCGAACTACTCTATCCGGACTTTCCAAGTGGTTATCACTTATCGAGTGGATAAAGTCCGCGGTTTTGGTTGTACACCATTAGTCCTTACTACTTGAAACATCATGGAGACTCTATATGCTAGTACTGTGCTTTGACTCGTTTACCGACTCTATGGGGGTCATCAGGTGTCGGGATTGGGTACAGTTACAACACATATAGGAGTCGATGCATTATTGTCAAGGATTCACCACATACTTGCGAGTGTGGATATCCTATGCGATCTGAGGAGATATTAGTGTGACGAATCTCTGGCCAGAGTACTTGATGTGATTTAAGAAATGGTTTCTTAGTAGCACATGCGATGTCACTAATTTGATCTTCAAGATGTATTGCATAGTTATCGAATCTTGAGCGACTCTCGATATACCAATGGTTGTTGATTCGATCGGGATATATGGATGAAGGGACCGTACTGTACGCGAACCAAAATCTACTGGTTCTTGTAGGCACTATCAGTGATACCTAGGGAATCATGGGGCGATGTTGCTAGGCGCTTTACCATGATTCGTTGGGCAAGTCGGAAATCGTTGTTCCGAGTCACAAGGAGTTGTGAGCCCACGGCTAGCAGTATCCCTGAACCATTGAGGGTCACACAGTGTAATGGAGTTTTAATCCCCGTTGAGATAGTTAAATTTAAAGAGTTAAATTTAATGAATAAAGAAGTTGGACTTCTTAAATAAGAGTAAGAGAGTAGGATTTCCTAAAATGACATAGGGATGTACATTTTTGGAAACCACTGAATTCGGATTCAGAAAAATTTATCTTGACTTTAAAATGTGCAGAAATGGTTTCTGTGCACATTGGTAAAATCGGTTTATCAATCGGAGTCACGATGAATTTTATATTAATTTCTGAACTTGCGGGCTTTGCTTGTCGGGCCTCAACTTATGACTAATGGGCCCTAAGGTGTTAGTGGCCTGCATTATAAATAAGTTATTGCAGTACAGAAATTAGAGAGAACAGGTCATAATTTGAGACAGGTTTTTTCGAAAACCCTAGCCTCCTCTCTCTCAAATTCGGCCGCCCCCTCCCTTCTCTGCGTGAGAAATTCCGGTCTGTGATTTTGAATTGCAGTCTGGAATAGCGAATCAAATTCGTTTATTCTCTTCGTAGAAAACTTCTGATAGATTTTCTAGTGCAATCTATCAGAGGTATTAAACCTCCATTCGTGGACCTGATTGAAGGAAAGCTTGTTCATCAGTTCCAGGGAGATACAAGAAGCGCAGAGAAATCTGTGTGGTGTCCAATAATCTCGCTTCGAGATTGAAGGTAAAATTTAATAATAGTTATTTAATTTTACACACACTTATAATTTAATCGTTGAACGGTTGATACCCACAATATGGAATTGTTCCATAATAAAATTTTTAAACTTCCGCTGCACCGGGTATCAATCGTGATTGATCTGAGAGCCGCGTTTTCCAACAGAACTTTGGTAACTACAATGTCTTGTAATCTACCCACTCCTATATTAGAACTTAAACACTTCCTAACTCGGAACTCCTGGATTTCAACAGAGATAGAATTCAAAGTTCCTATCAAACTCTTCAATAACACAACTGAGATTGATTTCTCAAACTCAAACGTTCAAATCCTTGTTCTCGAACTTTCTTTCTGGAGCAGTCGAGGGATTTGAAGAACCCTTGTATTATCCTTAACTATCTTATGTCTTTCTGATTTAGCTTGGATTGGAGTGAGCAAAGTGAATAAATTCGAGTAAGAGTGCTCAATGATATTGCTAAAGTTTGTGTAGAGTGTTCTGCGTATATTCTTCTTCGAGCAATCTCAAGTATTTATAGTACTCAAACTTCCAACGTCTTTATTGTCCAATAAATGCGGCTTTCCTTTGATTGATGTTGTGTTTTTGAGATGTCCCAACATTTTAAATGCATTGGTATTATTTCTGCTGACCTCTCTATTAAAAGTAGAGTCTTCAATAAATGCGAGTTGTGACTCTTTCTATATTTGAGAGGTAACGATTGCAGTTAATTTCTGAGCTAGAGTGTCTCAGCAATCATTTCGAGTAACTTTCCAACATTTCCTGTTGTCTGCTCATAAAAATGCTTCAGACGGCTCTTTAATGCTATTTTATCTTGTTCAGGAAATCTTTCCTTGTGACCGTTGAGAGCTACTGCCTTGCATATGTGAGCGGTTGAGGAAAGCATATAGGAGCCGCTTGAATAGAAGTCTGAGCAAGTGATCGGTCGAGGCATGTTAATGTCTATGACTTGAGAGCGGTCGAAACTCCTGTTCTTCAAACTAGGCGGTTGACACTCTTGTCTTCATAGACCGACGGTCGATACCTGTATTACAAGAAAAGACGACACAATATATAACAATGATATATTGTTTTGTTATCATCAAAATGTAGGATTCAACAGTATTTATGCAATATCTAAATATTTTTGTAAAGAAACTTTAGACAGGAAAATGATAGTTTTCTTTTTTTAGTATTTTTTTGTTTATATATGTGTGTGTGTAGATTTAACAGATATAGTAAAAATAAATAATATATGTATTTTTGAGTTATTTTTAATATTTTTTGATAACACTATCCAAAAGACATCTCATAATTTATAAGTTTTTAGTAAGATAGATGCACAAAAATCGAAGAGGCAAACATAAGATATAATGATGAATATTTTTCAGTTTTTTTAAAATTTTTATTGATAATACTATTTAAAATAATTTGTTTTAGGCGAAAAATATTATTTTTCTTTTTTTAGTATATTTTTATGTTTATATAATATATATATATATATATATATATATATATATTTTAGTGAATAAAACCAAAATCGAAGAGATATAATGATGATGCTATTACACATCCATTGTTTAAAATATTTAAATTATAAATTTTTATTTTTAATTTTTTTGTGTGTGTGAAGATAGAACTACTTGTCTTTATCTAATACATTATTTGACTCAAGTTCTATAATAATTAATGTTCATACATATTATAAAATTCTTTTAGTTAAATATTATAAAAAAAACTTATACAATCATTTAAATTTTGAATATAATATATTCTTTAAACTTTTACATAAAAATTACTAAAAATAATATGTGTCAAAAATTAATTATACACCCGAAAATCATGACATCTAAAAAAATATCAGAGAATCTCAACTTTTTGCTACACTCGAGGGATAATCATGTCTATCATGACCCCACCCCCGCCGTTAAGAAAAATTTGCAAGTTCTAAACATATAATTTCAACACAAAATACCTTTTATGTAATTAATAATTAATAACAGGGTTACATCGTTACAGGCTAATAACTCATCTACATTAATATCTCATAATCGAGATTTGGGTTATTAAATTTTTTTTGTCAAAATTTCATTTTAAATTTCAATTATTAAATATTTGATATTATATATTTTATTTAAAAAATTATAAAATCTCCAAATTATTATTTAATGGTAACTCTTGATAGTAAAAATATTTCTAAGATTTGCATATTTGTTTTTATATTTATAGTTTATGAATTCTTCAATATATTAATCATTTTACATAACTAAAATTATAAGAAAAATTAAAAATATTTTTTACGCTTAATCTTGTTATACTAATATCATTTAAACTTGGAAAGCTTAAAAATTAGGCTTAACATATCGTCCTGCCTTATACTGTTTAGAATCTCTTTTATATAAGCACAAGTATTAGGAGTTCCGCCGAATAAGTAATGCGCTCCGCCGATGAATTGTTTAAGGATAAACGTAAATGCGGCTTATAACGAGAGAACTTATAACTTTTCCTTTGGAGGTGTGATAAGGGATCACGTAGGCCATCCCATCATAGCATTTGGCCGCAATCTAGTGAGGCCTCCATCCGTTACGGCGGCTGAACAATTTACTATTGAGGGTGGGCTTAGAATTTCTTAAGAACATGGTATTCAGGTGCATCTACTCACTTCAGATTATTTTCTAGCAGTGCAAGCAGTTACTTGTCTGGACAAGAATCGTAGCTATGTTGGCTCAATTGCGACTAGTGTTTGATACTTATTGGAGCAACAGAGACACATCAAATTTATGCATATTCGGAGATTGCCGAATACGGTTGCTCACTCATTAGTTGCTTTTGTTATTTCTTCTTCTTCCCAATTTGTGTGAGAACCGAGAAATTTTCCTATATAGTTTAATAATCTTGTAATGAAGGACCACTCTAATTCTCGATAAAATTACAAGAGTTTTGACCCAAAAAAAAATATTACGAGTTCCGTGGCATAATACCATATTAATGTACTGTTTAAAAATGCTTTTGAAAACTCTGCAGTAAAGGAAAGTCTATAATTATTCTGTAAGAATTTACAAACATTACTTAAAATTGTTTTTTTTTATTCTGTAAGAATTTACAAACATTACTTAAAATTGTTTTTTTTTATTCTGTAAGAAAAAAAAAGAAAAGAAAGAAAAGAAAGCTAACTTCCATTATGCACATCTTTATTGGGTGGATAAACTTTGCGAAAATTATAAAGAATCAATGACCAAAGAGTATGTGAATTAATTAAGTATTCATTTCGTGAAAATTATAAACAAGAATCAATGACCAAAGAGTATGTGATTTAATTAATTATTCATTTCACGAATTTCTAATTTACTTGGGAAAAGTGAAATATAAAGTCGTTGACAAGCAACACAACTTTCATCAAAATAAATATCCTGAATTTTCGCTAGCGCAAGTGTTGTTGATGCATCTGTATTCATTGGATCTGTATATATTAGAATGAAACAATGCCATCTTGACAGAAATTAATTAAATTTTATTTTAATAACAACATAAAATAGAAAATTATATACATAAAAAAGAAATAGGATGTTAGAATTTACACATATACATTTCATAGTATAATAATTTAACGTATTCCGTGAGACGGTCTTGCAGATATTTATCATTGATGAGATATATCAACCTGATCGATATGTAGAGTGAAAAATAATATTTTTGATATAAAAAATAATATTTTTTCATAGGTAGACGCATGTTAGGATCGAAGGTGCGTGTAGAGGGAGGGGAGATGAATACACACTCAAAAATATTTTGGTAACTTGAGCTGATCTAACAGCTTGTTTTGACAAATAATTTGCTTAAACACTATTTTGCTCAAAAGAACTGATCTGATCAGGCAGAAGTTTCTTCCTCGCAAAATTGAACTGGAAAGATTAATGAAGATCAAATAATATAGTGCAGTAACTAAGATAAGGGACAAGAGATTTTTATGGAAGTTCGAAGTTAAAACTTCTATGTCTCATCTTCTTCTGTTTACAGAAGGATTTCACTAGAATAATTTGATTTACACAACACTTTGTACAAATCCGATCCAATCAACCCTTGAAAGGAACTCTTAGTATCAATTTCTCAATCAGATCACTATTTGTCTGAGTTACAATTTGAATTCAGTGTACAATAAGCTTCAACAAGATGATTTCTATATCACAGAGTGATCTTAATCAATTGATTTGATATGGACAGTAAGCTTGAACTCTGTATATGAAACTTTGATTTGCTGCTTGTCTGTCTGCATGAGTTTCACAAAATGAAAGCTTTAAGTTCGGAGTCGTGATAGCAAAAGTTGGCAAAAAGTTGTTGATTTCTCAGTATCCTCAAATATTTATAGACTCCTACAACGTTCAAAAAAGTAGTTGGTAGAATATTTGTCTCTTGTTTCATCCGACATTGAAGCAGAAGATGACATGTGTCCTCGTACATTTTCAAATATAGTGGAACAAATTTGAATCTTGTCGAGTATGGAGGATAATGTATTTGTATCCAAAAAATTTTCTTGTCTTTTAGTTTAACAACTTGCTGTGTCGATTTGATATGATCTGGTGTTGTTAATTTGACCGTTTAGTTAAAAATTTGCTGCGGGACTTTGATCTCGTCTGGTTTTGATCTGATCTTCTTTGACTTGACTGATCAGTGAGAGTAAGATATTTTTACGTGTTCAAATCAATGTATAATATTGATGTCAGATCGATTTTACTTTGTTCTTGGTTTTGTTTTGACTTTGCTCAATTGATCTGTTGCTTTTGTTCAATTGATCTATTGTTTATCACCAAAATTATGTTTAGTTCTCCATCAATTTCCCCCTTTTTGGTGATGTCAAAACCAAGTCATATTTAAAACACAGACTGATTGTTGCAGATCAAATAACTCTTTGAATAGATCAAGATTAGTTTGAACAAGAGAGGAGGAAAAGT